>NC_138051.1:14322279-16722279 GCF_964194185.1 Rhinolophus hipposideros | reverse complement strand
GAACTGGCAACCTTGTGGTTGAGAGCCCGCGCTCCAACCAACTTGAGCCATCCGTGTTCCATCTTAGTTGCAGGGGGCGGAGCCCACCATCCCTTGCAGGACTTGAGGAATTGAACTGGCAACCTTGTGGTTGAGAGCCCACTGACCCATGTGGGAATTGAACCAGCAGCCTTTAGAGTTAGGAGCATGGAGCTCTAACCGCCTGAGCCACCAGGCCGGCCCCAGTTGAGTCTTTCTTTTGTATCTTTCAGTAAAATTAATAATTTTATTCATGTGGTTTTAGCACACTTTTTGTCGTTTATTATTAAATACTTTTTTAGATAAATTATAAATTTTATGTAATGGAATTTTACTATTATGCTTTTAAATGGATCATTTTGGTATAAAGGAAGTTACTGATTTTTGTATAAATAGTTTTAAATTTAAATGCCTTGCAGAACTTTATTATAATTCTAAATAGTTTTTAGTACTTAGGTTTTCTAGGGTAGATAATCATATTTGCAAATAATGATGATATTCCAGGTGTTTCTGCTTTATAATTTTATTTTCAAAGATACTTGACCTTTTTAAAAAATAAATTAGTTTTTCGAATTCATTATTTTTTACTTTTATTTTTGTTTTTTTTACCCTTATTCTTGAAACTCTCCTCTTCTTGGCTTCTGTGGAACTGTATTCTCCTCATTTTCCTAGCTCTCTTCTGCTCTTGCTCACCCTACTTCCCACAGGTGAGGGTCAAAGGGCCAAAGAATCAGCCCTTTTCTATTTATATTTCGTATCCTGGCTTTTGGTAGTGACTTCAGAGCTCTCAAGGTCTCCAAATCTACTTATGATCATAGATAGCTGGCCCTGCTGAATAGCAGAAGTGTTTGTTTTTTTTTTAAATTACGATAATACACACAACATAAAATTTACCATCTTAATTATTTTTACGTGTATAGTTCAGTGAATAGCAGAAACTTTATTATGCACTTGGTTATAACCAAGACTTTATGAAGGCGATTCAAAGTTCCCATTTTATGAAGGAGCTTAAATTGCTCCCATTTATTTCTAATCATTGGCCGGATCCTATCAGTTTCACCTTTTTATATCTGTTTTCACTCTTATTTGCCCCCCTCCCTTTATTCTTGTTCCCACTCAATATTACTATCCCCCAAGAACCAGATCCTATCAAGCCACTTTTCTGTTAAAAGTTGTTGAATGGTTTCTAGTGGCCCAGAGAAGTACACACACTGCGTACAAGGCCTCACGATTTTCCTGCAGCCTTCCCTGTAGCTGATCACCCTCTCTCTTCACACACTCTGCTGTAACTCAGGTGATACACTGTGACACATTGAGGAAAGTGGGCTGGGTAAGGGAGGGAGACACCCAGGACTAGCTGGAGAAGTAAGTGGGAAGTGCACTCCTGCTGGGATTATTTTAGGTTTTCTATGCCTATGCTTACTATGGTCTCGGTTGCCTGGAAGTAGGACGTAATTACAATCTATACCCTGTTTCTCAGAAAATAAGAGCTAGCCAGACAATCAGCTCTAATGTGTCTATTGGAGCAAAAATTAATATAAGACCAGGTCTTATTTTATCATAATATAAGACTGGGTCTTATATAATATAATATAGTTTAATATAATATAATATAATATAATATAATACCAGGTCTTACATTAAATTTTGCTCCAAAAGACGCATTAGAGGTGATTGTCTGGCTAGGTCTTATTTTTGGGGAAACACAGTAGAGTGGACCTCCAGATGACCCGGTATTATTATATTATATTATTTTATGTTATGTTATGTTATGTTATGTTTGTTACGTTACGTTACATTACATTATATTGATTATATTATATTATATATTAAACCCAGTCTTATAATAAAATAAGACCGGGTCTTATATTAATTTTTGCTCCAAAGACACATTACAGCTGATTGTCCGGCTAGGTCCTATTTTCAGGGAAACACGCTAGAAATGTAAAATAAATCCAATAATAGTTTCAGAAACGCCCACTGTAAAATTAAAAAGAAAAGGTTTTACAAAAAGCTTTTAAGGTTTTTCATGGTTCCTGTGAGAAGGTGCAATAGTTGGTTTTAAAATGACATAAGCTAATAGTACTACCTCCTGGTGCTTCAGGGAGCCCAGCGAGAGTTCTATCATGAGAAGCTTTTTGGAGCAGGAATTTTCTTTGTCAACAGAAGTTTTGTATTCTATGTATCTACCTATATCTATCTATATCTATTTACTACCCATAAATATAAATATAATGTTTTTTTTTTTCACAGGACAAATTAGTCAAGATGTCCACGACTTCGAAGCACTTTGGACTGACATATAAAGAAGAACTGCACATAGTTAAAGAGCTTGAAAAGGTTCGCCGGGAGACTAAAAAGGATTATCCCCGATTCAAGGAGAAGTTGATCTCCAAGCCGGCCGTAGATGAAGTCCCAGTCTGCGGCCTGCAGGCGCCAGGGCCGGCCCGGTCTCGGGTCAAGGGGGGCGTTTCCAGTGTTGGACGCCGGGAACCATCACGGTCCCCTTGGGCTAACGGCCCTGGGACGCCCTATGCAGCCCTCCCGGGAGAGGCGCCCCGAGGCGCAGCGCGTCCCCCGGGCCCGAGGGAGGGGGCCGCTCCGAGGAAGCCGGGGGCGTTTCGCCCCCAGGACTTCTACTTGCGGAGCTCCGCGTTCCTCCGGTACCGGCCGCTGAAGAGGCCGCCGGTCATCGCCACCACAGCTGGCACGTCCAAACCCCTGGTGCTGATGCCACCGCCTGCGCCAAGGGAGAAGCGCGGAGCGCGCCGGGGCCGGAGGATTGCGCGGCTCCCCGGCGCGACGCTGGTCCTCCAGCCGGGCCCGGGGTCCGACGCGAAGCTGGAGCCGGCTCCGCCCGCAGGGGCCCGCAAGGTCAGGGACGCGAAGGGCGAGCAGGAGAAGGTGGATGCGGCCATCCCGCGGAAGACAGTGAGGATTCGCACCGACGTGTTGCAAGAGGGCGCGGCCAGGGAGCCGCGGGAGTCAGCGGGGTCACTTTCCAAGACAGACCTGGAGAGTGTCCCGCTGAGCGACCGGCTGCAGGCCGCCCCACAGGCCCCGCTGCCCGTGCGAGTGACCCCGACGTCCATAGAGGAGATCATCGCTTCGCTGCAGTCCGAGGCCCAGCTGGCTTCCGACCAGACTGTAAAAGAGCTCATACAGAGCATCCTCGGCCAGAGTTACGACTTTAAGATGGAAGTAGGTGAACCAGAAGGAGAGTTAGTTATAGGTAGTTCTCCTGGGTACATGCCACCTTAGGCTATGTACAGAAAAATATTGCAGCGCATTTGGTGTGTTTCAAAGCTAGGCAAAGCACTGGGGTGTTATTCTTTGGGTTTTGAATTTGAATTTTTGAATTTTCTATCCGGGGAGGGTATCCTCTTTTCAAAGGGAAAGCCATTAATAGGTAATTTAAAAAACCGTTCAAAGAACGTTAGTTGTAGACCTGACTGGTGACCTTTACTTCTAAAGTCTTTGTGATGATTTAGAATTTAAATAACAGAGGTTTAATATGAAACACAGTCTTTTTCTGTTACAGCTTAGCATTATTAGCGGTGAATTTACATCCTAGGAAGAATGATGTATTACTATTAAAAAGTTGCATATAGGAGTTCTGTAATATTGTCAGTGAAAAATCATTCTCTTAAAATATTTTTGTAAACATTTACTTTCTAAGTCTTCCCAGCTATGGAGATTATAAGTGATTCTTGTGTGCCATGCGCTATGGGACATAGTTTATGTGCATTTTTGTCCCAGCAACACCCTATCAGGTGGAAACTGGTAAGAGCCCCATTTTACATAGGAGACTTTCTCAGCAACTAATACACAGCTGAGTTGGGATTCTCTCCCAGGAGGTCACCCCCCAGAGACTAGACTGGAACCATGCCATGACTATGCATTTGTTGATTTTGATGTGTCCCTCGCAGGGAGCAAAGCTAGATAGGGTCATGGTTTAAGATATTTTGCCCATGATATAGACTGTGCTCTGGTAGGGACATTCGAAACAAAAATGACAAGGGAACCTGAGTCCCACACAGAAAGTGAGGGCTGGGCTAGGGGAGAGAAAGAGAAAAAAAAAAGACAGTCTTTTTTGAGAATGGCAGTGCCAATGACAGTAAGAGGCAGAAGATTCTGTTACAGTTCTTGGCAGCAGCTCCAAACCTCCTGTTAGTACACAGGATAGTACTGCCACATTACGTCTTTAAAGTATATAGTTTCAGCCCCAGAATGCACTCTTGGCTGTGATTTAAGGAATGTGATCATAAAGCCCACTAGGGAAACAAAAACGTGTTCCCAGTGTCGTCTTTGACCTAATGTTTGTCAACAGAGTAGGACAAATGTTTTCAATTAAGACCCACACCTCCTCACGATTACTGAACAAGACCAGCGTGACTATGTGGGCCATTTCAAAATGGGTATTCCTCATTAGGTTTTCCATGGCTCTCATAGAAGAAGGAATCATGCAGGGATGCGCACTGGGGAGGCTTAACAGGGAGAACAAGGCCTTGGTGCCTGGCCCTGTGAGAAGCAACTCTATGGCGCAGTCAGCATACTTGCCATGAAGAGGGGCCTGTGTGAGAAAATGGCTCAGAGGTCCTGTACAGGTGGGGAAAGTTACACGTTCAGAAGAGAGTCCATTTTGAAGGGTTCAGATAGAATAGAACAGAAGAAGGGAGAGTATCAAATGGAAAATGAACACCGGACTGTGAATGT
Organism: Rhinolophus hipposideros; assembly: GCF_964194185.1. Lineage (NCBI taxonomy): Eukaryota > Metazoa > Chordata > Mammalia > Chiroptera > Rhinolophidae > Rhinolophus > Rhinolophus hipposideros. The sequence continues at coordinate 16,717,545 of NC_138051.1, read as the reverse complement.
TGTTCTTACTGGTATTTTTTTCTTTTGTGTCTCTTTTCTTCACACTCAAGTTACCTCACTGGTTTTATGTAGGAGAGTGGACCGAAGCAGTACACTCAGGAACCAGGGGCACAAGCCCTGGGTTATAAGACTTGGCCTGCATCACATACCTCGCTCCCATCCCTGCCCTCCATTATGCTGATTTTTAGTGCAGCCTAAATCTCATTCTTGCTTTTTACATTTCCCTTCCCCGTGCCCCAGCAATTCCAGAAGATGGAGCTTTGCATAATTTTGGATAAAAGTGGTTTCAGAAGGTTTTATTAGGTTGAGAAGGGAACAGTGGGGAATTTGTTGAAAAGGCTGTGGCTTGGTAGGTGAGAGCAAAAAAAAAAAAAAAGGAAGGGTAAAAGTGTTTTAAATTATGATTTAAAATGTTCTTACGATTATAAGGATATTTGTTTTAAACATTTGGAGTTTATATAAACAACATTCTCTTCAGGATAAGCAAGGAATATGGTTCTTCATTTTAGAAATGTTACCTTGGAGCCATCTGGGCATAGTATGACGCCTCTCTTTAGAGCTTAGGTAAGGCCATGCCAGACCTAGCATTCAGAGTTCCATAAATAATTACATAGGCCAACAGGTGCACAGAATGCCTGAAGATTAAACTTAGTCATCAAATGTAAGTCAAACATGCTAACCCATAGTATCTCAACCTTGGCCCTGGTGACATTTTGGGTTGGATAATTCTTCATTGTGGTTTGGCGTCCTGTGAATTGTAGAATGTTTAGAATTATACCTGGCCTCCACCCGCTACATGCCTGCAGCACAATCCTCTACTCTCCCTTTCTTCCCCAAAGTCATGACAATAAAGTATCTTGCAATGTTGCCAAATGAAACCCTGGGGAGAAGGGCAAAATTGTTCTCCCCACCCTTTGACCTAGTTGAGAACCACTGGCATAAACAGTATGTATACACTGTAGCAGGAGCGTTAGAAATGTAATAAGGTCCTACGTTTGTTTTACTGAGGAGTTCAATATTATCACCCACAAAATACCTTCTAATTATGAGACGAGTTCATAGACTCCCAGATGTTAATTGAGGATGAAGGAGCCAGCGCATCATTGCTTCTTTCACGTGTAGTTGTTTTTGTTTTTGGTCATACAACTAAAGAAAAAAAAAGGGCTTAATATCACCTAGGTAAGAGGGATTCGTGTTTCAAGGTCTTTCATAAATAATGTATAGTTCATAAGAAAATATTGTATCATAAAAGTTATTCTACTTCCACTTCAGGAGCATGAAATAGCTGTACTTTTCCTTATTCCTTCTTCTAAGTACAGGTACTAACCCTGGACATTATTTGTTAGATAAACGTGAGAAGACTCCAAAAATTGGAGAAAAGGACTTTCAGTAAAGATGCTATCCCCTCTCTCCCTTTGTGTTCCTGATGGCCATGTGGGGAACAGTATGGGGAACAATAATGAGACACTGCTATCCCTCCCAACCAGAGTGGTGTCAGTAGAGGCCTATTGGGAACCAGAGCTCCTAGTCCCACTGAGCAATAACAAGGAGGCCTTCACCCCTGGTGTCAACAGAGACCAAGTTGGGAACCTGGACTACCACGCCTGCCTGGCAGCAATGAGGCAGCTCCTGTCCTCCCCTAACTGCCCCTACTAGAGCAATGTCAGAGGATGCCAGCTAAAACAATGTTTAAAGAAGATCCAGACTCTCATAACTTAATGCCCAAAATGTTCAGGTTTTAATAGAAAATCACTTGACATACTAAGAACTAGGAACATCTTGGCTTGAAAGAAAAGAGACAATCAATAGATGCTATTCAGATGACAGTGATGTTAGAATTTTTTTGTATTAGTTTCAGGTGTACAAAACAATGCAATAGTTAGTTCACCCCTCACAAAGTAATAACCCCTCTCCCCCAATCTATTGCTCTATTGCTCCGCTGACCTCGTAAATATCTATTACAATTCCATGGACTCTATTCTCTATGCTGTACTCCACATCCCATGACTATATATATTAAATTACAGTTGACATACAATATTATTCAGCTTCAACTTCAGGTGTACAGTGCAGTGGTCAGGCATCTACACCATCCCTGACGTGGTCTCCCTAATAAGACATGTGTTCCTCTGACACCCTACAAAATCTTTACATTATTGATTATATTCCCCAAACTGGCTTTCATATCCCTGTGGCAATATTGTAGTTACCAATTTGTGTTTTCTAATCCTCTCCTCTTCTCCTTAATCCCTACCCCCCCCATCTAGCAACCCTCAGTTTTTCCTCTATACAGAGATGTTAGAATTATCTGATAAAGATTTTAAACTGGCCCTCAAAAAAATGCTTCAATGAGCAATTATGAGTATACTTGAAACAATGCAAAAATAGAAAATCTTAGCAGAGAAATAGTCTCAGTAAAGAAATAGAAGCTATAAAGAGGAACCAAAGGAAAATTTTAAAACAGAAAAATACAGTAACTGAATTAAAACTCAAAGGATGGCTCAAACAGCTGAATGGAGAGGACATAGGAAAGAGTCAGTGAAATTGAAGATGGAGCAGTACAACGTACTTAATCTGCACAATAGAAAGACAATAGATTGAGAAAAAAAGTGAATAGAGCCTCAGGGACTTATAGGACTAAAACAAAACATCTTCATGTCATTGAAATCCTAGGAGCTGAGTGAACCCCAAACCAAAGAAACCCAAAGAAGTCCACACCAAAGCAGATAGTAGTCAGACTTGGAAGTTTAAAGAAAAAGAAAACATCTTGAAACATCTTGAAAGTGAAACATCTTGAAACATCTTGAAAGTGAAAAAGAAGCAATGTGTTACCAATAGGAGAAAACAACTTGAATGACAGTGGGTTTCTTATTAGAAACCATACAAGTCAGAAGGAATGGGTGCAACATTTTTCAAATGATGAAAGAAAAGCACTGTCCACCCAGAATTCTATATCCAGTGAAATTATGCTTCAGGAATGAAGAGGAAATCAAGACATTGTCAGATGAAGGAAAGCTAAGAGAATTTGTCACTTGCAGCCCTACCCTAAGAGAATGGCTAAAGGAAATTCTCTAAACAAAAAGGAAACAAATAGAAAAAAAAAGGACTCATAGAATGCCAGGAAGGAAGAACACAATAAACAAAAATGATGGCTAAAAACAATAGACTTACCTTCTTCTCCTGAGCTTTCTAAATTGTGTTTGATGGTTGATGCTAAAATTATAACACTGATATGGTTCTAAATGTATGTAGAGGACATTTTTAAGACAATTATGAATAGGGGAGACCATAAACAGAGGTAGTTTCTATACTTTCATTGGAAAATGACAATATCAGTATACTGTGTCATACGTTATGTATATATAATTTAATATCTAGAGCAATGAATTAAAAAGCTATACAAACAGATTCACTTAAAAAACATGATAGATAAAACAGAACTTTGAAAACTGTTAAGTAACCCATTGGAAGGGCGGTAAAAGAAAAAAGAAAAAAAAAACAGAACAAAACCCCAAAAATAAAGTGACAGCTACAAACTCCAATATATCAATAACTATATTAAATATAAATGGTCCAAATACACCAATTGGAAGAGATTGCCAAGTGGATTGGCAACAATATGTTTTCTGTAAGAAACTTATCTCCATGTAATGAGATAGGTATTGAAAGTAAAGAATGAAAAAAATACATATATCATGCACACAATCAAAAGAAAGCAAGGGTGGCTGTATTCATTTTAGATAAAATAGACTTTACAACAAAGAAAATTATCAGAGATGTAGCAGGTATTGTAATATGGTAAAGGGTCAATCCATCAAAAAGACAAAAGAATCCTACATGTGTATGAACCGTATAATAGAGCTGAAAAATACGTGAAGTAAAAATTGAAAGGGGAAATAGACAAATCTAGAATTATAGTTGATGACCAACACTCTTCTTTGAACAATTGATAGCAAAACTAGACAAATTCTCTAAGGATATAGAACCCATCACCCCAGAAACCATCAGGATCTATTATAATAATCTACGTTTATAGAACACAGTACCCAACAACAGCAGAATGCACGTTTTTGTTAACTGTTCGTAGAATATGTACTAAGACCATATGTGGGCCATAAAAATGAACTTCAATAAATTAAAATAAATCATACAGACTGTATTCTCTGACCAGGATGGAATCAAACTAGTAATCAATAACAGAATGATAATAGGAAAATCTCCAAACACTTGGAAACTAAACAGTGCAGTTCTAAATAATCCATGGATCAACAAGAAGTCTCGGGGAACTTTAAAAAAAGACATTGAACTAAATTACAATAAAAATACAACATGTCGAAATTTGTGGGATACAGGTAAAGCAGTGCATTTATCCTAGAGAAATGAAAACTTGTATTCAAACAAAAACCTGAGATGAATATTCTCAGCAGCTTTTATTACTTAATAACTAAAAACTAGAAACAACCCAGATGTCCTTCAGGGAGTAAATGGATATATATTACTCAGGAATAAAAATAAATGAAATACTGATACCTGCAATGCTTGGTTGAATGTCCAGAAAATTATGCTGAGGCAAAACCAATCTCGTTAGCTACTGTATATATAATTCCATTTATACAACATTCTTAAAATGACAAAATTAATGGCTGCCAGTGGTTAAAGACAGGCTGTGGGGACAGAGCCAGCAGTGCAGTTTCCAGGTTCTCAGCCTCACGTGGAAAGGTGCTGGCTCAGGTAGTAAATGGCCATCAACTGTGATTGGATGGCCATCAGCTGTGGCTAGTTGGCCGTCAGCTGTAACCAGTGAGCCATTGGCCACTAATATAACTGCTGTGGCTACGCTAGCAGAATATGGGGGCTAGCAAGAAGACGGTGGCTGAGCTAGCAAGAGCGGATTACAGATAGCATGGTGGATTGCAGCTAGCAAGTGAGGTTGGTTGGCAGAGAGAAGTGGTCGGCAGGTTACGGATAGTGTGGCTCCTGCTTCCTGTGTCTCCAATCCAGCAGCAAGCGAGACTGTAGTGGTATGACTCCCCTATCTATGGCTCCATTGGTGGTCCTTTTTAGCCTCACCATATCCTGCGTTCTTATGTGGGGAGCGGGCGCTGAGACCCCGCCTGACACCCTGCATGACACAGGCTTAGGGTAGGGAAGAATGGGAGGGAAGTGTGTGTGGCTTTAGAAAGGCAACATGGGAAATCCTTGTGGTGATGGAAATGTTGTCTTTTGACTGGTATCAGCATCAGTATCTCTGTTGTGATACTGTGTTACAGTTTTGCACCATATTACCATTGGGGAAATCTGGGGAAGGAGTAAATGGGTATCTCTGTATGATTTGTTACAAGTGAATATGGATCTACAATTATCTTTAAAACTTTAAAGTTTTATCAGATTCTTGAACATAAGGAAAATAATATATTCTCTTCTAAGCTCTCCCTAGCTCCCAAACAGTAACCAATACTTATTCTTATGTATCCTTCTACACTTACCTTAGTTCTTTAGTACAAATGTGTATACACATACGTACACACATAGGTAGAGTTTTTTCTTTACAACAATGTCATATGGGACACGTTACTCTGCAACTTTTTGATGCATATCAATGGACAGATATACACATAGCTTTTAATTTATTTTATTTATTTTTTAAAATTTTGTATTAAAAATGTAGCTAACGTACAATGTTATGTTAGTTTCAGCGGTGCACCATATTTATTCAACATTTATATACCCAAAGAACTGACCACCGGGATAAGTCCAGCAACCATCTGACACCCTACCACGCTATCACAATATTGACTATATTCCCTATGCTGTGCATTACATCCCCATGACTTGTTTTATACCTGGAAATTTGAACCTCTTATTGCCCTTCACTGTTTCTCCGTTTTTGAAATTTTCAGTTACAGTTGACATTCAATATTGTATTAATTTCAGGTGTACAGCATATGGTTAGATGTTTATATAATTTAAGAAGTCATCCCCCTGACTAGTACTCACCTGGCACTCTACATAGTTATTACCATGTTATTGACTATATTCCGTATGCTTTACATCCCCATGACTATTTTGTAACTACCAATTTGTACTTCTTAATCCTTTCCCCTTTTTCACCCCCTACCCCAACCCACCTCCCATCTGGCTACCATCAAAATGTTCTTTATCTATGAGTCTGTTTCTGTTTTGTTTGATTCCACATAGGTATAAGTGAAATCACATTGCATCTGTCTTTCACTGTGACACACTCCACTCAGCACAATACCTTCCACATCCATCCATGCTGTCGCAAATGGCAAGAACCCATTCCCTTCCCTAGCTGAGCAATATCCCCCTATATATGTACCTCCTCTTTATCCATTTTTCTATCGAAGGACATCCAGGCTGCCTCCACATCTTGGCCATTGTAATCAATGCTGCAGTGAATATATGAATGCACACATCCCCTCAAAATTAGCGTTTTGGGGTTCTTGGATGAACACCAATAGTGGAATTACTGGGTCCCTCTTTGTCTCTTGTTACAGCCTTTGTTTTAAAGTCTATTTTGTCTGGTATAAATATTGCTACCCCAGATTTTTTTGTCTGTTTGTTTCCATTTTCGTGAAATAACTTTTTCCATCCCTGTGCTTTCAGTCTGTGTGTGTCTTTCAACCTGAAGTTAGTCTGTGGTAGGCAGCATATGTAAGGGTTTGTTTTCTTCTCCATTTGGCCCTGCTACGTTTTTTCCCCCCTTCTTCCTCCCTCCCCACTCCAGTTCAAGCCATTGTTTCTCAGTCTAGTCATGTAGGACACAGCTCCCTGGCCCATGCTGGTATTCTGAGCCTTGCGTCTCCCCCCCCCCGCCCCTCCCCCCCCCGTCGGCTGAGGCGGTTGGTTGTGGGTTGTCGGTTGGCTGCTCACGGCAGCTCTCACAGGTTGCCGGCCGCTCACGCTGGCTGCCAGCCGCTCACGGTGGCCACCAGCCGCTCCTCGCAGCACACGGCACCCATGGCAGCTCACACCAACTTATGCCAACCTCCCCCTGCTCACAGCGGCCCAGCTGCAGGGAGAGCCATTGTTCACAATCTTAGCTGTAGAGAGTGCAGCTCACTGACCCATGTGGGAATCTAACTGGTGATTTTGGCATTAGGAGCATGGCGCTCCAACCACCTGAGCCACCGGGCTGACCTCTTGCTGTGTTTTTGATTGGAACATTTAACCCACTTACATTGAAAGCAATTGTTGATATATATGTAGCTATTGCCATTTTATTATTCATATTTTTGATTTCCCCTCACCATCTTAAAGAAGTCCTTCTAACATTCCTTGTAATACTGGTTTGGAGTCGATGAACTTCTTTAGCTTTTTCTTGTCTGGAAAGTTCTTTATCTCTCCTTCAATTTTAAATGATAGCCTTGCTGGGTAGAGTAGTCTTGGTTATTGTCCTTGTTTTACATCACTCTGAATATTTGGGCCTGCAAATATTATCGCTTCTGGCCTGCAAAGTTTCTGTTGAGAAATCATGTGATAGTCTTGTGGGAACTTCCATGTAAGTAATTAGTTTTCTTTCTCTTGCTGCTTTTAGGATTCTCTCTTTGTCTTTAAACTTTGCCATTTCACCATTTTAATTATGATGTGTCTTGGTGTGGGCGTGTTTGGGTTCATTCTATTTGGAACTCTCTGTATGTCTGGGCTTGTATGTCTTTCCTTCACCAGGTTAGGAAAGTTTCCAACCATTATTTCTTCAAATAGGTTCTCAATCCCTTGCTTTTTCTCTTCTCCTCTTGGTACCCCTATAATGTGAATGTTGTTACACTTGATGTTGTCCCAGAGGTCTCTTAAACTCTCCTCATTTTTTTTGGATTCCTTTTTCTTTTTGCTGTTCTGATTGGGTGTTTTATGCTCCCTTATCTTCTAAATCACTGATTCGATCCTTGGCTTCTTCTAGTCTGCTTGTGATTCCCTCTAGTGCATTTTTTTTCTAGTGCATTCTTCATTTCAGTTATTCTTCACTTTTGACTGCTGCTTTTTTTATGATTTCTATGTCCATTTTTATGCTTGCTGTCTCTCTGTTGAAGTTCTCACCAGGTTCCTTGAGCATCTTTATAACCATTGTTTTGAACTCTGTATCTGGTAGGTTCCTTGCCTCCATTATGTTTAGTTCTTTTTCTGGAGTTTTCTCCTGATCTTTCATTTGGGACACATTTCTTTGTTTCCTCCTTTTGGCTGCCTCTCTGTTTGTTTCTATGTATTAGGTAGGGGTGCTGTATCTCCCAGTGTTGCTGGGTGGTCTTAGGTAGTAAAAGTCCTGTAGGGCCCAGTGGCACAGTCTCCCTGGTCACCTGAACTGGGAGTTCCAGGAGTGTCCTTTGTGTGGGTTGGGTGTGCCCTCCTGTTATAGTTGAACATTGATTGCTGTTGGCATGCCAGTGGATGGTATTGACACTCAGGCTGACTGGCTGTGGAGTTTGGCCATGTACACATGTTATGGGCTGCTGTGTGGGGGGCTTACCCAAAGGAGCGGGATTTGCCCCAGTGACCTCTGGTGCCTGTTGAGACCACCTTTTGTGTGTGCCACTTGTGGGGCTAATTGGGTGGTGCTCTGCTGTGGTCTGAAACCAACCTCCAAGTATGGTTGTTTCGGGGTGTGGGGACAGAGTCCCAGAGAGCAGTTTCCAGGCTCTGAGCCTCATGTAGAAGGGTGCTGGCTTGGGTAGTAGATGGCCGTCAGCTGTGAGTAGATGGCCATCATCTGTAACCAGTTAGCCATTAGTCACTAACATAACTGCAATGACTACGCTAGCAAGGGCGGATTGCAGCTAGCAAGTGGGGTTGGTTGGCAGAGAAGCAGACAGCAGATTCCAGGTAGCAAGTGGGGTTGGTTGGTAGAGAAGCGGACCGCGGATTGTGCATAGTGTGGAGTCTGCTTCCTGTATCTCCAACCCAGCCTCCAGTGAGACTATAGTGGTCTGAATCCCCTATCTATGGCTCCGTGGGTGTTCCTTTTTGGCCTCATCATATCCTGTGTTCTTAAGCGGGAAGCAGGACCAGAGACACCTGCATGACATGGGGCCTCTTGAGAGGGGCTCCAGTGCAGGCCCAGATGACTGGCCAGGGAATACCTGGTAGGAGCTACAAAGTGATCCACAGTTGGTTGCTGCCTGTGCTTTACCTGGAGATGCTTGGGAGAGGCCACACTGTTAACCGAGGATGGCTGTCACCAGTACCCAGTCTGGGGTAGCTCTGCAAAAAGCCAGGACTCTCTGAGGCCTGCTGCCACCTGCCATCTCCCGTAAGGTTCAGCGCCAGTAAAGCCTCATGCAGTAAGCAAATTGGGTGAAAGCAAGTTGGGTGAGGCAGGGTCTGAGTGAGTCAGCAGGTTGGAGCAGCAGAGCTCACCAGGACAATCAGATTCAGATTTGGTCTGCGGGGGCGGGCTCAACACAGGAAAGATGGCACCCATCTGCTGGCTACATGGGAGAAGGGACCCACATGGAGAAAATGGTGACTGTCCCTCCAGTCTTTGGCTGAACTTACCCAATTCAGTCTTTCACATGTATCTCTGACACCTCCAGAATCACCATCTCTCTGCCAGAGCCCAAGGTGAGTGCCCGTGCGGGCCCTTTAAGAGGATGCTTTGGTTTCCTGCTGCCTTCTGTCCCACCTGGACAGTGGGAATCCCACTGTTTTTAACAGCCAGAAGTTGTGGGGCTCTTTTTCCTGGCACCAGTACTCTGGGCTGGGGTGCCTGGTGTAGGGGCCGGGAGTCCCTCATTCCTTTGTGGGAACCTCTGTGGCCAAGATATCTCTCCTGATTTTCAATTGCCATAAGTGGATGTGGACCAGCCTGTTTCTCATTTCTGCCCCTCCTACCACTCTCGATGTCGCTTCTTTATATCCTGGTTGTAAAACTTCTGTTCAGCTAGACTTCAGATGGTTCTCCATGTTGATTCCCTGTTTCCCCCAAAATAAGATCTAGCTGGACAATCAGCTCTAATGCATCTTTTGGAGCAACAATTAACGTAAGACCCTTATGGTAAAATAAGACTGGGTCTTATATTAATTGTTGCTCCAAAAGACGCATTAGAGCTGATTGTCCGGCTAGGTCTTATTTTCGGGGAAACACAGTTGTTCTATTATATAATTCAGTTGTAATTTTGATGTGTTCACAGGATGAGGCAAGCATAGCATTTATTCCTCCATTTTTGGTCTTCTTATTATCATTACCCTAATTTATTCTTTTAAATAGCTGCATTTTATTTCATAGTATTAAAACATTTTTTTGGCTTTTTTTTCCTTCCAAATTTCATCTTTCCTTATCCTAGGAAAAAAATTTGCTCATTGGAGGTATAAATCAGGTACTTACCAGGATCTGGACAAAGAAAAGCAATCTATATTGTTCAAATGACATCAGTACAATTGGAAGGGACTAGTTTGGGCAAGTCTTTTCTATTCAAAGTGACTAACGTATTTGTTACGCTTTTCTTTTACACATTCTTTGTGCGCAGTACTTCATTGTGCTCATGTATAGCAGCTTAAGCTAGTGAGAAGTTTCTTAATTTATGGGGTTTTTTTTTTTTCCTGTGAAGTTTTAAAATTTCTCAAGTAATATTTGGATGCTTTCAATAAATACAAAATGATTATGTTTTTAATTTTTATTCATTTGTTAAAAATGGGAAATAAGATATTTATATTAGAGTTCTTGAAGGAAAAGTCCCATTCCTTTAGCCAGTAATGATTTTTAACCAAGCTAGAATTTGTTCTTTTAAAATAAACTTGTTCTTAAAAACATAAAAAAATAAAAAATAAATAAAATAAACTTGTTCTTTATTGGGTACAAGTGCAGTTTATTTTCCATGAGGATTTCCTTTTAAGGTTGAAACACAGAGTTTCTTGATAAATGAAATGCTAATTTATTGTAAAATTCAGGTGCATTTTTTTCTGATTATTAGTACAGATGCTGCTCAGAAATGATTTCTTTTTTCCTTTTGCCTGTTTGTATAATAAAATCCCTTAATTTAGATAATAAAGGACAAATGCATTTGAAAGTAATCCATTTTCACATATACCAGGGTATGTGTACATGTGAGGTAAAGTGAGGAATTTTTAAATGTTTGCAAAATTGTTTTTTCTTGACTATTTCATGTACAGTTATTTGGATATTTAGGATAAAAGCATTTCCCCTCTGTAGCTTGTTATTTCAATACATAACTGATTTTTAACTTTGATTTCCTAATGTAGACCTTTTTAATACGTTTAAATTTTAAAGACTGGTCCAAGGGCTTAGAATCTTTTTCAGTGGACAATGAGGTGGGCACTAGGCGATAAGATGCATATTTACAATCCCTCACTAAATGCCACTTTTACATTATAGAGTGTTAGACTACTTTAAGGGTAATTTTTGTGATATTTTCAAGGTATAATTTTCATCTATTTTGTATAAAATGAGAAGAAAGTGTTAATACAATTTAAAAAAAAATAAATATAAAGCTGATATCAGGACTTAGAATAAGATGGCTACCTTGACAGAAGATTGAACCAACTGAATATCCCAGTTAGGTTACATTTCATTGACTTATTGTACACGGGAGGCTGTTTAGTATTGAAAAGTACAGTATTTGGTTGAGACTTAAGCCTGTCATTCTGTTGCTGTAAACAGCCTGAAGCTAGGCAGCTGTGTTCTTTACAGTGCTTGTTTTAAAGCATAATAGGTAAACATGTGGGTTTTAATAAGGATGGGTAGATAAACAGTTTTGACAGTAAAATGAAAATCTTGAGAACTAGCCAACCACAATCATGTTTAAGAATCTCTATCCCAAATGAAAGGAGTCTGTGCAGCATATTATCTGTTTCATTTTGGGGGGAATATTCCTTCACAAGTACCTGATTTCCTTCATCCACCGCAAAGTGTGCTGAATCTTGGTCTCATTGTAGTGGAGAAGGATGGCTTGCCAAAATCAGCTATCTTTATTATCTTTATGCATTTTTTTCAAGCATCGTAAGAAAAAGGTTAAATAGTAAGCATAGTAAGAAAAAGGTTAGTCTATTGCATTGAAACTAAAAATAACACGTTCTCATTTAATAAATTATCTTTGACATATTTTACTTTTTGTTCTTATTATATGGAAAAGAACTTTCAGAGTCCTGGTGATAAATTTTCCATAATGTTTCCTTACTCTCATTTTTCATTAAAATAGTGTCTGTAGCTGAAAGATAAACTAATTAACTTTGTATTATAGGTAACAGAACAGACCCAATGAGAGAAAGTGACTTTTGCAAGGCCATACGGCTAATTAGCATAGTTGGGACCAGAACCCATTTAATTCTTCTGACAGCCAGACCAGAATTGTTTTTATTCTTGTTACATCATGTTGATGGCACTTCCTTTCTCTTTTCCGTCATCTTCGCTTCCTTTTTTCCTTCACTGTCTTAAGATCTACACCCCAAGTATCCATAGTTATTTTTCACTGTGACTTCTCTCATATCTGTGATGACTCTGCATTAGTGGGAAGATCACCCTCTTTTATCTTGGGGTGGCCACCCGAAACCTCTTTTTGGTGACTTCTGAGTCCAGCACACGTAGGCCTGGGGAAGGTCAGTAAGAAGTAAGGATTCACTGTTCACAGAACGCTGCTGTGGTGGTAGAGATGGTGGCTGTGGGATGGAACAAGGGCTGGGCACCTAAGGTACCACATTGTATCATAACATGATACAATTGGGATGAATTACAGGTAGTGAAGACGTAAATTGTTGGTTGTATGAGCACTAACCAGTTGCATTCAGTCAGATACCACTAATTCTGCCAACTTAGGTTGCCGTTAAAATTGAATAAAAGATAAAATCTCCATTATCTGCCATCTCTTGTGTCAAATAAAGGCAAAGTAACAGACTGACCAACACCTTTTTCATCTCATTAGCATTATTTTAATTTGAAATCTTCGAGCTGTTCCCAAAGTGAAGAAATACATGCAAGTACTTTTTCCTTTTAGCCTAATGGGTATAGATTATGAGTACCCATTCTTTTGTGGAAGAACTACTTTTGACATACTTTAAATCTTATATGTGGAGGGCTTGGGGGTCTTGTTGAGATCCCTCACCTTAAGAGAATGCAGTGTTGTGTCCAGGGCCTTACCAGGAATTCCAAAGCCAGGAGGAAAAGCCAACATTTTGGACATTACCTAAGTAAGGCAATGGGATTGCCATGATCACATGGTTAACTGTTAATTGGCATACCTGCCATCAGATTTGACCAGTTTTGATAATAAGTGAAGTCCCCTGCACCCTCTACCCCTTTCCCACCTTTTAAATTGGTAGTCTATCTTTTTACATCTCACAGATCATACACTAAGTAAAATTTCTGTCCTTTGCTTGGCTTACTACAAATTTATTAGGCACACAGGAGGAGATTATAATAAAGCCAGACCTCATCATTTCAGCCAGATTTCCCCTCAAGAACATTTCCACTCTCAAGCTCTTCATCTCTTAATCATTGGCAGTAGGGTTCTGAAGAAATGAAAGATTGAGACAGCTGAGACACTTTTCATTGTTCTGATTTCATTATACTGTTGAGACCTGCCTAGACGTATAGTCTTTGACAATCAATTATTTCTCTGGAAGGTGATTATTAAACAGTTCACTGAATTATGGCTTTTTATGCATGACTGTTCTATTGCTCTTTAGGGTTAAGTGAAAAAGCTTATTAAATATCCATTTACAATAGAATCTTTGAAAATGCTAAGTGGAATGCATAATTCATATAGGCTGTCACTAGTACAATGCCAAATCAGTTTAGCCAAATATCAAGTAACAAGGAAATGGGAGTAAGTGGCAGTCCTAATAGAACTAGTTCTGGGCAGCTAAGGGTTGCTAATAATCAGAAAACCCAAATAATGGTGACTTAGACAACAGTGGCTTGGAAGTTTATGTCTTTCTTGCAAAAACTTCTTGTAAATTGTAATGTAGGATTGCTGTGGTGTTTTACAGAGACAGAGATCCGGTATCCTGCCATCTTACTGCTTCACAAAGGTCATCTCAAGGTCCAGTGTGGCTGCTCTGGCCATCACGTCTGTGTTCCAGCCAGCAGACTTTAAACAAGAAAAGTGTGTGCCTACCACCTCTGCTTATATGTCATTAGCCAAAACTTAGCCACATGACCACGTCTAGCTACAAAAGAGGAAAAAATGAAGTCACTGTTCTGGGCAGCTGTGTGCCAAGTTTCACATTCTATTACTATCAAGGAGAGTAGACTAGATATTGGGGAGCTTTTGTCATAGTCTCGATGGGTCATGCATCTTCTATGGAGACTTTTGGGGCTCCAAGAGTTATTTTCTCTTCCAACAAAGTTTTATTGAGCACCTCTAACATTTAGCATTGTACTAGGCACTAAAAATGGAAAGATTTTATGGGATACAATTTTTGGCTTTAAGGAGTTAGGTAACATAAAAAGAGCAGTAGCAGACAATGGAAAATGGTGGAGAAAGCCCAAGTATTACAGATAGGGATCCTTGATTTGTAATTTATTTGTTCCTTAAAATTATTAGTGCCTCAGTTTTCTCATCTGTGTAATACTGTTAATAATACTTACCTTTAATACTGTGAGAATAAAATGATCTTAAGTAAAACAACACATGTTAAATATACTGCATTTTTAAAGGCTCTTGGTACATACTTTGCCTTCCAGTAAATTTGAACCACCTACATCCCTACAAATAGTACCAGTCTGTTTCTCTGTATAACTGCACCACTATTGTGCATTACTGTGTTTTTGAATATTAGTTAATTTGAAAGGTCAGTGGCTTTCCAGTTCTTTTTATATGTGGAAATCTGTCTTCAAATTAAATGGTAAATGAATGTTAAATATTCCAAATGTTTATTTTATTTTTTTATTAGTTTTAGGTGGACAAAACAACGTAATGATTAGACATTTACACACCTCACAAAGTGATAACCCCAAGTTTACTAACGATCTGACACTGTACTAGCTATTACAATAGCATTGACTATATTCCCTATGCTGTACTTTACATCCTGTGCATATATATATATATATATATATATATATATATCTGTATATTTAAATTACAGTTGACATTTAGTATTATTTTATATAAGTTTCAGGTGTACAGTGCAGTGGTTAGGCATTTATATAATTTATGAAGTAATCCCCTTGGTAAGTTTAGTACCCACCTGACACCATACATAGTTTTACATTATTGACTCTATTCCCCATACTGTATTTTACATCCCCATGACTATTTTGTGACTACCAATTTGTACTTCCTAATCCCTTTACCTTTCTCACCCATCCACCCATCCTCCTCCCATCTAGCAACCATCAATTTGTTCTTTGTATCTATGAGTGTATTGCTGTTTTGTTTGTGCACTTATTCTGTTCTTTAGATTCTACATATAAGTTAAATCATATGGTATTTGTTTTTCTCAGTCTGACTTATTTCACTTAGCATAATATCCTCTAGATCCATCCATGTTGTTGCAAATGGTAAGATCTCATTCTTTTTTATGGCAGGGTAATACTCCATTGTATATATGTACCATAATTTCTTTATCCAGTCATCTATTCATGGACATTTTGGTTGTATTCATATCTTGACTTTTGTGAATAGTGCTGCAGTAAACATACGGGTGCATATATATTTTTTTCAAATTAGTGTTTTGGATTTCTTTGGATAAATACCCAGGGTCATATGGTAATTCTATTTTTAATTTTTTGAGGAAACTCCATACTGTTTTAAACAGTGACTGCACCAATTTGCAGTCCCACCAACAGTGCACAAGTGCTCCCTTTTCTCCACATCCTCACCAACAATTGTTTGTTGATCTATTGATAATAGCCATTCTGACTGGAGTGAGGTGTTATCTCATTGTGGTTTTTATTTGCATTTCTCTGATGATTAGTGATGTTGAGCATGTTTTCATATGTCTATTTGCCATTTGTATGTCCTCTTTGCAGAAATGTCTCCAGGTTTTCTGCCCATTTTTCAATTGGGTTGTTTGTTTTTTTGTTGTTGAGCTTCATGAGTTCCTTGTATATTTTGGATATTAGCCCCTTTTCGGAGGCACTGTTTGCAAAAATCTTCTCCCATTCAGTTGGTTGCCTCATTATTTTGTCAATAGTTTCTTTTGCTGTGCAGAAGCTTTTCAGTTTCATATAATCCCATTCGTTTATTTTAGTTTTTACTTTCATTGCCTTTGGAGTCAAATTCGTAAAATGCTCTTTGAACCCAAGGTCCATAAGTTTAGTACCTATGTTTTCTTCTATGCAATTTATTGTGTCAGGTCTTATGCTTACGTCTTTGATCCATTTTGAGTTAATTTTGGTACATGGTGACAGATAGCAGTCCAGTTTCATTCTTTTGCACGTAGCTATCCAGTTCTGCCAGCACCATTTATTGAAGAGGCTGTCTTTCCTCCATTGTATGTTTTTAGCTTCTTTGTCAAAAATTATCTGTCCATATTTATGTGGTTTTATTTCTGGTTTCTCAATTCTATTCCATTGGCCTACATGTCTGTTTTTCTACCCATACCATGCTGTTTTGATTATTGTTGCCCTGTAGTACAAGCTAAAGTCAGGGAGTGTGATAACTCCAGCATTGTTCTTTTTTCTTAAGATTGCTTTGGCTATTCGAGGTCTTTTGTGGTTTCAAACAAATCTGATGATTTTTTGTTCTACTTCTTTAAAAAAATGCCATTGGGATTTTGTTGGGGATTGCATTAAATCTGTATATTGCTTTGGGTAATATGGCCATTTTAACTATGTTGATTCTTCCAATCCATGAGCAGGGAATGTCTTTCCATTTCTTTGTGTCTTCTTCAATTTCTTTTAAAAATGTCTTATAGTTTTCAGCATATAGGTCTTTCATATCCTTGGGTAAGTTTATGCCTAGGTATTTTATTGTTTTTCGTGCAATTGTAAAAGGAATGCTTATTTTTGTATTTCTTATTCTGAGATTTTATTGTTATTATATAGGAATGCAATGGACTTTTGTACATTGATTTTGTAGCTGGCAACTTTACTGTATTCGGTGATTGTTTCTAATAGCTTTTTGGTGGATTTTTTTGGGTTTTCTATATCATCATGTCATCTGCAAAGAGTGATAATTTAACTTCTTCATTCCCAATTTGGATGCCTTTTATTTTTTTCTATTGCTGATTGTTCTGGCAAGAACTTCCAATACTGCGTTGAAAAGCAGAGGTGATAGGGGACAGCCCTGTCATGTTCCTCAACATAGAGCAAAGGGCTGCAGTTTTTCACCGTTAATTATGAGATTAGCTGATGGTTTGTCATATATGGCCTTTATTATGTTAAGGTATTTTCCTTCAATACCTATTTTATTAAGGGTTTTAATCATAAATGGATGATGTATCTTGTCAAATGCTTTTTCTGCATCAATTGATATAATCATATGATTTTTGTCCTTTATTTTTTTTATGTGATGTATCACATTGATGGATTTGCGGACGTTGAACTTGTGCCTCTTGGGATGAACCCCGCTTGGTTGTGAAAAATAATCTTTTTAATGCATTGTTGCATTCGCATTCGATTTGCTAGAATTTTGTTTAGGATTTTTGCATCTGTATTCATCAGAGATATTGGTCTGTAGTTTTCTTTTTTGTGTTGTCCTTGCCAGGTTTTGGTATCAGGGTAATGTTGGCCTCATAAAATGAGTTAGGGAGTACTGTCTCTTCTTCAATTTTTTGGAAGAGTTTGAACAGGATTGGTATTAGATCCTCTTTGCAGGTTTGGTAGAATTCACTAGTGAAGCCATCTGGTCCAGGACTTTTGCTTTTGGGAAGGTTTTGGATGACTGATTCCATTTCATTACTGGTGATCGGTCTGTTTAGATTTTAGTTCTTCATGGTTCAGCCTTGGAAGGCTATATGTTTCTAAGAACTTGTCCATTTCTTCTAGGTTACTGAATTTGGTGGCATATAGTCCTTCATAGTATTCTTGGATGATCCTTTGTGTTTCTGTGGTGTCCGTGATAACTTCTCCTTTTTCATTTCTGATTTTGTTAATTAGTGTCTTCTCTCTTCCTATCTTCATGAGTCTAGCCAAGGGTTTGTCAATTTTGTTAATCTTTTTAAAGAACCAGCTCTTTGTCACATTAATTTTTTCTATTGTCTTTTTGTTCTCTATTTCATTTAGTTCTGCTCTGATTTTTGTTATTTCCTTTCTTCTGCTGACCTTGGGTTTCACTTGTTCTTCTTTTTCTAGTTCTTTGAGATGTAACATGAGGTTATTTATTTGGAATTTTTCTTATTTCTTGAGATAGGCCTGTAATGATATAAATTTCCCTCTTAAAACTGCTTTCTCTGCATCCCCAAAATTTTGGTAGGATGTATTTTCATTGTCATTTGTTTCTATGTATCTTTTGAGCTCTCCTCTAATTTCTTCTTTGACCCAGTCGTTCTTTAAAAGTAAACAACAAAAAAGTATGTTGTTTAATATCCATGTATTTGTGTTTTTTCCTCCTTTCTTTCTGCAGTTGATATCCAATTTCAAAGCCTTGTGATCAGAGAATATGCTTGGTATGATTTGAATCTTCTTCAATTTGCTGAGGCTGATTTTATGTCCCAATATATGGTCTATTTTTGAGAATGTTCCATGTACACTTGAAAAAAATGTATAGTCTGATGTTTTAGGATGAAGTGCTCTATATATGTCATTGATGTCCATTTCATCTAATGTGTCATTTAGGGCTGCTATTTCGTTATTTATTTTCTGTTTGGGTGATCTATCCATAGCTGTCAATGATGTATTTAAGTTTCCTAGTATAATTGTGTTTTGATCAATTTCTCCCTTTAGTTCTGTTAGTAGTTGCTTGGTATATTTCGGTGCTCCCTGATTGGGGGCATAAATATTGATGACTGTTATGTCTTCTTGTTGTATAGTCCCCTTTACCATTATGAAATGTCCATCTTTGTCTCTTGTTATCATTTTCACCCTGAAGTCTGTTTGATCTGATATCATTACGGCTACACCTGATTTTCTCTGGGTACCGTTTGCTTGGAGTGTCAATTTCTACCCTTTCACTTTGAGTCTATTCTTGTCCTTGTAGCTGAGAGTGTCTCTTGGAGACAGCATATGGTTGGGTTTAGTTTTTTTTATTTTATTTTATTTTTTATTTTTTTTAGGGGTTTAGTTTTTTAATCCAATCTGCTACTGTGTTCCTTTTTATTGCTGAGTTCAGTCCATTTACATTTAGGGTGATTATAGATACGTGAGGATTTCCTGTCATTCTATCTTTAGTTTTCTGTTAAGGCTGTGTCTCCATTGTTTCTTTGCCTTTTTGTTGTTGTCTATTATTTCTGTGTGGTTTTATTCTATGATGTTTCCCTCTGTTTCTTCTTTTATTGCAGTATATGTTTCAGTTCTGGATTTTTTTGGAGTGATTACCCTTAAGTTTATGTAAAAGAAAGTTTGATATTTAGAGTATTCCTTTTTTTTTCAGCACGCTTACTTTCTCCATTCCCATATTCTGGTTTAGGCCTTTACTCTCCCCCTTTTTATGTTGCCAGAAATTGTCCCTGTTGATGGTGGTCGAATAGCCTCCTTTAGTATTTCTTATAGTGCAGGTCGTGTATTAGAAAATTACCTCAGCTACTGTGTGTCTGGAAAGGTCTTTATTCCTCCTTCATACCTAAAGGATATCTTTGCTGGATATATTATTCTTGGCTCATAATTTCTCTCTTCCAATAGTTTGAATATTTGGTTCCACTCCCTCCTGGCTTGTAGAGTTTCTGCTGAAAAATCTGATGATAAAATAATGGGCTTTCCTTTGTAGGTTACCGTCTTCTTTTCCCTGGCTGCCTTGAGCATTCTTTCTTTGTCGTTGGTTTTAGACAGCTTCAATACAATGTGCCTTGGAGAAGGCCTGTTGGGATTGAGGTAATTAGGTGTTCTATTTGCTTCTTGGATTCGAGGATCCAGTTCTGTCCACAAGTTTGGGAAGTTCTCATCAACAATTTGTTTGAATATATTCTCTGTTCCCTTCTCTCTTTCTTTTTCTTTTGGTATGCCCATTATTCTTATATTGCTCTTTTTGATAGAGTCAGAAAGTTCTTGTAGAGTTTTTTCATTTCTTTTAAGTCTCAAGTCTCTTTCTTCTTTTATCTGTGTTATTTCCAGGTTTCTATCTTTGATGTCACTGTTTCTTTCCTCCATCTGGTCAACTCTACTACCTAAGCTGGTTATTTCATTCTTAATTTCTTCTATTGAGTTCTTACTCTCCAGGAATTCCGTTTGGTTCTTTTTAAAAATTTCAATCTCTTTCGTGAAATGCTCATGTTGTTCTTTGATTGCTTTTCTGAGTTCATTAAACTGCCTTTCTGTGTTTTCTTGCATCTCGTTGAGTGTTTTCAGAAGTGCAATCTTGAATTCTCTGTCATTTAAGTCACATATTTCCATATCTTTAAGTTCCTTTTCTGGAGACTTTTCACTTTCTTTCTAAGCTGTCTTGTTGCCTTGGTTATTCATGGCAATTACTGATTTATTATTTCTCTTCCTAGACATCTACAGGAGTTGCTTCTGCAACAGGTTGATAGGAAGAGGTCTTTCTTTTGTTTTCCAATACTTGTTGGTAGAATGTTTTATTTTCTCTCCGACTGCAGCCTTTTTTTTCCCTCTCTCACATAGTAGTGCTATGTTTTCTCTGCACTATTCCAGCTCCTCCCACAATGGGGGTATTCCTGGGAGATGGGCGTCTCCTCTCTTAACAGTTCACCTGGGTCATAGGGCACACGTTGCTGTGGGTATGGTGGAGAGCTTTTGAAGTCCCAAACCTCTTTCTGCACCAGATTCAGAGTCTGTATTTTTCAGCAGTTCTGTTTACTCCTGCAGGGATCCGCCCAGATAGGTGGGCCCAGGGGTGGGGTGAGTTGTGAGAGATGGCCCAGAGCCATGGCTGCGACCACCACCACAGCCGGTCCCGCTTCCACAGCTTCCTCCCTTTTGCCAGAACTAGTTGGGCTGCGAATCTGTGTCTGCGGTCCACAGTTCTCAGAACAGCAAATATTCTGTTCTTTTGATCTGACACTGCTACTGTTCCGCTTCTAACACCGGGCACATGGGGGCGGGGTGAGCTCTGGGAGGGTAGGGAGGGGGAGGCTATATGCGGAGCCCTAGCAGTCCGAGTTCTTCCGTCTCCTGCAGCTGTGGTAGTTTCGGGAGCAGTGAGCTCGGAGCACTGAGCCAGGTCTGCGTCCTGGGCCCACGTGGCTCCGTCTCCACACTATCACTTCCCTTCTCCCCTGCTCACGCGATTCTCCCCCCTTTAGGTAAATTCAGTAGTGGGCCTCTTCATCTTGCGTGTCTGCTGTGCAGGGAGTCCTTTGTGGAGTTATTAGTGTTTGATTAGTTGTAAATTACTGGGGAACTTTACAGAGGCTCACCTCACTCTGCCATTTTGATGATGTCTCTCTAAACTTTCCTGACTTTTTCGAATTCTTTTCTCTTCTTCTTGTTCTGATTGGGTGTTTTCTGCTACCTTGTATTCCAAATTGCTGATTCTATCTTCTGCTTCATCTGTCCTGTTGCTGATTCCTTCTAGTGCATTCTTTATTTCAGTTATTGTATCCTTCACTTCTGACTGGTTCTTTTTTGTGGTTTCTATGTTCTTTTTTATGGTTGCTATCTCTGTTGAAGTTCTCACTAAATTCCTTGAGCATCCTTATAACCATTGTTTTGAACTCTGTATCTGGTAGGTTGCTTGCCTCTATCTTGTTTAATTTCTTTCTGGAGTTTTCTTCTATTCTTTCATTTGGGATGTATTTCTTTGTTTCTTCGTTTTGTCTGCCTCTCTGTGTTTGTTTCTGTGTATTAGGTAGGGCTGCTATGTCTCCCAGTCTTGCAGGGTGGTCTTATGTAGTAGGTGTCCTGTGGGGCCCACTGGCACAGTCTCCCTGGCAACTGAGCTGGGTGCTTCAGGAGTGTCCCTTGTGTGTGTTGTGTGTGCCCTCTTGTTATAATTGAGCCTTGATTGCTGTTGGCATGTTAGTGGGGGGTATTGTCCCAGAAGCTGAAGACTGGTGGTGTTTTGCCATGTCCATAGCTTATGGTCTGCTGTGCAGGGGGCTTACCCCATGGAGTGGGATTCACCCCAAAAGACTCTGGTGCCTCTTGAGACTGCCCTTTGTGTGTGCCACTCGTGGGGTAATTGGGTGATGCTCTGCTGTGGTCTGAAGCCAATGTCCAAGTACTCATATGTTTGTTCTGGGGCCTCTTGGGAGGGGCTCCAGTGTAGACCCAGGTCACCCACTGCCTGTGACTGGTTTAGGACAATCTGGTAGGAGCTACAAAGTGATCCACAGTTGGTCGCTACCTGTGCTGTACCTGGAGATGTGTGGGGGTGGCTACACTGTAAATCAAAGACAGCTGCCACCAATACCGGGTCTGGGGTAGCTCTGCCAAAAGCCAGGACACTGAGGCCTGCTGCCACCTGCTGGCTCCCGTAAGGTTCAGCTGATGATAAAGCCTCCTGCGTTAAGCAAGTTGGATGAGGCAGGAACTGGGTGAGGCAGATAGAGCAACAGAGCTCACCAGGCCAACCAGATTCAGATTTGGCCTGTGGGGGTGGGTTCAACACAGGAAAGATGGCACCTGCTGGCTCCACCTTGAAGAAGGACCTGACATAGGGAAAATGGGGACTGTCCTTCCAGTTTTCGCTCTGAAATTTCACAACTCCATTTTTCACCAAATGTCTCCAATGCCCCCAGACTCATCGTCCCTCTGGTGGAGCCCAGGGTGAGTGCCTGTGTAGGCCCTTTAAGAGGATGTCTGAGTTATCCCACAGCCTTCCATCCCACTCGGATGGTTGGAATCCCCACTGTTTTTCACAGCCAGATGTTGTGGGAGCCCCTCTTCCCGGCACCAGTACTTCGGGGGGGGAGACTGGTGTGAGGGACTGGGGTTCCTTGCTTTTTTGGTGGGGAGCCTCTGGCTGAGCTATCTCTCTTGATTTTCAATTCCCACATGTTGGTATGGGGCTAACCAATTTCTCATCTCCACTTGTCCTACTAATTTCAATGTGGTTTCTTCTTTATATCCTTAGTTATAAAACTTCCTTTCAGCTGGACTTCAGATGGTTCTCCATGATAATTGTTCTATAATTCAGTTGCAATTTTGATGTGTTCATGGGATGAGGCAAACTCCGTGTTTATCTACTCTGCCATCTTGGAGCTCTGTCCTTTATCTCAGTTTCTTTAATGATTATGAATTTATTGAGGCTTTAAATTCCCTCAATTTTGTGACATCTGTTTCTAGACAGTAATTCTTTTTATCCATTTCCCCATATTTACTGGCATGAAGTTATTCACATATTATTTCTTCTTATTTTGTGGCTTAGTCTTTTTATTTTATAGATGTGTAGTCTGTCTCAGCATGTAGTGGGTATGAATCTCAGTCTCCAAATACAGAGATGCAAGAAATATATTTATTTCTCTAGAACTCAACTTAGCCTTTATTTGGAATTTCCATTTCATCAGTACCACAGAAATTTGATCTTAAGAAATTTGGAGATTCCTTCTTCATCCTGGGGATATTTACAGAGTCCCTTAAGGCCATGTGCCATGCTGACTTTTGCTGAGACGTTCATTTCTTTCTGGTGATACACTTAGATCTCACTGAGAAAGGGAGTCTTGTGCATGCAGTCTTTTGATCCCCATTCATCCCATAAGAATGGGCCTTGGGCTTGGAACTCTTCCTTACCAGGGGATAAAGAGTCTTCACAGCATGTGCTGGGTTTGTAGCCTTGTGTAAGAATATGTTTTCCTGTTTTAGACTCAATGTGTGCTTCTTTGTTTTGCTTAAGTGTGTGTGTCCTGTGACACCTGGCCAGACCCTGAAGGGAGGGGATGGGACCCTGCATTTCATAGAGCAAGAGGAGTGTGTTGAAGGCCAGTGGTTTTACATTGACTCTAGGGAGGGGTCTGCTGGCCATGGCAGACTGATGGCCACCACTAAAGCTGACCTTGCTCTGTCTCTTCTTTATGTAACATTGTTCCATCCATCGCTTGACTGTGTTTTCTCTGACAACTCCAGTACCAAGATGTTGTGGGCAGAAGTGTTTGGACTATTACTCCTGGTACTTGGCAACAGATGCCACTCTGGGCAAATCTTTCCTCCATCATCAGTCCACACAGAAGTCATTGTACCGTTCTAAAGCCATGCTGAGGCCTGGTAAACTCTGCGAGATTATGTAATATTCCATCTTCCTCAACACTCTCACATGGCCATGTCTTCTCCGGATCTTGCTGCTCCTTGGCTTCTCCATAGAAAGTGTTCTCAGTTCTTTTATGCTTGTCAGTCACACAAGCACGTCTCCCTCTTATTTCTTTTGGGCTTAGCCCTGGGGTGCTGGGTGTGACCCCCTATCCCAGAGACCCAACAGCATCTAGGTTTTCATCACCTCCCTGCCAACTTCTTCTGGCCCAGGAATTTAGTTATTTCCTAGCTGCAGAGGGAGGAAATATAAATGAAACAAACTCATCTTGTTTTTGCTCAAATCCATTGTCCTTGTCCTTTGTTTTGTCGTTCCACAAGATTCCCAGATTTTTGAAACCTGAAAACCAGAGAAAGACTTTTTTTTTTTTTATCACTCTATGTTATGTGATAGCACATTTTACCTGAGATTGTAGTCCCAGGATGGCCAAGTGGGTAAAGGGAGAACATTGGGTATATGGCTTGGAGGGAAATCTCAGTGGGTACTTCAGAACTTTCTTCAGACCTTTCATCTCACAGGTGAAGAGACAGAGTCTCAGAGAAGTAATTGATCTGCCGAGGTCACATACAGTTAGTGGTGGAGCAGAGACCAAACTCCAGATATTCTAACTACTACTCTTCAGTTTGTAGATGTTGCATACTGTGTAATAGTTATTTGAAATACGCATGGAGTTTAGGTTTTACAACCCAATGCATACTTTACCTAGATTTAAAAATACACTGTAACTCATGTTTTGTTGTCAGTGAGTCCTCAAAAGTCAGTTCATTGAACAAGTATTTACTAAGTGTTGTGTTGAAAAAAAGTACACTGTAACTGCCATCATGAGGGTCTCTTAGCAAATGAATCATTTTAGATGCTGCTGAATTTTCTTAATAATTATGGATTCTGCCCTTTAAAGGTAAAGAGGCCCTTTTTAATGTTTACTTTTCCAGTGAAAACATTGTCTAAAATCTCTTATACTTTTTTTTTTTTTAAAGATTTTTATTGGGGAAGGAGAATAGGACTTTATTGGGGAACAGTGTGTACTTCCAGGACTTTTTTCCAAGTCAAGTTGTTCTTTCAATCTTAGTTGTGGGGGGTGCCATTCAGCTTCAAGTTGTTGTCCTTTCAGTCTTAGTTGTGGAGGGCACAGCTCAGCTCCAGGTCCAGTTGCCATTGCTAGTTGCAGGGGGCGCAGCCCACCATCCCTTGAGGGACTCAAGGAGTTGAACCGGCAACCTTGTGGTTGAGAACCCACTGGCCCATGTGGGAATCGAACCGGCAGCCTTAGGAGTTAGGAGCACGGAGCTCCAACCGCCTAAACCACCGGGCCTGCCCTGTTATACCTTTTCCCTTTGTAAAAACAGGTGCAACTTGTTTCTCCTTGCATTCCTATTATCTAGCTCAGGTAAGCCCTGGCAGAGGTGCCAAGTTGATCCTTTGTTTGAGGACAAATGGCACCATTTTGGATGTTGGTTCCTTATACTATGCTACACTATAGTGATACCCAGAGTCTTTTGCGGTGAATGAAATGTTTGCCTCACCCCCCGTATTCAACTGTGCTTTGCCTTCTTTTGCTTTTTAAATAATTTTTGTTTCCTCTTTCCCACCCGGCTGACTGTGTTTTGCAGGCAGTATTTCAGTACACTGTAAGTCGTCCCTCTCCCACAGCTCTCTTTCTAATATCTTAGTATTTCTATTCTGCCCTAGGCTTCGAAACTAGATAAGTAATCCTGGTAATATTATTTGTAAAGAGAGAGTAAATAGCCTCTGAGGGAGGACCACAGCAGCTTTTTCCTATGGGAAAGTGTGTGAGCTTCTCTGCACTGGCCTTTGCTGACATCTCTTTTGCCTGTGTTGAAGGCCTTTTTTTTTTTTTTTTTTGCTTACATCCTGCTTCCTGTCTCTGTTAGATCCGTGAGGTGGCAGGATGTCTGCACAGTGAATAGGTGAGGAATAACTTCTTTTCCCCCCTTTTTTTATTGATTCAGAAATACTGTGAAGATATTTTGCATTTGAATAAGCCAGATTCTTAGCCTAGACCTATTAATTAGACAATTTGCAAATCAGAATAAAAAATAGCTATAGAACCACAGAATACCTTTGGGCATTTTGATTATTTAAGATGCAAATTATACGGCTGACCTAGGGGGATTTTTGAACCACGGTTGTCAGTTTAAACAAAACTCGGAACCTAATTCAACTTTTGTTGGATGGGGTGCTAGTTTGAGAACTGGTTGGACAGCTTTTAAAACTTAATGACGCACTTCTTCCCCAGAAAACAAATAGAAATACTGATACTTAGTGCATATATTCCTTAAGGCTAACCATAAGGTCTTAGGTTTATACTTTCTGGAAAATAGAGAACAATTTCCTGCACACAGATTAAATGTAATGTTTACAAATTTTCTTCACATAATTGTTACATTGGAAACTTGAGGTGAAGCTATTTTCTCCCAGACTCCTCACCTCCCCGTCCTTCCCCTCCTCTTATTTTCTTTTTCTTCCTCTCATTCTTTCCTTTTTTTCTCCCCAACCTCCAAAGACAATTCATAAGTTCTTAGTTTCTTGTTAGCATGTATTTGAATATATAAATAACTTTAGTCTGCCTTTTTAATATATTGGCTCTTAGAAGAAATTGAACATTTATATATGTATATTTTAATCCATGATTCACTTTTGGGCCATTTATGAAAACACCAAATTTTTCTTTCATAACGTGCCTTCAAAGCGCCAAATATTAGGGATATATACACACATATATAGTGTAATATATGTGTCGTGTGCATATTGCATAGGTTTCGTGTATATGTGTAGTTATACATATGGAATGTTTCTGCATGTGAGTTGATTCATATGTCTCAGGTGTAGAGGGCAGGGTTGCGGTCAAGCCACGGCAGGTGTAGAGACTGGAGGGGATGAAGTTGGAGAGGCAGGCAGCAGTGAGAGTGTGGCCATGGGAAGGAGGTGATGTTTGATTCTGATGGCATTCAGATCCCACTGAAGGATTTTAAGCAGGGGAGTGACTTGATAAAATGAATATTTTAGAAAGCTCATTCTGGTGGGAGTGCCAATATGGACTGGTGGAAAGCAAGAGTTGGGATCCAACTCTTGGATCCAGAAAGAAATGAAGAGTGCCAGACTTAAGGTAGGGCAGAGTGGCTGGACAGCAGGACACAAAAAAAAAACGGACCGCAAGAGATATTCAGGTGACAGACTCAGAATTTTGTGTGGGAGATGACAGTAAGCCATTAGGTTGAGCCATAAGAAATTGCTGTTTTGATAGGTAAAAAAACGATCAAATCAGCAATGTCATACGGTCTAACTTAATCCATTGCAGCAGGTTGAGGAGAGATGATGAAGGCATGATTAGAATAATTTGCACTAAGACAGGCTGTGATGGAAGGAAAAGAAACTGGACTATAGTTGTAAGAGGTTATAAAAGGATTTTGTTTGAAAGGATGTTTGTATACTGAGGGGGAAAAACTCAGGGAGAGAGATTGAAGATACAAGAAGAAATGGATTTAATGTTGTTATTTATTTTATTGCTTTATTTTTGTTTTATTTTAAATTTTTATGTTGGTGGTAGTAATGCATTACATGGTTAAGAAAGTCATATAGTACTAGTAGACTTATAACAACAGTTCCTTGTCAAATCTTTCCATACTTCCTATTCCTCTTTCCCATAGACAACTACTTTCTAACCTTTTAGCTATTTCATCTTATATGTATCTGTATATTTCTGAATCATATTTTAATGCTGTTAAGCTTCTGATTCTTCTCCATATTCGATAGCATCTATTGATTTCCTAATAATGGAATGTAATGATTTTTTTTTTAATTTATTGGGGTGACAATTGTTAATGAAATTACATAATTTCAGGTGTACAATTCTGTACTACATCATCTATAAATCCCATTGTGTGTTCACCACCCAGAGTCAGTTCTCCTTCCATCACCATATATTTGATCCCCTTTACCCTTATCTCCCTCCTCCCACCCCCCTTACCCTTTGGTAACCACTCAACTATTGTTTGAATCTATGAGTTTTTGTTCCTATATTTGTCTTGTTCTTTTGTTGTTTTCAGCTTTATATACCACATATCAGTGAAATCATATGGTTCTCTACTTTTTCTGTCTGACTTATTTCGCTTAGCATTGTAATCTCAAAATCCATACGTGTTGTAGCAAATGGTACTATTTCATCTTTTCTTATGGCCAAATAGTATTCCATTGTGTATATATATATGTATATATGTATATATATATGTATAACTTTTGTAATATATATCACAACTTCTTTATCCATTCATCTATTGAAGGATATTTTGGTTGTTTCCATGTCATGGCCACCATAAATCAAGCTGCAATGAACATTGGAGCACACTTGTCTTTATGTATAAATGTTTTCAGATTTTTTTGATAGATAGCCAGTAGAGGGATTTCTGGGTCATATGGTAATTCTATTCGTAATTTTTTGAGGAACCTTCACACTGCCTTCCATAACGGCTGCACCAGTCTGCATTCCCACCAACAGTGTATGAGGGTTCCTTTTTCTCCACAGCCTCCCCAACACTTGTTACTATATGTCTTGTTGATGAAAGCCATTCTGACTGGGGTGAGGTGATATCTCATTGTGGTTTTTATTTGCATTTCTCTGATGATTAGTGATGTTGAGCATTTTTTCATATGTCTTCACTTGCCATTTATGTGTCCTCTTTGGAGAAATGTCTCTTCGGGTCTTCTGCCCATTTTTAAATTACATTCTTTGTTTTTTTTGTTGTTGAGTTGTATGAATTTTTTATATATTTTGGATATTAGCTCCTTATTGGAGGCGTTGTTTGTAAAAATCTTCTCGCATTCGGTTGATATAGTCCCATTCACTTATTTTAACTTTCACTACCCTTGCCTTTGGAATCAAATACATAAAATGCTCTTTGAACCCAAGGTCCATAAGTTTAGTACCTATGTTTTCTTCTATGCAGTTTATTGTTTCAGGTCTTATGTTTAAGTCTTTGATCCATTTTGAATTAATTTTGGTACATGGTGACAGATAGCAGTCTAGTTTCATTCTTTTGCATGTGGCTTTCTAATTCTGCCAGCACAATTTATTAAAGAGACTGTCTTTTCTCTATTGTATGTTTTTAGCTTCTTTGTCAAAAATTTTCTGTCCATATTTATGTGAGTTTATTTCTGGGTTCTCAATTCTATGCCATTGGTCTGTGTGATTTTCTGCTGTATTTCTTTAAAAAATGCCATTGCGATTTTGATGGGGATTGCATTAAATCTGTACATTGCTTTGGGTAATATGGCCACTTTAACTATGTTAATTCTTTTAATCCATGAACATGAAATGTCTTTCCATTTCTTTGTGTCTTTTTCAATTTCTTTAAAAAATGTTTTATAGTTTTCAGTGTATAGGTCTTTCACATCCTTGGTTAAGTTTATTCCTAGGTATTTTATTCTTTTTGTTGCAGTTGCAAAAGGAATTTATTTTTTAATTTCTTTTTCTGAGATTTCATTGTTAGTATGAATTCAGTGGACTTCCGTACGTTGATTTTGTAGCCAGCAACTTTACTGTATTCGTTTATGGTTTCTAATAGCTTTTTGGTGGAGTCTTTAGGGTTTTATATGTATAGCATCATGTCATCTGCAAAAAGTGACAATTTAACTACTTCATTCCCAATATAGATGTCTTTTATTTCTTTCTCTTGCCTGATTGCTCTGGCTAGGACTTTTTGTTGAAAAGCAGAGGTGATAGGGGACAGCCCTGTCATGTTCCTGAACATGGAGTAAAGGGCTTCAGTTTTTCACCACTAATTATGAGGTTAGCTGAGGATTTGTTATGTATTGCTTTTATTATGTTAAGGTATTTTCCTTCTATACCTATTTTATTAAGCATTTTAATCATAAGTGGATGTAGTATCTTGTCAATAGCTTTTTCTTCATCTATTGATATAATCATATGATTTTTGTCCTTTATTTTGTTTATGTGATGTATCACATCAATGGATTTGCGTATGTTTAACGATCCTTGTGCCACTGGGATAAACCCCATTTGGTCGTGAGGAATAATCTTTTTAATGTATTGTTGCATTCGATTTGCTAGAATTTTGTTCAGGATTTTTGCATCTGTATTCACCAGAGATATTGGTCTGTAATTTTCTTTTTTGTGTGTTATCCTTACCAGGTTTAGGTATCAGGGTAATGTTGGCCTTATAAAATGAGTTAGGAAGTATTGGCCTCTTCAGATTTTTGGAAGAATTTGAGTAAGACAGGCATTACAGCCTCTTTGAATGTTTGGTAGAATTCACTAACGAATCCATCTAATCCTGGACTTTTGCTTTTGGGAAGGTTTCGGATGACTGGTTCAATTTCCTTAGTGGTGATCTGTCTATTTAGATTTTCCAATTCTTTGTGATTCAGCCTAGGAAGGCTATATGTTTCTAAGAATTTGTCCATCTCTTCTAGGTTATTCAATTTGGTGGCATATAGTTCTTCGTAGTATTCTTGGGTCATCCTTTGTAGTTCTGGGGCTTCCATGATAAGTTCCCCTCTTTCATTTCTGATTTTATTTGTGTCTTTTTTTCTTTTTATCTTAGTGAGTCTATCCAAGGGTTTGTCAATTTTATTAATGTTTTCAAAGAACAAGCTCTTTGTTGCATTAATTTTTTCTGTTTTCTTTTTGTTCTCTATTTCATTTAGTTCTGCTCTGATTTCTATTATTTCCTTTCTTCTGCTGCCCTTGGATTTCATTTGTTCTTCTTTTTCTAGTTCTTGAAGGTTTAACGTGAGGTTATTTATTTGGGATTTTTCTTGTTTCTTGAGATAGGCTTATAATGATATAAATTTCCCTCTTAAAACTGCTTTCTCTGCATCCCTAAAATTTTGATAGGATGTATTTTCATTGTCATTTGTTTCTATGTATCTTTTGAGCTCTCCTCTAATTTCTTCTTTGACCCAGTCGTTCTTTAAAAGTAAACAACAAAAAAGTATGTTGTTTAATCTCCATGTATTTGTGTTTTTTCCTCCTTTCTTTCTGCAGTTGATATCCAATTTCAAAGCCTTGTGAGCAGAGAATATGCTTGGTATGATTTCAATCTTCTTAAATTTGCTGAGGCTAGTTTTATGTCCCAATATATGATCTATCCTTGAAAATGTTCCATGTACACTAGAAAAAAATGTATAGTCTGATGTTTTAGGATGAAATGCTCTATAAATGTCAATTATGTCCATTTCATCTAATGTGCCATTTAGGGATGCTATTTCATTATTTTCTGTTTGGATGATCTATCCATAGCTGTCAATGATGTATGTAGGCCTGTAGTATAGTTGTGTTTTGGTCAATTTCTTCCTTTCGTTCTGTTAGTAGTTGCTTGGCGTATTTCAGTGCTCCCAGATTGGGGGCATAAATATTGATGCCTGTTATGTCTTCTTGTTGTATAGTCCCCTTTACCATTATGAAATGTCTATCTTTGTCTCTTGTTACCTTTTTCACCCTGAAGTCTGTTTCATCTGATATCAGTATGGGCACACCTTCTTTTCTCTGGATACCATTTGCGTGGTATGTCAATTTCCACCTTTTGACTTTGAATCTATATTTGTTTTTGTAGCTGAGATGTGTCTCTTGAAGGCAGCATACGGTTGGGTTTAGTTTTTTAAATGTAATCTGCTACTCTGTGCCTTTTTATTATGAGTTTATTATGAGTTACATTTAGGGTGATTATTGATATATAGAATGTTTTCCTATCATTTTGTCTCTGGTTTTCTCGCAAGACTGTATCTCCATTTTTCATTTGCCTTTTTGTTGCTGTCTATTATTTCAGTATTGTGGTATTCTATGATTTTTCCCTCTGTTTCTTCTTTTATTATGTTACATATTTCAGTTCTGGAATTTTTTGAGTGGTTACCATTAAGTTTATGTAAAGAATGTTTGATATTTAGAGTGTTCCATTTTCTTTAGCATACTTACTTTCTCCATTCCCTTATGCTGGTTCAGGTGTTTAATCTCCTGCCTTTTATCTTTTGTCATCAGAAATTATCCATATTTATGCTGGTCGAATAGCCTCCTTCAGTATTTCTTGTAGTGCAGGTTGTGTGTTGGAAAATTTCCTCATCTTCTCTATGTCTGGAAAGATCTTTATTCCTCTTTCATAGCTAAAGGATTTCTTTGCTGGATATATTGTTTTTGGCTCATAATTTCTCTCTTTCAATAATTTGAATAATTGAGTCCACTCCCTCCTGGCACACAGAGTTTCTGCTGAAAACTCTGATAATAACCTAATGAGCTTTCCTTTGTCTGTTACCATCTTATTTTCCCTGGCTATTGAGGATTCTTCCTTTGTGGTTAATTTTTGACAGCTTCAACACAATGTGCTTTGGAGAAGGCCTGTTGGAGTTGAGGTAATTAGGTGTTCTGTTTGCTTCTTGGATTCGAGGATCCAGTTCTTTTGATAAATTTGGAAAGTTCTGGTTGATTCTTTGTTTGAATATGCTCTCTGTTCCCTTCTCTCTTTCTTCTCCTTCTTGTATGCCCATTATTCTTATATTGCTCCTTCTGATGGAGTCAGAAAGTTCTTGTAGAGTTCTTTCATTTCTTTTAACTCTCAGATCTCTCTTCTTCCATCTGTGTCATTTCCAGATTTCTATCTTCGATGTCACTGATTCTTTCCTCCATCTGGTCAGCTCTATTACCTAAGCTGGCTATTACATTCTTCATTTCTTTTATTGAGTTTTTAATCTCCAGAAATTCTATTTTGTTCTTTTTTAAAATTTCAGTCTCTTTGGTAAAATGTTCGTTTTGTTCTTTGATTGTGTTTCTCAGTTCATTAAATTTTCTGTCTGTGTTTTCTTGCATCTCATTTATTTTTTTCAGAACTGCAATTTTGAATTTTCTGTCATTTAAGTCACTTATTTCCATGTCTTTAAGTTCATTTTCTGGAGACTTTTCATTTTCTTTCTGAGCTGCCTTGTTACCTTGGTTATTCATGGCAATTAGTGAATTATTATTTTTCTTCCTAGGCATCTACAGGAGTGGTTTCTGCAACATGTTGGGAGGAAGAGGTCTTTCCTTTGCCTTCCAGTAGGTGTTGATAGAATGCTTTATATTGTTTCTAACTGCAAGCTTTAATTCTCTCTCATGCTGTAGTGTTATACTTTCTCTGCACTGTTCTGGCTTCTCACACAGGTAGGGATTCTCTGGAAGGTAGGCTTCTCTTTTGTGAGCAGGTTGTCTGGGTCTCAGTGCACCGCTTCTGTTGGGGGATGCGGAAAGCTTCTGAAGTTTGGAAGCTCTTCCTGCATTCAGATTCAGGGCCTGTGTGTTTCAGCGGCTCTGTTTACCCCTGTATTTTTTCTTTTTTTATTATAGCCACTCTAACAGGTGTGAGGTGATATCTCATTGTGGTTTTGATTTGCATTTCCCTGATGATTAATAATGTTGAGCATGTTTTCATGTACCTGTTGGCCATCTGTGTGTTAGATCTTCTACTCATTTTTAATTGGACTTTTTTTTTTTTTTTGCTCTTGAGTGTGTGAGTACTTTATGTATTTTTGGTGTTACCTCTTTATCAGACAAAATGATTTGCAACTATTTTCTCCCATTCAGTAGGTTCCCTTTTAACTTTGTTAATGGTTTCCGATGCTGTGCAGAAGCTTTTCAGTTTGATGTAGTCCACTTGTTTATTTTTGCTTTTGTTGCTTTTGCTTGTGGCGTCGGATTCAAAAAAATACAAGAGCTATGTCAAGGAACTTACTGCCTATATTTTCTTCTAGGAATTATGTTAGTCTTTAATCCACTTTGAGTTAATGTTTGTGTATGGAGTAAGATCATGGTTGTGTTTCATTTTCTTGCATATAGCTATCCAGTTTTACCATAACCATTTCTTGAAGAGACTGTCATTTCCCCATTGTATATTCTTTGCTTTTTTGTCAGAAATGAATTGACCATATAGTAGTGGGTTTATTTCTGGGCTTGCCATTCTGTTCCACTGATCTGTGTGTCTGCTTTTATGCCAATACCATGCTGTTTGGATTACTGTAGCCTTGTAGTATAGTTTGAAGTCAGGGAGCATGATGCCTCTCGCTTTGTTCTTCTTTCTCAAGATTGCTTTGGCTATTCAGTATTTTTGTTTTGTTTGTTTTGTTTTGTTTTATAATTCTATACAAATTTTAGGATACTTTGTTCTATTTCTTTGAAAATTTTCATTGGAATTTCAATAGGTTGCTTTGAGTAGTGTGGACATTTTCACAATATTAATTTTCCAATCTGTGGGCATAGACTATCTTTCCATTTATTTCTGTTTTCTTCAGTTTCTTTCATTAATGTCCTATAGTTTTCGATATATAGGTCTTTCACCTCCTTGCTTAAATTTATTCCTAGGTATTTTATTATTTTGGACACAATTGTAAATGGGATTGTTTTCTTTATTTCTCTTTCTGATAGTTCATTATTAGTGTATAGAAATGAGGCAGATTTTTATATATTGATATTGTATCCTGCACCTTGACTGAATTTATTTATTAGTTCAAGCAGTTTTTTGATGGAGTCTTTAGGGTTTTCTATATAAATATTGTATCATTTACAGACAGTGATAGTTTTACTTCTTTTACAATATTATCATTTACAGACAGTGATAGTTTTACTTCTTCTTTTACAATATGGATGTGCTTGCTTCTTTTTCTTGACTAATTGCTCTGGTCAGTATTTCCAATACTATATTGAATAGAAGTGGTTATAGTGGGCATCCTTGTATGTTCCTGATCCTAGAAGAAAGGCTCTTAGCTTTACACCATTGAGTATGATTATGATTAGCCGTGGGCTTGTCATATGCGGCCTTTTTATGTTTAGGTACGTTTCCATTATACCCACTTTACTGAGAGTTTTTATCATAAATGGATGTTGAAAAACTTCTCCTAGAACAAAGAGAAGACAATGAGGAGGAAAATAGGAGAGAAATATATAAAAATAAGAATCACTCCAGAGGTCCAACATCCAAATAATAGGAGTTCAGGAAAGAAAAAATTAAGAAAACAAAGGGTAATTTCCCAGAACTGAAAGATGTGAGTAATGAGAATATATTCGAAGTGCTAAAAGAAAATAACTTCCAACCAGGCAAACTCTACCTGACCAAGTTATTCAGAATTCAAGGAGAGAGAGTTTTTCAGGTAAGCAAAAACTAAAGGAATTCATCACCAGTAATCCATAACAAGAAAACATGAAAGAATAAATATTTCTGGAAAGGTAAATATACAGTAAAGGTAGTGGATTAATCATTTATAAAACTAGTATGAAGGTTAAAAGACAAAAGTGATAACAATAACTATGATTGCAATAATTAAAGGATGAACAAGATAATAAGATGTAAAATGTCACAACAAAAATATAAAATGTGATGGGGAAGAGTAAAAATGTTAAGATTTAGAATGGGATGAAACTTAAATTGTAGTATGTCAGCCTCATGGTAACCACAAAGCACAAACGTTTAGTAAAAACACAAAAGATAGAGAGAAAGAAATATAAGTACATCACTAAAGAAAGTCATCAAACCGAAAAGGAAGAGAGCAAGAGAAGAAGAAAGGAACAGAGAGGAACTTTCTTTGTATTCATTCCTGCTAGCATATTTTATTTTCAATACTTTCTGTCTTCTGCTCTGGCGTGAGAGAGACAGTTATTGGGCAGCATAGAGTGGGATCTAGGGACGCTGTTTTCTCTTCCAATTGCACCCTTGTGGTTTAGATTTGGAGATTGATACTTTCAATTCCTAAATCTTTTGGAGACTGACACTTTCAATTCCTAAATCTTTGTGAGATTTGATAGTATGACTTGTTTTGCTTATGGGATTTTTATTTCATGTAAAGTGTGGTTAGCTTTAATAGAGAGGTTTTTTTAATCTTATTAAATGTATTGGGATG
The DNA here is from genome assembly GCF_964194185.1 of Rhinolophus hipposideros. NCBI lineage: Eukaryota > Metazoa > Chordata > Mammalia > Chiroptera > Rhinolophidae > Rhinolophus > Rhinolophus hipposideros. The sequence goes on along the minus strand of NC_138051.1, from coordinate 16,681,441 downwards.
ACAATGGTTAGTTAAATTACATAGGTTTCAAGTGTACATTTCTATAATACATCATCTATATACTGCATTGTGTGTTCACCACCCAGTCAGTTCTCCTTCCATCACCATATATTTGATCCTCTTTATCGTCTTCTACCACCTCTTCTCCCCCTTTACCTTCTAGTAGCCATTAAACTGTCATCATGTTCTATGAGTTTTTGTTTGTCTTGTTCATTTGTTGCTTTCAGTTTAATATCCCACATATGAGTGAAGTTATATGGTTCTTTACTTTTTCTGACTTATTTTGCTTAGCATGATAATCTCAATATTCATCCATGTTGTCACAAATGGCAGTATTTCATCTTTGCTCATGGCAGAGTAATATTCCATTGTGTATATATACCACATCTTCTTTATCCAATCATCTATCGAAGGACACTTTGGTTGTTTACATGTCTTAGCCACCGTGAATAATGCTGCAACAAACATAAAGATACATGTATCTTTACAGGTAACTGTGTTCAGATTTTTTGGGTAGAAACCCAGTAATTTTTTGAGAAATCTCCATACTGTTTTCCATATTGGCTGTATCAATCAATTTACATTCCCATCAGCAGTGTATGAGCGTTTGTTTTTCTTCACAGCCTCTCCAACTTGTTATTATTTGTCTTGTTGATATTAGCCACAATTAGCTAAAGCAATCCTAAGGAAAAAGAACAAGTTTGGAGGTGTCACACTCCCTGACTTCAATTTATACTACAAAGCAACAATAATGAAAACAGCATGGTACTGGCAGAAAAACAGACACATGGACCAATGGACTAGAACTGAGAACCCAGAAACAAACCTGCATATGTATGGGCAGATAATTTTCAACAAAGGAGTCAGGAACACACAATAGAGAAAAGAAAGCCTCCTCAATAAATGGTCCTGGGAAAATTGGAGAGCCACGTGTAAAAGAATGAAACTAGACTGCTATCTATCACCGTGTACAAAAATTAACACAAGATTGATCAAAGATCTAAACATAACATCTGAAACAATAAATTGAATGGAAGAAAGCAGAGGTACTAAACTTATGGACCTTGGGTTCAGAGAGGATTTTATTAATTTAACCTCAAAGACAAGGGAAATAAAAGCAAAAATAAATGAATGGAACTATATCAAACTAATAAGTTTCTGCACAGCAAAATAAACCATCAACAAAACAAAGAAGCAACCAATCGAATGGGAGAAGATATTTGCAAATACCTCCAATAAGGGGCTAACATCCAAAATATATAAAGAACTCATACAACTCAACAACAAAAAAATAAACAATCCAATTGAAAAAATGGGCAGAGGACCTGATCCATTTTTGTTTCTCCCAAGAAGACATACAAATGGCCAACAGATGTGTGAAAAGATGTCAACTTCACTAGCTAATGGGGAAATGCAGGTAAAAACCATAGTAAGATACCACCATAGAGAGTTTTTGATAAAATAATAAGAAAATATTTATAAGACATTCTCATATCAGCTTATCAATGTTTATTGTTTTTAATGTGCGTCTTTACTTGTTTATATGCTGGCAACTTACTTTGTGCATTACAATAGTAAGACACAAGGATAAATAGCCATCTTGTAGAATACATTTTGAGGTTCTTACTGTCTATCAAGTTTTGTCCAAAGTAAACTTCCTTTCACATATTTGTTTCCAATTGGAAGAGTATTTATTTAAAGCAATATCTTTCCTATAGTTAAAACTTGTTTAAGGTAATGCTTTCTATAGATGCTTTTTAGAAATCTCTTTTTATTGAAAAAATATTAAACATAACTTTAATAAAATAGAAGTTGGAACTGACAGAATTGTCACTCAGAAAGTAAAGCAGTTCAGGAATAAATAGTTTTTCTCCTTTTTATTTAGTTTCATGAATTTCAGAGAATATATATAGTTGGTATCCAGACAAAGGTTAAATTAGTTTTAATTAGTAGTACTCCCAGAAACATGGGTAAGTCAGGTACTTGAGTTGTTGAAAAATTTTGTTTTCTAATCCACAGGGAATGATGCTGCTAGATTTTATAGTTGACCATAATCTACTAAGGTTAACCCGGAAATTATACTTTTCTATCTACCAATTTGTTCCTTAAGTAATTTCTAAATTCATATTGAGTGTATGATTTCATTACTCTATGGATGGGTTTGGGAATACTATGAGTGAGTTGTTTTGGCTGTCTTAGGGTGTGTGTTGTAGTTACTGCTACTGACCCCCGCCTTCTGTCCCCCCAGCTGTTGAACCACTTGCTTATCTAGTGTGGCAGGCCTGGAGGTTTTAACATAAAGACTGGAAAAGCAAGAATCATGGCCATGTAACACTTTTGAATTTTGATACCGTAAAGATAAATACTCATATTTATGATAAAACATAAATAGACAATTATGTTTATCTAAATAGAGAAACTGAAAGATACCCAGAAGAGGAAAGACTAAAAAAGAAAAGAAAATGTACAAAATGGATAGTTTTTCATATTTTTTCTTGTATTTTCACTTTAATGTTCTGCGTTTTATTTCCAGCAGTTTTAAAATAAAATTGCGTTTTAATTTCTATATTGCTACTTCGCTACCATGTTATTAATATGAGTTATGATATCTTGAATTTATGAGAATGAACAGCCAACCAGGTTTAATCTTTCCTTCCAGAGCTACCTTTATGTCAATTTGAAGTAACTTTCTTTTCCCTTGAACTTTTCACTATATCTGTAATGAAGGCATGTGATATTCCTGTTTGAGATTTTCTTTTCCGAATAGCTCCTCCCAGGTTTATTCAGCATGACTCAGCCTCAAATACCTTGAACAGGGACCGAAAAAACAAAACAAAAACACCTCCGGATTCCCAGGAAATGCAAAGACACACATTAATCTATCACCACCCAATATTTCATTCATGGGCATTCATAAGGGACGTTGCTACAAAGTCACTCCTCTTTAGAGTGCAAAGCTGAAGGCTTCACATCTTCAGACTCTTAACCACCTTCCTTAACTTCAGTTTGTTGGTTTTATTAAATGTGTAAAGTTGGAATGATAATAACAACTACCACATGGGATTCTTGTGAGAACTAAATGAAATAGTTTTTGTAAAATTTTCCCCAAGGCACACTGTAAGTGCTCAACAGTTGTTCGCTTTCATCGTCCATGGTACCTTCTTTTGCTTATCTCGTCAAGTATCTAACCATTGGGAGTGGGTTGGATTTTTTGGAAACAACCAAATGTCATTCAAAGCAATGTCTTAGTCACATTGATTGAATACTTTCATTGTCGTAAAGCTACTGTGGGTCAAAAATCTGGGTGGGGGTCCTCACTGGAGAAGAAGACAGATTTTCTCTTATGGATGCAAAGTTGTCTCCAACTTTCCTGTAATTCCCCAAATTACAGAAGTATAGAACTTCCAAAATAGACTCCTTGAAGTAGTTGACAACCTTGAGGATGCAAAGAAGAATGAGCTATTGCCCAGCATTAATCCAATCATGACATGCCTTTGAGCAGCTACTGTTTCCCAGGCCCTGTGGTACAGTCCCTGCCCTTATGATTTGGTGGGAGAGACAGGCTTCCAACAGTAACAGTTTTACAAGCCACGTTGTCTATGATTGCCTGTGTTACTGGGAGATGAATTAGTCAGGAATATCAGTGTGTGTGTGTGTGTGTGTGTGTGTGTGTGTGTGTGTGTGTCCATCAGTTTAATTTGAGAGCAATACCTTGACTGTATGTGAAGAATGAACGGCTATAATGGGAAGTGGTGAGATTGGTTGTGGGTTATAATCATTATGAGGCTACACTGGGGATTCCGGAGACATGTAGGCAGAAATTTACTGATTTGGGGAAGAATGGGACGGGGGAGAGGAGAGATGTCAGAAATGGCCCCTCCTTTTTATCATCTCCAGCTGTCTCCGTTGGGTTGCCGTTTCAGAGATGAACACCAGGAAACAACCAGCTTCTTGAAATCTATAAGAAATTAGAAGTAGTTGATGTTGATTTCGAGAGTTAATCCAAATCCTAATTCTCTTACTCATAGGTCAAATGGAAACTTTTTTCCTTTAATAGTTGTGCCAATTATTCCGACATGGTGGTTACAGTATCAACAGACAAAAGTTTGAGAAAACAGTGGTACTTGTGTCAACTGTGGACTGAAAATCAAAGAATTGCCACGATGAAAGTTAATGTGGAACTTTATCGTATGAGGGGATCAGGTTCCCAAATCAACACTTAAGTTGAAAATGATGAACAGTCAAAATTACCCTTGAATATCTCGAAGCACAGGGCTGTGTGATGACTGCTGCCCAGGGGAGCTAAGCTGAGCCCAAGAGGATCTGGCTGATTAATGTTTGGGGATTATCTATCCTTAAAACCAGAGTCACACTCCTTAGATGAGATGCAATCCTCCAAGGCTATGCCAGGAACTGGGACTGCTAGGCAGCGGCCCTGCTAGCTTGTCATCTCATTGATACACTAGAGCTTCAACTTAAATAGATTCCTTCTTTTTCCCCCTACTCCCAGTTCATATAGTTGAATCTCTGGGAGCTAAATGAATATATGATTACAAAGCAACTTGCAAATGAAATGACTTCCAAATATAAACTAGTTTTTAGATCATCCCATCTATTTTATACAGTAATGTAGCAACAGCAGTGATTTCCGGTGTCCCAGGGACTGCTGGGGTCCTGTGGAGTGTGTGTGTGTGGGGGGAGTAATGAGTGCGCAGGGCTCTAGCCCTTGCAGCACTCCCCACCAGCCCTTACCTAACTGCCATGTTTTCTATTGATCTGCTTTATATGTTCTACCTCCAAGTATGAATTTGTTTGACAAAAGGCCCCTGCTTTCAAAAAGTTGAAAGCCACTGTTTGAAAGTGTCTTTCCAACAGTCTTAATTCTCTGCACTGTTCCCCTCCCCAGGCCCAGCACATACTTACTACTATGAATCAGATTTGAGTCCCATGGGGCTGGACCAGCAGACAAACCTGAGAGACAGCATTGTCTCCTCACTCAGAAGACCAAGGCTTTATTTTGGAATTCTGCTCATCATGCTCTTTTCTTCTTAGTGTTTTTGTTTTTTTTTCCCCCCAAGTGACTCTCCACACTCACACAAATGAGATTTTGGGAAATCTGTCCTGTTGGACTTTGCCAGATATGTCCAAACGTATCTGAATCCCATTTAGACTCAAGATGGGGTTCCCTTATATTAAAAAAAAAATACTTGAAGGTTATTTATTTATTAATCTTTTTAATCTTTTTTCTTTGATCTGTAAGAATCTCCTTAAGGAATGGAGAATGAGAATTAGTAAGAAGTATTGTTTTAAACCTCCCTATTTCCACTGACTGTGCCTTCAGTTAAGCCCTCATCAGCTTTCACCTGGATCTTTGCAGCATTTTCAAGAACAACTTCCAGTTCTTACCTCAACTAAAAGTTTTCACCAGGTTCTTGTATTATGTTACTTTCTCACTAAAAGAATGGCTTTTGGCTTCATCCCTACTGACCACAGGATAGAGTCCAACTTTAAAGCATAGCTAACATAAAGGATCATTCATGATTTGAACTTACGAAGTCAGATCTTTTCTCTTGCCATCTAATGTCATTCACCAGCTGTATCAGTCAGCTAATGTTGTGTAACAAACAGCTTCCCAAACCCAATGGCTTAAAATAACATTAGTGTAGTTCTCACATCTGTTGATTGACATTTGTGTCTGAGGGTCATTTGGTTTATTCATGTATCAGTGGATTACCTGGAGACGTTAGCTGGGGCACACTGCTCCACTTGTCTTCCCTCTGGGAGCAAAGTCCAGACCAGGCACATCTATGCATGTTTTCACCCTGGAACCATTGTTCTGACCAGGCATAGTGACAACAGAAGCTCTAGAGAGCAACATGCAAGACCTCTCGAGCCCTAGGTGTGGAATCGATACATTAATACTTCTGCCTCAGAGCAAGTCACATAGATGAATTCACAGTCAAGAAGTAGGAAAATACACTTTTTCTTTTGATGGGAAAACTGAAAGGTCACCTAGCAAAAGTGGATAGAATGAGAGGTGAAGAATTGAAGGCATTAATATGATTTACCACACCAGTCAGCCACTGCGCTTTTAAAACTTCCTGGACATACCATGTCTGTTTAGGAAAGGGATGGGCCATTGTGTCATGAGGAAGCCTGGCAAATCTACTCTTGCTGAAAATCTGTAATGAGGCTTCAGATTCTTGATTCTGTGACTCCTTCAGTCTCTCCCACTGATTCTGTGAGTCTTGCCAGCTTTTCAGTGCCTCCTATATTACAAGTCTGTTTCTGATGCTCCCAACTGAGAACCTTGATTGAGCCACATGATGACTTGAATAAGCCTCTTGCTCCAGAAATTAACAAAGTGAGGAGGTAAATTAAGGATGTAGGTAATATAGTACAAGTTCCCACAACTTCTTACAAATCAGATGAATAGAATGAATGTTCCTTTTGAATTGGAATCTGGCTGTCAGTGAAGCCATCTTTGAGAGTTAAGTGACCTCGACACCACCACGGGGTTCATCATCATCCTGTGAAGTAGAGCTGGGGATAGGGAGTGAGGGAGCTAGTGTAAAGATACCTTCCATCCACACCCCACTTCTGCAGTAAGGGGCCTGTGTGTGCCTGCCCCAGGGAGAGAAAAGACCTGAAAATCTGCCTAAAGTGTCTTTCTCCACAAGGGATGCTTTTGTATCCATTGGACACATTTAGTCCTAACTTCCGGTTATGGCCCTTTTTAAGGAAGTATTACCTTTTATTCCAAATCTATTGAACCTGCCCCTCCTCACCCCAACTCCATGGTACAAATTTACTTTCTGCCTCCCCTATGACATGTATTATTGTTGTTTATGTACACATCAGTGTGTATGTTTGTCCAGGTTGTGAATACTTAAGTGATCAGAATAGAGTCTTACTTGTCGTTTTATTTTTGGTGGAATGGATCAAATGAATGTTGAATCTGCCTTATAAGGCCATAAACAACCTGGAGACAAGATTATTTATCTCCTGCCTTTTTATCCCTTATGTCACTCCACATAATTCCTTGGACTTCGTAGTCACTCTGTAAATAAATATTCGTCAAATGATGTAAACAAAAATATGCTTGCTCTTGGAGACCTGAATTTTATTATTGAAGTATTTGTTTATGTTATTAAATCATGCACTGAGATTAGGCTTCAAGAATATTCTTATGGATTCTTCTGAAAATGTATTATTTCCACTTACAGATCCATATGAGAAAAGTTTGGAGAATTTGGTATGGAGAAGAAATAACTGAAGGCTGATTATAAATGCGTTTTTCTGGATGATGTTTATCAGTCATTTTTCATCTTAACTGAGAAAGGTGTATACATTGTCTAAAATGTAAACATAAATTAGATGTTATTTGTAGATTTGTGTGACTGAAAGGACTTGCAGAATTTCCTTCATTAGCTTTGTTTAATAATAAGACTAAGAACTATGTTCTTGGTGTGGGTTTATAACATGTCCTACTTCTAGTAAGCTCTTTGATTCTTTGTGATTCTGTAGTTTTCACAAATAATGCATGGGTTGTCTTCTAAAGTTGCTGACATATGTAATGAAATGTTACATGATAATATTTCATGATGTATGGGGTAATTATGTGGGACAAAGAAGGGTGTATTAAGTTGTCACCCAGTATATGAGTATATGCATATACTTTTTGTTTTGATTAAAGATCTAGCACAAAATTCTTCACTTTCTAATGGGGTTTCTTAAACAATATATACTTTTAAAAAGGCTAAAAATTATGGAATAATAAGCACTAAGAAAAATACACATACTTACCTAAATAAATAATTGTTATGTGATTTTGAGATCTTAGATCTTAGATTGCCAGGAAATGCTATAAAATATCGGAAGAGCCAGAGTTTTACCTTTGCAGTCCTTTCTAGTTATTTATTTCTTTATAAAAAATTACCTCAAAACTTAGCTGTTTAAAACAATGAGCATTTATTATTTCACACAGTTTTTGTGGGTTAGGGATCCAGTTGCAGCTGAGTTGCATGGTTCTGGCTTGAGGTCTCACGTAGAGTCAGCATCTTGTCGGGAATGCTGTTTTTTGAAGCCTTGATTGGGTCTGGAATATATGCCTGTGGGGACAAGACCCCAAAAAACAGTTTCCAGGCTCTTGGCCTCACATAGAAAGGTGCTGGCTCGGGTAGTAAATGGCCATCAACTGTGATCAGATGGCCAGCAGCTGTGGCTAGTTGGCCGTCAGCTGTAACCCGTAAGCCATTGACCACTAATATAACTGCTGTGGCTACGCTAGCAGAAAAGGAATGGGGGCTAGCAAGAAGATGGTGGCTGGCAAGCGCGGACTGCTGTTAGGCAGATTATGTAGATCCTGCTTCCTGTGTCTCCAGCCCAGCCGCCAGCAAGAATATATTGGTTTGACTCCCCTACTTATGGCTCTGTGGGTGTTCCTTTTTGGCCTTACCGTGTCCTGCATTCTTGGGCGGGGAGTGGGAGCTGAGACCCTGCACGACAAATGGTGCAGCGAGCAGGGTCCCCTGCGTGACAATGCCTTAGTCACAACACTGGCGATTTGGTACTGGCTGTTGGCAGGAGGCCTTGTTCCTTACCACATGTGCCTCTGCAGAGGACTGCTTGAGTGTCCTCATGACGTGCAGCTGGTTTCCCCCAGAGTGATCTAAGAGAAAGGGAGGGGGAAGTTGCAGTATCTCTTCTGCTATAGCTGCTTACTGTCATTTGTGCTGTATCTTACTGATTACATAAGTCAGCCCTAATTACTGAGGAGGGGACTACTCAGGGGCATGAATACCAGGACGTAGGAATCGCTGGGGACCATCTTGGTCAATGGCTGCCAGGGCCTTTTTGTAATAAGATCTGAAAATGGTATTACATATGTTTTTGCTGAACATTAGTATAGATTAGCTGTATATTGTTTTAGTTAAAATATTTTTAAAGATTTTACAATAGGAAACATTTAAGAAATTAATTGAACTTATTTGAATTAGGGATAGCAAAGACAGTTTTTCAGGTTTAGTGTCATTTGAGACACTGTAACAAATATGTTTTCATTCTTCCTTGCTTTGTGTTTTGAAAGTTTTAGTTTTATAGATTTCTGTTGACCAAATAATCAAAAGAGATATAAGGACTTTCAAAATTAATTGATGCAGGTACATAATTATTTTCAGTTGTCTTATGTAAGATATGAAATGAGAACCACTCTCCTCCTTTCTTTCCTCCCCTGCGTCCAGGAACCAGCTCTTCCCCCAAATTTATATCTCAATGGCATTATTGGAACTGGTGCATTTTCTGATATTTATACTCTTATCCTCATCTCTCTACATAAACTGAATTCATATTGCACTTGGAGCCTGTGTATAATGATTATGCTTGTTTGAATACATTGCTTTGCATTTTAAAAAAACGTTATTTCTGGCCTGTTGTTTTTGTCTTCCTAACAGATTGTAATTCTCTTGAGGAAAATCTTGCCGTGTATTTCTCTTGGATTCTTTGACCTGAAGATTCTTTACACAGTGTTGCTCACATAGCTGATCATAACTCACTAAATTGTGTTTAATTCAAAGGAATGTCACACCCGACACAGCAGGTACTATAACCTGCACGCAGGCATAATAATTCAGGTATCTACAGACTTCGGAAAGGAAAAACCCGGATTTTGTGTGGTCTTCCCTGATGTGAATGTTCAGGAGTAAAGGAGAGAGTGCATTGCCTGACAATAGTCTTGATCATATTCTGGAAATATCTTCCTGATTCCATCTATTTTAGACGACCTGGGTTAAACAAGCTTTTCATAAATGCTTCCATTTTATTTTTCTAAAAGCACTGTATAGTTATATGGTATACGACACCTATCAAGAAAGTGATAATAAGTGGAAAAGTACTTGAAATGTGGTGGTTCTGGAAATATTTTGGGGTTTTTTCAGCAGGCTTAAATAATGGACTATATTCTGTTAAGACTTTGTGGAAAAGATACCATGCGTAGTTGTAGTGTCTGTAGCAATTTTATGCTTAAATTTATATGGCAGCCATTGAGAAGTTCTGCTTTATTTTTTCAAATCATATTTTCCAGAACTGACAGTTTACTGAATACAAGGTTCAGCCACCCAGAACTATCATATAAAATGTTTAATAAAAAAAAACGGTCAAACGTGGTTAAGAATGAATGCAAAGCAGCCCTGGCACATTCTTGTGCCTGTAAGCAGGATTCTACAGGCCAATGCCGGCAGGGTTTTGCCTGTGGGATGTAAGAGAAAGTTAATGCAAAGCAGGGCAGTTTCTCAAGAAAGTAACCTGTGTGGACAAGTATTTGTTTAGGGCCATAAAAATGTCTTTTTTTCCCTTCTTTCTGAAACTGGAACTTCATAGTAAGTTATTTAAAGGCGGTGCAACTTGAATAAGTGCTGATGAAACCACAAAAGAATACGTATTAGAAACACTCTTTTGACCCATGTCTGTGCAGCCTGCCTCATTTGGGGAGAACCTGAACTGCATGAGGAAAAAGTGGGGGGTAAGTTGCTCTCCCCACTTCTTCTTTTAAAGACGGTTGAAAAATACTGGGTCTGCCTCACAGGCTAGTGGAACACTGCTGCTTCTGTTGTTTGTCCATCTGCTTGAGGCAGTTTAAGGGAAAGACTATGTACTCTGTTTGTTTTGAATCCTACACAGCACACTTTGGGGCTCAAAGCTCTGGTTTCAGTGTCTGTAAAATTAGGGCTTCCTTAGGACTTAACTGATCTTTCAAGTTCCTTCCAGTTTTGACATTTTGGATTCTAAGTTAGACACCACAGGTAGAAACTACTCTGTGAAACACATGAAAAAGGTACCCAGGATTGTGAAATTGGGCTACTCGTGGATTTATAAATTTCCAAGTATTTAAAAAATTGGTTCAACACTCTGCCAGCCCTTTGAAAGACGTAGAAGTATAACACTCATTATAGTTTCTTTTTCTTTCTTTTTTTAAAAGATAAGTTTTAAATTTTTTATTTGGGAATATTGGGGAACAGTGTGTTTCTCCAGGGCCCATCAGCTACTGGTCATTGTCCTTCAGTCTAGTTGAGGAGGGTGCAGATAAGCTCCAAGTTGAGTCGCTGTTTTCAATCTTTCAATCTGCAGGGGGCGCAGCCCACCATCCCATGTGGGAATTGAACCGGCAACCTTGTTGAGAGCTCACGCTCTAACCAACTGAGCCATCCAGCTGCCCCTTATTATAGTTTCTGACTTAGTTATGGACACAAGGTAGAATTAATACATGTTAGGCAAAATACTAACTGTATTTCTTTAAAAAATTCTCTGATTTTTCTTTTTAGTCCCAAATCCAAGATTTTTGATTCAAGGTAATTTTTATATCTGAGAAAGCTTTTCAGTTTTCCTCACGTTTCTTTAGGCACTGTTTTGGTAGTTTATATTTTTGTTGCTTTTCCTATTTTCTAAATTTGGTTTTTGCGAATTGATTTTCTGTCTAAATAACCTTATTTCTAATAGTTTTACAGTAGGTTCTTTTGGGGTTTGTAAGCAGATAGTCAGAACCTCTTCAAATCACAGTAATTTGTTTATTTCTTATATGTTTTATTTCTGTTTCATATCTAGAATTTCCTGTATAATGTCAAATTATGATAGTGACAACAGGCATTCTTAGTTTGCTTTTTATTTTAATGAGAATAATAATAGATATTATTATATATAAGGTATTTTCTGTGATCATATATTATCTCATTTATTCTTCACAATAAACGTGTGGAGTATGTATTAGTGTTACCCCCATTTTATAAAACTGAGGCCCAGAGAGATTCAGTACCTGGTTCAAGTCTGCCCTAAAGTGACTGAGACAAGATCTGAATCCAAGCAGTCTGACAATAGAGCATGTGTGCTCAGTGTACTTGTCATACGGCCTTCTACGTGGTTTGCACTTGAAATTACCATGGAGATGATTATATGTTTGTTTGTTTCTTTCAAAATTTGTCTTATAAATTAATGAATTACCTAATGTTAAGTGAAGCATTTCCTGTCCAAATTAACCATTGGGAGCTCTGCCCTCCAGGTCACCATTTGTTTCCAGAGCATGTCAGGATATCTGTTTTGGGTACAAACTTCAGACGTTTGCCATATTTCTAATTAAATATTTTACAGAATATGGTTAGACGTACTTTTATTTTCACTGATTTTCCCCCCCGGTACATGAAAATGCAAACCCTTTTAACTTACCTACACCTTTTATTTTTTGAATCAGTTATATCTTTTTCTATCAAACTACTGACTTTTGCTTAAATTTCATTTAACTTTTGTCTTCAGAAACATCAGTTCCTCATATTGTCTCTCCATTTTCTTTCTTTGATTTTATCACTATCTTTCTATTGCTTCCCTCCCCTCCTTTGGTCATTTTCCTTTATATTTTGGAAGATCTTATCTTTTGTCTTCTATCGTCTGATTTAATTTTCTTCATTATCATATTAAAAACTCTGCTTTTTAATATATATTTAAATATTTTAATACATATTTAAATATTTTAATACTGATATTTCAGTTTATTTTCCTTCAAACCTTCCTATCTCATTCAGTTTAAGTTTCATTTTCATGTTGCTGTTTTTTTCAACTCATTCTCTTTACTCTGCGTGGATTTCTGTATGTTTTGATAGAATTCATCTTCTTGCATCTTTTGAGCACATCATACCGTTTATTAAACTTACTCCTTTGAGATTTCAAGGTGTTATCTTCTTTATTCTGTAATGACTTTTCATAGGCCTTAAGTTGCCTTTTTATCTTTACTCATGAACTAAATGTGTTCTGTAAAGTCTAGATGTTTATGAGCTTAATGTGTTTGTGTTTCACCATGTACTTTTCCCAGGGTGGGTTGACTTACCTAACTCAGTCTCAATACCTGGTGCCAATAAGCTTTCACTATGGAATCTCTATTTCATCATAGTGGCATCTTCTCCAGTACCCGTGGTATGGTTTTTTGAAATGTGGAATTAATGAAAAACATGAAAACCTGTAGGTTTCTTTCTGTCCAAATTGATTCTCTTATTTATTTTACTATCTATAGTTTACTTATTATTTTAGTGGTTACCTTTGGGATTACAATTAATATCCTAATTTATGACAATCTGGTTCAGATTCATACCAACTTAATTTTAATAATATACAAAAATTTTTGCTCCAGGATAATGTTCCCCCTCTCTTTGTGATGCTATTGTCATACAAATTACCTTTTTATATATTATGTGTCTATCAACATATTTATAATTATTGCTTTATGCATTTGTTTTTAAAATCAGATAGGAGAAAAAAGTTTATACTCAAAAAATTCATTTATATTGTCATTTATATTTATGTATCTAGTTACTTTTACTTTTGTTCTCTATTTTTCTTGTCTAGCGTCCTTTTATTTCAGCCTGAAGGACTCCCTTTAGTATTTCATGTAGGGCAATTGTGCTAGTGACAAACTCTCTCAGTTTTGTTTATCTCAGAATGTCTTAATTCCTCCTTCATTTTTGAAGGATAGTTTTCCTGGATTTAGAATTCTTATTTGACTTTTTTTTTTCTTTTAGCACTCTGAATATGTCATCTCACTGCCTCCTGGCCCCCAATGGTTTCTGAGGAGAAATCAGCTGTTAATCTTATTGAGGCTCTCTTGGTGTGTGATGAATTGCTTTTCTCTTGCTGCTTTCAAGAGTTTGTCTTTGAATAGCTTGACAGTTTGGTTATGGTTTGTCTAGCTTCTCGGATATGTAGATTAATGTGTTTTATCAACTTTGGGAAGTTTTCTGCCATTATTTCTTCCATTATCCTTTTTGTCCTCCTCTCTTCTTTTGGGACCCTGTTTAGCTTGATGGTGTTCCATAGCTCTGTTCAATTTTCTCTGTTGTTTTTTCATTTTGTTCCTCAGACTGAGTAACATCAATTGACCTATCTTTAATTTAATTGATTCTTTCTTCAGAATCTGCTCAAATTTGCTTCTGAGCACCTATATTGAATTTTTTGTTTCAATTAATGTATTATAGTTTTCAATTCCAGAATATCTATTAATTCATTTTTATAGTTTCTTTTTCTTTATTGATATTATCTATTTGCTGAGATGTTATTGTCATACTTTCTTTCAGTTTAGACATGGTTTTCTTTAGCTCTTTGAACATATTTAAAATAGGGGACTTAAAATATTTGTTTAGTAGGTCTAACATCTGGGCTTCCTAAAGGATGATTTCTAGTGAATGTCTTGTTTCCAGTGTTGAGCCATACCTTCTTATTTGTTTGCATGTCTCATTTTTTTTTGTTATAAACTGGACATTTATAATAATATAATGTGATAATTGTGGAAATCAGAGCCTCCTTTTACCCCAGGTTTTGTTATTGTTGCTGTTGTTCTTGTTTTTATTGTTTCATTTTACAAAATTGAGTGACTTGTATTAATTTTGTAAAGTATGTATGCTTTGTTGTGTGTGGCCAGTGAAGTCTCTGCTCCGTTAGCTTAGTGGACAGGTAATGCTTGAACGTAGATTTCCTTGAGTGCCTGGAACCAGTGTCTCAGCTTTTGCTTAGGTATTGTTTTGTGTGTTGGGACACACCTTCAGCGCTCAAGCAGTCAGTTTACAACTCTGTGTTAGTCCTTACTTCTGGCTTGCCTAGAGCCTCAAGGTCAATCAAAGGTGAAAACTTAGGGCTTCTATGTCTTTTCTGAACACGTGCACAGCCCTTGGCCTGTACATCAATGTAGTGTAAGACCTGACAATTAGCTTTTTTTTGTTATAATGTAAATGCCTGACATTAATTAAGCTTTTATTTCCCAGGGTATTCACTTCAAAGACATACAAGGTCTGGCAATTAAGTTTGCAAACTCATCCTAGAAAAAGTGCTACATACCTCATTGCTGAATATCACTATAGTCACCTTTGAAGTACTCCCCTTGGGAAGCTATGCACAGACGCCAGTGCCTAGTTCACCCTTCAAAGCAATTTTAGAACTCTTTTTCTGGAATGACCATCAGAGCTCTCATCATCTCACCCTTGATTGTCCTGAATGTCATCAAAATGTCTTCCTTTCAATATTTCCTTTATCTTCAGGTAAAAGAAAGAAGTCATTGGGGGCCAGATCAGGTGAGTAGGGAGGTGTTCCAATACAGTTATTTTTTTAATGGCTAAAAACTCCCTCATGGACAGTGCCATGTGAGCTGGTGCGTTGTCATGATGCAAGAGCCATGAATTGTTGGTGAAAAGTTCAGGTCATCTAACTTTTTCATGCGGCCTTTTCAGCACTTCCAAATAGTGAACTTGGTTAACTGTCCACTTGGTACAAACTCATAATGAATAATCCCATTGGTATCAGAAAAGGTTGGCAACATTGTTGCAACAAATTCACGAACTCATATATCTTGAATGAACACATTGCAAGCCACAAACTATACAAAGAAACAGACTGTCTCACACATGAAGTTCCCCTTCTCGGGAAGCTCTGGTTGACCTAGATAATTGACCATTTGATTGACTGCTTGTTTTTCCTTTTTTACACTTTAATTCCTGATCTTATTTACCAATGAAGAGTGATGGTACCCTGGACACCCACTCTCAATAAACCCCAATGAAGACAGAACCTCAGGTTCTCTCTCGCTCTCGCTCTCTCTTCCCTCCCACCCCCCATGACCTTGTTGTGTGGCCCTGGGCATGCCATGTATCATCCAGACTTGTCAGTAATAAACCTTGTTTTTTTAAAGTTTTTAAATGATTGTTGCTGAGGCACATCTAGCAGCCACAACATTGGCTCCAGTTAGGGAAATGCCTATGAGGTCTCAACACAAATAGTGTCAGCCCCAGTGAGTGCCCACAGGTATTTCTAGCCAATAGTATCACTAGCAATAAGCTGAGACCATCCCCAATCAGCCTACATATTCACAGGGTTGAAAATCACTAAAATGTTTATTTTATTCTTATCTTTAGTTTTCATGGATACTGCTTAGCTGGACGCCAGAGTATGGGAACAGGGCAAGTTAAAACACTAAAAAGCTCACTGTTTCTACTGAAATTCATTAGTATTTATTGAATAACTGCTCCCTGGGTTGTTATAAGACTTCTAACAATAAATTATGAGACACGCAAGTAAACAAGAAAGTACGGTCCATACACAGAAAAAAAGCAATTAGTAGAAAGTATCCTTGAAAAAAACCCAGGCATTGGATTTACTAGACAAATACTTTCAAGGTTTCATATATTTTTGCCTGTATATTTATTAGGTGGTTAGGAGAGGGCATTTTTGGCTATTCTGTTGCCATTTTAACCTGGCCGTTCTGCTTAACATGTTTTTGAGATTCATTTATTTTGTTGCTTATATTAAATGTAGCTCATTTTTATTTTGAGAATGGGATCTTAACTGATTATTGCTGGGGTAAAATTCTATTTGTTGAATTTATTAGATATGTTAGTACCTGTTTTGGTCTGATAGTTTTTCAGTTGATTTTCTTTTTTCCATCAAATATATGATCACATAAGCGATTAATAATGACATTTTGGTGTTCTCTTTTATGTTAGTTTTGTCACTTATTTTCTTTCCTTGTTGACTTGGGTCTGATCTGTCTAATGTTTTATGATGAAATACAGTATTTGGTACAGGAGTCTGCAAATATTTCTTGTGGTGTTAAATTTTCTTCTACTTCTAGTTACTTTTTACTCAGAAATAGGTGTTGAGTTTTATTGATTTTGTTTAGCAGTTATTGAAATGATCATATGAATTTCCATGTTATATGTTACTCTCAAAAACTAGCAATGAATTATCCATGCAGTTTTGGGAAAGATTTCCTTGATCAAGATGGATTGTTTCTAAATATGCTGATTAATTTCACTTGCAAATATGTTCATTGTGGTTTTTGCATTTATGTTCACAAGTTACGTAAATTATAAGTTTCTATATTAAGATATTTTTATTCATCATTGACATTATGTTACCCACAAAAAATGTGTTGAGACATTTCTTTATAAAGTACTTTTTTTCTGAAATATTTCAATTGTAGAATAAGTACTCATCACTAAAATTTTTGAAAATTTATTATTTTGTCATTCACTTCGTATTGTTTAAATAAATAGAAAATTGTACGTAGAGACCCCATTTGTACCTTTTTCCAATAATTCCCTCCCTCATCAGATGTGAGCAATATTCTGAATTTGGTGTTTATTATCATCATCTTTTGATATTTTAATGATATATTTTTAAAACTAAAATGTTGTAAAGAATATTTTGACAGGCTTTCCCATTTCACATTAGTGTCTAGCTGGTATATTTATCAAAAACAAAGTCCCTGGAACCAGATGTAGTCTTGGTTTGAAATTTTCAACTATAGTAGTGAAATTTTTTATTTCTGTTTTCAGAAATATTATTAGCTTTTGTTATATGTCCTTTGAAGTTTTGTCATTAGTGCATACTTTTATATCTTCTGAAGAACTTGAATCTTATTATAATGAATTAATCCTTTCTCCTGCTAATATTTTTTGTTTTGAGGTCTACCTTGTCTGATATTATTGTAGCCACTCCAGTTTTCTTATGATTAGTGTTTGCATGTTATATCTCCTTCAGCTTTTACTTTAAACTATTTATGTCTTTATACTTAAAGTAGGTTTTCTATAACAGTCATGTAGTAGTATCTTTTTTTTTTCTGTAGTGTGACAATTTGTCTTTTAATTGGAATGTTTAGAACCATTTACATGTAGTTATTGATATTGGGTTTAGATTAATCATCTTATTATTTGGTTTCTATTTGTTTTTTGTTCTTTTATCTCTGCTTTACCTGCCTTCTTTTGATTATTTTTTATTTTAGCATTTCATGTAATTCCATATGGTTAGCTTATATACCTCTTTGTTTTATTGTTTTAGTGGCTGCTATGGGGTTTACAATATACATATTTAACTTATCGCAGTAAATAATATACCATCTCACATATAATATAAGAACCTTATAGCAGTATAATTCTTTTTCCCTTCTTCCATCATTGTGCTATCATTGATGCATACTTTACACCTATATATGTTATAAATCTCACAATACATTATTATTTTTAATTTAAACAGTCTATTTTAAAGAAATCCTTAAAGGGAAAATGTCTTTTTAAAAAGATTTTTATTAAAATATAGCTAAATACAATATTAGTTTTAGGTGTACATCATAGTTATTCAACATTTATATACCTAAAGAAGTGATCACCATGGTAAGTCCAGCAACCATATAACACTGTACCATGCTATCACAATATTATTTACTATATTCTCTATGCTGTACATTAAATCCCCATGACTTACTTGTTTTATACCTGAAAATTTGAACATCTTATTCCCCTTCAGCTTTTCTTCCCTTGTTTAATTTTTCAATTACAGTTGACATTTGATATTATTTTATATTAATTTCAGGTGTACAGCATAATGGTTACACATTTATATAATTTACGAAGTGATCCTCCTGACTAATTTAGTACTCACCTGGCACTATACACCATTATTACCATTGACTACATTCCCTATGCTTTACTTTACATCCCTGTGACTATTTCGTAACTACCAATTTGTACTTCTTAATGTCTTCACCTTTTTCACTCTGATCTCCAAACCCCCTCTGATTTATTACCCCAATAATTTTAGTACCCTTCTGACACCATACAATTAGTTACTACAATATTATTGACTATATTCCTTATGCTACCTCCCCATAACAGCTTTGTAACAACCAATTTGTACTTCTTAACCTTTCCCCTTTTCACCCATTTCTAAACCCCCTCCTGTCTGGCAACCATCAAAATGTTCTTTTTATCTATGAGTTTGTTTCTGTTTTGTTTGTTTATTTTGTTCTTTAGATTCCACATATAAGTGAAATCACATTGCATTTGTCTTTCTCTGACACACTCTACTCTGCACAATACCCCTCATGACGCTCCAGATGGCAAGAACCCATTCCCTTCCATGGCTGAGCAATATTCCATTGTATATATGTACCACCTTCTCTTTATCCATTCTTCCATTTACAGGCACCCAGGCTGCCTCCACATCTTGGCCATTGTAGACAATGCTGCAATGAACATAAGGAGGCACATGTGCCCTGGAGGTTGTGTTTTGCGTTTCTTCAGATAATCACCCAGAAGTGGGATTACAGGGGCCTTCTTTGTCACTGGTTATAGCCTTTGTTTTAAAGTCTATTTTGTCTGGTGTAAGTATTGCTACCCCAGTTTTTTTTTTTTTTTTCTTTCCATTTTCATGAAATGTCTTTTCCCCATCCCTTTACTTTCAGTCTCTGTATATCTTTTGATCTGAAGTGAGTCTCTTGTAGGCAGCATAGGTAAGGGTCTTGTTTTCTTATCCATTCAGCCCTCCTATCTTTTGATTGGAGGATTTAATCCATTTACATTGAAAATAATTGTTGATAGATATGTAGTTATTGTCATTTTATTATTCATATTTTTTATATTTTTTTTGTCTTAAGAATTTCTTTCTAATATCCCTTGTAATATTAATTTGGTGGTGATGAACTCCTTTAGCTTTTTCTTATATGGGAAGCTCTTTATCTATCCTTTGATTCTAAATGATAGCCTTGCTGGGTAGAGTAATTTTGGTTGTAGGTACTTTTCATAACTTTGAATATTTCGAGCCAATCCCTCTGGCCTCCAAAGTTTCTGTTGAGAAATCAGCTGATAGTCTTAGGGGAGCTCCCTTGTAGGTAATTAACTGCTTTTCTCTTGCTGCTTTTAAGATTCTCTATTTGTCTTTATTTAACCTTTAGCATTTTAATTATGATGTGTCTTGGTGTGGGCCTTTTTGGGTTCCTCTTGTTTGGAACTCTGCACTTCCTGGGCTTGTATGTCTATTTCCTTTGCCAGGTTAGGGAAGTTTTCCATCATTATTTCTTTAAATAGGTTTTCAATTCCTTGCTGTCTCTTTTGCTTCTGGTACCCCTATGATGCAAATGTTGGTATGCTTGATATTGTCCCAAAGGCCCCTTAAACTGTCCTCATTTTTTGGATTCTTTTATCTTTTTGTTGTTCTGTATGGGTGTTTTCTGCTACCTTATCTTCTAAATCACTGATTCAATCTTCTGCCTCAGCTAATGTACTGTGGATTACCTCTAATGTATTCTTCATTTAAGTAATTGCAGCCTTTATTTCTGGCTGGTTCTTTTTCATGTTTTCTATCTCTATTTTTATGTTTCCTATCTCTTTGTTGAATTTTTCCCCAAGATCAGTGAGCATCCTTATAACCAGTGTTTGGAACTCTGTGTCTGATAGATTGCTTGTATCCATTTTGTTTAGTTTTTTTTTTCTGCAGCTTTTTTCTGTTCTCTCATTTGGGAAATGTTTCTTTGTCTCCTCATTTGGCTGCCTCCCTGTGTTTGTTTCTATGTATTAGGTAGGACTGCTATGTCTCCTGGTCTTCTTAGAGTGGCCTTAGGTAGTAGGTGTTGTGTGGGGCTCAGTGGCATAGTTCTAGTTGAGACTTGATTGCTATTTGCACATATGGGAAGGATTGACCCTCAGGCTGATTGATTGTGAGGACTGGCCATGACTACAGTGGAAGAGCTGTTGTGCAGAGGCTGAACCTATAGAGCAGGGTTCACTTTAGCAGTGCTGTGGTCTGCCCAGTGCGCCTTTCGGGTGTGTCATATTTGGAGGTGGCCGGGTGATACTATTGCCCAGTCCAAAGCTGGCCACTGGCCTGCCAGTCCTGGGGCCTCTTGGGAGTGGAACTGCTGCAAGACAAGTTCAGCTACAGCCTGTGCTGGCCCGGGGCCACCTCACATGAGCCACAAAGCAATCCAGAGATGGCTGCCACCCTTGCAGTACTTGGAGGTGCCTTGAGAGGCCAAGCTGTGAACCAACCTTTATGTATGATTCCACATACACAAAGGCCAGCTGTCATTAGTGTCAGGCTTAAGGTGGCTCAGACAGATGTACGGGACATGCCAAAGCCAGATGCTGCTTGTTGGGTTTTGTGAACCTTTGAGATTTTAAGAATGTCTGCAGCACGAGCCAAGACAGGCTGTTTATACAGAAAAGCCACTGTAAGTGGGCTTGGGTGTGCCTGAAGGTTGGGTGGGGTGTGGTCTTAAGGAATCACTAGGGCAAGGCAGAGGAAAGGTGATAGCCAGTTTGGTGGAGACTCAGGTATGATGTCTGCCTGAATCTGCGCGTAGAGAGGGGGGAGGGCTCAACAAAGAAACAATGGCGTATGTCAGCTCCTCAGTCTGGGAGGAAGCTGCCCCTCCAGTTCTCACGCTGATGCCAGACAATTCAGTTCCTCCCCATATGTCCCTGGCACCTTTTGAGTTGCTGCTCCAGTGCTGGAGCTCAGAGCTAGTGATTCTGTCAATGAGTAAGTTCCTATGTGGTCCCTTTAAGAAGAGTGCCTGGGAGTGCAGCCACCCACTGTCTCACTCAGCAACAATTTCCACTGGTTTTCATAGCCAGAAATTATAGAGACTTCTCACTCCGACACTGAAACACTGGGTTGGGGAGGGCCTGGGATCCCTCACACCTCTGGGGGTGGGGGCTGAACCTCCGCAGCTGAGAGATTATTTTTAATGGTCACATGCAGGTGACCAGCTCATTTTATAACTCTGCCCCTCCTGCCAGTCTCAAGGTGGCTTCTGCTGTATGTCTGTAGCTGCAGGGCTCTCGTTCAGCTAGAATACAGGTGATCCTTAATAATGGTTGTTCTGTGGCATAGTTGTATTTGATGTGGTCCTGAGAGTAGGTGAGCATGGGGTTTACCTACTCTGCTATCTTGACCTGAAATCGAGTTGGAAAAACATCTTTTTATTTACCCACATTTTTATCATTCTACCACTTATTTCCATTGTGAGCATTCAAGTCTTAATCTGATAACATTTTCCTTCTGCTGGAAGAATTTCCTTTAATATTTCTTGTAATGCAGGTTTGATGGTGATGAATTTTTTCACCTTTTGTTTGCTGAAAAGCTATATCACCTTTGGTTTGGAAAGATATTTTTGCTGGGTATGGAATTCTGTGTGGACGTTGTTTTCTTTCAGTGTGGAGACTAAAATATGTTGCTTCTTTGTCTTTTGGCTTGCATAGTTCTGACAAGCCTGCAGTATTAATTTGTGGTAATCAGTTGTTGGTAATTCTTTTTTATTTGTACTTCATGTTTCTCTGGATGCTTATAAGAGTTTGTCTTTATTAGTGTTTTTCACCATTTTGATTATAAGCATTGCTTGGCACAATGTTCTTTGTGTGTTTCTACTTGGAGTTCATAGAGCTTCTTGCAGGGGGAGGTTATAGTTGTCAAGAAATTTAGAAAATTTTGGCCATTTTTTTTGTATAAATATTTTCTCCTCACTCTACACCCCCACTTCTGGGACTCTAATTAAATATATGTTAGATTGAGAATCCATTCATTTTGTTTCAGTCTTTATATCTCTCTGTATTTTATTTTGTATGGTTTCTGTTGCTGTGTCTTCAATTAACTGATATTGGCTTACTTTTGCAATGTCTTCTCTGCTATTAATGCCACTCAGTCAAATTTTTATTTCAGATAATGTATGTTTTATCTAGATGTTCCATTTGGTTCTGTTTTTATAACTTACGTTTCCTCCTCATGATATTTATCTCTTTGAACATTTATAATATTTATATTAGAAGGTTAAAGATCCTTATCGCTAATTTCAATGTCTCTGTCATACCTGGGTCCTTTTCTACTGATTTTTGTCCTGGTCATATATCACATATTCATGCTTCTTTATGATTGCTAACTTTTGATTGGGTGATGAACCTTGTGCATTTTACGTTGTAGAGTACTGGATTTTGCTGTCTTCATTTAAAAATGTTAAAAGTTCATTCTGAGGGGCAGTTAAGGTACTTGAAGATCACGTTGATTATTTGAAATGTTGTTAAAAAAGTCCAAAGAAGCCTTACTCTAGGGTTAATTTAGCACTACTACTAATGTATGGTCCTTCTGAGGGTTATGATGAATATACCA
Organism: Rhinolophus hipposideros; assembly: GCF_964194185.1. Lineage (NCBI taxonomy): Eukaryota > Metazoa > Chordata > Mammalia > Chiroptera > Rhinolophidae > Rhinolophus > Rhinolophus hipposideros. Next base: position 16,658,482 of record NC_138051.1, on the reverse strand, counting down.
TGTGTTGAGCATGTCTAGTGAGAGAACTAATGATTCTCAGCTTTATGTAAGCTCTTTGGTAATTGTTTTATTTTTTTCCATGACACTTTTTCTTTGTCTGGCCTCATGTGTTTCACCACTGCATGAGTAGATTAGTATTCACCTAAAGACTCAAGCACCCTTTGAGGGCTTCTGCAGCTATTTTTGGAGCTCTTTCTCTGTGCAGCTCCCTTCTCTCCATGCTGTGCCTAACATATTCTACCTTCTTTGTCTTCTCCTTCCTATAATTTCTGTCTCTTTTACTGAGTAAGACACCTGGTCCCTGTATGGTTTCCCCTTCATTGTGTTGTGGTCTGCAAACTGCATAAAGCAGAAATCTGGGGTGATTTAGGTCTTAACCTTTTTTTGTATCAATTTCCTTAGTTATCATAGTCTTGCATTGCCTGTTGTCTAATTCTAAAAGAGTTTTTCTAATGTTTTGTTCACTTTTATAGTTATTTATGACAAGAGGGTAGAGTAGAAGCCAGTAACCTCAGTTGGATATATTTTTTTTAATGAAACAAAGAAAAGATAGAAAAGCAGAGTTTAAAAGCACAATGAATGCTCATATCTTGCTATTGACATTATTAAAAGAGAAGAAAGGGGCCTTAAAAAGTCATGTAGTCAAATACCCATTATAAAGATGATTAACCTGAGGTGAAGGGAAGCAAAATAACTTGCCTTTTGATGCCTGGACTGTGACTTTACAGTCTGGACAGAAGCTGGATTTCTTTGTTCGTATTCATTGTTAGACATGGTGGTATGCTGTCTTCTTACCACTAATTTCTATACAATAGAAATTAGCATTAGTAATAAAAATGACACTAAAAGTTATACCCATTAACATTTTAAATGCATTCATATTCTTTCTTGCTCCTGGTTAGATTCAATTTTAGTTTTGATTTTATCTTTATTGTGCAGCCATTTAATAGCAGTGTTTTATAGTATTTGATTTGTTACCTAATTGTCTTATTAATCTGATGATATATCTATAGAGATCAATAATTTAGAAAGCCATCAAATTGGAAAAATAGACAAAATAATCTTATTGTACCTTTTGTTTTGTATTTTTCATTCCATACATAATATTGACTTGCTTATATTCGTCTTTTAAATAGTCCTCATTTATTGCATTATACCGACTAGCATTTTGTTGCATTGGATAATATACCTCAATGATTTTTAAAATTGTCATTATTTTAATTGTTTCTTTTTTCTCTTTCAAGGATATTTCTTTAATGGGAAAAGTGTACTGGCGGAAAACATCTCAAATGCAAACAGAGCAAGGATTACAGATGAGTATTGAGGAACCTCAAATGGTAAAGTCTTTAATAAAAATCCTCCTTACCTATATTGAAGTAATAGTCTGCCTCCTGTTGCTTGAATGTTTATCTAGAGAGTTTTTTATTTTATTTAAATCTCCTCTGATTTATTTTAGAGGTATGTTTAACTGAAAGCACATCTAATGCAGTACCACTTTAGAGGTCGTGACTATTTTGGCTCACGGTTGCTGCCTATCATTGAATTTCTGAGCTAAGGCCCCAGACTCTTTGTAGAAGAGAAAGACTTTAACAGTCCTTCTGATCTACAGGCATTCAGATCTAGAATGTTGGAGAATTAAAAGTTATTAGCTTCTAAGAAAGCATTACATTATTCTTCATTTAGCTAGAAGAATTATGAAAAACATTGACAAGAGGAGAATTTTATAGAGGAATATGGACAGTTGGTGACAGAAATTTGTTTCAAAAATAAGGCTTCATTTTCATCCATGACTGGCAAAATACTATGGGATTCGAAGCAATCTGGAACATAATTTCCTGTGAATGGGAATTGTGTCTCTCTGTGTATAGAAATCCACATTTATGTAAAACAAATGATGACATGATGATCAGTTCTTTTACAAAGGATTTGTAAAATGGTATCATTAAATAGTTATCTCCTTTAGTTCCTGAAAATATGATTCCATGTACATAAAAATTCTGATCAAACTTCATTTTTAGGATAATATATCATGCTTAGAAAGTGTATGGAATCTTTTCTTTTCACAAACGCCATGGATCCTGTAATGTTAGAGTTACCATAAACGGTTGAATCACTAGACATTTAGATGCTTCTGTGTTGAGACCAGATAGAACTCTTTCTGTCCATCGTACCTGACCCTTAGACTTCTAGAAGCTTCCTAGGGTAAGATTTGTCAGGGAAGCACTGGCTAACATGCTCTCATCCCAAGAGTGTCTGCCCGGCACCTCACCCTCAGCGCATGGCAGCTTCAGTTGGGAACAATTCAATTCCGCAGGTCTGAATTATCTTAGTAGTTTGATGCAACGTATTTTCTTTTTTCTTTTTTGAAAAAGAGCATTTTTAATGGGATATCTTTTCTTGTTAAGTATCCACCATTTTAAATATCATAGTTTTTGAATGATTATGGAGAATACTTATAAAAAAAAACACATAAAAAAATCAAGGAATGTATTCATTCATTCCTTTTCCTATAGTGTGGCAGGCATTGTTTTCATCATGGCTGATACAATGATGGAAAAGACAGTACTTGCCCTTGAGGAACTCGTAGGGAGGAGACCAATAATAAAGAGACAAAGTACAATTCTGTTTAATGTATATTCTAAATAGACACTACATAGTAGGGAAAACATTGATATAATTTCATTTATTTATTCATTAACTCATTCACAAATAATAACAGAGGGTCTTCAATGTGCTTAGTGCTTGAGATAAAAAAAGATAGGTAAGATACAATTTTTTAAAAGGAGTTCTCAGACTTTAAAGTTTTTAATTAAAGTAACTCAAACATTTTGGCCTTTAAACTCTTAAAACATATTTTATAGACACAAAGGAGTTTTAGTTTATGTGGATTATAGCAAGCAATGTTTACCATATTCAAAATTAAAACAGAGAACAACATAAAATATTTATTCATTTAAAATATGAATAAGCCAATTACATATTAATATAAAACATATATTTTTAGGAAAAAATAGTATCTAAAACAAAACAATTTAGTGAGGAAGGTAGGCTTGCCTTACATTTTTTGCAAATCTCTTTAAATCTGATTTAATAAAGGGTTAGTTTCTCATATCTGCTTTTGCATTCAATCTGTTGTATATGTTCTTTTGGTTGAAATGTATCAAGGAAGTCTGGTCTCATAGAGATTAGAAAGGGAATCACATTTTATTAAACTTTTTATATAGTTATTGATACTCCTCTTTGTTAATATACTAAAACTCCACAAGTGGTAGTTTCTTAAATATTAGTTGCAGTGGGGATTCTGAAACCAGATCAATGAACTTATATCATTACATTAAAATCCATTGATCCACGTTGTTCTTTGAATGGATCTTTAACCCCTGCATGATTTTATAATCTCATGTATTTATCATTTGAAAAGTATTGATTCACTGTTTTACCTACGACTGCTTTCCCATCATCAGCGCAAATGTCAACACAGTTAAAAGGCAAATAAGCCTTCATATTATTATGAAAATAGTTTTGACATTGCAGGATCCCCTGAAAGGGTCTTGAAGACTGTCAGAAGTCTATGGACCACACTTTGAGAACCACTAGTCTATTGGGTGGAAGAAGTCTATTGGGTAAGAGTACAATTTGGAATCAGGATGTCCTCGTTCAAACACATCTCTGCTACTTACTCTAGAGAAGTTTATTAACTTCTCTAATCTTCAATTTCTTCATCCATAAAATGGGATTACAAACAGGTCCTACTTTATGCAGTTGTGGTGAAGATGAAAATTCAATGAGATAATGCTCATATACCATATGTTGATGATTATAATTATGATAATGATTACTTAAACAATTGTAACATAGTATGATACATGCTAGAATAGAGGCAGGGCACTGAGTAATGATGGGCTTAGGAGAGGCTTTGTGGAGGAGATGAGGCTGGCAGAGTCTTGAAGATCAGTTGCAGCTGGAGGACTACCATTGTCCTCTCTTCATGCTTTTCTTCCTCCATTTTCAATTTTGCAGTGTGGTACCTTCATCTATTCCGTCTCCCAAACCAAATCCCTGAAACAGTTTGTTGAGGAAGCCAGGAGCAGAGAAATTCAAAAGAAAGGGAATGATGAACAGCGCCAAGAGCTATGGAACAGAAAATGAACGAGTTTGTCATAGGTAGACAGTATACGGCCCATAACACATATTAGAGTAGACACACGTTTCTATTCTGCCATTTAGTAAAAGGATTTTATTATAGCCCCTATTACTCAAGGAAGAAAATGAGGTTAAAGGGGGTTAAGTAACTTGACCAAGCATGCACATCTGTTAATTGACAGATCCAGGTTTTGAATTAATTCCCATCTGGTTACAAAGCTTTTACTTTTTCCACAACACCATCCAATTGCTTTATAAAAACATGAACTCCAGATTCCCATTTCGTTTTACAAATTTAAATTTCGCGGTTCAGCCATCCCTTCTTGCATATAAAGAAACTTTTATAGCATTTGATACTGTATGCCATCTTTGCCCTTTATTTTACTTATTAACAAATGAGTGTATCAAAGAACAAAGGGATGCAATTGCATTTTCAAGCCATTCTATGGAATTCAGATTTTTATATAAATCAGGCTGTTTTTATCATCTGCTAACCTGAGTCAGTAAAGTTTTAATTACCAGTGCTCCATAATCCCAAATAATCTTGGTTTACAATTGGGTAATACCTAAAAATGACTGCAAAGATGCTTTTCTTAAGATTTAGTGAGACAGATTAAGTCAGTGAGACATTTTTAAGGAACATAAAACAGGTGTAGGAATGACATCTTGTGAGAATTTTTCATTTGATCTTGGGAGGGAGTTAGGGTGTCTGGATGGTCTTCCTGAGGCCTCTGGGTCAGCTGTTCTTGAAGACCTTAAGTCAGGCTTCTGGAAGAGCATCTGGCAGGAATCCCACTTCTCAGGATGTAGGAACCTGAGGTCGAGGAGAGGTGAGATGTCTCTGTGTGAGTGTCGGGTGGAATCAGGGTCGGATTGGAGTCTTGTTATTTCCTTAGAGTTGATGGATAATAACTGTGGGGCATCTGTATTTTCTAGGACAAGGGCTGAAGAAAATGATTTGCCAGTCTTTATATTTTTCTTAAGTCAATTTGAGTTTCTCTTTGTAAATCTTCAAAGGAAACTTACTATCTCTGTTTAACTTCAGTCATGCACTTTCATAATTATTTTGTTGTCAGAGAAAAAACATTGTATGACTTAAAACTTTGGAAGGACAAATAATAAAAAGCATTCTTGTACATTTACATTTTCCAACAGACTGTGTTTGAGGAACTCCCTGAAGCTATGTCAAGTATTTTACAGATTGAACAAGAGGATGTATTAGAATGGGGAGTCTCAGAAGCAGAAATTATGGTATATAAACCTCAGGAAACTTTTGAAATTCAGCCAGCAGATGAATCAAGTAAACCTTTGGAAGATGACCAGCCCACACGTGATTCAAAAGTGGCCAAACAGGTGTCTGTAAAGGTAAAACACTACTTATCTTGAAAACAGAGTTATGAAAGTTGAGGATGTGCAGGTGTGAAGAAATGGCCCAACCAGGGACCAAGGAATGTAGGGGAGTTCACTCTGGAAAAATGGCCTCCGATGTGCAAATTGTCCATTTGGGAAAATGGGACCTATGCTCTTTTGAAGCCTTTTAGTCTCAAACTTAATTGCAACTTTGCAAAGAAAAGATGGATGTTTGAGGGAAGGAATCTCAGGACAACTTATCTAGATAAGTTGTAGAGGCAGGACTTGCAATCAGAAATTGATCCCAAGAGCCATCCCCTTCCCACCGAAGACTATCATTCCTACTTTGCTTCACCCAAGTCAATTGGACATTAGCAGTTTTTCAACTTTTGCCTGCAACTCCCAACTCTGAAACCTTGGATTTATCTGTGACCTCCCCCTCTCCTTGCCTTTCACATATAATGTCTCCAGGGCCTAGATTCCTCTGTGACATTATTGCTTATAATTTTTTTTTCTTCTCTTTTCCATTTTTGCCTGGGTCCTGGTGACCTTCTGTCTGGATTAGTGCAGTTATCTCCTGCTTTTTCTTCATTTCTCAAGCTCTACTTTCTTAGTTTCACTCTATATGTCAGTAGCATATCTGGGAATAATAACTAATGAGGAAGATCCTCAAGTAATAGTTGGCCGGAGAAAATCCAACAATGCTGTCAGGGAAAAGGGCCTTATGCTGTGACTGGTGACTGACTCCATCAGAAGTCATGCTAAGGGGGTGGGGGGTGGTAGATGAGGGTAAAGGGGATCAAATATATGGTGATGGAAGGAGAACTGACTCTGGGTGGTGAACACACAATGGGATTTATAGACGATGTAATATAGAATTGTACACCTGAAATATATGTAAATTTACTAACAATTGTCACCCCAATAAATTTAAGAAAAAAAAAAAGAAAAAAAAAGAAGTCATGCTTCTTTCTAACTCACGTGCCTGGGCATATGAAGTGAAGCTTGCCAAGGCTGAGTGAACCACTCATTGCTAACTGTTAATACTCCATATGAACCCTGTTTCACCTTAACAGCTTCTAGGAGTGAGGACCTTAGCATCTTTAAAGACGATGGCATCTTGATCAAAAAAGTGTTAGGCTGGTAGGCACAGATGGTGTTTTTATCTCTTCTTCTACCTGGACATGGGGGCTTTGGGAAGAAAATGTGGGCACGCGAGGCAAATGGTTAGCTGCTAATGTGTCAAAAACGAAGTGGATTTTCTGGGCAGTGGTGTAACTACCATGGCCTGTCAGGAATTCAAGTTCCTCATTGGAAAAGTCCCAAAATGTTCATTCTTTTGGCTTGTGGTAGCTACTAAATATTAGTAAGAAGTTATGCAAAATTATTTAGTTTTGGTAAAAAGAGGCAGCCCTTTTCCTGTGATAACTAGAATTTATTGAGTGTTGACTGTGTGCCACTTTGCTAACTGTTTCACACATATTACCTTATTTTTTCTAATAACAACCATATTGTTACCCTCATTTTATAGTTGAAAAAACTGAGTCATAAAGGAGATCAATAATTTGCCCAAGTACAAACATCTAGATAAGTTGTAGAGGCAGGACTTGAACTGAAGTGGTCTAATTCTGGAATCTTCACTCTTTACTGCTTTGTAACACGGTCCTTTCATAACAGCAATGAACAGGTGTCTGGCTAAGTACAAGAACACTGACCCTCAGTAGCAAAAATGACTAGGGATGGAGCATGCCTCATGAAACTGGGAGGGATGGTTTGGAGAGAGAGACTTGGAGAATGGATTGAGAGAGCTCTAAACTGGAAACAGAAGTGTTTCGAGGGGAGGAGAAGAGAATCTGAAAAGACTTTATGGTTTATTGTGGACTAGTGTGGGATACAGCATAAATGCTCTAGAAAATAACATTGGAAGTCTTCCTGTGACTCATTCCACCAAGTCTTCACTAAGTATCTTGTTATTTATTTGTTTGTGTTAACATCTCAAGATGATGTTATTATCCATGAACTTTGGACATTTGAGGCCCTAGAGTTTGTCTATCGCATCTCTGGCACAGGACTGAGGAACAGTATACTCCAGCAGTATACTGTTATGGAGGACAAGAAGACCTCTTTTTTTTTTTTTTTTTTAAGATCTCCTTTGACAGCTCACAGCTAATAGAAATAGCATAGAGGTGTAATAAAGGAGCAACGCAGGACTTCCACTGCTCACATATATAGCAGAAGGTCTCATTCAGCTCAAAAGTAGAAAATTTGATGAATCCATACTTTATTGACCATTTCTACTCTTACAAACTCGTTAATATAATAGAGTATTAGGACTCTGGTCTAAGAAATCATGACCAACAAAAAAAGAAATTCGGTAATAGAGACTCTGTGAAGAAATGACTGACACAAGAGCTCACGAGAGAATTGCTGAGCATTTTAGAGAAAAAGGTCAAAAGTCTGTAAAAAAAAATAGATATTACATTTATTTTGAGATTCTAAATGGAAGGAAGTTTAAGCTATGTGGAATGCCTTAAATCCTGCGAAATTCTCACAAAACAATTATAATTGATCTATTGCGTTCAGTTTTAGAAATATACAAAAGATGAAAGAAGAAATACGTATCCATAGATAAACATAAAAGCGGCATGTGGATATAACAATGATATCAAGAAGGCTAAGATCCAGAATCGGTTGAGGCCTGTGAATAATGCTAAGCATAAAAAGTTTTTGGTGTTTTTTTCCCCATGTTAGTTTTGGAGCAAAGAGAGAAAAAAGAAAGGATAACCCTGTCATTTGGGATGAATAGTGTGATGACAACATGTGACAGAGCTGCCTTAACTTATTTTTAGAAAAAGGTTGAAGTTTTAAATAAACAGAAATATGACAAAATGAAAAGGAAGCTGATAAACTTGTACTTTGCTTCTTTTAAATCTGACAAGGAGAATGATCTTTAGTATAGAAAGAAGAGAAAAAGAATTGCTAAAAGAAACTTGAAACCCGAGATTGGTAAAAGATCTGAAGAGTTAACTTAGATATCTGAGCCTGTTGGCTTACCGAGATAGGTTTAAGCCTGTTGAGCCTCTGTGAGCAGCAGGCTTGGAGGAGCTGCAGCGGGACAGGTGGTAGAGACCTGGAGACCGCCAATGGCAAATCTGAGTTTTATTTTTTTAAGGGTAAGAGTTATGGTTTCTGAAATGTATGATTAATCACAGAGAAAACTCTGGAATGGTTAAGTTCATCATTAAAAGGGGTTTAATTGGGTTTGAACCCTTATAAGAGGGAGCACTAATCAGTTGGAGCCAGCACGGCTTCCCTAAGGGACAAGCCATGACAGACCAACCTGATTTCTTTTCCTAGAATTACTAGACTGAGCATCAGACAAGTGTTACACAAGAATAGCATGCAGAAGAGCCTGGTCTGTAGGAAAACTCAATAAACATTAGTTGTTGTTAGTATCCTTTGGATTTCAGCCATCCGTTTATGACAGCCTCCCAATGACAGTTTTGTAGATAAGACTGTGGTCAGGCGAACTGCTAGATGGATTTGTAATTAGTTATGCAAAGGCTGCACAATTTGCCATGAAATTCCTTAGTTGACTGCTATTGGGCTGTGTCCAATTCAGCATATTTCCTAATAATTTGGATGAGAATATGGAGGATTTACTGACTGGATTTACAGCTAACATCCAAATTGTGACATAAGATTTGGTTAGGAAGATCGCAGATGAAATTTAATTGGGTAAATATATACGTATATGGTTCTGGCCTGGGGTCCGCAAACTAAATGCATAGATGTGGAATGATATGATTTAGAACAAATGTGAAAAAGATTTCAAGGTTTCAGGTCATAATTTAATGGTAGGAAAACAAGTGTAATCATAGTTTGGATTGATTGACGAATAACAAAAGAGGATCATCTTTCCTTTGGTTGATCTGATCACGTCACACCTCAGATCCTGTTCAGATATGGGCATCCAATCCCAGGAGAGACACTAACAAATTAGAGGCTGGAAGAGAGCATTCAAGATGACAAAGCACAGTACTTCAAAATTATGTTACGTAAGGTAGGCTTGAAGGGGCTGGGGATGTTTATCTGAGGAGGGAGGGTAGGCCCAGGGGAGTCCACTATACTCAAATATTTGACTGTCAAATAGAAGAGAGCTAGATTGGGAGATTTGAATTGAGACCAGTGGATGAAAGTTGTTAGGCTCTATAATAAACAAAAATTCGAACAACTGGAAAAGTTTCAAAGAGAAAGACTGCCTTTGGGTGTATCCAAATCCCGTGTTCCTGATCATGTTCAAGCCAGGATGGATGATCATGTGGGGAAGCTGTAGAGGATATTTAAACATTCACTGGACGGTGAGATGGGATGGTCTGTCCTCTGAACTTTCCTTATTCATCACTTTCTTACCCGAGAAATTGCAATAGCTCTCTCCTTACTACTGCGCTGAACCCGAACCGATTGCCTAATTTATAAGAACCTCCCTTTTTCTGGCCTCCTTCAACTTATTCAACCACATCTCCATGCTTTCCCCACAGAAAGCCTCCCTGCTTTCTTTCTTAAATCTAGTATCAAAAAATACAGACCAATGCATGGAGAAAAATATTTCAGATGAGTGTTTACCATAAATTCTGCAAATTTTCTAGGAAATCTAGAAAAACAATACTTCTAATATCTATAATGATTAAACGGCAGTTACTTAAGAGACAGACAAGCATTTGATTTTTCCTAAGCTGTAGAAATACAAGACAGTACCACAGTAAGGAAGTACAAATTGGAAAACGTTGCTGAAAATAGTTATATAAAGCATTAAAGTTGATTTTGGCTTCTACTTGCAATCACCAGTCATGCCAAACTTCTTTTTTAATAATTGTTTGTTTTTCAATTACAGTTGACATACAATATTATGTTAGTGTCAGGTGTACAACATAATAATTAGACATTTATATAACTTACGAAGTGATCACCCCGATAAATCTAGTACCCATCTGGCACCAGAGTTATTACAATATTACTGACTAGATTCCTTATGCTATACTTTACATCCCATGACTATTTTGTAACTACTAATTTGTACATTTTAATCTCTTCCGCTTTTCCACCCATCTCCCTAAGCACCCTCCCATCTGGCAACCATCAAAATGTTCTCTGTATCTACGAGTTTCTTTTGTTTGTTTATTTATTTATTTATTTATTTATTTATTTATTTATCTATTTATTTATTTTATGATTTCACACATAAGTGAAATCATATGGTATTTGTTTTTCTCTGACTTATTTTACTTAGCACAATACTTTCTAGGTCCATCTATGTTGTTGCAGATGGCAAGATTTCATTCTTTTCTATGGCTGAGTAATGTTCCATTGTATATATGTACCACTTCTTTATCCATTCATCTGTTGATGGAGACTTGGGTTGCCGCCATATCTTGACTATCGTAAATAATGCTGCAGTGAACATATGGACGCATATATCTTTTCAAATTGGTGTTTTCGGTTTCTTTGGATAAATACCCGAAAGTGGAATTCCTTCTTTGTCTCTTATTATAGCCTTTGTTTTAAAGTCTCTTTCCACTAGTGTAAGTCTTGTTACCCCAGCTTGTTTTTTTCTATTTTCATGAAATATTTTTTCTATCACTTTACTTTTAGTCTGTTTGTATCTTTTGATCTGAAGTGTGTCTCTTCTAGGCAGTATATATAAAGGTCTTGTTTTCTTCTCCATTCAGCCACCCTATGGCTTTTGATTGGAGCATTTAATCCATTTACATTGACAGTAAATTGTTGATATTGATATTAATTATTGCCATTTTATTATTCATGTTTTTGATCTTTTTTCCATCTGAAAGACTCTCCTCTCAACATTCCTTGTAATACTGGTTTTGGGGTAATGAACTCCTTTAACTTTTTCTTGTCTGGGAAGCTCTCAATCTATCCTTCGATTCTAAATGATAGCTTTGCTGGGTAGAGTAATCTTGGTTGTAGGTCCTTTCTTTTCATCACTTTGAATATTTTATGCCAATCCATTCTGGCTTACAAAGTTTCTGTTGAGAAATCAGCTGACAGTCTTAAGAGATCTGCCTTGTAGGTAACTAATTGCTTTTCTCTTGCTGCTTTTAAGATTCTCTCTTTGTTTTAACACTTTAGCATTTTAATTGTGTCCTGTTATGGGCCTGCTTGGGTTCATCTTGCTTGGGACTCTGTGCTTCTTGGGCTTGTATGTCTATTTCCTTTGCCAGGTTAGGAAAGTTTTCCATCGTTCTTTTCCTCCTTGCGCTCTCTCTTCTCCTTATAATACCACTATGATATGAATGTTGGTACCATTGATGTTGTCCTCGAAGACCTGTTGAACTATTTTTTTTTGGATTCTTTTCTTTTTTTCTTTTTTTGCTGTTCTTATTGGGTGTTTTCTGCTACCTTATCTTCCAAATCTCTCATTTGATCATCTGCTTCATCTAATATACTGTTGATTCCCTCTAATGTATTTTTCATTTTAGTTATTGTAGTCTTCATTTTTGACTGGTGCTGTTTTTTATGTTTTCTATCTCCATTTTTATGTGTCCTATCTCTGTTGAAGTTCTCTCTGAGAGCATCTTTATAACTCTGTTTTGAACTTTGCATCTGATAGATTGCTTGTCTCCATTTTAATTCTTTTTCTGGAGCTTTGTTCTGTTCTTTTATTTCATATATGTTTCTTTGTCTCCTCATTTTGGCTGCCTCCCTGTGTTTCCATGTATTAAGTATAGCTGCCAAACCTCCTGGTCTTAGTAGAGTGGCCTTAAGTAGTAGGTGTTCTGTGTTGTCCACTGGCACAGTCACCTGGTCCAGGTGCTCCAGGTTTATTGTGTGGCTTGTGAGTGCTCTCTTGTTGTAGTTGAGCCTTGATTGTTGTTGGCACGGCAATGGGAGGGGTTGGCTCCCTGGCTGACTTGTTGTGAGGACTGACGGTGACTACAGGAGGAGCTGTGGTACAGGGGCTGACCCTACTGAGCAGGATTCACTTTAGCGGGACTCTGGTGACTGCCCAATCTGTCCTTTGGGTGTGTCATTTGTGGAGGTGTTGGGTGATGCTTTGATGAGGTCTGAAGCTGGCCACTTGGTGTGTTGGTTCTCATGCCTGTTGGGAGGGGCTCTGGTGCAGGGCAAGGTCAGCTGCTGCCTCTTCTCCATTCGGGGCCACTTGGTATGAGCTACAAAGTGATCTGCAAGTGATTGCCACTTGTGCTGGGCTTGGAAGTGCCTGGGAGAAGCTAAGCTGTAAACTGAAGCCAGCTGCTACTAGTGCCAGGCTTAGGGCTGCTTAGCAAGAGGAACAGGGCATACCAAAGTCAGATGAGGCTCGTTTGAAGTTTGTGAACCTTTGAGAGATTTTAGGAAAGTCGGCAGCATGGGTCAAGACAGGCCGTTTGTATGGCAAAGCCACTGGAAACAGCTTGAGTGGGCCTGCTACTTGGATGGGATGGGGTCTCAGGCAATCACCAAGGTAGGGTGAAGTATAATAGCCAGATTGATGGGGACTCAGATATGGTGCCGACTTGCACGGGTGTGTGCAGGCTGGATAGAGGGAAGGCTCGGAAAGGAACAACTGCTCTTCCAGAGCTTCTGTCTGGGAGAAAGTTCCCCCTCCTGCCCTTGCCCTAAAGCCAGACAATGCAGTTCCTTTCCATTTGTCCTTGACACATTTTGAGCTGCTGTCCCAGTGCTGGAGCTTAGAGCAAGTGAGCCCATCAGCAGTAAGTCTGTGTATGGGCCCTGTAATAGCAACGCCTGAGACTCCTCCGTCTCACTCAGCCACAATTTGTGCTGGTTTTCACAGCCACAAGTTATGGAAACTTCTCTTCCCAGCACTGGAACCCCTGGGCTGGGGAGCTTGGTGTGGGGATGGGATCCCTCGGTTCTTAGGGGGGGAGACTCCACAGCCGAGATATCCCTCCATATTGTTATCCCTGCCACATGTGGGGGTTGGATCAGCTCATCGTTCTGCATGTCCACCCTTTTCACCAGCCTCCATGTAGCTTCTTCTGTATATCCTTAGCTATAGGGCTTCTGTTCAGCTAGACTTCAGGCTGTTCTCAGTGGTGGGTGTTCTGTAATTTAGTTGTAATTTTGATATGGTTGTGGGAGGAAGCAAGCACAGCATTATCTACTCTGCCATCTTTACTGGAACTCCCATGCCAAATTTTAAGAGCCTAAGGGTAAGTCCTATTAAAAATACCAATCCAGAAAAGTATATCTATGGAGGAAAAAAAAAATCTCTTATTTTTTCTGTAGTAGTTTTAAATAAATGTAGTACTAATATTTTCATTGCTGTGAATATCTGTATGCAAAAATTTAGAAAGGGATTTAGAGGAAAATATCAACTCACCTTTAGGATTTATATTTTGTTATAAAATATACATAGAAATTAAAAGTTTAAATATAAGATGGACTATAAATATGAAAGATCTAATTCTCATGTTACAACTTTCCTTAACAGCACAGTTTTATATTTTTTTAAAGGTGAAATCATCAGAATTGTTGCAGATCAGAGGAGAAGAAGTTAAGCGAACACAAAAAAGTAAATTAGGAATTTCACCAAAAAGAAAGCCTACAAAATCTCTGCGGGATCAAAAACTACCTAAGATGAAGTAACTTAAGTTTACAAATTTTACCGTCTGAAAGAAGTTCTGTAGTAGCATTGATACCTGAAGATGCATTTTTAAAGGAAAATTAAATGTTTTAGAAATTCATATGTGAGATCAAATTAAACCTTCTCACAGAAGAGTTGGTGGCAGATAGTACAGTAGGATATGTATACTGTATGCTGTACTTCTTTCTATTCCTTTTTTTTAAATTACTTTCAGGTGTACAAAACAATATAATAGACATTTATCATTTATATCCCTCACACAGTGATAACCCCCCTCCCCGCATCTACTACCCCTCTGACATCACCTATAGCCATTACATTTCCACTGTCTCTATTCCTAACTATTCCTATTTTTGACCAAGGTGCTTGGTTTAATGACCTAATAATAGTTAGAATGAAAATAGCTTTTTGTGAGACTAAAGAAAACTAAATGTTAACATATTAGATTTTATTTTTTTCAATTACTGTAATATTTAATTAGGATTAACTGCTTATTGTAATGGTTACTTTTGTTATTATACAATAAAATAAAAGACAACCCAACATAAAATGTCCGGAGGCCAATAGAATTGTTTGTTTAGATGGCTTTTTTCCTCTACTATCATTTCATGTTTCATCTCCCCCCACCACATTTTTCATAGAGTTTCTGATTATACAGGAGTGTAACCACAATTTTGAATAATAGTGTGTAAATGCAGTTTATATGTGTGGGTTGATCTTTTGTCATTTCTCTTGTTGAGACAGATTTTCTCCTTATTTCACCACTAGGTTTTTATGGGTTGTTTTATTCTAGATTCTTCTTCATTTAACTCTTTATAGGGGCTTAAAGAAGCTTTAATTATTAGCTTTCATTGTTGCTTAGGGCACTGAAAGGTGTGCTGGACCTGGAAGACAACCTTTTTATGGCCAGCCTAAACTTTGTAAATGGATATTACTCACAATTTAGTAGCTGAGAATAGACTCATGTGAAAAGAATTCCAAAGTTTATGAAAGAGTCAAATTGGCATTTAAGTGACCCTGTACGTGCCATTGCTTATCTGCATTGCTTTAAGCTCATTTAGTTAGCAAGATTATGTATTAAAACAAATAGTGACAGCAGACAACAAGTATTTTACCTTCAATAAATAGTTACTGTCAGATTATCAATGAAGCAGAAACTTCTTGATTTTTTTCCCCCAAAACCTTGCATTTAGTGCATTAAGCAAAGTAGCATGGCCACACACAGAGTCAGAGTCTTTTCTTTTTTATGTCTTAGTGTTTCAAAGAATGACAAATAGTCCTGTTTAAGGAGAGTATGCTATAAAAACACACAGCCTTTCTTGAGCATGCCAAAAATATTTGTAGATCTTTTTGATATATATATATAGCTCTGTGTTAATTCATTAAAACTGAAATTAGTAATTTCCATTAGAGAGAAATAAGAATGAGACACAGAGGAATAAAAATCTGATATGAAAAAAATTGTAAAAGAGAATTTTGAAAAATGTTTCTGAAAATCTTTTGTTCACTGCTCCTGTCTCCTTAATCGATTTTTTTTTTTTGCCAAATTTTCTTACCTGTCAGTAGCCCCCAGTATTAAATTGTTTTCTTGAGACTTGAGCCATCTTTTGATAACATAGTGTTTTTTAGCTCAATAACCAAGGGAGATTCACTTACACATTTATGTTATTAGAGTGTGTTGGAAACATAGGAATTCAGATTGGCTGTGAAGCTTTTTTAAGGAAAAAAAATGTAATGTAGTCTCATGTACATTCCACTAGCCGGGACCTGTCCCAAACAATGATGAGTAAATGAGATTGACATCAGAGCTCATTTTTTTCTCTCCTCTTTTTTTCAGTCCTTTTTTAGGATCCCTACTTCCTGGACACCCATTTTTACCCCTCCAGTTAGGTCTCTCTGTCTCAAGCATTTCCAAATGCATTAGATTTACCTCTCTTATCCTCCTCCACTCAAACATGTTCAAATTTCATGTTCCTCTTTTTGGGCCCTGTGCTGTTTTGGAAATGACATAAACCACTCTTTGTTAATGACTAATAAACATATCATCCCTAGCAACTTGCTAGGTGATGTGCAGTGAAAAATTTTAACAATAGCCATAAAAATAGGACAAGTATTTCTTGAGAGCTTCATAGACCAGGGACTTATTGTTACCAATTCTTAGAAAGGCAAAAGTTAAGGAGTTTGATTCTCATTTTACAGCAGATCTTCAGAGAGAGGTCAGTGATATAGTTTGCAAGTGTTAGAACTAAGATTCTCATTCAGGCCCACTCCAAAGTCTATATTCTTTATACTATGCTACTATCGAGACACATAGAGTGTTTGGTGGACAGACCTGCATTAATTAACCCATAATAGATAAAAGGTCAGAGATGATGGCACAAGAATAGGACAGTGTATGAAAAGAGATTATTTGTAAAAAAGAAGAAAAAAATTACATTTTGCAGAGAAGTTAGTCTTGGAGATGTTGTTTGAAGGATGTTTAGACGTGGACAAAAGGATAGGCAACATTCCGTTCATAATTGAAGGAACTGACAGGTCTTGCTGACCCTGTGAATTTTCCTGGAGACTGATAATAACACTAACATCTGCCACGTGAGAAACACTATTTTAAAAGCATTCACTCCTTTCCTTCTGAAAGTCATTTTATCTAGAATGTGCTAATGTTGTTATTCCCAATTTACTGAGGCATAAAGAAATTGACTTGCTTATGACCATGTGATAATTTTAAAAAGGATTTGAACAGAGGCAGTCTGACTCTACTGCACTCTACACTCTTAACCACTATATTAGAATAGAGTCAGATGCTAGGAGCTTTGAAACGCAGAGAGAGGAAGTTAGATGGCTGCAGCAAGTAACAAAGAGTCATTGTGCTGGGTAAAGGAGTATTTAAAGATCTATATGATAGAATTTTGCAGGGTACAATGCTCAATCTAACTGGCCTTAGACCCTTCCTCATGCAGTCTGAGGTGATGAGGACCTTGACTGAGTTGGAAGTGAGGATGGAGAAGGCACCTGGGCAGCCATGTGCAGGGGAGAAGCTCAGCTTTTCACTGGATGTGCTGGTGAAGGAAAGAGGAGTTGAAGATAGCTCCAAATGTTTTATATCTTGAAGATGAGGACTCTCGATGAAATTTGGGAATTCTTAGCATGGAGGAAATAGCTGAAACACTGATTTTTCCAATGTAGAAAGAGAAGTTCAATCTTGGAAGCCATACCCAGTTGAGGCGATGGAGGCCTCAACTGCAGGCTTAAAAAAGCTCATGGAGGAGAAGCAACTTCAAGAAGGATCATCAATATTATCGTCTGTGGCTTGGAGGTCACAGAGAACACAATATAAATACCTAAGGTTTATTTGATTTGATTTGATGAAAAGATCATCATTTGGTGAAGAGTATAACTTTAGTAGTGAGGTGGGGATGAAGTAGTACTGGGTAAGGGCCCCTTCCATCTTAGGGTCATTAAGAGGCATTAATGGGGAAAAGAAGTTGGCTTTAGTCACAAGCATTGTATTTAGGTCCTAATAGCTCCTCACTCACTTTGTGATTTATGTAAATAAGCCTGCTCCACTATGAGGATAATACTACCTCCATATAGGTTCATTGTGGGAGTTAGAGAGAATGTGTGTAAATCACCTAGCAGAGAGTCTGGAACATAGTAGGTGCTCAAAGAGTATTTGTTGATTGGATGGCAAATGACACTGGGGATGAAGAAAGCAGATCTTTATTTCTCTGCTTTGGAGAGGCCAGAGAAGCAAGTTCTAGCATAGTGGGAAGGGAGATACCACATTAACTGAGAGAGACCCAGGATTCCACTGGTACCAGTTGATGGACAATGTACTATATTGTTCTAGTTCTTCAGGGACATTAGCATTTGAACAGAATAGCAAGGGAGTAACGCCTGATGCTGGATATGATGTCACTGACTGAGTTACAGAATTCAAGAGAGAAGAGGTTTGTGGTGGGATGATAATGAGTTTGCTTTCAGATCTGTTGCTTCTGAGGTATCTTGAAGACACAGAGGTTGACATATTCCCCAGGCAGTTGGATATATGACTTCAAAGATTCTGTCAATGGCCTGCCATTGTGATTTTAAATCTGTCATAAATTATTATTATAGTTTTAAATCTCATCTCTTACATACAGACATCTTTGTTAGGGCCTGAACTAAATTGTCAATGTAAATGCATTTTACATCAAAAGAGCACATGATAAAAGAAGCCCCCTTTTCTTTTCCTTGTTGCAGAATTCCGCAGGACTACCCCACCCCTACCCTTCATGACCTGTGCACCACCGTCCCAGCCCGGGAGCTGCCAGTTGACTTGTGCCTGGCTTCCCGGGTGTATCATACGGCCGACAGAAAGGGCCACAGTGCTCTGCTTGACCTGTTTGGAGATTCTGTCTTAGACGATCACTCTACAGCTGAAGAGCAGAGAGACAGGTAAGAGTTCCACTGGTAATTTTGGTTTAAACTGGGTTGATACTGGCAACGGAATTCTGCCTTTGAGGTTTCGATTTTGAAGACTGGGTTCTGTTCTTGGACACCAGAGAGGAGCAGTTTTTGTCCTCTTCCATTTCTTCCCAGTCTCAGGAAGACATACACAGTCTAAGTATGTCTAGGTATGGTCATTTCCTGTTATTAACGTGAACCATGCCGTATCATAAGGTAACTTTACTTTAGTGAGTTATAGTTCCCAAAAAGTGTCTCATTTGTTCTTCATAACATAACAACTCTGTGGGTATAGATGTGGAAATTGAGGCTCATAAAAACCAGCAACACATAGTCTTTTCTTTAGATTCCATATATAAGTGAGATCATATGGTACTTGTCTTTCTCTTTCTGACTTATTTCACTTAACATAATGTTCTCTAGATCCATATGAACTTTATATAGAAAAAAAACAAAACAAAACAAAACAAAAAACCAAGCAACTTCGCTAGGCTTATACAACTGAGAGAATCACAGATTTGGGACTTAACGCCGGTCTTTTAGGTTTCACTGTCATTGGACATACTTGGGTCCCAGCATCATGTACAAAAACTATTGCCTCTGGAGTTTCTTTCATTTCTCTCTGTGTCTCACTTTCCGTTGAATCTGACTATCCTTTTGTGGAGAATATATAATTTATAGCATCCTTAAAAGAGGAAAAAAGCGAAGGGGCCAACATTTATTTAGCAGTAAGTATTCTTCTGCCACTGTGCTGTGTGCTTTGCACCTTTCCTATTTAAATCTTCAACTATACGGGAAAAGCCATAATTTCCATTTTATTCATGAAGAAACTTTGGCTTCATAATATCAGGATTCTTGCCCAAGTTCTTAACTCTGGTTAATGATTAGAATCCACATGTATCTAACTTAGTTTTTCACAAACTTTTATTATCACTCCCTTAAGGAGCCTTTCTAGATTTTTTTCCCTAATCTCCCTTTCCCATTATATTTTAATACCCCAGATATACTATACATGTTTATATTAATATAAAATATTATTTTAATATTTTAAAAGATCACTTAATTTCACTATCACAAAATTATTAGTAACTTACCCATTCTTTTCATGGTATATTTTGAGCTTATTTACTCAAACTTGACTTTTAGTAAAAATTGTAACACTTTACTTCCTTCTTTCATTGTTTAAAATCATCTGGTTTCCCTGTGTTTAGCAATCACAATGAGATTCAATTTGAATCCCTGAAGGAAGGTCATTCTCATGTTTATTTTTTGTTTAGACAAAAAGATTTTTTTAGGATTTGTTTGTTGTTTATAATTTTATACATCTAAGTCTTTTAGTTTTAATCTGTCAAGTCAAGGTTTGCTAAATTTTTGAAAAAAAAATATATGTGAAGAATTTTGGAAATTTCATAACTGCTCCAGTATCTGCCAGAAAGTAGCAGTTTCATATGATATTCTTTGGAATGTTTATTAAGAAGCCTAAAACTGAGAGAGAAAAAAAGATATAAACATAATCTAGTAGTTATGAAACTACTATTCTGAGTCATTTCTATTAGCAATCTATAATCATTTTGAGGAGTTACAGCTTCTATCAGCCATGCAAAGTGTTAAAAATACTGGTTTCTTTCTAATTAAAGATTTTTTTTCTTCAAGTAGATCTCACTTTCTTTTTCCAAGAGAGTCAATAAATGTTCTATTTGATGATGAGAATTCTTGGCAATTTGTACCTAAGTACCAAACAAGAAGTTAATTTAAGTACTGAATATTTAATTCTCTGGCATCCATCTCTTGAGGATTACCTTGCTAAACATAGCTTAACCTTTTCAAAATATATCTGTCTGATGAGCCTACAAGTTCAGAGGAATGTATAATTTTTTTTCTGCACTAATAAGTGTTCCCAAGAAAGGTAATTGTAAACAGAAAATGAATACCTTTTCACTTTGTGACTTTTTTATTTTTCTGTGCAATGAACAGTTAACTACAAAGCACAATAATACTCTTTGTTGTATAGGTTTATAGGTTCTATAGTTTTTGTATAGTTTTAATGCTTTCCTAATTCTGCATATAGTAATTATTTGTGGCAAACACCAGGGATATTTTATGGAATAGCATGAAAACATACTTAAGCTTATTTAAAATAGCAAGGTACTGTTAAAATTTAAGTTTATTTTGCTAAATAGCAATTTTGATGAGAATTATAAAAATATTCTATTTTGTTCATATTTTTGCTTTTAAAATTTCTGTATTGTAAAGAGAAATTTATAGACTTAGTCAGAATTCTTAGCATGTTATTTTAGGTTTTGGGTTTCAAAATAAGGGAAATCCTTAAAAGTGTTTAAGTATCTAGATTGATGTTAACAGTTTGGTGAACAGCTTTCTGAACATCTCTTATATACGTACGTATTTAAATCATGTATGGCATTCTATGGATGGATCTTATTCACTTGAGGTGTTAACATTTAAATTATTTATATTATTCCCTAACTTAACCAAGCTGCAATGTAAAAAATTCCTAGGTGTGGAATTATTTATTAAACGTTTTGTTTTAAAAATTTTTTAAAAGTTTATTGGGGTGACAATTGTTAGACAAGTTACATAGATTTCAGGTGTACAATTCTGCATTACATCATCTGTAAATCTCACTGTCTGTTCACCACCCAGATTCAATTCTCCTTCCATCACCATATATTTGATCCCCCTTACCCTCATCTCCCACCCCCCTCTCCCCTTACCCTCTGGTAACCACTAAACTATTGTCTGTGTCTATGAGTTTTTGTTTCTCATTTGTTTGTCTTGTTCTTTTAAAAATTTTGATGCCTATTACTGGACTTCTCCCCAGAAAAAATATACCTTTTACTCCTACTAACAATTTGTGACACTATTCGTTTCCTGTCACCCTTATCAGACAACTAATTTTCAATCTTCTCAATTTTTTTGTAATCTGATGAGGAAAAATATCTTTTTATTTTTTAAATTTATTTTTATAAGGTTGAGCACTTTTTTAGATGTTTCTTGGCTATTTGTTTTTCTCCTTTTGAGAATTACCAGTTCATGTTCTCTTGAGCTGTCATTCATCTTTTTCTTATTGATTTATAAGTGATCTTTAATATTAGATTTTAATTATCTGTCATATAGTGTAGACTTTTTCTTTCTTTGCTGTTTGCTTTTTAGTGTGTTTATGGTGTTTTACGCTATACAAAAGTTCTAGTTTTTACGTAGTAAAAATTAGCAATCATTTTCTTTATTTGTTCTAGTCTTGGTGCCATTCTTGGAGCTTTTCTACACTTAAATTTAAATGCATTTTCTCATATTTTCTAGTAATTTTATGGCTTTCTTTTAAAAAGTTAAATCTTTGATCTATCTGCAATTGATTTGACAAAAGGACTAAGCATTATTGCTTTTTCCCAAATGACTAACCAATTGCATATCATTTATTCAATAAAGCCACTTTACTTCTCTAGTTTGAAATACCATCTTTGCATACCTTAAATTCCAGGGTGTTGTTGAGTCTATTTATGGACTTATGTTGTATTTCATTGACTTGTCTATGTAAAATGGCTTGTGTATTTTGTTGATCCACCATTAATAAAGAGAGAGTTGGCAAAAATGCCGTCCTACAAAAACTGGTTGACCTTCTCAAGTCAAGTAGCCTGTATAGCCAGCTTTCTGGTGGTAAGCAGTGCTTAGGCTGAAGATCAGCAGACCTAACCCTCAACTCAGCTTTAAATTACAGTGAAATTTTTAGTCACGTTAAAAAATGTGGACAGACTGTTAGTTCCATACATTAAAACAATAGCAGCTACAACAATAAATTGGAAAACCAAAGTTTAAGTGTCGGAATTCAATGTTTAATTTCATTTATTATTTTGCTACAAAAAATAATAAAAATACAACATTTTAGCAAATATGCAAGAAAATGCCAAGAAGAAAAACAATTATACACAATCTTGTCATCTAGAGATAATACTGTTACATTTTAAATATATGATTTTTAGACTTTACTGTATGCAAATAAATCATATAGAACAAAACTGGGATGCTATTTATTATATGATGTTTTGTAATAATGTTTTTAAAAATTTATTATGTTGTAATTATCTTTCCGTGTCAAGAAATACAGATCTGACGAGTCACTGAAATCAATCAGCAAACACTTTTTTGTGTGCCTACTATGTGGCAGGCATAGAGTTAGACACTAGATAGCATCTGCAAACAAGAGAAACATAATCCCTGCCCTCAGGGAACTTGGAGACTAGCACAGAAAAAAGGTGATGAATTAATTATTGTGAATATGACCATCAGTATGCAGGTGTGCAGGGTGCTATGGAAACATGGAAGAAGAGTTCCTCATTATCTTGGGAGGTTTGAGGAAACCATACTTAAATTGAAACCTGAAGAATGAATAGAAGATAGCTAGGAGGATGGGAAAGAAAATTTTTCAGGGTCTTGCCACTCAAAAGTATAGTTCATAGACTAGCAGCACCAACATCATCTGGGAAGTTGTTGGAAATGCAGATGGTTCTTATGCACATTGAAGTTTAGGAGTCCTTGCTGTGGACAGTTGGAACTCATCTGAGAATTGGAAGGAAGGTCAATGTTAGAGAATAGGAGGAGCAGTGGTGCAATTGAGGCTGGAAAGGAGGCAAGAGTTGATTATGTGGGATTTTAATAGATGCCCTGTATGTATATGTTAGGGCGTGTGTGTGAGGGTTTGGGCGAGAGAGATTCTCATTCACAGTGTACTGGGAAGCCATCGATTGGGTTTTTTTGCGGAAGAATGACGTAATTAAATTTGCTTTAAGATATTACAGTTCTCATCTTGACTTTTCAGTAGCATTTGGCACACTTACATTCCCTATTCCTTACACTTTTATTCCTTGACCTTTGGGATCACATTCTTTCCCGGTTCTTTTCCTGCCTCCCTGGCTATGACTTCTCAAGTCTCCCTTGCTGGTATCTCTTCATCTCTTGACTTCCAACCATCAGAGTGTTCAGGGTTTATCCTTGGACCTCTTTTCTCCCCTACCTGCACTCTCAAGATGATCTTATCCAGCATCATGGCTTTAAATACCATCTATATGTTTGTTGATGACTATCATTTACTAAGATAAATGCATAAGGATGTTCATAGTCCTAATAATAACTAAAAGCTGGAAACAAATATTCACCAAAGGAAGACTTTCTGGTACATCCAATGAAGGGATGCATTGCAATCACAATAAGAATGAGGCAGAGCTTTGTGAGCTGAAAGGAGGTACAAGTAAATATATAAACTGATATGTGACTATATAAAACAATTTTGCGTGGAAGGAAATTCAAGAAGCTCCTTAATCGTGGTCCTTCTGTTCTCGTTGTAGATTGTACACTAAATTCATACAAAGTAAAACTGACTTTGTCTTATTTTTTTGCTTTATTTATATGGTTTATGTTTGTTCTTCCTTTTAATCCTTCTTAGTTGTGTCCCTTGTAGATTGCATAGACTTGAATTTTTTTTTCCAATTAAAATTTATTGGGGTGACAGTTAGTAAAATTACATGGGTTTCAAGTGCACAGTTCTGTAATACGTCATCTATATATCACATTTTGTGGTCACCTTTATTTACGGTGGCCAAGACATGGAAACAACCAAAATGTCCTTCAGTAGATGACTGGATAAACAAGAATTGGTATATATACACAATGGAATACTACTCTGCCATAAGAAAAGATGAAACAGTGCCATTTGTGACAACATGGATGGATCTTGAGAGTATTATGCTAAGCGAAATAAGTCACACAGAAAACGTCAAGAACCATATGATTTCACTGATATGTGGGATGTAAAACTGAAAGCAACAAAAGAACAAGACAAATAAATAAACAAAAACTAATAGACGCTGATAATAGCTTAGTGGTTACCAGAGGGTAAGGGGGACGGGGGGGTGGTAGATGAGGGTAAACAGGATCAAATATATGGTAATGGAAGGAGAACTGACTTGAATATTTTTTAAGCCAATCAGAAATTTTCTTATAATAGGTTGGATCACTCATATCCATTTATTGTCGTATCAGATGTACTTGGTATTATTCTCTTCATCTTATTTTGTGTTCTCTCTCTCTTTTTTGCTTATTTGCTTTTCCTATAATATGTCATAGTTGTTAACATTTGTCTATGTGTTTTTGTTTGTGTATCATTATCTGATATCTAATGTTTTAAGATAGAAATCTGAATCTGAAGCCAGCTTGTTTTTATTTGCATGTGATTTGTTTCTCCTCCACTCCTCCTAGATGTATATAGGATTTAAAATTTTGCCTTAAATTAAATAATTTCACTAGCATATGTCTGGGAGTTGATGGCTTTTTAACTAATATTTCTTGGCACAGGAAAGCCCTTTTATTATACAAATACAGCTCTTCAGTTTAGGACTTTTTCTGTTTTATTTGAGTAGAGTTTCTGTTCTGTTTATTTGGTGCATTTCCCCAGAAATATCAATTAGACACATATTGGATCTTCATTATCTATCCTCCACATTCATCATCTCTTTGCTCACATTCATCTCTCAAACCTTTGTTCCACATAAATAGTTTCATTTTCTGAGTTGTAAATTTTAAAAATTTCTTCTGACTATCATTTAGATGCTGCTATGGCATTTTTCTTATTTTTTCTTAATTCTATCAACCTCTTAAGAAAATCTAAGTCTTACCTGAACTTTTAATTATTCCATGAAAGCATTAAAAAAATTTCCTTGACAAAACAAAACAAACCCTTCCTAAAATATTTTTTAATTTCTATAATAAATCTTTTTTCAAAAGGATGTTTCTTCACATAACTTTTTGAATGATATATTTCTTTCTTATACTTTGCAGACTCTTTCCATAGAACTCATATTTGATTTTTCTGTGTACTCATCTTTGAATGAAGTTAAGTCTTTTCTGCTGCCCAAATTAATATTGAATAGATATATCTGGCATTTCTTTTTTTAAAAAAATACTTAGACGTTTATCATTTATATCCCTCACACTGTGTGAACCCCCCTCCCCCATCCATTATCCCTCTGACATCACACAAGCCATTACGTTTCCACTGTCCCTATTCCTAATGCTGTACTCCGCTTCTTGTAAGTATATACATACATATATATACACATATGTATATATATAAAATTATAGTTGGCATTCATTGTTGTTTAGCTTCAGGTGTACAGTGTAGTGATCAGGCATCTACATCATCCTTGAGGTGGTCTCCCAAATGGGACATGTGTCCATCAGATACCCTACAAAATCTTTACAACATTATTGATTACATTTCCCAAATTAATTTTTAAAACCCCGTGGCTATCTTGTGGTTACCGACTGTTTTCTAATCCCCTCACCTTCCCCCTTATCCCCACCACCCACCCATCTAGCAACCCTCAGTTTTTCCTCTTTGTCGCCAACACTGTTTCTGATTAGTTCATTCACTTATTCTGTTCTTTAGATTCCGCATATAAGTGAGATCACATGGTATTTGTCTTTCTCTGTCTGACTTATTTCATTCACTTAACATAATGTTCTCTAGGTCCATCCATGTTGCAAATGGTAAGATTTCTTTCTTCTTTCTGGCTGCGTAATACTCCATTGTATAAATGTACCACAGTTTCTTAACCCAGTCATCTACCAATGGGCATTTCGATTGTTTCCATGTCTTGGCTATTGTGTATAGTATTGCAATAAACATAGGAGTGCATAAAGATTTTTGAATTGGAATTTTGGATTTCTCTGGATAGATATCTAGGAGTGGAATTGCTGGATCATAAGGTAGTTCCATTTTCAGATTTTTGAGATACCTCCATACTGTTTTCCATAGTGGCTGCACCAATCTGCAATCCTACCAACAGTTCACAAGCATTCCCTTTTCTCCACATCCGTGCCAGCACTTGTTTGTTGATTTATTGATGATAGCCATTTTGACTGGGGTGAGGTGGTATCTCATTGTGGTTTTTATTTGCATTTCTCTGATGGTTAGTGAGGTTGAGCATTTCTTCATACGTCTGTTTGCCATCTGTATGTCCTTTTTAGAAAAATGTCTCTTCATGTCCTCTGCCCACATTTTAATTGAGTTGTTTGTTTTTTTGGAGTTGAGTTGAGTTTTTTATAGATTTGTGATATTAACCCCTTATCAGATATATCATTGGCAAATATCTTTTCCCATTCAGTAGGATCCCTTTTCATTTTATTGATGGTTTCCTTTGCTGTGAGAAAACTTTTTAGTTTGATGTAATCCTACATGTTTATTTTTTTCTCTTACTTCCCTCTCGCGAGGGGATATATCAGTAAAAATCTTACTCCGGGTAATGTCTGTGAAGTTTCTTCCTATATTTTCTTCTAGGTATTTTATGGTTTCAGACCTTACGTTTAAGTCTTTAATCCATTTTGAATTTATTCTTGTATATGGTGTAAGGAGGCGGTCCAGCTTCATTTTTATGCATGTGTCTGTCCAGGTTTCCCAGCACCATTTATTGAATAGACTGTCTTTACCCCTCTGTACATTCTTGCTTCCATTGTCATATATTAAATGGCCATATAGGCATGGATTTATTTCTGGACTCTCTATTCTGTTCCATTGATCTATGTGTCTGTTTTTATGCCAGTACCATGCTGTTTTGATTGCTGTAGTCTTGTAGTATAATGTGATGTCAGGTATTGTTATACCTCCCACTTTGTTCTTATTTCTCAAGATTGCTGAGGCTATCCAGGGTCTTTTATGGTCCCATATAAATTTTAGGATTATATGTTCTATTTCTGTGAAAAACGTCATTGGTAGTTTGATAGGGATTGCGTTAAATATGTATATTGCCTTAGGCAGTATGGACTTTTTAACTATATTAATTCTTCCTATCCATGAACATGGTATGTGTTTCCATCTATTTATATATTCTTTCATTTCTTTCTTCAGTGTCTTACAATTTTCTGAGTACAGATCTTTTACTTCTTTAATTAAATTTATTCCCAAATATTTTATAGTCTTTGGAGCAATTGTAAATGGGATTGCTTTTTTAATTTCTCCTTCTGTCGTTTTATTATTGGTATATACAAATGCAACTGATTTCCGAATATTAATTTTGTATCCTGCTACTTTACTAAATTCATCTATCAGTTCTAATAGTTTCTTGGTGTAGTCTTTAGGGTACTCTATATATAGTATCATATCATCTGCATATAATGATAATTTTACTTCCTCCTTACCAATTTGGATGCCTTTTATTTCTTTTTCTTGTCTGATTGCTGTGGCTAGAACTTCCAGCACTTGTTGAATAGAAGGGGAGAAAGTGGGCAAACTTGCCTTGTTCCTGATCTTAGGGGGAATGGTTTTAGCTTTTCTCCATTGAGTATGATATTAGCTGTGGGTTTATCATATATGGCCTTTATTATGTTGAGATCTGATCCCTCTATTCCCACTTTCTTAAGGGTTTTTATCATAAATGACTTTTGGATTTTATCAAATGATTTTCTTCATCTATTGATATGATCATGTGGTTTTTATTTTTCATTTTGTTAATGTGGTGTGTCACATTAATTGATTTGCGGATGTTGGATCACCCTTGCGTACCAGGGATGAATCCCACTTGATAATGTTGTATGATCTTTTTAATGTATTGCTGAATTCTGTTCGCTAATATTTTGTTGAGGAGTTTTGCATCTATGTTCATTAGCGATATCGGCCTGTAGTTTTCTTTTTTTGTGGTGTCTTTGTCTGATTTTGGGATCAGAGTGATAGTGTCTTCGTAAAAAGTGTTTGGGAGTCTTCCCTCCTTCTGGATTTTTTGGAAGAGCACGAAGAGAATAGGTGATAATTCTTTTTTGAACGTTTCCTAAAATTCACCTGTCCAGGACCAAAAGCCATCTGGTCCAGGGCTTTTGTTTGTTGGGAGATTGTTGATTGCTGATTCAATTTCCCTGGTGGTAATCAGTCTATTCAGATTTTCTGTTTCTTCTTGAGTTAGCCTTGGAAGGTTGTATGCCTCTAGAAAATTGTCCATTTCTTCCAGATTTTCAAATTTGTTGGCATATAGTTGCTCATAGTAATTTCTTAAAATTTTTTTTGTATTTCTGCAGTGTCTGTTGTCACTTCTCCTCTTTCATTTCTGATTTTATTAATTTGGGTCCTAACTTTTTATTAATGAGTCTGGCTAAAGGTTTGTCAATTTTTTTTATCTTCTCTAAGAACCAACTCTTGGATTCATTGACTCAAGAGTATTGTTTTTCTGGTTTCTATTTCATTTATTTCCACTCTGATCTTTATTATCTCCTTCCTTGTGCTCCCTTTGGGCTTATTTTGCTGTTTTTTTTCCAGGTCCCTTAAGTGTGAAGATAAACTGTTGGTTAGTGATGTTTCTTGTTTCTTTAGGTAGGCCTGCAATGCTATGAATTTCCCTCTTAGGACTGCTTTTGCGGCATCCCATAGATTTTGGGTCGTCATGTTTTCATTTTCGTTTGTCTCGAGATATCTTTTGATTTCTTCCTTGATCTCTTGCTTGACATATTTATTATTTAGTAATAAGTTACTCAGCCTCCATTAATTAGTGTGTCTTACAGTTTTTTTTCCCTGTAGTTCATTTCTAATTTCATAGCACTGTGGTCAGAGAAGACAATTGGTATGATTTCAATTTTCTTAAATTTATCAAGACTTGTTTTGTGGCCTAACATGTCATCTATTCTTGGAAAATGTTTCATGTGCGCTTGAGAAGAACATGTATTCTGCAGCATTGGGGTGAAATGCTCTGAAAATATCGATTAAATCCAAGTGGTCCAATGTATCATTTAAAGCTGTTGTTTCCATATTGATTTTCTGTCTGGAAGACCTGTCCCTTGTTGTCAGAGGTGTGTTGAAGTCCCCTACTATGATAGTGTTACTGTTGATCTCTGTCTTTATGTCATTCAGTATCTGTTTTATATATTTAGGTGCTCGTATGTTGGGTGCATTGATGTTTACTAGGGTCATGTCCTCTTGTCGGATCGATCCCTTTATTATTATATAGTGCCCATCTTTGTCTTTTAATATGTTCTTCATTTTAAAGTCTATTTTGTCAGATATAAGTATTGCAACTCCAGCTTTTTTCTCATTTCCATTTGCATGAAATATCTTACTCCAACTCTTCACTTTCAGTCTCTGTGTGTCTTTTGATCTGAGGTGAGTCTCTTGTGTACAGCATATACAAGGGTCTTGATTTCTTATCCACTCAGCCACCCTATATCTTTTGATTGGAGCATTTAATCCGTTGACATTTAAAGTGATTATTGATATGTACATAGGTATTGCCATTTTTAAATTTGTAGTTAGATTGTTTTCATCTTTCTTTTATTTACAGCAGTCCTTTTAGTATTTCTTGCAATGCTGGCTTGGTGGTAATAAATTTCTTTAGCTTATTCTTTTCTGGGAAGCTCTTTATTTCTCCATCAACTTTAAATGATAGCCTTGTTGGATAAAGCAATCTATGTTGTAGGCCTTTGTTTTCCATCACTTTGAGTATCTCCTGCCACTCCCTCCTGGCCTTCAATCTTTCTGTAGAAAAGTCATTTGATAATCTTATGGGAGTTCCCTTTTATGTAACCCTCTGTCTTTCTCTTGCTGTTTTTAGGATACTCTCTTTGTCTTTAAGCTTTGCCATTTTAACTATAATGTGTCTTGATGTGGACCTGTTTGGGTTGATCCTGGTTGGAACTCTCTGCACTTCCTGGGCTTGTATGTTGGTTTCCTTCATCAGGTTAGGGAAGTTTTCGGACATTATTACCTCAAATATGTTCTCAATCCTTGCTTCCTCTCTTCACCTTCTGGTATTCCTATGATGCACATGTTGTTGCACTTGATGTTATCCCAGAGATCTCTTAAACCGTCTTCATTGTTTTTTATTCTTTTTTCTTTCTGTTGTTCTGTTTGGGTGATCTCTGCTAACTTGTCTTCTAAGTCACTGATTCGATCCTCTGCTTCATCTAACCTGCTGGTAATTCCTTCAAGTGAATTCTTAATTTCGGTAATTGTGTTCTTTAGTTCTAGCTGGTTGTTCGTTAAGATTTCTACATCCTTCTTTATGTTGTCTCTAAGCTCCTTAAACATTTTTATCACCAGTGTTCTGAACTCTGTCTCTGATAGGTTGGTTACCTCTGTTTCATTTGGTTCCACTTCTGGAGGTTTCTTTTGTTCTTTTATTTGGTACATGTTTCTTTGTTTCCCCATTCTGGCTGTCTCTCTGTGTTTGATTTGATGTATTAGGTAGATCCCCTAGAGTTCTTAGTTCTTGCTGGGTTATCTTATGTAGTATGTGTCCTTTATATTTGACTGCACTACTTCGTTCTTCTCCTCTGCGAATGCTCCAAATGTTACCCTTGTGTTGTGTAATTGTCCTGTTAAAGAAGATCTTTAATTGCTTTTCACTTGTGAGTAGGTGGGGTTAACTCCTAGGCTGACTAGTTGTGAGGCTTGGCTCTGCCCACCGCAGGCTGTTCTGCTGCGTGAGGGTTGACCGCTTAAATGTGGTTTGGCCTCTATGGGCTCTTGTGCCTATAGAGAATTCCCTCTGGGTATGTGATTTATAGGTCAAACCCGGTAGTACTCTGGTTTGATCTGGAGTTGGCCTCGGGATATGTTGAATCTTGTGCCTCTCAAGCTGGGCCCTGGTAGGGCAATTTCAGAACAAAGTAAATCACCAAGCACAACAACAATAACAACAACAAAGAAAAAATCAAATACATTCACATGTATAAACAACTGACAACCCCCATTCAACACAGGCAAAAATATCAAAGATATAAAGAAAAACAAAACAAAAGAAAGCAAAACAAAAAGCAGCACCAGTCTTGGCTAAAGCCCACTAAGTAATCTCCAGGTTACACTTTACCAAAGAGTCCCCTGCGTATTATGTAGGCAGAGCCGGTCACCTGGTGCCCAGAGTGACTTTGGGACTGCAGATTTAGATATGTGGGACTGAGGGGGCTGGATGGTAGTTTTTACAAAGTCAGTGCTGTTTCTGCTCTTGCCTGCAGATATGCACACTGAGAGTAGCACCACCAGCCCTGTGTCCAGTTCTCCTGTGTCTTAGGGCACTTCTTTCATGTGTGTGTTTGTGTGTGTGTGTGTGTGTGTGTGTGTGGTGGGCGGGAGATTTCTGAGCTGCTGAAAGCCGGGAGCTGTGTCTGCCGCTTACTGCTGATCCCTGGGAGTGCCTCCGCAGTAGTACTTGCCCACCCTAGGCAGGCCAGAAAGGGTGGGAGCTGGGGATGGAGGGGGTCTTCTTTCTCCTAGCCCAGCAGTGTCACACTCTTCCTGCAGGCCAGAAAAGGTGGTGGCTGGGGGTAGAGGAGTTTCTTCTCTCCTCTCTCAGCAAAAATCACACTCTTCCCAGCCTCTTCCCTGGGTCTGAGCTACCTGCCAGTCTTCCCAGAGCCTGAGCACTAATGCTCCTCTGTAATCTGACACTACTAATCAGTTCAGGGGCCAGTTTAAGTCTCTGGAAGGGTGGGGGTAGGTTTGTAAGAGGAGAGGAGGGGCCCAGGTATGGAGTTTTTGTTTTTTGTCCGACTTAAGGCCCAACTAGTTGCCCCCTCGGCGGCAGAGATCAGCTGTGGGATGCATGGAAAAAGCCCACCTCCTGGCTTTTGTGTTCTCTGTTCTGTCCTGGGATCCCCTGTGTCTCTGCAGCTGTGGTTGCCAGCCACGTTTCCACCCCCGCAGATGCAGGCCGTGTCCCCACAGCTGCAGATGAGGGCTGCGTCTCTTCTCTGCTCCCTTCCCGCTTCCCCTGCTCGCCCAATTTGTGCACTTTCAAGTAATCTTTCCACGAGTCTCTTAGCTGTTCTGCGTGATGAGCAGAGAATCCTTTGATGGCTTATATGTCCCGTTTGTGATAAGATCCAGAGGAGAACTCAAAAAGTGCGCCCCGCTGCCGACATTCCTATGACGTCACTCTATCTGGCATTTCTTGATTGTGCATCTTGGAGACATTAGAATATTACTTTTAGATCTTAAGTAAGAGAACTAGAAGATGCAGGTTTATAATATACTAATTTAGTAATTCAGAGTCCTGAAAGACATTGGGAGTGGAATGGGGCAGGATCTGAAAATTTTTCCTCTGCAATTTTTCTCTGTGATCGTTAAAGCTATTGTAGTAGAGGATGACCTTTTACATGATATATGATAAGGATAATTCTAGGCTTTTTTCTCTGCATGCACATATATATGCATACATTTTATAAAAATTACATTAAAGATGTTCTTTTGACAGTTTATATTCATTTGAAGATTTTTATTTTAAAACTGAAAGAGTAATTATTTTTTACTTTCTCTACTTCTTATAGTTACAAATCAACTATATAAAATGTGCTTCCATTCGAAAGATTTTGATCTGAACCCTCCAAATAGGGTGGTGGTATTTGAATAGGAAAACAGAAAATTATCTATTCGAAAATGCATTGAGGTACATTTATTATATAATTTAGTATTAACAACCATACTATTTCCCAAATGAAGAAAATGTAGTTCAGACATTAAGTATCTAGTCTACATATATAGAGCTGGTAAAAGCTAGAACCCAGGTCTAGCTGATTCTAAATGTAGTTTCCATTATATGCCACTGTTTTGTGAACTTATAAAGACCCACCTTTTTTTTTTTCCTCTTTATGCTTCATTTTAAATACTCATTCTCATCTTGTTATCAGAACCAATCCTAGTATGAGCTATGAAGAATCTGAGGAGCTCTAGTTGAATATTCTGAGATAAGCATATTTTACTCACTTTTGTTGTTTTGTATTTGATCCATTGTGACCAATTTTGGAAGCAGAGTTTCTGCTTATAATAGGGTGAGTGTTTTAGCTTATATTGCTTGTTCCCCTTTAGGAAACTGAAATCCTGTTTCTGAGTCCTAGGCCAGGGCCGGAGCCGTGATAACTGTGGGAGACTTCCCTGATGTTAATTGCTTAATTACTGAAAGCTTTCATGAAATACTGCCTGTAGTCCCCATCACTGGTTGCCCCTAACTAGAATGTGACATTGCCCCATGTTAGACCTTTCTGATGCCACTTGTAGTGCACCACCACCACCTGTGATCTGTCGTACTGCATTTGGAATATTGTGTTCTGTCTTCTGCTCTATATTTCCTTCCAATGTGGGTATCTGGAACTGATTTTTTCCCACCATCCTCCATTTCCTGCATTGTCTGCTATTTCTCAATGGTCAGGTCTAATCCTGCCCTGCCTCCGCCCCTCTACCCCTTACTTGGACTTGGTCCTTGTTTCGTAATCCAGGCAATGACCCAAGTTGGTATGCCAAAACACATAAGACTTAATCCTTGTTTGAGGTCTAGCTAGTGATATGTGTCACGGAAGCACATATCGGAGCCATAAGAGATCTCAGCCTTCCTCTAGCCTAACCGTCTCATATTTATGGATGAGGAAACTGAGGCAAAATTTTGCATCCCAACACAGTGGTTGGCAGAGTTAAAACTATAATCAATAGTAACCTCAATTATATTTATATCTATTTTCAAAATAGTCCCTACCTGAGTTTTACAAATATAGATTGGGATGACAAAAAGTCATTTCAGTATGTACTATTAATGTTTGACAAAATATTAGATTAGTATATTTTTGTTTTTATATGAAAATACCACAAAAAGAATTTTTTGGACATTAATCTGACTTCATAACTACCAATATGCAAAAGCTAGAATTTTTTTTTAAAACAAAGCAATATCATTCCACCAGATGTCACTGTTTGCATGTAGCAATGAACTTAACAATGATTAAAAATAACCCCCCTCCCTAATTATATTTTGTTTAAAAAAATTATAGTCACACTCTTATTCTGGTTTAGATTTATCATTTTATTAAGACTACATTTCCTGAATTTTTTTAAAAAAATTCAAAGTATTCATTACCGCTGCTGCAGTTAAATACTATACTAAGGAAAATTATTTGTAGGTAGCATCTTCAAGGTGATCTCCTAAAGTCTTTTCTAGATCTAGCAGTTTGCTTTCTAAACAATATTTTGGTAAATTACTATTTTCTAAATTTTAGATTTTGACCTAGTAAGCAGGTTGTGAAATCAATTTAAGTAGCTTGCATAACACTTAAAAAAATGATGTCTGGAATAGAATACTTTAATTACATGTAAGTATTACTTGGTGAAATTTTTGTATATGAGCACTCTTTAAAAATAATCTTTTATTTTTCAATTACAGTTAACTTACAGTATTATATTAGTTACAGGTTTACAGCATAGTGATTAAACGTGTATAATTTATGAAATGGTCATTCTGATAAACCTAGTACTCATCTGACACCATACAGAGTAATTACAATATTATTGACTATATTCCCTGAGCTATACTTACATCTCTATGACTATTTTGCAACTACCAATTTGTACTTTTCAATCCCTTCCACTTTTTCACTTATCCCCCTCAGCACCCTCCAATCTGGCAACCATCAAAATGTTCTCTGTATTTATGAGTTTGCTGCTGTTTATTTTGTGTTTTAGATTCCACATATAAGTGAAGTCATATGGTATTTGTCTTTCTCTGTCTGACTTATTTCACTTAGCATAATAACCTCTAGGTCCATCTATGTTGTTGCAGATGGCAAGATTTCATTCTTTTTTATAGCTGAGTAATGTTCTATTGTATATATGTACCATCCCGTTATCCATACATCTATTGATGGACACTTAGATTGCTTCCATATCTTGGCTATTGTAAATAATGCTGCAATGAACCTATAGATGCTTTTCAAATTAAAGTTTTGGGTTTCTTCGGATAAATACCCAGAAGTGTAGTACTGGACCCTTTTTTGTTTCTTGTTATAACCTTTTAGTCTATTTTGTTTGATATAAGTATTGCTACCTCAGTTTTTTGTGGGTTTTGTTTCCATTTTCATGAGATATCTTTTTCCATCCCTTTATGTACTGTGTGTGTATCTTTCGATCTGAAGTGAGTCTCTTGTAGTAAGCATAGTAAGGGCCTTGTTTTCTTATCCATTTTCAGCCATTGTATGTCTTTTGATTGGAGCATTTAATCCACTTACATTGAAAGTAATTGTTGATAGATATGTAGTTATTACCATTTTATTATTCATATTTTGATTGTTCTTAAAGAAGTCCCTTTAATATTTCTGTAATACTGGCTTGGTGGTAATGAATTCCTTTAGCTTTTTCTTGTCTGAGAAGCTTGATTCTAAATGATTGGTTTGCATGGTAGAGTGATCTTGGTTGTAGGTCCTTACTTTTATCACTTTGAATATTTCCAGCTGATCCCTTTTGGCTTACACTGTTTCTATTGAGAAATCAGCTGACAGTCTTATGGGAACTCCTTTGTAGATAACTGCTTTTCTCTTGCTGCTTTTAAGAGTCTATCTTTTCTTAAACCTTTGGAATTTTAATTATGATGTGTCTTGGTGTGGGCCTCTTTGGGTTTATCTTGTTTCAGACTCTCTGAGCTTCCTGGGCTTGTATGTCTATTTCTTTGGCCAGGTTAGGGAAGTTTTTTGTCATTATTTTTTCAAATAGATTTTCAATAACTTGCTTTCTCTCTTCTCCTTCTGATACTTCTATGAAGCAAATGTTGGTTTGCTTGATGTTGTTCCGGAGGTCCCCTAAGCTATCCTCATTTTTTTTTGGATTCATTTATCTTTTTGCTGTTCTGATTGAGCGTTTTCTGCCACCTTATCTTCCAAATCTCTGCTTCGATCATCTGCTTCATTTAATGTACTGTTGATTCCCTTTAATGTAGTCTTTATTTAAATGGGAGGGATTGAACTTCAGGCTGACTGGTTGTGAGGACTGGCTGTGAGTACAGTCAAGGAGCTGTTGTGCAGGGGCTGACCCTACAGAATAGGTTTCAGTTTAATGGTGCCTGTGAAGTCATCTTTTTGGGTGTGTCATTTGTAGAGGTGGTTGGGTGGTGTTTTTTTGTGGTCTGAGGCTGGTCACCGGGTCTACTGTTTCTGGGGCCACTTGGGATGGCCTGTGGTGCAGTCCACTTGGTATGAGCCACAAAGTGAACTGCAGTTGATTCCCACTTGTGCTGGGCTCGTAGGTGCCAGGGAGAGGCCAAGGTGCTAACTGAGGCTGGTTGCTTTTAATACCTGGCTTGGGCTGCTTAACAAGAGGTACGAGGCACACCAAAACCAGATGGCTATTGTTTGAGGTTTGTGAACTTTTGAGAAATTTTAGGAAAGTCAGCAGTGTGAGCCAAGACCAGATGTTTGTATGGAAAAGTCACTGGAAGCACCTGAGTGGTCCTGGTACTTGGGTGGGTCAGTGTCTCAGGGAATCACCAGAGTGGGGTGAACAGTGTTAGCCAGATTGATGGGACTCAGATATATGGTGTCTGCTTGCACCAGGCTGTGTACAGGTTGGGTGGGGAGGGCTAAACAAAGAAACAATTGCTCTTCCAATCTGGGAGAAAGCTACCCCTCCAGCTCTAACTCTGAAACCAGACATTTAGTTCCTTCCAGTATGTCCCTGGCACCTTTTGAGCTGCTGCCCCAGCACTGGAGCTCAGAGCCAGTGAGTTCATCAGCAAATAAGCCCATGCGTGGGCTCTTTAAGAGGATCACTTGGGACTCCAGCTGCCCTCCATCTCACTCAGCCACAATTTTCACAGCCAGAAGTTATGGGGATTTCTCTCCTCAGCAATAAAACCCTAGCCTGGGGAGTCTGGTGTGGGGCTGGGACTCCTCGCTCCTTGGGGGCACCTCTGCATCTGAGATATCTCTCCCAATTATTAACTGCCACATGCAGATGTGGTATAAGCACATTCCACATCTCCATCTCTCCTACCAGACTTGATGTGGCTTATTCTGTATGTCCTTGGTTATAGGACTTCTGTTCAGCTAGACTTGAGGCAGTTCTCAATGATGATTGTTATGTAGTTTAGTTGTAATTTTAATGTCATCATGGGAGGAGGCAAATACCATGTTTATCTACTGTACTGTCTTGACTGGAAGCTCCTGTACCTTGAGCACTCTTAAAATATCCCTGTATACATCTTCTTTGAGTTACATAAGAGTCTCTCCCTCGGTTTGTATCCCAAGGAGTAAGATAAATTCGCTATGAATGGATATAGAGGATGTGATGGGGGAACTTTACTGTTAGAGTCACACCACGGAGGGGAGATGGTTCCTGGGGCAAGGACCCTTCTCTGTGCTTCACAGGTTGGAGCTTATAGTCACTTTTATGTAACTCATAGAATATGTATGCAAAAAATTTTTAAAAGTGCTCACAGCTTAGAACAAATGTTTTCCAAACTTCTTTGAAAACAACCTATAATAAGAATACACTTTATGTTTCTGACCCCATGAGAGAATGATGGTGACTGGGAAAGAAGTTTAACTCACTCGAGTAGGTGGGTGGGTTTCCTTCATTCAATTCCCTCATAATAATAATAATGATTATAATATCAACCACTTATTGAGGATGTACCATGTGCAAACTCAGACATGTATTATTTCTGAGCATTTAAACCTGAAAGACCTGATCACTGTTAGCATATATAGATGAGGAAAGTAAGACTCGGGATGGAATAGTGACCTACCCCATATAACACACCAACTGGCTAAACTGGAACTAAAATCCTGATTTTTAACCTCATTCCAAAGCTATCTCTTCCCAATATATCAGTGATTTTCTTAGACTTTACTTGAGGATAATGACCACCTGGAGTGTTTTGTTTAGTAAGTGTATCAATTCTCAGGCTCTGTAACCAACCCACTGAATTAGAATCTCTGGAGGAGGAATCTGAGAAGCTATAGATTTGACAAGCATCCTGGAATAATCTTACAATTAGGCTGTTTTAGGAAAGATTGCAGTACATCAGTGGTTTTTGAAATCAGTATACATCAGGATCACCTGCAGGGCTGGAGAATATGATTCATTAGGTGTGATGGGCCTCAAGATTTTGCATTTCTAGTAAGTTCCTATGCAATGTTTATGATGTTGGGAACCACTACAGTGCATTGTGCAGACCCATGATTCTGAGTTCCCCAGCACAGGGTCTGTCCTGGCTTTTGCTTTGGGACTTTTCTC
This sequence comes from Rhinolophus hipposideros, assembly GCF_964194185.1. NCBI lineage: Eukaryota > Metazoa > Chordata > Mammalia > Chiroptera > Rhinolophidae > Rhinolophus > Rhinolophus hipposideros. Next base: position 16,619,882 of record NC_138051.1, on the reverse strand, counting down.
ACTCAGCCAAAATTCAACGATGCTTATCCAGTACCTATTATATTTGCAATTGCAATCACGAGAGACAGAAAGTGAAAAAGAATCAATGAACTCCTGCCATCAGACTATGATCTGCTGTAAAAAAAAAAAAAAAAACATATACAGAATAAAATGTAGTATATTTTATAATGAAAGAGCAGATCAAATGTAGCAGGAAAACTCGGGAAGCAAACATGAATTTTGACTGGGCAGAGATTCATTGTAAATGTCTCACGGAGGAGCTGATACCTGAAAGCATTGTTTTCATCATTTTCATAGCCTCACTGTACTGTAATTTGGATTTCCTGTCTCCCCTATTACCCCTGTAGTAATCTCAGCACCTAGTGCACCATTTTCAGAGTGAATGTAGGTGGGGCCAGGTATTCGGGGAGGGAAGTGGGACCAGCATGGTAGATGGTACCCAGACTGTGGAGCACCCTGAATGCCAGGCGCAGGAGCTTGGGTTTCATACTGTGTGTGCAGTCACTAAAGTATTTCAAAGGGTGTGACTGATGACAACTCTGGCAGTGGTACATAGCATGGATTGGAGGAAGGAGAGTTTATAGGGAAGGGACCCGCAAAGATGACATATCATAGGACTCGGATGAGAGATAATGCAGTGGACAAGGGAGACACTTTAGAGGGAAAAGGATCAGGACTAGTGATCACTGTTGGGAGTGTGGGAGAGTGTGGAGTTGAAGAGATTTTCAGTGTGAATTACAGAAACAGTGGTGTTTTCCAAAGGGGAGAACTCTGAAAAGGATTGGTAGTAATCTCTGGAAATAAAGAAGGAAACAGGGAAAACCTGGAGAAAAATTTCAAAGTAAGTGGTTCATCTTTGTCATACAGGAACAGCTGCTGACTTCGGGTAGTCTTTTCACTAAGCTTCCCCATCGCTGTACTCTGAAATGTCCAATGACTTCTTTCACTTTCTTTCCAACCAACCAGAATTTCTACTTCTTTAGTGTACATTTGGAATGTGAAAAGACAATAACATGCAAATGTCTCTTACTACCGTGCATTTGGATTAGGACCAGATAAAATACAGCAGTGCCTCAAGGTAGCTAGCTTCTCAAGTCACTCCTCTCCTGCCTGATTTTAGAAATACTTTATTGATCTCTATGTATGTCCTGTCCTGGCTTATTCTTCTAGCCCCTAGACCTTAGCCGGTTCTTTGTTTTCCTGGATGTATCAGTCAAGATTCAGTTGCAGAAAAAAGAACTCTATTTTTAGGTATTTTAAACAAAAAGGGATTTTGGAATTTAATGCTTACAATATCAATGGACAGATTGGAAAATGAGCTGCAGACATGGAGGGCTGCTGCACAGAAATGACTTACACAGCTCGCTTAACTGGCTGCTGAGAGCTGCTCCTTCAGACATAGTCAGGAAGGTGGGAAATCTGGAAGCCCAATACTGGCAACATACCACTTTAGCTGCGATTCAGGGATAAGGTGACACTCTGTCCTAGCTTTTTACTCTGGAGCCACAGTATACAGTATGTCTGTTGATATACTCACTGGCACACACACACACAAAAGGCAACCCACCGAGGAAGTCACTGAAATATTGTTACAGAACTCAATCTTGCCATGACTGCTTGACAACAAAAATATCAGAACCTTCTGATTTCCAAATTGTATGTGAGTGCATCTGGTTAGTGGGTCCTAAATTATATATAGGACACCAGCTGCGGGAGAGTGTTACCTCTCTATTCGCAGCAGTTCAGGAAAGCACATGAGGAGTAGGATGGAGTAGGGTGTTGAGTAGTAGTCTACTGTGTTCACCATGCTGGGAGTTGAACTTTATCTTCTCTTTAAATTCAAATATTTGTCTAGGTGAGATAGGCAGCTTTTTTCCATGACTTTACTGTGACAAAGACCTGTCTTCTCCAGCCTAGCTTTGAGTAGGCCTGTTTTTTGTTAACAGCTGGTGTGGTGGCATTTGAGGGCTTCAGTATATTATTAAGTAACTAAAGTCATTTGGGTTTGTATATGATTAGTCTTCACATTTGGTGGCTTATAAAATGATTGTTCATATAAAGATATATCAAAAAGTTAGAGGGGACATTGGCTCTAAACACTTCCATGTGAAATTGATACAGCTATCGTCTATATAGACCCCTTTTATACTTATTTTCTATTTTATAGCTGCAACACAAAAATTAATGTAATTTCAAGTAGTCTATTGTCAGTCATTAATGACACATTTTGCCTCCAAATTCCAATTTAGCTCATCTCTTTGGCTTAATTAAGGCTTTTGTTGATAAATTTTGTACCTCATATATATCTTAATGTATATGCAGCTTATAGCATAGAAGGGAAGACCTGATACTATAACAGTATTCTGTTCGTCCTGGCGAGATATGACTCAAGAAGAGAAAACTTTAATCTGCTTAGGTTGGCACTTTGCCTCAATCTAAGAAATAAAAACATTTTCTGTGAGCTTGGAGGTGGGGAGCTGGTTAGCGATCAGAAGGTAGAGAACTTTTTACCTCTTTTGTAATCAGGCTTTCATAGGGTGAACTCATAATTCCAACATAAGACAAAACCATCATAAAGGTTGCTACTAAAATTTAGTTAGTACCCAGCATAAATTATTTTTTAATTATTTCACATTTTGGATTATATGACTTCTGTACAATTTCTGTTTAATGCAGATATCAAATCAATGTATTTATCTCAGCAAGGGTATGAAATAAGAGCAAACATCTTTTGCTTTATCAATGACTTAAAAACCAAGTTTATTGTTTGTATCACACTGTAGAGTACTGCAAGGAATTCCTATTATGGGTGACACTCGAGAACATGTTCCCGTCCTTTCAACAACACCAGGGACACCACCTGCATTGGCACAAGGAATTAGACAGCGTGCTCACAAACCACACTTACAACTCTTGGGAAAGGAAGTAAGAACTTATCTTAATATTATTTTTCTTTATCTCAGATGTTATCAAACTTTTAAATTTCAGGGCCCTTTTTATACTCTTAAAAATTATTGAGAACTTCAATAATTATTTATGTGGGTTATATCTATTGACGTTTACAATGTTGGAAATAGTAAACAAAACAGAAAATGCTAAATGTTTGTTTATGAAAAACAGCAGTAATAAAGTCATATATGTTAAGATAATGTATTTTTATGAAAAATAATTGTATTTTTAAATGAAAAATTCGATGACAAAAGTAGGATTGTTTTACTTGTTTTGCAAATCTCTTTAATGTCTGGGTTAATAGAAAATGGCTAGATTCTCATGTCTGCTTCTGCCATCAATTTCATGGTAGGTTGTGTTGGTTGGAAAATTCTGGTCTTGCACAAATATATGGTTGGGAAAAGAAAGATTATTTTAATGGCTTTTTAGCATAATTATGGATATTTGCCTTTATATGTGAAAACTTAATGAGTGGTAGTTTCTTGAAAGTTAGTTGCAAGACTTCTACTTCTGGGGATGATGGGGCATGAAGTACTTTTACTTTTTCCTATTCTTCCTGCTAAGTACAACTAAAAACCCTGGATGTTACAAACATAAAAGACTCTGAAAGGTGGAGAGAATGAAGCACTTTACTTCGGAACTTTGGGACCTATGACATGACATGGCGATGAGTGAGTTTTTTGGATTTTCTTGTTTGCTTCATATATCCTAGACTTGGAGCTGAAAAAGCTGATAATCTGGAGAGGAAAAAAAAAGGTCAAGAAAACAAAGACCCAACAAAAGCTCTCTCTCTCTAACCAAAGTGCCAGGAAAGGGACAACCTAGCAAGACAGAAAATTTTTAGATGATGATCACTCCATTTCAGCCAACAATAGAAAAAACAAGGACCATACCCCCACCTCCACCAGCAAAGGCCTATGGGACATCTAGACTTTTACTCTTGTCAGGGTATAGGAAGGCACTCTATAAACACCTCTACCAGGGTGCTTTCAAAGAGGACTGAGTGTTGAGCTGGAACTTTGAACTTAACAGAATGGGGACGTGACTACTTCTCCATGTTGTCAGCTGAAACTATATGGGGATCCTGGACTTCCATCCCCACCTACTAGTAATGAGCCACTCCTTCCCTTCCCCATTGAGCTGGTATCAGAGGAGGACTAGCAGAATGTCAGCTAAAACGGAAGGTTTGAATAAGATCTAGAGTCTCATAACATAACCCAGAATAACCAGATTTCAATTGAAAATCACTAATCATACCAAGAACTAGGAAAATCTTAAACTGAATGTGAAACAGCAATTAATAGATGCCAATACTGAGATGACAGACATATTAGAAATATATGACAAAGATTTTACAGCTGCCATCATAAAATGCTTCAATAAGCAATTATGAACACACTTGAAACAAATTTAATGAAATAGAAAGAGGCAGAAAGAAAATAGAACAGATTCAATGCAATCCTTATCAAAATTCCAATGGCATTTTTCATAGAAATAGAACAATCCTAAATTTGTATAGAACCATAAAAGACCCTGAATAGCCAGAGCAATCTTGAGAAAGAATAACACAATGGGCATCATGCTTCTGGATGTCAAACTGTATTACAAAGCTATAGAAATCAAAACAGTATGGTATTGGCATAAAAACACACAGAGATTAATGGAACAGAATAGAGAGCCCAGAAATAAACCCACACATATATTGTCAATTAACTGATGAAAAAGGAACCAAGAATATACAATGGGAAAAGGACAGTCCCTTCAATAAATGGTGTTGGGAAAACTAGACAGCTTTGCATATAGACAGCTACATGCAAAAGAACAAAACTGAACTACTACTATCTTATACCATGCAAAAAAATTAACTCAAAATGGATTAAAGACTTGAATGTAAGACCTGAAACCATAAAACTCCTAGAGAAAACATAGGTGGTAAGGTCCTTATCATTGGTCTTGTCAATAATTTTTTGGATTTGACACCAAAAGTAAAGGCAACAAAAGCAAAAATAAACAGGTGTGACTGCATTAAACTAAAAAGCTTCTGCAAAACAAAGGAAACCATCAACAAAATTGGAAAGCAACAACCAAAATGTCCTTCGATAGATGAATGGATAAAGAAGTTGTGGTACATATACACAATGGAATACTATTCGGCATTAAGGAAAGATGATATAGGAGCATTTGTGACAACATGGATGGATCTCGAGAGTATAATGCTAAGTGAAACAAGTCAGACAGAAAAAGCAGAGAACCCTATGATTTCACTGATATGTGGTATATAAACCAAAAAGAACAAGACAAACAAATGAGAAACAAAAACTCATAGACACAGACAATAATTTAGTGGTTACCAGAGGGTAAGGGGGTGGGGGGTGGGTGGCAAGGGTAAAGGGGATCAAATATATGGTGATGGAAGGAGAACTGACTCTGGGTGGTGAACACACAATGGGATTTATAGACGATGTAATACAGAATTGTACACCTGAAATCTATGTAAATTTACTAACAATTGTCACCCCAATAAATTTAATTAAAAAAAAATTGGAAAGCAACCTACTGAATGGGAGAAAATATTTTCAAATCATATATGTCTGATAAGGGGCTGATATCCAAAATATATAAAGAACTCATACAACACAATAGCAAAAAAAAAAAAAATACAATCCAATTGAAAAACGGGCAGGAGATCTGAATAAACATTTTTCCAATGAAGACATACAGATGGCCAACAGGTACATGAAAAGATGCTCAGCATCACCTATACCAGGGAAATGCAAATCAAACCACACCTATTAGAATGGCTATTATCAAAAAGTCAACAAATAACAAGTGTTGGCGAAGATTTGCAGTATAGCCACTATGGAAAACAATATGAAGATTCCTCCAAAGATTAAAAGTAAAACTACCATATGATCCAGCAATCCCACTTCTGGGTATTTATCTGATTAAAATGAAAACATTAACTCAAAAAGATGTCTGCACCCTTATGTTTATTATTTACAATAGCTAAGATATGGAAATAACCTAAGTATCCTTTGATGAATGAATGAATAAAGAAACTGTGATATGTATATGTGTGTGTGTGTGTAAATAATTCAGCCATAAAAAAGAATGAAATATTGTCATTTATGACAACATGGATGGAACTGGAGGATATTATACTAAGTGAAATAAGTCAGACAGAGAAAGATAAATAGTGTATTTTCTCACTTATATATGGAATCATAAAAACAAACCCACGCTCATAGATATGATTGCCAGAGACAGGGTAAAATGGGTGAAGGGAGTCAAAATGTACAGACTTCCAATTATGAAATAAGTAAGTCAAGGAGGTTTAATGTACTGCATGGCAACTACAGTTAATAATACTGTATTGCATATTTGAAAGTTGCTAAGAGAGTAGATCTTAAAAGTTCTCATCACAAAAAAAAATAATCTGTTACTATGTATGGTGATGGACTTATTGTGGTGGTCATCACATCATTATGTTTTATACCTGAAATTAATATAATGTTATATGTCAGTTATATGTCAATAAAAATGAATAAGCAGAAAGGAAATAGAAAGTCTTAATAAAGAAATTAAAAATATAGAGAAGAATCATGAAAATTTTAGAATTCAAATAGATAATAATTGAAATAGAAAGCTCAGTGGATGGGCTCAGAAGTAGAATAGAGGAGACAGGAAAGAAACAGTGAACTCAAAGATAGAACAATAAAATGTATCCAGTGTGAACAACAAAGAGAAGTAGACTGAAAAAAAAATAGCAGAGACTCAGAGATCTGTGGGAATATAACAAAAGATCTAATATTTGTATTATTGCAGTCCTGGAAGGAGAAGAAAAAGAAGGGTGGTGGTGGTGACTGAAAATGTATAGAAAGAAATAATGGCTAGAAACTCCCCCAATTTGGGAAAAGACTTATACATATTAAGGAAGCTGAGAAAACCCCAACCAAGAAAAATCTAAATAAAACTGTACTAAGACACTTAGTAGTAAAACTTGTGAGAATAATGACAAAGAAAAAACCTTGAAAGCAGCAAGAGAGGAACATGTTACATAGGATAAAAACAATTTGAATGGCAGTAGACTTGTGATCAGAAGCTATGGAGGCCAGAAGCAGAATGTTCAGTGGCAGAACATTTTGCAAATGCTGAAAACAAAAACAAAAACAAAGAAACCCTGTGAGCCCAGAGTCTTGTATCTCTAAAAATAGCCTTCAGGAATGAAGGAGAATCGAGACATTTTCAGATGAAAGAAAAATAAGAGAATTTGTTGCCAGCAGACTTACCCTTAAATGATGACTAGAGAAAATTCTCTAAACAGGAAGAGAATAATAAAAGACATCTTTGAATACCTAGAACAAACAAAAATGTGTAAAGCAAAATTATGGGTTAATGCAATAGAACTCTCTTCTCCTTTTGAGTTTTCTAAATTATGTTTATCCATGGAAGCAAAAATTTTCATATTGTTAACTGTATATACAAGAAACGTTTAAGACAATTATATTATAAATGGGGAAGAGTAAAGAGACATAAAGGGAGGTAAGGTTTCTATACATCACTTGAACTGGTAAAATGATGACATCAGTAGATCTTATATAATTATGTTTGTATAACGTAATACTGACAGCAAAATTAAAAAGCTATACAGAGATACACTCATAAAACCATAGATAAATAAAAGTAGAATTCTGAAATATATCCAAGTACCAGGAAGGCAGGAAAAAGAAAACAGAGAAACAAAAGAAATCAAGAACAAAGAGAAAACAAAAAATGAAGTGACAGACTAAATCCATAACTTAAATGTAAATTGTCTATATAAACCAATTACATGGCAGAGAATGCATAGTGAATTAAAAAACATGACCCAAATTAATAGTATTTATAGGAAACTGACTTTAAATATAATGATGCATGGAGGTTGAAAGTAATAGGGTAAAAAAAATACTTATCATGCAAACATTAATCAGAGAAAAGCAGAAGTGACTATATTAGTATCAGATAAAGTAGACTTCCAAGCAAAGAAAGTTATCAGAGACAAAGAGGGACATTATGTTATGATAAAAGTAACAATGCACCAAGAAGAATAGCAATCTGCAAAAGTACATGCAACAAACAACAGACTTGCAAAACATGTGAAGCAAAAATTGAAATGAGAACTAGGCAGTTCCACAATTACAGTCGGAGACTTCAACACCTCTCTCTAAATAATTGATGGCACATTTAGAGAGAAGATCTGCAAGGGTACAGAACTCAATAACTCCATTAACCAATAGGATCCAATTGAAATTTATGGAACACTACATCCAACAAAAGCAGAATATACATTCTTTTCAAGTTCCCACAGAACATATTGCAAGATAGAGCTAATCCAGAATACAATCAAACCAAAGATCAATAACAAAGGTAAAGAAAAAAATCTCAAAATGATTAGAAACTAAACAGTACAGTTATAAATAACCATGGATTAAAGAGGAAGTCTCACGGTATTAAAAAAAAATTACATTGGAAATCAAGTGAACTGAATTAAACTGAAAATGCAACACATCAAAATTTGTGAAACACATCTAAAGAAGTTCTGAGAGGGAAATTTATAGCACTAAATGCTTACAATAGAAAAGAGAATGTATCAGTCAATAGTTTAAGTTCCCACTGAAACAACCAAGAAAAAGAAGAGCAAAAATAAACCTAAAGCAAGCAAAGGGAAGGAATAATAAACAGCAGAAATTATAAAATTGAAAACAGAAAAACAATACAGAAAATCAATGAAACAAAGAGCTAGTTCTTTGAAAAGATTAGTAAAATTGATCTCTAGCAAGACTGATAAGGACAAAAAGAGAAAAGACAAATTTATCAGTATTAGAAATGAAACAAGAGCTATCACTGCAGACTCTGCAGACATCAAAAGAATAAGGGAATACAATGAGCAGCTCTACCCACATAAATTTGACAATTTAGATAAAATGGAGCAATTCCTCAAATAATACAAACTATCACAATTCACTCAATATGAAATAGATAATTTGAATAACCCTATGATTATTAAGGAAATTGAATTCTTAATTAAAAAAGAAATCCTCCCCTCTCATCCCTCTGGAAAAAAGTTTGACAGTTATTTATTTTTTTTAAACTGAACGTGGGTCTGCTACTCAGCAATGAAAAAGAAGGAACTATTGATATATGCAACTACAAGGATGAATCTTCAGAAACTTATGCAGAAAAAGAGAAGCCAATTCAAAAAGAGTGCACACTGTGTGATTTAATTATATAACATTCTTGCAATGACAAAATTGCAGAAATGGAGAACAGATTAGTAGTTTCCAGGGTTCCAGAGTGGGGGTGGAATGAGTGTGTCCATAAAAGGGCAACACGAGGGATCCCTGTGGTGACGGAAATGTTCTGTATCTTGACTGCATCAATGTCAGTATTTTGTTTGTGATGTTGTGCTATAGTTTTGCAAGATGTTACCTTTGAAGTAACCTGGGTAGAGGACAGATGGGATTATTTCTTAAATCTACATGTGAATCTGCAATTATCTCAAAATAAAAAGTTTAATAAAAATTGTAGTTATTGAACCAAACAAAAAGAGAAAGAGAAATTAAACTTAGTTAAAAAGAGAGTATTAACTTTTAATTTCTATAGCTAAAAGAGAATGTATTAAATGATAGTTTTTACAACTAAAAAAGTTTGTTGTAGTTGAAATCTGAAACCACATCAGTGGCTTTTTCATACCTAATACGTTAAAATATATTAGTTTATTTTGCATTTAGAATGAATTTTTTTACCCATTCACGATTGTGTAACTTTATGCACTATTATTTGGAAAATATTGTTCATCAAGGTATGTAGATCTTCAATGCTGACACATTTCACTATATGTATAGATAAAATATTAAAACATTTTTAATATTATAGAAAAATCTTTTAGCATTGGGAACCTGGCAGCTCATGGTGAGGGACACAAATTTTCCAAAATAATTTTTCATTAGTATAAATACTCTCAATTGTTTAATTTGAAATAAGGTTTGCTTCATTTATTTTCAGGAAAATGCTTGCCACGCACCCAAGTCTGAATAACCGTAGTTTGATGTTTGTCTGCTCAAATATAAATAGTGGCTAGTTCAGTTAACATATTTAACAAAAGCATACATGCTTTTCCTTAAAACCACTATTCTACTTCACTACAGAAACACTTTGTGTACTTCTCACTTAGTCACACTGAATATTAAAAAGGTATATACTTAAAAGTAGAGATTTAATAAAATTAACAATTTTTCCTGCTTCCTGACAGGAGTTTTTAAGGTGCTGCTGCCTTGATTCATGCTATGGTATCATGATTTTTACCCAATATTTTTTTTTACATTGTCAGTACAAATTTTAATACTACAGTGAAAATGGCAAGTAACCTCTTAGTGTGATTAAGGAAATAGTTTTCACGTGTGGAAAGGGTCTTGCTAGGACTCTTGAAAAGGTCTTGAGGCTATGTTTGGAGACTGTTGTTTGTCCATATGTTTCATTTATATGATGCTCAACTTACCCTTGAAATTACCGTGTTTCCCCAAAAATAAGACCGTGTATTATATTAAGTTTTGCTCCAAAAGACACATTAGGGCTTATGTTCAGGGGATGTTTGCCTGAAAAATCATGCTAGGGCTTATTTTCCAGTTAGGTCTTATTTTCGGAGAAACATAGTAACGTGCATATCCATCTCCCTTAGTGAAGAGCATATTCTGACCCTGGGTCTTCAGTATTGAACATGACTTGTTGTATTGGGTTGCAATATACATAATAACTAACCATAGGGGCTGTGCAGGTGCTGTTACACTAAATTAATCTAGGTTGCTTTATAGTTAGTAGTTCAGTTTGCTGTGCAGTCTCTACTCTCCTGTCAAGTTCTAGCAGCCACCAACCCTGCTGTTTCTAACCATTTTCCTAGGTTTCCTCTTAGGAAGTTCTGAACATTGCTGGAGAAACCAATTTACCATGATGAATATTTCTTCCCCACTTTAATTTGATAAATTCTCTCCTGAAGGTGCATCTGTGCTTTTCCTCGAGTGCAAAGCACTTTTCTTTAGTAATAGATTTCCCTCTCTTCCCATTTAGAGGCTTGTATCTCACTTACTTCTACAGGTGTAATTATATTCTGGATGCTTAAGCTGCTGGAAATCTACCCGTTACACAGAAGGAATTACTGTATTGGATGTGACTTTAGAAGCATTTATTTATCCTTTAGCAAGGGCTTCCTGGCTCTAGGTATGTACAGCATGAAGTGAGGCAGTGTGCTCAGCAGAACAGGATGAGTGAGGCAGAAACTTAATTTTGGATTCCTGTATTGGACCAATTAACATGGCAACTTCAAAATCAGACTTTCTCTAAATACTCTGGGGATAGATAGAAAATGTGATCAAGTGTATGGAATATGAGTAAATGAAGTATATCTGACTAGAAATAAACGTGGCCAAGACTCAGGGTCACTTTATAATTGTGAATCTTTATTTGCTGTATTTGGCCTTTGTATATTACTCTGGAAAGTCTGTGTAACACCCGCACTACAGGAGATGTCACTGTTAAGGGTTGATAGTTAATACTAGAGTAATACTTGCAAGTTGATGAGTTAAAAGAATTTGAGTTCATTTTTCTGGTTGAAAGAAATCTTTTTGGAGAAAATACATAGTCCAATTAAATGTTATTAAAAGTCAGTGAAAATATTAAAGAAAACATAATTACCAATAGTTACAGGCATAACTCATTTTGACTGTACTTCACAGATAATTGTGGGGTTTTTTTTAGTTTTTTTTTTTTTTTTTTTTTTAATATTATAAATGTTTGTGACAACCCTGCTTCGAGCAAGTCTATCAGTGGCATTTTTCCAACAGCGTTTTTGTTCACTTTGTGTCTCTGTGTCACATTTTGGTAATTCTCTCAATATTTCAAACTTTTTCATTATTATTATGTTTTTTTAATGGTGATCTGTGATCTCTGATATTGCTATTGTAATTATTTTGTGATGCCATGAAATGAATGCCTTATAAAACAGCAAACTTAATTGATAGATATGTGTTCTGACTGCTCCACCGACCTGCCATTTCCCCATCTCTCTCCCTCTCCTCAGCCATGATAATATTGAAATCAAGCCAATTAACAACCCTACAATGGCCTCTAAGTGTTCAAGTGAAAGGAAGAGTCAATTGATGTGGCAAATTTCATTGTTGTCTTATTTTAAGAAATTGCCTCAGCCACCCCAGCCTTCAGCAACCACCACCCTGATCAGTCAATAGCCATTAACATTGAGGCAAGACCTTCCACCAGCAAAACCATTACAACTCACTGAAGGCTTAGATGATGGTTAGCATTTTTTAGCAATAAAGTCTTTTAAAGTTAAGGTATATACGTTGTGTTTTTTTTACATAATGCTATTGCATACTTAATAGACTACAGTGTAAACGTAACTTTTGTATACATGAGGAAACCAAAAAATTCATTTGACTAGCTTTATTGCAATATTTGTTTATTGCAATATTTGTTTATTGCTGTGGTCTGGAACCAAATCCACAACATCTCTGAGGTATGCCTGTATTGTTTTATTGATAATGAACTTTATTTTTTAGAATTGTTTTAGACTTACAAAAAAATTACAAAGACAGTATGGAGGTTTCCCATATACCACATATACTGTCTCTCCTATTATTAATAGGATAATAGAGGGTTGAATAGTGGCCTCAAAAGTCCTAACCCGTATCTGTGAACGTAACCTTATTTGGAAATAGAGTCTTTGTAGATATAGGGAAGAATCTTGGGATGAGATCATCCTGGATTTAGGGCAGATCCTAAATCCAGTGGGACTGGTATTATAAGAAAACACCATGTGGGGGCGGCCAGATGGCTCAGTTGATTAGCGTGCGAGTTCTGAGCAACAGGGTTGCTGGTTTGACTCCCACATGGGCCAGTGAGCTGCTCCCTCCGTGACCAGATTGAAGACACCAAGCTGCCACTGAGCTTCCGGAGGGGCAGCCCAATGGCTGAGTTGGTTAGAGCGTGAGCTCTCAACAACAAGGTTGCCGGTTCAATTCCCGCATGGGATGGTGGGCTGCGCCCCCTGCAACTAAAGATTGAAAATGGTGATTGGACTTGGAGCTGAGTTGCACCCTCCACAACTAGATTGAAGGACCATGACTTGGAGCTGATGGGCCCTGGAAAAACACACTATTCCCCAATATTCCCCAATAAAAAATTTAAAAAAAGAGAGAGAGAATACCATGCGAACACACCAACCCACAGAGAAGAAGGCCATGTGATGGAGGCAAAGACTGAAATGATGCAGCTACAAGCCAAGGATTACTGGCAACCACTAGAAGTTAACAAGAGGCAAGGAAGGATTCTTCCCTAGAGCCTTTAGAAGGAGCACGGACCATCCCCTACACCTTGATTTTGGTGTCCAGAACAGTGAGAGAATATATTTCTATTGTTTTAAGCCAACCGGTGGTAATTTGTTATGGCAACTCTAGGAAACTGATACATTACAATAGTATATAGTACATTTTTTAAATCAGTGAACCAATATTCATACATTACTATTAACTATTAACTAGGCCTCATTCAGGTCTTTTTAGTTTTTACATAGTGTCCATTTTCTGTTCCAGGATCCCATCCAGGATACCAATTATATTCAGTTGTCATGTCTCCTTAGGCATCTCCTGGTTGTGACAGTTTGTAAGACTTTCATGATTTTGATGACTGACAGTTTTGGGGAATACTGGTCAGATATTTTGTAGAATGTCCCCCAAGTTAGGATCTTCCTGATGTTATTTTGGGAGGAAGACTGCTGCGGTGAAGTGCCATTTTCATTACATCATGTCAAGGGTACATGTTATCAACATAAACCATCACTGTTGATTTAACCCAATCACCTGCCTAAGGTAGCGTTCGCCAGGTTTCTTCATTGTAATGTTTCTCTTTGTTCCCCTTTTTCCATACTGTACTCTGGAAGGAAGTCACTGTGTGCAGCTCACACTTAAGGGATGTGGAGTTGTGCTCCATCTTTTTGAGGTCAGATTATACTCAAAAAATTAATTTAAATTCATCTATGCAGATTTGTCTATTCTTCCCATTTATTTATTTAGCTATTTATATCAGTATAACTCAGATATTTGTTATACTTTGAGTTACAATTCAATACTATTTATTATTATTATTTTGCTAAAATTGTTCAAGCTTTGGTCATTGAGAGCTTCTTCAGTGGGCTCCTATGTCCCTGTGACATTCCCCATCATTGTGGGATTTTTTTTTTAACCCTTTCATGATTTCTGGCAATACAAGATGTCCCAGGCTCACCTTGTGCATTTCTGGCCTCAGTCCATAGAATTAGTAATTTCTACAAGAAGCCCTGCTTCCCTTTAATAAAGAATGTAGTTAGAAACCAAGATCTGGGTATTAGGTGTGCTTGTTGCTACTGGGGCATCGTTGCTTCTAGGCTGACACAGCAAGGAAATATGTCTACTAACTGCTGTAAGTGCACACATTTAAAAATATTTCTATCTGTGACCATCTGTATCTAAATTAAGCTAAACATGAGTTCAGACTGATGTCTCCAATTCTAATCCATTACCACATGGAGCATTCTAGCCTCCTCCCTTGCTTATCTTTAAACTCTCACTCCAACAGTGCCAAACCTGGCTTCTACTGTCCCCGTCCATTTACTTAATTGTTCAATTCCAGTATAGAAGTGTTCACATATACCGTGTTTCCCCGAAAATAAGACCTACCCCAAAAATAAGCCCCAGTTAAGATCGTCAGCCAGACAGATGCAGTTAGTACAGAAGAAGATGACATGACTGTATTTGAATAAATGTAGACAGTTGTACATGAAAAAATAAGACATCCCCTGAAAATATACCTGAATGTGTCTTTTGGAGCAAAAATTAATATAAGACCCAGTCTTATTTTCGGGGAAATATGGTAGAACTATCAGAATTATTAACCTTTGGAACACAATTTCATTAACTAAAGTACAGTGCTATGTGTAGTTTCTTTTGCCTTTAGTTTTATATGCTCCACTCCTTTCCAAGTTACTAAGGTCAGCAACTTTCCCCCCACCCCCTTAGAGTGGTTGTTTCACACATTTATAATACAGTTAGATTGTTTTGTTACATTCTGCATTCCCATACTGGGATTCCTCTTGATCTCCTGAACAATTTTTTTTTAATTTGCATACATTAAGTTTACTCTTTTTGTTGCAAAGTTGACAAATGCATAATGTCACGTAGCCACAATTCCAGCATCATACAGAATAGTTTCACCTCCCTAAAAATTCCCCTATGCCTGATTAATTTTTATTTGGAAAAAGTTTTTAAAAACCTAATAAATAAATACAGAAAGCAAACTAACACACACTTGGGGACATGTTATCAAGAATTTATGTTAACATTTTATTATACTTGTTTCAGATTTATTAAAATAAAATACAATTTTTAAATAATTTAATTACGTCCTCTTGTACTTCTTCCTAATTCCATTTCTTCTCTTTCCTTACCCAGGGGCAGTGACGGTTACAACTATGGTCTTTCTAGTCTATGATTTTATACTTTACTAAATATATTTGTGACCCTGAACAATAAACACTATAGTTCTGTGTGTTCTATATGCATTTATGTAAAGACACTAGTTTTTTTTACTTGCTTATTTTACTAAAACTTGCTTATTTTACTCAGTACTGTGCTTCTAAGCTCCATCTAAGGTTTATAATCTTTGTGCTTGAATGGCTTTATTATTTAGTTATATAAATATGCCACATTTTATTCATTGGTTTCTCTATTAATGGACATTGACATTGGGCTTTGTTGTGTTTTTTTTTCTATTTCATATGCAGTATGAACATCCTTGTACCTCTTGTATCTTTTTATCCTTGTACCTTGTATCTCTTTATGTGCATGTTTCAGAATTTTCTTAGACTATAGAGCTGGAAGTGAAATTGCTGTATTATGTGGCATGTATATTTCTCTTTTACTAGAAATTGCCAATTTAACTCCACTGTGGTTCTACTAATTTCCCTATATCCTTGGCATTACTTGGAATTACTGACTTTACATTTTTGCTAATCTGTTGAGTATGAAAATTTTTCCTAGATTTTCAGAGGTTGTGGAACTAATCACTTCACTCTCTAGGAAGCTAGATACAATTTTGATGAGAGCTTGGGTTTTTACCCTAGTGACCATTTGTTAGTTTCTAATAGCTTTTTATGTTATTTTCAAAGGTGTATGCTTATCCAGGATTTACGAAGTTGTTCTGGAATGTAACTTTGCCCAAATTCTCTGTTCCAGTATCTGTCATGAAGGAAACCCTATATCCAAAATATGAGGTAACACACTGAATTATTTTCTCTATTGCATTTGTTGTTTAATAATTAAATTGTATAATTAAATGTTATTGGACAGTTGTTACATAAATTGCCAGACAACTATTGCCATAATTAAGAATGATTGGGTGGCATTCTAGAAATTATATGTATGGTAGATAATTATTATAGGTACGTATTATATATATGTCCATATATACAATATACTTATAAGCCTATGTGTACATTTACGCACATATACTTATATATTATATGTATTTCTAAAAACCATGTTATTTTAACCAGTCAAGTTTTCTTTTTGAAAGGATATTTTATTTGACTGAGTTTCCAAGATATAAAACTACTTGGGTTGTTCAGAAGTGCTTCGTGGTATTTTTCATTGGATTTTAAAAATGCAATTTTGGTTAATTTAATGTTAAAAAAATATTGACCAGTACCAAATACAATCCTTATTTTTTTTCTTCTTACTTTAAAGAGTGTTTGCTTGCTTTAATTTTATGTTATACTGATTATTTTAAGTATTATAAAAATCATTTCTGGTCAAGGTGGCGGAGGAGATAAATGCTGCGTTCGCCTCCTCTCATGACTACATCAAAATTACAACTAAACTACAGAACAACCATAACTGGGAATCGCCTGAATCTAGTTGAACCCTAGCCTTACAACTAAAGACATACAGGAAAAGCCACCTCAAGACTGGTAGGAGGGGCAGAGACAGGAACAAATGGTCCCACACCGCATGTGGTGGTCTTAGGGAGACAAGCAATCTAGATGCAGAGTTCCAAGCACTGGTTATAAGGAAGCTCAGTGATCTCAGGGAAAACTTCAACAAAGAGATAGGAAACATAAAAATGGCAATGGAAAACATAAAAGAGAACCAGTCAAATAAAGAATAAGGTAATTGAAATGAAGAATACATTACAGTGACTCAACAGTAATTTAGATAAAGTAGAGAATTAAATCAGTGATTAGGAAGACAAGGTAGTAGAAAAAATCGGGAGGGCTATCTCAGTTACAGAGGTCCCACCCTGAGGAGTGAGGGGTACCAGGCCCACACCAGGCTCCCCAGCCCACAGTTCCATTGTTGGGAAGAGGTCCCCACAATTCCTGGCTGTGAAAACCAGTGGAAATTGTCTCTGAGTATGATGGGGGGTGGTTAGAGTCACAGGCATTTCTCTTAAATGGGTCTGTGCACAGACTCACTAGCTGATGGACTCACTCACTCTGAGCTCTAACACTGGGGCAGCAGCTTGAAAGGTTCCAGGGACATAAAGATAGGAAATAAATTGTCTGGATGCAGGGCAAGGGCTGAAGGGGCAGCTTTCTCTCAGGCAGAAGTGCTAGCAGAATTCATTTCTTTTTTAAGCCCTCTTCCTTCCTAGCATTCAGATACAGGTGACCACCATATCTGAGTCTCTCCATCAACCTGGCTAACACCATTTGTCCATCCCACCCAACTTTTGATCCCACATAAGCGTCTTCCAGTGGCTTTTCCATACAAGTGGCCTGTCTTGGCTTATTCTGTGGACTTTCCTAAAATCTCTCAAAGGTTTACAAAACCCAAACAAGCAGCATCTGGCTTTGGCATGTCCTGTACCTCTTGTTGAGTGGCTCAAATCCTGGCACTAGTGTTAGCAGGCCTTGGTTTGCAGCTTAGCCTCTCAAGGTACCTCTAAGCCCTACATGGTCAGCAACCATCTGCAGATTGCTTTGTGGCTTATGCCAGGTGGCCCTGGGCAGGGCACAGGCTGTGGCTGAACTTGACCTGCAGCAGAGCCCCTCCCAGGAGGCCCTGAGGTTGGCATCCTGGTGGCCAGCTTCTGACCTATCCAGAGGATCACCTGGCTGCCTTCAAGGGTGTACACCCAAAGGGCAGACTGAGCAGGCGCCACAGCCCCACTAAAGTGAATCCTGCTCCATAGGGTCAGCTCCTGCACAACAGCTCCTCCACTGTAGTCATGGCTAGTCCTCACAACCAATCATCCTGAAGATCAATCCCTCCCTTTGATGTGCCAACAGCAACCAAAGCACAGTTACAACAGGAGAGCACAAATAACCCACACAAAGGACACACCTGGAGCACGTGGATCAGGTGACCAGAAAGACTGGGCTCCTGGACCCCACAGGACACCTGCTACTACCTAAGGCCACTTTACCAAGACTGGGAGATACAGAAGCTATACCTAATGCATAGAAACAAACACCAGGAGGCAGCCAAAATGGGGAGACAAATAAACATGTCCCAAATAAAAGAACAGAACAAAGCTCCAGAAAAAGAACTAAACAAAATGGAGACAAGCAATCTACTAGATTCAGGGTTCCAAACACTGGTTAGAAGGATGCTCAGTGATCTCAGGGAGAACTTCAACAAAGAGATAGGAAACATGAAAATGGCAATAGAAAACATAAACGAGAACCAGTCAAATAAAGAATATAGTAACTGAAATGAAGAATACATTAGAGGGAACCAACAGTAACTCAGATGAAGTAGAGGATTAAATCAGTGATTTGGAAGACAAAGTAGTAGAAAACACCCAATCAGAAGAGAGAAAAAAAAAAGAATCTGTAAGGGGAATGGGGTTGGTAGAAGAGGGTAAAGGGGGTCAAATATATGGTGATGAAAGGAGAACTGACTCTGGGTGGTGAGCACAGAATGTGATATATAATAAGAATTAAAAGAAAAAAGAATCCAAAAAAATGAGGATAGTTTAACAGGCCTCTGGGATAACATTGAGCATACCAACATTCACATCATAGAATTATCAGAGGGAAAAGAGAGGAGCAAAGAATTGAAAACCTATTTGAAGAAATAATGATGGAAAACTTTCCTAACCTGCTGAATGAAATAGACATAAAGGTCAAAGAAGCTCAGAGAGTCCCAAACAAGATGAACCCAAAGAGGCGCACACAAAGACACATCATAATTCAAATGCCAAAGGTTAAAGATAAAGAAAGAATCTTAAAAGCAACAAGAGAAAAGCACTTAGTTACATACAAGGGAGCTCCCCTAAGACTATCAGCTGATTTCTCAACAGAAACTTTGTAGTTGAGAGGGATTGGCATAAAATATTCAAAGTGATGAAAGCAAGGATCTATAACCAAAGATTTCTCTACCCAGAAAATCTATCATTTAGAATTGAAGGACAGATAAAGAGCTTCCCAGACAAGAAAAAGCTAAAGGAGTTCATTACCACCAAACCAATATTGCAAAGAATTTTAGAGGGACTTCATTAAGTTGGAAAAAAAAAAGATAAAAAATATGAATAATAAAATGAAAATAACTACATATCTATCAACAATCACTTTCAATATAAATGGATTAAATGTTCCCATCAAACACCATAGGGTGGCTGAATGGATAAGAAAACAAGACCCTTACATATGCTGCCTGCAAGAGACTCACTTCAGATTGAAAGACACAAAGTGAAAGAGGCAAAAGGTATGTCATGAAAACGAAATTAAAAAAAAAAAAAAGCTAGGGTAGCAATACTTATACAAATACTAATACTTATACCAGACGAAATAAACTTTAAAACAAAGGCTATAACAAGAGACAAAGAAAGACCCAGTAATCCCACTTCTAGGTATTTATCCAAAGAAATCCAAAGCAATACTTCAAGGGACATGTTCATCCATATGTTCATTGCAGCATTGTTTACAATGGCCAAGATGTGGAGGCAGCCTTGGTGTCTGTTGCTGGGAGAATGGATAAAGAGGAAGTGGTACACGTATATAATGGAATGTTGCTCGGCCATGGGAGGGAATGGGCCCTTGCTATCTGATGCGGCATGGATGGACCTGGAGGGTACTGTGCTGAGTGGAATGTCAGAGGGAAAAACAGATGCAATGTGATTTCATTTATATGTGGGATCTGAAGAACAAAACAAACAAAACAGAAACAGACTCATAGATACAGAGAACATTTTAATGGTTGCCAGATGGGAGGGGTTTAGTGGCGTGGGTGAAAAAGGTGAAGGGATTAAGAAGTACAAATTGGTAGTTACAAACTAGTCATGGGGATGTAAAGTAAAGCATAGGGAATATAGTCAACAATATGGTAATAACTATGTATGGTGCCAGGTGGGTACTAGACTAGTCAAGGGGATTCCCTCTTAAATTATATAAATGTCTAACCTCTCAGTGTTCAGGTGTACACCTGAAATTAAAATAACATTGAATGTCAAAAAATTAGAGAAATTGAGAAGAAAACCAAAATCATCTATTTTTCTTTTCCCTCAAGACAATTACTTCCCACTTTTTGATCCATTTTCTTTCATTCTTAAAAATTCTTCTTTCTCCTCCTCTTCTTTTCTTTCTTTTATTCCCCCCTTTCTCTTCTTCCTTTTTTTTTCCTTTTAAATTATATGATGAATGCCATTGTGCATAATTTTTTAATGGTATTTAGGATTATTTTATTTGCATACTATGTTAGGCAGCATACTAAAACTCATATATCAAAAAAGGATAAAACCAAAATGTTAAGTAAATCATGGGGAAAGTATAACAAAAGTAATAGCATAATACACACAGAGATAGGATTAAATCAAAGAAATTTTTTTCATATATGCTATTGCTTGAAATGGGGTCATCAGTTTGCCTCTTAGCTTCTCTGCAAGCAAGGCTGGGATAGAATCACATTGATATTTCATCTATGGGTACTACATGTTTAGAATGTTAATATTGAAAGTTTTACATTTCTTGTATTACTTGACCACCAGCCTCTAGCTGCAGTCCTGTATATCTAGCATGGCATTCATTCCAAAGCCATTCATTCCTCTGAGCTGTTCCCATCCAGTGACTGAGCATAGTGGGGCTTGTTAGAGCTGATCTATTTCTGTTTGATGTGGGATTGTTTTAACAGGCAACTTTGGCTCAAGGACTTTCCATGTGCTTGGGAGAATCTTTCTCAAAACTGCTCTGTAATCTGAAGCTCTTCCTACCCAATCCTTCCTTTTTCTTCCTCTTTCAAAGATGTCTGATGTGCATTATAATCTGAAGGCACCCCCTTCCTACTGCTCCCTCTCTTTTTATCGTCCACAGATGTCCACAGGTCATCTGTAATATGAGTGCAATGTTTTGCAAACTATATGTTTATACAGAATGGCCATGTATTTTTCTGTCTTAGGGAACTTGTTGCAACAATGTTGCCAACCTTTTTTGACATCAGAGGTATTATTCTTTATGAATTTGTACCAACTGAACAAACAGTTAACCATGTTTATTATTTGGAAGAGCTGAAAAGGCTGCGTGAAAAAGTTAGACCACCTGAACTTTTCACCAACAATTCATGGCTCTTGCATCACGACAATGCACGAGCTCACATAGACAGCACTGTCTGTGAGAAAGTTTTGAGCCAATAAACAAATAACTGTATTGGAACACCCTCCCTACTCACCTGATCTGGCCCCCAATGACTTCTTTCTTTACCAGAAGATAAAGTAAATATTGAAAGGAAGATATTTTGATGACATTCAGGAAAACACAGGGAATACGACGACAGCTCTGATGGCCATTCTAGAAAAAGAGTTCCAAAATTGCTTTGAAGGGTGGACTAGGCGCTGGTGAAGAAGGGATATTTTGATTTTACCTGGGCACAATATACGTTGCAAATATTTTCTTTTAGCATGCCAATGATGTTCTACTATTTTCTGGTGTCCATTGTTGTAGTTAGAAGTGATGCTTAAGTATGAATACTTTGAAGATAATCAATTCTCTGATTCCCCCCAAATTGGCTACTTATCAGTTTTTCTCATTTTTTTCCCTACAGTTTCATTATGATGTGTCTAATTGTAGATTTCTTTTTATTTATCATGCTTTGGAATCATTGGGATTTTTGAATCTGTGATTTGATGTCTTTCATCAACTATGGAAATTTTTCAGTAATTACTTCTTCAAATTTTGCCCTGTCCATTTTATCTTTCATTTTCTGGGACTTTAATCACATTATTTGCTACCTTTTTTTCTGCTGATACTAGATTCTGGAAAAATTTCTATCGATCTATCATATAGTTCAGTTTCATGCATTTTTTTTCTTCGAGTTGTGTCTAATACACTGTTAAATGTGTTTACTGTATTTTTTTATTTGGTTTTGTATTTTTCTTTTTAGAATTTATATATTTTTTTCCAAATCTATTATTTTCTGTTGGTTTATTTCTTTGTGTACCTGTCCATCTTTAAATGTTTATCATTGTATTTAAGACAGTATTTTTAGGAAATATTTGAGAACTTAGAAGGGCAGTTACTTTCTCTAGGAAAAAATTTTTGTCAGAACCTGGGACCTTTACCTCTCAGAGACAGCCTGAATCTAAGGTTGAGGCTTTAGTTTCTCTAACCACCCTCACAAAGGTTAATTTTTTTTCTTTTATTCTTAACCTGAGGGTGTAGCCCTGTAGTGTCCTTGTAGCTTTGAATACATGTATATTTTGTATATTTACAAATATATATGTATATATTTTTACATATATATTATATAGTATATACACAAATTTATATATATATATATAAATATATATGCTATCAGGCTTCACACCTCAGGTCGATCAGGTAGATTCTGGCCCTCAATTTCTGTTACCTTTGCACCAAGAAGTTGCACATCTGCAGCTCAGATTTGCAGCTCTTTTTCATTGTCCTATTGAATAATTATGTTTTGAATTTGAATTTCAAACATCCTGAGAAGAAAAGCGTCTTTGAATACTGGACTTACCTTTTCAGGTTCTTGCCTTAGATTTTTGCCCATTATCTCGTCATCATCTTGTTAGTACTTAGCTGCTTTGAAGATTATGTTTTTCATATCACATGTAGCTTCCTTAGTTGTCTTCAGCAGAATTACCTAGCCTACCATAAATAGAAGAAGAAGTCATAGTTGAAGGTAGCAAAATTGTTTTTATTTTCATCTGTATCCTAGCTTTTATTGCATGTATACCAATTTCAGCAATATCCCTGGAATGGAGCAAGAGAATTTTTACACCAAATTTCATGTAAGCAATACTGTAATTGCCCTCTGAAGGCACATTAGTGTGGGCAATATCTTGGAAGGTTCCAAATATGAACTATATTCTCTTTTTAAAAAGCAACCATTGATTGTTGGTAAGTTCCACTGCTTTAATATCTGTAAAATATAATACAGTACAGAAAGTCTTCATTTAACATTGTGGATAGGTTCTGTGACTTTCAAGCAAAATGACTTATGACAAAGTCAATTTTACCACAGGCTAATTGATATAAACAAGAGTTAGGTTCCTTTGGCATCTCATCAATGTTATAAAATGTTATTGAGGACCTGCTGTTTTAAGGTTTTTGTCCTTGTTATTGTCAAAAGTATTCTTTAAAATATATAATAGCTACTATTCCATCGTATTTGAATATTTTGTCTAAGCATATGCAAAATAGTTCCAAAATTTCTTGTATATCATGTAGTTTGTCTTTCAAAAATAATGATGAAAGTGACCAAGTCTCTTTTTGCTTTGTCCAATTATCTTCTTACCTTACATTGTGCTCTAGCTACTTTCTAAAAATGCAACAAAAGAGGATGAACAAAAATTCCGTGCTGTTGATTCTTAAATTACCCATAGCCTTCTCCATATCTGTTCCATTCTCAGTGATAATTACATGAGGCTTTTCAAAGCTGATTTCCTATTGAATAATTTTGTTTTGAATTTGAAATTTTAGTTGTTTGAGACCTAAAAATTTTCAGCAAAGTAAGCAGCAGAATGATTTAATTCATCATGATTCCACTGGGCTGTCAAACTTAGATCTTCTAGTTGTTTCTACATATCCAAATCTCTGACTACAAGAAAAAGACATAGCATGTTTAATAATATAATCATTGTAGCAGTTTACCCTTACAACAGTAAATATACATATATAAAACTTAATTGACTGATAGAGTTTAAATTATAAAAGCATTTAAGATTTTCATTCCAATTAACATTTAATATACTTACTTCTATTTTATAGTGAATAGCCACATTGACATCCAAATGAATTTTTATTCTTAATCCTGATGTTGATATGCTGAATAGATTCATTGCTAACCTGTGACATCACAGGATCCTTGATTACTCCTAAGATTAGGGATGCCAGAAATAACAGAAGTATCCATGTGACTAAAGACTAACGCTAAAGCCAAATTGCCGGTGTTGGCCAAATACTAAGGCTGTAGCTGGGCTTTGTTACATCTCTGGTAAAATGTTTTCTACAAGTCTGCCCTTTCCATTCATTTCTCTTGTACTGTGAAGTAAAAGTGATCATAGGCTTTTTAAAGTATTCCACGCTATAATTTAAAACTTATCTTTTTTTTTACCAGAGTATTCAAGCAAGCAGAATTTTAATTGAGAAATTTTCATCTGAAAGAAAGGAAAGTGTTACTACTTTAAATCAGCAAAGCAGAAGAAGTCTTAAGGTATGTATAATTTTTATTCTGAATTTTGGGTTGGTTGCTTTATCTGCCTACAGCTTAGATATTATTTCTAGTAATCCCAGAAATTATTTCTTGGTGCTTCCTTAGTCTAGAAAATGCCTCAGAGCATTCACTAGTGTCTTTGCTGAGGACACATTTCCTCTTTTTCAAATATGTTGTCTTTATGGCATCAGAAGATGTTATTTACTAACCAATAATAGCAGGATATCTGTTGTGCGTTTTCCTAACATTTCTGGTTTTGTACCCATTTATCACTTCTTGCCTAGGTCTTCAGTGATCAAAGGAATATGTTTATAAATCTTTTGACTAAATGGGGGAATTGTTCATGGTCATGGAATAGTAAAACTAAATTCTCTAAATGGTGATTAGACTCATGCACATGACTTTATTATCAGTATAGTGTATCCAAGTAAGCCAATTAAATAATAACCACAATCGGAGAGAAAAGACAGTGATTGCGAGAAGCAAAGTATAAAATTTATATAATTGGTTTAATAAGGGTCCTGAATGTTATGGCGACAAACCAGAAACAGTTTTATTTTTCTCTCCTGAATGCCTTTCTCTCATGAATGCCATAGTCCTTTGCTCCCCTTGATGATATATCTTGGGAGGCGAGTCCTACATAGTAGAGAGTCTTCGTGCCCCGGGACAAATCGACTCCCTGTTCTAGTCAGTTAACTGGGTTAAATATGTGTCTATGCCTCCTCCCACACAGTCAGGTAATACTGACTTTTATTTTTTTGTTTTAGAGGGGATAATGTATATTTTATGTAGATCACCTTTCTTTTTTTTTTTTTTTTTTTTTTGCTGTTTTCACTATGGCACTTACTAAATAATTGCCCGTTTGTATATTTGCTCTTTGTGTTCCTCACCAGCCTGGGGTCATATCATTCTTGTTCACTGTTTTATCTGTAGCACCTAGAGTAGTGACCATCACATAAAAAATAATTGAACCAACGAATGACACTTTTCTAGTTTGAATGCCATTCGCACTTTTTAGACCTCTGTGGTAGCACTACTTACACCTACATGTCAGATAATTTCCATTTTCAGTAGCTGCTTCTTCTAGTCCATCTTCTCTCCTGCCCCTTGCTATACTCTTAAAACACAGGTATGTTATGTCACTCATGTCTCAACAAACTGAGTAACTCTACCTACCAAATAAAGTCAGAGTGCTTAACTAAGTCTCAGAACCTGGCCTCAACGATATTTTCTATCCTACCTCCATTGTACTTCTGCCTCCGTGTCACCTCCATGTATCCTGTGTTCTGCCTGCACCACAGTCCCTGGGGATCCCAATCCCAGCACGTTGACACGTCTCAGTGCTTGCTTAGGCTACTCCATTGGTTTGGGATGTTCTCAACCTCCTTGCAGTCCGTGGAAATACTGCTATCTTTCACAGGTCTGCCCTGAAGCTAATTCTTTAAGCAGTTTGTGCAGTTTCTTTCCCATTCAGAATTGACCTCTCCCTCTCCTATGTTCCTTTGCACCTGATTCATGCCATCTTTGCAGTCATTGCCACAGCCACTTTGGATTGTAGTCATTTCTTTTTCTTTTCTTTTTTTTTTTTTGTAGTCATTTCTTTATATCTGTTTCCACCATCACACTGGTCGAGGACATGGAACATGTCCTTTTTTCTTTTTGGGCTTTCTACTTTATCTAGTATAGTAGAACTTTCTAACTCTTTTAATATAAGAGCTCTCATAGTAAGTGATGATATTTGTGTGATCTTATAGAGTAAAAGTGTGAGGTTACTCATGATTAGAGGTGACAGGCACACACACCTGTGCCACTTGTATTAACTAGAAAGCTTAGCAGAGAGAATCTTTCACATGACAGGTACCAGGTAAGTGCTTGTTGTATCCAGTTGAATTTTAAAAAATAAGATAGTTTCCATTTATTATCCACTTTTCTAAATTAATTGATGGATTTCAGTTCTGCTCCTCTCTGTGAATTCAGTGACTTCACAATCAGTAAGAACCTGTGCTTTAATTAGTATTTCTGCATTTTGTTAATTTACCTAAACAGTTACTGTTAGTCAACTGTCATATGATATTTTAGCTTACACATAGATTCTGCAGTCAATGTATAATTATCATTTTATCATTTCAGTTTCTTATCTTGAGAAAATCCTCATCATTTGACAATATCCAAAAGTGTTTCAGCACACAATCTCCACAATTAAAGGTATGATAAATTTTCGGTTTTTATTATTCAAAAGAAATGTTTATTTTTCCAGTAATGATCACCACCTATGCTTTTTTTATTGCTTTCCTGAAATAGTGTAGTCAGTTAATTCGTCTAGAGTTGATTGAAAGTTTGGATTCAAGTGTGTATTCGGTAGCTCATATAAGACTGTGGTTGGTGGTACCAATTTCAGATTTTCAACAGCTCTTCAAGGTTTCTCACACTTATAGTTTTTATTATAAATCATGGTATATTATAAATCAAGTCATTTATAATACTCACCTACACTTGCATTGGCTGACAGTTTTAAATCATTTCCATGAACACTATTCCGGTTTGATCTTGAGCTTCATAATATTCTATGAGAAGCAAAGTGAGAGGTATTGCCCTTGTTTTATACATAGAAAAGCTGAGGTCCAAAAGTGATAAGTGGCAGAGCTAGTACTTAAACCCACACTTCCTCTTACCAAATGAAATATACTTTCTTCTTTATCAAGAATCCATAAGCATTTTTGAGAGGCTAGTTTTTATTTTCAGTGGCATTGACATCTAGCTCCCAGGGTTTTTGTTTGTTTGTTTGTTTGTTTTGTTTTCTTTGAAATCTGAGTTAGTTTCCTTGATTCTCCACATTAATTGCTTCTAACTTGCTTTTAACCCACCTAACATTAGCTTGTTTCCTATTTCATTTCTGACATTCTCCTTTCTTACTGACTCTTCAATTCCTCTATTTTATATCCCTGTACACTGACACTATTTTAAAGATTTATCTTATTGACATATAATTGACATATCACATATTAATTTCAGGTGTACAACTTGATGATTTGATATTTGTGTATCTTGTGAAACAATTACCACAATGTCTAGTTAACATCCCTCACGACACATAGTTACACATTTGTTTTCTTACGATAAAAACTTTTAATATCTACTCTCTTAGCAATTTTCAAGTATACAAGACAGTATTTTAACTATAGTCACCATGCTGTGCATTACAACTCCAGGACTGATTTATTTTATAACTAGAGGTTTGTACCTTTTGGATGGCTGTCACCCATTTTGCCTATCTCCTACTCTCCAGCTCTGGCAACCCACCGATCTGTTCTCTGTATCTATGAGTTAAAATTTCTTTAATTAATTTATTTTTTATCCCACATATAAAATATTTGTTTTTCTTTGTTGGAGTGACTTATTTCCCATAATGTCCTCAAGGTTCATCCATGCAGTTGCAAATGGCAAGAGTATCCTTCTCATGTATGGCTGAATAGTATTCTAGAATATATACACACATCACATGTTCTTTACCTATTCATTGGCCCTTAAGTTGTTTCCATATGTTAGCTATTGTTAATAATGTGACAATGGGACTGCAGGTATCTCTTCAAGATCCTGATATCCCTCCTTTGGATAAATACACAGAAGTGGAATTGCTGGGTTATATGGTAGTTCTATTTTTAATTTTTTGAGGAACTTCAATACTGTTTTCCACAGTGGCTCTACCTATTTACATTTCCACCAACAGTGCATGAGGCTTCCCTTTTCTCCATAGCCTCTCCAACATTTGATGTCTCTTGTCTTTTTGATAATAGCCATCCAGACAGGTGTGAGGTGATACCTCATTGTGGTTTTGATTTGTATTTCCCTGATGGTAAATGATGTTGAGCATCTTTTCATGAACTTCTTTGCTTATCTGTATGTATTCTTTAGAAAAAATTTTCAATTCCTCTGTCCATTTCTTAATCGGATTTATTTTTTTTCTGTTGAGTTGTGACAGTTCATATTTTGGATACTAACCCCTATCAGATTGATGGTTTGCAAATATTTTCTCCCATTCTGTAGGTTGCCATTTCATTTTGCTGATTGTTTATTTTGCTGTGCAGAAACTTTTAGTTTGATGTAATTCCACTTGTTTATTTTTGCTTTTCTTGCTTGCGCTTTTAGTGTTATATCCAAAAAAATTATTACCAAGACCAATATCAGGAGTTTTTCCCTATGTTTTCTTCTAGTAGTTTTATAGTTTCAGGTCTTATGTTTACGTCTTTAATCCATTTTGAGTGAATTTTTGTGAGTAGTGTAAGATAGAGGTCCAATTTCATTCTTTTGCATGTGACTATTCAGTTTTCTTAGCAGATTTCTTAGAGACTATCCTTTCCCCATTGAGTGTTCTTGGCTCCCTTGTTTAACATTAGTTGATATATGTGTGGGATAACTTCTGAGCTCTTGATTTTGTTCCATTGATCTATGTATGAGTTTTTATGACAGTATCATGCTGTTTTTATTACTATAGTTTTGTCATAAAGTTTGAAATCAGGAATTGTGATGCCTCCACCTTTGTTATTTTTTTCTCAGGATTGCTTTGGCTGTTTGGGGTCTTTTGCAGTTCCATACACATTTTAGGGTTGTTTTCTATTTTTGTGAAAAATGCCATTGAACTTTTGATAAGGATTGTATTGAATCTATAAATGGCTTTGAGTAGTATGGACATTTTAAACTACTAATTCTTCTGATTAATGAATTTGAGATATCTTTCCATTTATTTGTGTCTTCTCATTTTTTTTCATCCAAGTATTGTATTTTTCAGTGTACAAATCCTTCGTCTTCCTGGTTAAATTTATTCTTAACTATTTTATTATTTTTGATGCTATTGTAAATGGGATTACTTTTTTTGTTTCCTTTTTTCAGCTAATTCATTATTAGTGTACAGAAGTGCAACTGATTTTTGTATGTTCATTTTGTATCCTTCAACTTTACTTACTCATTGATTAGTTCTAACAGTATTTTGTTGCAGTCTTTGAGAATTTTCTCATATAAGATCATAGTTTCCATTATTATCTTGACTTTCGTTCCTTCTATAGCAAATCTGTTGAGAGTTTTTTTTTTTATCATGAAAGGATGTTGGATTTTGTCAAGTGCTTCTTCTATACCATTGAGATGATCCATAGGGTCTTTACCCTTCATTCTATTAATGTGCTGTGTCACATTTGTAGATTGTGTATGTTGAACCGTTCTTGCCTCCAAGGGATAAATACTGTATGATCATATTGTATGATCCTTTTTTTTTGACAATAGAGATTTAGGATTTATTGTTTTCAACACTTTTATATACCATCACATTCAATTTAATTCTATCCTTAAGGCATCACATTTTTACAGATGAAGAGAAATGGCTTGTCCATGATAAAACATAGCTGGGAGTTTGCAAATTGGAATTTTTAATCCATACCTTCTCCCAAATTCGGTATTGGCTCCTGATTATTTGGGTCCTGCCTTCACTTCTTTCATTTTCCTTTGCGTTTTAAAAAATTCCTGGTTTCTTGAAGAATGGTAAAATCCATTGATAGCTTTCTCTCTTAAAAAAAATCGTGTTGTTTCTATCCATTGCCACTTGCCTGAGAGTTGTCTGAAGTTGACTACTTTGTAAATGCCCCAGGCCAGCTGGGAATGGCTGATGAGTATGTTCTGATTTGTGGGCTGGTAGAGTAGGGGCAAGACATACATGTTCACATGTAGTGTACAAAACCAATACATCTCTCTCGTGCTTCTGTTTATTCCTTAATTACAAATATTTATTGCTTGCTTCCTATGTGTCAAACAATGTACAAATAAGGATACAATTATAAACATTACAGAAATGGCCCCTGTTCTTTCTCTTTCGAAGCTTACATTCCAGAAGGGAATACAGACAAAAGCATTAAATGTACAAATAAATAGTTGCAGGTTTTGCTAAGTCCTACAAAAATCATAAAGGACTCATGTAGAGAATTTTGGAGTAATAAGGTGAAGGCCTCATTGAGGAGATGATGTTTTTAAACTAAGAAATGCAAGAGAAGTGGATATTAGTCATGCAGAGAATCCAGGCAGAGGGGACATTTTAAATGCACAAAGACCCTGAAAGTAGATAAAAGGGTACAGCTATTCTGTTCAATATGGTTGCTACCAGTCAGTGTGGCTGTTGGGCACTTGTAATTCAGCTAGTTCGTATAGAGTTCGTATAGTTCATACTTACACTGTAAGTATGAAATACATATCAGGTTTTTTATTTTCTAATTTTTAAATTTTTAAAATTTTTTAATTAGTTTCAGGTGCATAAGACAAAGTAATACTTAGACGTTTATCTTTTATATCCCTCACATTGTGTGAACCCCCCTCCCCCCATCCACTATCCCTCTGAAATCGCACACAGCCATTACATTTCCACTGTCTCTATTCCTAATGCTGTACTCCGCTTCTTGTAAGTACATACATATATATATACATATGTATACATATATATACATATATATATATATATATATACATATATATACATACATACAAACTTGTAGTTGACATTCATTATTGTTCAGCTTCAGCTTCAGGTGTACAGTGCAGTGATCAGGCATCTACATCTTCCCTGAGGTGGTCTCCCTAATGAGACAAGTGTCCATCGGATACCCTACAAAATCTTTACAACATTATTGATTACTGTATGATTCTTTTAATGTTGAATTTGGTTTGCTAATATTTTCTTTTCTTGATAAACAAACAATATGTATGTGTGTGTGTGTGTGTGTGTGTAATGGAATATTAGTCATAAAACAGAAGGAAATCCAGCCCTTTGTAAGAGCATAGATAGACCTTGGGCCATTATGATAAATGACAGAGAAAGGTAAATACTGTCTTGTCACTTATACATGAAATCTAAAAAAGCTGAACTTATAGAGACATAGAGTACAATGGTGGTTGCCAGGGGCAGGACTGGGGAGGGAGGAATGGGGAGATATTGGTCAAAAGATTCTGGAGATCTAATGTACAGCATGGTGATTATAATTAACAGTACTATATTATATACTTGAAGGTTTTTAAGAGAGTAGATCTTAAATGTTATCAACACACAAAAACAATAGTAATTTTGTGAGGGGATGGAGGTGTTAACCAACCTAATTGTGGTAATCATTTCACTATAATACATATGTTATTACATTGTATACATTAAAGTTACATATGTTATATATTGATAATACTTCAATAAAGCTGGAAAGAAAATAAAACAAAAACCCAAACCCATTCTGGTAGTTGTGCTTTATAGTTATAGATTCTGTCAGTGATTCCTTGAAGTATTCTACAGATCTGTATGTGGCCTCTCTGTGTAGTTCATATCTAGACAGAAGTAGGAAATATGAGTGTCTTAAATTCTACTTTTCTTCACGTACATGTTTTCTTAGTATATACATGTATTCATATTTCTTGATATTTACATATATACATATGCATATATTCTATTATTTATGTACTTTTCTATTCTAATTACATATTGAGTTAATATAGTTTCTTTTTTTATTAAATTTATTGGGGGTGACATTATACAGATTTCAAGTGTACAATTCTATAATACATCATCTATATTTGCACTGTGTGTTTACCACCCAGAGTAAGTTCTCCTACCATCATGATATATTTGATCCCCTTTTCCCTCTTCTACTACCCCTCGTCACCTCTTACCCTCTGGTAACCACTAAACTGTTGTCTGTATCTATAAGTTTTGGTTTGTTTGTTTGTCTATTCCTTTGTTGCTTTCAGTTTTATGTATATGCCACATATAAGTGAAGTCATGTTGTTTTTAACTTTTTCTGTCTGACTTATTTCACTTAGCATAATAATCTCAAGATCCACCCATATTGTCACAAATGGCAGTATTTCATCTTTTTATGATCGAGTAATATTCCATTGTGTTTATGTACCACATCTCCTTTACCCAGTCATCTATTGTTATTTCATCTATTGGTTGTTTCCATGTCTTAACCACCATGAATAATGCTGCCATGAACATAGGGGTAAATATATCTTTACAGATAAATGTTTTCAGAATTTTGGGGGTAGATACCCAGAAGAGGCATTGCTGGGTCATATGGTAATTCTATTCTTAATTTTTTGAGGAACCTCCGCACTGCCTTCCATAGTGGCTGCACCAGTCTGCATTCCCATCAACAGTGTATGAGGGTTCCTTTTTCTCCACAGCCTCTCCAACACTTGTTATTACTTGTCTTGTTGATGATAGCCATTCTAACAGGTGTGAGGTGATATCTCATGGTAGTTTTGATTTGCATTTCCCTAATAGTTAGTGATGATGAACATTTTTTCATACACCTGTTGGCTGTTTGTTTGTCTTCCTTTGAGAAGTGTCTGTTCAGATCCTCTGTCCAATTTTTAAATGGATGGTTTGTCTTTTTGTTGTTGAGTTGTACGAGTTCTTTATATATTTTGGATATTAGCCCCTTATCAGAGGTGTTATTTGCAAATATCTTCTCCCATTTGGTTGTTGCCTCTTTGTTTTGTTGATTTTTTTTTTTTTTCTGTGCAGAAGCATTTCAGTTTAATACAGTCCCATTCATTTATTTTTGCTTTTACTTCGCTTGCGTTTGAGGTCAAATTTATAAAATCTTCTCTGAACCCAAGGTCCATATATTTAGTACCTATGCTTTCTTCTATGCAGTTTATTGTTTCAGGTCTTATGTTTAGGTCTTTAATCCATTTTGAGTTAATTTTGGTATATGTTGACAGATAGCAGTCTAGTTTCATTCTTTTGCATGTGGCTTTCCAATTTTCCCAGCACCGTTTGTTGAAGAGGCTTTCTTTTCTTCATTGTATTTTTGGTTCCTTTGTTGAAAATTACTTGCCCATATATATCTGGGTTTATTTCTGGGTTCTCAATTCGATTCCATTGGTCTGTGTGTCTGTTTTTCTGCCAATACCATGCTGTTTTGATTACTGTCACTGTGTAGTACAAATTGAAGTCAGGGAGTGTGATACTTCCAGCAGTGTTCTTTTTTCTTAGGATTGCTTTGGCTGTTTGGGGTCTTTTGTGATTCCATACAAACCTGATGATCTTTTGTTCTGTTATTTTAAAAAATGCCAGTGGAATTTTGATAGGGATCGCAATAAATCTGTATATTGCTTTGGATAATATGGCAATTTTAACTATGTTGATTCTTCCAATCCATGATCACAGAATATCTTTCCATTTCTTTGTGATTCTTCAATTTTTTAAAAGAATGTCTTATAGTTTTCAGTGTATATATAGGTCCTTCACATTTTTTGTTAAGTTTATTCCTTAGGTATTTTATTCTTTTTGTTGCAATTGGAAAAGGAATTTTTTTTTCATTTTGTTCTGAAATTTCACTGTTATTATATAGGAACACAATGGATTTTTGTGTATTGATTTTGTACCCAGCAAGTTTACTGTGTTCACTTACTGTTTCTAATAGTTTTTTTTGGTGGAGTCTTTAGGGTTTTCTATGTAAAGAATCATGTCATCTGCAAAAAGTGATAATTTAACTTCTTCATTCCCAATTTGGATGCTTTTAATAATATTTCTTTCTCTTGCCTGATTGCTCTGCCTAGGACTTCCAATACTATGTTGAATAACAGTGGTGATGGAGGACAGACCTGTCTTCTTCCAATTTTGGAGGAAAAGCTTTAAATATTTCACCATTAAGTATGATATTAGCGGAGGGTTTGTCATATATGCCCTTTATTATGTTGAGATGCTTTCTTTCTATACCCATTTTATTAAGTGTTTTGATCATAAATGGATGTTGTATCTTGTCAAATGCTTTATCTGCATCTATTGATGTAATCACATTATTTTTATCTTTTATTTTGTTTATATGGTGTATCACATTGATCAATTTGTATATGTTGGACCATCCTTGTGCCCCTGGAATAAACCCCACTTGGTCATGATGTATAATCCTTTTAATACATTGTTGTATTCGATTTTCTAGAAATTTGTTTAGGATTTTTGTGTCTATATTTATCAGAGATATTGGTCTATAGTTTTCTTTTTTTGTGTTATCCTTTCCTGGTTTTGGTATCCTGGTAATGTAGGCCTCATAAAATTAGTTAAGAAGTATTGCCTCTTCAATTTTTGGAAGAGTTTGAGGAGGACAGGTATTAAATCCTCTTTGAATATTTGGTAGAATTCACTAGTGAAGCCACCTGGTCCTGGACTTTTGTTTTGGGGAAGGTTTTGGATGTTCGTTTCAATTTCCTTACTGTTGATCAGACTATTTAGATTTTTCAAGTTCTTTGTGATTCAGTCTAGGAAGGCTATATATTTCTAAGAACTTGTCCATTTCTTCTAGGTTATTGAATTTGGTGGCACATAGTCCTTCATATTATTCTTGTACGATCCTTTGTATTTCTGTGATATTTGTGGTAACTTCGCTTTCATTTCTGATTTTATTTGTGTTTTTTCTCTCTTTTCCTTAGTGAGTTTAGCCAAGGGTTTCTCAATTTCATTAGTCTTTTCAGAGAA
This sequence comes from Rhinolophus hipposideros, assembly GCF_964194185.1. Classification (NCBI taxonomy): domain Eukaryota; kingdom Metazoa; phylum Chordata; class Mammalia; order Chiroptera; family Rhinolophidae; genus Rhinolophus; species Rhinolophus hipposideros. The sequence goes on along the minus strand of NC_138051.1, from coordinate 16,584,680 downwards.
CCATCTCTTTGTTGCATTATTTTTTTCTATTGTCTTTTTGTTCTCTGTTTCATTTAGCTGTGCTCTAAGTTTTATTGTTTTCCTTTTTCTGCTGACTTTTGGTTTCATTTGTTCTTCTTTTTCTAGTTCTTTAAGATGTAATGTTAGGTTGTTTATTTGGAATTTTTCTTGTTTCTTGAGATTGGCCTGTAATGATATAAATTACCCTCTTTATACTGGTTTTGCTGCATCCCAATAATTTTATAGGAGGTATTTTTATTCTCATTTGTTTCTTTTGATCTCTCCTTTTATTTTTCTTTGACCCAGTCTTTCATTGATAGCATCTTGTTTAATCTCCACATATTTGTGATTTTTCCTACTTTCGTTTTGCAGTTGATCTGTTTCAAAGCTTTGTTGTCAAGAATATGCTTGGTATGATTTCAATCTTCTTAAATTTGTTGAGGCTAGTTTTATGTCCCAATATATGGTCTAACCTTGAGAATGTTCCATGTACACTAGAAAAGACTGTGTAGTCTGGTGTTTTAGGATGAAGTGCTCTGTAAATGTCAATTATGTCCATTTGGTTTAATGTGTCATTTAAGGCTGATATTTCCTTACTGATTTTTTGTTTGGATGATTTATCCATAGCTGTCAATGATGTATTTAAGTCCTCTCCTATAATTGTGTTTTGGTCAATTTGTCCCTTTAGTTCTGTTAGTAGTTGCTTTGTATATTTTGGTGCTCCCTGATTGGGAACATATATATTGATAAGTGTTGAGTCTTCTTGTTGATATCATTATGAAATGTGTATCTTTGTCCGTTGTTACCTTTTTTATCCTGAAGTCTGTTGTAAGTATGAATACACCCGCTTTTCTCTGGATTCTATTTGCTTGGAGTATCGTTTTCCACCCTTTCACTTTGAGTCTATATTTGTCCTTGTAGCTGAAATGTGTCTCTTGGAGGCAGCGTATTGTTGGGTTTTGTTTCTTGATGCAATCTGCTACTCTGTGCCTTTTTATTGGTGAGTTCAGTCCATTTATATTTTGGGTGATTATTGATATGTGAGGATTTTCTATAGCTATTCTATCTTTTGTTTTGTGGTAATTTGGTGTCTCCATTGTTTCTTTGCCTTTTTGTTCTTGTGTGTTGTTTTAGTATGGTGTCATTGTATGATTTTCCCCCGTTTCTTCTTTTTTTATGTTATATGTCTCAGTTCTGGATTTTTTGAGTGGTTGCTGTTAAGTTTATGTAAAAGAAAGTTTCATATATACAGTAGTCTTTTCTTTTTAGCATGCTTCTTATCTTCATTCCCCTTTGCCGATTCAGACTTTACTCTCTCCCTTTTATGTTTTTGTTTTCACTTTGGCAAAATATTCATTTTGTTCATTGAGTTTATTTCTGAGTTCATTGTACTGCCTCATCTGGGTTTTCTTGCATCTCTGTGAGTTATTTTCAGAAGTGCAATCCTGAATTCTCTGTCATTTAAGTCACATATTTCCATGTCTTTAAGTTCAATTTCTGGAGATTTTTCATTTTCTTTCTGAGCTGTGTTGTTACCTTGGTTATTTGTGGCAATTATTATTTCTCTTCCTGGGCTTGGGTAGAAGTGGATTCTGCAGCAGGTTGATATAAAGAGGTTTTTCTTTTGCTTTCCAATAGGTGTCGCTGGAGTGTTTATTTTCTCTCATGCTGCAGTGTTTTATTTTCTCTTGCGCTGTTCCTGCTTCTTGCGTGGTGGGAGGTTTCCTGGGAGGTGGGCTTCTCTTTTGTGATCAGGTCTCCTGCATCTCAGGGCACAGCCTCCGTGGGAGGATGTGGTGGGCAATGGTGTTCTGAGCCTCTGAAACCCCAATGCTGCCCCATTAGCTCAATGCATAGCCTGCGTGCCTCAGCGGCCTTGGTTGACCGTGCACAGATCTCCCTGGAAAGGTGAGGGCGGGATGGGCTGGGACAGGTGGCAGGTGTATTTGTGGCTCTGATCAATGGCAACTTCCAACCCACAGCTCTCTTGTCCCTACAGCTCCTTCTCTGTCACCAGAATTAACTGCTCTGTGCATCTGGTGTTCCGGGACTGTTTCTCCAGTTCTCAGGGCCATAGATATTCTGTTTTTTAATCCCACATTGCGATCGTTTCTTCTGAAGCCTGCTTCTAACACTGGGAGGGTAGGGGAAGGTGGTCTGATTCCATATCTTTGTTTTCTGCCTGGCAGTAAGGGTTTAATCTGTTGTTGTCACCCTTCTGTATGCAGTCTTTGCTCCGAGGTCTCTGCTCCATCACAGGATTCAGCCACATTATATGCTCCAGCAGTATTGTGGGCCACAGAAAGTGCACCTGCAGCCTGAATCCTTCCCTCTCCTGGGAATGCAGTGAGCTCTGGGCTGCATCTCAGCACTTCAGCCATCCGTCCTCCCTTGTTTGCCCCTATTCGTCCATCTTCAGATATTTCGATGCACAGATCTCTCAGATGTGCTTGTGTCTTGTGTGAGGTATCTTATGTTGAATTATAGCTGTTCAATTTGTTTTAAATTCAACGGGAGATTTCAAGGAGCACTCCTTATGCTGCCATGTTTCTGAAGTTACCCTAAGTTAACATAGTTCTTGAGATAAGGGAAGTATAGTAAGTCATGGAGGGTCAATATGTCTAATGGACTTTAGTACATCTTAAAGTATATAACTAGCTTGTATAAAATTGTTATGTTTGGCATTTGAGCCTAAATTCAGTGTAAAGGAAAATATCTGAAACAAATTATTAGCAAAATTAAATACAGTTAATTTATTGACAGTGGTTCAACAGGCAGGAAATGCTATATCAAAGGACTGAAACTAATCTCTTTTACTAGTAATGAGTGTTGTTAGGGTTTGAAGTACTAATGTATAATGACTGCAAATTATTTACAATTATTAATGTATTATAATATTGATTTTATTAAGTTGATTCTATTATATTGAATTAAGTTGATTCTATTAAATTAAGTTGATTCTATTATAGCAGAGAAAATAAATATTAGGCTGTAATTCTATTGCTTAAGCTTGTAAATATTGAATTGAAAACTTGTAGAGAATATTTGAATAATGTACAGAAATTCAATATTGTTAAAGTGCTTTTGAAAATAGACTCACAAATTTATTTTATAGGGTAAAGCATTTTAATTATTTTTGCCCATTCTACCCAGTTTTTGCATTAAAAGTAAAGATTAAGCATGTGCTTTCTTTGGATACATAAAGAGCATTTTCTATTAATTAAGAATATATACAATCACAATTAATGTATTTCCACGTTATAGTGTTACTTTTATGTAGCTAACAGAATATTGTATGATCAAATTATTGTGCTTTGCTTTAACTCCATTATTAACTTTATAAGCTGACTTTTGAAAAACATCAAGAATACATGATTTTACATTTTTCGATAATGTCCAAACTCCATTAATAATAATTGTAACTGAATTAATTTTAAATGTATAGCAACTCAATTGATTTTATATATTTTTTTCTGCCTTTTTGTTTCCTTATTAATAAGAGAGTAAAATCTGCAGAAGAGTTGAGGAAGGAGGAGACCATAGCTCCATTAGAGATTAAGGATGACATGCAAAGCCATATAAAAGAAGTGAAGTTTCAGAAAACAAAGGCATTGGAGCGTCGTCAGATGATTGAGATAAATGAAATTGAGGAATCCCACTCTGTGAAAAGAAGTATAGATACCATCTTAGATACCATGAAGCACAAATACAGTATAAGAAATCTGTCTCTCTCTCTCATTGAAGCATCTAGAAAAGCTGGCATTAGTTATATTGTTTATCCCAAGAAAAAGAAGATGAAATGGAAGAAAGGATTGAAATTCAGTAAACTTTCAAGTATATTGAACGTTTTATCCCAGCCTCCAAAGATTCTTAAAAGGTCTTGTTTAGTCAATAATTGTTATAGTTTAAGAATTGCGTTATGGTTTTGGACTTAATAGTATAATTGCATCCATCGATGTTGTTATTATTTTACTCAGCACTGAAAATATGCTGAACTCTTAGCTAAAGGACAATCCTTTATTTTTTAAAATACAGCTATTTAGTAGTATAAATATGTGAATGGTTCAAACTATAAAGGTGGGGCTGATTTAAGGACATGAAGCAATACTAAGTGCATCTGCTGGCTAAATGAAATCTTTTAGTGGAAAGAAATAAAATCTACTAAGTTATAGTTCTGAAGCGATTTAGGAACCAAACCCAACCTCTGCTTTGAAATACCACCCATTCAAAAGTTGAAGTAGATTGTTGGAATTTCACTGTTTTTAAATTTTAAAGTATTAAATTAAGTATGAAATCTAGAGAGACAAACTGTTTTTTAGTGTGTTATGAGCCCTAATTCAGAGATCAACACAAAGAAATATTTTTTCTCCTTGCTTGGAGGTAATAGTATCTGGCATGTTTAAAAAAATGGAGGGACCTAAGATAACAACTCAAAGTCCAGGTATGTTCATATTTAAGTTCAGGACATAATTTTCTTATAACCCAAGTGTTGTGCAAAATAGTTTCCAAAATGCTCTGGGCTTTGTTTCTCTTTAGATCTCCCCAGATGACAAAGAATTCATTAAAGTTATGCCATTTTGAAAAGTAAAGACTTTCCTAGTGATAAGAGAGTAATAAATGTTTTGTTCACTTTATTGTTATAAAGACTTGCTGGTTCTGAAAAAGGGTCAATTATGTTTTGGTGTGATAATTTATTGTCCCTTAGCAGATGGGGAATAACCTTTTATAAATGTGAGTGACAGAGTGGAAAATAGACCAACCCTAGTGGAGAATGCCATTCAAGTTCTGAGTTCTTTGCACACTACTTCTTAAATTTTCCCTGAAACAAATATAATATCTAGAAGCTTTTTTGTTAGCTCATCTTTAGAAGAATTTAGGTGAGTATTTCTAACTTGACAAATGTTTTAGATCAGACCCAGAAGATTGCTTATACATTTTTGATACAATTTCTCTTTTCCTTTTTTATAATTGTTTTCTTAGTGTTTTTATTTTATTTTAACATTATTATTTTTTTTACTTGTCTTTTTTTATTATTAGTTTCAGGTGTACAAAACAACGTGATTAGACATTTACACCCCTCACGAAGTAATAAACCCACCAAGTCTACTACCCATCTGACACTGTACTAGCTAATACAATACCATTAACTATATTCCCTATGCTGTACTTTACATCCTGTGGATGAAATATATAATTATAGTTGACATTCAATATTATTTTATATTAGTTTCAGGTGTATAGCGCAGTGGTTAGGCATTTATATAATCTATGAGGTGATCCCCAGATAAGTCAAGTACCCTACATAGTCATTATATTATTGATTATATTCCCCATACTGTATTTTACATTCCCGTGACTATTTTGTGACTACAAATTTGTACTTCCTAATTCCTTCACCTTTCTCACCCATCACCCAAACCCCTCCCATCTAGCAACCATCAGTTTGTTCTCTGTATCTACAAGTCCATTCTTTTTTGTTTATTTATTATATTCTTTAGATTCCACACATACATGAGATCATATGGTATTTGTCTTAGTCTGACTTATTTCACTTAGCATAATATCCTCTAGGTCATCCATGTTGCTGCAAATGGTAAGATTTCATTCTTTTTTTATTTCAGAGTAATAAAAATCATCTTCCCGTTTGGTAAGATGTCATTATATATATGTACCACCATTTCTTTATCCAATCATCTATTCATGGACATTTCTGTTGTTTCCATATATTGGCTGTTGTGAATAGTGCTACAGTTAACATAGAGGTGCATATATTTTTTTGAATTAGTGTTTTGGATTTCTTTGTATAGATACCCAGGAGTGGAATTGCTGAATCATAAGGTAGTTGTATTTTAAGTTTTTGAGGAACCTCCATACTGTTTTCCACAGTGGTTGCACCAATTTGCAATTTCATCAGCAACGCATGAGGGATCCCTTTTCTTCACATCTTTGCTAGCACTTATTTGTTGATTTATTGATGACAGCCATGCTGACAGGAGTGAGATGGTATCTCATTGTGGTTTTATTTTGCATTTCTCTGATAATTAATGACATTGACATCTTTTCATATGTCTATTGACCATCTGTATGTAATCTTTGGAGAAATGTCTATTCAGGCCCTCTGCCCATTTTTTAATTGGATTGGATTTTTTTGGTGTTGAGTTGTATGAGTTTTTTTTTTTTTTTAATACATTTTGGATATTAATCCTTTATCAGGTATATCATTGGCAAATATCTTCCCGTTTGGTAAGATGTCTTTTTGTTTTGTTGATGGTTTCCTTTACTGTGAAAACATTTTTAGTTTGATGTGGTCCCATTTATGTATGTTTTCTTTTGTTTCCCTTGCCTGAGGAGATATATCAGTAAAAATATTACTAAGGATAATGTCTGAGAGTTTACTTCCTATATTTTCTTCTAGGATTTTTATGGTTTTGGGTTTTGCATTTAATTCTTTAATTTATGCATTTAATTCTTGTACATGGCCTAAGAAGGTGGCCCAGTTTCATATTTTTTCCATGTATCTGTCCAGTTTTCCCAGCACCATTTATTACTCATAAATAGACTGTTTTTCCCCAAAGTAAATTCTTGCTTTTTTGTCATAGATTAAATTAAACCATATAAGCACAGGTTTATTTCTGGGCTCTCTATTCTGTTTCATTCATCTATGTGTCTGTTTTTATCCCAATACCATGCTCTTTTGATTACTATGGCCTTGTAGTATAATCTGATATCAGGTAGTGTGATACCTCCTACTTTGTTCTTTCTCAGGATTGCCATGGCTCTTTAGGGTCTTTTATGGTTTTATATAAATTTTAGGATTATTTGTTCTCGTTCTGTGAAAAATGCCATTACTATTTTGATAGGAATTGTGTTGAATCTATATATTACTTTGTGTAGTATGGACATTTTAACTATATTAATTCTTACTATCCATGAGCATGGCGTATGTCTCCATTTATTTGTATCTTCTTTAATCTCTCTTTTCAATGTCTTATAATTTTCTGAGTACAGGTCTTTTACTACCTCAGTTAAATATATTCCTAAGTATTTTTTGATCCAATTATAAATGGGATTGTCTTCTTAATTTCTCTTTCTGATGGTTTGTTATTGGTGTATAAAATGCAACCGATTTCTGAATTACATTTTCTCTTCTCAAAATATTACGAATCTTTACCATCATAGAAAGGATAATATACCGCATCATTTTGGCCATGACCAAGAGACTTCAATCTATATAAAGGACATAAGCAGATTTAACACTGCTTCAGTGGGATGTTTTACTGCTTACTGACCATTTATCATTTTGATTATAAAGTTTAATCATTTAAAGAGATTTATTTGCTTTTTAATAAATGAATTTGAAATTTTAATAAGTTGCTGACAGGTATAACAGGAGCCATAGGGTAAGCCTTTTGGTGGAGGCAGTAAAACTAACTGTGGGAGTGTTATTTAAAATAATACTTAGTACAGCTTTCCTAAGTTCTTTAAAAAAAACGTCTTATCTTAAACTAATTCACTTATGGAGCAACTTTAAAAATAATTTTATTTCTATAGTTTGAGATCTTTTTGTTTTCTTTTCCACTAATCTTAACTTGGTTAACACAGAAATATCCTTCTTACCATTTTATATTAGACCTTTAAGCTTGTTTAATCACATTTATTCTGGCTGTCTACTTTAAATGGTTAGCCCTGATTTCCACTAGTAAAACTTCCATACTTGACCTGCTCCTGAAAGCAAATCTGTGGTCTCAGTCTTGGTTTACTTGGCCCATCTTGCTCCGCTACATCCCCAACAGAGGCAGAATTTATTATCTACAAGCAGGAGGTGACATATTTTCCTTAATGCCACTAATCTCTAATTTCCCGAAGTCAGGTATTGCTTTTGGTATACTATCTTGGTGCATGGTAGTATGGGATGGAATAGAGCAGTTCCAGAAATTCCCACTTGACCTTTACTACCATTATATCCCTCAGTGTATAGCTTATGCAGTTATTAAGTTTATTCATTCCCACTACAGATTCTGGGAGTATGGAAATTATCACAGGATGGGTCCATGTCTCACTAGATCCACTGTTAGGTGGTTTCAGGCCAAGATTCTTTCTACCATTTTATCTTCATAATTCCCTAATTTGATTGATGTACTTCAGTAGCATCCACAGTGGGTATCCATCCGTGGATCAGCATAAGTTTAAACCCAGTGTCTAATAACCCCCGGAAGATTTGCCCATTTAATATTTCCCAGATGTTTGGAAGCTTTAGGGTAAAATTCATTAAACATACCCAGTCCACATATCAAGATCCTTAATGGGACCTGGTCTGGCCTTCCTGTCACATGAGAGGTTTTGAATTGGGAACTGGCTTAGGTCTGAGAGCTGGATAAGAGGTTGTGAACCCCCACTATAGGTGCTTAGACTTTCATCCAGAAGACCTAAACGTTTTCATCTATGTAAGTCAAAGAATAGGCTGCCCATCTATCTTATTTCTAGGGACCTTTAGTCATTTAGTTATTGCCACAGATCCTTGGGATTTAAAATTATGTGATTACCATTGCATCCCTCCCTGTGTTTTTTTTGATAACTGGGTTCAGTTAATACACCAGAAACCTGTGTTTATTTCACAAGTCTTTGGGCAACTCTGATGCACAACAGAGATGCAGTAATTTTCTCTGTGGCTTAGTTAATTTATTGATTATAAAAATAATTATATACCTGTAATTTAAAAATTATTCTTTTAAAAACTAGATCAATGTCTCACGGGATCCTTCCTGGACAGAAGAAATATATGCTCAAAGTTCCATTATATGAACGTCAATTACAGTGTCCCAGCCTGCCCTCGTGTTTAAATTTTGACAAATTTGTCCAAAGTAAGGGAGGAATTCCAGAAAATGTTGACCCTCGAACATGGGTTATTGATATGTTCTCTAAGTATAAACCTCAGAAGACCACCTCAAGAGAGAAAGTTGTTAAAATACTTTTTCCTAAAGACTTGTCTAAAGAAGTAAAACAACCACCAAAACTAGAATTGAGTGATTCCTTGGAGTGCGATCTTCCTCCAGAGGTCATTAAGCATTATGAATACGAAGTGGAGATCTTGACTGAAGAAATAAATAATAAGAAAATGTATACTGCATTTTCATATTGTAGGCGTGGAGCTATTTATAGGAAACTGGGAAAGTTGCAGAGTGCTATGAATGATCTACAGGAAGTAAGTTTTATTTAATGAAAATAACAATTTTAATAATTTACACTTGCATATAATATATAGGAATTTTTACTAAAATTTTGAATAATGAATTTGTATTGTACATTTGTGATCATAAAATTATATTTATTAGCATTTTCAAATAATAAACATTAAAAGCACTAGATTTTTGTCAGATTGGGAGGTACTGTTTTATACCATACATGTACAAAGCCTTTGGGATCCATAATATTTGAAATGTGATAGAGTATATTCCTTTAATACATCAACTTCAATTGAATTTATACATATATTTTCTAGGCTATACACTTGGAACCATTGTTTCTCAATGCCTATTGGCACCGACATCTCATTTATCTTTTCCAAGACAAAATTAACGAAGCTTTGGATGACTTGAATTACATAAATAAATGTAATAAAAATAATGCAGGTAGGTTGTCTGTGCAGCCAGTTATATTAATTATATCTTTATCTAAGCTTTGATCATTTAGTGGTATTATAAAGATATGTAAATCAATATAGGTCTCCAAATGGGTTGTGACTTCCCGGAGTTAAATTTACTATTGATATTGTAAATTTAAGACTCCTATGATCCTAAATTGTTTTCAAAATACGCATCATAGTTTGAAATGTTAATATCCTTGGTATACATTACAATAAATTGGTTGCTTACTATTCATTCCACAAAAACAATGTGAACTTCAAATTTTTAGTTTTAGAAGTGATTCACAAATCTTTTCTTGACCACAAATCTCTGAATTAGAGTTGTAGTGTTCCTAAGACTTCTCAGTTGTATGAAATCTGCATGTTTGTTCTTATGTAACGTACTCTAACCGACTTGAATGACTAGACATGGAACTTTTTGGGAATAAGAAAATGTCATACTCATCTTTGTATTCCCAGCATCCATAAAATACTCCTAAAATGTAGCATGAGCTTAATAAATGTTTTTCAATCTATGCTAATCTCTGCTAAAAGTTCATACAATTTGTGCCATCTAAATCTAAACTTTTACTATAAACACTATAATATTATGAAACATTCCAGACATACAAAAAGGTAATAGTTAATTTTTGTTGCTTCAAATTGAAATTGAAAATGCTTTTAACCATAAATGAGTATTTATCCAGACTTTGAGAACAAAGTTTGCACTATTGAAATTTAAAAATAAATAAAACCGTTACATTAAATGGTTAGGAAAGTATAATAGAGAAACATTATTCTACGACTATAGTATTAGAGAGAGACGGATTAATCTTTAAAATTTTTCATAATTAATAAAAGAACTGTAACACTAAATTTTATCTTTTGAATTTTCTTTAGAGGCATATTTGTCAAAGGCAGAAATTTACAGGGAAAAAAAAGACATTACTCTGGCAATTCTAAACTATTCCCAGGCAATTAAGTGCAAGCCCACGGATGCCGATATGTATTTCAGGAGGGGTGAGATGTATGAAATAACAAACAAAGTACTGGCCATTGATGACTTTTCTAAAGTAAGCTGTATCACATATAGTGCCACCATTTATATGTTTTAGATTATGATATTCTTTCACATATGTTGTATAATCAAAACCATTATAGATTAGCACCTAGAACATTCATTACTGCAGTTGATGTTACCACTACTCGTATGTCAATTTTTCTTAAGTAGATTTTTATTTCTCAGTTACTGTTGACATACAACATTATTTTAGTTTCAGGTGTACAACACAGTGATTAGACATTTGTGTAACTTGTGAAGTGATCACCCCGATAAGTCTAGTACCCATCTGACACCATATATAGTTATTACTATATTATTGACGACATTCCATATGCTGTACTGACATCCCTGTGACTATTTTTATAACTGTCAATTTGTACATCTTAATTCTTTCCCCTTCCCCCCCCAAACCCTCTCCCATCTGCCAACCATCAGTTTCTTATCTGTATCTATGAGTTCGTTTCTGTTTTGTTTATTTTGTTTTTTAGATTCTACAAATAAGTGAGATCATACGGTATTTGTCTTTCTTTGTCTGACTTATTTTACTTAGCCTAATACCCTCTACATCCACCCATGTTGTCACAAATGGCAAGTTTTCACTCTTTTTTATGGCTGAGTAAATTTTTATTATTATTATTAGTGAATGAATGTGTTTATGTTGAAGAGTTGGGTGTGGGAGCATTTGAGACAAATCTGAGGGAGGCTTGACTTTTCCAGCAGTCTCCTCTTGAACCATAAAACAGTGGTTAAAGAAATCTTTGAAAATTGCTTCTTCCCTACAGAGAAAATCATCTTCCATATAACTCTTGAGGCACAGTTGATTCTCTTCTGCAGCAAACCCATCTATTCTCAAAAAAGCTGTGCTCACTGGCTTGTTCGTTCATTCATTTACTCACAAATATTTATTGACTAAGGCACTCTACAATGTAGTGAATAAATCTTAGTGAATAAAACAGACATGTTTTTTGCTTACATGGAGTCTATAGATATTAGGTTCCATATAAATATAGATATTAAAGAAATAAATCTATACATAAATATGTAATTACAAATTATGTTAATTCCTGTGAAGGAAATAATTATTTGGGGGGATGGTAATTTATATTTAGTTGGGAGATATCAAGGAGTTCCCTTGAGTAAGTAGACTTGTAGCTGAATTGTACTTTGAGGCTAGAATCAATCAAAATAGTCTCCTGATTGCAGCAGAATTGCAGTGGTGGTCTCCTGACTTTTAACTCTAAATTCTTAGTTCTTAGTACAATTGAGAATTTAGAAGTTATTTAAATAATTTACCTTTCTATTTTTCCAGTTGCTCTTAATCCATGATGGTTAGCCACATACTTGTATTATTTTTGCTTCAAGATAATATTGTAAGTTTTGGTAACTTCTGATCTAGAAAAAAAATCTTTTCAATATTTTCTTTTGAAGATATTGAAGTTGTTATGTTATCTGTTGTGTTTGTTTTCTCCATCTGGCACTAATAGTTTAAAATTTGGCTAATGAAGCAACTTGAGGTCAAATAAACTTCAAAATCTTTAGGTTTTTTTTCTTCCTGTTTTAAAAATACTTGGTAATGTTTGTGCTTCCATCCCTCCCCAACCCCAATAGCAAGGAGCTTTGTAATCGAGAATACAATGATTTAGTCTGTTCATTCTATTGCCTTGTATGTCAATGTGAAATGAGTGAACCATGTCAATACCAGTTCACGTGTCTCCATCATTTTAGGGACTAGATTAATCCATATTTGATTTGATTGAATCAGCCTTGATGTGGTCTAATGTGTATCATCTTTAATTGAGATAAAATGCTGGGGATATAATTGGGATAAAGTTGATAGATCCAGTATAACCCTACTCTAGTTAGACAAGTCTCTTAGAAAATTTTATTGATAACATTTACAGTGGGCAAAAGACTTAGCTGTTTATATAGGCTGTTTCAGTCTCTCGCTCTCTCTCTTTCTCTCTCTCTCTCTCTCTCTTTCTCGCTCTCTCGCTCTCTCACTCTCTCGCTCTCTCGCTCTTTCTTGCTCTCTCTCTCAAAACCTCTCCTTTCTAGAATTAGAGGATAAATGGATTTCCTAACATCATGGTCTTTAAATGCAAATATCAAAGTTTTTGCATCTTAAAGAAATTTGCTTTTATATAATCTGAAGTTAAAAACATGGTTGTAATCCTTTAAATTTGTTGAGTTTATATACTTTTGTTTGTTTGTTTTTCATTATGTGATTTTTTTTTGTATCTCCTCTCCACCCTCACACCCCCATGTAGTGTATTTTTTATGATCCCAAAAGAATAGATGCCTTATTGAAACGTGGAAGGTTTTACTATGAAAATGAAAACTGGAATGCAGTCATACAGGATTTTACAGCCTTGTTAAATGTAGATCCCCAAAATTCTGAAGCAAGGTGAGAATTATTTTATGTGTGACTTTTGAAATTATAATATTTTTTGAAATACATTCTCAGGAAAGAAAATTGCTTGAAATACATCAATAGCCCTTTAAAAATAGTGAATCAATTTTCAGTGCTACCAGTGAATGAACATCTTAACTATACCATAACAGTAGTGGCTAATTTAATTTAATAGGCATAAAATGACAATTTAGAGTTACATTAGCATTTCTTAAATACTAGTTACATTATCAATTTTTAAAGTATTGACCTATATTTTTATTCCTTTTTATGTCCTTTGTATTCATCAAGAACAGAGAACTATTCATATAGATTTCTGTAATATCTTATTGTAACTTGGATGTTAAACTTTGTTCTTCCAGCCGTATTGTGCATAATACAGTTCTCATTTTGTTGCTTTTAAGTTGTGTTTTGAAGAGATTTAAAAAATATGCATAACCTCAGACCTACTCATTTTTTCACTCACAATTTCTGTTTAATATTAAATTTTTTATAGTAAAATAAAGCATGCATCCAGAAAAGTGTACAGAATACAAATGCACAGCTTAATAACTTAAACAATGCAAATATACCTGTGTTACCATCACCAGGTCAAGAAACAACCTCCAGCCCTCTAGAAACCTCTGTGCCTTTGCCTCCCCAAGAAACTTACCATTGCCTGGAATTTATTTTAATCACTTCCTTGTAGTTCTTTATAATCTCATCACATAAGTATGTGCCCCTATGCATTCTTAGTCTAGTTTTGCCTTTTTTTTAACTTTATATAAATAGAATCACATGGTAGTATTCTTTCACGTCTTGCTTCTTTTGCTGAATATTGTATACTATTGCCCGTGGCTCTAGTTTACTCATTTTAATTTTTATAGTATTTAGTTGCATGAATATATTACAACTTACTTATCCATTCCACTGTTGATGAACATGGATATTGAGTGTTTCTAGTTTTTGATGATTATGAATATTGTTTCCTTCAACATTCTTGTACATGACTCTTAGTACACACATACAAGAGCCCCCCCATATCCGTTGGTTTTGCTTTCCTCAGTATCAGTTACCTGAGGTCAATTGCAGTCTGAAAATATTAAGTAGAAAATCCCAGAAATAAACAATTCATTGCTTTTAAGTTGTGCACCATTCTGAGCAGTGTGATGACATCTTGTGTCATCCCGCTCCATCCTGCCCACGGCGTGAATCATCCCTTTGTCCAGGGTGTCCATGCTGCATATACTATCCACCCATTAGTCACTGTGGGGGCTAAAATGAAACAAAACGAAAAGCTCCTCCAGCTTCTAAGTTCTTCTAGCTGGACAAATAATCAAAGTAATAGAGATTAAAAGAGCAAATCAAAATTTTAATACATGCACACAGACAGTTCGCACAGGCATGAAAATTCCAAAAGACAGTGAGGCCACATTGGGTATATAAGACATTTTGGGCAAAGGAGAGGGGTATTAGATTTCAGAAGTGAGAGTGGGCGATTTACGGGTACTTAAGGAAGAGCAGAACATACAAGGCAGGAAAATTCTTGCTAAGCAACTCACAAACACCAGGACATGGGGTATCTAGCTAACAGGCTTGGAGTCTTCTTGAGAAAGGGCGAGGGTGTTCCTAAAAAAAGCAGGTTTATCTGTTTGAATCTCTTGGGCAGGAACGGGGAGAGGCTCAAAGTTTCTTTCTGAGTCTTATCCCAAAAGTTAGCTTCAGGGTGGCAAAATTTGGGGATTGACTCTCAGGCTGAGTGGCTGTGAGGATTGGCCATGCCCACAGCACACAAGCTGATGTGCGGGGGTTGACCCCTCAGAGCAGGATTCTCCCTATGAGGCTCTGGTACCTACCAAGACCACCCTTTTGATGTTCTGCTTACCCAGCTAATCTATTGTGGTCTGATTCCTGGCCACTGAGTGTGCTGATTTGGGTGTCTCTTGGGAGGGGCTCTTGTGCAGGCCAAGGCCAGCCACTGCCTGTGACCTGTAGTGGGGGCTACCTGGTAAGAGACACAAAATGATCTGTGGTTGGTCGTTGCCTGTGCTGGACTTGGAGGTACTTGGGGGAGGACACATGCTAACTGAAGCCAACTGCCACCAATGCAGGGCCCGGGGCAGCTCAGCAAAAGGCCTAGTACACCCTGAGGCCTGCTTCCACCTGCCTGTCACCTGTAAGGATCAACTGCTAAAGAGTCTTGGGTGGTATGTGAAGCATGGCTGAGGCCTGGTCTTAGGGAGCCACCAGAGTGGGGTGAGTGGTTTGTACCAGGTTAATGCTAATTCAGGTTTAGTGCCAGTGCTGAGCCTGGGGGCACTCAGCAAAATTCTCAGAGCATACTGAGGCCAGCTGCCCCCCATTTGTGGCCTATCAGCCCCAGAGAGTTGCCCAAGAAAGACTGCAACATGCACTGGGGCTGACCGCCTACCTTGGAAAAATGCCTCCTATAATATAACCTTCTAGAGTATATTTTATCTTCTCCCTGGATTTGTTTAACTTCTTCAGAGCAGGCAATCTACTAGCTTATTCCTCCTCTTTTTCCTTCATTGTCTTCTTTATTTCGTTTCTAAAACCTGATTTGCTTTACATTAAGTGATTGAATGTGAGATTTTCAGGAATTGATATAGTTGTGATAGTTTTGAGTGATAATTCAATAATAATGATAATTTCAAGATCGGAGTCAGAAGTTAATGGAGATAGAATCGTATCACACAACTGAGGTAATAGCTTTTATCCATGTAGAGCAGCCTCCCATGTCTCTGGGCGTATTTTCAATGCCATAAAAAAATACCATAACAGCTCTATCGACTGAGGCCTATTTTGTTCAAATTGAATTATTTGGTTTTTCTATGGAACAACCTTGTATGAATTAGAGCCTAACATTTTGGATATTCAATAAAAAATAATAATTTAAAAATCTCATATGTATTGTATTGTCGCACCTCTCTGATAAATATAAGAAATATAATAAAATTAATAAGCACTTAATTAACAGGGAGCATATTATTAATAAGCATGTAGTTATATGTACAATAAAGCATAATTTATTTATTAAAAAGTTCCTATCCCTTTTGTTATTAACATTATGACCAAACTATCTTGGGAAGCAAGGAGAAATAATCACAAATTTTTAAATATAAAATTAGTTGTATAGGTTAGCAAAAAAGAGAAACAAGTACATTTTGCAATACATATTAAAATGAATTTTTTTCTTTTTCTAGAACATACCGAGGGACAGCATATTTTAAACGGCGCTTTGATAAGCAAGCAACTGAAGATTTTTCTGTTGCAATTCACCTAGATCCTAATAACTGGCTAGCACTATATTATAGAGCCTGCTTATTTAGAAAGAGTAACCCTCTTAGAGCGCTGCAGGATTATAGTGTTTCAGGTACTTTGCTTTCAACTGTACACAAATAGGAGTTTGATCTTAGGTTCAGCAGCTCACCTTTACAGAGTAGAATATGAATGTGGGATGACAAATACGAATATTATTATATAGTTTTATATATAGTTATTTATATAAACTTTATATAGTGTTTATATATAACTATTATTTTATATATATTTATATATAGTTATATATAGTTATATATAATATATATTATATATATAACTATTAATATATATTTATATATATTTATATAACTATTATATATATAATATTATATATAATATATATAATATATATTATACATAAAACTATTAATATATATATTTGTATAACTAAATATACATATAACTATTTATATATAGTTATTTATATAAACTATTTATATAGTGTATATATTCATATATACCTAAAAGCTGCAATAGTTTAGCTCAGAATGTTTCTAATATGACCTTTTAATGTATGTGAGTATGTCTGTATTTACATGTGTGTGCAACTGTGATAAAGGAAGAATGTCATAGCAAAGAAATCTCTTTCTACATACTAAGTTCTGAGGATATTTCTGCTAATTCAGGGCTATTTTTTTAGTCAGCTTGCTAAAACGGTAGTGACTTTTTTTGGTAGGCTGTTTCCTACTCCATAGGACCAGCCCATGGATTAGTCAAATTCAGAGTGTTTTAACCCTTAAGCCAGAAATGGGCTTTGAGAATCATCAATAAGACAATGCCAACAGCTAAAAGTGGCCATTTCTACTTTACCCTATTATCAGTGCATTCTTGGTATATGAATATGCCCAGCACAATTCTGGGCATAGAGTAAGTGCTCAGTAAACAGTCAATTAGCCCATCAATTAGCCCATCCTGACTGGCAAATTCCAGCTAGAACCGAACTCCCCAAACATGGCTATGTTCACCCAGGTATAAAGTCCTAGAATCCTGTCTCCTAGATGAGGCAGTATCAAGAGATTAAGAAACAACTAGGCTCCTAAACAATGAAGAGAATACAGAGTTCCCCCGGCAGGTAGTCTAGGATGATTGTTATTTGATGTCTCTAAGTCCATTTGTATAAGTAAGTTACCTGCCTTACCTCCAAGTCCTACTTGCCTTAGAGTAGCCTCTCTGAGCTGCCCATGCTGGTTTATGTGTGTGAGCATGTGCCCCAGTCTGGACTTGTACTGAAGCCTGTTCTTTGGTCACCAGCAATGCCTTCCTGTCTTCTGTCAGGGCCATCAAGGGCAATGGCACCCTTCTGACAGCAATCCACTAAAATGAATCAGAAGTTACATTCTAGATTCTAGGCCCATCTTTGCCAATGGCTTCCACCACGACCATGTTCAACGTACCTAGTCCCCTTTGGACCTTAATCTCTTCATCTGTAAAGCGAGTGGACTATCCTAGATTACCAGCAGGATTTCTTCCAGCTCTAATGAGTTTGTGAACCATGGTAGCCACCTTGTTACTTATCAACAAATACAGTTTATGTGAATACTATTTTTCACTTTTCAAATAAGTATACTCATTGTAGATACGTTTCATTTTATGTAATGTTTAAAAATGGTAAGTAGTAGGAAGGTTATAGACTAAAATATAACTCGGATGTTTGTTCAGAAGCTGTTTAAGAGATACACTTTTATTTTTAAGCTCTCATAAATGATGGCTATGAGAATTTTAGCTGTTTTCTACATCGGGGCATACTCTATGCAGATCTAAAACTTTGGTTGTTGGCAATCTGTGACTTTGAAACTGTTATTTCTCTAGAAAGGTACGTTTTCCTTTTCATTCTTACTAATTTCACTTTTGTATAAAATTAAGAAAAAATGAAATGAAAGAAAAAGCTTTCCTTCTCATCATTAGTAACCTTGTAAAAATGAGACAATTTATAAAGTCATGCTAAAATTAGACTGTTACTTCTAAAAATAAGGTTACTTCTAAAATAAGACCTGTTGTCAACCTCTGTTTGCCTCAGATACTTTTGCAAATGTTAGACATTGAATAGGTTTGAGAGGAATTAAATCCATGGAAAACAAAATCAACAAGTTCTTCAGAGGAGTTTGGGGATACCCAGGTTAGAGCTCTTGGAAGTTAACTTCGTGGAACACTGTCATCAAGTTTTAAAACAATGACAAAATATTCTGCTTGATGTATCATTGCTATGCACAACACACAACTCAAAATAAGTAAACCTCTGTTTAGAACTTCTGACTTCATTTTGATGAGTTAAAAGAAAAAAAGCCAACAACATTTAGAACTTAAGTTCAGAAGGAAACAGGCTTAAAGTTACATACTTTAAGAAAGAAAGCTAAACTGTAAAACATAGAATTTAATGAAATAATTCCTCTTTTCCCCCAATGAAGCATTTATTAAAATGGAAGGTGTCAAAAAGAGTAACAAACCATATGCCAACCAGCAGCCTGTTTAATTAGCTTATCAATAAGGTAAACTTTGACCTTGACTCAGGAAGGTCATGAGCCTGGCTCTATAATGGCTGCAATGGTTCTTTTTTGGATATTTTTGAGGTAGGAAGGGAAAGAAAAGAGTTTCAGTTGCAAAAAGCTAAAACATGGGCAGTAGGAACTTTGCCGACTTTTAGGTAAAGGGTCAGGGCTGAAGTTGTCTGTTGCATCATTTTGAAATAGAAGCATCAAACAAGGTTATTTCTATATTGAAAATTGTTTGATTCTTAGAGAGAAAACGACATTTATTTGATATAGAAAAGAAGCTATGTTGGGAGTGACGTCATAGGAATGGCGGCAGCGGGGCACATTTTCTGAGTTCTCCTCCGGATTTTATTACAAACGGGACATATAACCCATCAAACAACTCTTCGCTCATCACGCAGAACAGCTAAGAGATTCCTAAGAGACTCGTGTAAGGATTACTTGAAGCTGCGCAAATTGGGCGAACAGGGGAAGAAAGAAGGGAGCGGAGAGGAAACGCGCGGTCGCGCGGTGGAATCAAGCCGGCGGCGGCGGCTGGCGGTAAACTGCAGCTCTAAAGACACAGGGAGATATAGAACACGCAGAACAGCGGGGAGACTCGTGGAGGAATTTGCCTGAAGGTGTGCGCGGATTACAATCAGGGGAGGAGGCGGGACAGCGAAGTGGAAGCGCGCCCCCCCACCCCCACCCACGCGGAGCCGAGGCCGGCGGCGCCGGGACTACGGAACGCAGACTCCTGGAAGCGGAGCACAGGCCGTGCAGCGTTGCTGCGCGGCTCCCAGGTCGGACGGAGGCTCGTGGAAGGTTTGCTTTGAGGTGCACTAGGTGGGCGAGCGGGGGGGAGGAGCGTGCTCACAGAAAAAGTGGAGGGCAGCACCCGGGGCTCTAGAGTCCCACGGGAGCCCAGGGTGTGGCGGAGAGCGTAGGGTCCAGGAGGTGAGCTCTTTCCCTGCGTCCCACAGTTGATCGCTCCCGCCGGGGCGGGCAGCTCGTGGGCCTTAGGGCAGACAAAGAACTGAGACGCCACACCTGGGCCCCTCACCGCGCTTTTCGAATCCTCCCCCCGCCCTTCCAGAGACTCAAACTACCCCTAACTGAGAAACAGTGTCAGATTACAGAGGGGCGTCTGCGCTCAGGCGCTGGGAAGATTGGCAGCCGGCTCTGACCATCGGAAGAGGCTGGGAGGAGGGGATTTTTGCTGGACGAGGAGAGAGGAGACTCCCACACCCCCAGCCACCACCTTTTCAGGCCTGCGGGAGGAGTGTGAGTGGCTGGCCTGGGAGGGAGGAGACCCCTCCATCCCCAGGCCCCACCCTTTCTGGCTGGCCTGCGGCGGGGCAAGGGCAACCGCGGAAGCAATCCCTGAGTTCAGCAGTAAGCGGCAGTCGCAGCTCCCGGCTTTCAGCAGCTTAGAGATCTCCCGCCCGCCCCCTCCCACTCATCCTTGGAAGGAGGGCCCTAAGACTCAGGAGTACTGGGCACAGGGCTGTTGGAGCTACTCTCAGCGTGCATTTGTGCAGGAAAGGACAGAAACTGCAGGGTCTCTCTGAAAACTGTCATCCAGACCCCTCAGCCCCTCGCATTTAAATCTACACTCCCAAATTCACTCTGGGCACCAGGTGACTAGCGATGCCTGCGCACTAGGCAGGGAACTCTTTGGCACAGCGGAGGACAACCTGGAGATCACCTGGTGGGCTTAAGCCAAGACTGGTGCTGCTTTCTGTTTTGCTTTGCTTGGTGGTCTTTATTTTTATTTATTTTTTTATTTTTATTTTTTATTTTTTATTTTTTATTTTTTATTTTATTTTATTTTTTTTTTCTTTCTTTCTCTTCTTTTTCTTTTTTCTTTTTTCTGCTTGTTGTGATTTGCTTTGTTCTGTCTTTATTTCTTTGATATCTTTGCCTATGTAGAGTGGGGATTGTCGGTTGTATTTTATTTGTGAATGTACTTGATTTGTTTTCTTTGTTGTTGTTGTTGTTGTTGTACTTGCTAACTTTATTTGTGCTGAAACTGCCCTACCAGGGCCCAGCTTAAGAGGCACAAGATTCAACATATCCAGAAGCCAACTCTGGACCAAACCAGAGTACTACCGGGTTTGACCTACAAGTCACCCACGGAAGGAGGGCCCTAAGACTCAGGAGTACTGGGCACAGGGCTGGTGGAGCTACTCTCAGTGTGCATTTGTGCAGGAAAGAACAGAAACTGCATGGTCTCTCTGAAAACTGTCATCCAGATCCCTCAGCCCCTCGCATTTAAATCTACACTCCCAAATTCACTCTGGGCACCAGGTGACTAGCGCTGCCTGTGCACTAGGCAGGGAACTCTTTGGCACAGCGGAGGACAACCTGGAGATCACCTGGTGGGCTTAAGCCAAGACTGGTGCTGCTTTCTGTTTTGCTTTGCTTGGTGATTTTTTTTTTTTGTTGTTGTTGTTTGTTTGTTTGTTTGTTTTGTTTTGCTTTTTTGTTTTTTTGCTTTTGTTTTTGTTTTGTTTTGTGTTGTTTTGCTTTGTTCTTCTCTTTTTTCCTTTCTTTTCTTTTTCTTTTTTTTCTTTCTTTCTCTTCTTTTTTTTTCTTTTCCTTGCTTGTTGTGATTTGCTTTGTTCTGTCTTTATTTCTTTGATATCTTTGCCTATGTTGAGTGGGGATTGTCGGTTGTATTTTACATGCGAATGTACTTGATTTGTTTTCCTTGTTGTTGTTGTTGTTGTTGTTGTACTTGGTAACTTTATTTGTGCTGAAACTGCCCGACCAGGGCCCAGATTAAGAGGCACAAGATTCAACATATCCAGAAGCCAACTCTGGACCAAACCAGAGTACTACCGGGTTTGACCTACAAGTCACCCATGGAAGGAGGGCCCTAAGACTCAGGAATACTGACCACAGGGCTGGTGGAGCTACTCTCAGCGTGCATTTGTGCAGGAAAGGACAGAAACTGCATGGTCTCTCTGAAAACTGTCATCCAGACCCCTCAGCCCCTCGCATTTAAATCTACACTCCCAAATTCACTCTGGGCACCAGGTGACCAGCGCTGCCTGCGCAATAGGCAGGGAACTCTTTGGCACAGCAGAGGACAACCTGGAGATTACCTGGTGGGCTTAAGCCAAGACTGGTTCTGCTTTCTGTTTTGCTTTGCTTGGTACTTCCTTTTTTTTTTTTTTTTTTTTTTTTTTTCTGCTTGTAGTGATTTGCTTTGTTCTGTCATTATTGCTTTGATATCTTTGCCTATGTTGAGGGGGGATTGTCGGTTGTATTTTATTTGTGAATGTACTTGATTTGTTTTCTTTGTTGTTGTTGTTGTTGTACTTGGTAACTTGATTTGTGCTGAAACTGCCCTACCAGGGCCCAGCTTAAGAGGCACAAGATTCAACATTTTCCAGAAGCCAACTCTGGACCAAACCAGAGTACTACCGAGTTTGACCTACAAGTCACACACCCAGAGGGAATTCTCTGAAGGCACAAGAGCCCATAGAGGCCAAACCTCATTTAAGTGGCCAACCCTCACCCAGCAGAACACCCTGTGGTGAGCAGAGCCAAGTTTCACAACTAGACGGCCTAGGAGTTAAGCCCACCTACTCACAAGCAAAAAGCAATCAAAGTTCTTCTTGAACAGGACGATATACTAAACACACGAGCCTCCTGTGGAGCACATGCAGAGAAGAACGAAGTAGTCCAAGTCAAATATAAAAGACACATACTACATAAGATAACCCAGCAAGAACTAAGAGCTCTAGGGGATCTTCCTAATACATCAAAGCAAACACAGAGAGTCAGTCAGAATGGGGAGACAAAGAAACATGTCCCAAATAAAAGAACAGAAGAAACCTCCACAACTGGAACCAAATGAAGCAGAGGTAACCAACATGTCAGAGACAGAGTTCAGAACACTGGTGATAAGAATGTTTAAGGAGCTTAGAGAAGACATAAAGAAGGATATAGAAATCATAAAGAACAACCAGTTAGAGCTAAAAAAGGATGTAGAAATCTTAACGAACAACCAGCTAGAACTAAAAAACACAATTACCGAAATTAAGAACTCACTTGAAGGAATGACCAGCAGGTTAGATGAAGCAGAGGATCGAATCAGCGACTTAGAAGACAAGTTAGCAGAGATCACTCAAACTGAACAACAGAAAGAAAAAAGAATAAAAAACAATGAAGATGGGTTAAGAGACCTCTGGGATAACATCAAGCGCAACAACATGCGCATCATAGGAATACCAGAAGGCGAAGAGAAGAAGCAAGGGATTGAGAACATATTTGAGGTAATAATGTCAGAAAACTTCCCTAACCTGATGAAGGAAACCAACATACAAGCCCAGGAAGTGCAGAGAGTTCCAACCAGGATAAACCCAAACAGGCCCACACCAAGACACATTATAGTTAAAATGGCAAAGCTTAAAGACAAAGAGAGAATCTTGAAAGCAGCAAGAGAAAGGCAGAAGGTTACATACAAGGGAACTCCCATAAGACTATCAAATGACTTTTCTACAGAAACATTGAAGGCAAGGAGGGAGTGGCAGGAGATACTCAAAGTGATGGAACACAAAGGCCTACAACCTAGATTGCTTTATCCAGCAAGGCTATCATTTAAAGTTGATGGAGAGATAAAGAGCTTCCCAGAAAAGAACAAACTGAAAGAATTTATGACAACCAAGCCAGCATTGCAAGAAATACTAAAAGGACTTCTGTAAATAGAAGAAAGATGAAAACAATTTACTACAAATCTAAAAATGGCAATAACTATGTACCTATCAATAGTCACTTTAAATGTAAATGGATTAAATGCTCCAATCAAGAGACATAGGGTGGCTGAGTGGATAAGGAAACAAGACCCTTGTATATGCTGTATACAAGAGACTCATTTCAGATCAAAAGACACACACAGGCTGAAAGTGAAGGGTTGGAGTAACATATTTCATGCAAATGGAAGCAAAAAAAAAGCTGGAGTTGCAATACTTATATCTGACAAAATAGACTTTAAAATGAAAAAAATATTAAAAGACAAAGATGGGCACTATATAATAATAAAGGGATCAATCCGACAAGAGGACATAACCCTAGTAAACATCTATGCACCTAACATAGGAGCACCTAAATATATAAAACAGGTACTGATGGACATAAAGACAGAGATCAACAGCAACACTATCATAGTAGGGGACTTCAACACACCTCTGACAACAAGGGACAGGTCCTCCAGACAGAAAATCAATATGGAAACAACAGCCTTAAATGATACTTTGGAGCAGTTGGACCTAATTGATATTTTCAGAGCATTTCACCCCAATGCTGCAGAATACACGTTCTTCTCAAGTGCTCATGGAACATTTTCTAAAATAGATCATATGTTAGGACACAAGACAAGCCTCGATAAATTTAAGAAAATTGAAATCATACCAATTGTCTTCTCTGACCACAGTGCTATGAAATTAGAAATGAACTACAGGGGAAAAAAACCAGGAAGATACACCAATTCATGGAGGCTGAATAACATGTTGCTAAATAATGAATGGGTCAAGCAGCAGATCAAAGAAGAAATCAAAAGATATCTTGAGACAAATGAGAATGAGAACACGACGACCCAAAATCTATGGGATGCTGCGAAAGCAGTCCTAAGAGGGAAGTTCATAGCACTGCAGGCCTACCTAAAGAAACAAGAAACATCACTAATTGACAGTTTATCTTCACACTTAAGGGATCTGGAAAAAGAACAGCAAAATAAACCCAAAGGGAGCACAAGGAAGGAGATAATAAGGATCAGAGCAGAAATAAATGAAATAGAAACCAGAAAAACAATACAAAAGATCAATGAATCCAAGAGTTGGTTCTTAGAGAAGATAAACAAAATTGACAAACCTTTAGCCAGACTCATTAAAAAAAGGAGAGAGAGGACCCAAATTAATAAAATCAGAAATGAAAGAGGAGAAGTGACAACAGACACCACAGAAATACAAAAAATTGTAAGAAATTACTATGAGCAACTATATGCCAACAAATTTGACAACCTTGAAGGAATGGACAATTTTCTAGAGGCGCACAACCTTCCAAAGCTAACTCAAGAAGAAACAGAAAGCCTGAACAGTCTGATTACCACCAGGGAAATTGAATCAGTAATCAATAATCTCCCAACAAACAAAAGCCCTGGACCAGATGGCTTTACAGGTGAATTTTTCAAAACGTTCAAAAAAGAATTATCACCTATTCTCCTCAAGCTCTTCCAAAAAATCCAGAAGGAAGGAAGACTCCCAAACACTTTTTACGAAGCCACTATCACCCTGATCCCAAAAGCAGACAAAGACACCACAAAGAAAGAAAACTACAGGCCGATATCTCTAATGAACATAGATGCAAAAATTCTCAACAAATTATTAGCAAACAGAATTCAGCAATACATTAAAAAGATCATACACCATGATCAAGTGGGATTCATCCCTGGTATGCAGGGGTGGTTCAACATCCGCAAATCAATTAATGTGATACACCACATTAACAAAATGAAAAATAAAAATCACATGATCATATCAATAGATGCAGAAAAAGCATTTGATAAAATACAGCAACCTTTTATGATAAAAACCCTTAAGAAAGTGGGAATAGAGGGATCATATCTTAACATAATAAAGGCCATATATGACAAACCCACAGCTAACATCATACTCAATGGGGAAAAGCTAAAACCATTCCCCCTAAGATCAGGAACAAGACAAGGTTGCCCACTTTCTCCACTTCTATTCAACATAGTGCTGGAAGTTCTAGCCACAGCAATCAGACAAGAGAAAGAAATAAAAGGCATCCAAATTGGTAAGGAGGAAGTAAAATTATCATTATATGCAGATGATATGATACTATATATAGAGAACCCTAAAGACTCCACCAAGAAACTATTAGAACTGATAGATGAATTTAGTAAAGTAGCAGGATATAAAATTAATATTCGGAAATCAGTTGCATTTGTATATACCAATGATAAAATAGCAGAAGGAGAAATTAAAAAAACAATTCCATTTACAATTGCTCCAAAGACTATAAAATATCTGGGAATAAATCTAACCAAAGATGTAAAGGATCTGTACTCAGAAAATTATACAACACTGAAGAAAGAAATGAAAGAAGACACAAATAGATGGAAACACATTCCATGTTCATGGATAGGAAGAATTAATATAATTAAAATGTCCATACTGCCTAAGGCAATATACATATTCAACGCAATTCCTATCAAACTACCAACGACGTTTTTCACAGAAATAGAACATATAATCCTAAAATTTATATGGGACCATAAAAGACCCCGGATAGCCTCAGCAATCTTGAGAAATAAGAACAAAGTGGGAGGTATAACGATACCTGATTTCAAACTATACTACAAGGCTACAGTAATCAAAACAACATGGTACTGGCATAAAAATAGATACATAGATCAATGGAACAGAATAGAGAGTCCAGACATAAATCCATGCCTATATGCCCATCTAATCTACGACAATGGAAGCAAGAATGTACGATGGGGTAAAGATAGTCTGTTCAATAAGTGGTGTTGGGAAACCTGGACGGACACATGCAAGAAAATGAAGCTGGACCACCTCCTTACACCATATACAAAAACAAATTCAAAATGGCTTAAAGACTTAAATGTAAGATCTGAAACCATAAAATATCTAGAAGAAAATATAGGAAGAAACTTCATGGACATTACCCGGAGTAAGATTTTCACTGATATATCCCCTCGCGCGAGCGAAGTAAGAGAAAAAATAAACATGTGGGATTACATCAAACTAAAAAGTTTTTTCACAGCAAAGGAAACCATCAATAAAACAAAAAGGGATCCTACTGTATGGGAAAAGATATTTGCCAATGATATATCTGATAAGGGATTAATATCACAAATCTATAAAAAACTTACTCAACTCAACTCCAAAAAAACAAACAACCCAATTAAAAAATGGGCAGAGGACTTGGGGAGACATTTCTCTAAGAAGGACATACAGAAGGCAAGAAGACATATGAAGAAATGCTCAACCTCACTAACCATCAGAGAAATGCAAATAAAAACCACAATGAGATACCACCTCACTCCAGTCAAAATGGCTATTATCAATAAATCAACAAACAACAAATGCTGGCGCGGATGTGGAGAAAAGGGAACGCTAGTGCACTGTTGGTGGGACTGCAGATTAGTGCAGCCACTATGGAAAACAGTATGGAGGTATCTCAGGAATCTGAAAATGGAACTACCCTATGATCCAGTAATTCCACTCCTAGGCATCTACCCGGAGAAATCCAAAACTCCAATTCAAAAATCTGTATGCACTCCTATGTTTATTGCAGCACTTTACACAATAGCCAAGATATGGAAACAACCAAAATGCCCATCGGTAGATGACTGGATTAAGAAGCTGTGGTACATTTATACAATGGAGTATTACGCAGCCATAAAGAAGAAAGAAATCTTATCATTTGCAGCAACATGGATGGATCTAGAGAACATTATGTTAAGTGAAATAAGTCAGAAAGAGAAAGACAAGTACCATATGATCTCACTTATATATGGAATCTAAAGAAAAGACTATGTGAATGAACTAATCAGAGTCAGTTTTGGGGACGCAGAGAAAAAACCGAGAGTGGTTAGATGGGTGTGTGAGAGGGGGTTGGGGATAAGGGGAAAGGTGAAGGGATTTGGAAGCAGCTGGTAACCACAAGATGGCCTCAGGGTTTTTCTTTTGAAAATTAATTTGGGGAAGGTATTCTATAATGTTGTAAAGATTTTGTTGGGTATCCGATGGACATGCGTCCTATTTGGGAGACCACCTCAGGGATACTGTGGATACCTGATCATGGCATTGTACATCAGAAGCTAAACATTAATGAATGCCAACTATAATTTTATATATATAATGTGATGGTTCAGTGTGAGGTCGGAGGGATAGTGGATGGGGGGAGGGGGGTTCACAGTATGAGGGATATAAATGATGAATGTCTAAGTATTACCTTGTTTTGTACACCTGAAACTAATAAATAAATTAATTAATAAAAAAAAAAAAAAAAAAAAAAAAGAAGCTATGTTAATATCTGTGTGATGCTGAGAAGTTTTAACCACAAACCTTGAAACTATTACTGTTTTTCACTGTTACTCATGTTGAATATAATATAGCCTGAGGCAAAAACTTCTGAGTTGAGGGAAACTAATCCTGTAATTCAAGATAAATCAAGTTGAAGTCAAGGAAGAGTAAAGTATCAATCGCTAAGAGTCTAGAAGACTTCAGAAATTCTGCTCCTAGCCTAGTCTCTACAAATGCTGACTCCCTGCTAAGGATTTTATAAAGATTTTTATAATTTTTAATAGAAAGTAGTTAACTAATTTACTTTGCTTTAGTAAGACATTAAAAAACAAAACAACCCTGATATATATTGATGTTTGTATTTCAATAGGTTCATTCATAATTGGAGAGCATTTGGAATAACTAAAATGTTTAACAAAATTTTGCTTTCTCATTTTTTTAGAACTGTTACTTTGGCTTATATAAATATTGGCCTCATATATCTGTTACACTTGGATGACTACATTGAAGCCACATGGTATTTTTCTGAGGCCATTAGACTTGATCCTTCATATATTCAAAGTTATATTTGTCGAGCAGAAACTTATTATAAGGTATCTAAGGTTTGAGAACCTTGATTTTTTAAAAAAAGTTTTAATTGTCTGGATATTTGTTCAATATAATTGAAAATATTCTAACGTATTTTTTTCTCAGAGCCTAATGCATTTATAAGCAATAAATATTAACTATAGTTAACTGTAATTGCCCACTTATAAAGCCTCTACTGATGAGGTATGAATTTTTGTCTTTCATTTTCTTTTTGTTTAAAATTATACTTGTGTTCTCCTTACTACAAAAGTAACATTTATTTATTGCATATAACATATGTATGCAAATAAAAATAAATTTAAAACTCTCCATAATTTCATTCTCTAGCGATAACTGCTATTAACATTTTAGTCTGTCAGTTGTGTATTTGCGTCTGTGTGTGTGTGTGTGTGTGTATGTGTGTATTAGTGAGTGGGTGGGTTTATAGAATGGACTTCATGCATAGAATGGGGTCCTATTCATTCATAATTTCCTTTAAATTTTGTTTAAATTTCCAGTTATTTACATTTTAAAATGTAATTTAAAAATGTAAATTTAAAAATCCTTAGTGTAACAAATTTGAACAATATAATAAACTGTAAAAGTCTTCTTTGACTCCAACCAAATCTGACTTTGCAGAGATAAACACTGTTAACTGTGGTCTCTGCCTTTCAAAACAGAGACCCCTTTCCACTTCTCTGCCACTAACCTCCCTGCCCAAGACACTGTCATTTCTCATCAGGTTTATTGCAGTAGTCTCCTGGTCTTCTTGCTTCTGTTCTTTACCTCTTTTTGATGGATTTTCAACACAACAATCATACTGATCCTATTAAAACATTTCAGATTATTTCACTTCTTTGCCCAAATAATTTCAATAGGTTCGCTTTGCACTCAGAATAAAAGCCAAATCCTGCAAAAGCCAAAGGCCTACAAGAGCCCACGTGAACTAGCTCCTCGTTATCTTTCTGCCCTTATCTCCTATAAGTCCTCTGGACACACTGGTTTCAGTCAGGAAGGCTAGGTTATGGTGTGGAAACACATACACACACACAAACACAGATAAAACAAACTCCTCTGCAAAAATTCAAATGAACAACAACAAAAAAAAACCCATAAAAAAAAAACCCACTTCAAAAATCACCATTTTAAAATCAAGCTTTTTCTCTTGCTCACACTGTGTGTCCACTGAGAGGTGGCTAGAGGCTCTGTTTTTCACTATCTACATCTCAGGACCCAATGTGACTAGAGTCTCGTTTAAAGCCCCTACCTTCCTGACGATGGAGGTAGAAGACCCAGGGCAGGTTTAGTATTGTCCTCAGGGAAAGTTTGCTCTTGACTCCTGTTGGGGAAGAAATGGGCATATTGTAGTGTGTGGTCGTTTTGCTTAACTCCAGGCTGTTGGAGCTGAGGGCTTCTGGAGGAAGTTGGAATTTCTTTTGGGTGCACTTAGAAACCAAAGCGCCAGCGTAATACCAGGGTACAAACACATATATTCAAAACATCATTTTCTGAGGAGGCAAAAATTTCTACACAGTAATAGTTGAATAAATTGTGTTGTATTCACACCATCGAATGTTATGTAGTCAATAAAAACAATAATTAGAACTATATCCGCTGACTGGGAGCATATTTCCTTGAGATACTGTTAAATAAGAAAAGCAAGATTCAGAAAAGAGTGTAAAGTATACATTATGATCCCAAGTAAATAAAACAATTACAAATCATATCCTGTGTGTGTATATAGAATAATACTTATGGCTACTGTGTGGGTTCCATCTCCAGGGTGAATCTAATCTAAGGCTGCCTGGAGAAGTCCAACCCCAGAAGAGCTTATAAAGATCTGAGAACAAGCCTCCATCTTTCTCAGCGAGGGTTCCCTCAGTGCATAAACACAGTTGGGACAGGTGGACTCATACAGACATGTGACTAGATGATTTAATAACTACACCAACCTAAGCAGGGCCAACTCAAGAAGCAGTTGGCCAGAAGTTCCACAGAAATTCTCAATATTTTAAAAATGCATCTCAAACTCTCTCCTTTTAGGTTCCCTCTTTTGACTCCACCCACTATTTCCTCCTAATAGTTTGTACCATTTCAACAAGTACTGCCTGCTTCCAGGCACAGATTAGTTTTGTGCATTCTCCTCTTTGATGTCAGCACAGTAAGAGAAGTCATTGGCTGTCTCAGGTTCATTTTCCCGGGGTCTGTGTTGTCCTCCTTTTGTAATATTCCCAATGACTTTTGTCCCCAAATTTGTACAAATCTAGGTTATGCTCCTATGACCAGTATTAAGGAAAGAATCAATGTTTACTTTTCATTGTATATTGATCTTAAGCAGACATCTTTTTCATCATTCTTGTATTTTGTTTTATTCATTTATTTGCTGATTAAAGTGCCTGCTTTTTTCTCTCTTATTTTTAAGTGGAATTGACTTTTTAATTTTACTCTCCTTTGAATACTAATTTATTAATATGAGTAAAGTTTGGTGGAAAAAGTGTTATGGTGGAAGGGAAAAAACCTGAAAAGCTAAACAAAAAATGAAAACAAAGTAGAATGTATGATACTTATGTAAATTGTGCGGTTATGTTAAAAATTCTTTGAAATGAAAGATAAATGGTTTTTAAAAACCATAATTCTTTGCATCATAAACTTTAAAAAAAATTTGCATCCCATTTGCTATGTGATTCTTAAGAAAAATGGCTCTTAGGAGATGTTTTTGTAAAATTTCTGTATCGGAGGATAGGAAGGATGAACATCAGAAAGGAAGCAATCAGTGTTGTTATGAGCTAAGTTTCTGTTTATCACTCAACAGTTGCATAATTTGAAAAGGGCAGTAAGAGAGTTATCTCGTGCTATCCACCTTCAGCCAGATGGAATCCAATTATATATAATAAGGTATGGACATAGAAATAAAATTCTCCTTGGGATAGCTGAGCAACTGCGCTAGCTATTGGAATCTTTAATTCTCTCTCGATCTTTCCAGACTCCTTGTTTTACATTTAAGCTTTCAACAATGGCCATCAACCAACCAGCAAGTTGGATACAGTTATTGTTTTTGTTAAGCTTCAAGATAATTTGTAATATAAGATAAACAGATCTTTCTCTTTGCTCTCTCCTTACCTCAAAACACAACTGTTTAGTGTTTAAATTCTTTGAGGCCTCTGTAGATTACTGGTTATGTGGTTATCACATAGCTTATGAAATTAAGGTAACATATTTTGAACAGTTTGATTGTGTCCACAGAGGTACCAAAAGTAAATCTCAGTTAATTCAGTGGAAAAAAAAAAAAGTGACACACGGAATTGTATTTCAAATGCAGTAGAGCTTGCTATAAAGAGACCCATTGCAAGTTATGAGTTATCACCAAAAATATGTTAGAGTCTCTAACATGCGAAAGGGGCTTACAGATGGGAAAATGGACTAGAACAATGCTTTCTGATAAAAGCTTGCTTTGTTTTTAAACTTTTGAACCACGTTTTAGCAATTTATGTAAATACTTCCCCACTTTTTTGTCTCTTGATAAACTGTGTTTATCTTTTGTAATTTCTCAGCATCAGAGTATCACACTTTAAATACAGGTAACTGCAAAAAGCTTTGAGTATTTTTCTTTCGCTTCACATTTCCTAAATTGTTTTCTTATTACATCCCCAAGCTAATTGGTCCACTTAGACTGCATAAAATGTTTATAATTTTGACATTGTTTTCATCATAGATATGTAAGTATAAATAAATGTATGTTAATTTAAAAATTTTAACTAATTGGTTATAAGAAACTTTACTGTAGAAAAATTATTCATAACTGCTTAGAATTGAAAAGGTATTATTTCTTCCAGAGGACAGTATCTTCTTATGATGAAATGTTATGCTCTTGCAAAGTTCACTATTTATCAAGTAGCAGAAATGAACAAAGGTAAATATAATTAGTGCAAAATTATAATCATCTTAATTTAAAAAGAAACACCTCTTTAAAACTTTTAAACTATTTGCAATAGCTATGTACAGATAGCTTGGAGGGTTCACTTGAAAGTCAAAGTTCGATTCTGAAATCTTAAAACTTCAGTTTCACTTGTACATAATCAGTTAGTAAAATGGTTCATAACATTGTGAATTTTGTGAGATTTTCATAGGAAATGCCAGGCTTACACTTTTATTTTTGTTTATAATCGAAATGTCTTTTGTTAATAGATTTTAACATCATATTGATTTGTTAACTTATATTAAAACAGGTCATTGAATTGCCTGACGTCTTTAGAATGATTACATATAATTCTAAATCCTAGACAGTTGACAAAGGTATTGATAAACTTTCCTTTCCTTTTAGGTGTCATTGAGTTGAGTCCTATACAGCAAGCACTCATTTATTCCTTTTGTGAAAACCATGACAAGGCCATTCAGGTCCTGAGTCGGATGACCTTGAATAAGCCTGAAATCACCATGTATACTCTATTAGCAAAAGCCCAGATGAAGGCCAAGAGATACAAGGTGCAAAGTCTTACGTAACGTTTACTAAATCTATTAAGAGAATTTTTATATTTTTCTTCAAATGCTTAGATTTTTTTTTTTTTTACAAAATTAAATTATACCATTTTTAAACTGAATCTTCTGTTAATTAACACTTGGGTTGTTTCCTTTTCATTTTTTTTTTTCCTCTTAAGAGTAGAGCTGCTATACATATTCTTTTTCTTGTCTTCTGTTAACACGTGGAGTAGTTTTCCAGCATTTTCCAGAGGGTCCTAGGAGTGGAATTGTTGGTATGTAGAGAATGTGAATGTTTCACTTTCAAGAAAGTGACACATTGTTCCATTGGGTTGTACCAGTTTATTCTCCCACCTGCAGTGTATGAGTGTTCCTGTTGTTCTGCATTCTGTATAATAATTGGTGTTGTCAGACTTTAGTTTTGTCAATTTGGTGGATAAACACTGCTGTCTCATTGTGGTCTTAACTCATATTTCTTAGTTTGAGCATAGGTCGGGCATCTTTTTATATGTTTATTAGCCACTCATATTTCCTGTTCTATCAATTTCCTATACACGTTTTTTGTTTGTTTCTCTTTTTCTTATCAATTTTAGGCCTTTGCACACTAAATTCTGTATGTTAATGGTTGGTTATATGTATCACACATATCTTCTTGCAATTTGTGGCTATCTTTTCCTTTTCTCTAAGGGTGTCTTTTGGTGAACACAGGTTCTTAATTTTCATGTGGTGGAATATAATTACTTTTTGTTTTATTGGCATGGCTTAAAAATTTTTTGTTTAAGAAGTTCTTCCCTGCTCCAAGGTCATAAAGATATTAACCGTATTTTCTTCTAAAAGTTTAAAAGTTTTACTTTTTTCCATTTAAGATCTTAAATTGGAAATGCTGCCTTAAATTAATATTTTTTTCAGTTTGAGATAGTGATAAAATTTCAATTTTTCCCATATGGATATTCAAATGTTCCAGTATCATTTACTAAAATGTTCTCCTTAACCTAAAGATCTGAAACGCTGTATCTATCAGATTACAAGTTTTCATGTATGTGTAGATGTGATTTGGGGCCTCTTCTGTGCCTTTGGTCAATTTTTCTATCCCTGGCCCAACAGTGCAATGTCTTAATTACTATAGCTTTGTTGAAATTCTTAATATCTGGTAGAACAAGTATTCACACCATATTCTCCAAGAAATTGCTGGTTATTCTTGGGCCTTTACTCCACTCTATGTATTTTTCAATTCAGCTTGTCAGGATCCATTAAAAACCCTATTGGAATTTTGATTGAATTTTATTGACTCTCTTGATGATTTTAGGGAGAATCGACACCTTTATGATATTTCTTTCCTTTTAGGAATGGTCTTATATATACTTTAATCTCCATCCCATGTCCCGTTTGCTCCACTAGAATACTGGGGTCCCCCTTGGTTTTCCTTTTCTACCCAATCCATAGTGATGTTCCTTTGGTTCTACTTTCTAAGTATCTCTCGAATCCACTTTCTTTCTCTATTTCTGTGGTCATTATCCTAGTCCAGAACATACTTTTATTTTGCTTGAATTATAGCAACAGTGTTACAGTTTTCCAAGTATTTATCTACACAGCGGCCCCAGTACTGTTTTCCGAATGTAAGGACACCTACCTGCAAATCCCCAAAGCTACCTGAGTAGTGAAAGAGAGGTGGACATCAGCTAGAGGAGGAAGCAAGAGGAAGTGAAGATGTGTTCATTTAAATTTAAATGGCATGAAAGACTTGAACTCAAAGAGTCAGCTAAGGTGCAGAGAACTAAAAGAGGAAGGAGATAATAGGTTGTGTTCAGGTGGGGCAGGAGGAGTTGGGGTCAAATACACAGCTTGAAGAGTTAGCTCTGAAAAGGAGCAGAAAGGAATGCATTCAAAAACAGGAGGGGAAAAAGGAAATGGAGGAAGATACAGATACACAAGAAGTTAAAAGGAGGGAAATTGAAGTGATGATATTTTCTATGGCAAGATCTTGTGCTGAGAGTGGGAATGGAAGGATGGATGTTGAGGCTGTAACATGGGGAGAAAATGCGAAGGACACAGGACACAGCATATCCAAGTTATTATAAATCTCATCGTTTCTTTAGCAATTTAATGTAATTAAGAAAATGGGCTAAAGAGTCAAAAGTATTTGTGTTTCTATATAGATATATTCATCAATTAGCTAATTACAAAAAGGCAGTTCTATCTGGAAATTGAAGTTTTGTTTTCATTATTATTCAACTATTTTGACTCAATAGTTTAAGAGGGTGATTTTTGATGTGAGTTTATTTTCTGGTGTCCATGGGACCTCGTTAAGAGCACAGCAGGAAAAAACAAAGATTGATTAAAACCCCATCAAAAATTATCACTGGAGATTTTCTACTACCTAATAGCTGTTCTGTATTCCCTTCAGGAAAATTACTAGGAAATTGGTGATAAACTAGTTTATAAACTTAGGTCTGATTTAAGACTATAAGGAAATAACCTTTAACATTTAGTTCCAGAAGTCCACGGGTGTAAGCCTGCTTAAGTCCCTGCATTAGGATAGACACTTGGGTGGGACCCGCTGCCATCAGAAGCCAGCCTAGGTTCTCTTCTCGCTGAGTGCCACATCTGTGCCCTTGCCAGGCCTGTGTGTCCGTGTGGGAAATGAGAGTAGGGCTAGTGCTCAGGATTCCTTTTAATGGTTAAGGCTTTCATGTTCAGTAAATATTAGAAAGAAACATTCTCGCCCCTCTCACTCTCTCTCTCTCTCTCTTTTTTAAACCATTATAGGAAGCTGTGCTAATGTTTAAAAGAGCTTTGGAAGTCTTTTCTCATTCCCATAAAGGACCAAATGCCATAGAGGCTTCAGTAAACTGTCTGTATAACTTGGGTGTTTGTTACATGGAAGAAGGCAACTTACAAATGGTATTTTCTGTTTTTAGGAGCATAAGTTATTTGTGATTTTAGAAATTGCTTGCCCTCAGTTCTATTTCAGAAGGTTACCTATATAGTGAGTGACTAACTCAAAGGTTCTTATAAAACTTGGCTTACTACAGTAAGTATGTGCCCTGTAATATCTACTACTTTGTTTTAGTTTTCAACACATTTTATTTGAGGCTTATTTGTCAACAATATTCTAAAGAGTAATGTGTGTTTCCCACCAAAACAATAAATCTAACTGCAAGAAATTATTATAGCAAAATAATTTCATCATATTAATATGAATTTACTTATTAAATCGTAATACTTTAAATTGAGTACTTCAATGTAATGTAGAATAAATGAAGAATGATCAGGGCACTGATTTCTCTTACTGACAGCTGAACAATTCAAATCAGATTGAAAACGGTTATTAAGGTGGCCAGATTCTTTGAAAACCAGTTGATTCAATTTTTATATATTTATACAGTATTTGGCTATTTGACACACAAGGCCATTTCAAAATTGTCAATGATGTGATAAATGTGTAAAATAGTTGATATTTTCCAATGGCTAATGTTGGTTTGGATATTCCACAGCTCTATCTCTCTCCACACGCACAACACACCATTCCAGTCCTTGTAGTCATAGCGATGGACAGTGTCTGAAACTTGCATCTCTATAACCTTGAGAAAGAGCTGCACTTGATTAATTGTTCCATTAACAGTCCAATAAATATAAGATTAAGTACAAATCTTTGCCATGTTTTTACCCTTTTGACAACCAGAACAAACCGAGCTTTGCTTTACAAAGTTGGGAACAATTTTGGAGTTCTGTTGTTCTGAAATTTCATAATTATGTATCTGCTGTGGTTCTTGGGCCCTCATGGAAAACAAATGTACTGGTTGTGATTTCTTTGGACTATACAATATGAAGAATAATGATTACAATTACACTGAAAAAATAGTGTCATGTAACAAGGGTTATTTAGACATTAATCTGGAAGTAAGAGGATTTGTAAATTGTAATACAAAGCCTGACTTGTTTTTAAATATTTTGTTTGTTCCACAAGGTACACTGGGAAAAATGTGTTTAAAATGACTACAAAAGAATGAAAACTTTCAATAATAGTTATATATAGTAATTTATTAATATTTTAAATTAATATAGTATTCTCACTAAATGATTTGTTTTTTAACAATGTACTCTTCTAGGCTTTTGATTCTTTTACAAAAGCTGTGAAAGCAAATCCTAATTTCGCAGGAGGCTTTTATCAACGTGGGCTTTGTAAAGTAAAACTCCAAAAGGAGAGCTCGATCCTGGATTTTAATCGTGCAATTACCCTGGATCCAAAATATTATGAGGTATTTAAATGAACAACTTCAGTGATTTAGAGAGTATGCTAGACTTTCTAAAACTGTTAAATCATTTATATGTCATTGTTATTAGTTAGCAACAATCAGTTATTTATATATCTACTTTTCAGCTAATTATGTTTTGATAATGCTTATATCTATATTTCCCCTTGAACTAAAAATATTATTTCCAACAGGGATATTATATACGTAAAAGTGTTTTGTGAATTGTGATGCATAGTAATATTGTTAATATTTTGATGTACCTATTAATAATTATAATTTCATATACTTTTACTAATTTTATTTACTTCTTCTTTTGTTATCACATTTATTCCTGCCTTTTAAGAGACGATAGAGACAATATAAAATTCAATAGGTAAAGTTTGATTAGATCCTGATTTTACAAGTCTATGAATTTTGAATATGGACTAAATATTAGATGATTTTAGAGAAATACTATTAATTTTCTTAGATATATTACGATAGTGTGATTACACAGGAGAATGTCTTCTTCACAGATGATGCATTCTGGAAGACTTGGGTGAATTGTTATGATGTCTACAACTTATTTTTAAATAGTTCTGGAAAAAGAAGATACAATAAATATTACAAAATGTTAATAATTATTGAATCCAGGTATAGGCATATGGATGTTCATTGTACTATTCTTTCAATTATTCTGTACGAATTTTTTTCTAACAAAAGAGTGGAAAAAAGGCTACATATTTTACCACCTTTTGGTGGCATAGATTTGTCCAAACTACCATATATTTTGGTAAAATTGAAGCTTTTATGAAAATATCCATTCCTATTTTCCTCCTCTCTTTCTCTGAAAAGGCATATTTAAGCCGAGTAGCCTTCTATGCTATGAAAGGCAGATACTCCAAAGCAATCTTGAATTGTAATGAGGCCATCAAAATTTATCCTCAGAGTGTGCGAGCTTATCTCTACAGAGGCATTCTGAAATACTCCAACAAGGTAGGGTGACTTCCTGTCTTTACTGAAATCTTATGGTGGGCGGATGCTTGGAGGCTCAGTAGGGACGCACTTCCTTTTACTCTCTGTGCAAGAAGAATCACCATGGTGTTAAGGGCAGAGCTGCGTAGAACACCTTACACCTCCACAGTATATCCAAAGGAATTTCAATTCATAATTTCTTACAAAATAGTGATATTTATTTTGAAATTTACATTTTATTTATTTTAATTATTTTATTTTTCTAATTTAAAATTGATTTAGATGACAATGGTTAGTAAAATTACATAGGTTTCAAGTGTACAATTCTATAATACATCATCTATAAATCCCATTGTGTGTTCACCACCAAGAATCAGTTCTCCTTCCATCACCATATATTTGATCCCCCTTACCTTCATCTCGCTCCCCCCACCCCCTGACCCTCCGGTAACCACTAAACTACTGTCTGTGTCTATGAGTTTAAATAGCACTTATTTTTTTATTTTTATTAAGAAAGTAGTATATATTCACTGTAAAGAATTTGGAAAATTCAAAGTGGGAATAAAGAAGACTAAATTCACCTATTATCCGATCATCAAATGAAAATTCTTGAGAGCATTTTGTTGTACTTGCCTTGTCTTTTTTTCCCCCTAATAATATATGATATTTATTTTCTAAAATTGGGATTACACTATTTACATAATTTGTGTTGTGCCCTGCTTCTCATACTTAACCTTCGAAGCTACCATTTTTTTCAATGACTGAATAATATTCCACCATAGTTAATTTTTTACCACTTGATTGTTGGAAGTTTGAGTTGTTTTAGTTTTTTTTACCATTTTAAATAATACAGTTGTACACACTGAGAACAAAATCATTGCTTGAGTTTATGATTGATTCCTAAACGGAAATTAGAGTCAAAAGGGCATATATAGAAGTGGTATCTGATACTTCATGGAATACTTTGTTGCTCTCTATTGTTCTTTTCTGACCTTTCATTGTAGCTATTTCATATGAAATATTTTGCAAATAATACCTTAAAGCAAAGGTAAGACCTTGTATTATGGGTTAATTCCATGAAAATTACAATCTTTAGAAATGGGTGATCTAAGGTATCAGAGAAGCATCAAAGAGGAAGCAGAAGAAAACGTGGGTAGAAAACGTGACAATTACATGACAGTATGAGTGAAAGAAGGAAGCAAGCTGTGGTGAATATTTGCTGGAGGAATACGGTTTGCTTCTCTTTTATCAATAAGAAGTCTAATCTTCTCCTTGTTGTATAGCAACATTGGCAATAAGATAATCATCTAAATTAAAGTTCTTTATATATT
Organism: Rhinolophus hipposideros; assembly: GCF_964194185.1. NCBI lineage: Eukaryota > Metazoa > Chordata > Mammalia > Chiroptera > Rhinolophidae > Rhinolophus > Rhinolophus hipposideros. The sequence goes on along the minus strand of NC_138051.1, from coordinate 16,545,129 downwards.
TAATTTTATTTGCAAGTAACAGAAACTACGATAATAATTCCTACCAAGATATCTTCTTAATTAATTCTATGAAAGATTAGCTTGATCGTCTTAATATTACAGATGCCACACAGTGTTCCAAAAACTCGGATAGAATCAAGAATTTATTTTACAATTAAATTGCAGTCCATTATGATGAACCCTTCTCACCTAATTATTATTATTTTTTTCCTTTTAGGCTTATAAGCTAGCAATTGCAGATTTAACTAAAGCTATCAACATGTACAAAAACAATTATATAGCATTTTATAACAGAGCATTATGTTACACCAAGATTAGTGAACTTCGAATGGTAAGATGACCATTTCAGTAAACAAAATGTTAAAGCATTTGTAAATACATTTAAAGCATGTGTAAAGTGTTTTCTTATTATTTGTTGTAATTTTGAAAAGTAATTCCTGTGGAAATACACACACACACACACACACACACATCACATTCCTGCTGCATTGTGTGGCCACGCCCCCAATCTGCTTGAAATGTGGACAGTTAAAAGTTAAATCTGTTTAAAACATTTAGAGATTTAGAAATTTATTTGCTATGGAAAGGAAGAACTTGAGAAACATTGTTTCTGCCTAAAAGGATGTAGAATTCCTGGTAACCACACGATCAGGTTTCCCCAGGAAATGTTGACAAATGAATAACTAATTTTTAACAAAGGAGTTGTTAAGATTCTAGGAGCTAATTAAAGGATCATTTATCAGAGTAACCTGCACAGCAGGTGTCTTTGATGACTCCCTCCAGAACTGCACTCCTGCCTTTCCTCAGTAACTATGAAGCCGCAAAGAATGGGCTGGGTGGAGGCAGGGAATGCCCATTTTGTTATCTCTGATAGGTAACAGCCCAGTGCTCTATAAATAAGGAAGATGTAAAACTACCTGAAGAGAGACCTAACTAGAATAAATCATATTGGCTATTTTAGAGCTGCCAGGTACCCAACCCATTTCATCCAATCACTCATTTTACAGATGAGGAAATGGAAGTAGGGAGAGGTTAGAAACACATCCAAGTCACACAAGGAGTAGAGACCCGCACTGATGTTCACAGGTTTGTTTGCTTCTGGTTAACAGTCTTTAGGTGGCTTTGTAAAAACATCTGACCTCCAGCTTATGGACCGGATATCCTTTAACAGTGTCATCTCCTCCCTTTTTGTTTACCTCCACCTGTTTCTCAGCATTCCTGCCATCACTGCAGTGAGAAAACCCAAGCATCTTACTGCAGAAAATGTACTTAGACATTCTCCCAAGATATGGTTTCATAAAAACTAAGAAAAGGTGAATTCTGGTTTCCACCACTCTACATTAATAAAAATAGTAACAATTACCACTTACTTTAGGGCTTATTGTGTACTGGGCTAAATGCTTTACCAATGTAGCATCAAAACAATGACTTTTTGCAGCAATATGATCTATTATTAATATCCCCATTTTGCAGATGAGGAAACTGAGGCTTAGTGTTAACTCACTTTCTGAAGACTGAAATGCTCGTAATAATAGCGGAGGCATGATACAAATCCTGCTCATTAATAGTCATGAAATCTCATTTACCAGTCTTTGTTTCCTCTTGTATCACATATACTCAGCTGCTCAGTGGATCTCTAGGGCATGTTACAGGTTTCACATTCTGTGATTCTATGAAAGGAAAAGTGCTAACATTTTAGTTTAGTTTAGTTCTATTTTTATAAGGATTATGAATTATTTTTATAACCCTTGCAGTGTTTGTTTATAATTATGCCATAATGTGCATATGGGATCTTTAACTGTACAGTTCTTTTAGACACTTGAGTGCCTAATCATGAAACACTAGAGGACAACTGAGCAAATAGTAAAATACTATTTATTTGCATTTTCAGTTAGCCTGTGCTGTAGGCATACGATTTGGCCCTTTTCTGATGAAACCATATGGCTCTTTTGGACAAAATGTTCAGTAGAAAAATGAATTCAGAGATTCAGCTCTTACTCAAATTTGGAATGCTCCTAGTAACTGGTGTAGAATAGACGACCAAGAGAATATTTGTTTATTCATTAAGTAAACAAAAAAGATACAAGTAGTGGAGAAAGGTCCTCTGGGTTAATTTATTCTCAACTGAGACTAATACCTTAAAAAGAAACAAGTATACCTGTGGAAATATTTTGAAGTAATTGTCCAACAAGTGATTATTAGTTTTATTGAGATCCATTTTCATTGATTCATGATTTATTCTCTCAACAAAACTTGATTGAATGCCTAGTATATGCAGGCATGGTGCTAGTTACTGGCATTATAAAGATGAACAAAATGGATAAGCGCTGCCTCCATAAAATGTAGGTTCCAGTGAGGAAAACAATAAAATACTAAAATGAAAGTAAATTTCAAAAGGCAGCAAGTGCTCTGCTTTAATGTCAACAGTCATTTGGTGAAACTGCTGAGTGGGGAAGGGTGTCGTAGGCTCCTTTCAACCCATAGACATGAAATATGCTTCAAATGAGTCACAAATAACATGTGAAGTGTAAGCACAGTGAGCACCACTTATTAAAAAGTAGCAGTATTGAGAATATTTAGTTAAGGGGACCTTTAAATCTAGCAAATGATTATTTTGGGTTATAAATTGTAAGTCAAATTAAATACTAATTGTGATGTCCCAGTTTGTATTTAAACACATTTGTCTTTGGCCAATGTAGTGAGACTTTACAGAGTTGAATCTAGGTTGTAAGCAATTATTTTATTTTTAGGCATTAACAGATTATGGAATTGTGCTTCTTCTTGATGCTGGAGAAACTGTGACATTAAATACCTTCATTAATCGTGGACTCATTTATAAAGAACTAGAGCAGTACAGCTTTGCATTAGAGGTAATCCTTCCTGTTTACTTGTAAAAATGAACCCACTTGATTTTACATGTTCACTTCTGAAAATAGTGAACAAGTTTTTCTTAATATCAAATGAAAATATTACTGAGCAACAATTCAACGTTAGCAAGAATTGTATTTAAATACTTTGACTAATAGACTCTGCAAAAAAAAGTGTATTTTCACTTTGTTTTGATTTCAGGTACTGTGTTTCCCCGAAAATAAGACCGGATCTTATATTAACTTTTGCTCCAAAAGATGCATTAGGGCTTATGTTCAGGGGATGTCATCCTGAAAAATCATGCTAAAGTTATTTTCCGGTTAGGTCTTATTTTCGGGGAAACACAGTAAGTAGCCAATATGTAAAACTAATATTTCTGATTTGATGAAATATCACCTCCTCTAAGGGAGTATCTTGACTATACAGAAAATACAAAATATTTGGCAAATAAAATGATTTATGTATTGCCTACTTCGCTACTTGGTGCTCTCATTCACAGTTTTTCTCATTCCCCATTGAAAATATATAAAAATAAATCAGTTTGTTTTGCATAAGGCAGAAAATAGCAGTTCAAAATAGGCTACTGAGGAACTCAGAATTGCAATAGAAGATAGCACCTGCAATATATCAAAAAGAAACAGGTGGTTAAAATGTATTTCTTTATTGAATAATTAAACAAAATTCATCATTCTCATTTTTATCTTATTTGTATTATCAAATTTAAATTAATTTTGTAATTAAGATTAAGAGATACAAGGCAAAAAAATAAATAGCAATTTGAAGTTTGCTGTTAAATAATGGTAGCTTTGCTTCTTTGTTTCTGAGGAACTACAAGGGAACATTATGTAGTGGAATGTTTCCTATTTTTCGCACCTCCAAAGATGGCTTATATTATTTTTCTACTTCTGGAGTCGTCTTTTGAGATTCTGCCCAACAGAATTACTTATTATTAAGCAAGTGTCTGAGAAACCTATTTCTAGGCAATTTACACCATGATGAAATGTAATTCCAAGAGTTGAACTTTAGGTTTTGGTTTTGAGATATGCCATTTGGAATTTCCTCAGGTAGGAGGAGCCAAAGAACTTCTTTGTTTAGAGTAGGCAAGTCTGGGCAACAGTATTGGGGTGGAGATGTGTGAAAAATAGGGGTTCAGAGCAAAAGACCTCAATTGTTGAAGAATTAAATGCAGGGCCTGTGTTATCTACTGGGTAAATATTTATTTAATATGTAATATCAACATACCAGGTTCTCAGTAATGCTTCAATTTATAATTCTAACTTATAGATGAGAAACTGATATTCAAAAGAAGTTAAATAAAGTCTTCCAACCAGGAAGTACTGGAGCAGGATTTGAACTCAGGTCTTACCTGAATCCAAATCCTATGTTCTTTCAGACAAGGCAAGGTATTGGCATTGGTATGGAAAATATGGAGAAAAATAAGACAGATTTCCAGTCCTTGAGGAGCTCATGGCCTAGTGGAAATCATCCTCGACCCCTCTCTTTCCTTACACCCTCCATCTAACTCATGAGCAAGGTCAGTCAGCTCTACCATCAAAATATATTTTGAATTCAGTCATTTCTCATTTTTGCCACCACCATTCTCCTCCTAACTCAAGCCTCAACCATCTTTCCCCTGGACTATTGCAATAGCTTCCCAATTGGCCTGTTTCTGCTATTGTCCCTCTACATGCTGTTCTCCACACAGCAGCCAGAGAGACCTCTTAAAAACAGAGATCAAGTCATTCCTCTGCTAGAAACCGTCTAATGGCTTCCTATCACACTTAGAATAAAATCTGAACTCTTGATTATGGCCAACCAAGAGCCTTCATGATCTGACTGCTGCTCACTGAAATGACTTGTCACTCCACTCTGGTCTTTTGCTATTTCTTGGAAATGTGAGGCTCCCTTTCTGCCTCAGGATCTTCAGACAAGATATTTTGTACATGTAGAACGCTCTTCCTACTGATCTGTGTATGCTCATGCCCTCCTTTCATTTCAGATTTCTGCTCAAATGTGACCTCAGTCGAAAAAAAGTATATAAATTAAAATGGAATATTAAAAAAATTGAAATAATCCAAAATAAGTCTGGAAAGGAAAAACAAAGAAACAGAAAACAGGAAACAAGCAGAAAACAATAAGATGGTAGACCTAAGTCCAATCATATTAGGAGTTACATTTAATAGAAATGGTAAAAATATACCAATTAAGATAATGAGAATGTCAGATCTGAATTTTTTAAACATGCCCCACTATATTCTGGCTACAAGAAACACAATTTAAATATATTGGTAAAGATAGCTAAGAGTAAAAGTCCAGAAAAAAATATTCCCTGCAAACACTACTTAAAAGCAAAAAAAAAAAAAAAAAAGTCTTTTTCTCTATGTAAAGTAGGAAGCTAATTTGAAAAATTAAATTAAAAATATGATGCAGGCTGAGGAAGAATCAATGAAGAAATATACGAGTGAATTATAAAAGGGCTAGATGAAGAACCAGGAGACAGCAGTCTTAACACCTACCCAGGGAAAATTTGTAGTAGGAATTATTGATTAACAGAGGTCAAGTAGGATGAGTGTTAAAAACATATCAATTAATTGATCCTTGTATGATCTTCATAGGAAAGCCTGGATCAGGAAGTAGAGTGCAGCATGTCGAGCGGCACTGTTTAGGAAGTTAATGGTTAAACTTGTTGGATTGAGAACATCTGTTTATCTCTTCCTGTCCTCTTGAAAACCTACGAGGAAGACAATAAAGGAATAAAAAAGATATAATCCCACAAGGTTAAAGATAGTGGAGAAGAAATGTTCAGGCCCTTAAAACCACCATTCTGGATTATAATACCTCAAACTTAAATATGAATGGGTAGCCAAGGATCCTACACTCCAGGGAAGTAAAACAGAGACTAAAACAAGGGATTGTCAGAGGTATAGGGATGGTGGGAGAAGAGGAAGTGTGTGTAAGAGCTAAATTCTATCCTAAGTGGGAAGTTAAACATGACACAATAATCATGTTATTTTGAAATTTGAAGGTAAATAGCAGAAGTCATAACACTAAGATGTAAAAACAATTGCTTTTGGAGAGTGGGACTCAGTGCTAAGGAGAGTTGGAGCAGGGGATTATGGCCTGAAGTATTTTAAGTCTTCTAAATTTTATTAGACCCTATACACTATGTACATGGGTTACTTTGATAAGAAGTAAACAAGTAAAAAATGTCTTTAGATGCAATTTACAAAATAGAATTGGCCTTATTATACGGCACGAATAAGAGGAAGTTGATGGAATTTGGGGATATGAAGATAGTGTCAACTATGCTTCGGGGAGATTGGTCGTGACAATCTCCCCGTGACAGGGCCATGTGTAGTTGTAGGCAGGGAGGATTGAGCGAAGGCACATTAGGTTGGGTTGGAGCAGTGAGACAAAAATTAAAAATACAGAAAACAGCAGGAATACGAGGGAGCATGTTTCCAAAGGAGATTGGAAGGAATGAGGTCAAGAGTCTTATCCTCTGACAAAGAGAGAGGAAGACAGTGTGGGTGAAGGTCCTTACAGATAAGCTCTTCAATGGAGGCAATTTGCTTTGTCCTTGTGGTTTGTTTTTTATGATCCTCATATTCAAGGAGAAGTTGATGCAGAAGAGAAAAATCATAACTGCTACTAGCTATATTCTCAGTCATTCTAATAGTCATCATTTATGTCTATTGCTGGTAATAATGCCTAATGACCATGTAGCATAATAATGATTATGTATATAGAGTCAAGCTGACTTTTATAAGTTTTGTCTGATTTCAAAACTAAACTTGGCCTTTAAGTTCTTGGTCACTCCTCATAACTCCCAAAATTAATAGGAATGTTTGTAATAAATCTCACACTTACAAGTGTACAAACTTACACTTGTAAGTTTGCCTCCATTTTAACAAAACAGTCCTTTCAGGGGATTTATCTGGTAACATATTTGATTAGTTTATATTTGATTAGACATAGATTTTTAAATTCTCTTTTAAATAGTTCCATTTAGTATCAAAGTACGCTTCAGTAATCTACCTGTCCACATCCACAGATTACTCTGTGACTCCAACCTTCCCCCCCAATAGGATCCTGGCTGGGTGTAACCCTACTGCTCCCTCTGCCAACCCCAATATTTGCAGAAAACTCATTCTACCCACACAAGAAAGCCAGCTTCCTCCCTCTGGTACAGCCAGGGAAGGTTGTGGAAAGAGGAAGGGCAGAGGGAGATGGGGAGAAGGAGAGGGTGCTACGGTTAGCTCCTCTCCAGTTGGGGGAAGGCAGATCTCTGACACTTGCTCTTTAAGGCTTCAGAGTGCAGGTGTCCCAGCCTCTGGGAAGGGAGTGTGGAGGGATTTCCTTTTGCCTCTCCGGAGGAGGAGGTTACAGTACTCTCTACTTTTTAGCTCGATCACAACCAAAACTGCCCACGGAAATTCCTGTTGAAACAGTCCTTTGGGAAAAAGCAAAACCTTTGCAGTTTACATGATGTTTTGATATGTCAATGTTTATTTAAGTATTTTATTAATTTCACTTTAGTGATGTTCTTATTTTGCTTCAGATCTCAAATATTGTTGTAGGGCTTTGAAAAGCTTATGAACTTCGGACACTGTGTCTCTGGGACCTAATAGAGGAGAGTGTTCAAGGTCATGATCTCTTGCATAGGTGCTTAGCACTTTTAATTCTCTTAAACAACCTCTTCCCCAGGGCCATTCAGGTCCATCCTAGCTGACTTTCTTAACTCAAAATCTTGGGATAAGAGTTTCCATTGCTCCATGTCAGGAGCTTCTAGGATCTCTGGACAAAATGATACACTTCTCCCTAGAAATGTGGATTCCAAAGGTAGGAGCAGCCTTAGCTAATCTACACAAAAGGCCCCGTTAAGTCCTTTCCTGGGCCTGGGTCTGTCTGTCCTATAGCCATATAATGCCAAAGGTTCTCTATCAGTGAATTTCCATTTCTATCTAGATGGGCAAGTCTCTGGTGGTGTGCACTGGGAAAAAAACAATAAAGAGAAAGTAAATGAGATTCCTCATTGCACATAGTAGGGCAAAAACACAGGAAAAATGGAGACCATTAGCACAGCATTCTGAGTGAGTGTTCAGTTTTGGGTTTCTTCCGCTTCATCCATTCTCACTAGATGTGTTACTGAGATAGAAAAATAAAGCTTTAAGAAGATGTATATTTTAATGCTGTGTTGAGTATATTCATGGTAGAACCAAAGTTAGAAGTAAGTTTTAAGAAAGCACAAAAGATAATGCTATAAAATTAACAAAAATTTATAAAACTGTTTCAGGATTTTAAACAAGCTGCACTGATAAGCAAGACTAATGTGAGCCTTTTTCAAGCTACCGCCATGTGTTATCACAGGTATGGAGTGCGGTTTATGTTGAAGTGAAACCAGTGGGACTACCTGGTAATTATTAATAGAAGAACAAAAGAATGAGAGGAAACTATGGAAGTGACTAAGAGCACAAAAATGGGGAGAGACACAGAGAATCCCTGTATAGAAGTGGAGAGCACAACTCAGTGTGTCATTAGCCCCCTTCTACCTTCTAACAGATTATTTTAGCCAAGTCTGCAATTAAATATCTGTATCATGGCATTGGGGTACCCATCTTATTCAAGCCTTTTTACTGGGAAAGGACCTAGGTGGTATATAGAATAAAATCATGCATTGCTTTAAATGTCTAAGAATAAAATCAAGTAATTAATTTTGTTCCTAAAATGGAACTAACCTTTAAAAAGCCCTTTTTCCTGAGAGGATGCTTTTGAAAAATTACCTGTTTTTAAAAACATTTTGCATTTAAAAAACATAATTCTAAATCTAAAACTGAAGCAATACCAGTAAATATCTACAAAAAACCCCAACAGAATCCACAAAAGAGATTACTTAAGAAGTTATTACCTGTTGCTGGGATTATTGTAAAGGTAGGTTACAGAAGGGGAGAAAAGAACAGTTGTGTAAGGCTAAAATACAGAAGGTGATCAGTTTAAAATGTGCTCTGATATAATATTAGATTTTGCTAACTATAATGTTTACATTTCTATATATACATTTGACATTATCTTTTAACAGCAATTAAAAATTTCTGGTCAGTTTGTTTTTAAGTGCATAGAGATTCAGCATGTGAAGATTTTAATGTGGGGCACAATGTATTTGGTTAAGTAATATTTTACAGCATTATTTTTCAAGACAGAAACAACAGCAATTAATGGGCGGAGGAAACTAGGATAGTTCATAAATCATATAGACTAGACTGTATAAATAACCCACTCAGAGGATAGACATAGTTTGAATTATTTAGAAGATCAACATTCTCTTTTTCCCTTCTAGTACATGGATAGTTCAGCTACATTTTCCTATGAGAGTTAGAGTTTTTTATTTTATGAACATAGTAATATAATAACTGGAACTTGTGAAGGTGTCTTTGAGTTTAAAAGCCTAAACTGGGACCTTTATTATTATATAGACAGCCAAACACAGTCACAACATTTTCTGTTTTAGTCCAGCAACCTTTGTATAATCCATTCCTTTAAGTAATTGTCATTCTTAAAAAGAGATGGAATAATGATGACTGATGTGTTTGTTTTGGTGGGTGAGTGCAGGCCAAAAATGTCTGAGGTCATTGCATTCCCTTAAAATTAAAAACAGGCTGCAAAATTTCTCTCACCCTGATTCCTATGTTTAGCAACTATTAGAATCAGTAAATTTCTCTATGTGTCAGTTCCCTGTCTCTTTCATGAAATGTAATCACTGGATATACTGTATGGCGGAGCCTTCTTAAGCTGATGCTGCTTTGCAATTCCAAATAACCAACTTTCATCAGCCGACTAGAATCTCTATTGTCCTTTATTAAAGTAGAATTTAAATCAACAGTAAAGTCCTGATAACTCAGTCCCAATTCCATGTGTTTTGGGTTTTAACAGTCTCACTAAATTTAATAGTAAAGAATGTTTGGTGATCAGTTTTATTTAGTTCTGGAAAAATATTTTTGCTTTTCAAAGTAGGAGATAACATACTTATGTCACAGCAGCCTGGTTTCTAAGTACTGAGATTCATTATTGGTATCTTACAGTCGGTAAAGTAAAAATTTTCCCATTTAGAAATTTTTAAATAAAGGAATAGATCTTTAAATTTTAGGGCTTTGATCTTTGAACTCATGGGGTTGCAGACTTTTCAAGTATGCCTTTGTATATCTCTGGTTCTCACTCTCCTGGTTGCTAGGAGACAACATTCCTTAGGCTGAATATCCTACTTGTTGCCCAATTTGGTCACTAAGAGTGTTATGGTAGAGTTAATTTTTAGATCCCTTTGAAAAGGTCACCTTCAGATGGGGAAAAAAAAATGCTACAGGGGGAGAGCCTGATTACTCAGTTACATATCCATCCTATCCACTTTTCACTTCAGCACATTTATTTTACTATCCTTATATTTGCATAAAATATTTTTGAATCTTTGACTCTGCAGGCCACATTCTTTAGTTTTTGGAGGTATTTATGATTTATTTGTACAACTCACTAGGGCACATCTGGTCACGTATGTGATTAATTTAGAAAATGCAGTTGGCCTTTGTGTCTCCGGCCTAGTCTGCAAGCTCCTCATAGTCAGTGGACACGCTAATGAGAATCATTCACCTTTCGTCAGTGATCACATTATTTTATACAAGCACATTTTATTTTAGAAAAAACTAATTTAATATACTTTTACATTTGTGGTAACTGATGCTTAGCACTTTGTGTGTTGATGAACATGTATTCTGATGATATTCTGCCACATTTTCCCATTGTCTAATGGCCATGAGATTATTTATCAACAGCTTCAATCTATAGGACCCTGTGTGATATATACATCTTCAGAAAAGTGAAATTGCACTTTCTATGGCGGTATCTGCGTCATTTTCCCCCCATTGATGCAGGGAGCTGCGGAGTCTCTGGTTTTGACATTGTCCCCTCCCCTTGACTTGATTTTTAGTCATCATCTGCTTTAAAGAGCTCGCTAGGTGGCTTTCAAGGTCCCTTTCCAGTGTTAAAGTGTAATGATTATTTACTTGGGTAAGGGGGATCAAATATATGGTGATGGAAGGAGAACTGACTCTGGGTGGTGAACACACAATGGGATTTATAGATGATGTAATACAGAATTGATTTTTAAGAAAAAAAAAGAATGCAAAAAAAACAAAGGTCTAGATGCTCGTTAAATGTTAGTGCTGATAGGTATAGAAAAATAGCTTTCTCCATGTTAATTTAAATTATATAGAATTATTAGGTATGCGATGAGATGAAATAGTGACTCCTTTATGGACAAATAGTTGATTCCTTCACCAGCCCTTACTCCACCACAAGAGAATAATTAGGGAAGACAGAGCTATCATTTAGTCACAGATATTCACAAGTTAATAAACAAAACACATTTTTCTTCTTTTTCTCTTCTCTCCCGTCCAAAAAGAAAGGATCAGCCCTTATAGAAGATTCAAAGTAAGGACTTTCATGTGATAAAAAATTGGTTCCTTTCCATGTATAAAGACATATATATATATATATATATATATATATATATATATATATTATAATCTGATTTAAATAGTGTATTCCATCAATAATAGCATATGTTTCTTTTCTTCCTATATTGGTCACTGATAGCTACTTAAAAAGGTCGCAAAAGTGCTATGCGACCTTTTGTAATTCTGAAAACGGAACTCTAGAATATCATCCCAGCATATTCTGCTATGAAAATGGCTTTTACCACCCCTCTTCTACCACAGTCTTCAAAGAACCCTACAGATTTCCTTAGGTCATATGGACTTCTGTACTTTCTTCTGATGATGGATAATAAAAATGAATGATTTTTTTATAAGGGTCAATGCAAATCTTTATGAAAATGTCATATACCAGAAAGCACTTAGATAATTCATCACAAAGTACCAATATTTTTACTTATTTTCAGAAATAAAGAGTTTGAAGAAGCTGTCCATTTCTTCACCTGGGCTCTTAATATTGATCCATGTTTTCTGGATGCTTACATTGGACGGGGCAATGCTTACATGGAATATGGTCATGGTGAAGCCACCAAACAAGCACAGAAGGACTTTCTGAGAGCACTGCATTTTAATCCAACATACACAAAAGCCAGAATTAGTTTAGGCTATAATTTGCAGGTAATATTATATAAAAACATCTTGGGCCATGAAAGCACTTTTTGGACAAGGCAAGGAATATATTTGGCCCTTGACTGCCTATGGGGGCACATGCTATTTCTTTGGTTAGGAACATTTTATATTTCCTCTACTGTGAGTATCCAGAGCAGCAGTGGGAAGCAGGGGTTTGTTGAATTAACAAGTTTCAGGGAGCCTGCCTGTGAAATGCACCCAGGGACGTGGTGTACTAGCGACATGAGGATCTTTTGAACTTCAGTGTCTTTAATGCCTGCACCCCCTTTTACCTCACCCCCACATCTATGGACACCTTTTAAAATTTTCTTGATGAGTTTAACGTATAAGAACTTGGCCTAACATGTTTCATCAGCTCATACCTGGGTTGCATATGTTTTGTCCTATTGAATTAGTGAAAGCTAAAGGGAATAATGTATGAAAGTTCTGAAGTAGACTCCAGCCATACAGAGGGTCAGGCAACCACTGGATAGGAACTTCTGAATTCAGGTCATCTTCCAAATGGCAGTGGATTAGAACATATAGGGAAGGTGAGACACCAGGCATTTGTCCTTCCAGTAAGATGGAAGTGTTCCACTCTGTGTTTTCCAAGCAGGTCTCTGAGTGCTTTCGGGGACACATGGACCTGACCCATGCACTCACCAAGCTATTTGCACTAATAAAAGGTGTAGTGACATTCTTGGAATAACGTACTAAAAGTGCTACTCCATGAAAAGGAACTGAGTCATCTTAAATCCTCTTTTTAACCCTTTTAGTATTAAAAAATGTGAATGATGGGCAAAAAGTATGTTCAAATGACTGTAAATTGCAGAAATTCCTGTTAATAATCTCCTATTAAAGTTGATATTTTTTCCATTTAAAAACAAGTGGATCTGGTTGATACAAGACGAATCATATTGAAGGTGATTGTTGGGATTGGTGGCTGTAGGAAGTGAGGTGCTATGCCCAAGAACTTATTAATACGGGAAATGCGATTGCCTTCTGAGAGTTAAACATAAAATTAGCCATTGTTGGATCACAGCAGAAATTTGCAAAGTCAATTTAAAGAGAGAGGATGACTCCCAAAGCAGCTAGAGCTGACTGCTGTCCAATGAAATGTGTTATCCTTTACTGAATTCAGCAGGCATGTACTAAGCATCTATAATATAGGACTGGAACTGATTTAAGCCTAGGGATACAGCAGTGAACAAATTATACTTGATTCTTGTAGAGTTTGCTACCTAGTAGAGAGATGAGTATCAAGCAATCATATGAATAATTATTTAATTATATGCATAAAAGCAGCAAAGATCAAGGATGGGGTCTGGGACAGTTTATAACAAGGGGCCTAGCTTTGATGGGTAAGGGAGGGCTTTTTGAGAAATGAACACTTAAACTGAGGTGTGAAAGACTAGTGATTAGTCAGGGGTAGGAGCTGGGGGCTAGAATACAGTGTTCCAGACCGAGAAAGAGACAGAGAGCCCAGTGGACAGAATGTTATGGACCAGGGGAGATGAGACTGGATGCGAGATGAGACTGGAGAACTGGATAATGACTGGAGGTGAAGGCTTTGCAAGCCAGTTAAAAATGTGAATATCACTAACCAGAGCCGTGACGTCAGATTTGTGTTTTATAAAGATCTCACTGGGTACATATCTACCTGAAACAGAATTAGAAAACACATCAGTATCATGAGGAAGGATTCAATCAGTAAAGGAAGGACTGAAAAATGAGTTAAGAGAGGCCCATTCAAATCCTGTTCAGGGGAAAGAGTGACCACTTGTTCAACAAATGCTTACAGATTGCCCTACTTGTATATGCCTAACATGAGAGATATAGACGTAAGCAAAGCAGATGACGTCAGGAACAGAGATAGCTATAATCCCATTGCGAGGTTGTTTGCAGTTTAACATTCTAATAACCTAATCTGAATTTGCCTGATTCCTTGTTTATCAAACAAACTTGTCATGATGATGTTGAATTCCACATAATTTGCCCAGAGCGAGAAGATTTGCTGGTTAAAGAACTGTCTAGTCGTCGCATTAGTTATATTGTTAGTTTTGTACAAGCGTCCCTGGGCTCAGCTTGGTTTACGTGAGTCAGCGGCTGAGATTCTGGCAAGTTGGGTTTTTGAGGCCATGGAGAATAAAGGACAGGCCCTGGACTGTCCTAAATTTACCAACTCACTGCCTTTCTGTGATGAGGTATTTAGTTGCCAGTTGGTCTCTAGGAAATACTCTGACATTATTCTATGCACAGTGCCCCTCTCCAGACCTTTTCTCCTGTTTTCCAGGTGGTGGTAAGGTTGGTACAGATAGATGTTTGGTAGATTTGCATGCATTTTCCACAGCATATGTATAGTGATCCAAAAATTCCAGAGGCTGATACAATTTATCAAAGCAAGTTTAACACCAGTAGTTTATGCATTTATTTATTCAAAACATATTTATTTCATTATGTGTATTATGTATAACTGGAGATTCAATGCCAAGCAAATAAATGCAGTCCCTGACTGTGTGTGCAGAGCTCAATGTAAATTTTGTGGTGATTGCCCAAAGCATTGGTGTTTCACATGGTGGGTGTGATTTCATGTTGTCCAAGATTGGTATAAAAGATGACTCTGACAATTAGATTTATTTTAACTAAAATTTCAGCATAAATACTCAGAGGTAATTAGTTAATTGAATGCATTTACAGTACAGCCTACTTCCTTGTTTAAAATATCTTAGATTTAGCACAATATAAATATACCCTTACTAAAGGTTTTTATGATTAAGTTAGAATCATAAACATTGGTCACGTTATGGATAATTTCCTCCTTCATGTAAATGGAAAATTATTTCAGGCCCAAGGAAAATTCCAGAAAGCTTGGAACCACTTTACCATTGCCATAGAAGTTGATCCAAAGAGCTCCCTAGCCTATGAAGGAAGAGCTATGGTTTGTCTTCAGATGGGTGATAATTTTGCTGCAATTCAGGATATTAATACTGCTATAAAGGTAAAAATCCACTTAGATTATATTACCATTAAGAGAAATTAACACCATCAACGAATAGGATGAAAGTAAAAAGTTCTCTGTTACCTTTTTAAAGATCAACTTTGAGAGAAAGTCTTGTAGAGAAAATAGTATTTGTTTGTGTTGTTGTTCCAGGAGATTCCTAGAGCAAAAAGTTATTTTGACTTGCCAATTTTATAAATGCATTTAAAATTCAAAAAACGAATTTCTTATAAATGTATAGTTTCTTATAAATGTATAGTTTCATGGGACATCAATGTTATTTTGTAATAAAAAATGAGTACAAAAAAATAATGTTTTGGGTTTGAAGGAACTTAAGAAAGAACAGTGTAAATCCCCAGACTTTTCTGTAGTAAAATGGCAAATAAAATTCTCAGGTTTTGTATACAATGACAGAAAATTTTCCTTTTTTTTTTCTTCTAGATTTTAGATTCTGTTTCTGTAGGCTTGGTAGATGTTGTAAGTTTTGAGATGAGGGGGGAGAAAGGAAAGACCTGAAAGATAATTGCTACTGCTTCTTACAAATAAACATAGTAACTATTTAATTTCTTCTCCAGCTTTAACAGAGCTAAACAGAAAAGCCGTTCCCCTTTTCTGTTTTTTGGAAAGTAACTGAGTAAAGCACCAAGATTGTTTGTTTTATTACTACCAAATCAACAAAGTGTTCACACTGAGCCAACTTCACACTGAGTCCTTTCTCAAAATATTTTCTCTAATGAAGTTTCACCTGAACTATAAAATTACTAGTTTCCCACAAGCAGATTTCATAATGTTCATTTCTGCAGACATGAAATTGGAGATAAATACTATTCCCAGATGCTAAATACTCTTACTACTACATTGCAGATCAATACTACAGCAGAATTCTTAACAAATCGTGGTGTGACTTTTGAATTTATGGGTCAGCAACAGAATGCAATGAAAGACTATCAAGCAGCCATTTCTTTAAACCCTACATACTCACTGGCTTACTATAATGCAGGAAATGTGTACTTTCACCACAGGCAGTATTCCCAGGTAATGTGAGTTTTCCTTAACATTTTCTTTTTGACACCAAACGCTTTCTTTGCTATATATATAGTTTCAAAATGCAATCCTTATATTCCAGTCTAATCATTCATTATCTGTTCTTTAAAAAAAAGTTCTCTTTCATAAGAATGCTTATAATTATTTATTTAATGTTTAACCTCTATAGATATATTTTTCTCATTACCAACTATTCAACACTTGTCTAGTAAACATTGTTTTGGACTTAACCAAAGTAGCAGCAAATGCCTTGCTAGCTTTCAGCCTGGAATCCTCTGCTCCTTGCTCCTACTTCGAGAAATCTTAGACTTCTTTAAGACTCTCTTTCAAGATGTTATTAGGTTAGTGCAAAAGTCATTGTGGTTTTCGCAATTATTTTTAACCTTTTAAACCGCAATGACTTTTGCACCAACCTGATATTTAACTCAATTTTTACCTTTGCTACTTTTCAGTCTCTTACTTACTTGGAGTAAGGAGATCTAGATATTTGTTGTGATTTTGTGATATATTAATCTCTTTGGACCTCAATTCATGATGTATGAAATAAAAGTGTTTGGATTATTAGATGACATTTATTATATTTTAAATTTATTTTATTTGAACTGTAATGCATTTACATGATTCAAACTCTAATTTTTAAACATCTATATTCACTCTTTTGTCCCATTTTCCTCCAGTTTATCTTATTCTTTGTGTTTTGAGTCAAAAGCTTAATTTATTTATTGTCATCCTTTCATTTCTATTGTGATAAATTATTAATGCTATTCCTTTTCCCCAAGTACTGCTTTTAGCAGTATCCCACATATTTTGGTTTCTGATGTTTTAATTTTTGTTTTCCCCAAATTTTGCACTTGTAATTTTATTTCCTCTTAGACTCAAGAATAAATTAGTAGGGCATTTAAACTGTCCAGGTGGAAGGGCTTCTATATTTTCTAATGTGGTATTTATTAAGTTTTAATATGGTCTAATATATGGCAACTTTTAAAACTATACCAGGGACCTTTTCTTTTCTTTCTTTTTTTTCTTTTTCTTTTTTAATTAAAGTTTGTTGGGGTGATAATTCATAGTAAAGTTACATAGACTTCAGGTGAACAATTCTGTATTACATCATCTATAAATCCCATTGTGTGTTCACCACCCAGAGTCAGTTCTCCTTCCATCACCATATATTTGATCCCCCTTACCCTCATCTACCACTGTCCCGCTCCCCTTACCCTCTGGTAACCACTAAACTATTGTCTTTGTCTATGAGTTTTAGTTTCTCATTTGTTTGTCTTGTTGTTTTTTTGTTTTTGGTTTAACACCACATGTCAGTGAAATCATGGTTCTTTGCTTTTTCTGTCTGACTTATTTCGCTTAGCATTATAATCTTAAGATCCATCCATGTTGTCACAAATGGTCCTATTTCATCTTTTCTAACCACCGAATAGTATTCTGTTATGTATATATACCACAACTTCTTTATCCATTAATCTATCGAAAGACATTTTGGTTGTTTCTATATCTTGGCCTTTCAAAGAAGAGTTTCTACTATCAGAATGTAGAGTTAAAGTATATGTATAAGATCTACCTTATTAATTATATTTTTAATTAGTCAATATCCACTTTTTTCATTTGGTTTATCTGGGACTGAGAAAGGTTCATTTGAATATCCTGTCATTGGTGTGGTCCTATATAGTTTTCTTTATATTTCTTATAATATCTGCTCTTTGAAAATTGCTATTGCATTAATTCATGTATAGATATTTGTACATATTACATATACATTATAAATTCTAGCCTTCAACATTGCAAATGTTTAAGGCTCTTTGGAATAAATTCTATTTTATCTGATATGAAGATTGTGACTGCTGATTTCATTTGATTTGCTTTTACCTGGTATTCCCTTGCTCTTCCTTTGATTTTCTACATTAGAATCCTTTGTTTTAGATGTTTCTCTTTTTATATGGTATAGAGTTGAATTTTGCTTTAGAAACAAATTTGGAAATTTTCATTTTTTAATAAGTGGGTTAAGCTCATTTACATTTTGGCATGATCAATACAGTTGGTCTTAGTTCTGTTATTTTATGTCACGTTTTTATCTTTTCATATATTTTAAAAGTATTTTGTTCTGTGGTCTGTTTAATTTTTTCAGTTTTTCTGATATTTAGGAAGGTTTATAGTTTTGCTCTAATGATTACCTTTATAAGAATACCTTTATACCCTTAGTTCTTTATTTCTTTAGTTTCTCTACTATGAACAATAATAAAATTACCCTTTAATCTCCTCCTGTCTTACTCTTCCTTCTCATCTGTTATTCAATTTTAGTTAATAATATCTTTTTAAAAGTGTTTATAATTGTATTCTTAAATATGCTTGCGCTTATTGTGTCAGTTTACTTTCCAAGGCCTGTCTCTGTTCTTCTATTATGTTGTGAGTTTCATGGTTCCCACACTGCTGGAAGACTTAATATTTGCATACTATTTTGTCACTCTTATTTCAAATTGTAGTTTTAGTTCTCCAGTTAAATATTTTTAACTTACTAGATTTTTGCATATCATACTTAGTACTTTACTATTAGCTCACTTAATCCTCATAATGATACTGGAAGCAGAGTTCTATTTGTTACCTCCATTTTATAGGTGAGAAAAGTTGAGGCAAAGAGAGCTTTAGTTGCTCACCCAAAGACATAGCGATAGTAAGTGGTAGAGCTAGGGTTTGAAACTGGAAATCCGGCACCATGGTCTGGGCTCCTGGCCATCATGCTATCAGTGTTTCGTTTTACCCATGATGGAAGTGAACTGAGGACAAATCCCTGGGAAACAGAGAAAAATTGTTCAATGAAGGATACTGATAGAAAATGATCAGAGAGGTAGGAGAAAAACCAGAGAGATACCCTATCTCAAAGGCAAAGAGAGTTTTAAGAAGGAAGGAGAGATCAAGAGTGTTTATGCCACAGAAATGTCATCGATGAAAAGTACTAGAAAATGTCCACTGGGCTTGAGGACATCTTCAACCTTAACAAGAGCAGAACTCATGGAATAGGGGGAGGTAGGTAGAAGCCAGATTGTGGTGTATTGGGGAAAAAATAGAGTGGTAAGGAATTGGAGAGAGCAAGCTCTATTGTGAAAAATAACTTTTCCTTTAGGGTAAGTTTCAAAGTAGGAGCCAAATTTTTATCTATCATGGAGTTAGAGAAGAGATTCCTAGAGTGGCAGGGTGTCTAATCAGCATCTCAAGCTATTTATGGTGAAGGACCAGTTTTTTAAAACTTTCCAATTTGTTGTTGATCAAGACCCTAACACTTTGAAGGGTCCCTCCCAGCTTGATGATGCCTTGTGAATAATCAGGAGTCTTGGATCTTTTTGACAAGCCAATTTTTGTCTTCTCTCTTCCTTCCTTATAACTTTTCATAATATAACTGAGTTTTTGTCGTTTTTTTTGGTAGGGTTTAGAACCGTATTTTCAAAATTCATTAATCTTTTTAGCTCTGAGGTGCTCTGCTTTTATATGAAAGGCATTACTTATCTAACTTATATTTTATCTTCTTTTTAAATTTAGATTTTACCTTTTTCTAGTGATGTACAGGGACGTGGGATTTGTGGGGTGGGAGTTAGGTCCTGGAGCATTTCACTTCAGTAGAGAGAAGTATTTTATCACTGGTATTGTCTAGAATTGCCTATACATAAGGATAACAAAAAGCAGACCAGCTGTTGGTCGGTTTTATCATTATTATTGTTTTTACATTCTCTACAGACAACACACCTCCTTATCATCTGTATCGGGTGAAATACTTCCACTACCACCACTGGCCTTAATTCTATATTAAGAGTAAAAGTGCTTCCAATTGCTGGAAGTATTTCACCCGATACAGATGATAAGGAAGCCAATTAAAATATATTCAAATGATCATTATCTTCATGTTTTATAGGCCAGTGATTACTTCTCGAAGGCTTTAAAATTTAATCCAGAAAACGAATGTGCTACCATGAATCGGGCTATTGCAAATACAATATTAAAGAAGTATGAAGAAGCAAGAGAAGACTTTGCAAATGTAGTTGAAAGCTGTCCCTTTTGGGCTGCAGTGTATTTTAACAGAGCCCAGTTCTACTGTTCTTTAAAGCAATATGAACTAGCTGAGGAAGACCTAAGTAAAGGTATAATTTTTGTAATGTTTTGGGTAAGATTTACAGTGGTTGATGTATTTGTTTTTATGTAACAGAAGAGCCCATCAGGTCTATTTGTCTGGATAAACTTACATTAGAATTAATGTTTTCATATATCATATCTTAAATGTAATCAATATGGGTTCATTTATGTAATTAACTTACAGCATTGGTAAGCTAAGATATAGAAAATTATTAGGGAAATTACATACAAACTTTGTTAGCCGTTCGAAGAAGACATTGTACTGTGTTTCCCCAAGTTAATTTTCTTAGGAAGATTTACTACTTTAACTAAATAATTAGGTACATATGAAGAAAAATGTTTTCAAATAAGTAATATTAAAGTTGTTATACAGACTTTATTTTTAAGAAATGAGACTATTTTGGGGTATTAGCATAAAGCATACCTTGATTTTTTTTTCCTTTACAGCTCTGTCTTTGAAGCCTAATGATGCTCTAATATATAATCTTAGAGCAGAAGTTCGTGGTAAAATAGGTGTGATTGAGGAAGCCATAGCTGATTATAACCAAGCACTTGATCTTCAAGAATGTGCCCAGTGATGTGATTACGTAGACTGTAGTTTCTGTAGCAGTCTGCACAGCTGTTTTACCAGAAATTAAAATATATTGGTTGTTTAAAACAAAGGTTGCACCATCTTCATTATTATATTCATTATGTTTAGTTTTCTATATACTCCTTTTATATAATTAAACAACATATTTATGTTACGTATTAATTTTAAAAATGTTAGATCATTTTCTGAACATTTGGAATAGCCCAATAATTGAATTTCTTCCTAGGGTGTAGAATTTAAATAGGAACTTCTTAAAGCATATTAGCACTTCAAATATTTTCTTTAAGGTAAAATAATTCCTTTTGAAATAATACTGGATGATTGTAGAAAAAGTGTCATCAACCTTTTCATCAATACCTACTCATCAATACCTACTCATAATGTATTCCACAGTCTCCAGATTTTAAAAAATAAATATTGAATGATAATTATAAAGAAATGGAAGTCATGCACATTTCCTCTCTCTTCCTTTAAACAGTGTCTAGACAGACCTATATTCTTCCCACTACTGATATTCTTCCAACAGATAAGCACGTTTCTTTATTTCATGTTGCCTCCCTTCCAAGACAGCACTTAAAAAGGTTTTGAGCGTCCCATTTTCTTGAGAGGGTTCCTCTGCCTCTTTCATGCAAATTCATAAAAATATATTTAAAAATCTTTGCACACTTATATTTAGTGCTTCATAGAAGCTGACAAGTAAAAATGAAATAGCTAAAAATTCTTTATAGAATATCTCTTGAGTGAACCCCTTTCCTTTGTTTCACTGATAATAACAAGGTTTCCTGACTTTGAACTCATTCAGATTCACTTCACTCATTTTATCTTCCTTCGTCATTTCATTCTTCCAGTACCTTTCCAGCTCCCCAGAGACCTGTTTTCACTGAGATTAAGCATTATGGAAAAAATACCTTTATCCAGTCAGCTTCCTTTGGTTTTAGTTTGATGTACTAGATTTTCACAGTGGAAAGTTGATTTTAATTTGTCAGCCCCTGTGGGAATGATTCATACTCTTTAGGAAAATTTTCTTGCCATGATATGTGGGTCCACATGAGAATAACGTCCTCATTAGTGACTTATTTCAGTTGATGAATCAGACACATTGAATAAGTCTCTCAGATCCTCTTGCCCTCACTTCTCTCCAGGTCCTGTAGTCCGAGCCCTGGCCACTGATGAGATTCAGACCCACCTCATGCACCCACAGCCACACATCTCTCCCCTACTGCCCTGAGTCGACTCAATTCTGAGGTGTTGGGTGCCGTGGGATTCTCCCAGTGCCTGCCCATGTGCACAGTGGAGGTGCCAAAGTCCCTGTCAAATGAATCTTTGATGAGGGGAGAGAAGAACTAGTATTATAGATAGCTGCTTCTCCCTTCCATCTCTTGGTGGAGTGTCCTGACACACTCAGATTATAGAGCCTCCTGGGGCACAGTCCTGGGAGATGAAGCAGTCAGTTAGTACCTACTGGTGGCCAGCTTCCCAATGTACCTCGTATTGGTGCTGCTGTCCTCCCTGCCTCACTTTCTTCTGTCACTGCTCCTGCTTCCCCAGGTTTGCACTTCTTGATGAAGTTGTAGCACAGAAGCATTTGCCTCTGGCTCTGCTCTCTGGAGCAACCCAGACTAAGACAATGAGCAATTTAATATTTTTTTCTGATGACACACAAATATTTACAACATGAGGCAGGGATGATGCAGCCCAAGGGCCATGATAGCATAAGGCCCAAATGCTACGTGCGCATGGGTCCCTATCCCCTGTGTACCCTCAGTTCCTGTATGCCCTGGGAGTGTCCTATTACTGTACACACCTAGGACTTTCCATGAGGCATTTCTCTCAGTCCGCACTTCAGCCAGGCCAGACTGTAAGGAAGTTCATGTCAGTAGGAGCGACCTTCAGCAAATGGTAGGGAGAGGTGGAGGATAAACGCTTCCGCTTTCTTGCCTTGTGGGGAGTACCTCTCCCTGACTTCCCCACTCAGTTTGAAGTGCCCAGTTGCCCACCCTGTAGTCTCTTCGCTATACACCGTTTGTTAGCTTCTCCCTTCTCTGCCTCACTGCCTGCTCCCTCACACCAGCTTGCTAGGACCTCCTCCCAAATAAACTATTTGCACTCAAATCCTTGTCTCAGGTTGGCTTCGGGAGCAACGGAATTAACACAGCATCACCAAGGAAGTGGCACTGAAAATGGATCCTGAGCAGGGATGAAAGCCCACAGAGGTGTTGAACAGTAAGGCTCTCTCCATTCATGCTGATGTCAGGACAGAGATGTAGAAGTGGGGGAAGGCATGCTTGGAGAGTGACTGGAGCAGAGTTTTTGTGAGGAAATGTTGGGTGGAAAACGTGGTCATGTAGACATGGAGGATCCTTAATGCTGGATCGAGGAGTTACAACTGAAGGAACTAATACTTACCTGCATGGGTGAGAACAAGTGACAGTGGGGGCAGGGAGAGCGACACAGAAAGGTTTCTGTCCCCTTTATTCCCTTTATCTCCTTCCACCCTCACAGTAATGGACTGAGGATATTTTAGTATCACCAAATAAAAATTGCACATGTGAAAATTGTACTCTCCAAAAAGAGGTTTGCTGTGTCCTGTATGTGCTTTATTCTGATTCTGGTTGAGTCAAAGAGTCTTCTCTGACTGAGACGACCCAAGGCAGGTAAATGGAGAGAAAGCAGGAAGAAGGCAGGATGGAACGAGGATTGAGGTCGAGGAATCAAGTGACTCCCAGACAGACATGGGAGTTGAATCGAACACCAAGGAGTTCAAGGGAAGAAGAAAAAGATGTCTGGATTCTATCTTTTTCTATTTAGCTTTATGAACTGAGCCTATATACGTCCCACCACTGTAGGAGTTAATGACCAGGTCTAATTTATTTAGAAGATTGTGCAAGTGTGTGGGCACATGCGCATGCACACACACACACACACACACACACACACAACTTTTATTGATGATTACCTCTAGAAGGTAAAATTGGAGGGAGAAAAAGATAAGAATATTTTTACCTTTTTTACACATCAAGATGGAGGAAGAGTGGTAGGATTATAGATGGCTTTTACTTTCAATTTTATGTATTTGTATAATTTAAAGTCTTTTTTTGTTATTGTTAATTGTATTTTTTTCTCCACTAGAACATAAACTGTGTGAAGACAGGGATTTTGTGTTTTTTATTTAGTACTGTATTCCCAATACTTATAGTGCTTGGCAAACAACAGATGCTCAAGATATACATGTTTGTTAAATACAAAGCAAATTACAAATGCAATGAATCAATATTACTGTGTAGCTATTGTGGTGAATTGTTTGCTTTTCATATGTCCCTTCATATTTCTCACGTGTCTTCCATAGTACAGAGAATGAAAAGCTAAGAGTGTGTCTCCCAAATGTCTTTGCAGCCAGAGTTCCTGATGTGATTTAATTTCTGCCAATTTGATATAATCCACTGAGACTGAATTGAGGCAGCATCATGCAAGGCACCCTTCTGCTGGTATTAAAGCAGCAGGCTCTGTGTGGCTCTAGGGTAGAGCTGTCAGATTTAGCAAATACAAATATAAGGCACCTGATTAAATTTGAATTTCAGATAAAGGAGGAGTAAGTGAGGACCCCCAGGTAAACATGTAACACCAAGTTAAATATGAATTTCAGATCAACAACAATTTTTTTTGTGTGTGTAAGTATTTTCTATTGTATGAGACACACTTATACTAAAAAATATTTGTTGTTGATCTGAAATTCAAATTGAAATGAGCGTCCTGTGTTTTAACTAGCAAGCAACCCTACTCTGGAGCCCAACCATCATGGCCCCGGCTTCTTGACCCTACATGGATTGTACGTTTTCCAGGACCCAATAGCTACTGGGTCCATTTCTTGATTTCCCAGCTTCTTCTTGGTGGCAGAATAGCATCTCCCCAAGTTTGGCCAGTTTTGTGTTGCTATTACTAGGGTCCAGCCTAGAACCCACTTGGTTTTCTAGATCTTCTGATGATGATGTGAGCACTCATTTCTTTGCGTAAAGTCTCTTTCTGCTTAAAATAATAAGAATGACTTCTGTTATCTACAGTTGAACTCTGACTGATACTGTTTGCCAAGATTAACCCCCCCCCCACTAATTTAGGGCTTTTCTTTTCCCATGAATGGAGTAAGAATAATGTCTTTTCTACCATGAGGTTTTTATATAGTTTGGTCATGGGCAATAGATAAACTTGAAAATAATAACTATAATAATGGTTTTTAGCACTTACTATGAGCGAAGTATAGTGTCCCATGCCTCACATACATTGTCTCTAATTTGTCAACAGGCCTGTAAAGTAATAGGTATCACTAGGTGAAACCGAGCCTCAGAGTTTATGATTTGGGTCACGCAGCTGGGAAATGGTGGAGCTGAGAGTAATCCCTATTTTAAAAGCCTCTGCTTTTCCTCCTTTTTCACCTAGAAATAAAACAAGATAAACTCACAGACTATCATAATGACATTAAATTTTTTGGCTGAATGATCATTAGTGTGGAAAAAGTATTTCCAGTCTTTAAAACTTCTTTTTTGTACTGACATATATATGTGCATATTTGTGTCTATGTTTACACATCTATGTATCTGTATATCTAAGCTAACGTTAGATAAATGCATAGTGACATGATTATCTCAGGCTTTCATTTTAAAGTATAGTCAATGTGCAATATCTTACGTTTTGTTTTTAAAAGTAAAGGTCAGTTAGGAATTGACAGCAGAAAGGTCAGCATGTGGGCAGTTAGAAAGGGAAGAAAAGCAAAATTGTCATTTGTTAAAAACTTACTATATATCACAAACTCAGCTATGAATTAGGGACATGGTCACCATTATTAATGAGACAGGTCTTATTATTCCCATTTTACAGGAGAAATACATGAGGTACAGAAAGGTTAAATCACCAGTTTGAGCACGCCTACTGTAATGATGCTACCCAAACATTGCCTCAATTTTATTTGCTCAATATATTTCTTCAAATGGACTTGCTAGTAATAACTGAGTTTCTTTAAAAAGAAGGAATTTGTACAAATAAATGGATAACAAAAAGTTTGTCCTTGTTCTATCTAAAACAATCTCTCTTTATACCAGTTACTCATGTTACATTTTGGGAAACGTTGTACTCTATCGTATTATTGCTTGTTGGGTGCGGCTGGAAGAGTAATTAGGGAGAGGAAGGGAAAAACATATAATGAATGCCTCATGAGATGGGTAACAGGAAGAGAATGAGCAAGAGGCAGAAATTGATTGGTGCCTGGACAGTAGAGCAAAGCCAGAAGCAGTCATCTCTGTCTTGAGAGTCTTAGTCTACATTTTTAGCGCGTTCCAAGATCTTACTTCCAGAGGTAGTATGCTACTTCCAATAGCGTAAAAAATGCTTTGTTAGTCAATATCTTAGAATCATTGATTTCCAAAAATAACAGGCCCTTAATGACCATTTACTAAAAGATCCAATATTCAACATCTCTTCCTCTCCTCACCCTTCTTTGCCTGGCTGATTTATTCTCAGGAAGAGATTCCTTCCGCCCATCTAGAAGGGCGGCTTAGATCTTTCTGCTGTATACTTCCAAAGCACTGCTATCTATCTTTTGGAATACGCTTCATATCTGTATGTCCTTGTGTAATGGCTGTCTTCCCCACTAGACTAGAAACTCTTTGGGGATAAGGATTAGGTCTGTGTCGTTCACCACTGTACCACCAGTGCTTGTAGTTCCCAGTACATAGCTGGTGCTTCATGAATATTTGCTGAATTTATTTAAATAAAATTTAGGTCTGAACACTCATAGTATGCAGGACAATATGACCCAACACACTACAGATACATGTTTTACTATTCATTTCTACAATAAAGTGAGTATCCTGTGAGATCCTAGGCAAGCCCAGAAACTTCAAAGGTTAAAGCAACAACAGCATGCATCATCCTCACTGATGTTCTTACTTAACATTTGCTGAGTAGAGAGTTCCTTAGCATCATCAACACAACTTTCACAATGCCTAACTCCCCCCACCCTTCTCTCTCTCTTTCTCTTTCTCATACACACAGCCCCCTTAGGATCACAAGATAAGATGAATAAGCTTAGAAAATGAAATTAGGAAAAATTAAGACGTAATGAACAAAACCAGCTTACTGTAAAAACAAGTAGGTAGCTGAAAAACAACTGTCAAGGTGATGAGGGTGAAATGTCTGAAATAATGATGTATCAGCATCTCAAACTAATCATTGTAATTTTTATAATTGGACTAATCAAGCGGTAACCCAATCAAGTATAGTGAATAACAGACTGTAACAAAATTTTCATTTACTTCCCTTTCTTAAGGAAGATTGCATTAATCACGGGGGCATTGAATCTACCATAGGGGGAAGGAATGGTCAGAGTGCAGACATTTTTATGCACGTTCCTGGCTCTGTCTGCTGAGCTGGCGCTCTAAAGAATAGACAGGAACATTCTGATCCTTTGACCTCTTATTAGTTGGTAAATTCCCACAAAGTATATGGAGAATACCAGTGTCATAGCTTTAATCCACTAAACCATTAGGCAATTCAACTACTTCTTCTATTTCTGATTCTATTCTAGCCAAAAAGCGAATGAAAATTTGGTTCATATATTTATAGTATAATTCTACTTTATTGTAAAATCATACATATACAGAATATACCCATTATATTTTCATAAAAAATCTTAAATATTTTTAATACACCAGCCTTTAACAGCGAGGACCTGTGGAGAATATATTTCGGGTGTAGGATTCATTGATAGAGATATATGGGAGGTTTAAGGAAACTCAGTTTGATTTTTTTTACTTTTGACACTTCTGCGTTCTCTGATTTATTTATTTTTATTTATTTATTTTTTTGCATTCTCTGATTTATTAATTTTTTAAATCATGGAGCACGTCTTGGGTTTATAATAAGAAAAATATACATATGTCTCCCCTGGCTCCTATGTTAAATTGTTTATTTGAGGCAACATTTAAGATTGTAAAAGAGGCACATTGCCAAAAACTCTGGGTGCTACTGAGGGCGCTGAGTTTGAGCTGGTGGGCAGTGCCCCTTGGGCAGGCCAGTTTGTTCAGGCAGATCTTGCCCATAAAGCCCCTCAGGTCCAAGCACCCAGACAATCTCTTTGGAAAAACTTAGCCTTAAAAAAATATTTTTGTAAAACACATAGGGTAGTAATCATGGTCAGTTAAATTTCCAATGAAAACATAAAATTTGCTGTTTAAACCTGTGAATCAGTTGAAGTCTTTTATCTTCCCAGCACTACAATTTTAATTTACTTGCAAAAGGAGAAGATATTAATTTGCATGTACTCATGTGGTGATTTTGCTTTACTTTAGAGCTCTGCTCCAAAAGTACAAAGATCTCCAAAACCTCTGATGAAAAGAAAAACTAAAATTAATCACTGAAAACCTTGTCTTGACATATCTATCAACTTCATGACACAAATTATCAGAGAAAGAAATCTTAAAAGACCAGTGGTTTATGTTTATGCTGATGATATGTGTAACTTTATAACCGTCACTTATAAGAAATAAATCATTAAGTAGAAAAAGCATCATTTGCATTCCTAATATAAAAATGCTCCTTAATTTTAATTTCAATTGGTTAGAAGGTTAGACAATTCCATTTATTGTTACAATATGTATATTTTAATATTTGGCACTTTAAAGTATGATTTTTAAAGTGGTTCTAGAGATCCTAGTGACATTGCAGGAAGCATTTCTTTTTATTCTATAAACTTTCCATAGGAGGTCTTTGTAAGTCTACAAATCAACGTAGCTTGACTTACATTTAGAGAAAGAAGAAGTAATTGAGAATTTATCTTAATACTTTATGACTTTATGACTGCACAGTAGTACTTTGTGTGTGTGTGTGTGTGTGTGTGTGTTTAAGCTTGTTATAAATCACAATATTCTGATATTTTTTACACTGGGAGAACACCATTTATTATAAGCTAAGAATAAATCTCTTTTTTTTAAATTTAAAGACCCAGATAAGAATTTTAGTGTCCTAATTAAGGTGTTTTATTGCACAAAAAATAGAGATGAGCTCTTTTTTCCTTAAAAATGATAGGGCAATGGTTTCATTAAAGTCTTGGGGCCCTATTTAGAAAATCTACAAATTCTGTCATACAACTCTGTGCCTTTAAAACGGGGGACACATCTCAACAAAATTTTTCTGGGCGTTATTTATGCTGAATAATGTATGAGTAACGTAATAGCTCCACAGAACATTCTCATCTCCATGGAATGCTGGCTTCTCTAGTATTGCATCTCCTACTTTCGATTCCCGTGCTATGAGTTCACACAAATATCCTATGTTGAATCTTTGGTGGTGAATAGAAAGGTGGGAGAAGAATATCTGAGAAGTGAAAATCCTTGGCAATCTGGGAACTAGTTTACTACACTAAACTCATTGTAGCTTGGTTGTAAAAATGTGGGTTTTGCATAGAACTTACCACTAGGGTTTCTTAAAGGGATATCCTTATCTCTAGGGGAAGAAGTGGGTAGCTAAGGAGTATCACTTTTACTTGTGGAGTATTAGAGGGAAAGAGGAGGGAGAAATTTAAGTAATTTAACTGGAAAGCAATTTAAAACATTTTCACATAAAAAGATACAGCTAAACCCAAGGTCCACTAGTTTACTGTTTATGCTTTCTTCTATGCAATATATTGTTTCACGTCTTATATTTAGGTCTTGCCCTTGATCCATTTTGAGTTAACTTTGGTATATGGTGACTGACAGCAGTCTTGTCTCATTCTTTTGCAAGTAGCTTCCCAATTTCCCCAGCACCATTTATTGAAGAGGCTTTCTTTTCTCCATTGTATGTTTTTGTCTCCTTTGTGGAAATTATCTTCCCATATATATGTGGGTTTATTTCTGGGGTCTCAGTTCTATTCCATTGGTCTGTGTGTCTGTTTTTCTGCCAGTACCATGTTGTTTTGATTACTGTCACTGTGTAGTACAAATTGAAGTCAGAGAGTGTGATACCTCCAGACTTGTTCTTTTTTTTTTTTTTTACTAATAAAAAAAATTGTATTTACTTAGAAGCATTCAGAATGTCAACAAAACAGCTGCAATTTTTTTTGCAATTACAGAGTGGTATTCAGTTGTTCTTTTTTTTCTCAAGATTGCTTTGGCTTTGGGGTCTTTTGTGATTCCGCACAAAACTGATGATTTTTTGTTCTATTTCTTGAAAAAAAATGCCATTGGTATTTTAATGTGGATTGCATTAAATATGCGGATTGCTTTGGATAATATGGCCATTTTACTTATGTTGATTCTTCCAATCCATGGACATGGAATTTCTTTCCATTTCTTTGTGTCTTGTTCAATTTCTTTTAGTAATGCTTTGTAGTTTCAGTGTATAGATCCTTACTATCTTTTGTTAAGTTTATTCCTGTCGTGTTTCCCCCAAAATAAGACCTAGCTAGATCATCAGCTCTAATGAGTCTTTGAGAGCAAAAATTAATATAAGACCCAGTATTATATTATATTATATTATATTATATTATATTATATTATATTATATTATATTTACCTAGTCTTACATTACAGTAAAATAAGACTGGGTCTTATATTAAATTTTGCTCCAAAAGATGCATTAGAGCTGATGGTCTTGCTAGGTCTTATTTTCGGGGAAACACGGTAGGTATTTTAGTCTTTTTGTTGCAGTTGCAAAAGGAATTGTTTTTTTCATTTCTTTTTCTGAAATTTCATTGTTAGTATATAGGGATGCAATGGATATTTGTATGTTGATTTTATATCCTGCAACTTTACTGTATGTGTTCATTTTTTTCTAATAGTTTTTTTGCGGAGACTAAGGTTTTCTATATAAAGAATCATGTCATCTGCAAAAAGTGATAGTTTGACTTCTTCATTCCCAATTTTGATGCCTGTTATTTTTTCCTCTTGCTTGATTGCTCGGGCCAGGACTTCCAATACTGTGTTGAATTACACTGGCGACAGAGGGCAACCGTGTCTTGTTCCTGATCATAGAGGGAAACTATGATATTAGCTGAGGGTTTGTCATACATGGCCTTTATTATGTTGAGGTACTTTCCTTTTATACCCATTTTATTAAGTGTTTTAATCATAAATGGATGTTTTATTTTGTCAAATGCTTTTTCTGTATCTATGGACATGATCAAATGATTTTTATCCTTTATTTTGTTTATGTGGTATATCACATCGATCGATTTGTGTTTGTTGAACCATCCTTATGCCCCTGTAATGAACCCTATTTGATTGTGATGTATAATCTTTTTAATGCATTGTTGTATTCAATTTGCTAGTATTTTGTTTAAGATTTTTGCATCTGTATTCATCAGAGATATTGGTCTGTAGTTTTCTTTTTTGTGTGTTATTCTTACCAGGTTTTGGTGTCAGGGTAATGTTGGCTTCGTAAAATAAATTAGGAAGTATTGCCTCTTCTTCAATTTTTTTGGAAGAGTTTGAGGAGGACAGGAATTAAATCCTCTTTCAACGTTTAGTAGAATGCACTAGTGAAGTTATCTGGTCGTGGACTTTTGCTTTTGGGGAAGTTTTTGATGATTATTTCAATTTCCTTACTGTTGATGAGTCTATTTGTATTTTCCAGTTTTTTTGTGATTTAGTCTGGGAGAGTTATATGTTTCTAAGAACTTGGCCATTCTTCTTTGTTATTAAATTTGGTGGCATATAGTCCTTCATAGTGTTCTTGGATGATCCTTTGTATTTTGTGGTAGCCGTGGTAATTTCTCCTCTTTCATTTCCGATTTTGTTTATTTGTGTCTTTCTCTTTTTCCTTAGTGAGTATAGCCAGGGTTTTTTCAATTTTATTAATCTTTTCAAAGAACCAGCTCTTTGTTGCATTAATTTCTTTTCTATTTTCTTTTTGTTCTTTATTTCGTTTAATTCTCAGACAGAAAAAAGTCGAGAACCATATGACTACACTTATATGTAGGATATAAAACGGAAAGCAACAAATCAAAAAGACAAACAAACAAAAAAAACCTCATAGACACAGACAACGGTTTAGTGGTTACCAGAGGGTAAGGGGGTAGGGGGGTGGTAGATGAGGATAAAGGGGCTGAAATATATAATGACGGAAGGAGAACTGACTCTGGGTGGTGAACACACAATGCAATATACAGATGATGTATTATAGAAATATACACTTGAAACCTGTATAATTTTACTAACCAATGTTACCCCAATAAATTTAATAAAAAAATTTTAAAAGATACATTTATGTCATGGAACAGTACATTAAAAATTCACATGAATGTCAATGATAAAAGACAGGACTTTGGAGACATTTCTCCCTTTTGGGTGGCTGCCTTGGGATATGTGAAAGAGCCGCAGGTATCGGCACTCACTTTTCTCCATTGCTGGGAACCATAAAACAGCAGCTGCCTCCACCCATAGCCACACAGCAACTCTGTTCCTGAGGCTCCCTCCACAGCAAGTGCTCATGAGCCCATTTTGTAGACGGGAAAACTTGGGTCAAGAGAAATGAGGTAGCCCATCAAGTTCCCATATTTAAAGCAGAAACCAGAATACAAACCCATGCTACCTGATAAATTTGTGGAATGCCGTTTTAGGAATACTTTGGAATAGAAATACCAATAAGCAAGATAAAAAAGGCTGAAGCTCCTCTCTTTGATTATTTTCTAGGATTCTAATGAATTCCTCACTAACTCTATGAAGAGTGATTCATTTCTCAAAGTACTTTCAATGATACAATGTTTTATTTTATATAATATTTTAAGTGCCATCTTCATATCTACTAAGATCCATTCTATGCTATATAAAATATGTGGAATAATAAAAACATTTAAGTGCTTACTAAGTGTCAAGATATTTTCTAAATGCTCTATATGTATTATCTCTTTAATTATTACAACCACCCTATGACGTTATTATGATTAACAAGCCCATTTTATAGATGAGAAAACTGAAGCGGATAGAGATTAAGTCATTTGCCTCTCATCACACATTACTTACGGGGTTGACCAGTCTGACTCCAAGGCCTTTTCTCTTTACTCCGATTCTAAACTGCAGAAGGGAGGATAGACGCCAAGGCCCAAATTGTTTAAAGGGGCTGCCTGTCAACAGCCTACAGGTCTGGGGAGATCTGTGCCCTAGAAACTCTGTCTTTTCGTGCCCTAGAAATTATATGCCTCCTTGAGGATTTCAGGAACTCCATGTTTTATCCTCTGTTTGGAATAGCCTAGACCCAAAGTGGGCAATTCAATTGTGTTTTGAAATGAGGAGGATTAGAGGATGAAATTGAACCTTAAAATCTAGTAATTAACCTCACTATGTTATAAGGTTGTAGCTGCTACTGAGCCAGAACTTTATTTTCTAGATACTAAGTCTCTCTGAGATTTATCCCTGAAAGTTTATAAGAAAAAGAAAGGAAACTCTGACAGGAAATGGCTAATGCTGACCTAGTTCTCTAAACAGGACAAGGCTTTAAGAGTAATTTCTGCCATTAAGGCCTCCTGTGACCCACAAGCAATAAACGACAGTTCTTTAAAAATGGCAATGGCTTATCAAATTCTTGGCCATCAAACAGGGAAGAACTCCAGCGATTTCTCTACACTTGTAATGTCAAGAAGAGTCATACTCAGAGACCTCTGTTATAAAAGAGGAATTGTTTCTGGCTATTAAAAAATCCTCATGGAACTAACTGTCTATCAAACTTCATGAAATGTGTGAATTATTTAGGTATCAGATTTCTGGATCTAATTTTCTTTCCAGAACATTCAGAATCAAACTTTTTCCCTTTTGGCTAGTTTCATATGAATAAATATAGACTTGTTTTACTTTTTTTTCTTCCTTTCCTACTTTATTTTTGTTGAATCCCTTCACATCCTTTTTTCTTTCTTTTATCTCTATTCTGAGACAATGTTTCTCAAAATGGGGTCTGTGCCCCACTTTTGTCAGAATAGGCTGGGATGCTCATTGAAAATGCATATTTCAGGCCTTACCTCAATTGTTTTAAATCAGATTCACTGGGGGTAGGCTGAGCTCAAGATTCTGCATTTCAATAAGCTCCTGAGGAGATCCCTACTCATATTGAAGCAGAGAAGATCTAGTCCAGTGGTTTTCCAACTTAACTGTGGAAGACTTGTTTCCACAGAATTCTAGTTTCTGGCCCAGAGTTTCTGATTCAGTAGGACCTACGGGGACCGAGAACTTGCATGTCTATGGAATTTCTCGGTAATGCTAATGCTGCTTGTTTAGGAACTCCACTTGGAGAACTCTAGAGCTTTGTGCATCTCTAATCTTTGAAGTCCTGGAAAATGTTTTAATAAAACATGCCCTAAAATTCTGAGACTATATCTTAACTCAATGTTTCTATAAAGGGTCTGGGTCCACCTACGTCAGAGTAGGCTGGGATGCTTGTTGAGAATGCACACTTCAGGCCTTAATGTTAAATGTTAAACATTTTGGTTGTAGAAATAAAAATGTGTAATGATGAGGGGGGGAAAAAGGAGGAGGAACACACGCTAGAGAGGGATTTATTGATTTATTTAGCAATATCCAATCAATTTATCTAGCAATATCTAATCAATTTATTTAGCAATATGTAATAGCAAAAGACAAAGGTACTTAAAAGAATGTGCTAATGACAGAAAGTAAAAGTGGTTAAGACTAAACTATATACATTGATAACAATGTCACGTCGAAGGAGTACACATAGACATAAGTTTAAGAGATCTCAACATATGTTTACTATAGATAAAAAAATCACTTGGCTAAATACACAAATAACATCAGTAAAGAGTATCCAAAAGCAGTAATAAGCTTTATAGGATAGCAACTATTACAGTAGATGCCAAAAGCTCACCAAACCATAAGAAAAACAACAGTGGAAAAGTCAGGAATCAAAACCTTGGCCAGGTCTGCAGCTGAGGGAAACTCAGGCATCTCCCACACCGCTGTCTGCTAGTTCCCAAGAATGTTGCTGCTGTTGTCTTTGTTGTTGTTGTTGCTAGAAGTCAGAGCATCTTCTGATACTGTAAGCTGCAAGCTGCATGTAGTTTTTAATGTATTAACAAGTTCTCAAGAAGGCTAACCATGGGGAACAACACTGGAGAGGTCGGGAACCAGCCAGCCCTCACCAGGTTCACGCTGGAAGTCAGGACATCCCCTGGTGTTGTAAGCTGCACGTTGCTGGAAGTCTTCAACATGTTAGAATGATGAAGAATCACCAACGACAAATGACCAAATGACGAAAAATGACACTGCCTACCGAGGTCTGTCTTACACATTTTCTCAGATGTACTCTTAGAGCCAAGCTCCTTGTTCCTGTATCTCCCTCCAGGAATGGCCAGTTCCGGGAGGGTCTGGCAGTCAATGATAAAGATATTGCTTATCCAGCTGAAGGGCTAGTTCATCCAGACAAGCAATATCGACTGTTTCTGCTTCGGGCTATCGACCCAAGGCCTTCCAAAGCCTGGCAACCTGTCTGTCACGTCATCCTGATATAACTTAGCTACTTCTTCACTTCATTTGCTGATGCGGGAGAAACAGAAAGCAACATTATCTCATATCTCCCCAACTCAGGAGAATGAGACCAAAGAGGGAATTTACTCAACCCCTAATCACAGCACAGAATTGTTTTAATCCTAAACTAGTCATTACCTCACATGCAGCAACAGATAAAAGCTAACAGACAAAAGCTCACATCAGCCAATGAAGGCCAATTTTCTTAACATCTTCCCTACAAAATGTTAACAGAAACATCCAAATTTCTATCTATGTGGCTTTGTGGACCATTTCTCACTCTGTATCTCACAATATTCAATCTACTGCATCCTTCAGAGGGGGACTCCCACCTCCTTCAGGAAGCCTTGAGTCACACAACATTGAGTTTCTCCTCGGTCCCACCTCCCCCAGCTTTTCACTTGTTGGAGGACACTGGTTCCTTTTACATCAGGGTACAGTTATTTGTGTTGGAGGAGGATGTCTCATCTTTCCTACCATACTACAAACTCCTTAAATACAAAATTTGTGCCTTTTTAAAAATTCTGTCTTGCCTGACAATGGCACTTGGTTGATACTCAACAGATGTTTGATGCTTGATTAATGCATTAATGCATTAATGAATGCATCATTAATGAATGCATTCAGTGGGAGAAGGATAAATTTAATTCTTTAAATTAGAGCTAGACTCTTAATGCTTTATATTTTGCATTTGGAGTGTCTGTCTTCACAGCAATGGTGGTCATTAATTTAGCTGAGAAGGTGGCTAGTGTCTGAGATGAGCCTCTTTTTCTTTAACTAAATGTATTGCAGTGACAATGGTTAATAAAATTACATAGGTTTCAAGTGTACACTTGTATCATACATCATCTATAAATCCCATTGTGTGTTCACCACCCAGAGTCACTTCTCCTTCCATCACCATATATTTGACTCTCTTTACCCTCTTATGCTTCTTTATAATAAAACTTATTCAAATCCAAGGAACACTTCATTCAGTAAGGTGCTGAGGTTTTCTAGCAATATTTCTCTACTCTGGCTACCTGAAGTGTGATTTGTGGTCAAGCAGCCCCGGCCTCACCTGGGAGCATGTTAACAACACAGAATCGCAGAATCAGAATCAGAGTCAGAATCTGTAAGTGCTTTGTCTATACATTCAAGTTTGAGAAGTCCTGCATTACTCAGAAGTTGTCTTTTGACTGAAAAAGAGTATTTAAAAATAGTGACAAGTAAGTGCTAGAATCTTTGCTATTGGTGATTATAATTTGTTAAAAAAATTTTTTTAAAGTAAGAGATCCTTATAGTACCTGGGAGTTCTGCTGGAGTTTGTAAGCATCATCAAAGATTTTTATTAAATGGGCATCATGTGCTAGACGCAATGAAAGAAATGTAATGAATCTGAGCTTTACCACAGAAACTGACATCATTAATGTGGGTAAGCGCATATTATAGATGCAGCATCAACAGGACATGAGTGGATTTGTTTTTGAAATTTTATATTGTTCATCCCCTATGATCCATATTTCTTTGATTTGAGAGTTTTCAAAATGGTATTTTTAACTATTTGGCATCAAAAATTGGGTATTCAACAGTAACTTGGGCAGGTTATATAAAGATTGGTATTCCTGAGTACTTTTCCAATCTATCTTAATTTGTAATGGAGAAGAATAAATATCCTTTGATATGGAAAGTTGGTTATGCTATGTGGTGCCCAAATAAAGGCATCTTCTCTTTGCCTTTCCTTTATAGTATATGCCTCATGTATAAATGGGTCAGGCATCAAAGGCATAATTAACAGTTTTAGCTAGATTGTTAAAAATAAAGGAAAGTGTTTATGTGCTTTGTATTAAAATGTTTACTCATAATTTAGGGTTCAAAGTGATTATCCAAATATAAAAACACTCATTTAAGCTTATTTGAGATGACTGTACTTAAAATTGTGATCTTTCCTGCTCCCCAGTGAATGGATTATGTAATATTTAATATGTGAGGCTTATGTGGGATACGAACTTTCCTGGTTAATAAGATCTTTTTTTCTTTTAGGACAGTTGTGATTCTCAAGAGATGCTCATTACAAAGGCCAGAGTGGCTGCTTTGAAAGCGTGTTTGGTAACGGAGGAGCGTATCAGCAAGGCTGTGGAAGGTGTTTGGGAACTGCATGTCTCATTCATTATCGTATTCTTTTTCATTTCTCTGGGAGATTTTATGTGACATAATTTAACCAAAGAAGAACAGTGTCATTAAAAAGCTATTTAAGATACGGATGGTTGTAAACATTCTGCTTTCTTAGGCCTGAGAGTATTAGAACAAAGGAATACAGCAGTTCATTATATCTTTTTACCTTTTACATAATAATATAGTCTTTGGATGAATTATTTCTTTGCCATTGAAGACTTTACTTTTATACAGTTTACTTAGTAGTTACATAATTGCTGTTAAACTTTTAGCACATAGTAATTAATATATTAATCATGATCATTTTGTTTCACCAATATTGTCTTTATGTGGGAGTGTGGTATTGCAAATAATCAATGCATGCTACCATTTCAAAATACAACAAGATGACCATGTTCATTATGAGAAGAAACAACATAGATCCACCTCTTCTTAATGGGAGTTAAAACCTCTTCAAATTCGATACGCACTTTCCTAAGTTACATGAAGATTACCATTGAAACAGTTAGGTCTCTTGTCAGTTTTTTTTCCCCAAGGAGAATTTCACTCCCTTTCTCTTCTTCCTCTCCTCAACATAAACGCCAAGAGGTCCTGCATCAATAATGAATTACACAGCACATAGTAAGCATTTAATGTGTTTTTGTTGAAATAAATTAATTTAATATTTGGGGAAAAATTCGATCTCTCAAAAAGGGAACAGATTTTAAAATGTGAACATGGATTTCAGTAATTCACAACAAAAAGTCAGTGCTAACAGTCAGGACATAGAAGGTAGTCATGTATGTTTTATATCGGTAATAATCAACTGACGTGCATTTTTGTCTTGTATTAATGTGCTTTTATGTACAGAATAACAAACGTCTACATAAATGCGTATAGGTTCCTCGACCTCACTCTGTTTTTTGAATCAAAGCAAATTTAAAATAAAATACGGTTGTTCCCAGAGACAAAATAGTTCAAAAGACTAGGGCACTTTTTTTTTTTTTTTAAAGTGTATATCTGGACTTAGGTGTAGAATTGCATGTCTGGAAAAACTATTCATAATCTGCTTTTCTCCTCCTTTCTTTTATTTTTGCACGTATTTATTTTGGCCAGCTGGTGAGACAGATCTTTTTCAGGGCTCAGCCTTCCAGTCTGAGTGTGGTTCTCTCCAAAACCAATCTTTAGATCAAATTCCTGTCTTACTCGCTCCGGTGTCTGAACAGTGCTGATGTCACAGGAGCATGGTGACCCAGTTGTCTGTTCCAAATGTCTGGTGGCTTGCCAAGTAAAGAGCTTAGCTAGGTGGCCATACATGACCCTGCCTCACGAGGGGAAGGAGGTTGCAGTATAATCCTTAGGTAACCCGTTTCACCTTTGCCTCTCCCATGTCAGCTGTTTAATATGAAGGTAGACACAGAGGTCTCCCGATGAAATAACTGGTCTCTCATTCCCTTCCTAGCTTGGTTGTCACTTTGTCTGATGTTGTCACTACATCATTGGGCTCACAGAAGGGTTAGTCTTAGGAGCCAAGGGCTGGAAAGTTATTCTTGTTCTGAAAGTATTCTATGGCTTTGATTCTGGGGGGAAACTTTAAAATTTGGTTCCATTGTAGGTGAAATTTATTCTAATGGGGTTTTAAGATTTTGGACTAAGTTTGAGCCCTGTGCATCACAGTCAGCCTTAGAGATGATCTTTTTTTCTCAGAGATTCTGATATTCCAGACCGAAGCATCCCGTGAAAAAGCCAGGTAGGATGTGTTGACTGGGAACCAATGTTCCCTTGGAGTTGGAAAAGCTGACTGAGGGGCTTTTCACTTCCGCATCAGTTGTAATATGGGTGCACAAACCACAGGAGGTTTAAGGGCTTTTATACCTCATACTGTGAATATAGTCTTGAATGTGGGGGTCTTAGTTGATGTTGTTACAAAACAGAGACATTCTTCTATATAAGCCCTTGAGCACCTCACCCTCCCTCCTTCTCTTGTGGTTATCTACAAACTAAATGACCACTTTTAGCTTTCCCTACTCGAGCTAGATGAGGCATCGTGATGTAGTAGAAAGGCAATGGGTCTGGATGTCAAAACTAGGTTTTCTGGTCCCATTTCTATCAGTTGTGCCAACTCTGCTGCTCTGAACCTGTTTTCTTACCTGCAGGGTAGGTCTTCAAGTCCCGTCTAGCCTAAAGATGTATGGATTTGATGGGAATAATATTACCTGCTCAGCCTACTCAACTGGGCTGTTGTGGGAATTAAAGGAGATCATATTTATGAAACTACTTGGTAAATCCTCAACAAAAGATTAAGGAATGTGATACTATTAATGCCCTCTGAAGAATCAAAATAGCTTGCAATTTACTTTTAATCTTCAAGACTGTGTGTATATCTTTTGTATTTGGGTCTTTAACGATGTACACCGTAATGCAAGATAAATGAGCAGGCTAATCTCTCTCACACTAGATGTTACTCCCAGTGTCTGTCTAATGCTATGGGCTGGATGGAGGACTTATTATTTCTTTTTAAACGGAGGTAAAATTAATCCCAGGTACACAGGGTTCTGGACATTTTTTTCCACTCCTTTCAAAGTTCTGAGAAGCAAGGTAGTTTACTGTTTCACGCCAGAGATTGCTTATACAGGGCTGGGAACTCAACATAATATCTTTAGAAAGGAAAGTGTTGTGGTCCAGAGCAACCCACAGCTGAGGGCCAGTGAGTGGTGATTGCAGGAGGGACACATTCAGAGTCCAAAGGGAAATAGTGGTGTCCTTTGTACCTGGCTGTCACTGTTGAGACACAGCAGCATTAAATTAGGCCCTCTACCAGTTGTGGTACTAGAAGAATATTTCCATTGTTCCACTTCACAGAGTGACACAAACACTCAAATACCCCAAATATTTTGAATATCTCTATCTCATCTCATCTATCTATCTATCTATCTATCTATCTATCTATCTATCTATCTGGCTATCATCTATCTATCTTTCTATCTATCTATCTACCATGATCATCTATTATAATTGGATACAGCTGAGAGTAGTATAGAAAAAATGAGAGTACTCTTTAGAAGCACTGAATTGTTCTCTAATTCTGCATGCCCACTTTAGAAAGGGAAGTGCTGTGGTCCAAAACAACCCACAGCTGAGGGCCAATGAGTGGTGATTGCAGGAGGGACACACTCAGAGCCCAAAAGGAAATAGTGGAAAGAGGATTACTCTTTCCAGCTAGACTGTATGCTCCTTGAGGATAAGAACCATGTCTTAGGCTCTTTTTATATCTCCTCCCTTTCCTAACAGCATCAGACCCAGCCCTTGGCCCACAGTAGGTGCTCAATAATGCCTATTGCTGAGGGGAAGGTGCTCAGAGAGAAAGGGCAGGGTGTTGAAGTAGGAGCATCTATTCTTCCTCCTGCCCTTGAGTTGTGAGCATATGGTTAAAGCTAAGGGTTAAGCACTGTCCTTACAACTGCTCACAAAACTTGGTAAGGTGATATAAAGTGGTGCAAAGTGCCCTGGAGACAGGGGTCCCAAAGGAGTTGCCCATTCTCCGCCCACCTCTCCATGTGATGAATTCTGGATCATCTCAAGGTTACCAGCCTGTTAGGAGAAGAAGCCATTGAAGGTGACTTTTTTTTTTTTTTTAAAGAAAAAGAGGGCTTCTAGAGAATGGGGCAGATCAAATGAAGGGGACCAGCAGTGTTTATAATGGTATTGAAATTTAATTTCAGTGCTGACCTTTTATTTGACATTTTAGATAATGCTATGAATGTGCTCAGCTATTTGTTCTTAGCATATTTCCCATCTTTTGGGGGCACTAATCTACTTAAATTCAAAGTCAATAAAAGAATAAAGTAAATTTTTGGCTTTAAAAAATCAACTTTTGGAAAAAGTTCATTCACAATAGCAACAAATATGCAAAATATATGAATTAACTTAAGCAATGTTCAAGACTATGAAAAAGTACAAAAGTTTAAAACAGGCAAAAGAAAATATTGGAAAGAAAAATCATGGTCTGAGATGGGCAGAGTTCACATTATATACAGAGGATGCCAAAAAAAAGTATACACATTTTAAGAAAGGAAAAACTGTATTAAAATTGTAATATGATGAATAATGCTAACAATCATTTGATTAATGCCATGTTTTGAGCAAACGTCATACTACACATTGCTGCCATAATTCAATTCAACTTTGAAAAGTAATTCATAGACAACATCTCTTAAAATGTGTACTTTTTTTGGCACCCCTGGTATATAGGTTCTAATTTTTTAAATTTTTATTTTTTTGTTAGTTTCAGGTGTACAAAGCAACATAATGATTAGCCATTTATACTCTTCAAGTCTAATAAAAGTGATAACCCCAACAAGTCTACTACCCATCTGACATCATACATAGCTATTTTAATACCATTGGCTACATTCCCTATGCTGTACTTTACATCCTGTGACTATAGATATATATATATTGTGTGTGTATATATATATATATATATATATATATATATGTACGTTTATATATATCTATAGTCACGAGATGTAAAGTACAGCATAGGGAATATAGCCAATGGTATATATATACATATATATATGTATATATATGTATATATATACATATATATGTATATATACATATTAGTTGGCATTCAATATTATTTTATATTAGTTTCAGGTGTGCAGTGCAGTGCAGTGGTTACGCATTTATATAATTTATGAAGTGATCCCCCCAGTAAGTCTAGTACCCATCTGACACTATACATAGTTTTTACAATATTACTGACTATATTCCCCATACTGTGTTTCACATCCCTGTGACTATTTTGTGACTAACAAATTTGTACTTCCTAATCCCTTCACTTTTTCTCACCCATCTCACCAACCCCCCTCACATCTAGTAACCATCAGTTTGTCCTATGTATCTCTAAGTCTATTCCTGTTTTGTTTGTTCATTTATTCTGTTCTTTAGATTCCACCTAATTTTAGAAAACACATATATGTAGTTAAAAATTCTATCAGAACTTGACAAGGGAGTTCTAAAGTTCATCTAGAAGAATAAATCAATCAGATTGTTGAAAGTTTAAAAGCTTGAAAACACTAAAACCTGGTGAGACTGTGGAACAATGGAAACTTCTACACTGTTAGTTTAACAAAGCAAATGTACAACCACTCTAGAGAGCAATGGGACAATACTTAGTATAAAGTTGAAGAGATGTATACCTCACCCTCAGCAATTCTACTTATAAGTATATATCCTTGAGAAATTCCTACATGTATATATGGAGACAAGGACAAGAGGTTCATAGCAAAAACAAAACAAAACAAAAAACCCACATAAAGCTTCCTTTGCAAGGCAATGGATAAATAATTTACATAATATATTTCATTCACACAATGGATTAAGAAACAATGAAAATGAAAGACTAGAACTACATATATCAATTGCACCAACTTCACAAACATAATATTGAATGCCATCAATGTTAAACAAGTGTATACATTGACATAATATTAAGATATAAATAAACTGAAAAAAAGCCTTCTGATGTTGGTGGGTGCATGGGTGTTCATTTTATTATTCTATATGCCTTTTTAAATGGTTGAAAAATTTCACAACATACTCAAAAATACTAAGGAATAGACATGAGAGACTAGCACAATTTCTGTTTGAACAAAACAAACAAAACAAACCAGCCGTGAGGACCTCATACCATACCATATCAGCTATCACAGGTTTTATAAAGCTAAAATAAAGTCCACAGTATTGACTGAGGAATGGAATCTTGATTAAAAGAAAAGCATAGAAAATCCTCAGACTGGTCCATCCATCTATAAAAATTTGTTAAGTAATTAAATGGGGCAACAGTGAAAAGGGATGGAATTTTTACCAAATAGTATTGAGACAACTGAATAGCTACCTGCAAAATAGGGATAAACTACTACTTTGCCACTACATACCAAAATAAATTCCAAATGGATTAAAGAAATGTCAAAAATTCATAAGAATAGTATGAACAAATTTAATGAGGATTTATATAATCTTAAGTGTGCTAGATTTTTTAAACCTGACAAAAAAATCCAGAAATCATAAAAGAGAAAGATGGATAGATTTGACATGTACAAATTTAAACTACTTTTATAGAAAAAGTATAAAAACAATAAACATATTAAAAATATATTTGCAACATATACATGAAGAGTTAAACACAAGAGTGGGAAATCCCAGATATGTAAATTTTTAAATGGGCACAGAACACAACTCAAAAAGGAAGAAATCATAGAAATAATATGCATTATAAAATATTCAAGTAAATAAAGTATAACCATAAGGTCTAGTGTTTAAGAAAATGGCCACTTTCATGAACTGTAGAAGGAAATTAAATTGGTTTAAGATTTCTGGAAGATTTGTCAATACTCATCAAAACCCTTTAAAATGTGCCTGTCCTTTGACCTAGAAATCAGACTTCTATAAAGGTGTCCTAAGAAATGATTACTCATAGCATGATCATAAAAGTTCTGCTTTTAAAATGGAAATATTGGAAACACTCTACATGTACAAAAGCACGTAAGTTAAATGAATTATTGCATATTTATACAATAAAATGGTATTTATTAAAAAGCAATGTATATCATAGCTGAATATATTTTCCATAAAAAGATGTTCACAATATGTTGTTCAATATATAGCTAGAAAATAATGTGCAAGTATGCTCCTCTTTACATACGTATCTAGAAGGATAGATACAATATTGTATTAATAGTCATTATCTTTGAATGGGAAAGGATTAAAGATTTTTATTTTGCTTATATGTTTTTCCTAATTTTGTTAAATAAAGATGTATTTTCCACAGATAAAAGCTTTACATTTAATTTTAAGTCCTTTTTATTTTTAACTGTAAAGCA
This sequence comes from Rhinolophus hipposideros, assembly GCF_964194185.1. NCBI lineage: Eukaryota > Metazoa > Chordata > Mammalia > Chiroptera > Rhinolophidae > Rhinolophus > Rhinolophus hipposideros. The sequence continues at coordinate 16,500,829 of NC_138051.1, read as the reverse complement.
AATCTGAAATTAAAGGTAAAAATTCATGAACTGTTGTAGGAAGCATTTTCTATAAATAGAAATTATTACATTTGAAGTACAACTAACAGATGTTGGCTAAATTTCATGGAGTGATGACCATTGCTCCCATTTCATATTCTTAAAATGTGTAAAAAAAAGTATATTGAGTTTACCATATATTAATACCTCAAAATAAGACTCACAATGTCTATGACTATTACTATTATTTATACATAATTAACATGGAAAATAACCCTGTAGAAAAAGATATTTTCACTAATTATCAGGAATGAGGTTGTGCATTAATGACTTTGTAAGTTATTTGAATAAGTTAAGAATACGTGCCTGGTCGTTGTGGGCTATGAAAGAAGGCCACCCATCCATTTGAGGTGAGGATTGTGAGGCATCCAGAAAAGCTTCCTGGAGGATGTGCCCCTTGTTGGTAAGCATGGGTGCGAATCATTTTGTTAATTAGCTATTCATCCTGTTCTGCGCTGCTCCTCCCCGCAGCAGACAGACTTTTCTAATTATGATTGACATAGGCTATTTTTCACATGACTTTCCATTCCCTGAACACACAGAAAAGTTGGTAGCCTGAGAGAGTATTCTGGGCAGTGGGAAGACATACGTTTGAGATTAAAAATGATCTTGCTACTAAATGCTATCGTAACAGAAATTACTATAAAGTTTGATCGTGAACCTGGCCATGTATACAAGAGTTTTCTTGTCTATTCAACAAAGATTAATCTTCTTGAGGGAACTATTTTATCAAGTCACTCTCTTGCTAAGGAATCTTTGACTTCCCATTACTTTATAAAGGGAAAATCAGACTCCTTCAACTGGCACACTTGGCTCTCTGTTTCCTGACTACTCACTTTTCTGACCAGTTTCCCCACGATTTCCTTTTCTGTACACCATTGCCCAGTCAAATGGAAGCATCTCCTCTTATTTTTAAACACTTCCAATTATTCTGTTCTCAGTATCATCACTCACACTGTATCTCCTTGAGAATACGTTGCACAAATGAATTTTACCTCCGCTCTTAGTGCCTACACAAAATCTTTCGTAATTCCCCTAATATGATGATCATCTCCCTTCCTGAGCTGAGCCAATGCAGACTTTATCTGTGACTATATAATGAGCCATTTCTAACTTGTATTATAGATATTGGTGTACTTATAGTAGTAACTAGTATAAACAAGACCTATGTTTATTTTTTGTTTTGAAAAACATTTAACCCAGTGCCTTGTAATATAAACATTTGTTGAATGGATGAAATGCCTGACCATGACCTTAGCCACCAAATCCCTAAGTTCATTTACTTCTACTTTGCATTTTCTGGGCCACACCAGTGGGAGGTAACAGCTCGTGGTGCTGTTAGCAGTATAGCACATACTTTTGGTTCTTGCCTCTGTCACTGGTGTGGGGCTTGTATCTGGCTTCCCAGAGTCTCACAGTAAGTTTTGGGGTCCCTGGGTACCATGTCATGGGATTTCACGAACAAACCTGCTGTTGTGTCAGCAGGTGCCATCTGTTTCTTTCAAGCTCTGCCTTTCTTTGGTAACTTCTTTGATAGAGGCCTCTGTTGCCCATTAAAGTCTCTTGGGGGACTCACCCGAGCTGACCTCTGATATGAGTCTCCTTCACAAATCGTGTTATGGGCCTGATTCCACCAGTAAGTTGTGATGGGCCTGGGAAGGGGGGACCTGGGAGGTGGAGATGGAGAGGAGCCAGGGGCTGGTTCCCTGCTTTTCTTCACTCCATCAACGTGACACTGCACCTGCCAGCTTCTTTCATTTATTTTTTTCCCCTTCATCTATTTTTCTTATGTGATCTTTGTGCTCACAGTGAGGAGTCTTTAAAATAAAAAAACACATCCGTGTCATCCATTTGACTCATCCCTAAGGCATTTTAGGAGCAAGTAAAGAATTCTGTGATGAGCAGTTTCATTTAAAAACCTCCAATGAGTTGTTTTGTTTTAAATTAGGCAAAATGTTCCAGTCTTCTCCCTGACAAAAACATGGAGAGCCTCATAATCCATCTCCTTTGCAGTTCAACCTACTGTTTTGTGTCCTTCCTGCGCTGCTTACGGCCACCCTTTGGCACAGTTGGAGGAAGTGAAATATCACTGGGGTGGAGGAGTCCCCCTCCGGGGTGGGATGGGACTGGGAAAGGGAGTCCACCTCTGCAGGTAGGTCAGCATAAAAAGGCCCCGTTCCCCTCCACAGCAAAGAGAGTGGATGCCTTACTGTTTGTACTTCATTTCCTTTGAGCTGTTGCCCTCTCTCCTACTCTGCAAGTACATGAGTTTGGCAGGGAGGTTGGCAAGCATTTCACAAGACAGTAAAGGTTAAGGTACGGTGGAGGTTGTTTAGTGCAGGATTGTAAATATTTGTTAAAAGGTTTGTGGATCTGCTTCTTTTGATACCTCTAATCCACCGAGACAGAAATAACTTCAAAGCCATGCCCAGTCTGACTTGGTCTTCAACCAAAGGGAAAGATCGCTACTGCTAAATGATGTTTTCACTCACAGCCAGGCAGCCTGCCTTAGCAGGCGTCCTGGAGTATGAATCATCATTTAATTGTCTTTGGGCTCTTGCACATCTGCTTAGGAACGTCAACAGGGTAGGAGCTGAGCTGCATGAATAAATGTGAAGGAGCCTTTAGTTTACACCGTTCCATGCTGTCAACAGCGGAACGAGAAGTGAGGTGTGTGTCTGTTCAAAAGGATGGGCTGAGCCCAGAAAACAGGGCAGTTTGACTGCTATGCTCCTCAGAGCGTTGGGAGAGCAATGATCTCTATTCTTTGGGGCTTCTCTAGGGAGTTTAGAGTAGGGCTTTCCAAATAGTCCTGTGAGATCGGGGCAGCTAACTCCTTCAAGGGTAGATGAGAGAGAGAGTTGGAGGCTATTTTATTTTTTGAAATATTTTTGTTAAATATGTAGCTAACATACAATATATATATTAGTTTCAGAGGTACATCATAGTTTTTCAACATTTATATACCTGAAGAAGTGATCACCATGATAAGTGCAGCAACCATCTGACACTGTACCACACTGTCATAGTATTATTGACTATATTCCTGATGCTGTACATTACATCCCCATGACTTATTTGTTTTATACCTGGAAATTAGGACCTCTAATTCCCCTTCATCTTTTCTCCTTTCTTAAGAACTTCAATTACAGTTGAAATTCAATATTATTTTATATTAATTTCAGGTATACAGCACGGTTGTTAGACATTTATATAATTTAAGAAGTGATCACTCTAACTAGTCTAGTACCCACCTGGCACTATGCATATTTATTACAATATTGTTCACTATATTCCCTACATCCCCATAACTAGCTTTTAACAATCAATTTGTACTTCTTAACCCCTTAACCTTTTTTTCACCCACACTGCCAAAATCCCTCCCATCTAGCAACCATCAAAATGTTTTCCGTATCTATGAGTTTGTTTCTGTTTTTGTTTGTTTGTTTATTCTTTAGATTCCATATATAAGTGAAATCACATTGCATTTATCTTTCTCAATATGACATACTCCAAGTAGCACTGTACCTTCCAAGTCCATCCTTGCTGCCACAGATGGCAAGAACCCATTCCATGTCATGGCTGAGCAATATTTCATTGTACATATTTATTATTTACCCTTCATCCATTTTTCCATTGACTCCAGGCTGCCTCCACATCTCGACCATTGTAAACAATGCTGCAATGAACATATAGATACACAGTTCCCCTCAAAGTAGAGTTTTGAGTTTCTTCAGATAAATACCCAGAAGTGGGATTACTGGTCCTTTGTCTCGTGTTATAGCCTTCGTTTTAAAGTCTGTTTTATCTGGTATAAGCATTGCTCCCCCAACTTTTTTTGTTTGTTTGTTTCTAATTTCATGAAATAACTTTTTCCATCTCTTTACTTTCCTTCTGGGTGTGTCTTACAATCTGAAGTGAGTCTCTTGCAGGCAGCGTATGGGAGGGTTCTGTTCTTTTTTTTGGAGTTTTCTCCTGTTCTTTCATTTCAGGTGTATTTCTTTGTTTGTTCATTTTGGCTGCCTGTCTATGTTTGTTTCTATGTTGAAGTAGATCTGCTTTTTCCCAGTCTTGGCCAGGTGGCCTTATGTAGTAGGTACCCTGTGAGGCCCTGGCACAATTTCCCTGGTCACCTGCTCTGGGTGTTCAAGGAGTGTCCCTGTGTGGGTTGTGTGTGACCTTTTGTTAAGGTTGAGTCTTGATTGCTATTGGCATGTCGGTGGGTAGCCTTCAGGTTGATTGGCTGTGGGTTTGGCCATGTCTGCAGGCTATGGGCTACTGTGCAGAGGACGCTGAGTGGGATTCGCCCCAGTGAGCTCTGGTGCCTGTTGAGACCACCCTTTGTGTGTGCTGCTTGTGGGGCTAATTGGGTGGTGCTCTGCTGTGGTCTGAGGCCAACCTCCAAATATGTGGGTTCTGGGACTTCTTGGGAGGAGCTCCTGTGCAGGCCCAGGCCACTGACTGCCTGTGATCAGCTGAGGACTACTGGTAGGAGCTACAAAGCAATCTGCTTTGTTCACTAGCTGTGCTAAAGTTGGAGGCACGTGGGAGAGGTCACCCGCGAACGAAGGACATCTGCCACCAGTACCAAGCTTGGAGTAGCTCCACAAAAAGCCAGGACGCCTGTGGCCTGCTGCCACCTGCTGGCTCCCTTAAGGTTCAGCCATTGATAAGGCCACCTGAGGTATGCAAGTTCGGCAAGGCAGAATCTTAAGGAGTCACTACAGTGAAAAGAGTTGTAGTCACCAGGTTAATGTAGACTCTGGTTTGATGCCAGTGCTGAGCCTGGTGCTACCCAGCAAAAGTCTCAAAGCACACTGAGGTCAGTTGCCACCCAAAGGGGCCCTCAGACTTTGATAGTTTTCAAGAAAGACTGCAATGCAGATGGGGCTGAGTGCTTGGGAGAAAGTGCCTCTAGTGGTGCAAGTTGGGTAGGGCAGGGTCCCAGGTGAGTCAGCACGGTGAAGCAGCAGAGCTCAGGAGGCCAATCAGATTCAGATTTGTCTGTGTGGGGGCGGGCTCAACACAAGCAAGATGGCGCCTGCTTACCGGCTACACAGGAGATGAACCCCACACACAGAAAATGGTGAGTGTCCTCCAACCCTCTTTCTGCAGCCACACACCTTCATCTGCCCCTTCACCCTGTATGCCTCCGATACCCCCTGAGTTACTGTCACTCTGCCAGAGCCCAAGGTGAGTGCCTAAAAGTGAAGGGTCTGGGTGTGGGCCCTTTTATAGGATATCTGGTTTTCCCAGAGCCTTCCGTCCCACCTGGATCGTCGGAATCCCCACTGTTTTTCACAGCCAGATGTTTTGGAGGCTCCTCTTCCTGGCACCAGTACTCTGGGCTGGGGTGCCTGGTGTGGAGGGCTGGGGTCCCTCACTCTTCCAGGAGGAACCTCTATGGCTGAGATATCCCTCCTGATTCTCAACAGCTACAGGGGTTTGGGGCCAGCCTATTCCTTGTTTCTGCCCCTCCTACCAGTCTCAACGTGGCTTCTTCTTTATATCCTTAGTTATAAAACTTCTGTTGAGCTAGACTTCACATGGTTCTCTAGGCGGATGGTTCTATGATTTAGTTGTAATTGTGATGTGTTCATGGAAGGAAGCAGGCACAGTGTTTATCTACTCCGCCATGGATCCAAATTGGAGGCTATTTTACAATTTCAGATGGGTTTTTGGAATTTTGGTACTTTTTTCATATTTTAAATTTCTGTAAGGAATTTTACAGAATTCCTTACAGAAATTCAAGGAATTGGAGAAGTATTCCTCCAATTAGCTTGGAGGAGAATTACCTGCCAAGTAGAAACACCTGTTTTGGATTTTAAGTGAGCAAGAATAAACTTCTCTTACATTAAGCCACTGACATTTTGGTTTATCTATTACAACAACTAGCATTAGTTGGAAGTGAAAGACATGCTTGAAGGGCAAGAAACAGATTGATGATGAGTCCAGGTAAAAGGGCTGCCAATGGAAGTAATTGGAGAAAAGTTTGGAAAAGTGGGTGGCAGTCAGCTTATGGAAGACTTTAGTTTTAAGGGGAAGTATTTGAATTTTCATAACATTCTTCACATTTGTATTTTCACATAAAAACCACGTTACATTCATTATTTAATTTGTTCTTACAATAGCCTGATGAGGCAGATATAATATAACATTTTATAGATGACATTTAGGCTTAAAGCAGTCAACGTTATAAAAGTTATTCAAGCACAGAGCTAAGATTTGAACCCAGGGTGACTGATTCCAAGGCTAGCGTTCTCTCCACTGTAACATACCTGATTGGTATGGCCAATTGAAAGTCAGAACCTACAGCAAAAAGTTTATTTGTTCAAAGCAGCACGTAAGGATTATTGTTTGGGGAGCAGCTTTTAGGATGAATTAGCAGAGCAGTGATTCCAATTAGTGAACTTCTGAGGTAAGGCAGGAGCAGAGATAAGCTTGAATGAAGATGGTGGCATCTGAGAAGAACGACGTTTTATGAAGGAAAAAATTTCTAAGACCTGGTGCATATGTGTGAGAGACAGTGTGAGGTGGGATTAGACTCTTTCCTGTTCAGGGTCAAGTCTTTCTTGGCATATTTGTCAAAAGGAGAGAAGGACCAGAAGAGTTAATTTGCATGAGAACTTTAATTTTTCTTAGAAGGAGGATTTGGTGCCCCTTTAGGTGATGGAGGAGGGGTGTTTATTCTTGGGGCCTTGGTCTCCATCTGAAATGGATGGAGTAAAGAGCAGAAGTCAGAAGTAGATGAAGATGCTTTCACCAAAGATTTTGTAAGATGTGGGGCCTGTCAGGCTGTTTTGAGGCCCAGAAAACAAAGTGGGACATGTGCTGGAACGAGAGACCCTCTTGCCTTTTTGTTGTAGAACCAGCATGGTTCTGGCTTCTGAGGCCTGAAAGGCATGTGCATCTTTTGGCAGCTGGATTTGGGAGCATGGGGATCGCACTGGGGCAAGAATGGCATTTGGGAATGTCATTCCCCCAGAAGGTGCCCTCAGTGAGGCAGTACCTGTGCTCACGGAGGAAGCAGGTGCAGATTTCTCACCTGCACAAATGAGATGGATGTGTCCAGGGCATCCCAGGAACACCTGGTTGGGGTGAGGGGAGGGCCTTGCAGGTGGGGACAATGGGGGACAATAACTTTGAATTATTGCTATTGATGTATTTATTTGTCTCCAAAGGTTAGTGAGCCCTGGGACCATTATGGGTCCCATTGGGACCTGCTGAGAATACTAATGTATAATTTATTGAGGAGACACCTTCCATGCACGAGATAGGATTGTTTAAGGATTGAGAACTGAACAACAAAAATGAGCTTATTCATACAAATGTAACTCAATCCTTACCCATTTTAAGCTTCTTATTGTGCCTTGTTACTTGATGGGACTTGGTCTGGCAGCGTCCTTGGTGTTTAAGAGGTTATATTTTCAGAAAATAAGGGAATTCTTTTTTTCACTTGAATGTTTCAAAATGCTTTCATGGTATGTGAAAAAAGCCACTTGATTAAAGCATTTGTCGTTTATACTAAATCCTTTTCTTCTTTCCAAAGAATTTAAGTTCTGGCACAAACTAAAAGGGTTAACCTACACCTGGCTCTTTTACAAGCAGTGAATATTGTGAGTAAAGTCCAAAATATGAGTCTTCATGGTAATTTCTACCCCCCACACCTCTTGCACCCCATGCCCCACCCCATATAGCTCACGATATAAATATTCTATTCATTTATCAAGTACTGTGTGGTGATGAGGCAAATTGGTGGTTTTGTCACCCCTTCATTAGTAAAGAGGGAGAAACCTGTAGAGACTAAACTTTTGCTCATTAATCTGTTCATTGTACCTCCCTGTTCTTGCAAAACCCACTAACTAGAAGCCAGCTGGTAATGGTTCTGCGTTTTTCAGCTCCTTCTGCGTGTGTTTGAAATGCAAATGGAAAGGGCTGGCTATTTAAACACACAAAACCATCTATAGTTGAGTTACGATGAGCCCATCCTAAGCCACACCTATTATTTTTCTTGCTTTGAGTGCCATTACTGTAGGTTCTGCCTCACTGTCATTTGTCATCCTCCTCAAATAAATAGCTCCCGAGGGAGAGGGAAACAGTGCTACACCTTTTCAGACCCTCTGAGCAATGCAGCTTATTTTGACAGATTGCTCCATTAACACAAGTCTATTTACTTAAAAACAGACCACCAGACTTCTATAAACACCAGCGAGAGAAAGACAGGGCCGTTCCTTGTTCTTGGCCCAGCCATTCTCCACATTGTTTCAGGTTTTTTATATTTTGAACTGGAGGATGGATCCTTGGAGCACAATGCTGCCACATTTTCTGTAGTAGCTGTTTTCGGCACTCTGGGTGTTGCCAAGTCCCTACAGCAGGGGAGCCAATCTTATTTTTAGGCAAGGATGCAAAACAAACTGAGATGTTGAAGGAAATGTGTTGGCAGAGCACATTGCCCAGGCCCAATCCAACAATGGCTTAACAATAATAATTTAATTTTCACCTACTTGTTTTATCCTTTGCATAATATGCTTTAAGACAAAGTAAGCACAAATAATTCAATCATCCATCAAGTATTTATTGAGTGCCTCAGTGTGCCAGGCACTGTAGTAGGCAGTGAAGATGTGGCATTGAATCAAACCAGATAAAAAGATCTTTGCTCTTAGGAAGCTTATATTCTGGTAGGAAGAGACAGAAAAAAAAAAAAACCCACACAACATATGAGGCAAAACCAGTTAGGCAAAAGCATATTAGGCAAAACCTCTAAACATAAAATTAGAGGTTTTCACATATTTCATAAATCTTTTTTCAAATAACTAAAAATGACATATCATTTTACAGTTTATAAGTAATTTTTTTTACATATCATGTTAAATCATAGGCAATTTCATATGTTTCAACTTCTACATGACCTCATCTTATCCTTTCAATAACCCTGTGGGTATTAGTCTTTATCCGACCTACAAGTGCTGAAAGAGTGGATGATGTAAGCCCAAGATCACCTCAAACTCAGGTACTCTGACTGAGCAACAAGGAAAGCAAAACCAAAAACCACAATTCCCATGAGTAGCAAATTTTTGAAAAAATACTGGTAAAACTTAAAAACTACAGGTTAATAGTTGCTGTTAGATTTTATGTGAATGGGGATTCAAGGAGATTCATAAATCATGCTGTTATCACTTGCCTTGAATCTTTTCAGACTTAGCCTCTTAAAGCGACACATACTCAAGAAACCCTGGGTGGGAACGTGATACAAGCAGTGTGCCCCAGCACCACGTTCTTCTGGCTTACAGTGAGACGTGGTAAAAAGACCAGTGTTTATCTATAGTCTGATGAAACCATAACTACCTAGATATGTGACATTTGTCTTTTATTTACATTTCTGTTTTGAGGGTTCTCTTTAACGCTGGTCATTTGCCTGCTCATTTCCAGAAATAATTTAGACTGGGCCTAGGCTATTTCTTTCACTTTTCTTTTTAGACTTGTATATTATTTTTTTAAAAAGTGAAATATTTATATTATAAGCTTCCACATTTTGAGGCACTTTCTGATGTTCAGATATATGTATTACATTGGGTATATTCAATATGTATCGGTACTGATTATTAAAGTCATTGATCATATTAATTAGCAGATGGACGTCAAAAACTCTAAATGTGTTCCCTTAGGGCAAGAAAAGACCAATGAGAGAACTTGTAGAAATATAGATTGGTTTGGGAAAACCTTCAAGGTATGTAGGAAAATAAACATTACAGGGTTAAAAAAATTTAAAAAGACCAGTGTTTAGAATTTTCATACCTGAGTCTGAGTTGAATTTGTGATGAGCTGGAGACTGTAATTAATGGGAGGATATCTGGGGTAGCCTGGGTTCTGTCAAGTCTAGAAACTAAAACTCAAAGTTCCCCTGACAGGCAAAGTTCTGCACTGAGGAGAAACTGCTGGGAATAGAATCCAAATTGAGAATAGAAATAATAATGGCAAAGGAATAAGAAGTACTGATGAAAATGGGAGAGGAAAGCAGAGGAGGCACATCTCAGAAAGCTTAAGGCCATATAGTTATCTCTTCAAAAACAACAGAAAAGCAAATTCTAGACCTATGAAACTTGAAAAGGTATCCTCTTACTGAGACAAGAGAGTTAGCATGTCCGTAGGTAGACAGGCAGGTCCCTGGTAAAATAAACAAAGACAGTCATATCCTAAAACTTCAGGTTTTGAAATCACTCCGCTCCAGGACATAATGTAACAAGGCCTTGAGATTAATCATAAAATTCATTTTGGCCTGACAAATGGAGCAGATCTGATAAAGAGTGGGTTACTTTGCTAATTCCTTTAGGATGGGCAAGCAGAACAAACCTGGTAGACGAATTTCATTAGAAGGCGCCAGTTCCCTTCTTCAAACAAGTTCCCTTCTTCAAACAGCTCCCCCTCCCCAAGCAGGCAACGGAAGGTATAAAAGTAGGAACTTTTGCCTCAATCATGGGGCACCCCCCACTCGGGACCCCCTTCCGCTCGAGAGCTGCAACCTCTTCTCCTGCCTCTAATAAACTATCCTGTCTTTAAAACTTTTTGCCTCTCCCTGGTGCGTGTTTCCATTCTTCGGCTTCATGAGACACGATCCCAGCCCACACCCAGAAACTGCTGGCAGATCCAACATCACCTACATCATTACCTCTCTTTCCTAAAAGTATAGTAAAACTCATTTGTCTGAAAGTGAGCAACAGAAAAGTATTGTGAATCAATATCAAATTATTTAAAAAGGAGAATAAGAAGTAGAATAATATCCATACTCAAGGAAAGAACCCAGAAAAATATACCCACAAAAACAGGTGACAATTGTACATTGGTATTTCAAAACAAGCTAAAAGCAGCAAAGAAATTGATAGAAACTATGAAAGAGCAACACAAATCAGAATGAGAAAAACTCAGACATGAGATAGAGAAAAGGAACACTTAAGTGCGAAATGACAGAATTCACAAAAGAAGTAAAAATTTTAAAAAATTTAGAAATGACAAAACTAGGCAGAAAACAAAAGCAAATAAACACAATGAATATTGCCTCAGAAAAACAGAAGGGGAAAAAAGAAAAGAAATTGAAAAGCAGTAAGAAATGAAGGACAGAAACAGGATTTGAGAGAAAGTGATAGATATGAGTTTAAGGATCAGCAAAGAAGATCCAGAATCCATATGACAGGAATTCCCCAAGAAGCACACCAAATAAATGCAGCACAACAAAAACTAAAATCTGTAACTCAAGAAAACTTTCCTGAAATAAAAGATGATTTCTTGCCTCTGACTAAAATGGAAAATACTTGGGAAAATAGCCCCCCAAAGGTCAACACTGGGACATACTCTAGTAATCATATTGGACTTGAAAGAGAAAAAGAAAAAAATTCCTCAGGTGTCCAGGCTGATAAGACAATTTGTGGGTTAGGGAAAGAAAATCAGTTTTCATGGGATGTTCAACATCAATGTGTTATGCCAGTAAACAATGGGATAACAAAATTAAGATACTCAAGGAAAGAAACTATAATCTAAGGGGTTTATACCCAGCCAAACCTACTTCAAATACAGAATTCAGGCCCATTGTCATAACTATGCCAAAATTTAGAAAGTATTGGGCTTGTGAGTTCTTGCTGAGGAATCTACTGGAGAGTGTGCCTTAGGCAACCACACCGACCAGAGAGCCATTGACATAAGGGTGTTAGATGTTACTAGAGGATATGCGCCATTAAAATGAGGAGGAAAAATCAGAGCCAGGAAAGATGGGATCCAACACACAAAAAATGTGAAACTGCAAATAATCTGACAAATTCTCCTAGGTGGAAAATTGGCTTTGAAGAGACATTTTACAGAGATGCTAGAGAATGTGGGAAATTTAGTCAGATGGTCAAAATAAACTTTCTTAGTTTGATTAATTCCAGCATAAACAGGACATTTTACAACAAATTAAATATAATCATAGTATATTACTTGATATAGTATGTTACTTGAATAATATTTATATGTATAGTCATAATGGAAACTGAATATAGATATGACCCCCAAAATAAGATAAATTATATTTGAGCAATGATGAAAGGGTAAGAGATGGTGTAATTGAGTTAATATCCTAATTCACCATAGAAAAAAGTCAATAGCTCCTGAATTAAGCATTATATTGTACGTATTTGGAAATATGGAGGCATATTTGGAGAAGAAACAGTGAAAGAGTTCAAAGACATTGCTTGTTTCTGGGGAAAAGGATGAGGAGGATAAGGGGGATAAGGGACTGTTGTTTTGCTGATACGCTTTATAGTCACATTTGACTTTTTAACCAATTTGCATGTAATCTTTGATATCAAATGAAAAAAATTAAAACGAACAAACAGCCCAACAAACAATAAAACCCCCAAAGCCACCACAGAGCCCTGACTGCGACTACACCGATTCACCGCCCATCTATGTGCCCTGCTCCGCTCCTGGTGGCCAGCCATCCCTCCATGGGCTCTGTCCTTTCTCTGACTCCCCATCCGTTGCCTATAAGATAGGGATCTTCCGGTTTCCTCAAAGTCTGAACAAGAAGAGCTGATCACGTGAGGGTTGGAAACGCCCATTAGAGATCACTCTTCGCATGTTCCGTTTTACTGGTCAAGCCTGATGGTGAGGGAGTGGCGGGCCCAAAGGCACTGCTCATTAGTTTCAGCATCTGAATTGGATCTTAGATCTGACTCCACGATGGGTGTTCTTTCCACTGCTAAAAGTGCTCCCTCCTGTGAGTTTATTCTGGTCCAGGTGCACAGGTGCCTCCATGCAGCCAATTCTCTCCGTGTCCTGCTTTTCCAACTGCCCTCTTACCCGTGCAGTTTTGAGCTTTACTGGAACTGCCTTCCAGGTTGTTTGGGACGTTGGAAAGTCCTGTGCAATTTACCCTGCCCTCTGCTTCCCTCTGCTGGTGACATATGGTCTTTGCTGTTCACCGTTCAGTTTCGGGCCCCAACAGCCACTAAAACACGTTACTTTTGGCGCTTTTGACGCTACCTCTCAGTGAAGAAAATCCTTTGTTTTAGGGCATCATTGTGCCCTCTAACCTAGGCCAATCCGTGACCAGTCCTATCTGTTCCAGGCGCTTGCTTGCTACTTAAACTGTGATTCTTGAGCGGACAGTGTAGACATTAGAAGGGAGCTTGTCAGAAATGCAGAATGTCGGACCTACTCTATATTTACTAAATCAGAATCTGCAATCCCGCTAGATCCACAAATAATTCACATGCACATACCAGTTTGAGAAACGCTGCTCTAGTTCTAACTCAACTACACTTCAGGAAAAAGTTGAGATCGATCTTATCTACTTGGTAATTATCTCTGATCACTCTAGTACCTGCTTCAGTCCTGTCACCTGGTAATGATGAATTCTGGCCTAGATGCTTTTTTTCTGCTTCATTTGTGCCAGGCTGGCTGCCTACAATAAGAGAGAGCAAGAAATAGCATACATGGAATTCTAAATTTTAAAAAAATCCACTAAATTAAAATTAACTCAATCCACTAATTTAAATGGTGGAAAGGCACAGCACATGAATTGTGTGACAGCCTTTTAATCTTTCTGTATATTTTTCCCTTTGCCTCCCACAGTTGTTAATAGAAATGTCATGTTTTGGTTTTGAAGCTAGACTAAAATGATTCTATATGTTTTTAACAGATCTATTTTGTTTGTAATTTATAAAATCTCTATATAATTGCAATGAGCATGTAGGAAATATTAGTCTGTGGGTGTTTCAGAATGCTAGAAGGGGAATATCTTACTACTTGAAATGTCCCCTACCTTCTCCTGCACAACTTTGTTCTCAGTCATTTAGTCAGCAAAGGTTTACTGAGCACCCATTATGACCAGGCACTGTGTTAAGTGCTGAGAAAGAATTCAGGGCAGACATGGTTTCTTTTTTTTAAAAAAAATATATATATTTAAAAAAATTCTATTGGGGAATATTGTGTTTCCCCAGGGCCTGTCAGCTCCAAGTCATTGTCCTTCAATCTAGTTGTGGAGGGCGCAGCTCAGCTCCAAGTCCAGTCGCTGTTTTCAGTTTTAGTTGCAGGGGGCGCAGTCTACCATCCCATGTGGGAATTGAACCCGCAACCTTATTGTTGAGAACTCTTGCTCTAACCAACTGAGCTATCCGGTAGCCCCAAACATAGTTCTTGCTTTCATTGATTTTCCAGTCTAGTGGAGAAGACCACTATTAAACAAATTATGATTTAATCACAGTTGTATTAAGTGCCTAAAGATAAAGTGTAGGGTGATGGAAGATCAGGCTGGCTTCCATAAAAAAATGACACAACGGAAATTAGAATTGGTAGAGGAGTGAGGATAGGTGAGCACTTAACAGCTGAAATTAAAAGGAAGGGAGACCACTGTTTGGGTGCCATCAAAATCAATAACAGTATTTCTAATGGAATAGAAATGTTTTCCCCATAGGCAGATACATACGGGATCTCACACTTTTACTTATTGGAAGAGATAATAAATACGGTAAAATATGTGATTTTCTTTAGATGTTCCAGATGTTTTTTTCCAGTGAGATTTCTCTTTGTGCCTTTCTTACGTCTGCTGTTTTGTGTTTCTGTGTACAAGAAAAAAAAAATGTTTCTATTATGACTGGTGGCAAAACTCAGCCAGGCTGATGTCTGCCTTTGCTGTAACTGTCACTTCAATAGGGTGTTTATTGTGTGTGGGGAGTAGGGGCTTACAGAATGAATAGAACTAGGTGAGGTTTACAAAGAAAACCAGGGACAGAGAAAGTGGTTATATATCGAGTGAGTTTAAAATGTCCTATTTTCTGCAGAGACCCATATAACAAACTAAACTCTGAGAACCATGTTCACAGGCTCATGAAAAGCTTGGAGCTGGAAAAAACCTCCAGAATTGATTGGCCTATTTCTCATTCCATCCTTGCTCTGTTTGGGCATAGGAACTTAGAATACCCTGGTGAAGAAGGAGAGAAAGGGAAGTGAGAGGGAGAGAATCATGTTTAAAATGACAGCTTTAAATGTGAAGAAACTGAGTAAACTTAAGTGGAAGTAAAGGCTCAAGAGCTAAAACAGCATCAGTTTTGGAAGAATAAGGAAATGTAAACTTTTGTACATCTCAGTCTCAATACATAATATGTGAAATTCATACCTGCTTTGTCTCTAAACAGAGCATCTTATGAACCACAGGTCTCCCCAAGAGCACTTCTATGTGTGGAATTTCCCAAAACAAAATCTCTCCAAAGGTAATCAATGTTTACCCTCAGAAATGTGAAGGCTGGCAAGTCCTCACTGGCTGTCCCTTTGTTAAACAAACAAACAAACAAACAAACAAACAAACAAACAAACACTCCTCCTTTGGCATTGGCCAGCTTTGTAGTACCTGAAGCTGATATTTGTTAAATGCATATGGCATGCCTGGTACTATGTAACTCAGAGAGCCAGCTATAAATACAAGTATAAATGTGGTACAGCTCTGCCCAGGAAGAGCTTACATACTTGTCGAAGAACTAAGACATATACATATCAAGTAAATAATTAAGACATGGGATAGGGTATAATGAAGTCTCATTGTGGTACAACTGAATAATAATATTTGTTAAGCACCTACTATGTACCAGCTTCTGTACTAATACTCTCTGTTTATTACCTCATTTATCCTGACAACAATCCCATGGGGTCGGAGCAATTATTATCTCCATTTGCAGAAGAGGAAATGGAGACACAGAAGATTTAACACCATCACCACTAGTTCAGACTAAGTGGCTGAACTAGCATTAAAACATGCAACCTGGTTCCAGTGTTCCACCTCTACCCTCTGAGATTTTACTGTGTTAGAAGGGAGGAGTTAGAAGGGTTAGAAGGGAGGAGAACGTGGGCCAACAAAGGGGTGGTTTATTGCAAAAAGCAGAATTTGAGCTGGGTCCAGAAATACGACTAGACAGGTGTGAATTGCCAGAAGCAGAGTCTGGAAGGGCGTCTAGTTAGTGGAATAGCATGAATATGGCGTGATTGAGGCACAGTGAGTGCAGGGCCCAGTGAGGAGACACCCACTTGGAGGCCAGTGTGTTTCCGGTGGAAAGTGAAGGGGCTCTGGGATTTCAAGTTCTAGCTCAGTCACTTACTCGCATAATCAACTTCCCTGAGCCTCAGTTTCTTCATCTGTCTGTTGGGAGGAAATCAATACTCTCATTACAGGATTGTTAGTAACAGAGATATTACACACATAGTCTGTAGTACAGAAACTGTCACATTGTAGGTGCCCAATAAAAGGAAGCTATTATATTACTTTAAAAGCTGTGTTAGGAGAAGTGGGAACTCAGAAAAGTCAGGGAGATGAGCCCAGATTGTGCAAGGCCTTGTCAACAGACATGTCATGGCAGCAACTTGGGAAGTGAAATCATAGCCTTTAGGCCAGCGTTTTTCAAACAGGGTTCTGGCCCATTAATGGACAGTGATCAGTATACATAGTGAGCAACAACAGGTTTGTTTTATTTACTTTTTAATGAAAACAGAGCTGAAATTAAAATTTCAGGGTGCATCAGGGGGCCACAAAGTATTATTTCATGATTCTCTTGATTCAGTTTATGTATATTTCTGTATATTGCACATATGTGTGTGCAGGTTCATGATATAAAAATTAGTTTGTACTGATGGGTTGAGGTTAAAAAAACAAGGTGGAAAAGCCATGTTTTTTGTTGTGTTTTCCTCTACTAATTCCAGATGTCCTGGTAGGTAACGTGCCAACAGGACTCACTGCAATTTTGAAATGCACGACACTGTAGTAAATGTAGATTATAAACCATGGCGGAGCGAGACTGTGTGGGGAGTTTATCTTGGCTTTACTCGGTGAGGCGGCAGAGACACGAAACAGCAGCCCGTGCCAAAAACAGGAGGGGAAAGGCATCGCTTTGCAAGAGCCACACTTTGCTGCTTTTGACCTCAGGAAGCCATGTGGTAAAACTTGTTCTAAACCTGGCTAACAATGTTTACAAGTCTTTTGGAAAATTGTGTCCGTTCAAAACTTCCTCAAGAGAAAAATAAATAATCATTCTTATAGTAGAAATACTATTTTGGATTTTATTACATGGAAAGAAATTTTCCCAAAGCGTGTTTTGTCCCCCACCAGCAGTACCCTTTAATTTAACCATTTGATATGTTGTTGTGTCTGCAGAATTTCCTCGTTCTTAGGGGGCAAAAGCTGGTTCTTCTTGAATTGTTGTCAATAGCAACAATGAAAGAAAAAAGAAAAGGAGGGGTGGATGGTTGGAGCAAGGGAATGTAAAAGATGTGTAATAATTGCCAGTTAATAATGTCAACTTAAAAAGAATCTTGTGTTAAATGGTTCCGTAAGTCAGATTCCCCTTTCACTCCAAATGGAAACAGCCACAGTTCACATCTAACTTCTCTAAAGACTGCAGGGACTGCCAGGACCCTTGCCCATTATTTATAGATGCTTAATTTACCACTTTTATCTTTTCAGTATGTAAAGTCTGCATTGTCCAATTTGTTAATTACTAGCACTTGAAATGTGGCAAATCCAAATCAAGATGTGGATTTCAAAGACAGTATACAAAACAGATATAACATACCTTATTAATAATTTTAAAAAATATTGATTACATTTACCTAATATTTTAGGCATATTGAGTTAAATATCTTATTACTCTGATTAGCATATTGCTAAAATTAATTTTACCTGTTTCTTGTTAGCTTTTTAATGTGACTACTGGAAAATTTAAAATTCTATTTGTAGCTTACAATATATTTCTATCAGACAGAACTTATCTGTCTGATAATACTGAAGATGAGGGCGTTGATAAACTTTATTGTTCGGCGTCCCCTAATTGACAAAGTTGAATAATTACTGCTATGTCCCGGGCTGGTGAACATGACATGGGCCATTCCCCTGCACTTGAATGTGAAGTTCATTCTCTACTTACCGAGTCTGAGCCTCTTAATGCTCCCTGCCAGAAGCTCATCCCTTCAGCTCAAAGTCAGTGGGACGTCTCATTTTCTTGGCTGGCTGTATGCCAGGCTGTCTGTCTGCTGCTGTCTTGCACTGTCTCTCAGCCTCCAAAGTCAGGGTTACCTTGTTCCCCTGCAGATCATTATAAGACAGTCCGTGGGGAGCTTTTGGTTCTAAAGGCTTGGCGAAAGGCCTGCGAGTCTTTAGAAATAGTTCCAGAAGCCCCAGGTGAGCAGTGTAATTGGGGTAAAAATGGAAAGATGTTCTATCACCCATCCAAATTCTATCCACAGCCATCTGACACACCCTCCGTACATCACACACCCCCGTGGCGTGACTTAAAAAGTTCACATCATACATGCTGGTTGTCTTACATATTTTGAGTAAACTCTTCAGATGCCCAACCAAATCCTGGGTTATGAGTTCCTTTGAATGATGAATACAGCAGAAGATGTAAAAATAATGCGTTATTTTACTAACCAGAGTGGCTATTTTACTGATCAGATTGCCTACCTGTGTCAAATCATTTTTTCCTTTTTTTTTTAGAATTTAAACCATATGAAACTCTCATCATATGTACTTAATCATTCTATTATTCATTTATTTGTTTATTCATTAATATAGCATTTACTATGCAGTAGACCTGCAGAGTACCCAAATGAGACATGTTCCTTCCCCACAAAGTACTCTTGCAAGCCACATATACAAATAGATACAATGTGCTTAATGTGAATCTCTACTTGGGGTTATCAACAGAGTGCATTTTGGCATTTAGAGGGAAAAGAACCTTTGCTTTAGGATGACCAAGAAAAGCCTTTAAAGATGGGGGTATAATTTGGACTAAACTTTCACAGATCAAAAAGAGTGTTCAAGAAAACAAGAAGAGGATAGTGGGTTGATAATTGGACTAGACTATGATGTTCGTGCATGGGGAAGCAGGAGCTGAGGTCAGGAAGGAAGATGGAGATTAGATTAAATTCAATTTTTTTTGGAGAATTTTCCAGATTACTTTATTTAAAAAAAAAAATTATTTAGTTTTTCAGTTACAGTTGGCACTCAATATTATTTTATAAAAGTTTCAGGAGTACAGCATAGTAGTTAGATGTTTATATAATTTATGCAATGATCCTTCCGATCAGTCTAATACCCACCTGGCACTATACATATTTGTTGCAACATTATTGACTATATTCTCTATGCTGTACTTTACATCCCTGCGACTATTTTATAACTACTGATTTGTATTTCTTAATCTCTTCATCTTTTTCACCCAGTCCCCAAACCTCTTCCCCTCTGGCAACCATCAGTTTATTCTCTGTATCTATGAGTCTGTTACTCTTTTGTTTATTTATTTGTTTATTATTTATTTTGTTCTTTAGATTCCATATATGTGTGAGATAATATGGTATTTGTCTTTCTCTGTTTGAATTATTTCACTTAGCGTAATACCCTCTAGGTCCATCCAGGTTGTCGCAAATGGTAAGATTTCATTCTTTTTCATGGCCAAGTAATATTCCATTGTATATATATGTATCACTTCTTTATCCAATCATCTATTGATGGGCTCTCGGAATGCTTGCATATCTTGGCTATTGTAAATAGTGCTGCAATGAACATAGGGTGCATATATTTTTTCAAGCTAGTGTTGGGATTTCTTCAGCTAAATACCCAGAAGTGGAATTGCTGAATCATACAGTAGGTCTATTTTTAAGCCTTTGAGGAACCTCCA
This sequence comes from Rhinolophus hipposideros, assembly GCF_964194185.1. Classification (NCBI taxonomy): domain Eukaryota; kingdom Metazoa; phylum Chordata; class Mammalia; order Chiroptera; family Rhinolophidae; genus Rhinolophus; species Rhinolophus hipposideros. The sequence continues at coordinate 16,481,096 of NC_138051.1, read as the reverse complement.
TACTGTTTTCCATAGTGGCTGCACCAATCTGCAATCCCACCAAGAGTGCACAAGGATTCCCTTTTCTCTGCATCCTCTCCAACACTTGTTTGTTGATTTATTAATAATGGCAGTTCTGACAGGTGTGAGGTGGTATCTCATGGTGACTTTAATTTGCATTTCTCTGATGATTAGTGAGGTTGAGCATCTTTTCATATGTTTATTGGCTATGTACATGTCTTTTTTTGAGAAATGTCTATTCAGGTCTTTGCCCATTTTTTAATTAGATTGTTTGATTTTTTTTTTAAATGTTGAGTTGTAGGTATAAGTTCTTTATAAAGTTTGGATATTAACCCCTTATCAGATGTATGATTAGTGAACATCTTCTCCTATTCAGTAGGCTGTCTTTTTGTTTTGTGGTGGTTTCCTTTGCTGTCAAAAACTTTATGGTTTGATGTAATCCCATTTGTTTATTTTTTCTTTTGTTTTCCTTGCCCGAGGAGATATATCAGTAAAAATATTACTAAGGGTAATGTCTGAGAGTTTACTACCTATGTTTTATTCTATAGGAGTTTTATGGTGTCACATTTTACATGTAAGTCTTTAATCCATTTAGAGATTATTCTTGTATATGGAATAATCCAGTTTCATTTTTTTGCATCTTTCTGTTCAGTTTTCCCAGCACCATTTATTGAATAGACTGTCTTTACCCCAATGTATAATCTTGCTTCCATGAATTCGTGTTCTTATAAAGCTACCTTTCAGTGGAAGGTAAAGACCTAAACAAACAAATAAATATCTAAACAAATATATATCTGAAGTTGATAAAAGCTGAGAAGAAAATAAAACAAAGTAAGGAACAAGAACAACAGAGATGGGTGGAGTGCTATTTTATGTATGATGGTCAGGGATGGCCTCGGATAAGATGGTATTTGACTATTTGCCTCTGTTAGAAGAATGACATATTTATATGCATAGACATTGAAAGACCTTCAAGATCCAGTGCTTATTGAAAGTAGCAAGTTGTATAATCTCTTTATGTTACAAAAGTGTGTGTGTGTACCCTTCTATGCATTTATTGTGTTGTTTCTAGTACGCACACAAAATACAGACACACAAAACAACACAATAACTGTATAGAAGGGTACACACACACACACACACACACACACACACACACACTCTCCAAACTCTTAACCCTTGTTATCTCTGGGGTTGTGTTTGATTGCATAGGCTGTGATAGGAAGGAGGGTGACAATTTAATGCCTTGCCATTTTTCTTTAAGTAAAGGCAACATAAGATACTGAAAAGACACAGTAACATTTGGGAAAAATGATAAATTTAGTAGAAGAAGACAATGATAAAACATATAAAAATAGTTTTTTAAACCAAGCACTTGGGTGCTATGAACGTAAAGAAAAATATCAGGAGGCTTGAAAAAGCAGAGAAAAAGTACAAGTGAATGATGGCATGAGCCCCAGAAGGAAGCACAGTTTGGAACCACAGTTTATTCTCTGGCAACCCCCACCCACTTGTGGTGAGGCCTCTGGCCACCTAACCTTTCCAGGGGTCAGTTTCCTCACCTGTAAAATGGGACAACTACTCAGAATAGCTGTGAGGAACACGTGAGTTAATTCCCGTGTAGTGTTCAGAACCTCATTTGGCACATAGTTAAGTGCTTAATGAATGTTAGCTATTAAAAGGGTCCTCAGCTCCCCTAAGTTAGGGATGGCTTCAGACAAGGTAGGCAGCCCACCAGCAGAAAGTGGGACCCTTTCACTTGTTCTTTGACATCTCAGGACTTCCCAAATATCTGTGAAGATTGAGAAATATAGGTTTGGTAGTAAAGCAGAGTACAAAGGACCGACGGATGTATGGTTTAGGGGTCAGGGAACAAGCGAGGGACCCAACAGAGTTCCATACACTGGACTCAGATCTTAATAGCCTTCACCTTTGTTAGCTGAAAAATAAACAGGTCTCCAGATTCCCGCTGGGGTGCTATTTGAATTTATAGAGAGAGGGAGAACTAATAGACAGGCACTCTTTCCTTTGCTGACATTTGCCTTAGTAAACTGTACTATGGGTCATCAGAAAATCAAGGGGTTTAGTTGTTTTTCCTAGCTAGGAAGTGTGAGCTTGCACATCTCAAAGTGAGTAATTAACTTTAAAATAAATTACTAGACATTTTTAAGTTCCCAGAAAACAACTTGCAAAACTCTGTCAATTGGACTCCTTTCATTGCAAATGGCAGGTGTGGGTGACACATTTAATTTTGCTGAAGGCAAATGTGAAGGGACCCTGCCTGAACTTCTGCTGAAGGAGAGGAAACCCAGAATTTCCCAATATGCCACTGGACACCCCTTTTTTTATTGCTTCCCTAATACAACCTCTCCATTTTCTTTCCAGAATAATTTTGCCAAGTAAGCCGAGGTATAGAATGAGCCTGCCAGGGTCACGGTGCATTAGAGCTTTGAGACAATGCCAGGTACATTCACAGGACACTCAGTCCTGCTCTGACCTACCACATCCTTGCATGGAGTACGGAAGTGGTCACACACCATTTGTCAAGCTGACCTCAACAGGGTTTCTTCCACACTTTAACATTTCTCTTCTGTCTTCTTTCTACTCATGTTCCCTCTTCCTTCATTCAATTTTTGTCTCCATTCTCTACTCCCTGTTCTGAGCATTTCCTGTATTATTTCCCATCTTGTTGTCTATGGAACACACTTACTAACATTGTGTCTGCAATTCTACGTTTATTTTAATATCCTCCCATGTGCTCAAAACAGATATATCTAGAGACATGACTCACATGAAAACAGTTGTCATTTACCAAGCTAGAGCAGGCTTAGTCAGATAGCCATTTCCCCATGAAACCTTACTGACAATTCTATTTAAAATGCTTCATAGCATCTTTGAGAAATAACGTCTTTGGGGGATGAGCTGTAATTTATTGGGAGAAATGCTTAAGTACTCTCATGATAAGGGATCAAGCAAGATTTGTCTCTGTTCCTGAGTGTTTAAGAATTTAGGCATAATAGCAGTAACAATGTGGATGGGTGGCCCCAGAGTTAAAGTGCTTCTGAAGATTCAGGGGAATTTCTTTGGAGGTTTCTTGGCTAATGACTGTTGTGACAGATGCTTATATATTCTGTTCTTGACACTGAAGTTTGCACAGGCGGCATAGTCAGGTTATTGAACAGGGAGAAAAAAGTTGTACCTTTATGAAACTCATTTATTTCCCTTATCAGGATTGGTTCATTGTTTGTCAACTCCAAATATTAGTGAGGCTGTAAGGAAATAATCTTGTCTCTAATTAGATGAAATTGGAGGCTGATTGCTGCAGCCATAAATGATCTTTGAGGTGTTACTAATTCAGCTAAATCTCAGATGCCTGATTTGTGTAGTCTGTTAATGATATTATTCTAGTAATGAAGGGTTGGGGAGGTTGGGGATGATTAAGAAAATTGGCTTTGCTCACAACCTAGTGATAACTTTAGAGGGAATGAAAAACAATAGCAACTTCCAAAGTCAAGATGGGTCCAGGTCCAGCAGTGAACTATTCCTTAGCTCCCACCCAAGATTCGAGTCATTAAGTGCTCAGTTACTTGAGGATGAAATAAATGACTAATTAGTGCTGTTAGGGCTCACTTCTTGTCTAGCAGTTCAACTGACTGGTTCCTGCCCTGTCCTGGGTCCCTGCCAGATGCAAATATAGGTTAGCTGGTATGCCATCCTCACAGGTGTCCCAGATTGTCTCTTTTGGGGAGCAGTGGTAAGAGAGAGGCAAAAACAAGCTCCATGTGGGGTCCCCACATCTCTGGCATCAATAACCTAAGCTACAGGGTTTTGCTATTCTATATCACCTCCACACTGTGTTCAAACTTGGTTTTCTTGGCCTTCATTCAATGAAATTGGCCATCCAAAGAAGTTGTGAAGGAAATGAGCAAATGTATTCTTAAAATCTGTTACTTTGATTTGTGTAATATCCCCCGTATTCATTTTTTTTCCATAAGGATGCTGACTTTCTAGAATGGAGACATTCTTTATTATCAGGGCAGCTGAAAGAAACTGAAAGAAACTGAGAAAGGGATTTGTACTTACGTGGAAGGTAATAAAGGTCAGGAAGTTCAAGGACGCTGCACGGACCGAAGATGCCACGCTTTCCTCTGATACACCAGGCAGACTCCCTCAAGGCGAGTGACAGAAGAGTATGAGGAGACACATTGGGTTCCATGTACTCAGAGCCCAGTCCAGTGGGTCAATTCTGGGGCAGCCACAGATGTAAAAGGGCTCTTCAAGGCTCTGGCCAGAGCAGTCTCAGACTTTCGAATTGTGGACCTGACAACAATTTTAGGAGCAGATGAGTGTCTGCGAATAACCAGGGCTTGGTCCTTAAAATTAATTCTGAAGCCTCCATTTGGCAACTCCAAAATACTGAACTCTTATCAATGCCACTGTGATACTTTATGTGTGCCTCTATGCTTTTAAAAAAATGTTTCTCAAAAGAGTGCTGGTTTTAATAAAGTTTATTTTAAAACAAAAGTATTGGCCATATCTGCTGGATAATAGAAAAACTTCATCTACATTCTGAGGAGGATCATGAATGGTCTTTAAACTTATACACAAATGGCGTAAGAGATGTTACCTGTCCAAAGAATGACCAGTGGTTTTTTTTCACCTTCCAGTGCACTTTAATCAAAATTCCATCATCAGAAGAGTTCTTATAGTATCCACTGTTAGGAGGGTCCTGTCAACTTGGCCCTACAAATGGAATTTCTACTTCAAACATGTATGAAAAATAAGTAATGTCAAATTTAGTTTTATAAATTTCCCCACTTAATTACTTTACATTCAAAATATATAACTACTTCTGTCCAGTAAATTAAACAGCCTGGCATCACTAAGAAATATCAGCTGGATGACATTCGTTTTCTGGAAAAGTTGTGGGAGAAATAGTTGATAGAGACAGTCAAATGCTTACAGGAATCAACATGAACTAAAAACTAGTACACTCCTCACAGTGGGGTGAGACATCAAAAAATGGGAGACTTCTACTCAGGCATTAAATCTGAGAGGACAAAAGTAGGATTTAAGAAGACATGTCTTGTTAGAAATGACCCAGAGTGTTTTTTCACAATGAAGGCTGCCTGGTAATGAGGTAAGACCTGGCTGCCTTCTACTTACTTACCTGCCCTTCGCTTTTGGGAAAAATGTGGCCTCAACTCAGATCCCATAGTTACAGTATTGCCGCATCCTAAATCAACAAGACAATGCCAATATTGAGACTTCCTAGGAATGAGCCTTCCTAGCGCAGTGAGACCACAGCATCCCATCAAAAGGGTGGTCATCAGTGTATCCTTCAGATTGATTTATGACCGAAAGGGGGAAGTATGGATGATAAAAAAAGGGGTTTTATGGAAAGTAAGCTCTGAGGGTGATCTGATCATAAATTCCTAAGTGGGCAGGTCATGGTGGATAGTCACACCCCAGGCCTATAACTTCTTTAGTGAAAGGTTTTAAACCAGCCCTGCCCGTTGTTTCTTGAGCATTTAGGTTAACACACCTTTGAAATGCCAGAAGTAATACCCCTTGAAAGTGATATGAACCCTCAAGATAGCACATCATCTTGTTAACGGTCCTGTAATCCAATCCCCATTTTGCTTTCTCCAATCTTCCTTATGACCCCTCCTGAATTTTAAATGCATAAAAGAAGCTGTAAAAGTTCTCTGGAGCATTTGAGATCTTACTCCCTGACATATGTCATCAGTTTAGCTCAAATAAACTCTTATAAAAATTCAAAAAAAAGAAGACATGCTTTTGCAGATTGGATCTTGTTTGAATGACCTAAATGTCAAAGAGTAACATGATTTTGTACCTGCTTAAAAATGAACAAGATCCACTTCCAGAATACATTAAGTAAAAAAAAAAAAAAAAAACACAAGGTACTAAAATTGTATACAATATGCTACCTTTTGTGTATAACGAGGGCAGAAAATGAGAATATATATTTGATTTGCTTGTATTTGCGCAAAGAAACCCTGGAAGGATAAACAAGAAACTAATAAAAGTGGAGAGGTTGGGGACAGGGGTGGGAGCATGACTTTTCAGAGTATACTTTTATATCGCTTTGATTTTTAAGCCCTGTAAATGTATTACTTATTTTAAAAAGTGAAACGACAAAAACATGATTAGATGTTTTTTGGAAAACTTCAGCTCAAATGGAATATTTGCTGGGAAAACGCAAAGCATGACATGTTAACATCAGTACAGTATTGTGATGTAGTAGAAAGGTCAGTGACCTGAGAAAAAGGAGAATGGGCTCAGGTCTCAGTGTTAGTTTTGCCACAAATTACTTGTGACATTTAACACTGGATCAACAAATGGGCTTAATGCGTGATGCCAGTCATATTTATGATGAAATATGAAGAAGCTGCCTGGAGTATTCTATTGAGAAAGATTTTAAGGCCAGGTTTAGGTTTTGTAGAAAAGATTATTTTACTTGGTTAGTGATCTCTGCCATGGGTGTAAGATGGGAGAGTGACAGCATATATACCTTTTTTCTGTTTTTCCTGTTGCCAAAAAATGGGTTCTTGGTGTACACCACAGGAAAGAATTCAAGACACACCAAATAAGCCAAGCAAGTGGTGAATTTATTAAAAGGAGGAGGATAGTACACTCCCAAGGTGGTGGGAGTGACCAGGAAAAGAGCAACTGCACCCAAGAACAAAGGGGCTTAGGAATTTATTACCCTCAAAACGAGGGCGCGAAAGACTGGAGCATTATAGGCGTTTCTAGGTGGGTCCTCACTGACCACTCCTTCCAGTCCGAGACGTAGGATTCTTCCGGCTTTATTTGGCTCTTGTCTATTTGGCTCTTGTTGGAACTGTCATGGTTGTAAAGGGGGTGGAGATTTTCCCTGCTCACAATGCTATTAATAATATTATGATCTATTATAATTACCATGTTTCCCCCAAAATAAGACCTAGCTGGCCAACCAGCTCTAATGCGTCTTTTGGAGCAAAAATTAATATAAGCCCCAGTCTTATTTTACTATAAGACCGGGTATAACATAATATGATATATATTATATATAACATATATATATTATAATATGTATAATATAATATAAGACCCGGTCTTATATTAATTTTTGCTCCAAAAGATGCATTAGAGCTGATTGGCCAGCTAGGTCTCATTTTCTGGGAAACAGTGTAGTTAAAGTTCACCTGAGGGACAAGATGGTGTCCTGGGTCTGCTCTGGGCCTCTGAAATCTAGTTCTGGCTGGTCTGGTAGCTGCACCTTTTCTTAAGAATGATCTCATCTCCTCCCTCCTCCCTCCTTTGTTTTCCAGCACTTCCTCCTCCCCCCTCCTCCCTGTAGCCCTATTTGTTCTGCCTACAGTAACACTGTGATTCTTTTTTCTCACCTGTAAGATTAGGGGCTTTGACTAGAAGATCTTTGGTCTCCTTGTAGTTCTAAAATGTTAATAACAAGCAGAGCATAGTCCAAAAATGATAAAACCCAGGAGGAGGGCAGGAGGGGAGTGGCCACAGAGGGCAGAGCCTGATCACCGGTGGCTCTGTGTTAGAGGTGGGAAGGATTGCTTTAAATGGAAGGTAAGAAAAGCTAAGTGTCAGAAAAGTTCCATCCAACTGTGGGTGAACAGGCATGAAATGGTCTAGCATTGAGTCTGTTTAGTATTCCTTAGTCATACGGCTGGAATGCAGTCAGGGCAAAAATGCAACACTTTCTCAGGGAATTTGCTCAAGGTGATTCTGGGAATATGACAGGCTTGACAGCCCCCATGCCCACTTCCTGTGGAACATTGTAACAACTAAAGAAGGCAACTTGGAAGAGCCCTTTCGCCACCCAGGCTGCCAGTCCCCTGTGATGCTGAAATTGTTGAGTGACTGACAAATGGAGAGGGCGTGTCTCTCCTCAAAGCCTAGGGTAAAATGACAGATTTTTCTGTCTTTTTCAGAACCCACCCAGTGGAAGCCTTGATCCTCTTGAGCTGGCTCCTGATCCTACTGTCTCCTTAAGTTTGAGATCCATGGTTCTAGTTTAAGACCAGGAGACAGACCTGGAAGCCAAATATGCGTGAGGCAGTGACTTTCCACGATCTGCATGCAGTGAGACAACAGGTAGAAATCTCTTGAGGCCTGAGAGGGCTTCCTGGTGTTCTGGAAATCTTCAGAGTCCTAGAGATGAGACATTTCAAAGCTCTTGATACCAGTAGTCTGCAGAGAGGCAAAAATGACAACTGGACATCTGACCAGAGACTTTTTTGATGGCAGTTATTTTTCTTCTCTCTGCCACCTGGACCTTCCTGTGCTCTGGAGCTGCTAGCAAAGAAGGCTGGACCAGCCACGCCAGCCCAAGGCTCCTGGCCTCTGCTTCTCCTGCGGGGACCCTCATTTCTCAGCATCCCAGCCTGGCAAAGCTTTGAGGCTGCACTGTCCAATGTGGTAGCCACTGGCCACATGTGACCATTTACATTTAAATTAATTAAGATTAAGTAAAATAAAAATTGCAGTTCCTTAGTTGCACTCGCCACATTTCAAATGCTCACTAGACATTTGTGGTTGGGGTTATTGAATTGAGGAGCACAGATATAGAACATTTCCATCAAAACAGAATGTTCTAATGAATGGTACTGCTCTAGAGTGTGTGTCTGGAAGCCTCTTTGGGCAAATGGATCCACAACAATAAAGAATAATAAACAGTAAACCTAAAATCAGATGAAAGAGGCAACGTATGTATTAGGTTGGTGCAAAAGTAATTGCATTTTTTGCAATTATTTTTAACCTTTTAAACCGCAATTACTTTTGTACCAACCTAATATATTTACTTTCATGTAAGATCTAAATGGGCTAAATGCATTAATCGAAAGAAAAGTTAAGATTGAGTTAAAAAAATATGCCATATGTTGTTTAAAGAAATTCATGGACTGCAAAGTGGCCAAAAAAGTTTGCAAAGTTCTTGTAGATGAGAGATATTCATGAGGCATAGAGTCTATGTAGCTGGTTATTATCTAATTTTACGAGGAATGTTGCCAAGCTGTGGTTTTAGAGAAGAATGTAATTTGTGTTTGGGGTTCATGCTAAAGGAAATCAGCAAATGTGTGGACAACAGGCAGCACTATCTTTCTGTGATTCTCACTGGGAACATTATCCTGCTGGAGGTGGGGGAAGCAGCAGACATGGAGGGTGAATCGGTCCCTTTGGGATGTCTTGCTGGGAGGTCGGCTCCTGACCAGCTGGAAGGATCCCTGTGGTGAATAGGCATCTTGCTGGGAGCACTTATCCTGCCTGCCTTTCTCTTTACAACCCACCAAGGAGCCTGTCCTGGCAGGGCCATTAGCATGCACGGCCACCTTGGGAAACATCAGATCTTTCCACCCGCACTAGTTCCTTCCTTCTGGGGCCTGGAAAAGGCAGTTGGGGACTGTGTACACTGACTGCTCTCATCGAATCCCTCCAGATCCAACCATATTTCCCTTTGCATTGCCAGTCAATGGCATGTCTTAGGATAGTTCCTGTATATTTGAATGTCCTCTTCCTCTGATGTTGCCTAAGTTCTTAGGAGATTACAGTACAGACAAGAATAGGAATTGAAAATGTTGGAAGTATATGGTAGCTATTATACAATATAAATCTAGCATAAAGCACGCTAAGAGATTTGAGTGAACTCGATGTTCATGAATATTTTCTTAGCATGCAAACGTAGACGAAAAACAAACGCTTGATGTTGGAAACAAAGTATGCTTGTTTTTTTGTCAACCGTTTCCTTATGTTTAAGTCTGTGATAGCACATAACAGATACTCAATACATGGCATTCAATTAATGTCATTTAGGAAAATTAATTATATCCACAAACTTGTATCTTAGTAGACTTGTAATTCGAAGTCGTATGTGACCTAAAATGATAAAACCTGAGTTAAAAACTGAAATGAAGTTCGCCCCATAAGAATCATATGAGCAAACAGGATTATTTTGTTTTTCTCTTTTTTGTAGTGCTTGGGGATGTGAGTGGAAGGCCGTGCTGTTGACAAGCTGAGAACCTAGAATGACCTAGGTCTTTGGCTGTAACTTTTACTTTTTCTCCGCCAGCCCAGGGTATATTGGATTGCAGCTTGGAGTCCCAGCTGGGGAGGGTGACGATAGATCTTCATGCTAAACACAGGCAGAGAGTAAGTGAGAACTAAGTTCCTGTTCATTTAAACAACTGAATCGTTTCTTTCAGAGTTTGCCACTATTATTCGATGGGAAAGAGAAGGTGTGCTTTGAACATTATAGCAGTCATTGTGTGAGTGTGACAGAGACTCTCTTCTTTTTTTAGTAGGATCACATATGCTCGGGAAGGTTTATCCCAGCCTGTATCGTCCCTCTCTATTCACAGGATGTAATCGAAAGAGAAGGTCCTCCAGCACAAAGCCACAACCCTTTGTGGGCAATTGTTGCAGTGGCCTTTGAACTGCAGGTGGCAGAAAAGTAGCATCAGGGAACTGAAGAAGTCTTGTGACACTTTACCTTGTTACCTCTTTTTACCAGCTATAGAGTATAAGACAGTTCTTATAAATTTTCTTTGCTTATGTGTGATGTTAGACAAACATTTGGACATTGGGATTTCTCTTGTTGGTGTGTATGTGTTAACGTCAGGACCAGGAAAAACCTAATATTAGATCACTGTACATGTTTCATTCTCATACTAGCCTTAGGAAAAATGCTTTGGGCTTGTCATCTTCCGGCCCATGCAGGGAGCAGTGACTGTCATGAAGGGTCCCTAACACTGACTGAAACTTGGCGCTCTGTCGGAACTTAGTAAGTCAGGAAATTGGGGGCCCTTTCTAGTCACCTGGCATCTCTTCTCACTGCCCTTAGCTAAGTCCACCAGATCCTTTTACTGTAGATCTGGGAGAGACACTCCTTTGCCTTTTGTCTGCGTGTTCTCCCGAGAATTGGCTGTAAAATAACATATTACCATTAGGTGTCGCTGTCTAACATGTAATGACAGTGGAAATGAAATTTCAATTTATTTTTAAAAATCACCCAATTGATACTGTAGGACATCGACGCTATAGATTTTGAAAACATTTTTTTTTCTTGCAAACAAGAAATTATTTCAAATAGAATAATTGGGAAATTTTTTAAGTAAGTAAAATTTCAAAGTTCAGTTGTTGGAGAGATTGCAAAAGAAAATCCTTTGGGGCTGGCATTCAAAGTTTTCCCTGACTTATTTCAAACCTCCACTTTCCAAATTAGATCTTCTGTCTTTAAAAACCCCACCCCTCAGTCAAATTGTGCTACTTGCCGTTTTTTGGCTATCCATATAGTTTTCCATGCTGTTTCATTGACTAGGAGTGTTCTTCCATCATCTCCCAATCTCACCTGTTAAGTAAACTACTGACTCTCATCGATAAGCTCAGATACAATTCCTCTATGAAACCTTACTTAATCTTCTCAGACGGGAGCGCTTAATTCTTACTTCTATGTCTCTGCGCCATTTTACTGTGCTTCTTGTGCAGCATTTTGAAAAAACACTAGCTCAAATATCATTTATTCACATATTTTCATGAAAGCAAGGACTGTAATCATCACAAGCTTAGAATGGTGCTTAGAATAAATGTTAATAAATGGTAGTGAGGTTAGTTAAGTGAATAAATTAATCATAATAGGAAAATGGATACAGGAAGATTTGATTCTAGTTGTCTTTTGAAGCATGGCCAATTCACTGGGTACTGGAAACTGGCCATTCAATGATAATTAGAGAGTAATGATAAATGGCAGTATATCAATGTATGAAGAAATGCATCCTGCACTGAGATGTAGGGAGCCAATCAGTATGATGGATTTATTGGTCATGATAATCGATGACATGAGAAAGTAAACAGCTTATCAATGCCTTAGCATCTCTATTTAGAACTTTCTGCCTTTTAGCTATGCTTTTGTGCAGCAGTAAGAAACACAGTTAGAAATACAATGTACTCTGTGTGTATTCAATTTAGAAAGTGCTTTTCCTTCATCTACCATATTGTTGATAAAACTAAGTCTCCCAGATAAACACCTGGAGGGGCTGAGCTCATCCACATTCAGCCTAAGGCCTGAAAGGCAGATATTGTCAGAGCTGGGGAACACTGAGTGGGAACCCTGAGTGGGAACAAAGGGAAGACTGCCTCTGCTGCTTGCCACTCACCAGAACTGGTAAAACATTTTCCTCATTCAATGATGTATAGACAAGGGAGGTAAAAACAACAACAAAAAGAATCTTTTTAAAAGCCCCATATAACATGAAAGAAGAAATCCACTGCTACAAAGTACTATTTAAAAAGTATGTGTGAAAGATCATCATAGTAAAGGGAGGAAATTTAGAATGCACCTGCTTTGAGTCATTAAAAGAGAAAAAAGGATATCTGTAAAAGAATATTTGAAGGAGGAGCTGATAAAGATTATAAAGAACTGCCAATAGTAAGGGGAAAAAAGCCATAGAAATTAAAACTCCACTGCAGAATTAAAATCCACATTGGGGATAGTTAATACAAAATCTCTTTTATAATGCAGAAAACAAAAGAAAATTAGAAGAAAGAAAATGATAGATTTAAGGGATAGAATATAAAGCTATGAATAATTGGCACCCTTGAGAATGAGACTAAATGAGTAGAGTAGAAACCATAATTAAGTGTGTAATCAAAGATATATTTTAAAACTTTCCGGATCTTAAAAAAATTCCTGAGACTACAGAATGAGGGAAATGTTCTAGGCAAAATGAATAAAATGAGGAGGTCTGGGCATTGCTGGTGAAAATGTGAATTTCTGGCACAAAAATAATTAAAAGTTTTCAAGTAAGAAAAGTAAACAGATTACTTGTAAGGACAGAAAAAATTAGACTGTCCTAAAGGACCATGGTGAGGCACTGATGCCAGATATGTGTAGAGCCTTGCAAGACTTTGGGTCCTGTCTGAAATGTCCATGAAGACGTTTAGTTCACACCAAAAGGTCCTTGAAATGTCTGCTAATATAGAGCCTTGCAGGACATTTGGTCCTGTTCGAAAGGTCCTTGAAATTTAATCCTGTTTAAACATCCATGAGCATATCTGGTCCATGTCAAGTGGCCCTTAATATTTTGTCTTGTCCAAAATATCCATGTTTAGAAAACATTCTTCCTCACACACTGCTGGTGGGAATGTAAATTGGTACAGCCACTATGGAAAACAGTATGGAAGTTCCTCAAAAAACTAAGAATAGAATCGCCACACGACTCAGCAATCCCTCTTCTGTGTATCTAACCCAAAGAATCTGAAAACATTTATTGTAAAGATATATATGCCCCTATGTTCATGGCAGCATTATTCACAGTGACCAAGACATGAAAACAACCAGTGTCCTTCAATAGATGACTGGATAAAGAAGATGTGGTATACATACACAATGGAATATTACTTGGCCACAAGAAAATATGAAATACTGCCATTTGCGACAACATGGATAAATATTGAGATTATAATGCTAAGCAAAATACATCAGATAGAAAAAGTTGAGAACTATATACTTCATTTATATGTGAGATATAAAACAGAAAGCAACAAATGAACAAGACAAACAAAGAAGCAAAAACTCATAGACACAGACAACAGTTTAGTGGTTAGCAGAGGGCAAGGGGCGGGGGTGAGCTGTAGAAGAGGGTAAAGGGGGTCATCAAATACATGGTGATGGAAGGAGAACTGACTCTGGGTGGTGACCACACAATGTGATATATAGATGATGTATTATAGAAATGTACACTTGAAACCTATATAATTTTACTAACCATTGTCACCCCAATAAATTTAGTAATAAAAAAAGAAAATGTTCTTAAGTTCAAATAACCCAGAATGTTTATATTACTTTTGGTTTATAGGATTAACACATAAAATATACTATTGTGTTTTATTGGTTGGGGCTGCATTGCCAATAATAACCCTTCTTGTCTCAGTAGACTATCTGGTAATGGCACGGAGGGTTCAACAGATGCGTCAGGGTTCAAATCTTACAGAACAGCAGGATCTATATTAACTATAGACCAAATGTCTCCATCAATGTTTTGGACAGGAGCAAATTTCAAGGACCTTTTGGTGTGGACAAATGTCTCTGTAGATGTTTTGGACAGAACAAAATGTCACTAATCATGTAGAGTTAAGCCCAAGTAATTATTTTAAATTGGTAACCAAATGAAATGAAATATAAGAATAATAAAAAAAAAAGAGAAGACAGAATGAAGAGCAATTAAGTGATAGTTTAAGTGCATATTCTTGGGTCGGACCCGTAAGGATGAGGAAGTGAAAGAATATTAAACTAATAATTAAACTACTATTGGATTTTATGAGAAAAAATAGAAATCAACACATGATTTAAAAAATTATTAATTATATTCTTTAAAAATTAGCTCTATATTTTTCAAATCATTGAATAAACTGAATATATAGGTATGACTAAACTCATTAGCTATATGTACATGTATGTACATGTAAGACTGAAAAGGGAATTTAGCAAAATACTAACAGAGGTTAAGTAAGCTCTAGTTACTGACACCATGGAAGATATTTATTGTCTTCCCTATGTTTTTGTATTTTTCTAAAGACTAAAACTATATTAAAGCTACAAGTCAATCAAAGTAAAAGCAAGCAATGTTTTCCATTAGTAAAAGAAAAAAAGCAGAAGCAAGCTACTGTTCAAATATTCAGGTAGGTTTGTTTTCTTATTGCATCTGTGAATAATTATTAACATTAAATGGGAGCAAGGCCGGAAAATCTCTGAACCCATTTCAAGGTCCTAATCATATTGGCAATGCTTCAAGTTTGTCTCTTCTTTATGAAGCCATAAAATCTCTTTAGGACCATTAGAGCTGTCTTATATAATCCTAAAAGATGTGCCATTCTCCACATTTACAAAGCTAGGCCCATTATCTTAAACAGAGTATCATTACCGATTAGTCTCTCAACTCTGTACCAGATTGCAAAGGTGATATGTGAGCGATAAATTCATGTACAGATAGATGAGTAACTGGAGATTTTACTCCAAACTTAAATTTACTTTCCTTGGGAGCTGAGCTGTACCACAGTATGTCACAAACATATTTTTAATCTAGAGCAGTCTGACATAAGTGGTTGAGATAAACCTTAACAAACACACCAAGAACCACAGCAACCGCTACAATATAGCCAAGAAGTCTCATTGGTGTCTGTCCCCTAAGCCCACACACTAATCAGCTGTCTGGATTTCACGACACTGTGGGTGAAAAGAGGAAAGGAAAGACACCCAAGTAAGACTACTGAAGTCAGAGAGGAGATGGTTTATTCCAAGGCCTAGAGGGGTGCTGTTATAAGGCATCCATACTTGGGCCTTCCTAGGATGGGGACCTCCGCATTGAAAGGTAGCACCAGGGCCATTTTATTGCAGCAGGTGCAACATGAGAAAACACAAAAGTGATTCAAAAGAAAAACACAAACTTTTCATTTTGTGAAAGTCTGACTTCTAACTTTTCCCTCATTTCAGCAAAAACTGTTATGCCTCAATATGGCTTTAGATGTGACCCATTCTTTAGATATCCTACCCTCTGAAGTATAGGAATTCTACAAAATAAGTTAAGAACTCAGATAAACAAGTTCATTGAATACTAAACAACTGGTTGAGAAGGTAACTTGGTTCTAATGGCAACCTGAGATTTGGCAATATAGGGAGTTTAGACGTGACCACTTTGCTTATTTCAAGCTACATGAAGACATAACTAGCCTTCCTTGTCAAACAGTTTAATTTTCACAGACTTCCTGTTTATTTTAAGAACAACTTCCAACCTCACACCCTTCTCCTTCTTACCCCCTTTCTACACAAGACATCATGGCCTGACAGAAGCAGCAGTTTCAGGGGACTTTCAGTAACATCACTGAAGGAGAAGAATTTGAAGTTATACCTGGTGAAGAATTCTGAGGGATGCTGAGTGGAACTCTACTTTCTTTGTCTACACTCCCAATTCTAATCTATTTGCCTCTGCTGAGTCATGTGATTCATGGAGCAGATGGTAGCTGGATCCCAGGGAGCCCTTGGGTGATGAAAATCCTGGTTGGGGGAGGAGGTAGGGCCTTACCTCTTTGCGGGCTGGGTACAGACTTGGGAAGCAGTCCTAGAGAGATCCTTGGGGTGAAACAGAAGCTCTTGGGAAGAGCTTGGCCTGCAGAGATCTGTGCCTACCGTACTCTGCCCAAATGTGAGAATGGGGATCAAAAGCAGCTTTGTACAAATATGTCATATTTTCTAGCTTGTAACAGACCAAGAATCAGCTGAATGAATAGACTGAGTGTTTCTAAGCAGAAAGCTGGGGAAGTGTCAGACATTAGCTCTGATGAGTCAAGCACCACAACAAAAATAAGAACCAAATTACAGCTGGTCTAAAGGATCCAGCAGCAGAAAGGTGAGTAGTCAGTACAAATAGAACTCATGCTTGGCAAAATAGAGTTGGAGGAGGAGGCAGAAGATAACGGAAGCAAAAAACAAATAAAAGAAATAAACTCAGAGCATTTAAGGAGATTCAAGTATACCACAACTAAGACTCTGGAATTGAGAATTATGATTTTCCAACTGATGAATTCAGTGGCTTATTTGAAGGAGAAGAAGGTCACCTTTGAGATAGAAACTTGTGAAAAACTATGAAGAGATAGAAATCATTAGGGAAAAGATATGATTGACTCCACAAGACCCACTACATTCATTGTAAGAGTTCCAGAAGGAGAAAGAGAAAGTCTTTTTCTCTGAAAAGAGTCGATAATGAAATAGTAGCAAAAAATGTCTGCTTTTAAAAAGATCTGGGTCTGCACACTGAAAGCATTCACCAGATTTTAGTAGGATGCATGAAAAAAAAAAGATATATTAAGGCATAATAAAAATTCTTGAGCTCTGCTGGAAAAGAAATGATCCAAAGTTGGAATAGGTAGAAGAGAGTATTGGGTGCTTTTTCTGTGCAGGGCTGGGCTTGACTTTCTATCGACTGAACTATTTTACAAGACTGTACTGACTGAGGTTAACGTGTCGATTTTTGTCTGCTAGAGACAGAAATAATTTCTGTTTGGTGGAACAGATAACCCCAAAGAATAGGGTTTATGGCTCTGTAAGATATTAAGCAATTTTGTATCTAAGCTAACAATTTTATCTTAATATCTTTTTATTAAATTACCTATCTATATCTACCTTCTGGAATCCTCTTTGAATCTCTCTCACTCTCTTTTAACATTTTACTGGTTTTAATGATTTAAATTCATGCATTAACAAAAGTGTTCATGTTATATCGCATGATAATCATAGTTTTAGCTTTTTGAAAATGCTTCTTGTGACAATTTTGGAGCTCATCTATTGAAATGTCCGAGTGCATCACTGAAAGAGCTGCTTTTTCTGGAGAAGTCACCTCAGTGCTGTCAAGCTCAAGCGTGTCTTTTCTTGCCACCCGGAGTAAATCCCAAGCAGCAACTGAATTTTAACTTTGCTGATGCTCTGTTTCTTCTGATTTGTTTGTTTTTCTTTCTCTCTGTCTTTCTATTGATTTTCGTGTTTTTGCTTTTTCTGGTTCCTGCATGGTCAATAAAGTCATTCCCCATTGGTGGCTATAATAGTTGAAAGTTTGGTCTTGTGGTCTGCCCATTCGTGAGCTCTGTCAAATGCACAATGGAGATCTAGTCTCTGATGGGTGAGAGATGACAATTAGATTTGCTAATTTTTTGTTTTTCTACTTGTAAGCTCAAACCAAATTGAAAAACATTTTTGTTACCATTGGAAAGGGCAACAGCTCTTGAGACCTAGACTGATGAGTTTTTGACTTTCTGGACTTATTTTTGACCTGCAGCTAAAGTTGTACAACAGGACTAAAAGCTATGTGTTTGTAACTCAGAAAATCCTTTACCTCTTGTGTGTGAATGTGAAATATGTTTTCTTACTTCTGGAAGGTATTAATAAATTAGCTCATAATGTTTATTAATTACATTAAAGGAACTCTGTTTTAAATGGATTTTAGAAAGAAACTAAAAGAAGATGCAAAGGGATGTGTGTAGTTGGAGAAAGTTTTGTTATCAGTATTCGTGAGTTTTGTTAGACTGATAGAACTTTAAGTATGGTACATTTCTCAATTTTCTATCTTCCAGTTTGCTCTGCAAAGTAAAAGTCATTGTTTTAGTTAAAAGTTATAATTAATGTGGGTGCAATAGTAGGAGCCATAGTGAGAGAGAAATAAACTGTGTATATACCTTTGTTTTTCAAAAATAAAAGAGAGCGATTTAATCCTAAATTAAAGTGTCCATTTGTTTAGGATATGAGAGAGCATAATGAAGAACAAAATCTGAATATATATATATAGCAAGTTGTAGAGGTTTTGAGGAAAGTGAATTTTATTTGCTTTGAATTAATAGTAACTAAGTCTGAAAAGAAGCTATGAAATATACTAACATTTTGGCAAAGTATGTTTGATTTTGAATAATTTATTCATCAGATAATTTAAGAAACAAAAAGGAGCTTGTGAATCTTTTACTGCTGAATATCATATTAATAAAAAACTAAAAGTTAGCTCTTTCTCTCTGTTAAAATGATAAATTAGTTTTAGAACTCTTAGTTAGAGATAACAAAATGTTATTCTGCACCGTCTGTGAAAACTATTTAAAGAGTAGAGACTCCGTATTTCATCAGAATAACTTTCTCTGCTCTATATTGACTTTTATAATGTCCTTAAATATTTTTGTTTAAAAAAGCAAAAATAGAGAACACAGGTTCCTCGCTTGTGAAAGAGCTAAAATTCTTTAGAATCTTGTTACCTCGTTTGATGTTATTTTAAAATACTCTGACACTTTGATTAAATAGATAATAAAGTACAAGTTCTCAGCATCCATGATGCTATCTTAATCATGTTATCAAATATTCTCTGATAACTTTTGATTTTGCCTACCCGAGTTCAGACCCTAAATTAGAAAAATAAAATCAGTCTGTCTTGTATACCTAAAACTGTTTTTGAGGGTTACCAGAGGGCCTAGGAAAATGAAAAGACATTATTTCACTTTATAAAGAAGAATGATAATTAGGGTGTTTGGTGTGTTCCATATTTTGTAAGTAGCTTGACACCATTTTAAGAACTACGTGGGAATAATTGTCAAATCAGAAGACATGCTCAATCTTCCTTTAAATTTGTATAGGTAAAAAGTTATTAATATAAATATTTCAGAAATTGTACATTTTATGACAAAACCCTTGAGATTTACCAGTGCTCTCATTACTCTTATTTTCAGGAAAAATGTTATGAAATAGTTATGTGCTGTACCCTGTTAGAGAATATGATTTTTATTCATTCTGATACAATTGGTCACTGTAATAAGTTGGGTGCAGTCATTCAGTTTCATTATTGAACAAGTTTCATCTTCCCTTAGATGTTTGCCTGAATGCGTTTGTATAAGCTACAAACTAACAACATTTCATCAGTCACTTTTCTTTCCTCTTCGTGTTTATTGTTGATGCACAGGAACATGTCACAGGTTATACGATTTGCTCCTTTTCTATCAGAAAGCTTGCTTTTGTTGAGTAAGTTAGTTCAAGTTTAAGCATGATATTCTCCATTATACCATCACCTCCAATTTTGAAAATACTAAAAAGAGAATATTAGGTTGGTGCAAAAGTAATTGTGGTTTAAAAGGTTAAAAAATAATTGCAAAACCTGTAATCGCTTTTGCACCAACCTAATACTATACGAGGCGTGCACATATACACAGACAGCCGTGTATACGTCTTTTCATTTCTGTTGTAATTTTATGCCTCTTTTTACAAGACTTCTAAAAATCACTTTCACGGCTTACTTACGTGCTTATAGAATATGATAGGGATAATAATGCTCTTCAATGCTTCCACATTAATAACATATCTAGCCTCATACACCTTAGGCTAATGAATAATGCAACATCCTATACTGAAATAAATGTACAAGACTGCAATTTAAGGGCAGGCAAAGTTGACATGCAAGGTTGCTTCTTTCATTTGAATACATTTTTTTATTTAAATGGAAAGTTCCCAAGTAGTGGAGATTCTGTAACCAATGGCAGTTATATTCTGCAGCTGTTGTTTTTCCTTTTCAGTGGACTATACTTCAAACAACTGTGTCTATCTTGGTAACTGCATAGTTGCTACAATCTGAAAGTTGATAGCACTTTATTTTTTGTTTGAATGATTGATAGATTGAACCAATGAATGAAATAATGATTCATTCCCAGTAAAATATTAGAGACAATGTGTTAGTACAACTCTGAGTTGAGATATCTGTATTTTAAAGGAGATTGGTATGTATCACAGAAACGAGAAAGGGCAGTGCTAGGTATTTTGTAACATTTCTGTGAAAGAACCACTTGTGAATTCTCTTATATGAGCCTGGCAAAAGCTGAATCTTGTACACCCTGCTATTTTTTCTACATGTTGGAGCTTCAGAACACTTGTCAGGCTTCTGTAGATGTCTTCAAACATTTATCAACTATGACTATCCCCATGTCTTGGGGGGAAAATCAGTGGCCACTTCTTAATTTTGGCAGGAAAATCACCAGTTGCGGCAGAGAAGTCTCCAGCTTCATGGCCATTTGGCTGTGGAAACCCAAACCTGGTACAAGCTCACAGAAGTTTATTTGGCTGTGTTCATGAAAATAATTTGACAGACCTTCTTAGCATGATTTTTAAGATTCCAGAAAACTCTTTCCCAGGAAGATAAAGTTGCAAATCACTTAATTGTTTGTATCAGGAAAGTTCCCCATTTCCATTGTTCTGAACATGAGACTACTCCATTTACCCTCATCAGAAGAAATATCCCTTTTCAGGATGATAGGTAACATCAAGCGACTGTTTATTCTTCAAGATTCACTTGGAAACCCTTGCCTTGCAGGATCCATCAATCCTGAACTATTATGTCAAGAACTGGACGTATCCTAATTAAGCTCCTGTCTTTCCGCCTGTATAACAAAAACCTGCCTAAACCAGACACCCAAACCTTATAATGGCACTCCTCCTTCTGAAATGCTGCTAAGAATCTTTCCAGGAAGTGATCCAGTATTGCTTACTGCAGTAAGCAAAAACTCAACATTGCCTTTTCAACAGTTATTTTGGTGGCATTTTCAGGGATCCAGTACTTGACAATGTTGGAGGAAGAAATTGTGGACTCTGATTGATTTATTCAAGTTATTTGAATAAAGAAGTTTACTTGCTGAAAGAAATTCTTAAGTTGCTTCATTATATGATGCTGGTATGCTGGAGCTGGTTAGTACAGGCTTGCACGTCTCAAAGAGCCAATTTTCAAATAATCAAATGCTTTGCAAGCTGTTTGTTAAAATATTGGTAGCTTTAAATTAATCTTGGTAGGAGTAGGTACAGCATGGAAATTGGCAAATAATACAAATCAGGGCTTTTTTGTTCAGAGAACTGGTGTACCAGCACACCTTTGGCTATGGCTGGGTGAAATCTATATGAGATCCTCGAGAGATCTGCTCATATTGGGAAAAAGGAATGAAAAACATCCCCTCTTTTGAGATAACAAAAACTTCAAAGTCCCATTATTATCAGAGATGCATTTATATTTTTCCATCTCCCGCCCCCGCCCGCCCAAAAAAAGTGTTTCAAAGTGTAGGTATACCAACAGGAGAATTGATTAAATCTCACATTTCTGGTCGCTCTTTTCCTAATTTCATTACTTTTATTCTGCTGTTGATAAATTTTTAAGTGGGTAAACTGAATGTATAGGAAAATTCTGTGTTTAGGAGTTTCCAGTTATTTAATGTATTGCAGAAAGTTGGAGTTGAAGAAGCAAGTATATTAAGGGAACACTGAAGTGGGAAGGGATCAGTGATCATGTGTTCTGGTCAGTCCCATTCCACTCACTGTCCTGTCTACAGGCCTTCAGCTCGGTTACCTGAGTCATTCCCTCTGCTCCTGATTTCTGGGATAGTTGCTGGTCTTGCTTCTTCAGAAAGGGCAAGGTCTGTCAGGTTGGAAACAGGTTGGAACTTAAAAAACAAACAAACAAACAAACAAAACTTTTATTAATAACACTCATTAGAAAAGCAAAAACAAAGTAAATAAATAACATACAAAACTATGGTGATACATTGTATATAACTCTTAATGGCAAAACAAAATCAACTGTGCTTTCCTCTTTGCCACATTTCTCTCACCTCTTTCCTGTAGTCTTTGTTTCTCTGATCTGGGGAGAGGGCTGGAGTGAGAATTGGTTAGTCTCCCTCCTTGGTGAACACTGGATGGTAAATATATGGATAGGTGAGACGTACACACATTTTATTATTTTTTTATTGCACATGTTTTATTTCCTGGACTCCTCGCATATCCCTTCTCTGGGAACACACCGACTAAAGGAATCAGTGAGAGCCAAGTAACTCTGCCTATTGGTTTTTCTCTTATTTTCTTTTTGTTGTAAGGTGTTGAATTATTGGAGTGAGATCAACACTCCTGAGGGAATTTTATCCATAGAAGACTTAAAACTCAAACACAGGTATGGTACCTATAATTCCCCTTGAGCCTGCAGCAGAATAAAGCAATGTTTCTTTCACTGTGTAAATTTAAAACAAAACAAAACAAAAAAACAAAACCTCTGAGATCCCTGGGTAGGTGCTCATTGGTAGTGCTTTTCCCCTTGATATGGACCTTTGGTTTTCTAATTGAGAGGCAGAGTGATGAGCAAAACAAGGAACATTGGTACTTATTTGTAGAAGTTTACAAAATCATAGAACATGAAGGGGCCCAGGGATAAATAACACTAGCCTCCAAATGTATAGAAAAGAAAAGAAGGTTGAAGTCACATCCTTAATGTCATTGTTAGTGGCAGAATTAGAACCAGACAGAACCAGTGAGTTTCAGGTTACTAGATGTTACAGACTCCAATATTATGCTAGTTTTTGGCAGTAATGACTGATGTGATGTTGGGTTTATGAATACGTATATTTTAAAACTTTTCCGTTTCCTCTTCCTATCTCTTCTCTGCCTCTCTTTCTTTTTTTGATTTTTCCTGTTTCTTCCATTGTCTTTAAAATATACGTAAGTATCACAAGGAAAAGGAATAAACTTTAGAAATAAAATAACTTCGGGTTTTCCCCCTTACTGTTCAAGAATCATTGGTGAGCAATTTGACAATCCATGTTAGTGTCCAACACGAATTCCATGTATTCCATCTAAGTCACAAATAAAGGTAATGGAAGACTAAGGTGTTTTTTTCATTGTTGTTTTTTTTACAATAGATTTTCAAAAGTGGCTTCCAACAGGTGACACCCACCGTATACCCATTTTTCAAAGTGTCTGGAAAGATGCAGCCAGCTGAATGAATTTACAGCTTTCCATCCTATGGTCTTAAGAAGTACTTAGCCATATTTTTCCTGTGTGTAAACTTGTTGTGGAAATTACTTTTGGAATTAGCCACATTACCTCTTTCTTGTCACTAGAGTGTCATTTAGTAAATTGCTTCTTTAGTGTGCCTTAGTGACTGGAAAGAATTAATGAAGTTACTAGGGTAATATCAGCACTGTGAAAACCTGACTGTAATTTGTTAAAAAGAAGGCACCTCTATATTGCAAGCATTTCTGAACTGTAATATTGTTTTTAGGTTGGCTCATTCATTCAGCAAACATTTCCTGAGTACCTACAATAGGGTAGGCATTTTATTAGGCACCAGGGAGACAAAATAAACAAAAGCTGTTCCTGACACTAGAAAAATAAGTCTAGAGAAAGAGTAGCAAGTGACAAATATAGTGTGGTATTGTCTCTTAAGAGGCATACACAGGGTCACCTAAGTAGGTTGGGCTGCAGTGGTGGTTGTGATGGTGGAAGCAGCAATGATGCTGGTAATAGCAGTGATGGTATTGGTGATGGATGCAGCGAGGATCACAGAAAGCTTCTTTTTTGACATTCAATGTTATTTCATATTAATTTCAGGTGTACAGCATATGGTTGGACATTTACATAATTTAAGAAATGATTCCCCCTCACTAGTACCCACTATACATAGTTATTACCATATTATTGACTATATTCCCTATGCTTTACTTTACATCCCCATGACTATTTTGTAATGACCAATTTGTACTTCACTTTTATCACCCTGCCCTCAACCCCCTCCCATCTATTACCCTGATAAATCTAGTATCGATCTCACACCATACATAGTCATTGCAGTGTTACTGACTATATTCCTTATGCTATAACCTACATTTCCATAACTACTTTGTAACACTTTGTACTTCTTAATCCCTTCCTTTTTCACACTCACCCCCAACCCCAACATCCCCCTAAATCTGGCACCCATCAAAATGTTTTCTGTATCTATGAATTTGTTTCTGTTTTGTTTGTGTATTTTGTTCTTTAGATTCCACCTGTAAGTGAAATCACATTGCATCTGTCTTTCTGTCTGACATATACTCCACTCAGCACAATACCCTCCAGGTCCATCCATGCCGCCCCAGATGGCAAGAACCCATTCCCTTTCATGGCTGAGCAATATTCCATTGTATATATGTCCCACCTCCTCTTTATCCATTCTTCCATCAACAGACACTCAGGCTGCCTCCACATCTTGGTCACTGCAAATAATGCTGCAATGAATATATGATACATACGTTCCCCTGAAACAGCATTTTGGATTCTTCAGATAAATACCCAGAAGTGGGATTACTGGATCTTTCTTTGTCTCCTGTTATAGCCTTTGTTTTAAAGTCTATTTTGTCTGGTATAAGTAATGCTACCCTAGCATTTTTTTGTTGTTTTTGTTTCCATTTTCATGAAATATATTTTTCCATCCCTTTACTTTCCATCGACGTGTCTCTTTCAAGCTGAACTAAGTCTCGTATAGGCAGCATATGTCAGGGTTTCATTTTCTTATTCATTCAGCCCTCATTTGTCTTTTGATTGGAGCACTTACTCTATTTACATTGAAAGCAAGTGTTGATAGATATGTAGTTATTGCTATTTTATTATTCATATTTCTTATCTTTTTTCTCCCCATCTTAAAGAAGTCCCTTTAACATTCCTTGTAATACTGGTTTGGTGGTCATGAACTTTTCATTTATTTATTTATTTATTTATTTATTTATTTATTTATTTATTTATTTATCTTGATTTCTTTTTTAAAAAAATTAAACTTTATTGGGGTGGCAATAATTAGTAAAGTTACATAGGTTTCAGGTGCACAGTTTTGTAATACATCATCTATATATCACATTGTATGTGGTGATGAACTCTTAGCTTTTTCTTGTCTGGGAAGCTCTTTATCTGTCCTTTGATTTTAAATGCTAGGCCTGCTATATAGAGTAATCTTGGTTGTAGTTCCTTTCTTGTCATTCCGTTGAATATTTTGTGGCAATCCCTTCTGGTCTGCAAAATTTCTGTTGAGAAATCAGCTGAAAATCTTATGGAGTTCCTTATAAATTACTATTTGCCTCTTTCTTTCTGCTTTTAGGATTCTTTCTTTGTGTTCAACCTTTGCCATTTTAATTGTAATGTGTCTGGGTGTGTGCCTGTTTTGGTTTATCTTGTTTGGGACTCTGCTTTTCCTGGATTTCTATGTGTATTTCCTTCACCAGGTTAGGAAAGTTTTCAGTCATTATTTCTTCTAATAGGTTCTCAATCTCTTGCTTTCTCTCTTCTCTTTCTGGTACCCCTAGGATGTGAATGCTGCTATGCTTGATATTGTCCCAGAGGTCTCTTAAACTGTCTTCATTTTTTTGGATCATTTTTTCTTTTTTCTGGTTTGATTGGGTGTTTCCTGCTACTTTGTCTTCCAAATTTCTGATTTGATTATCTCATGTAGTCTGCCAGTGATTCCTACTAGTACATTCTTCATTTCAGTTATTGTATTATTCACTTCTGACTAGTGGTTTTTTTGCTTTGTTTTTTTTTAATATAGGGTTCCTGTGTCCTTTTTTAATAGTTGCTATCTCTTTGTTGAAGTTCTCACTAAGTTTCTTAAGCATCCTTATAACCATTGTTTTAAACTTTTTATCTGGTACGTTGCTTGTCTCCATTTTATTCAGTTCTTTTTTCTGGAGTTTTCTCCTGTTCTTTCATTTGGGATGTATTTCTTTGTTTCCTCATTGTAGCTGCCTCTCTCTTTGTTTCTATGTATTAGGTAGATCTGCTATGTCTCCCAGTCTTGGCCAGGTGGCCTTATGTAGTTGGTGCCCTGTGGGGCCCTGGCACAATCTCCTTGGTCACCTGTTCTGGGCACTCCATAAGTGTCCCTTGTGTGGGTTGTGTGTGCCCTCGTGTTATAGTTGAACCTTGATTGCTATTGACACGTCAGTGGATGGGACTGACCCTCAGGCTGACTGGCTGTGGGGTTTATCCACATCCACAAGTATGGGCTGCTGTGTGGGGGTCTTACCCCACTGAGTGGGATTCTCCTCAGTGAGTTCTGGTGTCTGTTGAGACTGTGTGTGAGCCTCTTGTGGGGCTAATTTGGTGGTGCTGTGCTGTGATCTGAAGCCAACCTTCAAGTGTGTTGGTTCTGGGGCCTCTTGGGAGGGCTCTGGTGCAGGCCCAGGTCAAGCACTGCCTATGACTGGCTGGGGAGTATCTGGTAAGAGCTACAAAGTGATCTGTGTTTGGTCATTGCCTGTGCTAAACCTGGAGGTGCATGGGAGAGACCATGCTAAGAACTGCAGATGTTTGCCACCAGCACTGGGCCTGGGGTAGCTCCAAAAAAAGCCAGGAGACCCTGTGGCCTGCTGCCACCTGCCAGCTCCCTTAAGGTTCAGTCACTGATAAAGCCTCATGCAGTACACAGGTGAGTGAGGCAGAGTCTCAGGGAGTCACTGCAGTGGAGAATTGTGATCACCAGGTTAATATAGATTCTGATTTGGTGCCAGTGCTGAGCCTGGAGATACTCAGCAAAAGTCTCAGAGCATACTGAGGCCAGTTGCCATCCAGCTGGGGCCTGAGGGCTCTGATAGTTTTTCAAGAAAGAGTGTAATTCAGGTGGGGCTGGCTACTTGCAGAGAAAGTGCATCTGGCATTGGGTTAGTTGGGTAGGGTGGTTTCCCAGTGAGTCAGCAGGGTGGAGCAGCAGAGCTCAGCAGGCCAATCAGATTCAGATTTGGCCATATGGGGGCCGGCTCCACAGGAGAAAGCCCTCTCACAGGGCTAATGGTGACTGTCCTCCAGCATTCATCCTGAAGCTATACCCTGTATGCCTTTAAAACCCCCTGAGTCACCATCCCTTTGTTGGAGCCCAGGGTGAGTGCCTGCATATGAGTGAATTTGTGCGCATACCTTTTAAGAGGATGTATGAGTTTCCTGCAGCCTTCTGTCCCACCCGAACTGTCGGAATCCCCACTGTTTTTCACAGCCAGATGCTGTGGGGGCTCCTCCTCTTCTCAGCACCAGTACTCCAGGCTTGGGAGCCTGGTGTGGGGTTGGGGTCCCTTGCTCCTCTGGAGGGAACCTCTGCAGCCAAGATATCCCACCTGATTCTCAACCACCTCATGGAGGTTTGGGGCCAGCCTGTTTGCATTTCCACCCCTTCAACCAGGGGTGCTTCAACGTGGCTGCTTCTTTATACCCTTAATTATAAGTCTTCTGTTCAGCTAGACTTCAGATGATTCTTCAGGTTGATTGCTCTATAATTTAGTTGTAAATTTAATGTGTTCAGGGAAAGAACTAGGCACAGTGTTTATCTACTTTGCCATCTTGGATCTCCCCCACTGAAAGCTTCTTAAAGAAGGTAATTACTGAGTTGAGCTTTGAAGGATAAGTAGGAATTAGCCAAATGAAAGAGGACCATATTCCTTTATTGCTGCCCCATGGCACCTCAAATATATATAGAATGCATTTTATTCAAAATTCCAATTTAGCTAACATGCTAACGATTCTGAGAAGCTTGTCGAGTTCTCTTCTGAAAGCTTGGTTTGGCTCTCCGTTGTGTGGCGTACATCTCATGCATGCGTCTTCACAATTCCCCACACATTTGTAACTTAGTCCATTGGAGAATGTATTACATGCCATGATTTTTGGCCCCATGTCAGTGTTTTATTCAAAGCAATACCTTCTTCATTGCCTTTGCTCCAGCAAGGAGTATGCCATGCATCACCCGACCAGCTGGCAACATTGACACTTTTATGTATCTCTGAGAAATAATTTCTGTAGCTGAAAGGCCAAAAAGTTTGTAGAGCAGGATTTTGGAGATATAAGGAAAAGGAAGGCAACCCTGTTAAATTCTCCAGTGTTGATGCACTTTACAAAAAATGGCCTGCTGGGGACTAAGGTCACCAAGGTGAGAAAAATGATGCATGAGGCTGTCACATAAATCTCATCTGTGTCCTATATTTTTTAATCTGCTCTAGATCAGTAGAGATTTAAAATGCCTGGCCAATAAGAATGGAGCAGTCAAGATATTCTTCAAGGGATCCTCAGAAGAAATGTATATTATTTTAGATCTTTCTTGCTATAGGGACCAACCATGAGGTCATTCTTAATACTTGGCTTTAGACATCCACATATGTCCACTTCTGATTTTCTGAGCAGTTGTTTTTATTTTAGTTTTCACAATTTTTTGTTTAATTAACAAATATTATTCTTTTCACTAGCCTTCACAGACATCAAAGACTCTCTCTCTCTCATATATATATATATATATATATATATATATATATATATATATATATATACATATATATGTATATATATGTATATGTATATATACATATTTTTTTTTCAAAAATTGATTGGTGGTGGGAAACACTACCTATTTTTGGCACTGACTTGCATTAAAATTATGAATAATCAAGCAAATAGTGCTTTTTAATACCGATAACTATTTAGTAAGTGCTTGCTCCGTGCCAGGTATTGTAATAGTTGATTGTCATATATTTTCACACTTAATACATACCCTTACCAGGTGGGTATTGTCATTTCACAAATAAACATATACATTCATTAAGGTAAAGGGATTTTCAAAGATTACATACCAGAAAGCAGAAAAAGCTGGATTTGAACTCAGAGCCAATGTTCTTTCTGTCACATTGCATAGGTTTCAATCTTTCATAGATGTACATGAGTAGAAATTTTCTAATCAGTCTTCACTGTACTTAAACTATGAATGCTCTCTCAATGTGAAATAGATAAATTGGATCTTTTAAGATATTGAGATATAGTGCCTTAAAATGGAAAGTTTGAAAACAGTAATGCAGGAGGAGATTTTGTAGTGGAAAGGAGAAAAAATTCACAGAGAAGTAAAACTTGAACTAAAATCCTTAAAGATATATGGGACATATAGAAGAAGAGAGAGGAGAGAATATTTTAGGAGGAGAATATTAGTTTGATGAAATGTCACACATGAGGGTATGCATAAAGTGTGATAATAACCAGACTTTTCAGTGTGATTCCAGTCTAAGACCTGGACAGGATCAGGATGGAGATCAGGGCTGGGGAGTAAGTAAGTACCTATTGGTAAATGAGGGAATGGTACCAAAGACTGAGATTATACTTCCCTTCTGCTGGGTGTGAACACTGAAAGAAATGGTTTTTCCTCACTTTAGAAAGAAAAAGAACCAGAGAATTTCCTTGTTGATTGCATTTCAGTGGAATGTCCCCAAATCTATACGTCCAAGACTATCAATAGAGATTTATGCCTTTGGAAGGCAAAGCTCCATGACCTTCATCAGCAGACTGATGTATGAATAAGTTTATAATGATTACCTCCTTCCCTTGTCTTTAGAAAAGCATTTGGTGCCTTAAGGTTCTTTGACCGCAAATCCTTTAAGGCATGAAGTTAAGAAATGGAAATGCAACCGCTCTGACATTGCTGTGGTCTCTGTGACAAATGGCAAATCAGCTAATGATTTCCACAACTTTTGCAAGCTTCTAATAGAATTTTCATTTTATGCTTTCTTTGGAAAGAATGCATTTCTATTTGTCTTGCAAGTCTAGAACAAGGCAAGAACAAAGATGGTTTGATACAGTGTGACAGTTTGGAGACAGGCCATTTGAGGGAGAGGGACTAGGATTGATGGCACAGGCCTGAAGTTGTTCAGTGTATGTCAAGGTATTCCATAATGTTACATTTCCTGCTTCTGCAGGAAACTATGTCAACTCAACAGAAAGCAGCAAGGTCAATATGCAACTGGTACGCTGCCGTTCTACACACCAATTAGCATCAATTTCGGATTGGTTAAGTACCCGTCAATAAGGTGGGACCCATTACTGTACTTGTTAAATATTTTGGGTATCTACCTGGGAGACTGTGAGCCCAGTGCAAACATGAAAATGTGAGGCCCCTTGTTCAAAGAGCAGGAAAAAAAAGCTGTTAACTGTGCAAAAATATAAAGCTTTTCCTTTTCTTTTCTGGTCTCTATCTCGACTTGGTATGTTTTTTATTTACTATTTAGTATCATTCTACATTTAGATAAATTAAAAAGTCAATAAATTAAAAAAATGGTTAAGAATTTCAAGATGGTGATAGGAGATCATTAAGCCCAGTGGGAGGCCCATCTGAGTGAGGGGCTCTGCATACAGGTACTATGCCCGTAGTGCCAGCCTTGTGTAGGAAGCAGTTTAAAACTGTAGCAGCACCCAGATGAGCATTTGGTGAGAGTGATTCTTTGGGGGTAAACAAAGAAACCAAGAAACAAACCAAGGGCTTTGTACACCTTGTAAGAGAAGATGGCTCAGAGTTCCAGGTTATTATGCTGGGGTGTGGGCGCATAGTTGACAAAAAGGAATGTCTGGATGTCAGCAAAGACAATGTCATGGTCTTTCCTAAAATCCCAGAGGAGAGGCACATGGGCTGGAGACTAAGTAGCGTTAGGCGAATCCCCAAATGGATGATTTGACCCTGCCTACGAGCTGCTAATGTGTGCTAATTCATGTCGACTCACAAAGAAGTCTATGGGGTGAGGGGCAGAATTTCAAATCTTACTCGCTTCCCTGTGTGGTCAATATTTTTACTCAATGATTTGAGAGGTCATGATGATGATGAAATGGAACTGTGGGGAGAAAATCCATTGAATGACAGACACAAATCAAAAAAGTCTTGGCACATCATTTCAGCCTTCCCCATCTAAGAGGTGCAGCTTAATGTGGAAAAAGTCATGTAAGAAGGCACAGGAATAGGATGCTGAAAATGTGGATTCATAGTTGCACATATAAAAAAAGACCTAGGGCCGGCCCCGGTGGCTCAGGCGGTTAGAGCTCCATGCTTCTAACTCCGAAGGCTGCCAGTTTGATTCCCACATGGGCCAGTGGGCTCTCAACCACAAGGTTGCTGGTTCGACTCCCACAAGGGATGGTGGGCTCTGCCCCCTGCAACTAGAAACGGCAACTGGACCTGGAGCTGAGCTGTGCCCTCCACAACTAAGACTGAAAGGACAACAAGTTGACTTGGAAAAAAGGTCTGAAAGTACACACTGTTCCCCAATAAAGTCCTGTTCCCCTTCCCCAATAAAATCTTAAGAAAACAAAGACCTAGAAGCTTTATTATAATTATAGCAAATACTATGTGAATCAGCAGCATGAAGTAGCTGGAATAAAATAGCTAATTTGCTATTGAGCTCCATAAACAGAAATATAATATCTAGGACAAAAATGGCGATAATGGAATTCAATTCTGTACCCTTCAGACCACACCTGCAGTATTGTTTTTAGTTCTATGCATCACATTTTAAAAGTGATATAAACACACAAGACTGTGATTATTTTATCTGAGTAGGAAGAGGATAGGGACTCAAAACAATGTATTCTAAAGAGCAGTGGAAAATTAGGACTCTTCGGTTTTTCAGAAAGGAAAACTTGGTAGAGAAGGAGAGGGGGTGAAATGAAAGGCGTTTCGGAATATTTGAAGAGCTTTTGTGCAGAAGAGGAATTAGATTAATTTCACTGAAGGGTGAAACTAGAGCCAATGGTGACTGTTAGAATGGGCTAGATTTCAGCTCAATGATAGAAGAAACTGAATTATAAGAACTTTTAAAAAGAAATGAGTTGCTTTGGGAAGTAATAGATTTTCTTTTCTTTTTCTTATGTATTTATTTATTTTGCATTCCTTGTTCTTGTATTTATTTATTTTTATGAGCTTCAGGTGTACAAAGCAACATAATAGTTAGACATTTACATCCCTCACAAAGTGATAACCCCATTCCCCCAATCTGCTATCCCTCTGACATCTTATATACCTGTTACAATACCATTGATTATATTCCCTATGCTGTACTTTACATCCTGTGCATATATAGCCAAAACAATGTATGCACATTTTAAGAAAGGAAAAAACTGTATTAAAATTATGCTGATGGTAACCACTTTGAGCACCTCTTGTAATTGCAGAAGTCAAACGTGACTTGTATTCATCTTTTGCTACTGTGTTTTCCTGATAATAAGACCTAGTTGGACAATCAGCTCTAATGTGTCTTTTAGAGCAAAAATTAATATAAGACCTGGTATATTATACTATATTGTATTGTATTGTATTATATTATATTATGACCCGGTCTTATATTATAGTAAAATAAGACCAGGTCTTATATTAATTTTTGCTCCAAAAGATGCTTTAGAGCTGATTGTTCAGCTAGGTCTTATTTTCAGGGAAACACGGTATTAGTATGTATTGAGTATTACAATTTTAATACAGTTTTTTCCTTTCTTAAAATGTGTATACATTGTTTTGGCACCATGTTTGTGTGTGTGTGTGTGTGTGTGTGTGTGTGTGTGTGTGTATTGAATTATAGTTGACATTCAATATTATTCTACTTCAGCCTCAGGTGTATAGCGCTTTAGTCAGGCATCTACACAGGCCATTAAGTGATCCCTCTGGTAAGTCCAGTGCCCATCTGGCACCCTACATAATCTCTAAAACATTGATTATATTCCCCAATCTGTATTTCATATCCCTGTGACTGTACTGTGACTACTAATGTGTACTTTCTAATCCCTTCACCTGCTTCCCTATCCACTCCCCCTCCCATCTAGCAACCATCATTTTTTTCTCTGTATATCTGAATCTATTTCTGTTTTGTTTGCTCATTTATTTTGTTCTTTAGATTCCATATATAAGTGAGATCACATAGTATTTGTCTTTCTCAGTCTGACTTATTTCACTTAGCATAATTTCCTCTAGGTCCATCCATGTTGTTTCAAATGGTAAGATTTCATTCTTCTTTATGGCCGAGTAATACTTCATTGTTTAAATGTACCACAGTTTCATTATCCAATTATCCAAATGTACCACAGTTTCATTATCCAATCGTCTAGTGATGGGCATTTTGGTTGTTTCCATGTCTTGCTATTGTGAATAGTGCTGCAATACACATAGGAGTGCATATACCGTGTTTCCCCTAAAATAAGACCTAGCCAGACCATCAGCTCTAATGCATCTTTTGGGGCAAAAATTAATATAAGATCTGGTATTATATTATATATATATTATACCCAGTCTTATATTAAAATAAGACTGGGTCTTATATTAATTTTTGCCCCAAAAGACACATTAGAGCTGATGGTCCAGCTAGGTCTTATGTTCGGGAAAACATGGAAACACTGTCTTATATTAAAATAAGACCGAGTCTTATATTAATTTTTGCTCCAAAAGACACGTTAGAGCTGATGGTCCGACTAGGTCTTATTTTCGGGGAAACATGGTATTTTTTCGAACTAGTGTTTTGGATTTCTTTGGATAGATACCCAGGAGTGGAATTGCTGGATCATAAGGTAGTTCCATTTTCAATTCTTTGAGGAACTTCCCTACTGATTTCCATAGTGGCTGTATCAATCTGCAATCCCACCAACGTGCACAAGGGTTCCCTTTTCTCTACATCCTCCCCAATACTTGTTTGTTGATTTATTGATGATAGCCACTCTGTGGGAAGTAATAAATTCTTTTTTGCTGGAGCCTGGGTGTAGTGTTATCAAAAAAGAGTAAGTTGTGAAGTCAGACAATAGGATTCACATTCAGGTCTTGACACTTACTAGTGTAACTTGGTAAACTACCTGACGTCTCCCGGCTTCAGTTGCTGATGAAGATGTCTACCTTTGCTAGAAGGAGTGGTTGGAGTATTAGAGAAAATCTATGTAAATCCCTTGATATATTATCAAATGTTGTGCTCACAAGATATTGAAAGTGCAGTAAAAGAAGTATTTATCTTTTCACACATGTATATGAACATATATCTGGTTAGTGAAGGAACTCACTTTTACCTAGATCTCAAGATCGCTATCTGCAAACCTTTATAAAGTAGGAACTTGCTTAACATAGTTCTTATCAAACTTTCCCCTTAACTTCTTATGTTATAAGATCTTAGATTTAAGATCATAAGAATTTGCCTACATATTAATAAATATTCTTGGAGTTTTCCTGTGAGTTATCAATTTTTATGTAGGCATTTTATATATGCCATTGTGAATTTTGATAGTCAAAACAAAAAAGTTTGAAAAGTAAGTGGAATTTAATCTATTGCAAACCTAGAATAAAATATCTAAGTTCTCATGTCCTCTGACCTCCTGTTCTCTGAAGCATCTTTTTAAAAATCAAGGTGTTTTCTTGACGGGGGCAAATGAATCAATAAGAATTATGGAGATCAATACTCTAACACTCAGCCAAATGGGATAAGATAAATGACATTTTATAGCTTGAAACACAGGTTACACCAGTGCTAAAATTTATTGAATGCCTTCTACATGTAAAGTGCTGTGTCAGGTGCTTTACTTTATTTCATGCAGTCCTAAAAACAACCCCAATTGAAGCAAGTATTATTATCTTTAGTCACAGGTGAGGCACCAAGGATGGAGGCTAGAGACTGGGGGGTGGCATAATGCCCCACAAGAAATAGGCACACAAGAAATTTTTGTTAAATCAATGGATAGATGAATGAACAAATGAAAACATGGAACATCAGAAAAAAAAAAAAAAAAGCAAACTGACTGAGGTCATAAGATTTTGTTAAGTGATAGAGGTGGACTCAGTCAGACTCAGGACACTGGCCTTCCTCAAAGAGTTACACAGTCTACCTGTGATGACCCCTGACTTCTAGGAACTGTATCAGGTATGTGAGTGGAAATAAGCATTTTCTTACTGAAAGACCATTGAATGTCTGGTAATTGACATTGGGTAAATCTGAGATAAATCATTTTTACAGATTTTCTTTTCTTTAGGTGTATTACTTTTACTTGCATTTTTGAAAGCTTGTTTCATAAAAGTTGATTCCACTATTTTACTATCTCAGATACTGTTTTTAGAATAGCCCCTTTTCTCTAATTATGAAAACAGTACATGGGAGACTCAATGAAATGTAGACTTGGGTTTGAAACTGACTCTACCATATGTCAGCTAAGTGATCTTAGGCAAGTTATCCAGTAAAGATAATACTTCCTAAATAAGTTATTTCCCTGCCCTTTTTGGTCAGAATTCAATGAAATAATATGCACAATTTTCTTGGCCTTGTGTCATGTACATTGTAAGCATTCAACACATATTAAACCATTAATGATAAAATACTAACAATAAATAAATGCTCATTGTGCAAAACTTGAACACAAAAATATTGAGAAAAAAATAAAGCAATCACGATCACATTCTCAAAGTTTACTACAGTTAGTAATTTGTTGTACTTTCTTCTACATATTTTTTCTTCTAAAAATGTACACAATTTTAAATAGTTGAGATAGCACTGCATATATAATTTTGTGAACTGCTCTGTTTTTACCTCAGCAGGAAACTAATTTGATTAAGAGATAAAAGCTGAAAAAAAGTCAGGAGTGCTTTCCACACTCGAGCATTTTGATGCTATGTTCACAGACCCTAAATGGGCAATTTTTCATGTTTTAAATTACTTATCTGCTCAAGGGGTGATGGAGGTGAAGTGTTGCTCCCCAGGATATCTGGAAGGCAGTCATCATTCTGCTTGCTAATTGAAGAATAAATGTCCAGTTTTGCTCTCTGCTTTTTCCAGGCCTGTGCTAATCAGGATGCTGGATCTTCAGGCTCTGAGATAATTAGTGATGGACATTTTGCTCTGGTTGTACAATAACCTTCTCTTTCCTTTTCAATGCCTTCTCATCATCAAAAGAGAAATTGCGTCAGAGAAGCTTAATACACATGGCCCGAATGCCATGACTGGTTTGTAAATTACTCAAGAACATGGGAGTATTTAACTTGGAAACCAGGTGTGCTTTTAAAGATGAGAGAGGGATTGCCTTTAACAAGGGACAACCTCAACTGCAAGGGGTTGATTGTGAAAATGTCATGCGGCTGCTTTCTGCCCAGCTGTCTGTGTTTCTCAGAGTGATTGAATAGGAAGGACTCAGCTAAGGTCAGGTAGTGTGAGGGGTTGATAAACTGCTGCGTTTAGTGCTCACCTCATCAAGGGAAGACCTGTCTTGTCAAAATTACTCCTACTATTTGCAGGAGAGAGAAGAATAGAGATCTAAGGCAGTCATTGAATTCTCAGAGCAAAAATACTCTGGACTATAACTAGCTTGTGGCGGGAAGGAGGGGATTAGAATCATATAGAAGTAGGAAGCATAGGCCATGAGTTTTCTGCTTATCCTAGCCGTGCTAAGAGCTATAGTCCTGGGTGGAGTGCATTTTTAAAATCATCATCATCATCATGATGTATGTATGAGTGGGGAAAGAGGGCTCTTTGACTTGTTTTTTCTGTCAAGCTGGTAGGTGGAACACGTTGTAAGTTGAATTGTGTCCCCCAAAAGACGTGCTCAACTCCACACCCCGGTCTCTGCAAATGGGACTTTATTTGGAAGCCAGGTCGTTGCAGTTGTAATCAAGTTTAGATGAGGTCATACCGGATTGGGAAGATGGGGCTGTAAATCCAAGGGCTGGTGTCCTTACAAGAATGCCTTGTGAAGGTACAGAGAGACATGAGGAAGCACACCATGTGAAGACCGAGGCAGAGATTGGAGTGATGTAGACGTAGGCCAAGGAATGCCAAGGATTGCCAAGAGCCACCAGATGCCAGGAACAGACAAGAAAGGATTTTTCCTAGACCCTTTGGAGGAAGCAGGTCCCTGCTAACACCTAAATTTTGGACCTCTAGGCTTCAGAACTGTGAGATAATAAATTTCTGTTGTTTTAAGCCACCAAGTTTGTGATTATTTACGGCAACCCTAGAAAACTAATAGGTTGTGTGTATGAGGTTGCTCTTCATCTATACAACT
This sequence comes from Rhinolophus hipposideros, assembly GCF_964194185.1. Taxonomy (NCBI): domain Eukaryota; kingdom Metazoa; phylum Chordata; class Mammalia; order Chiroptera; family Rhinolophidae; genus Rhinolophus; species Rhinolophus hipposideros. The sequence goes on along the minus strand of NC_138051.1, from coordinate 16,443,931 downwards.
GATCTTGTTTAGGAGGACTAGAGTTCTATTCTCAGACTGAGTTATATATCGCTTTATTCTGTATGGCCTGCTACAGTAGAAAATGGAGAAAGAGGGTGTTTTTACCACTCACAGGGACTCGTGGGCACACAGACCAGACCGTCTTAGGTTGGGTTTTCTCAGAAGCAGACACTGAGGTAAGGATTTGTGTGCAAGCAGTTTTTTTTGGAAGTGATCCAAGGAAATACTAGTAAGGGAGTGGAGACGTGAGATAGGGAAGGGAAGGAAGCAAATACGCTAGTGTGGGGATAGAGTCCCAAAGAGCAGTTTCAGGCTCTCGGCCTCACGTGGAAAGGTGCTGGCTTGGTTATTAGATAGCCATCAGCTGTAATCAGATGGCCATCTGCTGTAGCTGGGTGGCCATCAGCTGTTACTGGTTAGCCATTAGCCACTAATATAAATGTTGTGGCTATGCTAGGGGGTTGGTTGGTGGGTTGGTTGGCAGAGAAGCAGATGGTGGATTGCGCATTGTGTGGCTCCTGCTTCCTGTATCTCCAACCCAGCCGTCAGCGACACTATAGTAGTATGAATCCCCTATCCATGTTCCCGTTGGTGTTCCTTCTTGGCCTCACCATACCCTGCGTTCTTGTGCGGGGAGCGGGACCAGAGACCTCGCAAGACAGCTAGTTTTGATTAGTTTACCATTGTGGACAACTGGGGCACAATCTCACTGGGGAGCTCTGAGGGGCAATGTGGAACATGCCTCAGATTTTCCCCTCTGGAGGAGAGGAGGTGGAGGATAAATGCCTATCTTTTCACCACAGATGCTTTTGTTCCCTCCAAGAATTCTGTCCTTTCAGTGCATGGCTTGCATTTTCAGTTTACTTTTTACCTCTGTGAGACCCACCTCTTAATCTTGATTTTTACATCCCAAGATCATAACAAAAAGGACTTTATAGATAAAAACAAATCAAATTGTATGTATTCTCTTACTTCTTTCTGTGATAATGCTGGAAGCTTCTAGCCTATCAGTTTTTATGCATCATTCTGAAGGACATCCTCCTTCTAGATTTGTCTTTTCACACACATCCCTGCATGAGAACCCTTGTCCACACCATGAGTTGCTCCCAGTACCTGGGGAGGTTGAGAGAATAGGTCCTCAAAAAGTAGCTTTGAGGTTAAATTTCTACATACTCTGAGTCTGCTTAAAGCAAGGCAGTATAACCTCTTCGAGGATTTCAATTTGCAAACAGCTTTCTGAGAGGGAAAGCCTGTTTAGTTGATCTTTTTAAATATAAAATTTTCAGTCTTATTCTTAGTTGCTGAGTCAGAATGGCTGCTTTAGAAATACAGTTTTAAACCTTACATTTCAATGTGTCTCGGGATTACTTTTTTTTTTGTATTCACACAGAAACACTCCCTACAAAAATATGCTGCCCCCACTCAGAGAGCCTTTTGCTTATTGCAAATTTTGCAAAAAAAAAAACAACACCAAAATAAACTAAACAAAATATTGAAGGCATGCATGAGAGAAAAGTTTGATATTACCTCAAACAATAGCGAGTGGCAATGGAACACTGTCCAGTGCACCTGGCTCTCATTCTGGCAACAGCAGCAGCAGCACGGAAACTTTCAAGGTGTGATGAATTACTATCTACCATCTGTTTTACAAAATGGTAATTCTTCTTGAACCAAAATTACAGCCCAGCAAACGAGCTCTTAGCAAAGTAAGTCATCATTTATATGAGGCTATAGAAAGAAGTTGAGCCGGAAATTATTAGCACAAATGATTTGCCAGAAACAGAGTGGAATCTTATTAAAGACTAGAGAAAATGGTCAATTAGATAATGACACACAAAATAAGCAGTTGTAGGAAGAGGGAAAAATAGTACCTCCAGAGGCTAAATGAGAAGATGTTTCTTATTCTGTTCTGTCCTTTAGGAAGCAATTACTAACCGTCGCTACACGATTTTTCATGTGGCCCCTTGTCCAGAGTTGCTGTGTGAGTGGTGGTGCCTCAGAGTGGTGAAATGGCATCGTCCTGGGTTGTTCTATGTCCTAACTGTAGTAAGGTTATTGTGTAGAGCAAATGTATCTAAAATCCATTCATTTATTTGTAGGCGATGTGCAATTAAATTTGAGATGAATGACATATTTTGGGGTATCTACCATTGTATTTAAGTAAGTAATATTTATGTGTGATATAATTCATAAATATATATTATCGTTTAGAAATTGTACAAAACTTGATTGTTGCTTTTGACTGCGACTAGTTTTCCTTATGAGTTATGGAATTAATCTGTAATTATAGCTTATATAAATGTTATGTATTTATATACGTAGCAACAATGCATTTTACATGACACTATAAGATAATAGGTGATTTTTAATATAATGTGTGGTCCACAAAATTTATTTGCAAATACAATTGTTGTTATGAAATCTCATTTGCTGGCATATTTTAAAATTATAGATTTTTCAAGGCTTTATTAGGCATTGCTAGCAAAACAAAACAAAACAAAACAAAACAAAACAAAACAAAACAAAACAAAACAAAAAAAGGACCAGTCTTGGGGTGTGGAGTCTAAACCACCAGCAGGATGGCTAGGTAGAAAAGACAACATGTGTGTTCGTCATCCCAGAGTTTTGCAAGTGTTTTTGTACATCAAGTAGGGGAAGAAATATGCAAGCCATTCTGAAAAGACTTACATTAGCTATAGAAAAAGGGTAAGGGCTGATTCTGGGATGGGGCAGCCGAGTCCACAAGGCAGAAGTATCCATTCCTGAGGATTAGGTGTGGGCAGCGATTGGAAAGTTCATGTGTAAATAAGAGGTGGAGGCTCCTGGGGTTCTATGGCGCCTGGCTGTCCTCTCTTTTGGATAATTTCAGAAATAGCCACCTGGAAATTAATCCTAAATTCCAACAGATATACAGAAATGTGAGCAGTCTTTTGTCAGAGCTGGTTCACAGCTATTAACAGGCTAACTGTTCTGTCTCTTTTTCTCACTCTCAGAAAACATCTGAGAACATCTCAGAAAATTTTTCTTGTCACAGAAAGCACCCATATATCTGCTGTAATATTCATATGGTATTGTGATCATAGAATGTAAGTTCCCTGGAGGCATGGTTTTTGTCAGCTTTGTTCATTATTGTATTCTTTCATGCTATATATAATATTATAAAAATTATTTTCACTTAACATTATATCATGATCATTTCCCCATGTGATTAAATATTTTTTCATGACACGATTTTAGTGGCTTTACAGCATGATATTATTTAAATATACAATAATTTAACCAATACTGAATGCTGGACATTAATTTTGTTTGAATCTGAAGTCTTCCTAAGAGCAAAGCAGTCATCCTAAGAATTGTTACATAACCTTCCCTGCTCCTTCTAGTTTCCAGCCTCCATGGAGTTGAAAGAGACAGGTGAGGCAAAGTCAATGCATTAACGTTTAGTTTATTGTCAAGAAAAGCTCCCTGTGTTTCTCTTCTACTCATACTCTGACACCAGATGTAGGGGTTTTGTTGCCCCCACACTGACCAATTCTCTGACACCAGCTGGGTGTCCTATAATTCAATTCATTCTGGTACTAACTAGAGTTGGTGCAGACCTTACAAAACCCTAAAAGTCCCACAAGACTGTCCCCACTGTAGACACCAATCGTGAGTAGTAGGTCCCCAGGTTACCCATAACTTATGTCTGACTTGGATACAAATTGAAGGTTCCCACAACCCTCTCTTTGGATTTGATCATTTGATAGAACAGCTCTCAGAACGTACTTACATTTACTGGTTTATTGTGTCACAATGTACTTATATTTACTGGTTTATTATATAATAAACCTATAATATACAATAAATTATATATATATATATAATTTCATTTCATATCTATTCACACTGATTTTGACCTAGTCAGAAAAGAAACAACAAGTCTGCACTACTTATGACGTTCCGAATATGCTTTGCCCAATCCTATTTATTTGCACACATAGACTATCCCCCCTATGATCCTATACTTTGTGTTCAGATAAGGCTTCATAAATCAGGCCCTGGTCTTTTGCTAAAGTGGAATTTGAGGATCTGCCTTGATATCTAATTACTCATTTGAATCTATGTCTTCTCATTTTAATAAGTTAGCATGAGAAGGGGTGCCATAGTCCAGTTTCAATTTCACTGGAATCCTCTCTCCATTTGATCAGCCTCCTTTAAGCCCAAGAGCCCAAGACCACAAATGCTTTGTGGTATCCTCTTTTTTTTACATTGTTTCTCCCTAAAATCTTGCCAACTGTGTAAAACTACTGTATTTTTACTGACTAACCCTGGTATCCATCCTTTAACATTATAGATTTCTCTTCTGATCAGTGCTACCCAACAAAAGAAATGATCATTGACTGATTCACTTTGGAAGTCTCTTTGCAACTCATAAAATCATATCAAATCACTGAAACCTCATCCAAAGGCCCTGGTTTAGTTTCTGCAGTTAATGCACTAGGTCCTTCTACGTCTCCATTCCTAAGATGTAGAATGAGTATAGTAATAATACCCATCTCATAGGGCTGTTATCAGCTTAAGTGGGTTTACAATATTGCCTGGCATATAGGACTAAGTTCTCAATAAATATCAGTTAAATAACCATTACTATTATTACTACTGTACTTTCTAAGAGTGGGTTTTATATTTTAGTGTGAAGACACTGGGCTTAATAAATGGGAGGGGTCTCTGACTCTGAAAACGGTATCTATAGAATATCATAGATGAATTACTGCCTTTTGTAATAACAATTAACCAATATGGAACATTTGATTTACTTCAGTATATTCTGCACAATGCTAGTTCTTGTTTTCATGATGTTGAACGCTTCTGTATTCTGACTGCTCTGTATGTGTGTACTTTTATGGTCACAGTTGGTGTTCAGTTTTTCTGGTGGTGAGAGGGACATTCTAAAATCTTCTCTGAGAGTCCTTGTTGGCAATGGATTCCCCATTGTGTGGCATCATGAGGTTTCCTGTTGTTAAAAGATAAATTAAGTCATATTAAAAATTTTAAGAGTATGTTTGAGCAAAAATTGATTCGAATAAGGCAGCATCAAATCTAGCATAATAGAATGGAGCTCTGAGCTGTACCAAATGAAAGACTTTTGTAGGCAGAAGGGAGCAAGAACAAGGAAATTATTCTAAGCCTAAAAGCAGGTTGGTTATTGCAAAGTCGCTTTCCTTGAGGAGAGCGCAGGGGGCTACAAGACAGATTACCTAGCTAGCGCTGATCAGACGATTCCTGATTTGTTTAAGATTCCACGCCTGGAAGAGCCAAAACTGTAATTAAGTTAAGTCTTGGTTTGGTGACGTGGGGCTGTAACTGGGAATGACGTTGTACCTCAGCTCTTTGTCTTCTTGAAGGAAAGAATTCAGTCAAGAGACAGAGTTTGTGCAGCATCGAACAGCAAGACGTTTTCAGCAAAAGCAAGTACATTCCAAGACATGGAGGGGCTGATCCAGGAGAAGGAAGCAGCCTCTCCTTACATTGTATGAGGATTTTTTTTTTTTTTATCTCTACTGGTAGTATTGTCTCCCTCTTTCCCTTTTCATTAGCTCTCTTCCTCTCCCGCTGAGGGCTTAGTTCTCCCTTTTGGTTTTCAAAGCAGTTTCTGTCAATTTTCTTTTTAGGATTTGTTTGAGAGGCTTACTAAAATGGTCCTGATAAGCAGGATATATACTCTGATTAGCTGGATGTCTACTTTCCTTCTCTGGCTTCTAACAATACATTCCTTTGATTTAAGGGCATGTGTAAACACATCCCTATGGTTTAGGGGTAGGTGTAAGCCTGGAATTCTGCTGGGCTAGTAAGGTACTGGTGACAAACAGGATGGGTTCCCCCTCCTCCGATTTTAAACAGCATATCCCTTGGATGTAGTCCTGGAATCCTGCTGGGCCATTGTAAGGGGTCTTGACGCAAGTAGGAGCTGCAGCAAGGGGCTTTCTAACCAGGGCTAAGTCTCTCCTTCTGCTCATTTCTATCTTTCTACCTATCCTGTCTGGCTTAGCATAAGTGACTTTGTTTTGGGCCTGTTTTCTTGCCTTTTTTTTTTTTTTTTTTTTTAACACACCATTAAACCGGAGAGCCAGATCTGATGAGCCCTACCATCTTTCTGTTCACTTTACGTTCCATATCGTTTGGCCTTCTGAAGCACTGCCTCATCACCATCACCATCATCATCATCATCATCATTATTATCTTAATCATCATCATCATCATCATTATCATCATCATCTGTTTTCACCAGATTAGGAGGCTGTCACTGACTGGGCAGTTGGCAGGAGGCAGAAGAACAAACCCGGAAGTCAATGATTCAGAGTTGCAGCCCATATCACGAGGAAATCACAAAACAAAACAAACCAAACCAATGGTCACTCGAGTGATGGATCCCATTTGCACACAGTTGCAGAAAAAATACAGAGACAATTCCATATGTCCTCAGTGAAGAAATACTGCAGTTCCTCTTCTCTCAAAGGCTAGCTCCTCAAAGACAGGAGGTCTGTCTTTAAGCATCTTGATACCTGTCTCACCATAATCAAATGCCTCCCGTTGACCTGGATCTGTGGCAGAGGACTTACCTGATCTCACTGAATTCCCATCACAGCCTAAGGGTAGGCAGCAGCTGATTCATTGAAGAGCCAGAGGGAGAAAAGCTCTGCGTGGTGAAATAGAGAGTGGCAGAACGAGAAGCCAGGGTCCAGTCTCTCTGACCACAGTGCCTTGACAGGTAGGTGGTGGCGGGTCAGGAATGTAGGCTCTGGAGCTTGGCTGCCTGAGCTCAAATCCTGGCCCTGTCACTCACTAGCTGTGTGACCTTAGACCAGTCACTTAATCTCTCAGATTTGCAAGGTGTACAATGGGGACATAACAATACTTACCTCATAGGGATGTTGGCAGCGTAAATAAGTTGACAGTATTTCTTACTTAGCATGTACTAAGTGTTCAAGAAATACAGCCATAATAACTATTACTATTTATTATTATTGTTATTTCTTTGCCACACTGCCTTTTTCTAAGAGTAGGTCTTGTATTTTAATTTGAGGGGACGGGACTCAATAAATAAGAGGGAGCTAACTTGATCTCTGAAAACAGATTCTTTGGGGTATCCAATATAAAATTACTGTTTGACTTCCCTGAGTATCTCTTAGCATCTTTTCTTTCCATTACATTTGGATCTCACTTGATCCAGTTTGAGTCATTCCCTAGAAAGAGATAGAATGTACTAAAATTCTATCAGGGCATTGTTTCAACACTAAATAGTAAGTCTGTCCATGAGAAGTCATATAAATTTATGGACAATTTCATCTTAAGGGTATAACTGATCCAACAAAGAAAAAGCACAGCAGTGGTACATATGCTACCTTTTGGGGGAGTTCTGTTTCCCAAGATAAATACATAGTTCTGAAGATTTTAATCCATGAAGATTTTTATTTTATAAAATGTGGAATAAATGATGTATTTTACATACAGAGAAGCTTATGGATTGCAATACATCTAATTTAATTTTTCCCTTAAATAATGGTTGCATAATTATTAAAATGAAAATGTTCTTTTCTTTTAAGCAAGGGAGGAATTTATACTTATTGCACTTCTCACTTGACCAAATTAATTTTGTCCTTCTAGTTCACTACTCGGTGGTAAATTTAGTGACACATGGTGCCAATCATGTCTTTTAGTGTTTGCAACTGTTATGTGGGTGTGGTTGGGTATTAAGAGAATATGGGGGCAGTGAAAGAGGATGCTATGCTTTGCATATTTTATTTCTTTCACTAGAAAAACATTTTTAGAAGTGCACAGATATTTGTACTTTTCAAAGACATGAAAGATAATCTTTATATCCAGAAAATTTTGTTGGGAAAAAAAATCATAGCAAGCTGTTGCTTTTTAAAACAAATTTTAGAAATTTCCTTGTGGATACAGATTTCTCCATTATCAAGTTACTCTCCCCCAACCCTTTCCATATACTGTGGAAAAGAGGGAAGAAAGGATATCTCTATGTGCAGTCCACACTTGATTGGCCGGTGTTAGGCTCCACCTCCTTGACTGCGGGGTATATCTGCACAAATTATTCGAAATTCTTCAGCTAGGGAAAATTGTCTATCCTCCCCAACTTATTTATTTATTCAATCACTTATTGACATCTGTATGGATTAATGAGTACTCGTTAATATTTATTTTATACTCCAAGCTATATAAACCAATAGTACTTTATTAATATTGTTCCTGTAGTCGTTCCAGTTTTGTTGCTCAGAGTTCCACTGGAAGCTCTTACAGTTGGCTCCCAGATGCCTTTGACCTACTCCCATCATTTTTGTTTTTCTAAAGCACCTCCTTACTTTCTGATACAACAAGATGCTCCAGGATCATCTTGTGTATTTCCTGCCCTAGTCCTAGATTCAGCCATTTCTCTCAAGAGCCCTGGTTCCTTTTATCAACGATTGTATTTATAACCCAGATCTGGGCACTGGGTGTCCTCCTTGGTACTGGCCTCTCTCAGCTGAAAGAACGGGAGATACATCTAACTTATGTATGTACACTTATCTAACAATAATTGTATATTGAACCAACTGTATCTATGAGGATACAGTTGATCTAATGAGTTCACACTGAGGTTTCCAACGCTATTGCATTACTACACGGATCATTCTAGTTTTCTCTTGTTGCTTATCTATAATGTTGCACTCACCATCTGCCATCCATTTACTTAATTGTTCAATTCTGGTATGCTTTCAGAATTGTTAACCCATACTCCAATGGGAAAAAAAAACTTACCAACTAAAGTATGGTACTTATGTACAGTTCCTATTGCCTTTAGTCTTAAAGACTCCATTCATTTCCAAAGGTACTTAGGTCAGCAACTTATTCCTCTTGTGTCGGGGGGGAACAAATTTTCTTCTTCCCTTTAGGTTCTTTTGTCTGGTCTAATAATCAAATCGACAAGACAGATTAACAAAAAAAAATAACCAAGTTTAATTATATATATATATGTTTATGAACCCCATATACTTGAGAGAGTCAGAGACCCCACATACGTGAGAGGTTCAGAGACAGAACGTTAAAATGAAGTATACATAGTGTCCTGAGCTAAGAATGAGGTGAAACGCCTTGGGGCTTCAGAGGGGAGGAAGGTCATTCGTAGGATGATAAGCAGAGCAGGTGTTCAGTAATTAGATGTTTGCTTTGCCCTGTAGATAGGACATGAAAAATTGTTTCTGGCAATTACTTATGGGCAAGTCCTCAAATTTAAATTCTTTAAGGGGAGGTAAAACTTTCTTATGAGCCTGTAGGGTCTCAGTTGCTTTCAGCTCAAAATAATTCACATGCCAAAGTGGCACATCTTGGGGAGGCCTTTTCTGAACCCCTTTATCCTACCCACTTCAGTGAGGTTGTTTCATACATTGGCAACACATTTAGACTCTTGTTACATCCTGCATTCTCTACTGGGATCCTACAACCTCTTAAAGAGATTTTTAAAAAATTTACATACATTGAAGTTTGCCCTTTGTGTTGCAAAGTTCTGTGGGTTTTTTTCAAATGCTTAATGCATTGTGTTCACCATTATAGTATCATACAAAATAGTCTATAAAACTGAAAAAATAATCTCCGTGCTTCACCTATTCAAACCCCCCATCCCCACCCCCACCCTGAGTCTTTGGCAAGTACTGATCTGCTTACCATTTCTATAATTGGCTTTCTGCAGGCTGTGTTATAATTGGAATTACACAGTATGTAGCTTTTTTCAGACTGGCTTTTTTCACTTATCAATACACATTTAAGATTTACCCATGTCTTTTTTTGTGGTTTGATAGCTCTTTTCTTTTTATTGCTGAATAACATTCCATTTTATGCATATTGCACCATTTGCTTATTCAAATGGAAGGCATCTTGGTTATTTTCAGCTTTTGTTGATTATAACAAAGCTGCTGTTAACATTCACATGCAGTTTTCGCATGAACAGAAGCTTTCAAATCAGTTGGGGAACTACCTAGAAGTGCAATTGCTGAACTGTATGGTAAGACTACATTTACTTTTTTTTTTTTTAAACTATAGCAAAAAAAAAAAAAAAAAAGACTACATTTACTTTTGTAAGAAACTGCCAACGGCCTTCCAACATCTTGCATTCCAATCAACAGTGAAAGTGAGATCGTGTTGCTCCACATCCTCACCTCTCCTTGGTATTGTCAGTTTTTGTTTTAGTCATTTCATGTGCTTATTTGCCATCTGTATATTCTCTTTGGGGAGATGTCTATTCAGATCTTTTGCCCATTTTTTCATTAAGGCATTTGGTTTTTAGTGTTGTTGACATTTAAGAGTTCTTTGTATATTTTGGGTACCAGTCTTTAATCAAATATGTATTTTGCAAATATTTTGTTCCTGTCTGAGGTTTACCTTTTCATTCTCCTAAGAATATCTTTCCCAGAATTCCTCCCCCACCCCCACCACCACAGACACAAGAGGATCTTTCTAATTCTTCAAAGTTGCCATTTAAGCGTTCTTACAAGTTTATAGCTCCAGTGGCTTCTGCTACACACAGGCAGATGTTGGCTGTGACTCTGGATTTGCCTTTTTCTTCAGGTTGGGGGTGGTGGTTTGCTCTGCAAAGTCAGTTCTTTCACGTGTCCAAGAAAAGTCACTGTTTTTTAATTTGTTCAGGTCTTTCTTAGTATAAGGGTGGGGTGAAGACTCCCAAACTCTACATGTTATAGCTGAAACTGTAAGTCATTTTTAATGACCTATCTGTTTTATTCTATTAATCTTTAAACTGTTGCTTCTTAATGGGGCATGACACATCTCTGCGATGTTTTACTCATTCTTTCTCCCCTCACTGCCATCTCCCCACCATTATGTGTATACATACTGTATTTGTCACCTGTGGACCTCTATGAGAATTTCTTTTCTGTCTTTGTTTTCACTATCTAATAGCTTTACAGTTTTTTAAAATTAAATCTTTGATACATCTTGAACATTTTTTGGTGAAGGAGTGGGATAGCCATCAATTTTTATTTTTGCCCAGCTGCCAGGCCATATTTCAGATAAATCAATCTTTTCCCCACTGATAAAAAATACTTTCCTTTTTTATATATTGAATTTAAAAATATAATTGATCTATTTCTAAACTTTCAAATTTGTTCCAAATTTTTCTGTTACTTTACTTCTGTGCCAGTACCAGTATTTTAATATAAGTTTCATAGCTTGGCAAGTTACTAAGAAATGTGGTATTTTTAAAATAGTAATACATTAATTATATAGATTATTTTAAGAATAATTGATGTCTTTATCATTACATTGCCTCTTTAAGAACAAGTATTTTTTTATTTATTCATCTTGCATTGTATCTCTTGGTGGATTTTTTTCCCCACATAGATCCAACACACTTTTTATATTTGAACTATTTTATCTTTTCATTATATTTTCTTAGCAGTTATTATTTGTATATAGGAAAGCGATTGATTTGGGGAAATTAATTTTGTAACCAGAGATTTTACGGAGTTATCTCATTGTGTCTAATCGTTTTTTAGTTGTCCCTCTTGAGTTTGTAGTTATATAACCATCATTGTTATATAATGATAATTTTGTCTTTTCCTTTCTATTTTTTGCCTCCTTTATTTCTCTTGCCTAATGACAATGACTAATCCTTTTTAGAACAATATTAACAATGTTAACTAAAAGAACACACTTTATTGTAATAGACTATTTTTTTTACCACAATTATCTCATTGTCTTGTTCAACTGTAATGTCCATGGGGATAGGGAATTTTATTCCTAATACCTAACATAATATAGTCATAAAATACAGAGGGTGCCAAAAAATGTATACACATTTTAAGAAACATCTCTTTTTTGGCACCCCCAGTAGTTATTTGATAGAGAGCTGTTGAATTTAGTCAGGGTAAGGTAAATTAAGTTGAGCTGAGGTCGGTAGATAGACACCCAACACAGATACATTAGCCTATGTAAAGTTATTATTCTTGAATGTCACAGGGTTAGCAAAAGTGCCTCTTCATCAGACCCATGAAAGTCTAATGTGAGTCCCATAGTTAGAAAGTATGATTCTTGACCACAATTGGGCCCTCAAAGAGCTGTATCCTTCGGGCCTGTCTCAGGTCAGTTGGAATGAGGGAACACTCTAGCCCAAGGCCTATATTTTAGGCACAACTGCCCTGGAGGACAGAGCTTTACATTTTTAGAGATGGCATATACACAACAAAAGAGAAGTCGAAGAGCTTTGTAGATTCTACATAGCCATCCTGTAGCATAAGTCTTATGGCATCCTCATAGCAAGAGGATGAACCTTCCCTGGTTCCTATGTGGGACTCCAAAAGTGGTCTTGTATTGGGGTTAGGAAGATGGAGGCAGCAGCTTGGCTTTCCTGTGTATAATAAGCATCAAGACTCTGAAGAATGTGGAGAGGCAGACATATATCTACAGCATGTCTTAGAGGTCTCTCAGTGGGGCCTGCCTGGAACATGGTCAGGGTAACAGAGCATCAGTCGTGGGAGCATGAAAAAGACAGCTCCTGGTTGGAATAGAACCAGAGTGAGAATAATAGCAAGTGCAATAAATAAACCAAAGACACCTGTATTCTTGGGTTATGAGCAGAAGCCAAAGTAGTCACAGTTTAGTGGGCTCTCAAATAAGTGAGAACTTGAAACTCAAAGGCTTTGGCTTGTGGCCTGATGGACAAGTGTCTCTGGCTAGGTACTGGCTCCTAGAACTAATATGGTGGCCCAAGAATAGTACTCTCCTTTTCAACTCTATTCCAGTAAGTCCTTTATCATGCATCTCTATTTCAGAGAAGATTGCCTTTAACTTTTCCATTAGAAAAATGAATATTATGATGGATTTCATTTATCCATTGAAGTTAATTGGCCATGGGCAATAATACTAAGCACTGTTTCTAGTAGAAAGAAAAGCAGAGGGATGTTGTTCACAAATTGCTGTGGGGAAGTGGAGAGCATGGCTCATTTGAGGAACTGAGGCTTCTGATTAGCTGTGCTAATTGAGGCAGGCTGGATGCTTCTCAGCACCCAGCAACTTATTCCCCAATGGGGTTTGTACATTTGTTCTTTCATTCATTAATACACTTATTTATTCATGAAACCCTTTTTGAGCGTATATCATATGGCAGTGCACAGAACTGTAGAATCATGCACAGAAGTGTAGAATCAAAGAGGAATAGACACCTTTCAGGCTGGTGTGTATATCATGTCTTTATATAGCATGTCAAAATAATATTGGTCATGAGCCTCCAGGAAAAACTTAAGGAGACAATGATCGCTCTCCCCAGGAAAAGGCACATAAGCCCCTAACTTTCCATACAGTATCAGCCACTGGATGCATGCCCATGGAGCCCCTCAGGGCGAGATCTCCCACCAGGAATGCAATGGACCTCAGGATCAATGGCCGAAGACTGTGCGCCTCATGCTTCGGGGGAGCGAATGCCATGTTCTCTGACCAAGTCTTTTTTGTATAGCATGTCAAAATAATGTTTTGTCCTTTTATAACCCATCTCTCTTTCTTTCTCTTTTTATTTGAACTCCTAACTATTTTCCCCTACCTATTTTATTTGAACTCCTAACTACTAGAGGAAATGGTAGTCTATGGTAGTCTCATATTACTGAATACTGGTGAGGGCTTAGTTGAGGATGGAGCCTCAGCATTTTGTAATATTGCCCGTTGGTAGATTGTGTTTACTGCCTCCAGAGAGCTGGTAGAGATTTGGGTTGTACTGATGATCCATGGTCTTGCCCAGGATATATGGCTTGTGAATGGTAGTCAGAACACAGAATTTCTGATTCCCAGGTCTGTTCTTCTACCACTGGCTTAACTCTCGTTCCAGACCCTGATTCCATCTCTCGTCTTATCAACTGGCCTGAAAATTTTATGTAACATCTGACAGGCATTTTTTTCTCACTGGGATTAAGAATCTGTTTGCCAGAGTCGTTAGAGACAACTGTGGAGTTAGTGAGGTGTTTTTCTGATTAAAATGAATATGTTAATACAGTATCCCCACTATGGCACACATAATTTTAAAGGCAAAAAAAAAAAAGTATTTCAAAGGAAGTATTTTATCTTACTTAAGAGATGAAACAAAACTTTTTTGTAATCCCCAGATGACTACAATCATATTTTTTTCCCCCCAGAGCTTTCCTTTTGATGAAGTAGGACACCAGTGTTGCCCAAATAGAACAAAAAATGCAGAAGTTAGGAAATGAAATGCTGACAGACTCATAAGCTCAGGGGCCAAATTGCACCACAACGATTTCTCACATTTTTCAACTTTCAAAAGACCCTAGAGACATCTTTTATTGCATATTTTATGGAGCCATCCGTCTTTTCATCCGAGCTAATTTACGTTCAAAACTTTAAATAAAAATTCTCCCCATGTCAGAGGGACAAAATTTTACTCAGTATGCTTGCTCGTAGAAAATTCACAGGGTTCATCATGGAAGAAAGAGTCTTGGCACAGCCCCGAAGCCTGGCATACCTGCCACTATGGAAACTATACTAAGTACACATTTCTTGTTTTACGTGTTTTCCTACCTCAGCCAAGAATAATCAAAGCCATAAATCATCGTAGGTAACACATCCTTTTAGGGACCTTCCTTTGGATTTGCTGACATGGTATCATTTAAAATTCATTATATTTCAACTGAGACTCCATAAAGAGGAAGGCTTTCTTCAAATCCACGTTTTGCTGCCTGGGAGTAAGAGACAGAGGCAAGATATGAAGGAACAGTGCTTTACCTGGGGTAAGGCATAGTTACTATGGTAACTATATGAAGGAAGTGGTTTAAACTCAAAAAAGTTTAAATATAACCACTAACCTAGACATACACAATGCAAGTCCAAGGATATTTGTATATAAAGTATGCAGGGCTTGATATAGGGAAAGCAATAAATATATAATCAATTGTTATCTACTAATACTCTTATTGCTACTGCTGCTTTTCAAATCAGATTTATAAAAAGTACCTGTCATAATTCATATTAATCATAATGGAAATTCTCCTGAGCTATTTTCACATTTATTGTGAAAGATGCCTCAATTTCCAGAAGAATGTAGGTCAGGCTAGTAAGAAAGCAAGCATAGAGGAAACCCTAATTTTAAGTAAAGCTGCCAGCAACCTTTTTCCAAGTTTTTTGGAGCATGTTGACAGCATCTCTTGGGGGGATTGTTAATATTCAGTGTTAGGAATAAGTATACTTGTTTCCCAGTAGTTAATCGAGAGAATTAGGTTTGGAATAGAGAAGAACTTTGGTGCTGTTGGTGTTTTTAGATGAGTGTAATGTTGGTAGAGAGGAGGTAAGAAGAGTGCCCAAAAATTATCAGTATTTCTCAAATTTGTGTGCATAAGAATCACTTAGTGTGCCTGCTAAAAATGTAGATTTCCAGAAGATATAGCCCCCAACAATTTTTTAAAAATTAGTTTCAGGTGTACAAAACAATGCAATAGTTAGACATTTCATTCCTAGTTAGACATGTCACCCCTCACAAAGTGATAACCTTCTTCCCCCAATCTGTTGCCCCTCTGACATCATATATATCTATTACAATTCCATTGACTCTATTCTCTATGCTGTGCTCTATATCCCGTGATTATATATATTAAATTATAGTTGACGTACGATATTATTCAACTTCAGCTTCAGGTGTACAGTGCAGTGATCAAGCATCTACCCCGTCCATAAAATGGTCTCCCTAATAAAACATGTTCCCATCTGACACCCTACAAATCTTTACATTATTGATTATATTCCCCAAACTGTCTTTCATATCCCTGTGGCAGTATTGTAGTTACCAATTTGTACTGTCTAATCTCTTCGCCTTCTTCCTCATCCTCACTCTCCTCCCTTCCAGCAACCATCAGTTTTTCCTCTGTATCTCTGAGATTATTTCTGTTTACTTTGCTCATTTTTTTCAGATCTTTATATTCCACACATAAGTGAGATCATATGGTATTTGTCTTTCTCCAACTGACTTATTTCACTTGGCATAATGTTCTCTAGGTCCATCCATATCATTGCAAATGGGAAGATTTCATTTCATTGTATAAAAAATATTTTATACAGTGGAGTATTACTCAACTATAAAGAAGAATGAAGAAACCACAGTTTCTTTCTTTTCTTTTCTTTTTTTTTAAAGATTTTATTTGGGAAGGGGAACAGGACTTTATTGGGGAACAGTGTGTACTTCCAGGCCTTTTTTCCAAGTCAAGTTGTTGTCCTTTCAATCTTAGTTGTGGAGGGTTCCGTTCAGCTTCAAGTTGTTGTCCTTTCAGTCTTAGTTGTGGAGGGCACAGCTCAGCTCCAGGTCCAGTTGCCGTTTTCTAGTTGCAGGGACCATCCCTTGCAGCAGTAGAACCGGCAACCTTGTGGTTGAGAGGATGCATTCCAACCAACTGAGCCATCCAGGAGCTCAGCGGTAGCTCAGCTCAAGGTGCCGTGTTCAAGAAACCACAGTTTCTTAATCGAGTCGTCTACCAATGGGCATTTGGGTTTCCAAGTTTTGGCTATTGTAAATAGCACTGCAATAAACATAGGGGTCTGTATATTTTTTTCAATTAGCATCATGGATTTCTCTGAATAGGCACATAAGAGTGGAATTCGTGGGTCATAACATATTTCCATTTCCAGTTTTTTGAGATACCTCCATACTGATTTCCATAGTGGCCGCACCAGTCTGCAATCCCACCAAGAGTGCACCAGGATTTACTTTTCTCCACAACCTTGCCAGCACTTGCTGTTTGTTGATTTATTGATGATAGCCATTCTGATTGCAGTGAGGTAGTATCTCATTGTGGTTTTTATTTGCATTTCTGTAATGACTGGTGAGGTTGAGCATTTTATCGTATGTCTGTTGGCCATCTGAATGTCCTTTTTAGAAAAATGTCTCTTCATGTCCTCTGCCCATTTTTAAATTGGGTTGCTTGTTGTTTTTTTTTTTTGGTGTTGAACTGTATGAATGTTTTATAAATTTTGGATATTAACCCCCTATCAGATGTATCATTAACAATTATCTTCTCCCATTCAGTAGGCTGCCTTTTTGTTTTATTTGTGGTTTCCTTTGCTGTGAAAAAAACTTTTAAGTTTGACGTAATCCCATATGTGTATTTTTTCTTTTACTTCCCTTGCCCTAGGGAATATATCAGTAAAAATATTACTCAGAGTAATATCTGCAAATTTACTCCGTATATTTTCTTCTAGGAGTATTATGGTTTCGGGTCTTACATTTAAATCTTTAATCCATTTTGAATTTGTCTCAAATATGGCATATGGAAGTGGTCCAGTTTCATTTTTTTTGCATGTGTCATCCAGTTTTCCCAGCACCATTTATTAAAGAGACTGTCTTTACCCCAATGTAAATTCTTGCTTCTCTTGTCATAGATTAAATGACCATATATGAATGGATTTATTTCTGGGCTCTCTATACTGTTCCATTGATCTATGTGTCTGTTTTTATGCCAGTACCATACTGTTTTGATTACTATAACCTTGTAGTATGATTTGATGTCAGGTAGCATGATATCTCCCATTTGTTCTTATTTCTCAAGATTGCTGTGGCTATTTGGGGTGTTTTATGCTTCCATACAAATTTTAGAATTATATGTACTATTTTTGAGAAAAATGTCATTGGTAGTTTGATAGAATTGCATTGAATCTATATATTACCTTAGGTAGTATTGACATTTTTAACTATATTAATTCTTTCTATCCATGAACATGGTATGTGTTTTCGTTTATTTGTATCTCCTTTTATTTCTCTTTTCAGTGTCTTATAATTTTCTGAGTACAGGTTAAATTTATAATTTTCTTATAATTTTTTGAGTACAGGTTACTTCTTTGGTTAAATTTATTCCTAAATATTTTATTGTTTTTGAAGCAATTGTAAATGGGATTGGTTTCTTGATATCTCCTTCTGATAGTTTATTATTGGTGTATATAAATGCAACTGATTTCTGAATATTAGCCCCCAGTGATTTTGATTGAGAAGGTAGAGAGTAGGGATCAGGAAGCTGCATTGTCAAGAAGTTCCCCCATCTAATTCATCTAATCCATGTTTCACATTATGAATTGCTGGGGACCCCGTCTTGACTTTGACTTGTACAAGATTTCACAATAAAATTCACTAACTTGCCACTGTGTGCTTATATTGGCAGCACTGTACAAAGAGCTCAGTAGGTTTTATAACCTTGGTATATCAGTGTATCACAGCTGTGTTTGTGTTGACGTGTGGCGGTGTCTTGCTGAATGACGTTCATTATTGTTGTTGCATGTTTTTTGTGCCATCAGGAGAATATCTAAGCTTGAATTAGAGCAATGAACAAACATGAAATTTCTTGTTAAACTTGGCAAGATTGGAAGTGAAATTAGGGATATGTTAGTCCAAGTTTATGATGACAATGCCATGAAGAAAATGGCAGTGTGCAAATGAATTAAACATTTTTCTGAGGGGAGAGAATGTGTCACTGATGAAGAGAGGTCAGAGCAGCCAGTAATGAGCAGAATTGACGAAAACAATGCAAAAATTTGTTGAATTGTGTGTCAAAATTGTTGGCTGACTGTGGAAAGCCTAGCAGACCAAGGAAACATCGATAGAGAAACAGTTAGGAGGATCTTAACTGAAAATCTTGGCATGAGAAAGGTGTGTGCAAAAATGGTCCTGAAGGAGCTCACTGATGAACAAAAGCAAAGGAGAGTTGAAGTTTGCCAAGACCTTTGGGAGAGGCAAGACCATGTTTTGGGCTGTGTTGTCACTGGTGATGAAATATGGGTGTACCAATATGATCCGGAAACAAAGCATCAAAGGGTGCAATGGAAGTCAGCCAATTCTCCGCAGACCGAAAAGTTCTGTCAGTCCAAATCAAGAGTTAAAATGATATTGCTAAACTTTTTTGATATCAGAGGGACTATTCATTATGAAATTGTACCAACTGGATGAACAGTTAACCAAGTTTACTATTTGGAAGTGTTGAAAAGTCTGCATGAAAAAGTTAGATGAAAATAGCCTGAATTTTTCACCAACAGTTCATGGCTCTTGCATCACAACAATGCACCAGCTCACATGGCACTATCTGTGAGGAAGTTTTTAGCCAGTAAACAAATAACTGTACTGGAACACCCTCCCTACTCACCTGATCTGGTCCCCAGTGACTTCTTTCTTTACCCAAAGATAAAGGAAATATTGAAAGGAAGACATTTTTATGATATTCAGGACATCAATGGAATACGACAATAGCTGTAATGGTCATTCCAGAAAGAGTTCCAAAATTGCTTTGAAGGGTGGACTAGGTGCTGGCATCAGTGCATAGCTTCCCAAGGGGAGTACTTTTAAGTTGACCATAGTGATATTCAGCAATGAAGTATGCAGCACTTTTTCTAAGATGAGCTCATGAACTTAATTGTCAGAACAATTAATATATGATAATACTTCTAGATTCCATTCTAAATGATAATAATAACTTATAAAATACACTCATTCTGTATCCCTGGATAGTGGTAGTATTGCACATTTTGTTTAAAAGTAAGCAAAACAAGAACATGAATTACATTTAAAAATTCAGATGATACAATGACAGCATGACAATTTACATTACAATAAATATTTTAGTGTGGTGTGCAAACAAAACATTTTTACTAAAATGTAGCAGTATATGAGCTAGACCCCCCACCCCATAGAAATAATGAATTTGCCAAACATAGCTTATTAGTATCCAAATGCTCATGATTCTCAGGTTATTTATGGGCTACAACCAATCTCTTACTTTATATCATCAACTCCTTAACTACATTAGTCTGTATTGCGAACCAACCTCAAATCAACATACTTTCAATAAAACATGAGAGCGTAATGCTTTTGATCAATAATAGACTGACAGAACTTAAATACAGTTTTCACACAGAAGTCGCATAATGCATTGGCGGAAAAACTACTAGATTAATGGTATGTTGCTTATCACATTATCCCAGAGATGACAAATAACTTTCCTTCCACATTTAGGCAGATATCATTCATTGATCATACCACTCTTACTAGCTAAATCAGAAGCTGCTTCAGAATTTTTTTAAGCAGAGGTAGTCACAATCAATCTCTCAGAGTTGGCTTGAGAATGAAATCGCCCCACACCAACCAAAAAGCACTTCTCCATGTCACATACATACATTACTTTCTCTCTCCCTCCATCCTGGGCCAACCTTTCAGAAAGTAGTCATGCATATAACTCATAATGAAGCAAAGTCTTGGTGGAAGATACTTTTTTGCCATATAATAAATCAAGAGCAAGATTTCCTTGTTCTTCAAAACAAGCATGAGACTCCATGTCTGTTTTTGTTTGTTTTCTAGAGATTCTCCCTGTAGTGGCACATTTGTTCATAAACGTGCAACAGATAGTTTATATAGAAGGCAGTGGTTCCAGTCTACATATTCAAAGTCATCAAAGTACTGAAGAATCAAGAAGACTATCTTTCTCTTTGAAGTTCCAATTTAAAATAAACCAATCAATAAAAATTCTTACATTGTTTTAGGAAAGTATCATGTGTGTCAATTTAACCATTTTTAATACTTTGCCAATGTTTGTCTGTTAGCGTTGATATAACAAAAATACCACAGTCTGGGTGGCTTAAGCAACAGAAACTTATTTCTCATAGTTCTGGAAATTAGGAAGTCTGAGATCCAGGCACTGGCCAATTGTCTAGAGAGGGACTGGTTCCCGTTTCTTATACTGTTGTCTTCTTCCTGTGACCTCACATGGCAGAAGCCCTGAAAGAGCTCTCTGGGGTCTCTTTTATACAGGTACTGTCCTCATTCATGAGGATTCTGCCCTCATAACCTAATCACCCCCAAAGACTCCACCTCCAAATACCACACATTGGATTTAAGTTTCAACATATAAATTGGGGGCAGGGCATAAACATTCAATCTATAGCAGCCAAATTGTATTTTGTCACTTTTCTATAAAAATCTATATTTTGTTAATTTGTGAAGCTTACATCTTATTTTAAATCTAAAAATAAAATGATCATTTTAGATAACTTACAATTCAGAAACCTATATAAAAGAAAACTAAGATGATCTATAAAATCATTACCCAAAGATAACCACTTTTAACACTGGTATATTTCCATCCCTTCTGTTATCTATGAATCTTCATATGAATGTGTCTTTTTCTTTTATTTTCCCAAAATATCTAGCTAATTTTGGTACAGTGTTTGCATCTTGCTTTTAAGTAATGTAATATTTCATGAGCATTTAATTTAAAATTAGAGTATGAAATTAAATTATATTTTCAAAACATGTTTTTATGTATCTTACTCTGGTTTGTCTGAGGAGCAGATGTCAAGATATGATTAAACCTGCAAGGATTTTATTAGAAGTGCCTGTGTGAGAGAAAATAAGAAGGGAGTCAGATAAGCCTGAGCTAGCCATCATACTGTCATATAAGTCTGACCAGGAATGGGTCTGCCCTGGGACATTGTCTCCTTGGTCATTAGCTGGGAGCAACCCTGGTGCAAGTTCAACAATGGATTTCAAAATGCAGCATCCAGGTGGGCCCTTGGTCAATTATATTCCCTGTAGTTGGAGGTCTGTGAGGCACATTTTTATGGTCCCCGCATTAAGATTGCATGATAATCCATCATATGGATGGATTTTTTTCCCCTAGTCTTTTCCGACAGTTGTACATCAGTGATTATTTTCTTAGTTGCATTCCTAGTAATGAAGTTGCTGGATCATGATATGAAATTTATTTATAGATATTTTATACAATATTTACTATTTCAAAAGTTTTTCCAAATAAATATATGTATAAACTATGATTTATTTACTTTAATCTCTAGTTATTTGGAAGGTATATATCATTCTATCAGTAGCTATCTTTAGATTTTTCAAGATAATTTTTCAGTTTGCACTTGACACCAGCCTATAAAATAGTTAATTAAAACATCCTTATAATCTTATCCTCTTTAATTTTTCATATCCATCTGTATGGATATCACTTGGAGTTTGAAGCTAAGATTATTGTCATTAAGTTATGTTATTAAATTAAAAATAAACTTCTTTCAAGTTTATGTATGTTTTATTTTAGCAGTTAGTATAAAATTAGAACTAATAGAGTATTACTATCATAAATAAGCCAAAATAAACAAATAAAATCCTTTTTCTAAGAACCATACTTTACAAGAGAATCACCTGTTATGTTAACCAAGTGTGTGTTTTGATATTGGATTTTATGTTAACAGCAACATCCCAGGGGAATAAAGCTATCTTCACTGAAATAGAATTTTCCCTAAGATTGATTTTGAACCAAGGAACTTGAAGCTGATTTAATTATACTGCAGAATACTACTGTGATTTGGCCACCAAGAACTCTTTCCTTCCATTCATCAGTGAAGTTGTCTGCTGGCTAGGAAGGCTGTCTTCCATCTCTAGCCATAGGCTGGCGTCATCCTTTTAATGAGGATCAATTTCCATTTCTCCCACCTCTGTGCTGCATAATATTTTACAGCAGAAATATGTGCCCTCTATTGTAACATAATTCTCCTGGCCACATGATGATAAAATGCTGACTTCATGCTGAATATGTAATTCGATATCCATCTCTCTTGAGGGGAGAAAGTTTTAATCACTTCACATGGAAAGTATTAACAGCGTAAATCGATTACAAACCTACAACAATCTGCATATGTTTTCAACACATGGAAGTGAATTCTTTGTGAACCGTAATTTTCTTATTTACCTACTGGCATTTTTTTCATTTTTTCCTCATTGTCAGGGAAATAGGCCTTACTATGTCTATATCCAAAGTGCTAATCTGTAAAATCATAAAGAGGGGTAGCGCAGGGCAACTGGCAAAGGTGTGGTGGGAGATTAGCATCCTATTAAAAGAATAACAGAATTGTCCCGTGCAATATTAACCACCCATAACACCATTTCGTCTGATAACAGCCAGCTCTGTGAATATTTAACTTTCATAATGTTTGCTTTACTGATAGTGGGTCAGTTCCATATATGAAATATAAGCCTATTGTTGATTATTAATTAGGCCTGAGTTAAACTTCAGAATGTAATATTCTTTCAATAGTGACACGTGTAATTTATTATATGGTGGTAGGTATTCACAATATGAGAACTTTAGGATTTAAAATATCATAGGTTTGAAAAGAATCTTGATAGGCTATCTTATTCATTCAAATATTTATTGTAAATCATGTATATGCTAGATAGTGAAGGACATTTAGTGAGAGATTAGAAGCCTTCTGTCTTCCTCCGTACTCAGGCTCTACTTTTAGGGGAAAATGAAATAACCTCATAAGAACACAAAGCAGTGCTGGTTGACAGACATTGGGTCTCTTTCGAATTCAGAGCACAGGAGAGTGACGTGGGCAGCAGACAAAGACCCAGCAGAGGAAGAAACAGTTGGAATGCTGTGGAAAGAAGGGTAGGGTTTGGGACAGGTGACGGGAGCAGCAGGGAGCCAGACAACACCTGCTGTAAACTGTCAGCACTCATTCAATGGGTTTGTAGGTCAACCAACCTCCCAGCTGGCTCAGGCCAGTCCTAACTGTGTGAGGTTGAAAATCCTGACTGCTTTTTCAGAAATGTTGATGACTGGGGCAGGTGAACGCCTCTTGGAGGGATATCTAACTTCTTTGATCTAGTGATTTATAGAAGGCCTCTTTGATATGAACACAGGCTTATCTTCTATGACACTTCAAAGCACCCCATGTTTTAGTCAAACACATTGCTTCCTGTTCTCGTGGCTTAAATGTATGAACTAGTGTTATGGGAGTGCACGTAGAGAAAGATAAGCTAAAAGGGAACCTGAGGCCAGTATGTGATGCGGTGTCACGTCATGCTTGAAAATGAAGACCTTAATTATTAAAGTGTTAGGAAACCATTGATGGGGTTGGACTTTTAATTGGGAAATGACATAATTGGATTTGCACTTTAAAGAGATGACTGAGTACAGTGTTGATATTGTAAGGTTTTCAAGCATCAAAGTTCTGGAGACAGACTGCTTGGTGTTTGGATTTCCTCTCCCACCTTATTAACTCTGACTTTATTGACTTCTCTAAGCCTGTGTGATGTGATCTTATCTGTAGAATGGGGATAGAAACCATTACCTGTCTTATAAGTTTATTGTGAGAATTAAGTGAGATGATGCATGTAAAATACTTAGTTTAGTATCTGACACGGATTGCATTTAGTACCTGCTGGCTGTTATTATTCTTATTATCCCTCCAGCGATAGTATAAAAGATGAACGACTCTGCTGGCAGCTTGAAGGAAGGGTTTGGGGGACAAAAGACCAGCTAGGAATCCATTCATGGCAATATTTTAGAAGTGACCTTGACACACTGAATTAAGGCAACAGCCTAAGGACTGACAAGGGCAAACAAAGTTAATACTAAAATCAACAGGACTCGGTGTCTGAGTAAATGTGGGGAGTAAAAAAGAAGTAGAAATCACAGTGATCATAAGGTTTCTAGCTGTGCTCACCAGTGGTGTGGTGCATTTATCAAAATGCAGAACAAAGAATCACCAGACCTTGCTAGTGCCCCACTCATAACCCCAGCACACAGCCTTACAGCTTGAGTGCACGTCCAATGCCCAAGGGCTTTTTCTGGTGGCAGGGCAAAGCAGATGGGAAGTGCTGGGGAATTCATGTCCTGGTCCAGCCCTCAACCATTGTTTGACAGGAGTTTCGGGTAAATACCTCAGATGAGATTATGTTGAAGTTTGTATTCTACTCCCAGAGTTCCCGGTGAGATTAGGCTTTAGGTTCCAATAGTGGTAACTTGTGTGACAGCTAAGCCTTTTTAGCTGCTTCTCTTTCTGGTCTCATTGCTCCAATCCCCAAATAATTACTCCTGGATCACCTTCCAAATAAACCATTTGCACTAGAATTCTTGTTTTGGGGTTTGCCTCTGGAAGACATGAAACTAAGAGAGTAGGGAAGGAAAAAAGACCATGGAGAACAGGAAAATAAATTGTCTTAGACATTTTGAGGGAGAGCTGCTTTTGGGATGTTCAAGTAGAGATGGTCCAGAATGCAATGGAAATAAGGAAGGTGAAATTTAGTAAATAGTTGGGCTCTGGTATTCTAGATTGGAGAGTAAACTACATAAAAAAGTGCTAGTTGAAATCTTGGAAGAAGGCATTCCCTCAAGGATGGCTTGTATGTAAGAAGTTTGAAAAAGCTAATGAAAAATGGTCACAAAAATGATGTTCTGAGAAAGGTGAGAGCAGAACAAGAAGGTGATGTTATGGAAGCCAGAAGACAAAATTTTTCAGGAAAGAGAGTCTGAATTTTAAAAAATTAAAGTACAAATTCTTTTAGAGAAGTCCATATTTCATTCTTTTAGAGAAGTCCATGTTTCATCTTTGTGATGGCCAAGGTTGTCTCATATGTAACAATAATAACATTAATAATAATAAATATTTGTTGATTAGGTTTCACTTCTCTCTATCCCACTGTAAAAATTCAGGAGAAGCTGAGGTGGTAAGATTAGGGGGTGAAGAGTAACTTATCAATTATCCCATCTTACACCATCTTCTCTGTTCTTTGGTTAATTGGTTCTATCCCTCTGTTTGCTACAAAATGGATTCTCATTGTGAAGCCCTACCATGTTCCCTTCACTAGCAGTCTATTCTATATGAGTCTATTCTCAAATCACCTGCTAGCAGTTCATTTTGGCATGGAGTAAAAGAACAGGGGGAGTAGACTTGGAGGGGGAGCGAAAAAGGACAGGGAATGCCACACTACATAGCTTCAATCCATGCTCTACCTCTTCTGCCACTATTGTTTCTCCAAATTCTCTACTACTTTATGACTGCTTTTTAGGTCAGAACACGATGTGATGTCATCATAATATCATTACTTTCTGGCTCTAAGTTTTGATGTCACATCATTTATTTTGCTTCTCTGTAGTTTAAGATGGTATAGAGCATCCAAAGCTTTCAGTTCCTCAGACATAGCAAGCTTTTGTACATTGTGAAATATTTCCAGTCTGTAGTCAATGACCTACTTTTTGGAGATAGACTTAGCTGTAATAAAATTCCTGAACTTCTTAAAAATATTACATCATCTTGTGGAGTTGTAGTGGGATTTAGTTTGTAGCAAAGTGGCAATTATGTTGTTTCTGAAGACAGTGAAAACATTTGTCTTAGGCGTAAGGCCTTTCCTGATTTCCTACTCACCTGAAACACGTTGCATCTGGTTCTATGAGACTGTCCAGAGAAACTTCTTTCAAACTTTTCCAGAAGGAAGAAAATGTGGGTTAGAGATAAAAGAGAAGAACTGAGTTGTTTGCTATCAGGTCCCCCAATTTTATAAATCATTGTTTAAAACACATATATTATTTACAGAATAATTTCTGTTCAACTCGATACATTTTTCAGTGTTCAACATCCCTCAGTTTTCAGCACCCCTGAGATTGTACTCAATGACCTGTTGCCTCCAGAACTATCTTTTCTACATCATCTACTGTTGTACTAAGTCAATTACCAAGTTGTCTTTTCTCATTTATATAAAGCCATTAAACCAATGTCCTGTCCTGTGCAGATACAATAAGCAATCACTGACAGTTTTCCACTTAATTACATGCTTCACTGGGTGCTTCCTGATTGAAAATTCTCCCATGATTTCCTTTGTTTTATGGTCATGATCTTACCCCTGTAACATAAAGGATGATAAGAACAATCTGATTCAACAAGATGGTTTTTCTGAGAGGTAGCCCTACCTGTCATTCCAGTGAAATAGGTAATATCCTTGCCCTTTACCTTCAGGCTGGGATGTTGGATCTTGGTTTTCCCCTTGGGGTCACTGAGTCTTTCATTTTCTAGGAAGTATGACTCAGCTGGGTTATGACTTCTCTGGGAGCTATTCTTCAGAGCCCAAACACCTGCTTCCACTGGACTTTTCTGGTGTTTGGGTAATTGCAAAGTATCTGTGACATTTCTGTTCAGGATTTTTTTTTTGATGCCCTGACATTCTGGTCACTGTACCAATAGTTAGTGAACTCCTATAACCTTATTGACATGGCACACAACTCTCAAACAGATTTTAAAAAGAATCACAGAAATGTCTTGGCTCAACCAATAGAGTTATTTATTGGACCCAGGAATAATTTTGAACAATAGTTTGACCAATGGATGCTTTGAAATGAAGGTTTTATTTGAATTCTTGTTTTTATATTACTGAACTATTAACCCTTGATTTATTTTATTTTAATTTTTAATTTTTAAATTTTTTTATCTGATAGTCATGTTATTACCATGAAGTGATAATCATGGGTATCCAGGTTGAACTCATGAGGAAGAAGCTTTCTGTTGGGTTCAGCATTAACTTACTTTTCCTTCCCCTAATTCTTTCTCGAGAAGAGGTGAAGAAAATATAGATTCATTGATTTAGCTTACAGTATCAGGACTACTAAAATAAAATGACTCCAAGAAGAAATATATCTTAGAACTTATTTATTAGTCATTGGTTAACTAATTACTATGTCTATAGTTCAATGCATTTAAAAATGTTGGAACTAGGAGGAACCTTAGAGAATCATCTTGTTTAATTTCCTTATTTCACAAAGAAAATGAGGCACAGAGATGAAGTGACTTCTCTTGATGCTGATTCTTTCTATTAAAACTGGCACCAGAGCACATTCTACTCTGCTCATGAGGTCTTTTCATGAGAGCACGTTTTGGTAGGAAAGGTAAAATCTTAAAGTACGAAGACAGAAAAGCCCACCTTAGAGGTCAAAGGCTGAGATACTTACTATGATAATTTTTTTGGAGGCTGGCTTGATTGGGCATTGCATCTTGATTCCATTTGTAACCCGGGAGGTACCTGATATTGTCTCAAATACCTCAAGAGCATAGGGAATAGAGTTAATGGAATTGTAACAGCTATATATAATGTCAAAGGGTTAGTATATTGGGGTGAGGGGTTATCACTTTGTGAGAGCTGTAAATGTCTAACACATTGTTTTGTACATCTGAAACTATAAAAAAGAAAAGCTTCAAAAAAAAAGTTTGTCTTTTTAAGTCTGAGACATTTATTCTTGTTTTTACTTAATTTGGAAATCCAAAATTTATGAAAAGAATTTATACAACAAAAAAGATAAAGGCATTAATTGATTTTTGCATCTCTTTAACAGAGAAGACAGAACCATTGCTAACCAGACCCCTTGGCTTTTCTGAGTGACCTGGGGAATCTATAGTAACTCTGGGTGAAGTCAGAGAAGGAACAATTAAGTTGAGTGACAGTAGTCAGGACAAGAAGTGGGATCTGAGCTTGTCCTTAAAGAGCTGGCAGGGTTAAGAGTGCTCATTAAAGGCACAGATTTGGAAATGAACCTTGTCTCTCACTCCTGAGTCGAGTTTTGGAGTTTTGGAGGTTAGTGAGAGATGAGTTTGGCAAGCTAGAGTAGGTCTTGATTAGGGACCCCTTGAAGACTCCCTGTTTTGGATAACATCAAGTCAGCAGTAGGTTCCTGAGTCATGGAATAGCTCTGGGAATGTAGCACTGTAGGAAATTCAGTCTGAGATCCTGGATGGATTGGAAGAAGTAGAAGTAATGAAAAGAGGATGTTAGAGTACCAAGACAGGAAGTAATGATTGGCAGATCTGTGAAGAGGAAGAATGAACCTATGAAACAAAACCAAAGGAGCGTGAACTGTAGCTGGGACTGATTGGATGCAGAAAACATGAGAAATGCAACTTCAAGATTGCAAGTTGGAAAGAAGACTGGTGTCAGTGATGACTCTTATAAACATAGGATTAAAATATGGTGGCACTTGGTGCAAAGTTGAATATCAGGGATGAAGAGAATAGAAAACTAAATTATGATCACAGTGTGACCTTTTCCAGACGTTTGGCACCTGCCCTCTGCTTTATTCGTCATTCTTCCTGAACTGGGAATGTGTTGGGCATAAGGATTATACTCCATTTCTCTGTTCCCAGGACATATCATAGAAGCACATATTAGGTGCTTCATAGGGTAACTTGAACATGGGTATCTGGGAGAATGGTAATATTATAAATAAAAAGTAGAGGCATTAGATGGGGAAGGAATAAATTTTAGAAATTCTGTGCTTTTGGAAATGGCAGGAACTCCACAGAGAAATGTCTTAATTATGGTTGAAAACAATGGATCTTGGGTGAAATGTCAGGCCAGATGATAAAGAGTCGTGACTTGGCAGGATGGAATTTAAAGTTGAAGTTTTAAGATTGGATGAAGTCTCTGAGAATGGGAAATTATGGAGGAAAGAGTAGAAGGTTTGAATATAAACCATCAGTTCCCACAAGATTGTTTACTGCCTAAGAAACAGAAACTATATGCAAATCCATTGTTTATTATTGAGTTTAGGAGCTTTTGTTTGCCCAGCAATTTTAAGCAATTCCTTGATTTATTATATATATATGTGTATATATATATATATATATATATATATATATATATATATATATTCATCTTTTCATTTTTGTTCTCAAAGAGTTAAGTGTAGAATCTCGACCAGGTCAAGAGGAAGTCAAGAAATGCCAAAATGCTCAATTCCTTTGCTGTCCTCATTAACCTTGAGGCATCAGCACTAAGGGGAGGATGTGGAGATTAATGGGAAGATGAACAAATACAAACTCTAAGAAAATAAGACAAAGTTGCAAAAGAAACCTGAGCAAGAGTAATGCAGAGTTGAGCATGAGGTGTGGAATTTTATTATTATTGCTTATTACTAATATATGGACAGAGAGTAAGGCCAATAGAGAGCATGGGAGTAAGTGTGATTATGGAAAAATGTAGCTGGAATGTTTGGAAGATCAAATTACCTTTTCATTACTACATTTTAAAAGTATGAACATTTCAGAGACTGAAGTATGTTCTATTTTTCTGGGGAATTATATCGTTAAGAGCCCATTATAGCTTCTTCCTTGATATTAATGTACTTGTAAGGCTTAGTGAATCATGGATGAAGATTTTGCAGTGCAAATTAAAAAGCATTTAATGAAGATTATAGCTGAGTGATGCAAGAGGGCAGAAGAGCAATAGCCTTGAGCTGTATGAACATCTCTCAAAATCACAAATGCATGATTCCTCTGGAGTTCAAACTAGCATCAGGGTTTGTGGTACGACTGGGTCATAATGAAAAGTGAGTGGATGGAGTGGTGAGAAATGTGGCTGGAGAAATCACCAGTGACCAGATTATGTTTGTAAGCCTGTTTAAGGAGTTTGGATTTTTTTTGAGAAAGTAATGTTATCTATTCTGTGTTTTGTTGAAATATGGTGATTGTTACCAACATTGATGGAAGGGAGAAAAGTAATGTAGGCAAAATAATAGGGTTAAAGTAGTGGGAATGGAGAAAAGTAGTAGATTTAGGAGCTATCTAGAATCATGTGATGGGATGATGGATTGGGTGTGAAGTGGAAGAGTCAAGAATGATTCCTAGACCCTTCCTTGACTTGATCTACTGGGTAGGTCCATTTGCTCACTGACGGAGGGAACCCTGAAGGACATACCAGGTCTGAGATATTAAAAAATTTAAAAAGATTTTTAAAAATTGTAAAATACATAGAACATAAGTTTACCATCTTAATCTAAGTATAGAGTTCAGTAGTATTAAGTACATTCTTGTACAACCTATCTGCAGAACTGCTTTCATCTTGCAAAACTAAAACTCTATACCCATTAAATAACACCCCATTCCTCCCTCCCTCAGCCATTCTACTTTCTGTCTCTATGAGTTTGAGTACTCTAGGTAGGTACCTCATATAACTGGAATCACACAGTATTTGTCTTTTTGTGACTAATTTATTTCACTTAATATACTATCCTCAAGGTTCATCTATGTTGTAGCATGTCAGAACTTCCTTTCTTTATATGGCTGAATACTATTCCGCTGTATGCATATACCACATTTTGTTTATCCATTCAGCCATCAATGGACATTTGGCTTGCTTCCATCTTTTAGCTATTGTGAATAATGCTGCCATGAACATGGGTTTACAAATATCTCTCTGAGATGCTTTCATTTTCCAGAAGTGTAATTTCTGGATCATATGGCAATTCTCTTTTCAATTTTTTGAGGAACTGCCATACAATTTTCCATAGCTGCTGTACCATTATATTCCCACCAATAGTGCATAAGGGTTCTAATTTCTCCACATTTTTGCCAGCACTTGTTATTTTTTGTTTTGTGTTTTGTTTTTAATAAAATAAGTCTTAAAATGGCATTATGTTTATGGGAAAATTGTCCTAGAATAGCTAACACTGAGACATATTATCATAAAACTAGTGGATTAATAAGAAAAAGAACAAAATTCTGAGTTTCCAGGCAAAACATTCAGTCACTTGTAATGGAAAAAAAGTTATACTGGTAGTTAAAAAAATTCTATAGCAATACATTATGCCAAAATAGAACATTTGCTATACTCAAGGAAAGAAATGTAAGTCCAGAGTTTTATATTCTGACAAACTGATTATCATCAAGCATAAAGACCATACTCTGATAACCATGTAAGAACTCAGGGTGTATTGTTTCCAACATCCCCTTCTGAGGAATCTTCAGACAACTAACACGACTGGAGAACATTGACTACATATTGATCTGTGAGTATCAAATATACATTTACTTGTAAAACTAAGGCTAGATGCTGGAGTTAAGGGAAACCATATAGGTAAGTGATAGCAATGATCTGACAATGTAGATACAACACAAATCTAAAAAATGGTTGGAGAGAAATGGACACATATAGAAAATGTAGTGTAAACTTACTGTTCTATCTTGAAGTAAACTGGTATTTCAAATTTGCTGCTGATGGGGAGGAGGAAGAAAAGGTAACTAGCTATTATCAGTATTGGTCTTAGTAGGGAACCAACAAAAAGCATCCTAAATGACTAATGAAATTATATATATTTTTATGCATTGTCTTGTAGTAAAATCATGCATTTTTTTTTATCTCACTTGACTCTGAAAACAGCAGAAAGGAGAGACACCCGCATTGCAAGATCAGTTGCGTCTTTCCTTCCTATTTTATAGGACACATAGATATTCCCCCAATCCTTGACTTGGTTTGGTTAATGTGGTATATGGAATAATGCCCCCCATCCCCTCAAGATGTCTACATCCTAATCCCTGGTGCCTGCAAATATGGCAGGCTACATGGCAAGGGAAAATTAAGGTTGAAGATGGAATTAAAATTACTCATCACCTGACTTAAAATAGGAAGATTGTCCTGGATTAGCATGGTGTACCCAATGTAACCACGATGGTCCTTAAAAGGGAATGATGGAGGTGAAAAACAACCAGAGAGATAGGAAGCTACTTGAGAAAAAGTTGATCCATTGTTGCTAGCTTTGAAGATGGAAGAAGAGGGCCTTGAGTTAGAAAATGTGGGCAGCCCCTAGAAACTGGAAAGGCGAAGGAACTGGACTTTCCCCTGGGAGCTCCAGAAAAGAATGCAGCCCTAACATTTTGATTTTAGTCCAGTAAGACCCATTTTGGACTTCTTAACTGCAGAGCTGCAGCATAATAAATTTGTGTTGGTTTAAACCACTGCATTTGTGGTAATTTGTCATAGCAGCCATGGAAAACCAGCACAGTTAGTTTAGATATGAACTCGTCTTCATAGAATTTATGTTGGATATTGTGATTAATGTTCAGAGTCCTTTCTACCTTCCTTATAGTACAGTGAGTATCAAACTTTATTGAACCTAGTCCATAAGGACCATATGATCATTTAAAATCATAACCCAGTACACACTCACACACACACACACACACACACACACACGTACACACACAAACAACCCTGAAATAAAAGGTGTTGTAAAACAATCCTCCTTTATTACATAGAAATATATTCGATTCTATTCCATTTCTTTAAAAATCAATCGATTTCATGGCCCATTAAATAAATTGATTTTATGATTTACAAGTAATTTACAATGTAGAATTTGAAAAATGCTCTTTTAATGTGTTTTCCTACCTGGTGAAACTATGCTAGAATCCTAAAATTTTCATTTCCCAGACTCCCTTTATGAGAGTCTAGATGTGATTAGATTTGGCCAATCAAATGCACTTTGGGTTTTTCCACAGTGGAGTTCTTATGTCCAATCACTAGCTTTGCAGCCGTTCAGAGGTAGGACTTGGAGCAGAATAAAGACAGTGTGTACACTGAAGTCACCATTCCCAGTGGCATCTTCCAGATTCCCTTATTTGCTGATTGTGGCAAAGGAGGCCATTCCCTTGGTAGGTCAATTCTGAAGAGGCTTTGTGGGAGCCATTCCTCAAAGTCCCACCTAGAGTCTGCTCCTCTCACCCTATCCGTGATTTTGTAAGCACCCAATTGTTTTTTAACTCCTTTGTTTTGGAAGTAATTTTTCTCTTCTGCAAATCATGACCATGACAGTATTATAACTCTATGGATATAATCAATGAGAAGATTCTTTTTATTCTTTTTAAAAGACATGGGCCGATCGCATCCACATATCCTGGATCGCACTAGACCTGAGGGTCATCATGAAGTACAGTCATATCAGAAGGGCAGAATGTTTCTATTTTGAGCAATTTTGACTTTGAGTGACTCTAGAGCTTTTGGAGGTGACAATGAATTCTTAATGGTCTTCATTCCTTTGTTGAGTACCTAAACTCATGGCTGTTACTACAGGTCATTAAAACATAGGTACTTTATATGATATGTGTGGATGTAGCTGGGATATATATTTTTAATTTTGTGGTGCATTCTTTGGTCTTTGAGAACCTTAAAGAATGAAGGTTTTTAAAAGCATCAGTTGACTCTATGTGCAAACATACATGCATATGAAAAATATTTAACTACTGGTATGACTCAGTCATGGAAATATTGAAGCAGGGAGAATGCATACCAGCCATAAACATCCTGGGCAGTAGAGCTGATGCCTCACATCAGCTTTGTTTATTAAAAATACATTGTTCAGAAAGAAGTTTGTTTACAAAATTACAGAGACAAAATAAATGGTAAAACGATTTTGCCAAAGGAAAAAAAAGGAAGTAGGAAACACAAAATGAAGCCAGGAGAGAAATTGGTTGATGTACAACATGCGTGTCATAAAAATCTTGGGCACTTTTTAAGGGAAAGGAGGAAAAGGAGGGTGTTTTTCATTATGTTCCACCAGGGGGCACTGAACCTGTGAGTTTTCTGCTCTTGATGCATTTGAGGTCACTCATAATCTCCATAACCCAGATTGACCAGCTATATGTTAACCATGGTTAGTTAAATAAATACCTTCAACCTTTAGGAAAATTCAGAACATTTTTCATTACCTGATGCAAAAATTTCCCTGAGTTCTCTCTTTTTCCACAGGGCAGAGGGAAGAATAGTGAGAAATTGCTCCTCTGAACAGAAAGACCATGTTTGAATTCAGCTTCATTATAGCAGATTGGATCTGAGTCACCGTGACCACTTAGGCATCATGTAATTTAGTGACAAAAGCAGGGTCTGTTTTTCAGCTTCATTCTCTTAAATAGCTACAAATGACCTCTCATAATCACCAGGCTGACAGCTTCATGCACTCTTTCTCTTATCAACAGGTTTGCTTTGTGGAATTTTATTTAGCCTCCATTTTCTTTGAAATACTTGCTGCAAGGAAAAATTCTAAGACAGAGTGAATAAAGTTAGCTCCTTTGTATTGGTAGCTCCAAACACTATTTAAAGAGTTAATGGGTGAAGAACAGGGCTGGCATCTAGCAAGCGCTATAACAGTAACTGCTATTATGCTGTTCAAAAGTAACTATTAGAAATACTCCTCATTCTCCATATTAGTTTTCATATTCAAGGACCAAACGGTTAAAGGGAGAGGATCACCTACAAGCCCAACAAAGTCATTAAAGCAGTTTTGCTTTCAAACAAATGTCAAAAAACAGCAAGACTTTAGTCTGTTAACCGTTAATCTCCCAAGTAGTTTAAACAAGAGAATCTGCAGAGCTTTAGGTTTTAAGCCTGAAACCAGAGATTAATGCCAAATGCTTTCTTTCTTTTTTTGTTTAACAGGATATTTTACTTAGGTAAAATTATGAGCCCTGGGGCTACTGGAAAATCTTAGCAATTGAATTATAGAACGGTATATTTAGGAGTCTCCTAAATAGAAGACTTCATGGTAAATTGTGACCAATGAATTGCATAACCCCCCTTGAGACCATCCAAGTGAAATTGACATCCATAACCCTTTCTTGCCAATGATAATAATAATAAATAACAGCAACCACAGCCAACACTTACTGAACACTTACTTATATGTCAGATGCTGTGCTTAGTATGCCACGCCTGTTGCATCATGTAAACCTCAGAGATACGTACCTTACGAAGTGCGTACAGGTTTTACAGGTGATGAAACTGAATACACAGGGGTTAAATAACTTGCAAGAAGCCTCACGTATAGTGTGTGGTAGAGCAGAATTCTAGTCTAGGCAATCTGAATCCTAAGCCTCTTATAATTTCTCTGTGTCCTGACTACCTACACCCATACAGCTGGACAAAGATGAATCAAGCAATTCCCCACTGTGGCTTCTGGGCTGATTCAATAGTTCATGATCATTGGATCATGTATGAAACCTCTTGACTGTAATTAGAATTGGTAGTTGATAGCTTAATCCAAAAAGTCCATCGATGTGGAAGAATCATGACAAGTGAAACACATTCAATCAGGTTCTTTCGGTGTCCTTGAGGACAGCTGTGTTTTTTTTTGTAAAATAAAGATTACTTAGGAGTTACAATGGATCTTAAAATAAATATTTGATTTATTAAAGTAATATCAAGAATCTAATTTTCTTAACTATTTCAGTTTTACTTAAAATATAATGATTCTACATACATCTAGGAAATTTCAACAATCACTCTTTTTAAAGATCTTTATTAAAATATAGTGAACATAAAATATATGAGTTTCAGGTGTACACCATAGTTATTCAACATTTATACAACTAAAGTGATCACCACAAGTCCAGCAACCATCTGACATCGTACCACACTATCACAGTATTATTGACTATATTCCCCATGCTGTACATTACATCCCCATGACTTATTTGTTTTATACCTGGAAATTTGGATCTCTCATTCCCCTTCACCTTTTCCGTCCTTTTTAAATTTTTCAATTACAGTTGACGTTCAATATTATTTTATATTAATTTCAGGTGTATGGCATAGTGGTTAGATATTTGTATAATTTAAGAAACAACTTCCTTACTAGTCTAGTACTCACTTGGCACTATACATAGTTATTAGCATATTATTGACTATATTGCCTGTGCTTTACATCCCCATGACTATTTTGTAATTACACGTTTATACTTCTTAATCCCTTCAGCTTTTTCACCCTGCCCCCCACAAACTGTCCCATCTATCACCCTGATAAATCTAGTGCCCATCTGATACCATACATAGTTATTATAATATTATTGACTATATTCCTTATGCTATACCCTACATCCCATGATTACTGTGTAATAACCAATTTGTACTTTTTAATCCCTTCCCCTTTTCACTCACCCCAAGGCTCCTACTGTCTGGCAACCATCAATATGTTGTCTGTATCTATGAGTTTGTTTCTGTTTTGTTTATTTTGTTCTTTAGATTCCACATATAAGTGAAGTCACATTGCATCTGCCTTTCTCTGTTTGATACACCACTGAGCAAAATACCCGTCAGGTCCATCCATGCCATTGCAAATGGCAAGAACCCATTCCCTTCCACATCCAAGCAATATTCTATTGTATTTATGTACAACCTCCTCTGTATCCATTCTTCCATCAACAGATACCACGCCTGTCTCCACATCTTGTCCATTGTAAACAAAGCTGCAATGAACATATGGATGCACATGTCCTCTTGAAGTAGTTTTTGGGTTTCTTCAGATAAATACCCAGAAGTGGGATTACTGGGTCCTTCTTTGTCTCTTGTTATAGCCTTTATTTTAAAGTCTATTTTGTCTGGTATACTAAGTATTGTACCCCAGCTTTTTGTTTGTTTGTTTCTTTTGTTTTCTATTTTCAAGAAATATCTTTTCCTATCCCTTTACTTTCCTTCTGTGTGTTTTATTTTTTTAAAATCTGAAGTGATTCTCTTGTAGGCAGCATGTGTAAGAGTTTTGGTTTCTTATCCATTCAGCCCTCCTATGTCTTTTGAGTGAAGCATTTGATCCATTTACATTGAAAGTAATTGTTGATAGATATGTAGCTATTGTGATTTTATTATTCATATTTTTGATCTTCATTTTTTCCATCTTAAAGAAGTCCCTCTAACGTTCTTTGTAATACTGATTTGGTGGTGATGAACTCCTTTAGCTTTTTCTTCTTTGGGAAGATCTTTATCTGTTCTTGATTCCAAATTCTAGCTTTGCTGAGTAGAGTCCTGCAAAGTTTCTACTGAGAAATCAACTGACAGTCCTATGAGGTCTCCCTTACAAGTTACTAGTTGCCTTTTTATTGCAGCTTTTCTCATCTTTAACATTTGCCATTTTAATTATAATGTG
Source organism: Rhinolophus hipposideros (assembly GCF_964194185.1). Lineage (NCBI taxonomy): Eukaryota > Metazoa > Chordata > Mammalia > Chiroptera > Rhinolophidae > Rhinolophus > Rhinolophus hipposideros. The sequence goes on along the minus strand of NC_138051.1, from coordinate 16,406,405 downwards.
TCTTGGTGTGGGCCTGTTAGGGTTCATCCTGTTTGGGACTCTTTGCACTCTCTGGGTTTGTATGTCTATTTCCTTTACCAGGTTAGGGAAGTTTTCAGTCATTATTTCTTCAAATAGATCCTCAACCTTCATGTAGTCTGCTGGTGATTCCTTCTACTGCATCCTTCATTACAGTTATTGTATTCTTCACTTCTCACGGGTTCTTTTCTATGGTTTCTATGTCCTTCTTTATGCTTGCTATCTTTCTGTTGAAGTTCTCACTAAGTTCATTGTGCATCCTTATAACCATTGTTTTGAATTCTATATCTGGTAGATTGCTTGTCTCCATTTTGTTCATTTCTTTTTCTGGAGTTTTCTCCTCTTCTTTTGTTTGGGATGTATTTTTTTATTACCTCATTTTGGCTGCCTCTCTGTTTGTTTCTATGTATTAGGTAGAGCTGCTATATCTCCTAGTCTTGGCCAGGTGGCCTTATGTAGTAGGTGTCCTGTGGGACCCTGGTACAGTCTCCCTGGTGGCATGCTCTAGGTGCTATAGTAATGTCCCTTGTGTGGGTTGTGTGTGCCCTCCTGATATAGTTGAGCTTTGATTGCTATTGGCACATCAGTGGGTGGGATTTACCCTCCAGCTAATTGGCTGTGGGGTTTGGCCACATTCACAGCTTACAGGTTGCCATGAATGGGGCTTACCCCACTGAGTGGGATTCCTCCCAGTGGGCTCTGGTGCCTGTTGAGACCACCCTTTGCGTGTGTAGCTTGTTGGGCTTATTGGATGGTGTTCTGCTGTGGTCTGAGCCAATCTTCAAGTGTGTTGGTTCTGGGGCTTCTTGGGAAGGGCTGTGGTGCAGGCCCAGGTCACCACTGCCTGTGATCATCTGGGGCCTACCTCGTAGGAGCTACAAAGTGATCCACAGTTGTTCACAGCCTATGCTAACCCTGGAGGCATGTGCAAGAGGCCACGCTATGAACAGAGAACATCTGCCATTAGTAATCAGGTCTGGGGTAACTAGCCAAAATGCCAGAATACCCCAATGCCTGCTGTCACCTGCTGGCTCCCTTAGGGTTCAACCGCTGATAAAGCTTCCAGTGGTACTCAAGTTGAGTGAGGTAGTGTCTCAGGGAGTCACTAGAATGGGAAGAGTTATATAGATTATATATAGATTATATAATTATATATAGATTATATAATCTATATTAACCAGTTAATATAGATTCTGGTTTGGTGCCAGTGATGAGCCTGGAGCTAGTTAGCAAAAGTTGCTGCCCACCTGGGGCCCATGGACTCTGGTAGTTTTCCAAGAAAAAGTGCAATGCAGGTGGAGCTGTCTGCTCCTGGAGAACGTGCCTCTGGTATTGGGTGAGTTTGGTGGGGTGGGGTCCCAGTGAGTCAGCAAGGTGGTGCAAACAGAATTCACCAGGTCAATGAGATTCAGATTTGGCCTGTAGGGGAGGGTTCAAGACTGGAAAGATGGTGCCTACCTGCTGGCTGCATGGGAGAAGGACACTAGACAGGGAAAATGGTGACTGTCCTCCAGCCCTTGAATAAAAGCCACACACCTCATTCTGTCCCCCGTATGTCTCCAATACCCCCCTGAGTTACTGTCCCTCCACCAGAGCCCAGGGTGCATGCCTGTGTAGGCCCCTTAAGAGGACATCTGGGTTTTCCAGAGCCTTCCATCCCACCCAGATGGTTGGAATCCCCACAGCCAGGTGTTGTGGGACTCCTCTTCCTGGAACCAGTACTCTGGGCTGGGGAGACTGGTTTTTGGCTGGGGTCCCTTGCTTCTCCAGGAGGAACCTCTGCAGCTGAGATATCTCCCCCAGTTCTTAACCACCACACAGAGATTTGGGGCTAGCCTGTTTTGTGTCTCTGCACCTCCTACCAGTCTTGACATGGCTTCTTTATACCCTTAGTTTTAAAACTTCTGTTCAGCTAGATTTCAGATGATTCCCCAGATTCATTGTCCTATAATTTAGTTGTAATTTTAATGTGTTCATGACAGGAAGCAGGCACATTGTTTATCTTTTATGCCATCTTGGATCTCTTCTCAATAATTACTTTTAAAGGAAGTTTTGCAACTTCTTTTACAACTTATAGATTAAACTATTCTAAGCATTTAAAAATATCACTAATAAATTATTTTTAAATAATTTAAACAAAACTTCATTTCAAGTACTTAAATAACTCCTATTCTACTATATGAGTACTTAAATAACTCATATTCTATATGAGTTATTCTATATTCATATTCATATTCATATTCATAACTCCTATTCTACTATATGAGTACTTAAATAACTCATATTCTATATGAGTACTTAAATAACTCATATTCTAATAAAATAAAGTACAAATACGGTAAATTTTGAATTCTCTTAATATTCCAGTAGTATTACCAAACATAAAATTTTTATATATTTATACTAAAATTCAGAAAAATTAATTAATTAACTATACTTCTTTTATTGTGGTAAATACAAATAACAATGGTTATCGTTTAACCATTTTTAACTATGTAGTTCAGTGGTATTAAACATATTTGCATTGTGCAATCTTCATTACCTTACATTCCCATAACCTTTTAAATTTTATAAAACTGAAGCTCTATACACATTGAACAATAACTTCACATTCTTCCCTTCCCTCTGCTGCTGAAAACCAACATTATATGTCTGTCTTTGTGATGTTAGCTACTCTAAGTATCTGCAAATACTAAACCATACAGTATTTGTCTTTTTGTGACAAACTTGTTTCACTTAGCGTAGTGTCATAAAGGTTCATCCATGTTGTAGCGTGTTACAGAAGTTCCTTGTTAAAACTTTTAAAAATATTCCATTGTATGCATATACCACATTTTGCTCATACATTCATCCATCAATGGACATCTGGTTTGCTTCCATGTTTTACCTATTGTGAATAGTGCTGCTATGAACATGAATGTACAAATATTTCTTTGAGATCCTCTTTCCAATTCCTTTGAGTATATAGTCAGAAGTTGAATTGCTGGGTCATATGGTAATTCTCTTATTAATTTTTGAAGAACTGCCGTACTGTTTTCCATGGAGTCTGCACCATATTACATTCCCACAAATTGTACAGACGGGTTCCAGTTTCTTTATATCCTCACCAATACTTGTTGTTTTCTGGCTTTTTTTTGTTAGTAGCCATCCTAATAGGTGAAAAGTAGTATCTCACTGTACTTTTAATTTGCATTTCCTTAATGATTAGTGATGTTGAGCATTTTCATATGCTTGCTGGCCAAAGACACCATAAGAAATAAAAACTACAGACTAATATCCCTCAAAACATAGATACAAATATTCATAACAAATTGTCAGCAAACTTAACTCAGCAGCACATAAAGAGGTCTCCAGTCTACATGTATATGTCATTAGTCCTGGGTTCAGCCAAAGCTGGTTACAGAATGGCCAGTGTCAACAGGTTGTGGTCTTGCTGTGTGCAAGGTGTGATTAAACACAATGGTGAATGTTTAAGTAAAAAAAAGATTATTACAGTAAAAGACATATTACCATTAATCCCCCTCAAAATGCTTCTCTTCAATTTGAACACTCTTATCTCATCATTCTTGCCACTTTCTGAAGCAGTTCTGGAAGTCCAACACCCATTTATAATAAAAACCCATTTATTGGATAAAATCCAACACCCATTTATAATAAAAACTCTTAACAAACTAGCAATACAAGGAAACTTCCTCCACCTGATGAAGCCCATTTGTCAAAAATCCACAACTACTATCATATGTGTAAACTACTATCAATAGTGTAAAGAAAATTCAGACTTAAAAGAGGAAGTAAAAGAGTATTATAGTATATTAGAGTGTTACTGGAAACAAAGGGTTCTTGGTAAATGTCACAGGAAAGAAGTCAAAGATGTATTGAATTAAGTCATGCAAACAAAGCCAAACAAGCAGTGGATTTATTAAAGGAAAGGAAAAGAATACACTCTCAAAGTATTGGGAGTGGGCAGTTTAGGAGGACGGAAACTGCACCAAAGAACTAAAAAGCTCAGGATTTTATTCCAATAAGGGTGTGAAATATTCAAGTTTTAGGGGTGGTATTATGTACATTCCTAAGGCAGGTCTTTGTTGTCCTCACTGACCACTCCTTCCCGTCGGGAGGTGGGATTCCCTTGTTCTTATTTGGCCCTTGTTGGAACTGTCATGGTTACACAGAGGGTGGAGATTTTTCCCTGCCTGCAGTGCTAAAAGTATTATAATTCGTTACAATTAGTGGCAGCTGCACCATAAGCATGATCTCATCTTCTCCTTCCTTTGTTTCCCACACTTCCTCCTTTCCTTCCTCCCCCGTGTCTCCCTGTAGCCCTGTTCTTTCTGCCTATGGTAACAAAAGTATGCATTATTCTAAGGCGTGATCCTGTACATACAAAATCCTAATGAAGTCAAAAGAAAACTACTAATACTAATAACCAAGTTTAGAAAGGTTGCAGGATACAAGATCAATACACAAAATCAATTGTATTTCTGCATACTGGCAAAAAAAAATCTGAAAATAAATAAAATTAAGAAAATTCCATCCATAATAGCATCAAAAACAATAAAATACTTAAGAATAAATTTAACAACAAAAATATCAAGTTTTGTATACTGAAAAGTACAAATCATTGCTGAGAGAAAGAACAGACAATCTAAATAAGTGGAGAGATATTCTATATTCCTGTATTAGAAGACTCACCCGATCAAAATCCCAACAGGTGTATTTATATAAAGCAACAAGCTACTCTTAAAATTTATTTGGAAGTAAAACAGACCTAGAATAGCCAAAACATCTTTGTAAAAAAAGAGCAGAATTGTAGGACTTAATTCAACTGGACTTCAAAACTTATTATAAGCTATAGCCATCAAGACAATTTGGTACTGTTATATCAATTGAGTTTTGGAAAAGATTCCAAGCAATTCAGCAGAGAAATGATAATCTTTTAAACAAATGGTGCTGAGATAATTGGATATTCATATGCAGACAACAAAACAAAACAAAAAACAGAGACCTTTACTTCACACACAAACAAAAATTAGCTCAAACTATTATCATAGACCACAACGTAAAAGTTAAAACAACAACAACAAAAAATTCTAGAAGAAAACATAGATGAAAATCTTTGTGATCTTTGGTCAGTCAAGGGTTCTTAGACACAAAAATAAAAGAAAGAGCCATTAAAGAAAGAAATTCTCAACTGGATAACATTAAAATGAAAACCTCTTGTGTTTCAAAAGGTACCATTATGAAATTAAAAAGACAAGTCACCTCCTGGAGAACTATATCTGCCAATTATAGATCAGATAAAGGACTTGTATCTAGACTAAATAAAGAACTCTTACAATTTAATAAAAAGAAGATAAACAACCAAATTTACAATCGGTGTATTCAGAAGTGGTTCTAATTAAATTTTTATAAAATGCGCCAGCCATCTGCAGGAACTTCTATTCAGGGTTGTTGCAAGGGTCATATAAGATCAGGCTTGGAAAAGTGTTTAAAAGTAATAAAGAATTATAGATATTTAAGATGTTGCACTAAAATTCTAATAAGGAATGTGTCACTTGAATCAAGTGGATAAAGATACCATGTTTCCCTGAAAATAAGACCTAGCCAGACCATCAGCTCTAATGAGTCTTTTGGAGCAAAAATTAATATAAGACCTAGTATTATATTATATTATATTATATTATATTATATTATATTATGTTATATTATATTATATTAAAATAAGACCCGGTCTTATATTAATTTTTGCTCCAAAAGATGCATCAGAGTTGGTGGTCCGGCTAGGTCTTATTTTCTAGGAAACACAGTTGTAGCTTTAGTGTGTAGATTTAGAAATTGGTATAGCAAGAGATTAAAAGATGTCTCTTCTTTGGGATATAAATATAGCTTTTTTACCTCTTTGCTTATCTGCTATATTTTGTTTCCTTGTGATTGTTGCCTGAAGCACGGACTAACATAATTGCTGTGTTGGCGCCACAACCACACTTTATAGTAGCTCACTCTGTCATTGTTGTATTATAGCCGTTTTGGTAAAGGACGCCTGACTTCTGAGTGAGGGATAGGGTGGAAAGGGAGGAATGTCTTGATTTCGGAAGAGTGGTACCTTATTTATCTCAAACATATATTCTAAACTGCCACTGTTTTCCGCTGACTTCTCATGAAGTAGCTAAGCATGTGTGAAGATTACCCAGATAGCTAGGAGCTCGGGGAAAACTGGCCTGAGTGTCATTATCTCTCATGATGAGTGGAATGAACATGCGTGTGTGTGTGTGTGTGTGTGTGTGTGTGTGTGTGTGTGTTTCCAGTTGTTAATCCTGCCTAACTGGAGCACAGCGTTTCAAACTAATTTGTTTTTTAGATTTAAAAAGAGAAAGCAAGTAGCAGATTATGAAGTGAAAAGTACATCAATGCCTATTTTTACAGTAGTCATTGTTGGGTTAAAAATGAAATACAGGCATGGGAATGAAAGCACCACAATGCTTTTCCTTAGCAAAGGAGAAATGCATCTAATTGAAACTAATACCAATTTGGCAATAACCATGGTTACTAAAATGTGTGCACTTTATATTCATTGAGAGAAAGCAACATGACAACAGTTGCTCAATTCACAATAATAAATCTCCTCCTGGCAACTAACAATGGAAGAGTCAGCCTATGTTTGTAAGTAACTTATTTCAGCCTGAGACTATTGATTTAAGCTAACCAACATGATGAGATGCTTACGGTAAACAACATGCTAAGATGTGCTAAACATGCAGACATGTGCTTGAATGAGGAAACGATGGGACGTAAATGACTCACATGGCTTAGAGACGTAGAACAAGATGATTTTCTTAGTACACGTACTAGACATAGATTGGATCTAGATAATGGGGTGATAGCCCCATTAGATATAGAGCTACTGTCTAGATATAGACAGTAACAGAAATCTGAATTTCTATTCACTAAATTCTTTCTATTAGCAGAGTTTTGATTTTGGGAATATCCACAAGGCACAAATACATTTGATGAAAGAAAATAGATTCTGAGATTCATTCTCCATTTTGACAGTAGGGAAGACTGATTTGTACTATTTGACTTACTTTCTGGAGAGGACGAAGCACTTTCTTCTAAATATTCAATATATATTCATACTTAAATTTGATGTAACCAGGAGTAATGTATCAGTAGCTATTGGAAACAGAACTCCTGGTTTTAGAAGCTTACCTGCTGTTGAGGATATTGTTCAAGATCCATAAGATATCTGCTCATTTCCCTTTAATAAGCAGTTTTCTTATTAAAATGGAAGTTAAAAATCATAATATTGATTATGGCTGAAATGTGAGTAAATGAAATAATGTATGAATCACTTAGAGAATTCCAAGATTAAGAACTTGAAACACACATACATGAATGTTTTACTCATAATGAGAGATAATAACACTCAAGCCAGTTTTCTCCAATAGGATGGAAATACAGTTACTTGATTTTTTTTGTCTTTATTTAATAACTTTTTCAATAACTATTGATTGAGTCTCAAGTATGTGACAGACAGTTTGAAAATCCTTTCCTCATTTAATTTCAGGGAACTCTCCTAACATGATAAATGAATGTATTTTAAATAGTGATCACAATGCATACACTATAGAATACTTAGGTTGAACTATATGGATTGTCATATTTGACCACTGCTTACTTATAAAAATAACAATTCCATAAGTGTTGACACAGCAGCCTAACCGTCTGTCCCCTCGTGCCTATCCCTAAAGAAAGAAGAGTCTGTGAGACTAATCCTTTCAGGGACTTTGCTTCACCTTTGTGCTTACACCTCATGTCTCTGTTTGGCCCCCAAAAGATGGTTGGTCAGCCAATGACGGGTAAGATTCCTCATGGAAGGAACAACCCAAGCCAGGTGCAACTGTGCGGGGACCACCAGAAGAATTCACGGGGTGGATAGAGGTGGGCATAGCCCCCCATCTTCCCCTGGCTAAGGAGAGCTTCTGCCTATGTGGCTATATTCCTTCCCACAACCTGCGTGGGAAGTGAGTCAAGGATGTGATAACATCAGTTCTCCTTCCATTCTTATCAATAAGTTTTAGCATAAAGGATTTGTCCCTGGGGAGGCACATATCATAATTCTTAAGACATCATGGGACTTTCGATTCTGGCTGTTTGCAGGCAAGGGTGATTGGTTTGAATAAGTTTTCTGGTATGATGTATGAGACTCACAGACCGTGGAGAAAACAATGCTACTTCATTGTGTGTATATCAATAAAAGCCACAAGGTGGCCTGATTCAGGGCTCTCAGTCCTTTGAGGCTGGGAGACCCTTAGCCCCCTGTTTCATAACTTTCTTGATTTCTGTTTCTTTCTTAACCCTTTGCCGCCCTTTCTCGTTTTCTCACTGCCTGTGTTGCGCTGGATGCGACATATAAGATTTGATATACACACACAACTTCAGATAAACAAAACTTCTTTGCACTTACAGCCATGGTTTTATTCCATCTTAGTTCATTCCCTATTTCTATTAGTTTCACAGTTATATGGAGTATGGCTGAGTTAACTAGCGCTGCATAAGGAACAACTACAGAACCTCAATGACATATCACAAGAACATATGAGGCACTCGGCTTATGCGCTAGATCTTCTGGTCTGCTTCCTGTATCTCTCAATCTCCTTGGCCCATCAGCCTCCCACCACTTATCCTTGTCACGGCAGTGCTAGTGGTGCAAGAGGGGCAAGCAAAACATGCAAGGCTTCTTAAGGCCTAGACATGGAATTGGCAAAATGTCACTTCCAACACCCCATCCTGTGGGCCAAAATCAGTAAGTAAGACATGGATACAGGCAGGAGGTGAAGAATTGAAGTCAATAACATAATCTCCACAATGCCCTAACATTAAAAAGCTACACATTATCTCTTTATGTCACTGAAGGTTGCTAAGAAAGTACTTTCCTGTAAGAAAAGGAAAACATCATCGTTGCTGTCATCATCATCACCACCATCATCATCCCCGTGATCTCAAGCACATGTGCTTCCTATATGCCATGCATTCTTCTAAATTATGTTTAATTTTTGCAACAACTCTGTGGGGCAGTCACTATTACTACTCCTATTTAAAGTTAAGGAAGCTGAGGAACAGAGAAATTAGTAAAAATGCTCATTGTTTTCCAGGAAGTAAGGACTATTTGGATGCATTTTAGACTGCACTATTATAGCACAGAATCACGTGTGGAGGATGTGGCTATGTTTTAAGAGATTTTAACTTTTTCCAGGATGCTTTTCTTCTCTGTAAGTCACAGAAAAGAGGAAAAACTCCACCATGGAGTGGCCACAGAACCCTAATGGGATTCTGTTGGTTACCTCCCCAATTCAGTAGGTTAGTCTATTAGCTATTGTTCTGGAATGTTTAGTCCATTTGTGGGGGAGGGGGAGGAAAGAGGGGTGAGGGAATGAAGGAGTCAAGATGACCATTCACCATTTTTCTTTTCCTTCTTAGTGATTGTTTTGTTCACCCTGTATAGGTTTCCTTTTAGCACACTGGTAGGATTTTATTTAAACATCTTGCCAAAAGACTGTTATTAATATATAGTTTTTAGATCCAATAAATTACTATATCCACTAGTCTTACCTGCAATACTGAACCCTTTGCTCTACAGAACGTGCTGACTTTCTTTTTGGCCACAGGAGTAAGTTGTCCCAGAGAGAACCAAAGAGCCAGGGGCAGGATGGAGCAGAAGAAAAAATGGATCCCTGAAGCATTTATTTCCATTTAGAACCTAGGCAGAAAAACACAGGCTAAGTCTGCTCCAGTGTGAGAAATTATTCTCAGTACTCTATTTAAAGTAAAATCAGGACGTCATCAAAATTGTGGCATGACGTGAGCCTCTGGAAATCTCCCCTGGAATTTACAACAAATTGAACAACTATAACTCCACAAAGGACTCCCTGCATAGCAGACAGGCAAGATGAAGAGGCTCACTACTGAATTCACTAAAGGTGGGCAAATTGCATGAGCAGGAGAGGAGGGAAGGGAGAAGTGTGGAGATGGGGCTGTGTGGGCGCAGGATGCAGACCAAGCACAGTGCTCCGAGCTCACTGCATCGTGGAACTACCGCAGCTATGGCAGAGGGAAGAACTTGGACTGCTAGGGCTCTGTTTATGGCCCAGAAGGCTGAGGAGACAGCATATGACACTGCTGTACCCAATGCTCACGGCAGAGACCTCTATGAGATGCAAGAAAACACAGAAAGGCAGTTTTTTTTTTTTTATTAGTTTCAGGTGTACAAGACAAGGTAATACTTAGAAGTTCATCATTTATATCCCTCACACTGTGAATCCCCCTCCCCCCATCCACTATCCCTCCGACCTCACACTGAACCATCACATTATATATATATAAAATTATAGTTGGCATTCATTAATGTTTAGCTTCTGGTGTACAATGCCATGATCAGGTATCCACAGTATCCCTGAGGTGGTCTCCCAAATAGGACGCATGTCCATCGGATACCCAACAAAATCTTTACAACATTATTGAATACCTTCCCAAATTAATTTTCAAAAAAACCCTGAGGCCATCTTGTGGTTACCAGCTGCTTCCAAATCCCTTCACCTTTCCCCTTATCTTCAACCCCCCCCACACCCATCTAACAACTCTCGGTTTTTTCTTTGTGTCCCCAAAACTGTTTCTGATTAGTTCATTCACATAGTCTTTTCTTTAGATTCCATATATAAGTGAGATCATATGGTACTTGTCTTTCTCTTTCTGACTTATTTCACTTAACATAATGTTCTCTAGATCCATCCATGTTGCTGCAAATGATAAGATTTCTTTCTTCTTTATGGCTGCGTAATACTCCATTGTATAAATGTACCACAGCTTCTTAATCCAGTCATCTACCGATGGGCATTTCGGTTGTTTCCATATCTTGGCTATTGTGTAAAGTGCTGCAATAAACATAGGAGTGCATACAGATTTTTGAATTGGAGTTTTGGATTTCTCCGGGTAGATGCCTAGGAGTGGAATTACTGGATCATAGGGTAGTTCCATTTTCAGATTCCTGAGATACCTCCATACTGTTTTCCATAGTGGCTGCACTAATCTGCAATCCCACCAACAGTGCACTAGCGTTCCCTTTTCTCCACATCCGTGCCAGCATTTGTTGTTTGTTGATTTATTGATGATAGCCATTTTGACTGGAGTGAGGTGGTATCTCATTGTGGTTTTTATTTGCATTTCTCTGATGGTTAGTGAGGTTGAGCATTTCTTCATATGTCTTCTTGCCTTCTGTATGTCCAGAAAGGCAGTTTAATGAACTCAGAAACACAGTCAAAGAACAATATAAACATTTTACCAAAGAGATCAAAATGTAAAAAAAGAACCAAATAGAATTTCTGGAGATTAAGAATGCTCAATAGAAGAAATTAAGAATGAAATAGCCAGCTTAGGTAGTAGAGTTGACCAGATGGAGGTAAGAATCAGTGATATCGAAAATAGAAACCTGGAAATGACACAGATAAAAGAAGAAAGAGACTTGAGACTTAAAAGAAATGAAAGAACTCTACAAGAACTTTCTGACTCCATCAGAAAGAGCAATATAAGAATAATGGGCATACCAGAAGGAGAAGAAAGAAGGAAGGGAACAGAGAATATATTCAAACAAATAGTCGATGAGAACTTCCCAAACTTGTGGAAAGAACTGGATCCTCGAGTCCAAGAAGCAAATAGAGCACCTAATTACCTCAACTCCAACAGGCCTTCTCCAAGGCACATTGTATTGAAATTGTCAACAATCAACTATAAAGTAAGAATCCTCAAGGCAGCCAAGGAAAAGAAGATGGTAACCTTCAAAGGGGTAAACCCATTAGGTTATCATCAGATTTCTCAGCAGAAACTCTACAAGCAAGGAGGGAGAGGAACCAAATATTCAATCTATTGAAAGAGAGAAATTATGAGCCAAGAATAACATACCCAGCAAAAATATCCTTTAGCTATGAAGGAGGAATAAAGACCTTTCCAGACATACAGAAGCTGAGGGAATTTTCTAATACATGCCCTGCACTACAAGAAATACTAAAGGAGGCTATTCAACCACCATCAACAGGAACAATTTGTGGCAACCAAAACATCAAAAGGGGAGAGTGAAGGCCTGAACTGGAATATGGGATTGGAGAAAGTAAGCATGCTGAAGAAAATGGAATACTCTAAATATCAAACTTTCTTTTATGTAAACTTAATGGTAACCACTCAAAAAAAATCCGGAACTGAAGTATATACTGTAATAAAAAAAAGAAACAGAGGGAAAAATCATAGAATACCACCACACAAAAATAATAGACAACAACAATAAGGCAAAGAAACAATGGAGACACAGCCTTACCAGAAAACTAAAGATAGAATGACAGGAAATCCTCACATATCAATAATCACCCTAAATGTAAATGGACTGAACTCATCAATAAAAAGGCACAGAGAGGCAGTTTGGATAAACAAACTAAATCCAACCATATGCTGTCTCCAAGAAACACATCTCAGCTACAAGGACAAGCATAGACTCAAAGTGTAAGGGTGGAAATTGAAACTCCATGCAAATGGTATCCAGAGAAAATCAGGTGCAGCCATACTGATATCAGATGAAATAGACTTCAGGGTGTAAAAGGTAACAAGAGACAAACATTGACATTTCATAATGGTAAAGGAGACTATACAACAAGAAAACATAACAGTGATCAATATTTATGCCCCCAATCAGGGAGCACCGAAATATACCAAGCAACTGCTAACAGAAATTAAAGAAGAAATTGACCATAACACAATTATACTAGGGGACTTAAATACATCATTGACAGCTATGGATAGATCATCCAAACAGAAAATAAATACTGAAATAGCAGCCCTAAATGACACATAAGATGAAATGGACATAATTGACATTTATAGAGCACTTCATCCTAAAACATTAGACTATACATTTTTTTCTAGTATACATGGAACATTCTCAAGGATAGACCAATATTGGGACATAAAACTAGCTTCAGCAAATTTAAGAAGATTGAAATCATACCAATCATATTCTCTGATCACAAGGCTTTGGAATTGGATATCAACTCAACGAGAAAGCAGGAAAAACCAGAAATACATGGAGATTAAACGGCATACTTTTTTGGGGGGGTCATCTAACTTTTTGTGTGTGTGTGTGATGAATTTTTTTATTAGGTTCAGGTGCACAAGCCAATGTAATAATTAGACATTTATCATTTGTATCCCTCGCACAGTGTCAATACCCCTCCCCCCATCCACTATCCCTATGACATTGCACACAGCCATTACATTTCCACTGTCTCTATTCCTAATGCTGTACTCCACTTCTTGTAAATATATATATATATATATATATATATATATATATATATATATATATATATATAATTTGTAGTTGACATTCATTATTGTTCAGCTTTAGCTTCAGGTGTATAGTGCAGTGATGCAGTGATCAGGCATCTACATCTATCTACATCTTCCCTGAGGTGGTCTCCCTAACAAGACAAGTGTCCATGATATACCCTACTGAACCTTTACAACATTATTGATTACATTCCCCAATTTGACTTTTGTAACCCCATGGCAATCTTGCGGTTACTGACTGTGCTTTCTAATCCCTTCGCCTTCCCCCTTATCCCCACACCCCTCCCGTCTAGCAACCCTCAGTTTTTCCTCTATGTCTCTGAGACTGTTTCTGATTAGTTCATTTATTTATTCTTTCCTTTAGAGTCCACATATAAGTGAGATCATATGGTATTTGTCTTCTCTGTCTGATTGATTTCACTTAACATAATGTTCTCTAGGTCCTGACATGTTCTTGCAACTGGTAAGATTTCTTTCTTCTTTTTGGCTGCATAATACTCCATTGTATAAATGTACCACAGTTTCTTAATCCAGTCGTCTACCGATGGGTGTTTTGGTTGTTTGCATGTCTTGGATATTGTGTATAATGCTGCAATAAACATAGGCGTGCATACATTTTTTTGAATTAGAGTTTTGGATTTCTCCAGATAGATACTGAGGAGTGGAATTGCTGGATCATAAAGTTGTTCCATTTTCAGATTTTTGAGATACCTCCATAGTTAAGCAATATACTTTTAAAGAACAATTGGTTCAAACAAGAAATTAGAGGAGAGATCAAAAGATACATAGAAACAAATGAGAATGAAAATACATCCTACCAAAATTTTTGGGATCCAGCGAAAGCAGTTTTAAGAGGGAAATTTATATCATTACAGGCCTATCTCAAGAAACAAGAAAAGTCCCAAAATAAATAACCTCACGTTACACCTTACAGAACTAGAAAAAGAAGAACAAATGAAACCCAAGGTCAGCAGAAGAAAGGAAATAATAAAAATCAGAGCAGAGCTAAATGAAATAGAGAACAAAAAGACAATAGAAAAAATTAATGTGACAAAGAGGTGGTTCTTTGAAAAGATTAACAAAATTGACAAACCCTTAGCTAGACTCACAAAAAAGACTCACTAAAAAGAGAGAAGACACTAATAAACAAAATCAGAAATGAAAAAGGGGAAGTTATCATGGATGGCACAGAAATACAAAGGATCATCCAAGAATACTATGAAGGAGTATATGCCAGAAAATTCAATAATCTAGAAGAAATGGACAAGTCCTTAGAAACATACAGCCTTCCTAAGCTGAACCAAGAAGAACTGGAAAATCTAAACAGACCGATCACCAGTAATGAAATTTAATCAGTCATCCAAAACGCTCCCAAAAGCAAAAGTCCGGGACCAGATGGCTTCACTAGTGAGTTCTACCAAACCTGCAAAGAGGATCTAATACCAATCCTGCTCAAACTCTTCCAAAAAATTGAAGAAGAGACAGTACTCCTTAACTCATTTTACGAGGCTAGCACTACACTGATACCAAAACCTCGTAAGGATAACACAAAAAAAGAAAACTATAGACCAATATCTCTGATGAATACAGATGCAAAAATTATAAACAACATTCTAGCAAATCGAATACAATGCATTAAAAAGATTATTCATCACGACCAAGTGGGGTTCATCCCAGGGGCACAAGGATGGTTCAACATATGCAAATCCATCAATGTGATACATCACATAAACAAAACAAAGGACAACATTCATGTGATTATGTCAATTGATGCAGAAAAAGCATTTGACAAGATACAACATCCATTTATGATTAAAACACTTAATAAAATAGGTATAGAAGGAAAATACCTTAACATAATAAAGGCGATATATGACAAGCCCTCAGCTAATTTCATAATGAATGGTGAAAAAGTAATGCCCTTTGCTCTACGTTCAGGAACACGACAGGGCTGTCCCCTATCACCTCTGCTTTTCAACATAGTGTTGGAAGTCCTCACCAGAGCAATTAGGCAAGAGAAAGAAATAAAAACCACCCAAATTAGGAATGAAGAAGTTAAATTATCACTCTTTGCAGATGACATGATGCTATATATAGAAAACCCTGAAGACTCCAGCAAAAAGCTATTAGAAACAATCAACGAATACAATAAAGTTGCCGGCTACAAATTCAATGTGAAAAAGTCCATTGCATTCCTATATACTAACAATGAAATCTCACAAAAAGAAATACAAAAAACAATTCCTTTTGCAATTGCAGGATAAAGAATAAAAAAGCTAGGAATAAACTTAATCAAGGATGTGAAACACCTATATGCTGAAAACTATAAGAAATTTTTAAAAGAAATTGAACAAGGCACAAAGAACTGGAAAGACATTCTGTGCTTATGGATTGGAAGAAACAACATAGCTAAAACGGCCATATTACCCAAAGCAATATACAGATTTAATGCGATCTCCATCGAAATCCCAGTGGCATTTTTTAAAGAAATAGAGCAAAAAAATCATCAGATTTGTTTGGAACCACAAAAGACCCCGAATAGCCAAAGCAATGCTGGAGGTATCACACTCCCTGACTTTAGCTTGTACCACAGGGCAACAATAATCAGAACAGCATGGTATTGGCAGAAAAACAGACACATAGACCAATGGAATAGAATTGAGAACTCAGAAATAAAACCACATAAATATGGACAGATAATTTTTGACAGAGAAGGAAAAAACATACAATGGAGAAAAGATAGCCTCTTCCATAAATGGTGCTGGCAAATACATTGGAAAGCTACATGCAAAAGAATGAAACTGGACTGCTATCTGTCACCATGTAGCAAAATTCATTCAAAATGGATCAAAGACTTAAGCATAAGACCTGACACAATAAACTGCATAGAAGAAAACATAGGTACTAAACTTATAGACCTTGGGTTCAAAGAGCATTTTATGAATTTGACTTCAAAGACAAGGGAAGTTAAAGCTAAAATAAGTAAATGGGACTATATCAAACTTAAAAGCTTCTGCACAGCAAAAGAAATCATTGACAAAATAAAGAGGCAACCAACTGAGTGGGAGAAGATTTTTGCAAACAGCACCTCTGATTAAGGGGCTAATATCCAAAATATACAAGGAACTCATGAAACTCAACAACAAAAAAACAAACAACCCAAATGAAAAATGGGCAGAGGACCTAAAGAGACATTCTCCAAAGAGGACATACAAATGCAAATAGACTATGAAAAAATGCTCAACATCACTAATCATCAAAGAAATGCAAGTAAAAACCACAATGAGATATCACCTCACCACAGTTAGAATGGCTATCATCAACAAGACAAATAGTAACAAGTGTTGGAGAGGCTGTGGAGAAAAAGGAACCCTCATACACTGTCGGTGGGAATGCAGACTGGTGCAGCTGCTATGGAAGGCAGTGTGGAGGTTCCTCAAAAATTTACGAATAGAATTACCATATGACCCAGAAATCCCTCTCCTGGGTATCTACCCAAAAAATCTGAAAGCATTTATACATAAAGACATGTGTGCTCCAATGTTCATTGCAGCTTTATTTACGGTGGCCAAGACATGGAAACAACCAAAATGTCCTTCGATAGATGAATGGATAAAGAAGTTGTGGTATATATACACCATGGAATACTATTTGGCGGTAAGAAAAGATGATATAGGAACACTTGTGACAACATGGATGGATCTTGAGAGTATAATGCTAAGTGAAATAAGTCAGACAGAAAAAGCAGAGAACCACATGATTTCACTGATATGTGGTATATAAACCAAAAACAACAAAAGAACAAGACAAACAAATGAGAAACAAAAACTCATAGACATAGACAATAGTTTAGTGGTTACCAGAGGTTAAGGGGGAAGTGGGGGGTGGGAGATGAGGGTAACGGAGATCGAATATATGGTGATGGAAGGAGAACTGACTCTGGTTGGTAACACGCAATGGGATTTATCGATGATGTAATACAGAATTGTACACCTGAAATCTATGTAACTTTGCTAACAATTGTCACCCCAATAAACTTTAAAAAAAGATAAAATAAAAGAAAAAAGAAAAATCAAAGCTCTAAAGGAATATGTGATAATATATATAGTAACATAATTTTTGACATGTCTTTACATGTGATTAATTCTTACAAAACTTCAAAGAATCCTTGAGTTTCATGTTTTAGATGTGGTCTCCCAATTTTTAACTCAGTTTTTCTTCCCACAATTCCTTGTATTGTATTGAGTTTTATGCTGCATTATATTAAATTATATAGCTTTTCCCCATTTTAATTTCTAGTCATTTAAGAATTATTTATTATTCAAGAATTCAGAAAATGCTTCCTAATTAGGGCATCAACAGCCAAGTTGCCCAGGATACTCTGAATGCTGGGTGCTGGGCTTGCTGCTAGAGCTGCTGAGTAAACACGTCTCAGGATCCTTTGTCTCAGTGCAGTGATTTAGGGCTTACAAATCTGACCTTGCCATTCCCACCATTTGCAGGGTGATTGACACAGGCTTCACTTGGAAAGGGATGCTCTGACATTTTAGAATAGTAACCAAGAGCTGCTCTTTCCAGCCTCTTCCCAAATCGTCAAGGAAGTATCACTCACTAGAAATGTTGAAGAAATGCATTTAATAATGCTATCCTTTTGAGGAGTCATTCCAGCTGGAAACTTTTGGGCTTCTCAGCTTTAATTACAGTGATATTTACTGTACAAGTTAGGACAACTAAGTTTGCAAACTTCTTGCAGTGATGTTGCTAAACTTTTTGAATATCAGAGGGATTATTCATTATGAATTTGTACCAACTGGACAAATCGTTAACCAAGTTTACTATTTAGAAGTGCTGAAAAGGTTGCGTCAAAAAGTTAGATGAAAATGACCTGAACTTTTCATCAACAATTCATGGCTCTTGCATCACGACAATGCACCAGCTCACACAGCACTGTCTGTGAGGGAGTTTTTAGCCAGTAAACAAATAACTGTATTGGAACACCCTCCCTACTCACCTGATCTGGTCCCAATGATTTCTTTCTTTACTTGAAGATAAAACAAATATTGAAAGAAGACATTTTGATGACATTCAGGAAATCAAGGGTAATATGACGACAGCTCTGATGGTCATTCCAGAAAAAGAGTTCCAAAATTGCTTTGAAGGATGGACTAGGCGCTGGCATCAGTGCAAGTACTTCAAAATACTTCAAAGGTGACTGCAGTGATATTCAGCAATGAGGTCTGTAGCACTTTTTCCAGGATGAGTTCGCGAACTTAATTGTCCGGCCTCGTATTACAAGTTCACCTCACTAGGGTGTGGAGGTTCTGTCACAGAGCCCTCACACCTAACACGGGTCTTGGCCAGTAGAAGAAGTGAGAGACAAAGTCTGTGTGAGGCTGGGGGTACAGCCCAGCCTTCTTCTCCTCAGCATTGATTGCTTTGGCAAAACATTCATTAATTTTTTCATTCAAAAATATTTATTAACTTTCTGTTACTGGCTGGGCACTGTGCTAGGCATTGGAGATCAAACAGGGAATGAGAGAAGCATGATTCCTAATGTCCTGGAGTTTTGGGGAAGGAGAGTGACAATCATTAATAATTGCAAATAAACTGACATTTAACTAAAATAGTTTCAGATTGTGATCTGTGCTGAAGAGGAGCCAAGAGGGCTGAGACAGAATCATCGGCAGAGGGAGGATTGAGGGGGTCACACTTAATCCTCACGCTTCCTTCTCAGGGGTCTGTAAACAAGGCCCCCATCATCATGCTCAGATAGGAAAGAGTTGCTTCAAGAAATGATGGATAAAACCGTGGTTTACTCATAACAGAGTTCTCTGGAGACCTTGACATTCTTCTCTCTAACTCCCAGAGTCTTGGCTTTCCCACATGAAGGGGCCCAGTTAATCTGACAAAAGCTTTTCTTCAATTTAAATGACTTATGGTACAGAGACAATACCTTCTGTGGAAATGTTCCTGAAGGCTCAGTTATTAAAAGAAAATTGATTCTCAACTAGGACATGTGATATTTTTAGTTTTTAATATTATTTGTATGTGCTTTGTACTGGACTTTGTTTTATGCAGAGGCACTATACTGATCATACAATAACACAGAATGAACATGACTAATTAATTCTTTCTTCCCAGAAGGATTATAAACAACATCCTTCTGTGAGTAGGAAGCTAGGCTCACAGAAGGCATTTTAAAATATTTATGTGTTGAATGCTGTGACACCCGAAGAACTTGAAGAACTAAACCAACGTGCTGTAGCCTGGATACACCATCCCTGGTTGAGCTACTAGTAAACTTACATTTTTGCAAATTCTTCTCCGAGACATTCCTTCAAACAAGGAGTGTGTGTGTGCACATGTGCTGTTTTTTAGGAGTAGCTATTATCTACAAAAGCATAAAATTTAGAAGAAAAATTTAAAAACTTAGTGGGCTGATTTGATAACCTCTTTCTTCTAGGGAGTAGAATTTAGCATTTTCCTTACAGTGAGAGCCACGGGGCTTTGCTGGTGGCTGGTCACATGCTGTGTTGCCCATTGAGAGTGCCTACTGGTCTGCAGCCAACCTGACAGGACAGTGCAGAGAAATCAGGGAATGGAAACCGAACTGCGTACCAACACCCACCGCTTCCTTGCCTAGACATAAGGCTGGAAGTGGAGAGCCTCACTAAATGAATAGCGCCTGCCTGCCTAGGGTCAAAACAGGGAGGAGGAATAAGCTCGGCAGATTTCCCTACACATGAAGTGGGCCTCCAGCTCGTAAAGAAAGGCTTGTGTCTCTCCTCAGCTATGGCTGATGCTGTGTCCCCAGACCACATTCAAGAAACAAGAGTCTATCATGTTTGAATACCCATGCTTTAGAATGGGCTCTGGAGGGTAGATTCCTACTTTGCAAGGATTTTACCAGATCCAATCTGAAAATGTGTCCTTAAGTGATGCCGAGTGAGATGTCTATGGTGAAGCTTTGCAAACTAGCTTGAAAGATAACAAATTGAATACCAGTGGACAGTTTGCCCATAGCTAAAGACGGTTTTCAGGCTGATGTTGCTCACTGCCTTTATAACCTTGTCTTGTAGACAGAGTGAAGGCACAGAGAACAATGGGGAAGACTATGACCATAAAAGTCAATGGCAGAGGTCATCCCTTCAGCAAGATACCTGTGGCTGGGACTTCCTGTTTCTGCCAATGACTCTTTGTGAAGCTGAACAACACACTGACTTCTTTCTGCCTGTTTCTATAGTGACAAATTGTGAAAGTGCGAAGATGGCTCTTTTCCAGCATAGCTTGAGGGGTTGGTGAGGTTCTTTGAGATTATACAATCAAACATGGGATTTATGATTTAGATATCACATATTTCATTCAGATGGATCTAGGCAAATGCATAAAATACATAACGTTGAATAATAGTTCTTGCTATATGCCAGATAGTCCAAATGCTTACCATGTAGTACTACATTTAATCTCCAAAACAATCCTGTTAGGGAGATATCATAATTATCCCCATTTTATGGATAGAGACATAGAGGTACCAAGGTGATAAATAACTTCATCCTATGTCACATCAAGCACATGGGCCTTTTATGAAAAGAAGTTGGAAGTTAAGGGCCTACAGGTATGTTTTGTTTGATCTTCCTGAAGATTTTTTTTATTTTAAGTTGAAAATAGTTGTCAACAGTTATAAGCTACTCCCTGCTTCTTTTGAAAAACCAGAGTGTCTGGCAGCTTTAGGCTTGCATTCCTGCACAGCAACCATCAGCTGGCATGGAGTAGCCACAGTGCCCTCAGAAGGGGTGTGATCACTCCAGCCTTTCATAGTTCCCACTGGGCCCATTTCAATTAGGTATATTATTTCCTGGCTCCAGTAGCCACTTGAGTTTCAAATCCTGTGCACACTGTCATCGTCAAGGATCTTTATGTAACCAGGAATCACCACCCTTAGCTAGTGTTTTGAGCTTTCACAGGGTGGAAGTTACTGTGCTGGACTCCATAGGGCATGGGCACTAAATTCCCTTCTTCTGTGATTACACATTGAAATATTCTTTTAGAGTTTTAGAAGTATAACATTTCCCATTAGTACCATTGAAGGAACATGGTTCAGTAAAACTAAGGCGTGCAAATGGGCGTGACTTCATACTGATGTAGCAGGAGGTCTGATACAGTTGGGCCCCATCTTGCCTCTCCTTTTCCTCTTCTCAGATTTGCCATTTTGCTTTTTGCAATGATTCATTAAATGAGAGGGAGGGGTTGAGGGTCTCTCTCAAGGAAGGGGAATCATTTCAAAGATTTGTACTACAAAGCCATATACGAACATACATATATTTAGAGAGATTGTGAGTGAGATATATGGATTGTTTTGTTTTTTAGATGTTTTATCTTTTAGAGAAGAATTGGGTTATCTTCTAAAAGCGTTAATAGAATGAAGGCATTTTCTTTCACAGTCCGAGTCACCAAAGACATGGGTCTTCCAGAGAGAATGTCTAGGACCTGGGGGCAGTGAGATGGGAGTGTGTGTGAGGGTGTGTTCAGGGAGATCTATTCTGAGGAGATGGATCAAAGGAAAATTACGTTTTCTGGCCTGAGTGAGCGGGAAGGATTAGAGTACATATGGATAAGGTAGGTGAACATGTTTTTAATTAGCCCCAAACAGTAGCTAGAGATTTCTTCTGCTTCCAAGCAGTCATATAAGGATGGGTCCTTAGGAGCGAGCTCATTATGATTCCTGAGGCATTCCAGAGTCCTTGGCCTCTAAGGAAACACCTGCTATAAATCTCTGTGTTCTGTGACTTCAGTAATTTCTCAGCAAAGCCTTCCTGTTCCCCACTCTGCAACAGTGTCACAGGATGTGTTTTGGAACTATCTATTTCCAGGAAGTGTCAGGGCCTCCACAGCTTCAAGGGCAGCAGGGGCCGCAATGCTCCGTCCATCCTGGACACTGTCAGCTGAGGCCATGGCACACAGAGCACAGAAGTAATGGAAAGAGTGAAAAAAGAGAGCGGTTATTGCTGGGGGCAAGGTTGGGGGGGGATTTCAGGGAAGTCGGGAAAGAAGAGGGCAACAAAAAAAGGATGATTTGGCACAGCCGAGAAGCCAGTGAACGAGGGCTTGGGCAGCACGATAGGCGAAGGGAATATAATTATAACCGCAAAGTTACTGAGTTCTCACTGTGGGACTCGTATTGCCTGAAGCACAATGAAGTACTATTATTCTTCTCATTTTACAAAGGAGGAAGCAGAAACACAGCCAAGGTTAAATCAGGGGTCCAATGTCAAATAGGTAGTAAGTGGCAAAGCTGGGATCCAGGCAGTCTGATTCTACTCCCCACGCTCATAAAACGTCCGTATAGGGTGGCTATGAAACAGAGGAAGGGAAGAAACAAGGTTAAGGCCAGGGATGAACTGGTCAGAGAAGGGCAAAGTGAGAAGGAAAGTGGAGAATTCTCCACGTTGTTTGGTCGCGCCACAGGCCCCCGAAACTTGCAATGAGACTTCAAACCTGGGAATGGGCTCTGAGCCTCAGCCCCCTCATCCATAAACTATGTATGAAAACCCAAATAAACTATCGACAGGATTCAATGCAATGCAATATGGCAGACAGAACGCACTTCGGGTGTTATCGAATGCTTTGCATGTGATGGTTTCTAGATGTTGAGGCTGATTCTGTTAACAGGATGAGTAGGAAGCTTGTTCTGACCACTGCACCTGTGGGTATGATAAGCCGCTTTCCTTCTGTGACGCCTTTTCCTGGCTGATCTTCCTACGTCCCTGTTGTTGGGTAGAGCTGTCATCTTCTTTATGTGACTCTTGCGGCTCTGTTGATTTTTCCCAGTGTCTGAAAGAGCAGCACATTTTTATCCTTACACAGGATCAGTGATCCTGGCCTCCTGCGCCTAAGTTATTGACCATCCTGTTAGTTACTGCCATTGCTCAGAGGTATCAAAGTCAAAGTCAATGCTATGAACACAGTAGCTGCTTGGACTCCCAAGGACCACATTGTTTTCTGTCTTGCCTTAGCAGGGTCATTTGCTCAAAGTCAAATAGAATGGATTCTTCTGTTTTCTTTACAGTGACTGATAGCATCTCGGAGTTTACTGACCTGTTGTCACTGAGCCTGGTGCTTTGTAGGGGATGCTTCCTAAATGGACGAAGTGGGCCGAGGAGACAGAGTGTGCCCACTGGAAAAAGAGGAGGCAGCGATCCCACCTTGTTTCCCATCTGACCTGTCCAGTTGTCTCAGTATGTCATTATCTCTATCCAGGATCAGTGTAGGCACAGCTGTGATATGGGCAAGTCCTACTGCCTTTTGGTTTTCCTTTTCAGGGAACTGCTCTGCAATTCACTTCCCTCTCCTACTCTTCTTTTATTCTCTGTAGGTTGTTAATTAATCCTCACTTGAAATGTCACTGCCGTGTTTGATTTTTCATAACAAAATGGTGAAGAGAGAAAAGACTGCAGGACCCAAAAGGATACATCTTTCCAGAGATAGAATTTTGGGTTTTGGCACAAGAATTCCTACCACCTGAAATTTCCAATTCTGGGCCTTTTCATTTTGGCTTCCCTGTGCTCTGATTGCTTTTCCTCCTGAAACGCAGTAACCATTCAAATATATTAACCTGACTATCCAGCATGATGAATAATGTTCCAGTTATAGAGCATTTTCATTTTCTATAAAAGAAATGAGGGGAAAAAAAGCAAGAGACTTTTTAAGGCTATTTTGCAAATGTTTCTTTCCATTTCCATTATTCTGCCAAAGCTTAAACATCTTCAGGATTCAAATTTTTACTGCACAAAATAGTTCATTTCCTTCACAGGCGAGTAAATGTGCTCATGAGCTATCCTACTCATCCTTTCTTCCTATTCCCTGTGAATGTCATTAGCAATTAATTAAATTCTAGAAAACTTATTAAACACCAATCATGAGAAAGCCACCTCAGTGAACTCACAGACTGGTTAACCACCCCAAACTCAAAGATCACCTATTATACGAAGGCTTTCCCGGTTTTAAGCATTTGTTGGTGTCTTTCTCTATATGTTCCTATAGCTTCCTGGTCTTACCTATATTACAAAAATTCTCATAGTGTTTTATAATTACATTTTGTCTTTTTAAAGCTTTTTATTTTTGTTTTTACGATTTTTCAATTACAGGCGTCATACAATAGCATATTGGTTTTGTTTTCCTCTCTAGATGGATGGAAGGTGGAGATCATGCCATTTTCCTCTTTGTATCTTTTGGGAGATAATTTTCCTTGGTATTTCCTGTGAACTTTTGTTATGGACTATCTTTTCAAGGATGTTTGTATAGCAAATAGCCTTGGAAGATGTAGTGTCTCATCCTAGGGCAGAAGGAAGATATGTTTTTTCTGACCAGAATAATGAGCATATCTCGCTTGGGGTGAAGGTCGAGTAGATTTTTTAGCAACTTCCTTTAAAAGATGGAGTTTCCTAAGCTCAGCGTTCCTAAGCTGTGACACAAACCCGCCATACATGCAGCACCCACCTGGGGCGGTCTCTACATCATCTGCAGTGAACTTGGGAGGAACAGGGGAGGGAGAATGGTGTAAACACACAGGTCATTCTGCCTGAGGTGTTGTGAGTTATCAAGTCATTTTCTCTGATGCCATGGTCTTGTATCTTCTGCCAACCTCCCTGAAGTGGGGCTAACCTGTTAGCTGGCAAGGAAGGCAAAATCTCAGACCCTTCACTGTTCTTTTTTATCTAGCATGTTGCCTGGCACAGTGTGGAGTGACCTAGATGTTCAGTTATATTTAATTTAATTGCAATTTTATTTTAACTATAAGTGAATGTTTTCATTAATATTTTTTATTTACTAGCTGTAGTATCTTGGTAAATATCTTAATCTGCCTCACCTCAGTTTCCTTATGTGTAAAATGGGAAGAATAAAAGTATCTACCTTATAGCTTTGTGGTGGATGTGGAGATGAACTGCCCAGACACCCCTTTTGGGGGAGGACCTGTTGCCTATTTGCAGAGACTGCCTTTAGGGTCTGCCTCAGCTGCCAAGTCACATCACCTGAGGTCACACCATTGCCTGGGTAGTGTGAATCCGGTGACTGCTGAGTGCGTATATAAGCTGTAGAAAGCACGACCATTCAGGTCTCATGTGGGACAAGAGTGTTGAGCAATTATTTGCTTCGGAGCCCTCTGCTGGATTGTTAAACCTGCGTATCAATTCAGTTTCTCCCTCTGTGCAATTCTACTTCCTTTTACATATTTCTCTTCCTTGTACAGGTTTTGGTTTCTAATAAACATCTTACTCTCCCACTCGTTCCCTGTGCCCAACTCTGTCTCAGCAACAGCTTCTGGAGAACCCTAACTGCATCAGAGTTACTGTGGTGATAGGAGAGTTAGGGTATGTAAATCACTCAGAGTGGTCCTCGCACATAGTTGGTATACATTAAACATTAGCTTATTGTCATCGCTAACATTATCATTATGATCAACCATACGAACACACTAGTAGCATGGTTCTTGCAACTAAGGATGTCTGTGCTCCACTAAGTGTATCTGGAAAGGAGCACAAAAGGGTTATGAAGTAATTCGAAACCATGTAATAAGGCGATTAGTTGAAACAATCAGAGATATTCAACCTGGAGATGGAACACTTATGCAGACAACGTGGTAGCTGTCTGCCAATACTCAAAAGGTTGTGACGTGAAAGTGAGAGTAGATTTATTTTATAGGTGAACCTAAAAGTAAAGACAGGATATTGAAATGAGGCATATTTGGGCTCCAGGTGAGGAAAGATTTTGAACATGGCTGCTTAGAATAGAATGGTCCAGGCTCTCAGTGAAGGGACCCTTGTCAGAAATAATGTCAAGAAGACTCCCGGTCTTGATGAGGATGAGCAGGAGGGGTATAGATCTGATTCTCACTGAGATTACTGGTTGAAAGAAAATTTAGAAATCTAGTAGGTAAACAATCCACAGGAGGCAGAAAGCTCATATTTACCTTCTCAGTATTTCCAAAACAAGTATCTTCGAGTTGTTAGCTATGTACTGTTGATTAAATGATTGGTAAACCAACTCTTAGTGGCCAATATTTTCATTTCTAGTTTGCTAGTTTAATTCATCGATTATAATACATGTGCTCAAATAGACATAAACATTTATACAAACTCATTGTGTAATGGAAAGCCTGGAGATGTGAAACTTTAAAAAATATATACATATTTAGCAAGAGATACTATCAAAAAATTTCCTAGAGAAAATGAGGTTTAGGATATTCTGGAGAAAACCTTTTTGTTTGTGAAGACGACTGGAGTGGCTCCTTTTGGCAATGTAGATGTGAGGTAAGGATCCTACCCCTGACTGGTCTGGACATTTATTTCCTGTCCCCATTTTAAAAGTTTCTGGACAAGAGATAGGCATCTTTCCCAAGGGCTCAAAGAGCCTTCTGGGGACATGGTATTCTAGCCTTTGATAGTTTCCCTCTAAGTTTGAAAATTATTAAACTCTATCTAATGTACTGGGTGGCTCTGCCTAGGTTAGTCCTGAAGTGAAAGTGGGTAGAAGGAAAATCGTGCTCTACATTCTGAGCTGGTCACGCAGATCTTCAAGAGGTTCTATCGAGCTCACTCAAAGGCCAGGACGTGTCTGACTCAGCGTTCCTGGCATTATAAAGAGGTCTGGGGTGTGTGTGTGTGTGTGTGTGTGTGTGTGTGTGTCCATGTCAAACTAGATGTTTCCAGTACTTATCCAAAACTGATTTCTTGAGTCAATATGGGGACTTCACATAAAAAGAAAATAACCCTTTTGTCATGTTCTGAATGAGTACATGCATGTTTTCAGTGGAAGATGCTGCTAGCTAAGTCTGACCTGCAAACTCAGCATGGTGTCCTATTTCAGGCTATGCAAACTGGCCCAGCCTCTTTTTTTGTTTGTTTGTTTGTGATTATGTTAACGTGACAGACACATTTCACTTTTCTCCCCTGATCTCTGGTTTTGGTTGGGTGATCATTGCAAGGGTTAGCCTAAAGGGTCCTGTCTCCTTGGAAGGCTTTGTCCAGTTTGCAACAAGCTTTTGTGGAGAGAACAGAGGTAGCTCTAACACTGGGAAGACTTTGCTTTTCTCTGCCACCAGAAACCTGATATCTGCATAGCTCATGCCTGGATCACTAAATTACTGCCGGACACTATGATTTCTGGCACCACAGCAGCAGCAGCAGCAGCAGCAAATACAATTAAGAATGATGCATTTCAGGAGACTGACGAGATTTTCTGATGTCTTCTCTCTGAATCACTAATAACCAAGACTGACCCTCTTTGTTTGAATAAAAGCCCTTGGCCTCATAGACTATTATAAAAAGGGAATGAGACCCTAATGAGAAAAACAATTTCCAGACAAGTAGGAGGGGCTAAGATTAGATTAATTTGATCACGAAAAGGTATGTAAACTTCTTTTAAGAGGTGGAATATGCCAGATGCTACTGGTTAGGATAAGCTAGCTCACAACAAAATCTATAACCGTGCGTACCACGACATTGCCAGAATCCAATGAGCCAAATTGGATTTCAGTTAAGCTAAATTTCAAATTCAGATTAATATTAACCACCACATTAATCTTTTTTTTTTTTATGGTGCTTCTATCTCCTTTGTTACTTTGGGACCCTTCTTTAGTGGTAAGGGCTCCTTGTAAAGGAGAGACATTCAGTCATAACTCAATACATTTCAAACACAAAGATATTTGTTCAAAAACCTCAGCTTAAAAGGCTGAGATGATGGTGAATCAAGGACACAGGGACTTTATTTTTTTAAGCAGTAGTGAAAAGGGCAATGAGGGTACTCTAGCTAGTAATGGCATCCTCAGTGAGCACTTCAGTGATAAAGTAAGAAAAATGAGTTAAAATTCATATGTCTGGAGGGTCCAATCATGAGATCGTATGTAGAGGAGCTGGAACAGAGGTTCCTGCTAAACTGTACCTGTACATGTCTTGCCAGACAGTGTATAAACATTTAACTCAAGGAATAGAAAGAAATTGTGCCCACCATCTTTTGTGATAACATACAATCTTATATTCTGATGTTTTCCCAAATACTCTGCAGTTGAGAGTAGTCACTCCTCTATCATTTGAAGTAGCTGATAGGAACGTCTTTGAGGTTTTTAACTGAATGCTAAAAGATGATTCCAGAAGTTTCCTATTGTCTGGAAATATTCAGCTTTTAAGTTCAATTAGTCATGTAGTCTCGAAAAAGTAAAAAGAGACAAAAAAAAAAAAAAAAAGACAGGCATTTCATTTAGTTTCTCCTGGTGTTTCCCTTTACATATAACCTTTGAGTTAGATAATTCTCTCCCAAAGGAATAACACTTTCTGTCACTAATCTCTAGGTAACACAGTCAAGGGAAATAGAGAATAGATTCGATAATAGATTTGAGTCCGTGGATATTTTACTTACCCATTAGTAGGGTAGGAAATGGGCCAGACAAAAATAATAAATTGACTTAGAGAGAAAATATCTACTTGTCCATGGAGAGACCACATGGGCATGATGGAAGGAAGTTCATAATGTACAAGATTTTTTTTTTTTTTACAGCAAATTTTAAATGTTTTAAAATCTGTATAGACAGGACAAAACTAGGGGTGGTACATTAGCCATTAGTCTGAAATTTTTAAAAAACTTAAAACAATATGTTATATACTCAGTAGTGGATTCATTCTACTTTGACCAAAGCAAGTGTACAGGAATTATAGAGTTCCGCAGCAGCATTGTTTTTAATAGCATCAAACAGGAAATAATCATTTCCACTGGTATATGACTTGTGTAAATCAGGAGTCTGTAAACTATGACCTGTGGGCCAAATCCAACCTTTAATAAATGTAATTTAGTTTGTTTTCAAATATATATGTACTTTCTGGGAAGTTTTATTGGAGTATAACCACATCCAATTACGTATTGTGCATGGCAGAGTTAAGTCATTGTGAAAAAGACCATGTAACTCACAAAGCCGGAAATATGAATTATATGATCCTTTGCAGAAAAAATTTGCCAACCACTGATGTAAATGATTGCACATATGTTCACTGGAACAATCTATTGCCATTAAAAGACTGCAAAGATTGGTGTATGGTGATATGAAAAGGTATCTGATATTAAGAAAAAGTGAAACAAAATAGTGTGATGTATTTTTAGATTCAATTTGCCTAAAAACAAAGACTATAAATATACATCAATATTTTCCAGAAGAGTATGCAAGAAACTTAATGATTACCTCTGGGGAGTGGACTTACAAGGTGGCACTGGGGAGAGGGAGAAGAAATTATTTGATATTCTCTATCATTAAAAAATTTTAATTTCCATAATTGCATTTATATTTGAAAATAAACTAAATTAGATTTAAGTCATGGACATTTGTTAAGAATATGTTTATATATAGCACAAATTAATATGTTTAACAGCATAATAATAATGCCCATCTTCTTTTTATTATCATATATATATATATTTTTAATTAAAGTTTATTAGGGGTGACAGTTGTCAGAAGTTACATAGATTTCAGGTGTACAATTCTAATAAATCATCTATATATCACATTGTGTGTTGACCACCCAGAGTCAATTCTCTTTCCATCACCATATATTGGATCGCCTTTACCCTCATCTATCACCCCCTCCCCCCTTACCCTCTGATAACAACTAAGCTATTGTCTGTATCTATGAGTTTTTGTCTCTTCATTTGTTTTTCTTCTTCTTTTGTTGTTTTATATACCACAGTTTTATATACCACAGTGAAATCATATGGTTCTCTACTTTTTCTGTCTGACTTATTTCGTTCAGCATAATAATTTCAAGATCCACTCATGTTATTGAGAATGGTACTATTTCATCTTTTCTTATGGCAGAATAGTATTCCATTGTGTATATATACCACTACTGCTTTATCCAATCATCTATCGAAGGACACTTTTGTTGTTTCCATGTCTTGGTCATTGTAAATAAAGCTGCAGTGAACATTGCAACACATATATCTTTACGGATAAATGTTTTTAGATTTTTTGGGGTAGATACCCAGGAGAGGGATTGCTGTCTCATATGGTAATTCTATTCTTAATTTTTTGAGGAAACTCCACACTGTCTTCCATAGTGGCTGCACCAATCTGCATTCCCACCAATAGTGAATGAGGGTTCCTTTATCTCTACAGCATCTCTAACACTTGTTATTATTTGTCTTGTTGATGATAGCCATTCGAACTTGTGTTAAATGTGATATCTCATTGTGGTTTTTATTTGCATTTCTCTGATGATTAGTGATGTTGAACATTTTTTCATATGTCTTTTGGCCATTTGTATGTCTTTGTAGAAATGTCTATTCAGGTCCTCTGCACACTTTTTAATGGGATTGTTTGTTTTTGTTGTTGTTGAGTTGTATGAGTTCCTTATATATTTTGGATATTAGCCCCTTATCAGAGGCGCTGTTTGTAAAACTCTTCTCCATTCGGGTGACTGCCTCTTTATTTTGTTGATGGTTTCTTTTGCTGTGCAGAAGCTTTTTAGTTTGATATAGTCCCATTCATTTCTTTTAGCTTTTACTTCCCTTGCTTTTGGGGTCAAATTCATAAAATGTTCTTTGAACCCAAGGTCCATAAGTTTAGTACCAATATTTTCTTCTATACAGTTTATTGTTTCAGGTCTTATGTTTAGGTCTTTGATCTATTTTAAGTTAATTTTGGTATATGGTGACAGATAGCAGTCTAGTTTCATTCTTTTTTTGTGTTTCATTCTTTTGCATGTGACTTTCCAATTCTCCTAGTACCATTTGTTGAAGAGGCTCTCTTTTCTCCATTGTGTGTTTTTTTCTTTTTTGTCAAAAATTGTCTGTCTATGTTTTTGTGGGTTTATTTCTGGGTTCTCAATTCTATTCCATTGGTCTGTGAGTCTGTTTTTCTACCCATACCATGCTGTTTTGATTATTGTTGCCCTGTAGCACAAGTTAAGTCAGGGAGTGTGATAACTCCAGCATTGTTCCTTTTTTCTTAGAATTGCTTTGGCTATTTGGGGTCTTTTGTGGTTCCAAACAAATCTAATGATTTTCTGTTCTGTTTTTTTTAAAAAATGCCATTGGGATTTTGATGGGGATTGCATTAAATCTGTATATTGCTTTGGGTAACATGGCAATTTTAACTATGTTGATGCTTCCAATCCATGAACATGGAATGTCTTTCCATTTCTTTGTGTTTTCTTCAATTTTTTTTTTTTTAAGTCTTATAGTTTTAAGTATATAAGTCTTTCACATCCTTGGTTAAGTTTATTCCTAGGTATTTTATTCTTTTTGTTGCAATTGCAAAAGGAATTGTTTTGGTTTTTTTTGTTGTTGTTTGTTTCTTTTTCTGCAATTTCGTTGTTAGTATATAAGAATGAAATGGACTTTTGTACATTGATTTTGTAGCGGACAACTTTTACTTTATTCGTTTATTGTTTCTAATAGCTTTTTGATGGATTTTTTAGGGTTTTCTATATATAGCATCATGTCATCTGCAAAGAGTGACAATTTAACTTCTTCAGTTCCAATTTGGATGCCTTTTATTTATTTCTCTTGCCTGATTGCTTTGGTTAGGACTTCCAATACTATGTTGAAAAGCAGAGGTAATAGGGGAGAGCCCTGTTGTGTTCTGGAATGTAAAGCAAAGGGCTTCAGTTTTTCACTGTTTATTATGACATTAGCTGAGGGCTTGTCATATATAGTTCTTTATTATGTTCAGGTATTTTTCTTTTATACCCATTTTATTAAGTATTTTAATTCTAAGGATCTTGTCAAACACTTTTTCTGCATCTAATGATATAATCATATGATTTTCGTCCTTTATTTTGTTTATGTGATGTATCACATTGATCAATTTGTGTATGTGGAACCATCCTTGTGCCCCTGGGATGAACCCCACTTGATCGTTATGTATAATGTTTTTAATGTGTTGTTGCATTCGATTTGGTAGAATTTTGTTTAGGATTTTTGCATTTGTATTCATCGGAGATATTGGTCTGTAGTTTTCTTATTTTGTGTTATCCTTACCAGGTTTTGGTATCAGAGTAATGTTGGCCTCATAAAATGAGTTAGAAAGTGTTGCCTCTTCGTCAATTTTTTGGGAAGAGTTTGAGTAGGACAGGTATTATATCCTCTTTGAATGTTTGGTAGAATTCAGTAGTAGAATTCAGAAGGTAGAATTCAGTAGTTAAGTCATCTGGTCTCTGACTTTTGCTTTTGGGAAGTTTTCAGATGACTGATTCAATTTCCTTACTGTTGATCGGTCTATTTTGATTTTTTTAATTCTTCATAATTCATCCTAGGAAGACTATGTGTTTCTAATAATATGTCTATTTCTTCTAGATTATTGAATTTGGTGGCATATACTCCTTCATAGTATTCTTGGATGATCCTTTGTATTTCTATGGCATTGTGATAACTACCCCTCTTTTATTTCTGATTTTGTTTATTTTTGTCTTTTCTCTTTCTATCTTAGTGAGTCTAGCCAAGGGTTTGTCAATTTTATTAATCTTTTCAAAGAACCAACTCTTTGTTGCATTAGTTTTTTTCTAGTGTCTTTTTGTTCTCTATTTCATTTAGTTTTGCTCTGATTTTTATTGTTTCCTTTCTTCTGCTGACTTTGAGTTTAATTTGTTCTTCTTTTTCTAGTTTTTAAAGGTGTAACGTGGGGTTATTTATCTGGAATTTTTCTTGTTTCTTAAGGTGGGCCTGTAATGATATAAATTTCCCTCTTAAAACGGCTTTTACTGCATCTCAAAAATTTTGGTAGGATGTATTTTCATTCTCATTTGTTTCTATGTATCTTTTGATCTCTCCTCTTATTCCTTCTTTGACCCAGTCGTTCTTCAAAAGTATGTTGTTTAATCTCCACATATTTATGGTTTATCCTGCTTTTTTTTCCCAAACCAAATTCTAGTTGGTTTTCTATGTATCAAAAGATACATAGAAACAAATGAGAATGAAAATACAGTGGATATGCAATTTCAAAGCTTTGTGATCAGAGACTATGCTTGGTATGATTTCAATCTTCTTAAATTTGCATAGGCTAGTTTTACGTCCCAATATATGGTCTATCATTAAAAATGTTCCATGTACACTAGAAAAGAATGTATAGTCTGGTGTTCTAGGATGAAGTACTCTATAAATGCCAGTTATGTCCATTTCATCTAATGTGTCATTTAAGGCTGCTATTTCTTTATTTATTTTCTGTTGGATGATCTATCCATAGCTGTCAATGATGTATTCAGGTCCCCTACTATAATTGTGTTTTGGTCAATTTCTGCCTTCAGTTCTGTTAGTAGTTGCTTTGTGTATTTTGGCACTCCCTGATTGGGGGCATAAATATTGATGATTATTATGTCTTCTTGTTTGGTAGTCCCCTTTATCATTATGAAATGTCCATCTTTATATCTTGTTACCTTTTTTATCCTGAAGTCTGTTTCATCTTATATCAGTACGGATATACCTGATTTTCTCTGCATACCATTTGTTTGGAGTATCAGTTTCCACCCTTTCACTTTGAGTCTATATTTGTCCTTGTAGCTGAGATGTGTCTCTTAGAGGCAGCATATGGTTAGGTTTAGTTTTTTGATCCAATCTGCTACTCTGTCTTTTTATTGGTGAGTGCAGTCTATTTACATTTAGGGTGATTATTGATATATGAGAATTTCCTATCATTCTTCTCTGGTTTTCTGGTAGGATGGTATCTCCATTGTTTCTTTGTATTTTTGGTGCTGTCTATTATTTCAGCGTGGTGGTATTCTATGATTTTTTCCTCGATTTTTTTT
The DNA here is from genome assembly GCF_964194185.1 of Rhinolophus hipposideros. Classification (NCBI taxonomy): domain Eukaryota; kingdom Metazoa; phylum Chordata; class Mammalia; order Chiroptera; family Rhinolophidae; genus Rhinolophus; species Rhinolophus hipposideros. The sequence continues at coordinate 16,372,221 of NC_138051.1, read as the reverse complement.
TTTTATGTTTTATATTTCATGTCTGGATTTTTTATAGTGGTTACCATTAAATTTATGTAAAAGAAAGTTTGATATTTAGAATATTCCATTTTCTTCAGCATGCTTACTTTCTCCATTCCCTTGTGCCAGTCAGACCTTTACTCTCTCCCTTTTTATGTTTTTTTTTTTTGTCACAAATCATCCCTGTTTATGCTGTGAGTTGATTTCTGTGCTGCAAATTGTCTTTCTCCTCTTTTTTGAAGTTTCTTTTTCTTTCCTTTTTTACCCTGTATGTTATGTTTAAGTGTATAGTGTTCTATTTGGTGTAGGGGTTGCCATTTTCTGCTTCTGTCTGTTCATAATACTACTCATGGTTTTGTATTCTTTTGCTTTTTTTGTTTCAGGTTGAATATCCTCCTTCACTATTTCTTGTAGTGCAGGTAGTGTTTTAGAAAATTCCATCAGCTTCTGTATGTCTGGGAAGGTCTTTATTCTTCCTTCATATCTAAAGCATATCTTTGCTGGATATATTACTCTTGGCTCATAATTTCCTCTCTTTGAATATTTGATTCCACTCTCTCCTGGCTTGTAGAGTTTCTGCTGAAAAATCTGATGATAACCAAATGGGCTTTCCTTTGTAGGTTACTGTCTTTTATTCCCTGGCTGCCTTGAGGATTCTTTCTTTGTCGTTGATTTTAGACAGCTTCAATACAATGTGTCTTGAAGAAGGCCTTTGGGATTAAGGTAATTAGGTGTTCTATTTGCTACTTGGATTTGAGGATCCAGTTCTTTTCACAAATTTGAAAAGTTCTTATCTACTATTTGTTTGAATATAATCTCTGTTCCCTTCTCCATTTCTTCTCCTTCTGGTATGTCCATTATTCTTATATTGCTCTTTCTGATGGAGTCAGGAAGTTCTTTCATTTCTTTTAACTCTCAGTTCTCTCTGTTCTTCCATGTGTGTCATTTCCAGATTTCTATCTTCAATGTCACTGATTCTTTCCTCCATCTGGTCAACTCTATTACATAAGCTGGCTATTTCATTCTTCATTTCTTTTATTGAGTTTTTAATCTCCAGAAATTCCATTTGGTTCTTTTTTAAAATTTCAGTCTCTTTGGTAAAATGTTCATTTTGTTCTTTGATTGTGTTTCTGAGTTCATTAAAATTCTTGTCTGTGTTTTCTTACATCTCATTGAGTATTTTCAGAACTGCAATTTTGAATTCTCTGTCATTTAAGTCACATATTTCCATGTCTTTAAGATCATTTTCTGGAGACTTTTTGTTTTCTTTCTGAGCTGTCTTATTACCTTGGTTATTCATGGCAATTAATGCATTTTTATTTCTCTTTTTAGGCATCCACAGGTGTGGGTTCTGCAACAGGTTGATAGGAAGAAGTCTTTTTTTGCTTTGCAGTAGGTGTTGGTAGAATGTTTTATCTTCTCTCCGACTGCAGCCTTTTATATTCTCTCATGCTGTAGTGTTATATTTTCTCTGCACTGTTCCAGCCTCTCACACAATGGGGGGATTCCCTCGAAGGTGGGCTTCTCCTCTGTGAACAGGTTGCCTGGGTCACAGGGCACTGCTTCCGTGGGGTATGTGGAGAGCTTCTGAAGTTCCAGAGCTCTTCGTGCACCAGTTTCAGAATCTGTGTGTTTCAGCGGCTCTGTTTACTCCTGCATGAATCTGCCCAAATAGGTGGGGACTGGGGTGTGGTGGGTCGTGGGAGGAGGCTCAGAGCAATGGCAGCAACCACCAGCACAGCCAGTCCTGCACCCAAGGCTCCCTCCCCTTTGCCGGAACTACTAGTTGGGCTGTGAGTCTGTGGCTGTGGGCCGCAGTTCTCAGAACTTTACATAGTCTGTTCTTTTGATCTAACACTGCTACCATTCTGCTTCTACTGTGTTTCCCCGAAAATAAGACCTAACCGGAAAGTAAGCCTTACCATGATTTTTCAGGATGACATCCCCTGAACATAAGCCCTAATGCATCTTTTGGAGCAAAAATTAATATAAGACCCGATCTTATTTTCAGGGAAACATGATAGCACTGGGCAGGTGGGGGTGGGGCAAGATCTGGGAGGGTAGGGAGGAGGCTGCTAGGCTCTGTGCCTAAGCCTTGTGTTCTCTGCTCAGCAGTGAGGGCTTAAACAGCTGTTTTCCCCCTTCTTCCCTCAGTCTTTGCTCCGAGGTCTCTGCTGTGAGCATTGGGTTCAGCCGTTTTATGTGCTGATCCCTCAGGCAGGACTGTGGACCATAAGTGGAGCACCAGCAATTTGAATTCTTCCCTCTCCCACAGTTGTGGTATTTCCGGAATGCAGGGAGCTCCGAGCTCTGAGCTCTAGTCTGCTCCTGAGACCAGAGGACTGCTTCCCCACACTTCCTCCTTCTTTCTTCCTCGCTCACCCAACTTGCCCACTTGTAGATGATTTCAGATGCGTGTCTCTTAGTCTTGCCTGTCTACTGCTCAGGGAGTCCTTTGTAGAGTTATAGTTGTACAATTTGTTGTAAATTCCAGGGGAGATTTCAAGATGCTCACCTCAAGTCGCCATTTTTATGATGTAATTTTTAAATCTATTTTTTGGTGACAATGAGCTTTTAACTTCTTGTCCTTAAGAAAGACATCACATGACATTTGCTGATCACCATGTCTGGGTTGTTCCCTTTACCTTTGATCTTAGAAAAAGCATTTTAAATACAATGACACTCAGGGTACTTACAAATCTCTTTATACGCGAAAGGAAGATGATCCAGTAATGAAAATATTGACATTTCTTTTCAGAGTTTTTTAGGTCCTTGAATTTACCTTTAGAAAAAACCCTGTTTAAATGCTGACCAGCTCTGCCCTTGCTCAGTTCTTATCTCTTATAGCCTCATGTTGAAAGATAATGAATCTCATTAGATAGGGAGAACACACAGTCTTTGTGAATTGTTGTATCTGATTTTCTGTTTTTGTGTTATTTATCATAGATTCTTTTGCAAGCACCGAGGCTATAAAGTACATAAGTTTTTAAATTATTGTTAGTCACTGAGAAACAGACAATGCAAATTTTCCTATTATTTTACACAGTGTCATTAATAAAAAGTAAAAATTAGTCTACTTATCATAACACTGGCTTATGTGTCACCTATCCTTCCTTCCTAAAACTGGCTTTTTAAGTAAGTTAAAAACTTATTTTACAAAGAAGACAGAATGCTCATGAGATACTGTGGAATTGAGGTGACATGTCATCTAGGTCTTTGTTCAGAATGATATGTTTTTAGGTGCTCAAACAAGACTGCAGATTGTTGCCATCTCTTAAAAATCACTTATTAATTACTTACTGCATGCTCACAGTTCTGACACATTGTGGATGGACATTAAAGAAAAAATATGTGGACTCCACTTTTAGGAATTTTCCCATTCAACTAAGGAAATATGACCAGACTATGTGGATATTACTTAAGATTTTTACATAATTTTCATGACCAAGTGGAAAATGCTCTACCACATATCAGCTGAATGATCTTTTTCTTTTTCTTTTTTTGGTGTTCAATATTATTTTTTTACTCTTTATTTATTTTGACCTTCAATATTATTTTATATTAATTTTAGGTGTATAGGATAGTGGTTAGGCATTTACATAATTTAAGAAGTGATCTCCCTAACTAGTCTAGTACTCACCTGGTACCATAAATCGTTATTACCATATTATTGACTATATTCCCTATGCTTTACTTTACATCCCCGTGACTATTTTGTAGCTACCAATTTGTACTTCTTAATCCCTTCATCTTTTCACCCTACCTCTAACCTCCTTCTATCTATCACCCCAATAAATCTAGTATCCATCTGACATCATACATAGTGATTACAATATACCTTACATCCCCACGACTACCATGTAACAGCAAATATATATTTCTTAATTCCTTCCCCTTTTTCACTCACTTCCAACGCCCTTCCCATCTGGCAACCATCAAAATGTTCTCTGTATCTATACATTTGTTTCTGTTTTACTGTTTGTTTATGTTGTTCTTTAGATTCCACATATAAGTGAAATTATATTGCATCTGTCTTTCTCTATATGACATATAATCCACTCAGCATAAAACCTTCCAGGTCCATCCATGCAGCCACAAATGGCAAAAACCCATTCTCATCCATGACCAATCAATATTCCATTGTATATATGTACCACCTACTCTTTATCCATTCATCCATCAATGAATACCCACGCTGCCTCCACATATTGGCCATTGTAAACAATGCTGCAATGAATATATGAATGTACACATCCTCTTGGAGTGGTGTTTTGGGTTTCTTCAGATAAATATCAGAAGTGAGATTACTGGATCCTTCTTTGTCTCTTGTTATAGCCTTTGTCTGGTGTAAGTATTGCTACCCCAGATTTTTTTCTTCTTTGTTTCATTTTCATGAAATATCTTTTCCTTATCCCTTTACTTTCAGTCTGTGTTTGCCTTTTGATCTGAAGTGAGTCTTTTATAGGCAGCATATATAAGGGTCTTATTTTCTTATTCATTCAGCCACTTTATCCTTTGATTGGTATATTTAATCCATTTACACTTAAAGTAATTGTTTATAGATATGTAGTTATTGCCATTTTATTATTCATATTTTTGATCTTTGTTTTCTTCTTTAAAAAGTCCCTCTAATATTTCTTGTAATAGTGGTTTGGTGGTGATGAATTCTTTTAGCTTTTTCTTGTCTGGGAAGCTCTTTATCTGTTCTTCAATTCTAAATGTTAGCTTTGTGTGTAGAATAATCTTGGTTGTAGGTCCTTGCTTTTCATCATTTTAAATATTTCCTGCCAATCCCTGCCAATTTCTAATGGTCACACACTGGTTTGGGACTAGCATATTCCACATTTCTGCCCCTCCTATCAATCTCAAGGTAGTTTCTTCTGTATGTCCATAGTTGTAGGGCTTCTGTTCACTTAGACTACAGGTGATTCCCAATAATGGTTGTTTTGTAGTTTAGTTGTAGTTGATGTGGTCCTGAGAGAGGTGAGCATAACATTTACCTACTCCACCATCTTTACTGGAAATCTTTTATGGATATTTTTGCTGAATATCTATGCAATATCTTGTATTTATTTTGACTAGTAAATAGAGTAAGTGTTGTCTCATATTTAAACATTTACCTACAATTTTAGGTTCGCTATTTGCTTTTGGTGATTACAATTCACCTCATCATTAATAAAAATTACCTCATCATTAACTCATAAAGAAATCATTGAAGCACTTTATCCCAATTAAATAGTTTATATCTTTTTAATATATTTTCACTATGAGGAATTTCACATTATTCTGCTTGTTTTCCAATGTGGTTTATACAGCACTATTTTAAAAACAAATTGAGTCTTAAAACATTTTTTTTTCCCCTATGGAATACATGTTTTGTAAGTTAAATTTACCAGGATGAGTTTGGTTAATAATAACACCATATAAGTTTCAGATGTACATCTTTATGATATGACATCTGATACTCACCTGAAGTCTAATTTCCTTCCATCACCATACACTTGACCCTCCTCAACCTCCTCATTCTGAGTCTTTAAAAAATTTTTTAACTTTTTTGTTTCTAACTTTATAGGAAAATGTTTGATTTGAGACATGTTTAAATGCTTGATTTTTTTTTATCTGCAAAATGGAAAGGAAAATTCCGCTGGCTTTATCAAATAATTTTTTGTGTGTTATAAAGAATTTTTCAGTGTTCAATCAACTATCAGTTCTTTCAAGTATATCATTTTGGCACAGTTTTTGTGCAATCAAAATGTGGACAGTCACAAGAAGGACTTTGTGTGTGTGTGTGTGTGTGTGTGTGTGTGTGTGTGTGTGTTAAATGTGCATGGTAAATGTGATTAAAAGAAACACTGTTCTAAAAAATCTAAACTCTGGAATTTTAGACTCTTTTACCACAATGATGGGAAAGTTACACATCAACTGTGAAAAATTAGAGAACATGAACTTCAAATAAAAGCAATATCAATGTTCCTTTCAGCCTGAAAACTCTACTTTTAGAAACAGTGCCTCTGTTTCTCATCTCTAAAGTGGGGGGTGACTAGGTTACTAAATCACCTCCCAAAATTCAGGTTCATGTGCCCAATGTGCTAGTATACAAAAACACTGAGATAACAATGTTTGGAGACAGAGGAAGGTTTTTTTCAATTTGGCCACTGTGAGAGGACAGGAGAGCAAAATCTCTCAAACCCATCTTTCCTAAAAAGCACAAGTAGGGAGTTTTTAAGCAGCTAGGGAGTAAGGAAGGTGGGGTTTCACGGAACCGAGGAGAAATTCTCTGTTTCTTCATTTTGTGCTGCCAGACTTCTGGGTGTCAATAGCTGGTTGCAACTTTCTTAATGGCATTTATTCTTTCTGCAAAATGAACTCAAATTCTCCTTATAATGGTGGAGTTATTGCTTCCTGCTTGACAAAGAAACAGTACATCAGCAACATAAAATTATATTATGAGAACAAGGGGTGCTGTGTTGAAAACCAAGATTCTGCAAAATATCTCATAATTGTGCGTTGGTGACATTATCTTAAAGCAAAAAGCAGAAACTCGTCATCTTGTGACTATCTCTGTTGTTTAAGCTATCATTGCTTTGTGCTTAACTAGCTATATTTTTCTATTATCTCCAGCAAAGTGTACTTTTAAACATTTCTCCTGGAACTTGCTGCACAGTCAGGCCTTCAGAACTCGATTAACATTTTGACTATAAGCTACATGACAACCAAAACAATTGAAACATTTAGTTAAAGCCTATACCCGTATCTCTAGACTCGATGCTCTAATACTGAAACGTGTTTACTATTGGCTGTCAGCTTCAGTTATACTTGCTTCGCTGATCGTTGTGAAAAATAAATGAATTTATACTAGAGAAACTTATAAATGATAAACTTGCGTACCAGAACTTTGCAAAATATGGTATACAACCACTATTGGTTTGCAAGATGATTTTTAGGAGGATGAAAAATTTTGCATTCTAATGGTTATTTATTTATTTTATATTTACCTTTTGTTTATGGTGAGTGATATATTACACTTATGGTAGCTTCCTTCGAAATTAGTTTTCAGAAGTACAAATGTGGGTCAATTTAGTGAAAAATATTAAATAACATACTATAGGTGGAATGCAAATATGACAAAAATTGTTATGATCTTATATGAATAACTAAAGTGTGGGGAAGATTGCATTATAGAGATATACATTTAATTTGGATTTTCATATTTTGCCTTATGGTTCTCAACTGGCATTGTTTAATCTGCTGTGGCTGCAAATATACTATGATAGAACCAGACACATGGAACCCTTTTGCAGTAAAGGAAGAAAGAAAAGAAGCAGATGCTTGAGGCATCCAGGAAAGGAACCTCACTGTAGCTAAAATTCCTGCAAATGCTGGGCCCATAGTTTCAAGTTAGTGTAGGTTGGGCAGACTTCACTGAGAGAAGAAAACCAGAGGATTTCTTCTGTTAACAGGATTGAAAAGTATACTTCTAGGAAGGATTTTCAACATATTTGAGAAACTACTTTAGGCACATTAAAGGATGTTCTGGAGAAGTGTGATTCTCATGATAAGCAAATCCAACTGCTTGTCCAATCTGACTCTGACTGATTTGCCAGCCCAGTGAGTCACCATCATTAAAGCTGCTAGAATTAGTTAAGAGCAACAAAAAGAGAGTGGAGTAGCCTTAGGAACCTCACTTCTGTGTTCAGAAACTAAAACTCCTGGAATTCTGCTCGAATATGGCTTTCATGACTAGGTGACAGAGACAAACCAAGGTTAGGTGGGGAGGAAGTAAGAGTTGGGTTGGGGTGCATGTCTTTCTCTGTGATCTGGAAAGCGAAATGTCATGTTTATAACACAATGACAACCCCACCCAGTCATTTCCTCCCAACCCTTTCCTACCTGCCCAGTAGACAGCTTTAAGAGCAGAGAGCCCTTCTTCAGGGTGCTTATATATACTTATCTTTCTTCTCCTTAGATCTGCTTGAAAAGAATACATTTTGTTCCCTCTTCTAATTTCATGCCCTCGATAAAGGCATTTTAACCAAGCTACTGCATTGAAAGTTGAGGACTCTGAGAGTCTCCCAAAATTCCAATCTCTGCCCTTCATTTAGGAAATGGAAACTCCTTGATCTCCAGTACCTGCCTGTGTGACTACTGATTTTTTATATCTCTGCAAATTCAGATGGCTGAGGAACTGTTTATGCAGCAGGTCAGTGATGAGATGGAGGATCTATCTTGATTATTTATTTAAAAGATTCTTTGAAGACTGCCATTTAACCCCAGCAGGGGATTTAGGGTTGTTCGACCACACATAGTAATTTTATTCCTCCGGAACCTTGTATGAACTATTACACTTTTCAGAAAAGAGAGCAAATAGAGTTCTGCAAGGTAATCAAAAGCAAATCTCCTAATTTGGGTCTATAAGATAGTATTTTTATCAGAAAGAACGTTCAGCATAGATCAGTTATTCATCTAAATTAAGGAAATCAAAAAAGAGAACAAGACTAGCAAATTACCTTTGCTGATGGTCGAAACGAGCCCTATCTTAGACTCTGTTTTAATCGTCTTTTTCAGCGTAGAACCTAGTTACTAGGATACGGTCGTGTGGCAGCATCTTTATTAGAAATTGTGTGGGAGAAAAAAGGTCAGAGGCTCATTTCCAATAATGGTTTGACAAGTAACATGGAGAAAAGGGCAGGAAGGAATTGAGATTTGTGATGTTTCCCTATAAAAAGATTTTGAATTAATGTCTCTTATGTGACTGGGAAGTCTCCAGAAATACATTTTATTATTCTCAGGGTCGAAAGAAAAAGAGACATGATAGTATATTATCATCAAAATTAAAACCAGGAAGCCTAAAAGGATATGTAAATATCCTTTCTAAAGGATCAGGTAAATATCAAAATATCAGGTAAAGTACAAAAATCCCATCATCTGTCACCGATTAAAATTTTCTTATCTTAACTCTGGCTAAATCCAAGAGCTGTATGATTATATAGATAGAAGTCACACCTCCAAATATCACGATTCGAAATTAGGCAATAGCTGAATGGCTAAGCATTTAGAAAACTTTACACAATCCAGGTTTTCCTCCTTGAAGGAAGTCTACAGGAGGTCATCATCCTTCTCTGTACTAGTATATATTTTTTATCAGACTAGAGATATATTTGTAAAATTTGCAGTAATGAAAATTTCTTTGATATAACCCTATCTTACCATTCTTTTAACAAAATAAGAGCTATACTAATAAAGTACTGAAATTCACATAAAGATGCAAAATGTCTACAGTAACATGTCTAAATTATTAACAGTACAATTTGCTGGGAGATAAATAAACCAAGAAAATAAAAATACCAGCTGCTCTGCCTTATCGTAACTTCCCTGCTCTCCTCCCCAACCCGGGGCTAGGAAGAGCTTGTACATTTTGGCTTCCAACAAACCTGGAATTGAAACTCAGGTCTACCAATTTATTAGCTGTGTGACCTTGAGAGGATCAAACAGCTCTTCTGAAGCTCAGTTTCTTCAACTATAAAACAGACTTAATTTTTGGTCTTATTGTGATAATTAAATGAGCTCACATATGTAAGCTTTAGGTATTTAACAAATATGAACTATTATTAGTAGTACTAGAATTTTGAGGGAGAGCCAGTAAAGAACACTCTTCTTCCGCACGGAAGGCTGAAACCAATAGAGAAATGGACATAGAGATCAGACAGATGGTTTTCAAATTACTAGTAACAGCTGGACTGAAGACGTGACTAGGTATGAAAGCACAATGAACTTGCTCACGATTCTCCACTGGATCAAAAATCTACCCACCCTGTGCCTGGCACAGCTGAATGGGGACAGGACTCTTACATCATGGAAGAGGGTAGACCCGAACATGTTCTCCCACTAGGCAGGGTGGCTTCAAAAGAGGCAGAGAGTGCCTAGGGAACCCTAGACAATTCTTTTTTTTTTTTTTTCTGTTTATCTTTTTTTTTTTTTATTGGAGTGACAATTGTTAATGAAATTACATAATTTCAGATGTACAATTCTGTATTACATCACATATAAATCCCATTGTGTGTTCACCACCCAGAGTCAGTTCTCCTTCCATCACCATATATTTGATCCCCCTTACCCTCATCTCCCACCCCCCACCCCCCTGGCCCTCTGGTAACCACTAAACTATTGTCTGTGTCTATGAGTTCTTGTCTCTCATTTGTTTGTCTTGTTTTTGGTTTATATACCACATATCAGTGAAATCATAGGGTTCTCTGCTTTTTCTGTCTGACTGATTTCGCTTAGCATTATACTCTCAAGATCTATCCATGTTGTCACAAATGTTCCTATATCATCTTTCCTTAACGCCGAATGGTATTCCATTGTGTATATATACCACAACTTCTTTATCCATTCATCTATTGAAAGACATTTTGGTTGTTTCCATATCTTGGCCATCGTAAACAAAGCTGCAATGAACATTGGAGCACACGTGTCTTTATGTATAAATGATTTCAAATTCTTTGGGTTGATACCCAGGAGAGGGATTGCTGGGTCATATGGTAATTCTATTTGTAATTTTTTGAGGAACTTCCATAACGGCTGCACCAGTCTGCATTCCCACCAACAGTGTATGAGGGTTCCTTTTTCTCCACAGCCTCTCCAACACTTGTTACTATTTGTCTTGTTGATGATAGCCATTCTGACTGGGGTGAGGTGATATCTCATTGTGGTTTTCATTTGCATTTCTCTGATGATTAGTGATGTTGAGCATTTTTTCATATGTCTATTTGCCATTTGTATGTCCTCTTTGGAGAAATGTCTCTTCAGGTCCTCTGCCCATTTTTCAATTGGGTTGTTTGTTTTTTTGTTGTTGAGTTTCATGAGTTCCTTGTATATTTTGGATATTAGACCCTTATTGGAAGAACTGTTTGCAAAAATCTTCTCCCATTCAGTCAGTTGCCTCTTTATTTTGTCGATGGTTTCTTTTGCTGTGCAGAAACTTTTAAGTTTCATATAGTCCCATTTGTTTATTTTAGCTTTTACTTTCATTGCCTTTCGAGTCAAATTCATAAAATGCTCTTTGAACCCAAGGTCCATAAGTTTAGTACCTATGATTTCTTCTATGCAGTTTATTGTGTCAGGTCTTATGCTTAAGTCTTTGATCCATTTTGAATTAATTTTGGTACATGGTGACAGATAACAGTCCAGTTTCATTCTTTTGCACGTAGCTATCCAATTCTCCCAGCACCATTTATTGAAGAGGCTGTCTTTCCTCCATTGTATGTTTTTAGCTTCTTTGTCAAAAATTATCTGTCCATATTTATGTGGTTTTATTTCTGGGTTCTCAATTCTATTCCATTGGTCTATGTGTCTGTTTTTCTGCCAATACCATGCTGTTTTTATTATTGTAGCCCTGTATGTAGTACAAGCTAAAGTCAGGCAGTGTGATACCTCCAGCATTGTTCTTTTTTCTTAAGATTGCTTTGGCTATTCGGGGTCTTTTGTGAGGAACCCTAGACAATTCTGAATGCCCCTATCATTCCCTGTCCTGTGAAGGGTGAACAAGGGGAGTGAGAGAGGCTGGAAATCTCTCCATGTAGAAACATAAGAGGGAGGAGCATTGAGATTTGTCCCCAAATATTATTATCCTTTGGATGGCTATAATTTTAGATTTTTTAATATTTTTACCAGCTAAAAATTGATTACAAAACTTATAAATTTATATGTAAGTGTAGAAGTACACACACACACACACACACACACACACACACACACACACGAGGTCAGACAATTAAGTTCATGAACTCATCCTAGCAAAAGTGCTACATACTCATTGCTGAATATCACTATGGTCACCTTCGAAGTACTCCCTTTGGGAAGCTATGTACCAACACTAGCACCCAGTCTACCCTTCAAAGCAATTTTGGAACTCTTTTTCTGGAATGGCCATCAGAGCTGTCGTCATATTACCCTTGGTGTCCTGAATGTCATCAAAATGTCTTCCTTTCAATATTTCCTTTCTCTTCGGGTAAAGAAAGAAGTCATTGGAGGCCAGATCAGGTGAATATGGAGGGTGTTCCAATACAGTTATTTGTTTACTGACTAAAAACTCCCTCACACACAGTGCCCTCTGAGCTGGTGCATTGTTGTGACGCAAGAGCCATGAATTGTTGCTGAAAAGCTCAGGTCGTCTAACTTTTTCACGCAGCCTTTTCAGCACTTCCAAATAGTAAACTTGCTTAACTGTTTGTCTAGTTTGTACAAATTCATAATAATACTCTCTCTGATATCAAAAATGGTTAGCAACATCGTTGCAACACCTTTGCGAACTTAATTGCCAGGCCTTGTGTGTGTGTTTGTGTGTGTGTGTGTATATTATATATACATATTTTCTCTTAATGTGGTAAATTCAACTATTGTTCCAAATTATTGTCTTCCTCTCACTAAAGGATTTTCCATACTTGCCCTTTGACACAAATTTCTCAGTATCTTTCCTACAGGTGAAAAATATGTCCTTGTCCCATTAACTTTGGCCATGGTCATGTGACATGCTGTGGTCAGTGGAATATGTGTAGAGATGAGGTAAGCCATGTCTGAGCAGAAGCTTTAAATGAGCTTGTGTGATGTGTGTCCATCTCCCCTTGGCCATCTGTGCTCCACCATGAGAACACCAAGCCCTAGTTCTGGCCCTTCCTTTAGTCTGGATCCCAAGATGAGTAGACACACAGAGCTGGCCCAATGGACCCAGCTCAGCCTAGGTATGCCCCTATCTGGTTATGTATGTCACACATGTGCAAATGATCTGTATCCTTTGTGTAAAAGAAGAACTATTGTTGTAAGCCACTGCAACTTTAGTGTTATTAGTATCACAAAACAGTTGATTAAACAGTGCGCCATTTGTTTTTACTAGACTCTTGACCAGACTGCTTGCAGACTCATATTTCAGGTGAGAGATAAGGTCAGCAGTCAAAGATCAGGACCAGCCCTTCTAAAACCTATGGAGTTGTTCTGTGTCAGCCCGACACCTATTCACCTGTTACTGACATAATAGTGACAGCAAGGCTTCTCACTGAGACTGTTAGAGCTTTTTGAGCTGGGCCAGGAACAGGATATGTTCAGACACTGGCCAGGTGCTAAAGTGTTCTGTCAATGCCAGAGGAAGCACCACCTGTCTGAGGGGCACCTGGATTTCCTGACCTGTTTATTTAGTGGGAGTGTTTTCTTAAAGTGACTCTCCTTGTTTTAAGTTCTAGTAAGTGTGTGGCAGTCAGGAGTATACTAAATTGTCTTAGTCCCCCTGTATAGTGTAATTTTATATGCGAGCATTCCAAGTATGCAATTGGATCTGTGAAAGTGAATTATGGCAAATATGTTAAATCTTATTACAATAGAACATATTATAATGGTGTGTTTATGACCCAAAAGATTTCCAAAATCTAGTCATGGCCAATATATTCTGAGAATTACTAAAATAATATTTAATGTTTTCTTGCTTTGTACAATGCAATTTGACTTACAAATGTTTTTTTTTCTTTTTGGGGATAGTGTATTGCAGAATGACAGTGTAAAAACTCATAATGAACCAACAGGACTCATTTTAAATGTCTAGCCACACTAAGTCCTAACTTTGCATTTTGGGGCACATCACACCAAGCTGTTTCTACTTTCTCATCCTAAAAGAGGGACAGTAATAAACTGACATAATAAGGTTGAATATGGATTAGATGAGATTATATATTTAAAACACTCAACAGACTGCTGGCATGTTGTAAGCAATTGATATTTGTTAGACATCTTTTTACTATTATTTTGCCATAAATAATAATGTATAAAGACAAACAACATTCAATATTTTAAAAACTTTCAGCTGTTGATACTTCCAGATGATGAAAATATGCATGAAATTTCATCAAAACATGAAATCCTACTATGATGATGGAGGAAATAAAAGGAGAAAAAGGAAATTCTGTTTTGGTTTGAAAAAAGACAAGGCAGTAATTTCCATAAATATTCAACAACAACCATCAAGTATTTGAATATTTCAAAATGCCTTTTTGTAATAATTGTATTCCTTTACATTCCATAAGACTTAGTCATTTTAAGGTACCTTGTTAGCTATTTTTTAAAATTTTCCCACCTCTTTTATTATAAAAGTTATTTACATATTTCCTATCAGTACAATTCTTCTCTATCAAATTCAATGACATTTCTAAAAATACTGAATGTTGAAGACTTCCACACCAAATACTCTCAAGGTTTTATTTACTTTTTTTGCTCAATGAATTTACTTCCTTCTTCTAGAGGTTTACTCATTTGAGAGCAATGCAGATTTATATACTGACTCATTTCTGAAACTTTTTTATATTATGAAATTTCAAGCACTCAATGGAAAGCATAGAAATATGAGTATGTAATCACACCCCAAATTTTCATAATTTTATGTTTTTTTTAAAAAACAAGACACTAAAGAAAACGCTGAGGTCCTCTTTGTAACTTTCCTTCTTTTCCTTCTGTTCTCCAAATGTATCTGCTGTTCTTGAATTTGCTACAGTTTTGCATTATTTTAAACTATAAACATTGCATATTGTGATTATTATGATACAAATTCCATTTTCTCAATATCATAGGTTGAAATGTATGCAGCTTGACTAATGTAAATCTACAGCATTCATTGAAACTGTTGTATAATATTCCTTTGTATGAGCAAGTGACAATTTATCCATTTTCAGGTTTATGTTTGTACATTTTTTGCTATTTAGCAAATGCTGTTGTTTTGACCCTTACATCCTTGGCATTCGCTTCCTAAGGCTGCACTGCTTCTGTGACACTGTGCTGTAGGGATTTTGTTCTGGTATGGTCACAGCACACTTAGTCCATATGCCGGGCACGTTGAAATGCCTGAGAGCCTAAAGCAGCTTTCATTCAATGACAGACGGGAATTTGGTGGGTAAACCCCAGATCTTATCACACCTATTACAAGAGAACTTTGAGGTGTGTTCTGCACCAGTATTTGCCTCAACAGCCCATCGTGGCAGTTTGTTGATTATGCACCCTTTGGCTTCCTGCCTTTCTCTATCTCAAATCTCTATTTGTCCACTAACTTTTCCTCCTCAAATTAGCTATGTGCACTCAGATCTTTGCTTTGGGACCTATTCTTGGAACCTGAACTAAGGCTTCTATTCAAAACATGCCTGTAATAAACACACTGCAGATGTATATTTCTCCTTATCCAAATGAAGGTGAATTTCTCTAGGGCAGAATAGCAAAATACAGCCCAGGCGTCCAACTCCAGCCTGCCACCTGTTTTGTACAGCGAGTGAACTAAGAAGACATTTTACATTTTTAAGAGGTTGAAAAAAATCAAAGAAGAGTAATATTTCATGACATGGAAAATTGTATGAAGTTCAAATTTTAGTGACCATAAACAAGGTTTTGTTGGAGTTTAACGATGCTCACTTGTTTAGTTATTATTTATGGCTATTTGTACACTACCACAGCGGAGATGAGTAGTTGCTCCAGAGACCATATGGCATGCAAAATTGACAATCTTTGCCATGTGGCCTTTTACAGAAAAGAGTTCACTGGTCCTTGCTTTATGATGTATATCTAGAAGTAGAATTTTTTTGTTAATACATACAAATAAATAAAAATTAAACATATATTTATATATTATACATATCAAATATATATTGAATGCATATAAATTAAATACATATAAAATGTATACAATTTAAATATATAAAATATATATGTTAAATATATAAATTAGACACACACACACACACACACACACAGGGTGCCAAAAAATGCATATACATTTTTAAAAAGGAACAAACCGTATTAAAATTGTAATACTCAATATATACTGATAACAAAAGATGAATACAAGTCACATTTGACTTCTGCAATTATAAGAGGTGCTCAGAGTGGTTACCATCAGCGTAATTTTAATATATATAAATTGCCAAATTGCTATCCAAAGTGGTTGTTGCAATTTATACTCCCACCCCCTTAGGAGCATTTGAGTGTCTCCATTTCTCCACGTCCTCACCAGCATGTTCTTTAACAACTTTATAAAATTTGCTAATCTCTCTTTTCAACAAAGTAATGTTCATGTTTCCGGTTCTTCTAAAGACAATAGTACCTACAATTGTTTTGTTTTTAAAAGTCTTTATGTTTATGATTACCTTTAATTTGTGGCAAATGATATTCGTTTTCCATTTATGAAAATGATGTAAAGTTTCCTTTTAATTTTTTTAAGGAAAAATAATGTTAATCGAAAGAGAAACAGTTAAGTATGTAACAATCAAGTGATGTCGATATGGAAAAATCATCAAGATGAATTCGAGATGATTGAAATCTGTGAACCAGTAAAGGGATGGAAGCTTGTGATCTGTGTTTTAATCTGGGCTCAATCATTTTCTAGTTATGTGTTCTTGGACAAATTTATCCTCTCTAGATTTCACTAAAATGGGAATAATTGCTAAAACTTTTCTACTTCTCTCATAATATTATTTTAGAGATTTATTGAGATTGTAAGTTAAGTCATTTAAAACAAGTATAGAGCATTAAATATAAGACATGGATGTGTTGCCCCATCTCCATGCACAACTGTGTCACAATTTAACTGGAGTTTCTGTCGTTTTCCCTGAAAATGACCAACAAGGTCCACTTTTGGTTTTCGATTTTTGCTCACATTGATACCTCTGTCAATTGGCTCAACCCCACACCCTCCATTTCTACTTGTAGAAATGCTATTGACTGTTTGTCAACCTTTTTCCACGAAGGTTTTCCCAGATTCCTTTCCCACTTGTCATCTTGCATAATGTCTTCCTCCAGTGCATCTTTATATTATTTGAAGGTGATCTCTGACAACATGGGACATATTCTCCTGTCTGTTAGTTGGGCTGCTTCTGTATTATAGACACAGACTGTTGGACGCCTTTGGCATCTTCAGACTCTGGCTTTGTTCCTTGTACATAATACGATTATAGCAAATCAATGTGTTGACTTTAATTTTTTTATAAGCAGCCATTACCTCTTTTTAAATATGTTCACCCTAATTTTGTCTACATGGCTGAGAATCTAAACCCTTAATTTGGTGTATACAACCGTGTCTGGTGAGCCTCTTTGTACTTCTTGAGGCTCATCGTAAAACAGCCTCTCCCTCTCTGCTTCAACCACACTGTCCTGCCAATCCTCCTCCCCAAATAAGTGCTCCTTCTACTTCAAGACATTTGCACATATTTTCCCGGTGTAGGAAATGATCTCTCTCTCCCTTCACTTTTTAATTTTTACTCATTTTTCAGACTCGATTTCAATTGTTTCTTCTCCAGGCAAGCCCTCCCTTATCTCTTTGCCTATGCCCAGTTTCCCTCTTATCTGTCCTGATAGTACCACAGACTTCATGGGCAGTGTTTATCAGAGGCAATTTTATGTTTATTTGTATGATTATTTGATTAATGTTAATCTTACCCATTAAGCCTTATGCTTCATGAAGACACAGGGATATTCATTCCCCTCCCCATTGTATCGCAAGCATCCAGTACAATACTGGGTACATAGTACATTCCCAATGAATATTTGTTAGATGACTGACTGAATAAAGTGTTGTTCTGTCCCCTGAAAAATTCAGTCCCAGGTACAGTCTTCCATGATCAGCAAGGAAATCAATGGAACTTTATCTGCTTTAGCCAAGTAGTCTGGGAAAACTTCCAGAGTGTCAAGACACAGTCACAGCTTCCAACAATCAGTGACTTCCTGCAGCCACTCTTAGTGACCTGTTACCGCTGACTCTTGCCCTTTGAAAATTATACCGTCCCCAGGCAAATGCCAGAATGCTGTCTGTGACAGTTGGACTCCAACTTCAGGCCACTCTAAATATACTGAGGTGCCATTTAACTTTAAATTTCTATCTAAAAATAATCAGGATGTTGAATCATAGAAGAATAATACACAATTTAAATTCAGGTTCCATGTGGCACATAGATGTTTGAGAATCGACCATCTTGCTTTTGTTTTCTGACATTAAAAAACTTGTCTTGCCTAGAGGCATGAATTACAGACAACCCTGTAACATCACATACCAAATCTGACACTAAAGGCAGCCTACATAGACGTAATTATTATCACATTCTTTATTTTAAAAATTTGTCTAATATCTAACAACACTATATTTTATTGACACTTATTAGTCTTACTATGGTGGCAACAGATTATGGCATAAAGGATTTTAAAAAGTACTAGTGTTTTGGCCACTTCAGCAAAGTGAGTTCTCATAACTCTCTCCCCAAATCTCTTTATCAAAATCTCGAAAATGATCTAGGAGGTTGTGTTTGAGTACAGATAAAATATTTTGACTTCAGGGTACCATGTTTACCTATCCTTATTATAAATACCCTCACAGTCTTTATAACTTTGGCAAGAACATGGTCCATGAACAGATGTCAGCAGTTAACAGAACCCATACAATGGCAGCACATCTTTGTTGGAACTGGGCCAAGGCCTCCTTCAGCAGCCTCGTCTGTTGTCTCTCCACAGCCTGATAGCAAGTGCTGCTCTGGGTCACACAACTGAACCATAGAGAATTGTCTTCTCCTGTTTCTGTGCGGACTAAGCATTACTTATCTCGATCTGACCTTACCTTTTTATCTTTTAGGCCATGTGAGTGAAGGAGCAAATGCTTGCTTTAAACCAGCAGGAGTGATCAAAGCAAAAGGTCCGGATAAGATGGCTGTGAGTACTGGTTTAGTCATTGACCTAATCAGGAAGAGAAATTATTGCAGAAAATGCTCATATGCAGTTCTGGATTTCCTAAATTAATGAGACTCTCATTTTCATTTTCAAAGAGTCCTGCTGAGTATCATTTCTGTTTAATGTCACCTTGTTGCTGGATTGGTAGTAAATTGGCACAAAAATGGGGTGCAGAGAAGGCCCCGGTCAGTACTAGAGTGGTCTAGGAAGTAACAGAGCCAATAGAATATCTGGGCTAGAGGAGCAGTTGCTTTGGGGAAGTCACTGATCCTTACAGATTGGGTGATAAAAATTGGTGAGTCAGAGTTTACGTTGTCATGTATTTCATAATAGCTTTCTAGCAGTGTTAGGGTTGTGGCACCAGGAATGAGATTTACAGAGACACCATTTGCATTTCACTTTATTTTGCTTGATTGTTTCCATTGTGGAAAAACTTGTGCAGATTTTTGAAAAATGAGAAATTTTAATAGTAAACTTTAGAAATGATACTGAAAATTGAGTCCACAGCAATGTAAAAATCTGTGTTTTAAATTAATTTTCTTTGAAGGAATAAGCAAACATTGATGTGAAAGGCGTTTTTAACTACAAAATGGTATCGTCCTCTATCAACAGCAGCTATTTCTGGCTGGAGGGTTTTTGATGATTTAAAATTCTTCTTTTTCTTTTGTCACTATTTTCTGAATGTTTTATTTGTAATGTAAACGCACACACACATGCTTGAATATACATGTGTGCCTACATACACAGTAACATATATTTAGTTGAATATTTTCCTTAGGCAGAGCTGTAATTTTAAAGGAACATCAATTTTCACCCTCCAGGATTCCATCTGAGAAGGTTGTTTATGGGGTCGGAGAGATAAACAGGCAATGAGAAAGGGTGAGATGGAGAAGCAAGAGACTTCACCTCTTCCCTTATCCGCAGCTGTTGCCCGAGCTGGGTCTTTGAGCTCCCGTTTCCCTCTGGATCATACCTGGCTTGGTTAGAAGAATGTCACTTTCCTATAGCTTTGCAACTTTGATATTTAGGACAGAATAAATTAATTACTTGGCATACTAATGACATTCTGGGAACCATATGTTTCACTACGACCTTCACTTGTGTGCATCATGAACTTTCCTTAGCAAAGTTTACAGTCTGTTGGTGTTGTGGACATTGTTCTTTTCTTATAGAATAGTCATCTTCTTGAGCTCAAATGTTTCCTTGTTAATGAAACCCCATGTTCTTTCAGGTATTGTGTGGCCACATTTCCCAAACTCTTCCCCATCTGCAAGGGGTGGGGAGAATGCATGTTTTCTAGTCAAACTCAGTGTGATTATTTCATTCCTTTTGCCACAACCCTGGCCAATGAGGTAGAAGTGAAAGTTCATTGGAGGGCTTTGGGGAAATATTTCCTTAATCTTTTTAAAAAAATGATATCAAACAATGACTTGTGCTATTTTTCTTGATTTAAATGTTGTTGTCTGAGGATGAAAACCTTAGAACTGCTAGAGCCATCTTGCTGCCCTGGCAGAACAAAAGACAAGTCAATATGCTGAGGAAGGTAGGTGAGAAAGACGGGTAAAGCTTGGAGGTCCCTGTTGTTATTGCTCTGTCCCTGAAACCTTCTGTCTCTAAATTTCTCATGGGGGAATAAGCTTGCTAAAGTTTTACCCATTTTTATTTTTCTCAGATCTCTCTCTTACAGCTGACATCATCCTAACTGATTCAACATATAATCAGATTTCCAAGTGAGTTATTTCCCCCCCATTTCTGTAAGAGATAACTCAGAAAAATGATAACTGCTATTTGGATAAGTATAGTGTTGCTACCACTCTAGCCCTATGAAATGCTTTGTTTTAAGGAGAAGGAATACACACACACACACACACACACACACACACACACACACACACAAACCCTACCACGAGCTTTAAAATAACTGTTTAGTGCTTTACTCACATCCCACATTTGGAAGTAAGAATTTGGAATCAATTTAAATATCTACCAATACAGAAATAGTTGAATATGGTACATAGCAGGCAATGGAATAGTAGCCAACAATTAAAAAGAATAAGATCTATATGGATTTATCTGGAAAGATCTTCAATATATACTTTAAGTGAAAAAAAGCAAGTTGCATACTTATGTATACAATATATTATTGTACTTTTATGCATATGTATAGATGTATTTATGTGTATAAATTATATTTTTGTTTATATAGATTTATAAATGGTTAGAAAAAGTTACAAAAAATTGAACAACAAATGTATGGTGGTAGTTACCTTTGAGAAAAGGAGCTAAACTGAGGGATGTAAAAGGGATGTTTAAACTTTTCACTTGTATTTGAATAATATTTCACTTTTTACTGAAATAATTTATTCTTGTATTACTTATGTAATTAATACAAAAACCCACAGTCATGTTAAAATATTTACAATTGCTTTTAACCCTGTGATTACTACTTGCCTCCTAATCTATTAACTAAAAATATGCGTATAGAACTTGCTTTCTTTTATTAATATTTTGAACAATATATAACACCTTCTTCCCTTCCCCCGAGCATGCACCTATTAGGTCCACATATCTCTTTTATGGGGCTTTTCTACTGTGTATCATGTAGGAAGGGTGGGTGCCCCCTGACTTTAAACTCCTATATCTGGTCTCTAATCTGAGGGGCCAAATACCTGGTTCAGCCAGGAGTAGAAGGTGCTTGTTTCTGGAGCTTTTAGTAGGAGGTGCTTGTTTCTGAGTGATACAAGGTGGAAAGAATGCTTTGGGGTCCCAAAAGACTGGTCCCAGAAGAGGTTCAAGGACCAAATTTTCCTGTGGTACGGCTAGACCCTTTGTGACCCATGCTACACAACATCCAGACCTCTTTGGGTTTCTGCCTCCTCACCATTGGAGTCCTCACCATTGGAGTCCTTCCCACCTTTTTGCTTAGATAGCTGAGTTTGTTTTTCTTGCATGCAACCAAGAACTGACTGATACAACTAATATTAACTCCAACAGACCTGTCCCTTTTTCTATGTGAGATGATCAATAATCACTAGGAATATCCTATGGGAAAAGACTGTCCTTGGAATATGAATGTCTACAACACAGTTTTAATTTGTGATTTGTACAGCAGCAAGTCAGCGCTGTGGCTTTCTCTGTTTAATCATAGTGAAGATGATGCATTGTTCTTCCCCATCCCTCAGGCTGTTTTCACTTTTAATGATGTGGAAAAAGAACAGAATTCCTAAAGATATTATAAGTCAAGATTTTCACCTGGAGTTTGTGACTTTTTAAAATGAATTCTATTTGCAACTTCTTTACAGTTGTAAATTATGGACCTATAGAATGATTGTCATTGAATTGAATTCCTGAAAGGAACTCAGTAATTATCTAGGAACACACTCTCATTTTATAGCTAAGAAAACGAAGCCCTCAGTAAAGAGACTTAACCTAAATCACACAGATATTTAAAGGCAGAAATGGGCTTAGAATTCAAGTCTTCTGAATCTCAGCCCAAAGTTTTTTTCACTAGATATCCCTCTCCAAAGGTTTCATCATAAAACAAAGAAATAAAGATGGAATTAAAAACCGCTTTACTTTGAAAAAACTAGCAAACAATTCATATAACAATGCTTTTTAAACTACGGCTAAATAATAACTCACCCACCATTTGTTTCCCTTACCACTTGTGTTATTTGGTTAACAAGTTTTAGGATACTCTGCCTTTAGGATATTAAATGAGAAATAGGAAAAAGTAAAACATATTTTTAGGTGTTTCTTTTCCCCCCTCTTTTCCTTAATTCTGCATGTCAAATATATTATTTTCCCAAGTATATTCAAGGTATAAATTAGCAGAAAACCTATCTCTGATATGTCAGCTTTCTAAAAATGTGACTGTAGCATGGGCTCCTGCAAGATGCAGCTAACTGGGGCCATTTTGGTGCTCCAGGCACAGTTTCCATACCTCCAGGCCTTGCTATTTCATGTAATTTTTCTTTTATGAGTGTGTTGTGCCTCCTGAATAAGATTGTCCTCTCAGAGAGGGCCTTTAGCAAATGAGTTTTGACGGTTTTACTTTCATTCAACCAACATGCCCAGAGCCTCTACAATGTGCCCTGTATTAAGATGGGGAATTAGTAACACACGGATGAGAAAAAGCAATGCCTGCCCTTAGGGAAGTCACTCTACTTATAACAACCTGCATTTTAAAGTGGCAGGTGATAAGAAATGAGACACAATGAAAATAGGTACTGTCATTCTTAGAAAATCCATTGTTATATTCTTAAAAACCCAGGTTAAGAAACTCTGTTAAGAACTTCTAACTAGGTTTTACTTTGGACAGTCTGGAGATGACTCTACAATAGTCTGTGAAGACAATTTTACTGGTAATTAAGACAAAATACATTTGTTTCTGTGAATAGCAATGAAACGATCTCTAATATTACAAATTGGCCATTTAATTTCTGTTCTTTCCAAGATAGAAGCAATACATGTTTCCAACAAATGTGGGTAAGATAATGCTTTGAGCAGAGCAGTGTGAATGAAATAGTGGCAAATGAGCTGAAACCTCTAAGAAGATTAAAGGAACATGGGCAACAAAAAAATTGTAGCATAATAGGGCTGATAAACTATGGGCTTAAAATCACCTTCGTCTTGGCTATGATATTGGAAGGCTCCATGTTTGTTATTGATGTACAGATGCATTTATTCATTCAACACATCTCTTTTGAACACAATTTTGTGTCAGACACCTGAAACACATCAAGACCAAGATGCCTGTAATTGCAGAACTGTATTTTTGTCTTTCTTGCTTAAGACAGTTCAAATTATTCTCTATACATTTAGGATAAAATCCAGCAACATTGGTACAACATACAAGGCCCTGCTAATCTCTCCAGCTCCTGACACCCTCATTTTCTTACTCTGAGCTCCAGCCATGCAGAGCTACTTCCAAATTCTGAAAACGAAGAAAAAAAATGCTGTCCAAACTTCATATGTCTGCACACACTCTTCCCTCTGCTGCAGTGATTCTAATCCCTACTCAGCCTTCGGGTCTCAGCTCGCTCAACTGTCATTTCCTCCAGAAGCTTCCCCTGACTTCCAGAACAGGTCTAGCTGTCTCTTATGTGTTCCCATAATACCCTGTGCTTAACACACATCACCGCACTCTGAAATGAAAATTGCCTCTTTATCTGTTTGTCTTTCCCTCCAGACAAGAGAGTCCCTGAGATCACATCCCAAGTGACTCACATGATGCCTGACACCCAAATATTTGCTTAAAATTGACAACACATGAGGAACCAATGAGAGGTTACCAGCCAAACAGTTACACAATCCATTGAATTTTTCTTAAAAGAATTCAGTCAGTTAACTATCTACTATCAGAACTAAGTATCAACTCTCTAATACAAGATTCTTGTCAACGGATTAAATGTATTGTGAATTACAATGAAATGCCCAGCTAGAGTTAGATGCATTTGTGTCTTTAGGGAGGCCAGCCTCAAGTTGGAGAGAGAAAATTAATACAATTAGAGAGGCAGCTTGAAAATAAAACAATTACAACAAAAGTAATGCAGGATAAATCTAGAAGTGCCTAACGATGTGTGGCATCTTATGCTCATTGTTGACACTCAGTGGCAAGAGAGACCACTGAAATGAGCCATCGCTAGAAGCTCTTCATGTGAATTATTGAATCTAAACCTTACAGCTATCCCCATTGTGGTAATTATTGTTACTGCTATTATACAGAAGAGGAAACAGAAGCATGGAGAGGTTAAGGGTCTTGTTCAAGATCACACGACTTGTAAATAGTGGTATCAGGATTCCAGCCAGACTTGTTCAACTCCTACCTTATGTTTCCTCTTGAACATTTTATTGGGAATGAGGACGTGCAGCTTTTGAATTGTGGCACTCTTCTAACCACCCACTTTAAAATGGAACATATGAAACTAAAGGCCCCTATAACTTTGATTAAATTTAGTTTTAAATCCTAGCTCTAGAAATAATATTCCCGCCCCATCCCCCTCAGAGATCTAGCCTAGCCTTTCCCTGATGATAATCAGCAAGCCCTGAAGGAGCAGAAGACAATAGCTGGGACCTTCCTAATGGTCACATGGTCTGGACTTCTGTCAGGCTAAAGATAACATCTTGACTTCAGTTATGTTTCAGTTCCTGAGCCCTAAGGTGGAATGACCCCCTGGCTACTTTCCCACAAGACCTGACAGAAGGACTCCAGACTAGACCTCAGAGCTGTCCTCCAGACTTGAAGAAATGATTCATTCATTATCCTTACCTCATCTCTGACTAATCAGCTCCCAGCGTGACCCTGAACCATGCATCTTGCCTTATATAACCTGTAACCTACATGCCATCATGGAGTTCGGGCTTTTAAGCATTAGCTTCCGTTCTCCTGGATGGTGTCATTCATAATAATATAGCCAGTCTTTCTCCTCTGCAGTTCTTGGTGTTTAGTGTTTGGGTCTGCTAGTGCCAGGTGGACAAACTCTTTCTGTTCTATAACATATACTCAGAACTTTTGCTTCTGCACATTAGAGTAACTGGGGCCAGACTTCACCATCAACAATAAGAAAACCAGAAGAAATATATGAAATAATTGTTTGTGAACATTAGACATCAGGCAATGTAGGACTGTGATCCCTGAGAGAGGGGAAACAAATGAGGTGGACCCTACATTTTCCTTGGCATTCTGCTTGTAGGCATTTCTGGACCACAGTACAGTGAGGGGACCCAACCAGAGCAGTGGCCTCACTGAGTTGAGAAAAGAAATATTGAGGAGTTGAGGGAGGCTGAGGTGGCTGGCTTTTGCAGGGAAAATAGCAGAGAAATAACTCCAGAAATTTGCATAGGAATCCTATTTATTTATTTATTTATTTATTTTATTTTAATTTATTAGTTTCAGGTGTACAAGACAAGGTAATACTTAGACATTCATCATTTATATCCCTCACACTGTGAACCTCCCTCCCCACATCCACTATCCCTCCAACCTCACACCGAGCCATCACATTATATATATAAAATTATAGTTGGCATTCATTAATGTTTAGCTTCTGGTGTACAGTGACATGATCAGGCATCCACAGTATCCCTGAGGTGGTGTCCCAAATAGGACACATGTCCATCGGATACCCAACAAAATCTTTACAACATTATTGAATACGTTCCCCAAATTAATTTTCAAAAACCCCTGAGGCCATCTTGTGGTTACCAGCTGCTTCTAATCCCTTCACCTTTCCCCTTATCCCCACCCCCCACCCCCGCCCATCTAACAACTCTCGGATTTTTCTTTTTGTCTCCAAAACTGTTTCTGACCAGTCAAAATGGCTATCATCAATAAATCAACAAACAACAAATGCTGGCGGGGATGTGGAGAAAAGGGAACGCTAGTGCACTGTTGGTGGGATTGCAGATTAGTGCAGCCACTATGGAAAACAGTATGGAGGTATCTCAGGAATCTGAAAATGGAACTACCCTATGATCCAGTAATTCCACTCCTAGGCATGTACCTGGAGAAATCCAAAACTCCAATTCAAAAATCTGTATGCACTCCTATGTTTATTGCAGCACTTTACACAGTAGCCAAGATATGGAAACAACCGAAATGCCCATCGGTAAATGACTGGATTAAGAAGCTGTGGTCCATTTATACAATGGAGTATTACGCAGCCATAACGAAGAAAGAAATCTTATCATTTGCAACAACATGGATGGATCTAGAGAAACTTATGTTAAGTGAAATAAGTCAGAAAGAGAAAGACAAGTACCATATGATCTCACTTACATGCGGAATCTAAAGAAAAGAATAAATGAATGAACTATGCATAGGAATCCTTTTGATCCTCTTGCTGAATACTCGGCCGTGAAGATACTGGCAAAAGAACAAATGTGAACATTTCAGCTGAAGTAATTCTCATAGTTTGTGCAAAGCTGGAAGACATTTGAGTTCCAACCATTCAGATTGGAGTCCTCAATCAACACTTGAGACATTCAATAGAGACCCAAGAAGGCTCACATCTTAGTGGTAAGTCTAAACTAGACCCACTCTAACAGCAAAAAACAAAAACAAATAAACAAAAATGCTCTCAAAATAATCAAGGCTGATTTCTAAGTAACTTAACTACCTGACAGAAAAATGTTCAACACTTTTTAAGAAAAAACAAAAAACAAAAAACAACCTGGCACTCAACACATAAAATTCAAAATGTCCAGCATATAATAAGAATAAACTCGTATAAAGAAACAAGAAAATGTGATCTATGACCAGGAGAAAAATTCAGCTATGACAAACAGACACAGAAATAATATAGATGAAAAATTAGAAGACTAAGACTTTAAAAGATAGATAGGTTTTGAAGGAAAATATGAACATGATGAGAGAGAAATGGAAAAAAGACCTGAGTGGAAATTGTATAGCTGAAAAATACAGTGTCATAAATGACAAATTCACTGAATGGTATTGAAGAAGTGAACACTGCAGAAAAAAAAGATCAGCAAACTGATGACATAGCAATATATATTATGTATTATCCAAAGTGAAGCCCAGAGAGTGAAATGTCTGAAAACAAACAAACACACGAAATGAACAGAGCCTCAGTTACCTAAGGGGTAATATAAAACGTCTAAAACTTGACTCAATGAAATCCCAGAAAGAGAGGGAGATACTTGAATTAAAATACTTGACTAAAATACTTGAATAAACAAAGGCTCAAAAATTTCCAAACTTGATGAAGATCATTTATTTACAGATTCAATAAACTCAATGAACTACAAGGAGGATAACACAAAGAGACTCCCACCAAGGTATACCAAAATCAAATTGATGAAAATCAATGATGAAAATAAAATCCTTAAAGGACTTGTAAAGAGGGAAAAAAGCCAACACAGTACATATAGATAAATGACAAATTACTTAGACTTTCTATCAGAAATAATGCAAGCCATAGGACTCAAAATATTTTCAAAGTTTTGAAAGTAAATATCATTCAATCTGGAATTCTATATCCAGCAAAAAGATCCTTTGAAAGTAAAGGTGAAATAAAAGATAAAAGTTGAAAGAAATTTGTCAACAAAAGACCTGTTTGAAAAGAAAGTTAAAGAAATTTCTTAGGCAATTCATGCAGACAAATAATTATAATGATTGGTCATGGAATTTAAAGTAAGGGAAGGAGAGGGGATGCCATAAATTTGGATATTCAATAGATTGAGAACATTGAAACTGAGGTTTTAGTAGGAATCAGGTTAAAAATAGGATTATCAAAAGATACAATGAACGTAATTAAGACTATTGAAGGATTTATAATCATTGGTAGTGATGAGGTGGGAGTGCAATTTCTGATAAAAATGGATGCTTGCAGATACATAACAGAGACATATCCACAAAGATGCAATTTTAGCCACTATGACAGAAAAGCGGAGCCCTATACCTTTTATTACCTACACAACTGCTAATTATTCCTATAGATACTTCTTTCTGGCCATAGTTTCCTACGAATTTTACTTACTGTCTCAGGTGGAAGGGCAGTGGTGGGCAGCCTTCCAGTTCTGACTTTTTATGGTAACTATTTTCTAGTGCGTGGTGAGCTTTACAAAGTAACATAAAAGCAGAATTCTAAATCATTTAACTGAACTATTGTTAAAATTAAAAAAAAAAACTTTCATAGAAAGGGGGAGACAGAGATGGAAGCAGCTTTTAAAAGTGCTGTGGGAGAAATTGCAGCTCCGATTAGACCCACAGGCAGTCACCCCATCAAACCTCTGGCCAACCATTCAAACATTGTATCGCCAGGGATATGTTTGTCATTTTGACTAAGTGGTGCAGAGTGGCTCCTCTTCAACTACAGGTCATTGTGACTTTTGGTCTGAGAAATCGATGGGTTACTAACATTGGCTGATACAGGCTGACCTCATGTACAGCTCTACTGAGTGTTTTTGAAACTTTTCACTTTCACAATAATTGTGTGTAGACTTCCTCAGGATTTATGTATGTATTTTTTCTAAGCTAAATAACAACATAATGCAGGAGGAATAAAGAAGTCTATGCTAGGGTGAGCAGAGAGAAGAATGATTCTATTTGAGAATTTAAGAATAGATTTCAAATTAATTCAGTTAATCCATTTCCCCCAAATTATGATTCTAATCCTACAGCAAAAGATTTTTTATCCCCAAAGCCAGTGTGAACAATGAAATGCCTGGTGGGTCTCTTTTCGGTTGTCTAAATGTAGTTCCTCCTAAATGTGAGCAGTCTAAATTCTACCATCATTGTAGTGATTGCTCAAGATTAACTTCCTCAATGAATCCTTCTAAGGCTGTTTTAGGTTTCAGTGGTCTCTGGTTCTTCTGAGTGACAACAATGAGCATAATCTGCCACACACAGTTAGGCACTTCTAGCCTTATCCTATATTGCTTTTTTTTGTAATTGTTTTGTTTTCAAGATTACTCCCTAATTGTATCAATTTTCTCTCTCCAACTTGAAGCTGGTCTCCCTGAAGACGCAAAACCTTCTAACTTTAGATGGGCATCTGCTTGTAATTCACAATGCATTTAATACATTGACAAGGAATTTGTGGTAGAGAGTTGATACTTGGCTCTGGTAGTAGATAGTTAACTGACTATGAATTCTTTTAAGAAAAATCCAAAAAAGAAAAATCCAATGGCTGGTGTAATTGTTTGGCTGGTAACCTCTCATTGATTCCTCATGTGTTGTCAATTTTAAGCAAATATTTGGGTGTCAGGCGCCATGTGAGTCACTTGGGATGTGACAGTGCACAGAACACAGTCCCTGGTCTCAGCGACTCTCTTGTCTGGAGGGAAAGACAAACAGATAAAGAGGCAATTTTCATTTCAGAGTGCGGTGATGTGTGTTAAGCACAGGGTATTATGGGAACACACAAGAGACAGCTAGATCTGTTCTGGAAGTCAGGGGAAGCTTCTGGAGGAAATGACATTTGAGTGAGCTGAGACCCAAAGGCTGAGTAGGGATTAGAATCACTGCAGCAGAGGGAAGAGTGTGTGCAGACATGAAGTTTGGACAGCACTTTTTTTCTTCGTTTTCAGAATTTGGAAGTAGCTCTGCATGGCTGGAGCTCAGAGTAAGAAAATGAGGGTGTCAGGAGCTGGAGAGATTAGCAGGGCCTTGTATGTTGTACCAATGTTGCTGGATTTTATCTTGAATATATAGAAAATAATTTGAACTGTCTTAAGCAAGAATGATAGCATCATGATTTTATTATTGAAAGAACATTCTAGATGGAATAGGAATAGAATGAAGGCAGACAGGAACAGATACAGGCAGAACAATTAGGAGGTAGAAAGGTATTATATTTCATTAACTTTAAGACATACATTTTTTTTTTTACATTGTATTATCTCTGAAGTCTGGATTCATCTTACCATTAGTGGCATGTCTTAAATTAACTGGAAGTTTTTATTTTCTTTCTTAATGATCTAAAAAATAATAGTGGTGTTTACACATTATGGTAGCTTAGATTCATAAACAAAAGTGTGGAATGATTGTGGTCTTAACTAAAATAGTGCTAGTGTGGTTGGAGAAGTGGGTGTGAAATCAAGATTTATTCTAGAGGTCAGATCATTAGGATCTAATGACTGATTGCACTTGGGGACATGAGGTTGAGAAAGAAGTTGATGACATATTTTTATTTTTATATTTTCATTTGGGCAGTTGAGGATTGGTGGTTCCATGAACTGAGATAAAGAACTCCATATGGTTTGTGGGAGTGAGGAGGGTGAGTTATGGGATAGGGGAGATAAAGTACAGTTCTGCACATAATGAGTGTGAAGGTTCTGGGACCATCCCAGTTAGAATACTTCATTAGGAATTGTATCTCTACCTCTGTTAATGAAAGGAACCTGAACCAGAGATGTAGGCTCTTCTGAGATGTTTCTTAATTAGCCATCCCCTTAAATAACTGCACTTGCCCTGGGCTACCAGGGAAATAGTTTCCTTTCAAAGGCTATGCTTTTGTCAGGTCTCATTCCAAACTAAGCATCTCTAAAGCATGAATGATGATATTGAAGTCTCCATCTTCTGCATGTCTGGTAGATTTCCCTTAAGTCTAATCTTTTTCCTCGATTCTCCACATCTTCTAGCTTGTATTTATTTTCAGAATAACCTCATCATCTTATAGAAAAGCCAGATGTACACTACGATCATCCTGAATTCAAGACCCCAAATTTAAAAGAGATTAGGTGGGAAGTCTAGCCTTAATAACTTCAAGGACGAGGATGGAGGTGTATAATTCTCCACAGGAATAGTAGAAAGATAAAGAAAAGAATAGACTGTTCTGATCATGCCCCTACATTCTCTCTTGCCTCTTTATCTGGCACTGGTTCCCCTTTTCATGCGGTGGGGCTCTGCAAGTGCTGTTGGGGTACACAAGTGTGCCTGTTGGGGTGGTGCTGAGGACTCTGGGTTGATCTCCTGGCTTTGAAGTGCTGATCTCCTGGTCCTGAATGGGGCTTGGAGGCGAGGATTGAAAAATCTGATATGGCTCTCAGGGGCTGTCCCTATTTTGTTCACAGTCTTCACATTTTATCAGAGGCTTTCTTACACATTATCTGACTTGATTGGTATAAATACTCAACTAGATTGGTTGGGTATTTTTATACTCATTATATTTCTATTGAGTTTCAGAAGAGGGAAAGTTCAAAGCCAGGCAGTGATCTGGCACTATTAGAAACAGGTCTCCTGAATTCCAGTCAGTTGTCTTCTCACTAGAACAGGGAGGCTATTGAGAAGAATGGAAAAGGTTTCTTAAGGTATTTTAAGTTACCTTAGTAGGTGTGAAATGGAAGTCCTTCAGACCGGCCTAATGGCCAGAAGTCTCCCAGATGTCCAAGGTCATTTCAGCAAACCTGACACCACTTATATTAGTGAGGATACTGAGGATGTCCTTGCTATTATTTAATTCAGAACAATAAAGTAGGGAGGTCTCTGAGAGGAGTCTAGAAGGCAGGTGCCATGCAGAAAGCATTTGTGTGTTCCCTCAAGCTACAAAATACACTGTGGTTGTGTCCTTTGATTTTGACCGTAAACCTGGAATGTGGTTTCCCTGCTCACTCTTAGGCTCAGAAAAAATCCAGCTGAAAGAAACAGAATACGAGTACATAGAAGTGGGAGCCTTTCAGGTTCGGTTCCCAAGAACTACTGCTCCAAGGCCTCAAGAGTCCAGACCTGGAGTTTTGTCGCTGTGAGTATGTTGAGCACTTTATGACAGTTCTGTAGAGTGAGATCACAGAATTCACCAATGGAATACGTTAGAAAGGGAAACACTTTCTTATGTGTAGAAACATGCCCTTCAGCAAATCTGTTAACTTTATTTTAACCTGGACCCTTTCCTTCTTGAATGTAATAAAACCTCTGAAATGACTGCACTTCACGAGGGTGTCTTCTGTCATTCACAGCAACAGAGAATTCACAGAGTAAGTGAATTACTTTGGTTTTCAATAAAAATGTTAATATCTACCTTAGACATGAACAAAGGGCACTACCTTTCAATAATGAGATGATCAAATCCGTAGGGGCTGAGAGAGACTGAGTACACAGTGTGTGAAATGGCTGCCACTCTGCTCCAGATTGGGGGCGGGGGAGAAAAGGGAAGGGAGGGGAGGGAATGGGAGAAGGAGATATTTGGATTACATGTGAGCACAGAGAGGAAGAAAGACTTGGAGGTATGCAGGCCTTTAGAGCAACTCAAACTATGCAAAAAGGGATTAAGAAGACAACAAATCAAACTGCTCTCATTTGCCAATAACATGTAATGTTGTGTAGTAGTTTTCTCTCCAGGAATACAAGGTGGCTGCATGCACCTTTATTCTCTGACTCAGGTACATGACTCCTGAAAATTCTCTTTGGCCCTACTCTCAGCAGTCATGAAAACGAAACTTTAGAAAATAACTTTTTTTTTTCAACTGCATAAAATGCAGGTAGACATTAAAGAAGATCATAATTTTAACGCATAGATATATTAATGTTTATACCTATCACCATTGTGGTTTTTGTATTTCAAGACGCAAACTGCCTCCCCAAAATGCACAGTTTACATATAGTTTGTTAATGAGATAGCAGAGACTTGTTGGTAAATATTCTGACTGAATAACTTTTTTCTATATACTGTTAGTAATAATAGGTATCATTTAATGAGCACTTACTATATACTAGGCACAGTGTTAAAATAGTTGCATGTAATATCTCTTTAACTTTGAAGAACTTCATAGGTTGTACAATTACCCCTGTTTTACAGATGTGTAAACTGAGGCTGCCTAAGTGACCGGCCTAAAGTCAAAGGGCTAATGGGGAAGAGTTGAATTTTAACTCAGGTCAGGTAGTCTGAAGAGGAATCTGTGGAGAAAATTCACATGAATGGCATTTTCAAGCAGTGTGCTTCCATTTATCTATCTAAGATCCAGGAATAGGCAAGACTCGCACTTGGATTGTATTTAAGGATTTTTTTTCAAATATAATTTCTTTTCTTTTCTTTTTTTCCCCTTTTGTTTCTTTCTTTTTTGGGGGGGGATATAATTTAGATACAGCTAATGTCTTAGCTTTAGCTTGGAGTTTCACTCACATGTCAACTTCATTTGTAAGTAGTGCAATCATTGTTTTGTGTAAGTGATAGATCTGAATAACTAAATAGTGATTGTCATTCATATAGATGGATCCTCTGGTCTCAGATGTTCTGGGGCCTTTTTCCTTGAAAACTTTGTTCAATCTTGTAAAACTACGAAGAAAAGCTATGTATGGGAGTGTTCTCATTCATTGAATTCCATGTGTACTATATTTTCTTCATATCGTTACTTGAAATGCTTGGCCTATTTCAGCTTCCGTAGTTTTCAAGGGTAAACTATGTAGATATTTAAATTAGCTATAAACAAATAAAACAAATTATTAACCAGCCTATAATAATTTCCTGTAGAAAATGAATTTAATCATTTTTTAAACCATTTTCTCGACAAAAATTGATACTTATTCCAGTAAGGTGACTAATCAGATCCTCCAGGGCTCATTGAACTCAATAATTCTAATCCCGTGTTTCTCCAAAAATAAGACCTAGTCGGAAAATCAGCTCTAATGCGTCTTTTGGAGCAAAAATTAATATAAGACCTGGTAAAATAATATTTGATCCAAAAGACGCATTACAGCTGATTGTCCGGCTAGGTCTTATTTTTAAGGAAACAGGTTCTCCCTCAAACACAATTTAGTGACTGGAGAAAAGGATGTGTCTTTAGAGGTTACAGCAAAGAAATGAGGAAGGGATCAGGAGACCCAGTAGCCTGTAAGCACCTATATGCCCTTGGATATTATCTCCCCAACCTATTTCTGAACAGGTGGCTCCCATCTTGTTAAATGTCAAGATTTGAAGAAATAACATTTAAAAGAAACAACAAAAATTTCCTAGGAGGATTATATCTAAATGTCAGGTTTCAGTTGCAGTAGAAAATAGATAATTTCTGGGAGCATGGCCTTTTTTTGGTGTGTGTTTGCCTTAAAAATGTTCCTGTTGGCATAGGTTAGAAGGCAAAAATCAAAACAGCTCATTGAACTATTTATGGAACATGGCCATTCAAGTATTTTCCATCTACAAAAATATTTACATCCCATTTCCTAACTCCCAAGTAGCATGTCAACCAATATTGTAATGCAGTCTCTGCCAGATGTTGACATTGTCCTTATCTGTAACTACATCTCATATTTTATTTTATTCTGTCCTTCACACCTTCTTCAATAAGCTCAAACATTCCTGACTGAGCCCTCAGGTGGAAGGCTGTGGCAGACACACCCTAAGATAACCCCCATGAGTCATTTTATGGATAATCCTTCCCCTGGAATGCAGGATAAACCTGGCCAGTAGAATACAGCAAAGGGATGTCACTCCCTTGATTTGGTTACATTACATGGCAAAGGTGCTGGGATGTCACTCCTGTAATTATTGATGTTATATAAGATTCCTTCTTAGCAGCCCAGAATGAGAGCTTCTCCTGCTGACCTGGAAGAAGGAAGTTGAATATTGTGGGATGGCCTATGGAGAGGGACATGTAGCAAGGACCTAGGGTGTCATCTAGGATCTGAGATTAGTGTAAAGCCAACTGCAAGCAAGACTGTGATCATACCAGCAGCAGGGAACACATTTTCTCCAACAACCTAAATGAGCTCAGAATAGGAACTCAAGCTCCAGCTGAGAACTCAGTCCAGTTGACACTTTGATTGCAGCCTTGTGCAACCCTGAGCAGAGGATCTGCCTAAGCTAAGAATCCTGTGGAAAACAGATAATTAATGTGCATTGTGTTGAGTTTGTGGTAATTTGTTGCACAACAATAGAAAATGAGTATATGAGGTGTGACAATTAAGTTCACGAACTTTTTGCAATGATGTGGCTAACCTTTTTTGATATCGGAGGAATTATTCATTATGAATTTGTACCAACTGGAAAAACCAGTTAACCAAGTTGACTATTTGGAAGTGCTGAAAAGTCTGCATGAAAAAGTTAGACAACCTGAACTTTTCGCCAACAATTCATGGCTCTTGCATCACGAAAATGCACCAACTCACATAGCAATATCTGAGAGGGAGTTTTTAGCCAGTAAACAAATAACTATATTGGAACACCCTCCCTATTCACCTGATTCGGCCTCCAGTGACTTCTTTCTTTACCCAAAGACAAAGGAAATATTGAAAGGAAGACATTTTGATGACATTCAGGACATCAAGGGTAATACAACGACAGCTCTGATGGCCATTCCAGAAAAAGAGTTCCAGCATTGCTTTGAAGGGTGGACTAGGCTCTGACACTGGTGCATAGTTTCCCAAGGGGAGTACTTCAAAGGTGACTGTAGTGATATTTGCAATGAGGTATGCAGCACTTTTCTAGGACGAGTTTGTGAACTTAATTGTCAGACCTGTAGACAATATGTCCTATTCAATTTCATTGTCCTGTTGAAAAGAACTGAATGATGGCAGAATTGTAGAGTATTAATATAATTTAAAATGGTTTCAAATTTTAATAAACTTTAAACACTTACATAGAGATTACTAGTAAATAATCAGCTCTTTAATTGCATGTAAAAATGAAAGGCTAAGGAAGGGCAAATCATTTTTGCATTCAGGTGGGATCGAATATAGAAACCAATTGTGGGATCTGTTTGAGTGGGCTAAGGATTCGTGTGGAGAATCACTGCTTTCTATTTTTACACTTAAGACTTTTTTGGAAATTTCAGCTGCAAAGCATTGTAATCACAAAACACAAGATGTTTTTATAACACCAATTGCTCTGTTTTCTGGAATTATGATGGGTAATACAATCAGAGGGGACATTCTATAGAGAGATAGAAGAGGGAAGTTGTGGACTGTGACCTTATTCCTGAAGAAGGCTAAAAACTATAATTTAATGCAAGGAGCTCTTTAATTAGCTGCTTGTTTCAGTTGCCTTAAAAAAAACCTCAAAACCTACCTAGATTTATAAATTATAAAATTAATGTATTCCCAAGGTAAAAAATGTCAAGCACAAAATATCTGCTTCTGACCTCAGATCTTGAGCCCTTTCCCCACAGGCAACAATTGTCATCAGTTCCTTGTGTCTCCTATAGGAAATGTGTGATACATTTAGATGTTCACATCATCCTGGAGTTCTATGTGAATACATATCTTTTGGGACATACATTGGAGACAGGACCACTCTGATCTTTATCTTACTTTTTCTTTCTTTTTTTAAATGTTTTATTACAATTAGGATGTTTGTGATACAAATTCCCCTAATTTTCCACTATTTTTTTCTTTATATTATACTTACTTTTTAAAAAAGATTTTTATTAAAATATAGCTAATATACAATATATTAGTGCCAGGTATACACCATAGTTAGTCAACATTTATATACTTAAAGAAGTGATCACCATGGTAAGTCCAGCAACCATCTGACACTGTACCACACTATCACAATATTATTGACTATATTCCCCATTCTGTACATCCCATCCTTATGAATTATTTGTTTTATACCTGGAAATTTGAACCTCTTATTCCCCTTTACTTTTTCCCTTTTTTAAAAAACTTTTCAATTACAGTTAACGTTCAATATTATTTTATATTAACTTCAGGTGCACAGCATAGTGGTGAGACATTTGTATAATTTAAGAAATGATCCCCCTGACTTGTCTAGTACCCACCTGGCACTATATATAGTTATTATCATATTATTGACTATATTCCCTATGCTTTCCACCCCCATGATTGTTTTGTAACTATAAGTTTATACTTCTTAATTCCCTCACCTTTTTCACCCTGCCCCCGAACCCTCTCCCATCTATCACCCCAACAAATCTAGTACCAATATGACACCATACATAGTTATTACAATATTATTTATTCCTTATGCTATACCCTACATCCCCATGATTACTGTGTCACAACCAATTTGTACTTTTTAATCCCTTCCCCTTTTTACTCACCCCCAAAACCTTCCCATCTGGCAAGCAACCGTATGTTCTCTGTATCTATGAGTTTGTTTCTGTTTTGTTCCTGTATTTTGTTCTTTAGATTCCATATATAAGTGAAGTCACATTGCATCTGTCTTTCTCTGTCTTATACTCCACTCAGCACAATACCCTCCAAAACCATCCATGCGCCACAGATAGCAAGAATCCATTCCTTTCCATGGCTGAGCAATATTTCATTGTATATTTGTGCCACTTACTCTTTATCCATTCTTCCATTGACAGAAACCAAGGCTGCCTCCACACCTTGGCCATTGTAAACAATGCTTCAATGAACATATGGATGAATATGTACCTTCAAAGTAGCAGTTGGATTTCTTCAGATAAATATCCAGAAGTGGGATTACTGGGTCCGTCTTTGTCTTCTTGTTATAACCTTTGTTTTCAAGTCTATTTTGTCTTGCATAAGTATTACGACCACAGCTTTTTGTTGTTGTTGTTTGTTTCCATTTTCATGAAATATCTTTTCCATCCCTATACTTTCTGTCTGTGTGTGTCTTTCAATTTGAAGTTATTCTCTTGTAGGCAACATATATAAGGGTTTTGTTTTGTTTTCTTATCCATTCTGCCCTCTTATGTCTTTTGAGTGGAGCATTTAATACATTTACATTGAAAGTAATTGTTGATAGATATGTAGCTATTGTCATTTTATTATTCATAATTTTGATCTTTATTTCTCCATCTTAAAGAAGTCCTTGTAATGCTGGTTTGGTGGTGATGAACATCTTTAGCTTTTTCTTGTTTGGGTAGTTCTTTATCTGTCCTTGAATTTTAAATGATAGCCTCGCCGGGTAGATTAATCTTGGTTGTAGGTGCTTGCTTTTCATCATGTTGAATATTTTGTGTCAATCCCTTCTGGCCTGCAAAGTTCTCTTTGAGAAATCAGCTGACAATCTTATGAGCTCCCCTATTAGTTACTAGTTGCCTTGCTCTTGCTGCTTTTAGTATTCTCTCTTGTCTTTAACATTTACCTTTCTAAGTATAATATGTGTTAGTGTGGATTCATCTTGTTTGGAACTCTTTGTGTTCCCTGGTCTGTATGTCTATTTCCTTCATCAGGTTAGGAAAGTTTTTAGTTATTATTTCTTCAAATAGGTTCTCAATCCCTTCTTTCTATCTTCTCCTTCTGGTACCCCTAGGATGCGAATGTTGTTACGTTTCACATTTTCCCAGAGGTTTTTTAATTTAAACTATCCTCATTTTTTTTTTTTTTTGGATTCTTACTTCTTTTTGCTGTTCCAGTGGGTGTTTCTGTTACCTTGTCTTCCAAATCACTGATTCAATCCTCTGCTTCATCTACTCTGCTGATGACTCCTTTTAATGCATTCTTCATTTCAGTTACTATATTCTTCACCTCTGAAAGTCTCTTTTTTATGGTTTCAATGTCCTTTTTTATGCCTGCTATCTCTCTGTTGAAGTTTTTACTAAGTTCATTGAGCATCCTTAAAACCACTGTTTTGGACTCTGTCTCTTATAGTTTGCCTGTCTCCATATCATTTAGTTCTTTTTCTGGAGTTGTCTCCTGTTCTTTCATTTGGTACTCATTTCTTTGTTTCCTCATTGGCTGCCTCTCTGTTTGTTTCTATGTATTAGAAAAATCAGCTGTCTTCCAGTCTTGGCCAGGTGGCCTTATGGGGCCCTGGCACAGTCTCCCTGGTCACCTGCTCTGGGCACTCCAGGAGTGTCCCTTGTGTAGTTTACGTGTGTCCTCCTGTTATAGCTGAGCCTTAATTGCTATTGGCACATCAGTGGGTGGAATTGACCTTCAGGCTGAATGTGGGGTTTGACCATGTCCACAGCTTACAGCCTTTTGTGTAGGAGGCTTACCCCACTGAGTGGGATTCTCCCCAGTGATCTCTGGTGCCTGTTGAGATTGCCCTTTTGGTGTACTGCTTGTGGGGCCACTTGGGCAGTGCACTCCTGTGGTCTGAGCCAACCTCCAAGTATGTTGGTTCTG
Source organism: Rhinolophus hipposideros (assembly GCF_964194185.1). Classification (NCBI taxonomy): domain Eukaryota; kingdom Metazoa; phylum Chordata; class Mammalia; order Chiroptera; family Rhinolophidae; genus Rhinolophus; species Rhinolophus hipposideros. The sequence goes on along the minus strand of NC_138051.1, from coordinate 16,333,028 downwards.
GGGCCTCTTGGGAGGGACTCCCATGCATGTCACCCACTGCCTGTGACCAGCTGGGGACTACCTGGAAAGAGCTACAAAGTGATCTGAAGTTGGTCGCTGCCTGTGCTAACCCTGGAGGCATGTGGGAAATGCTGCGCTGTGAACCGAGGATGTCCTTTACCAGTACCGGGCCTGGGGTAGCTCCACAAAATGCCAGGACACCTGGAGCCCTGCTGCCACCTGTCGGCTCCCTTAAGGTTCAACCACTGACAAAGCCTTGTGTGGTATGGGAGTTGGGAGAGGCAAAATCTCAAAGTCTCTAGAGTGGGAAGAGTTGTGGTCAATAAGTTAATGTGGACTGTGCTTTAGTGCCAGTGCTGAACCTGGAGTTACTCAGCAATAGTCTCATAGCATACTGAGGTCAGTCGCTGCCTGCCTGAGGCCAGTGGACTCTGATAGCTTTGCAAGAAAGAGTGTAATGTGGGCATGGCTGGCAGCGCACAGAGAAAATACCTCTTGTATTGGGCAAGTTGCATGGAGCAGGGCCCCAGTGAGGCAGCAGGGTGGAGAGAGAGGAGCTCACCAAGCCAATGAGATTCAGATTTGGCCTGTGGAGGCGGGCTCAACACAGGAAAAATGGCTCCCTCCTGCTGGCTGCACAAGAGAAGGACCCCACACAGGGAAAATGGCAATTGTCCTCCAGCCCTTGCTTCAAAGCCACACACCTCAGTCTGACCCTTGAATGTCTACGACACCCCCGAGTTACTGTCCCTCCCCTGGAGCCCAAGGTGAGTGCCTGTGAGCGAGTGAGTCTGTGCTCGGGTCATTTAAAAGGATGTCTGGGTTTTCTGCAACCTTCTATTCCACCTGGATGGTTGGAATTCCCACTGTCGTGCAGGGCGGCCTGCGGGGTTTCTGGTCCCGCTCCCCACATAAGAACGCAGGACACGGTGAGGCCAAAAAGGAACACTCACGGAGCCATAGGTAGGGGAGTCATATCACTATATTCTCGCCGGCAGCATCCGCCTCTCTGCAATCCGCTCTTGCTAGCCCCCATTTTCTGCTAGCATAGCCACAGCAGTTATATTAGTGGCCAAAGGCTTACGGGTTACAGCTGACGGCCAACTAGCCACAGCTGATGGCCATCTGATCACAGTTGATGGCCATTTACTACCCGAGCCAGCACCTTTCTATGTGAGGCCGAGAGCCTGGAAACTGCTTTTTGGGGTTTTGTCCCCACACCCACTGTTTTTCACAGACAGATATTGTGGGGGCTCCTCTTTCTGGCACCAGCACTCTGGGCTGGGAAGACTGGTTTGCGGTTGGGGTCCCTTGCTTTTCTGGGGGGAAACTCCATGTCCGAGATGTCCCTCCCGGTTCTCAACTGCCACATAGAGGTTTGGGGCTAGCGCATTTTGCTTCTCCACGTCTCCACTTCGAGATTGGTCTCCTACCAATCTTGAAGTGGCTTCTTCATTATATTCTTAGTTATAAAACTTCTGGGTCATCTAGACTTTAGATAATTCTCCAGGTTGGCTGTTGTATAATTTAATTTAATTTTAATGTGTTCATGGAAGGAAGCAGGCACAGTGTTTATCTACTCTGCCATCTTGGGTCTCTCTTTTTATCTTATGTTTTGAGTGTAACAATATATCCTGGAGATTTTTTTCATATCAACAATGAACTTACAATGTTTTAAAATAATTTAATATATTAGTATTTAAAACAATTAGAAAACACTACAGTTTTTAAATATTACAATATTACAAATGTAATTTTTAAAATACTGTAATTGAAAATATCCAAAAACAACAAAAGAACAAGACAAACAAATGAGAAACAAAAACTTGTAGACACAGACAATAGTTTAGTGGTTATCAGAGGGTAAGGGTGGAGATGGGTGGTAGATGAGGATAAAGGGGATCAAATATATGGTGGTGGAAGGAGAACTGACTCTGGGTGGTGAACACACAATGGGATTTATAGATGATGTGATACAGAATTGTACACCTGAAATCTATGTAACTTTACTAACAATTGTCACCCCAATAAACTTTAATTAAAAAAAAGAAAATATCACAATATTAAAATATTGTAATTTAAAAAGTATACAAGTATACTTTTATATATATGACCCATATTGTGTTATAAGCACTTTATATGTGTTAGCTCATTTAATCTTAACAATTCTATGAAGTAGATAATTTTTTTAGGTAACACTTTACACCTGAGGACACTGAGGCACAGAGAGCTTAAGGAGCTTGTTCAGGGTCACAGAGCTAGTAAGTGGTGGAACCATGCAAATACTAACCCAGGCTTTAGAGTTCCTGGGCTCATGACCACTTGACTCCCAGCTATGTGCTACTTAAGGTGCTCCCAGTTTTTTGTTGTTTTTGTGTGTGTGTGTGTGTGTATGTGTGTGTGTGTTTTAATACTGCAAATTATGCTTGAAAGCATTTTTTTCTTTTTCTGTATATTTATAGTTCCATACATGTGCAAGTCTACCAGTAGGATAAATCCTTCAAGATCAAATTTCTGAGTTGGAGGATATGAACATTTTTAGTTTTCATAGATACTGTCAAATTGCCTTCAGAGGAAGTTATGACAGTGCGTACACCCACAGCCAGTGTGTGATAATGCCTTTTTCCTCACAACCTTGCCAAGACTGTATACTATCACACTATTGCCAATCTGGCAGCTAAAAAATGCTGTCTTTATTTTGCTTTAATTTGCATTTATTTGTGAAAGGGATTGGGCATCCTTCCATTTGCTTATAAGCCAAGCCATATGTGTTTATTTTTCAGTGAAATGCCCATTAATCTATATTGTTCTAAAGGATTTGGGGTATTTTCCTTATTGATTTTAGGAGAGTTTTATATTTTAAAGAAAATAGCGTTTTACCTTTGAATATATTGCAAATATTATCTCCCAATTTATTTTTTGGCTTTTGTCTTTGTTATGCTATTTAGTCTGAACCACACAGAAGTTTTACATTTTTATGAGGGTTAATTTATCAACATATTTTCTTATGGTTTCTGGATTTTCTAATCTTGATTTAAAAAGTTGTTCCACTTCAGGGTTTTGAAAAATTTACACCAAATATTTAGATTAATTTATAGGAAACTGTAATATTTATTACTAAATATTCTTAACCAACAATAGGTATATATTTTCATTAGTTCATAACCTTTGTCTCAGAAAATTTTGAAGTCCCTTTTCCATTTCTTGTTAATTACCAAGTTGTATGTGCATGTGTATAACACGAGTTTTGGTATTGGTAAATAGGATCTTCCTTTATATTATTTTTCAAATGGTTATAGTTTTTATATAGGAAAGTATTGGATTTTTAAGATATAAACTTTGTAACAACTGACTGAATATTTTGTAGTTTCCTCCCTCCCTCCTTCCTTCTTTTCTTCTTTTCATCTGATATTCTAGGATTGTTCGGATATGTAATCATATTATGTGTAGTGAATTTTGCCTCTCTTTTCCTCTAAAACTTTTTTTCTTTTTTCTCTTAAATAATTGAATTGATTGGTACTTTCAGAACAATGTTGAATAAAACATTTACATTTTTTAACCTTTTCTTGACTTTAATGGGTCAACTGATGTCTAACTATTAAGAGTATTTGCTGTAGGCTTCTAGTAAATATCTGTTATCAAATGTATATCAATTATTTAATGGCATCTTCCAGAGTTAGGAATTTTTGAATTTTACTAAATAGTATTTTTTTGTTGTCTACAGAAATGACATGTTTTTGTTTTGTTTTATTTTGTTTTGCTTTACCTATTATGGCAAATTATGTTAATTGGTTTCCTATTATTGGTTTCCATCAATCATGCTTATGTTTCTGACTAAAATCTACTTACATGCTTCTAATGTATTGGTCTTTAAATGTGCTACTAAAATGTACTTGCTGAGTTTTATTTAGGATATTTTCATGGTTATTTATTATAAATGAGATTGGTTTATAGTCCTTTCTTTGGGTTATCTTTGCCAAGTTTGAGTGGCAATATTACACTGCTTTAAGAAAAAGTACTTGGAGACTTTCACTTGTTATGTTTTGAAGCAAGTAAATAACACTGAAATGATCTATTCCCTCTAAAGATATATACAACTTTTTAATTTTTTGAAACAATCTGGACATTTTTCATTAGAGGGCAAGCTCTTATTAGACTCATCAGAATTTGATCAGATTCTTAAGTGTAATTAGTCCATTTTAGCTTTCTGGAATAAATTTTAGGTTTTTTTTTCCAAAAACATGTAGTTCATACAGATACTTCAAATTTATATGAAGAGTTTTACAAAATATTTTTGCTAATCACTATCCATTTACTATTTATAATTTTGCAAATTAGTGCTTTTTTTCTTTATGATTTGCTGGCAGTTTATCTATTTGCTTGTGGTTTTCTCCACTGTTCTAAGAGCCCCTTCTCATCTCTGCTCATTATTTCTCTTATAATATTTACATTACAGAAATTCTTATTTTATTTTATTTTTTACTTACCTTTCTTAGGATATTTTTCATTCTGCATTCATTTTTCCACTTTATTCACTTATTTTTAGCATTTATTCTTGAACAACATGGTATAAATTTCTACTGAGTATTGTTTTACCTATATTACAAAAATTGTGAATAGCAGTGTTATAATTATTATCATTTTCTACAGTAATTTGAGGGTATTTTAAAAAAGATTTTTATTAAAATATAGCTAACATACAATATTATATTATTTTCAGGTGTACATCATAGTTATTCAACAGCACCCACCTAGTACTATACATAGTCTTTACTACATTATTGATTATATTCCCTGTGCTAAAGAAGTGATCACCACGATAAGTCCTGCAACCAACTGACACTGTACCATAGTGTCATTTCATAATATTATTGATCTTCCCTCATTTTTAAAATTTTCAATTACAGTTGACATTCTATATTATTTTATATTATTTTTACATGTATAGCATAGTGATTAGATATTTATATAATTTAGGAAATGATCTTCCCTGACAGTACCACCTGGCACTATATGTAGTTATTATATTATTGATTGTATTCCATATATTTATATCACCATGACTATTTTGTAACTACCAATTTATATTTCTTCATCCCTTCCTCATTTCACCCTTCCCCCAACCCCCTCCCATCTATCACTCTGATAGATCTAGTACTCATCAGACACCATACATAGTTATTACAATATTATTGACTATATTCCTTCTGCTATACCCTACATCTCTATGACTATTGTGTAACAACCAATTTGTACTTCTTAATTCCTTTTCTTTTTCTCATTCACTCCCAACCTCCCTCCCATCTGGCAACCATCAAAATATTCTCTGCATCTATGTGCTTTTTTCTGTTTCATTTGTTTGTTTATTTTGTTTTTTAGATTCCATTTATAAGTGAAAGCATATGACATTTGTCTTTTGCTGTATGACTTGTTACATTCAGCATAGTACCCTCTAGGTCCATCCATGTTGTCACAGAAAGCAAGATTTATTTTACGACTGAGTAATATTTGTATATATGTACAACCTGTTCTTTATCCATCATCCATTTAGGGACACCTAGGTTGCCTTCATGTCTTGGCTTATGTAAATAATGCTGCAATGAACGTAGGGATGAGTACATCATGAAATATCTTTTTTCATCCCTATACCTTCAGTTTGTGTGTGTCTTTTGATCTGAAGTACATCTCTTGTAGGCAGCATATGAAAGGGCCTTGTTTTCTTATCTATTCAGACCTCATATCTTTTGATTGAAGCATTTAATCCATTTCAATTGAAAATAATTGTTGATAGGTATGTAATTATTGCCATTTATTATTCATATTTAAAAATTTTTTTTCATCTTAAAGAAGTCACTCTAAGATTCTTTGTAATACTGTTTTGGTGGTAATGAACTCCTTTAGCTTTTTCTTGTCTGAGAAGCTCTTTATCTGTCCTTCAATTTTAAATGATAGCTTTTCTAGATAGACTAATCTTTGTTATAGGTCCCTGCTTTTCATCACTTTGAATATTTCATGTCAATCTCTTCTGGCCTTCAAAGTGTCTGTTGAGAAATCAGCTGACAGTCATATGGGGTCTCCCTTATAGGTAACTAACTGCTTTCATTTTGCTCCTTTTAAGATTTTCTCTTTGTTTTTAATCTTTGGCATTTTAATTATGATGTGTCTTTGTATGGGCCTTTTTGGGTTTATCTTGTTTGGGACTCTCTGTGCTTCTGCGTTTGTATATCTATTTCCTTTACCAGGTTAAGGAAGTTTTCTGTCATTATTTCTTGCAATAAGTTTTTAATTCCTTGCTCTCCCTCCTCCTTCTGATACTCCAATAATACAAATGTTGGTACACTTGATGTTGTCCCAGAGGCCCCTTAAACTCACCTCAATTTTTTGAATTCTTTTTTCTTTTTGCTTGGGTATTTTCTGCTACCTTACCTTCTAAACCACTGATTCAGTCCTCTGCTTCATCTAATCGACTATTGATTCTTTATAATGTATTCTTCATTTCAGTTATTGTATTCTTTATTTCTGACTGGTTCTTTTCACGTTTTCTATCTCAATTTTCATGTTTCCTATCTCTTTGTTGAAGTTCTCCCTGATATCACTGAGCATCCTTATAACTGGTGTTTGGAACTCTGCATCTGGTAGATTGCTTGTCTCCATTTTGTTTAGTTCTTTTTCTGGAGCTTTGTTTTGGTTGTTGTTTATTTTTTTGGGGGTGAGGGGACATGTTTCTTTGCCTCTCCATTTTGGCTGCTTCTCTGCGTCGTTTTTTTTGTTTGTTTGTTTGTTGTTGTTTTTTTTTTTGTGTGTGTGTGTGTGTGTATGTTTTAATTGTATTAGGTAGAGCTGCTATGTCTTCTGGTTTTGGTAGAATCACCTTATGTAGTAGGCAGAGCGCAGTGGAGCCATCTTCCTGGTCACTTGAGCCATACACTCCAGGTATGTCCATTGTGTGGGATATGTGTGTGCCCTCCTGATGTAGTTGAGCCTTAGTTGCTATTTGCACATCAGTGGGAGGGATTGACCCTCAGGCTCATTGGTTGTGAAGACTGGCCATGACTACTATGAAGTAGTTGTGGTGCAGGGGCTGACCCTGCAGAGCAGGATCTGCCTTAACAGGGCTCTGGTGCCTGCCCAGTCTGCCCCTTGGGTATGTTGTACTTGGAGCCGGCTGGGTGATCCTCTAGCTCATTTTGAATCTGGCCTCTGGGAGCACCAGACCCACTACTGTTTTGAAGGGGATCCACTGCAGGTCAACTTAATCCGCAGCCCATACCCCACCCACAGCCACCTGGCAGGAGCCACCAAACAATCCACAGATGGCCGCTGCCTGGCACCATGATTGGAAGTGCCTCAAGAGGCCAACCTGTGAACCAAGTGTGGCAGCAGCTAGTGCGAGCTTAGACATACTCAAGACCTTTGAGAGACCCTAGAAAAGTCTGTAGCATGAACTAAGGCAGGTAGTTTGTACAACAACAAAAAAAGCCACTGGAAGCAGCTTGGGTGTGCCTGAAAGTTGGGCAAGGCAGGGTCTTAAATCACCAGGGCAGGGCAAATGAACAGTGGAGACTCAGATATGGTGGCTGCCTGCATCTACACACTGGGAAGAGGGAGGGCTCAACAAAGAAACAATGGCCTCTGCCAGTTGTTACATCCAGGAGAAAGCTGCCCTCCAGCTCCCATCCCAAGCCAGACAACTCAGTTCCCCACCACATGTTTTTGCCACATTTCCAGCTGCTGCCCCAGCTGCTGGAGCTCAAAGTAAGTCCTTGCTTGGTCCCTTTAATAGAAGTTGCTGGGAGTCCAGCTGCCCTCTGTCACACTCACTCACAGTCTCTGCTGGTTTTCACAACCAGAAATTATGGGGACTTCTCCCCCCACAGCACTGGAATCCTGGGCTGGGGTGGCTGTGGGACCTCTCTCTCCGCTGGGGAGACCTCCGCAGGTGAGATATCTCTCCCAATTTTTAATGGTCATACTTGGGTATGGGACCAGCCTATTCTGTGTCTCTGTCCCTCCTACCAAATTTGAGGTGGCTTCTTCTGCATGTCCTTATTTGTAAGGCTTCAATTCAGCAAGATTTTAGATGATTCTCAATGACAATTGTTTTGTAGTTTAGTTGCAATTTTGATGTGGTCCTAAGAGAAGGTAAACACAGCATTTACTTACTCTGCCCTCTTGACTGGAACCTCTGTAATTTGAAGGTATTATGAACCCTTCCTTGCTCCCTCATATTTTCACTGTTTTGTTTTTCTTGGAATATACTGGGGGTGCCAAAAAATGTATACACATTTCAAGAAATGTTATCTATGCTCAAGCAGTAGTTCACCATCATCAGAAATGTCTGGACACTGATGGTAAACACTTTGAGCACCTCTTGTAATTGCAGAAGTCAAACGTGACTTGTATTCATCTTTTGTTTTCACTATATATTGAGTATTATAATTAATACAGTTTTATCCTTTCTTAAAATGTGTATAGTTTTTTTGGCACCTTCTGTATTTATGCATTTAAACATCCCTAAGATCTTATTACTTTATCATCCATAAGTAGAAGCTAGTGACTCTACCCCATGAAAAATGAAAAATAAATCTCAATCTCTTTTCTCCTATCTTCTGGAGTTGATTTCTTAAATTTTGTTAGTTAAATTATAAATTTTTATTTTGCTTCTTAATACTGGTATCATTATATTCTGAATCTATAATTTATTTAACATTATATCTATTTTCAAAATGATTCAATATTGACCATCACTCAATTTTTAAATGGCTTATCTAATTATTTCTTGTTTTTTGATTTTTTAATTTTCTTTTTCTCCTCAAAACACATGGGTGTCTGTTGTATTTAAAATCAAAAGATTTTATTCAGATAATTTTCTTGTGTCTTGTTTCCTTTTTATTAGAGTGTGCTCCACTGTCTTCTTCTTACCTATTTTTTATGATTTCATCTTTTATATTTAATAACATTTTATTACTACAAAGTAATACATATGCACTGCAAAAAATCAGAAAATAAAAATAAACAAAAATAAAACCATGAGATCATATTCTGACCCTCAAAGATTACCACTACAATGCCATTAAAAGGGTATAGTGCATATCCTTAGATATTTTCCATATATATGTATATATATAATATTTTCCCTGTCATATAAATTATGAAAGATCTTATTAATAATCCAAGGCCAGCCTGTTTGTATCTAGCCTTTAGCATCTTACTTTTTGGCCTACATGACAGTGCATTCTCAAAACTGAAGGCTAACAATTTTACCAAATTGTGTCTTAGTATTGGTAATTCTGTAGTTTTTCACCAGGATATGTGTGCCCTTTAAACTTACAGATTCAGCATTTTCTTTATTTTAGTGTTCTGATATTCAAGTCAAACAATATAACAGTTTATAGACTCGGGTATTTCTGAAAATAATCTTAAAATTACCTTGGACCATGAGAAAAGAACACACTGAGATTCTCCACAATGTTGGTGGTGTTGTCGTTACAAACAATATGTAAAGACCATCTTCCAGACCACTTTATTCATAGAATTATAACTTTATTGATAGTTTTACAACTATTTCCATGGTTAAGAAGGACAACCAATTCTTTTTCAGTTAGTTCATTTATTTAAAATGAAGTCATTTCCAGCTCTTTCTCTTTTCACCTCACAATTTCTACCATAAATTTTAACTGGTACATACTAATTCGTGAAGGATTTTTGTTGTTTTGTTTTATTTCAAATTGTTCCCCTTCTTGCTTTTTGTGTTCCTACTTCTTTCTCTGTCTTTCTCTACATGCATGCATACACACATGCTAACACACACATGCATACCCCACAGACAAGTACATGAGTTTTCAATTTTCTACTGTTTTTGTCATGAGCATGGTGACAGCCTGAAAATTAATATGAACTCATATAACTGACTGCATATATATACTCGTATATTCATTGTATAACTATATAAGTGTTTGTGAGGTAAATGGAGGTTTGAGTCTCTGTTGAAATTTCCCTAGGAAAGGAAATGATGGGTCAAATATAATCCAATCTGTTTAATGATATTCTAAAAATTGCTTTGGGTTTCCTTTTTCTCTCTTCTCATAAAGATTCCAAGATTATCACAGAATACCTGTAACAACATGAGGATATATGGCAGAGAGTGGAGGGAAAGGCTTAAAACAAGGCAAACTGGTTTTATAACCTAACTGTTCTTAGAAAACCAGGCTAATAAAATGCATTTTCCTTTTAATAGCTTTCATTTCAGGATACTGTGTGGTTTTCCCTGAAAATGTGATGAATTTTTGCTTTACAAATCATTTTGATCTCCTCTGTTGTCACATTCTGTCTAATTTTGCTGAGTTACTGGCTGTACATCGACTACCGTGATGGAGAGTTATCACCACCAGTATTACCGGGGATCAGAAAATATGACTGAAATCATACCTTTCGCCAAGAATTCTGTGAATTAATTTTCCTGCAGCTTAATTGATATGGGAAACAGGAAATGACATGTTGCTTTATAACCCCATAGGCTTGACTATGAAATGCCTCGTACAGAATCTACTCAGTCTAGGTAATCTTAAATATTGATTCGTTATTGAATAAATGAATGGATGATAGGCAAATATAAAGAAATAATCATGAGGTTTGGGCTTATTAAAATGGACAATTTATGACTGGAACAATTTAGTCATTTCTTCCTTGATTACTTGATTCAGATCCAAAACATAGTCAGTATTTTGGAGACTTGCAAACCTCTGCTACTGAAGAGCCATTCTATGCCCTTGGATGAAGATCTTTTTGGACAAATGTACACACTCGTACATATATAAATGCTCATTCACACATACATAATCACACCCAATGCAGAAACATTATAGCTTAAATTACTGTTGTTATTGGTATTGTACTATAATGCGGGGAAAAAACTGGGAAATAGACCAGCTTTCCATTTTATTGTTCATTATTGGCTGACTCACGCTCAAAGCTGAAAAGATTAGTTCCCAGGCAGTCCCTTCAAAGTTTGGAGATTTATTCAGGATAAGCATCTGGAAGATTGAATGCTTATCTACACTATTTAGTCCCATCCAGCTCAAAATATGGTTAGAAATTTAACAAAATTCTTTCCTGTGAGATAAAGTTGGACCTTTCTTTTGTCAGCAAAATGGGAACTGTTGGATTTAAAAACAAACAAACAAAACAAATGGGGGCAATTTCACGGCTTCTTGTAATTCAGCTGTGTCCAGGAAGTGACAGTTATAACCAAAGTGTAATTCACATGTTCTCCATTCTCTCCAAAACCTTATTTGGGAAATTAGGGATGAGATTAATGTGTATTTTTCATTCCTAATAAATTTAAATGTGATTGACTTGGTTTTGTGAAAAAGAAGGAATTGGATACCTTGAACTTATCTCTTTTGAACAGAGACTTCTTATTATTTCAGCTAGTTTGACATCACAAACACTCAGTAGAGTATAAACCACTTTAGTTCTTTTGAGGATGTACAGATAAATGATTTGAATGATGTATTCCAGAATTGAGATAATGGCACTCTCTTGTTGTAAAGGGACAGAACTTTGGGTGGCTCGAGAACTTTTCTGGGCTATAGACCTGCTCCAGAAGCAGTAGGTTTAGCATGTCATATACAGAACTCATCTTATAGGAGTTGCTAATGTAGGTTAATTTTAAAAGCCCAGGATTTTAGGAATCATTCATTATAATTTAGGGATGAACCCTCCCCCCACTAGCATCACAGATTTTAATATAATAAGAAATTGAAATAATGTAGTCCAGTATTTTTTTAAAAGTTTAGTTTTCTTAAAAGTTTAGTGTTCAACTTTAAAATTCTCCAAATACACTGAAAAGAACGGAAAATAACAATAACATGCATTCACTACCAATATTAAGCAGATGGTAACATTTTGCTATATCTGCTTCACACCTCTTTTTAAAAAATAGAAAAAAAAATATTCCTGATATGGCAAACCACCCCTCTTGCACTCTCCAATGCTTTTGCCTATTTTTTTCTCCAGAAGTAAACTCAATCTTGAAATGCACACAGGTTTTTAAATCTTTTCAACGTATTTATTTATTCAATAAAACTGTATGGTATTGTTTTCAAATTTACATAAATGGAATCATATTATGAATGTCATTTTGCAAAGCCTTTTCACTCACTATTGATTTTTGACATCTTTACCAAAATGGTATGTTAACATGTTCCTAAGTGGAGATTTATGTCATTTATTTTAACTGCTGTACTGTATTCCATTTCACATTTGAGATACATTAAAACTATTTCTAGGTTCTCATTATTCTAATCAGGGCTTCAGGGAGCATCCTTGCATGTGTCTTCCTGTGCACGTGTCCTGTGTACTTCTCCCAGGTAAAGAACACGGACCTAGAAGTAGAATTTCTGGGTCATAGATTCATGTTTTAGATTTATTGGCTCTTGTTCTATTGCTGTCCATAATGCTGGTGCTGAATTATAGTCATACCAGTAAATTGCTGCCAGACCAAGAGTTTGTGCTCTCAGATTTATTATTTTTTTCCAATCTGGTAAGTGTGGAATAGTATCTCATTGTAGTTTATTTTGCATTTCCCTGGTTTATTAGTGATGTTGAGCATCATTCATGTCTTGTGGCTTGTTTAATATTCTTTCTTGCCTGCCTTCCTTCCTTCCTTCCTTCCTTCCTTCCTTCCTTCCTTCCTTCCTTCCTTCCTTCCTTCCTTCTTTTCTTTCTTTCTTCCTTTCTTTTACTGGCTTATTATTCTTTTCCTTATGGTTTTCTATGACTTCTGTCTATACCCTGAAGTCTGCTGATTACATGAGTTGCATATCTCTTCTCTTCCACTTTGAGTTGCATATCGCCTTACTTTCTACTTTGATGGTTATGTCTTTTGTTGAAGAGAAATTTTATTTTTATAATTTTTGTGTCTTGTTTAACAAATTCCTACCTTCTCCAGTGTCATAAAATATTATATTTTCTTCAAAAAATTTTACATTACTGATATTAGTTTTTACTTTTTAAAGTCATATGCATTGTATTTTTGTGAAACGCCATAAAATAAGAATGTCTTCTTGTCTTTCTCCATATAAATTGCCAATTTTTCCAGAAGTATTTATTGGATAGTCAACTCACAACTCATTGGCCAGATCTAGTCACATGGCCCCACGAAACATGAGGGGGTTAAGAAATGCCTAGCCTACAGTGTATCAGAGTTGGGGAGAACTGAAAATATTGATGAACAGCAATAACTACCTTCATAGATTGATGGTTTTGAAATATGTTCACAGATTCTTTGACACTCCTCTTTTCAGAAGGTGAAGTCTAGTTTCTTTCTTTTTGAATGTGAGCTGGACTTAATGATGTACTTCTAATGAATAAAATGTGGCAGAAATGATAGTGTATGACTTCCGGGATAAAGTCATCAAAGGTATTGTAGATTCCTCCTTGCTTCCTTTGGCAGCACTCACCCTGGAGGAAGCTGGGATGTCATCTCGTGAGGATGTTCAGGCAGCCCTCTGGAGAACACATGTGAGAAACTGGGGCCTCTTTGCAACAGACAGCACTCACGTGCTAACCATGTGAACAAGACACCATAAAAGCAGATTCTCCAGCCCCAGTCAAGCCTGAAGATGAGTGTAGCCTTTATCAAAATCTTGATTGCAAACTGATGAGAATTCCTGAGATAAAATCACTCAGCTATGAGTTTCCTGAATTCCTGAGCGACTGAAATTATGTGAGATAATAAATGCTTACTGTTATTTTAAGCCAATATATTTTTGAGTAATTTTGGAGTAAGCTAATATATTTTGGAGTAAGTCTCAGCAATAGAGAGTTAATAACTTGAGTTTCACCAAATTTTAAGGTTATTTCTTATTCAGTGTGATTTAAAATATAGGTCATGTGGCATAAATCATATCTAATTTAGTAGTCTTATGAGATCATCTCAAAGAAACTGTTAACCACCATAGAAGATTAACTGAAGGACAACTAGAGGGCTGGAAAGACATCTATGCCTATTAATATGCTGTGGACAGGAAAAAAAAAAGAAACCAAAACAAAGAAACAAAAAACAAAAACAATCCCCCACCCCAAAAACAGTAAACACTAATAGGAAACTCAAATAGAAAGTTAATACTCAAAAAAAAAAAAAAAAAGAAAGAAAAAGAAAGTTAATACTCTAGAGCAGTGACTAATTTTCTATTCATCTGTTTCTTACATGGGAAATTCCATGGAACCATGCTTCAAGTTGAATAGAAATGTATTTATCTAATGTCATATGATATTGGGGAAGAAGATAAGGATCCAGCTAGTCTCTTGCACAGAAATATCACCATCTGGCCTCCATACTTCATAAGGTTTTGGAATGATCAAAGTAGATAATGTGAGATAAGGTTTGGGGAGAAGAAAGAACTATGCAAATGTATCACTGGGATCATACTCGTGTATCAGTCAGCAAAGACTAGGTTTTGCTGTGCTAATGAAAACTCCAAAATCTTAAAGGTTTACAATCTCTGAGATTTAGGTTTTGCTCATGTTAGTCAGCTCCAGGTTGGGTGTAGCTCTGTTATGTCATCTTCACTCCAACACCTAGAAGGCAGAGCAGCCTCTAGCTGGAGCAGTGACACTTGTCATGAGAGGAGAAAAAGTTATGACGGACTTCCTAGAAGTGACACTGTGTCAGGGTCCCCAAGATCACCCCTAGATTTGGTGATTCATTAGAAGCACTCACAGGACTCACAGCATATAGTCATATGGGAATGATTTATTGCAATGAAAGACTATGAAGCAAAATCAGCAAAGTAAAAGGTTTAAAGGCAAAGTCCGGTGGAAACCAGGCACAAGGTTCCATGAGTCTTCTCCCTACGGAGTCACACAGGATGTGCTTCATTCCTCCAGCATTAAATTGTGACACCATGTGTATAGTGTTGTTTACCAGGGAAGCTCACTGGAGACTCAGCACCCAGGGGCTTTGTTGGGGAAGAGTCATGTAGGGACCCTCTGCCTAGCACATACCACAATTCTGGACTCCAGAAGGGAAAGTTGTGTTCAGCTAAGCTACATTGTCTACACTCACAGTTTAGGTACAGTGAGCCGTTATGATGGGAACCTTTCAGAAGCCAAGCTCCCCAATGCCAGCCAAGGACAAACCTTCCAAGTGGGCCTTTCTAAGCCTAGCAGCCTCAGGCCTCCTTTCTGCACAGACTCTTATCAATTCTGTTCACATTTTAGTGGACAGAACAGGTCTCATGGTCAAAACTGAGATTCTTGTACTGAGAAAATACAATCCTCCTGCAGGATCTAGTAGCCTATATTTTAAAACAATAACACAATCTAGTACAGATTCTTTGATTACCCATAGATCCTTTGAATGAAACAATATTAAAAAAGAAGAAGAAATTGATACCTTCTATACATGTGTATATGTGTACCTTCTACAAATTTTCATGGTCTGGGTTCATATAATTTAAATACTTTTATTGAAATGAATTATATAATGACATGAAGGAAAAGAGTAGCAACAAATATTAGAAGATACTGAGTACTGATTAATAAAAAAGCTATTAATACTGATTAATAAAAAATCAGTATTATTAATACTGATTAATAAAAAAACTATTATTTTTTCTACATTACAATTTTTTTTTTGGTCCAGATCAAGTGGATCTCTGATTTCCTTTAGAGACTAGTACTTTCATTTTGCTTTTGACTTTCTCTAAAGCAGAGCTGTATTTGTTATCCTCTTGGGCACTTGTGATTAGACCCCTGAAGAGCTGTTTCATGGCCTTTGCTATGTTTTCTTATCACTGTACCTTTTAAGCTTTCAGCTGTGTTTCCAGTTCTGGCCTGCATATGGCCTTCGGCATAAATTCCTTCTGCAAAGTGGTTTGCTCCAGTGTTTTCCTCATCTCTCGCAGATGTCTTTATGCTTCTTTTTATTATCCATCCTCAGCTCTTTGACCTTTTATTCATTAGCTCAAACTACATGGAATACATTTCTTGGCTAAGGGTTAAGTTGGAAAAATTGAAAAGGTGATTGGCGTTTAGCATATACATTTACATTTTTTACTTTTTTACTTTTGTGCTTCCTGTACAGATTTTTTTAATAATTGGAAAAAAAAAAACACCAACTTGTTTTTCCCTGTAAAAGTAAAACAAGTTTAATTGCTTAGAAATAAAAATCTTCTTGGTTTTAAAAGCAATAGCTTTTAACCTCTGCCTCCCCCACCAAGAGACAATTATTTAGTAGGAACTCACAATATATTGGAGGGCCTATATTTACAGCATAGTTTTTGAAGATAACATCTCCGTTTTCAAGGAAGGGAGGATTTTATGTGGGTCTCTTCTTTATTGTTAGATGGCACAATGTTTTATTTCTATTTATAAAAGATTGCATTAAAAGAATGTAATATTGGTTCTCTCAGAGTGGGATCTGTTTGGAAAACTAATTATTTCCAAATGGCTGTAAATTTTTTAAGAATCTGCCAAGAAGGCAAATCTGGAATACTATCTATATAACTTATTACAGCAAGGGATACTACTTTAGAGCTCTTGGGACCTCCCCATCAACTATTTAAAACCCTTCTGCTCCCTTCCTCTCCTCCTCCCACTTCAATCTCTGCAGGTGACCTCAGCTCATATTTCACAGAAAAAATAAAGACTAAGGAGAGAACTCGACTCATTCTCCTGACCCGCCGCCTACACGTTTATCTGCTTTATGGCTTCCTAATGCCCTTGCCTTTCACCTCAGTGGAGGACTATGCTTTGCTCCTTTGGAGGCTGATCCTGCCAGGTGAGTTCCTGGAACTTCAGGGTTCTGGATCCATAATACCTCTCCCTCACCTACAGTTTCTCCACGGCCTCTTTTTTAGCTCTTTCCTTCTAACCTATATAGCTACTCAAGTTTCTTCAATTTAAACAACAACAGCAGTAACACTACGCAAACGCATTTGCTCCAGCTACTCTCTCTATTTCTCTTAATTAGAGAGGCTGCTACTGCACTGTCCACACTTTCATAGCAGGAGAGGCACTGGCCTGAGTAAGGGGTCCTATTGCAATCTGAGTGCAGTTGTGGTGAGGGCTGCATTATTACATCTGCTTCTACTTACTAGGTTGGTGCAAAAGTAATTGTAGTTTTTTGCAATTGTTTTTAACTTTTTAAACTGCAATTACTTTTGCACCAACCTAATATTTTCATTCCTCATCCTATAAAATATGTAGCACAGTTTGGTTGAGCATTTTTTTTTGGGGGGGGGGTAAATGGCTCCGCTTGTAGGTGCTTAAAAGGCAAAGAAATGATCATTATTTTCTTCCAATGGAGCAGTCAAGTAACATGTACTGAGAATTTACTATGTGCCAGGCACCGAGCAAAACCTCTTATGTGGATTTTCTCATTTTATCCTAATGACAACCTCATGAGACAGACGGTCTTTTCATTCCCATTCTGCAGATGAGGAAATTGAGGCACCAAATGTTAGGTAACTAAAGCTCATGCAACAAATAGGCTGCAGAACCAATTGTTTTTCTGTCCAAGACCTCAGATCACACGTCTTTGGGGATAGGATACCATGAACCTAGAATGCCAACTTTCAGATAACCAAGGCATCCATTCTCTGCAATTCTCCTGAGGCTGTTCCAGAGGTTATCTCCTGAGATACCTCATATGTCCTCATGTGTGCTTGTTCATTCTCTGGTCATATGGTCCTTAATCTACCATGAGAGTCATGCCTGGTCCCAAACCAGTGAATCAGGATCTCCAGGTAGAGTGTGGGCACCTGGGCTTTGTAAAAGCCCCTTCCTCACAACTGATTCAGGTATGCAGAGAGAATTACCATTTCTCTTTCCTCCACTATCCTACTTCCTATTGCCTTTCTTCTTCTGTAGTATGCTCTTCTGAGTTGAAAAGCATGCACTGTGAAAGATGAAATAGTTTGATGATCAGTTTCCTGTGGATAGTGTCTGTGTTTGATTATTTCTCTAAAAGATACGTAAGACTCATACTTGACTGAGTAAATACTTATGGTATTGGGAAATGGGTATTAAAAGCCCCATTTTTCCTTTGGACACTAGGTAAAACATGAGTTAGATGTCATCAAGCTGTTTCTCGTCAAGGGTTCATCTAAATTTTGGAAACATCCAGTGAATCAATGTTACCTATCAGGTATATCAGTTCTAATAATACCACACTTGTGCATAGACAGTTGCATAGACAGTTTCGCTGAACAATAGTGAATTTACATAATTTACTTAACACTCAATTATTTATTGAGTTTAATTCCCTTTGCTGTTTAAAAAAATATATTTGAAATCACCAAGTTACTCAATGTGCTACATTGCGGGAAGTAAAAAAGGATTTTGAAATAATTAGCTTCTCTTTGCCATTTTCGCTTAACTCTGATAGTCTATGAAACTAAATGACAAAACTAACTGAAAAAAAAAAATAATTTAAAAAACATCTACACCACTTCATAGAGAGAAAATAATTGTTTTCAAAAGACATCTCTTACTTTGCTAATGTTGATAATAATCTGTGGCTCCCCACTGAGACCCTTTCTTTTTTGTCCTGGTGGGCGTATCTGTCAGCAAAAATTACTGTACAGTTTTCCAAATACCATGCTTCATCCTCAGAAGATGTACAGTATTTCTAAGATTTATGACACTAATGGAACTCTCCTGGCAGCAATGTAATTCATTTTGCTGATATACAGGAAGCTGACACAACTCCAATCTTGTTGCGCATATTCAAAGACTGAAGAAACCAACATCTTAATTAGCATAGAAACAAGAGATGTGGAAGCCTTGAGTCCCTGAATGAGCTAAGTCTTGTAATGGTTATATATAAAAGATTTTTTTAAAACAACTGAAGCAAAGATTGTCCATTATGTGCTACATTACTTTATCAAAGAACATCAGAAAATAAATTCAGTTGGGAATTTAAAGGGCAATCTCTGTTTTATAAGATAAAGCTTGGGACCTGAAAAAGAGTTAGTATATAGACTTAGCCTTAGGAAGGAATAGTTTTTACATTTAAAAAAAATGTAACTCTGAAATATGAGTGTGTCAAAATTAAAGAACGCTAAACTGAAGCCAAATTGAATTTCAATCCCAGTTGTTCCTTTAACTAGCTGGGTAATCTTGGGCCAATTACTTGATCTTTCAGGGCCTCCCTTTCTTTGCTGGACTAGATAATCTCCAAAGACTTTTCCAACTCACTCATTTTATGATTTCATTAGGATTTCCCTAGTAAAAGCTAATAAGTGAGCTATAATTATAATAAACAAGTCTGCTTTTCTATAGTGAAAAGGAATGACTATAAAACAAAAGAAATGCATTCTATTCCCTACAGCACTGCTTAAAAAGCACGTGATCTGGGCAGTTCTTAACATCTTGGTTTTCTCATCTGTAAACTAGAAATGATGATACCTCGCTGCATTAGTAGGAGTTTTAAATGAAATGCCATGTGTAGTAGTCTGCTCAGGCTGGCATAACAAAACATCACAAACTGTGTGACTTAACATCAGAAATTTATTTTCTCACAGTTCTAGAGGCTGGAAAGTCAAAGATCAAGGTCCAGCAGGGTTGGTTTCTGGTGAGCACTGTCTTGCTAGCTTGCAGATG
The DNA here is from genome assembly GCF_964194185.1 of Rhinolophus hipposideros. Classification (NCBI taxonomy): domain Eukaryota; kingdom Metazoa; phylum Chordata; class Mammalia; order Chiroptera; family Rhinolophidae; genus Rhinolophus; species Rhinolophus hipposideros. The sequence goes on along the minus strand of NC_138051.1, from coordinate 16,313,417 downwards.
GCCATCTTCTCCCTATGTTCTCACATGGCAGAGAAAGAGCTCTGCTGTCTCTCCTCTTATACGGGCACTAGCCCTATCAGATCAAAGCCCAGTACCTATTACCTCATTGAAGCTTTAGCACCTCTTCGTTTGCCCTATCTCCAACTACAGTCACATCGAGGATTAGGATTTCAACCTATAAATTTGAGGGGGGTCACAATCAAGTCCACAGCATCTTCTATGAAAATTCTTTGTAAATACACAATTTTCTACTAACGTCCTGGTAAGGCTCAGTAGCATAAGTGTATTGAGCATTCACATCTAATGTTGGTGGGACTACCCAAAGCTACAATGTTTTCAAAGGACTATTTAGCAATATCTATTCAAATGTAAACCACTATTTGCACTCTAAAAATTTGTGCTCCGAAGTACTTTTAGAACTGCACAAAGATATGTATAGAATAGTCATTAAAATATTGAAAAAATGAGAAAAATCAACAAATTTCATACTCTATAGTAGATCATACAATGGAATATTTTATATATGCTATATACCAATAGTATGAAATAGTATATGAGGTCCGTATACTATTGTGAACTCATCTTAGAAAAAGTGCTACATACCTCATTGCTGAATATCACTACAGTCACTTTCAAAGTACTCCCCTTGGGAAGCTATGCACCGATGCCAGCACTAGTCCACCCTTCAAAGTAATTTTGGAACTCTTTTTCTGGAATGGCCATCAGAGCTGTTGTAGTATTACTCTTGATGTCCTGAATGTCATCAAAATGTCTTTCTTTCAATATTTCCTTTATTTTTAGGTAAAGAAAGAAGTCATTGGAGGCCAGATAAGGTGAGCAGGGAGGGTGTTCCAATATAGTTATTTATCTACTGGATAAAAACTCCCTCAAGAGCCATGAATTGTTGGTGAAAAGTTCAGGTCATTTTCATCTAACTTTTTCATGCAGCCTTTTCAGCACTTCAAAAAAGTAAACTTGGTTAAGTGTTTTTCCAGTTGGTACAAACTCATAATGAATAATCCCTCTGATATAAAAAAAAAACAAAAATGTTAGCAACATCATTGCAACAAGTTCCCGAACTTAATTGTCAAACTTCATATATCCATTAAAAATGTAGTTAACCTATACATGCTGACATAAAAAGATGTCCAGGACTTACTAGAGGAAAAAGAAGTGCAAGTTGCAGAATAGTTTCTATAGTATGATTGTGGGTTTTTTTTGGTAAATATACAAATATATTTATATGTATATTCCATATATATGTATATATATATGTATATATACATATATACATATATATATACATATATATATATAAAGAATTGTGCATTAAACTCTCTACACTGGCTTTCTCTGAGTGGTGTGGAATATTCCAGCAGTCTTTCCCTTTCCAAGTTAAATTTTTTATTTTAAGAACATATATCACACTTGCTTTAAGAAAATAAAATATTAAGAGACTGCAAACTATCACTATCTCAGACTGCCAATACTTCAGTTTACATTTGAAATACTTTCAAAATTCATTTTTATTTTTATTGAGGAATAAATGTATGTCATTTAAACACTTGCAAAGCTTGTTATGAAAACCAGAATTCCTTGGCCTTGCATTTCTCCTGATCACCTGGGGCAACCTTTTAGCAGTTTCACTTGCTATTTACCTATATACTATGAAATAGCATGTGCACATTGATATTTGTTGATTATTTCATTTTAGACATTATCTTCTGACTTTCTTCTGCAGAAGATTTAGACTTCTTTCTTTTCTTGTTGCCTCCTGCTCCCCTAAAATATACCCCCCAAGCCTGTCACTTTATGTATATCACAACTTTGGCTTACTTAATATCAGGGGTTACATTAGTATTACTATGTGAACATTTTTCATGGCTGAGCTATGCAGTACATTATAGTATAACTTTTGTATTCCTATCATTACTAATTACCTTATATTTTATTTGCTTAGTTTTCTATGTGCATATCATTATTTCATTCCCAAATCTTCCCTTTAGAGTTGTACAATTTCTTTCAATATGGTAGAACACAGCAGGTAATGCTATTTTTTGTGGTGTCATCTCTCCTGGTTTATCATTCAGAAAGCCAGTAGTTAGTAGTGTGTGAAGAGCTAATGCTTATGAAATAGCAAAAAAATCTCCCCGTTTTTCTTCTTTAATCTTTGATCCTTTGTTCTGTTTGAGCAGGTAGATCATTCTGTTCTCATTTCCTTGGGTTAAAAAAAAAATGAGAGTAGAAATCAGGATGATAGAAGAGGAGGAGTAGTATTTTCCTGACTTTGAGTTTCAAAGCTTGTACCCTGAGGGAATGGAAAGAGCTTATGATAAATCAAAATATTTTGAATAAAACCTGGAGAGTATGAGACAAATGTCTCCTACTCTACTTCTCCTGTCAGACTAAAGGTTAGAGGGGAAATGATAAAAGAGAGGAGTTGGGGATGACTGGGATTGAGGACATACCAGGGTCCGTGTTGACTGATGGCCAGTTGTCCACTCCTGTGAGCATTTCAGACTCCACACCTCGGGCCTAAACTAACAGTTCTCTTATCCGTTCCCAGTGAGAACATTCTTCAACAGCAGCCAGCACATAACCTGCAGAGACCCCCAGGTAGGAGATGCCTGTGTCTGTGCAAACATGCCCAGCACCCCTGCAATGAGACAGGAAATTTGCAAACCCAAGAGGAGGTTGGGGGTCTGGATTCCCAGCACTTGATGCTATTGAACAAAACCAACTTGACCTTTTTCATGACTTGGGTCAGCTGTAAAGCGCGGTCCTATTATAGATGCAAATGTTTGAGGACAAATTGAACCGTTATATAGGCTGTCCATCAAAATTGTTGAATCAACGTTAGAGAATACAAATAATGGAGGGTTCACATAATGGCTCAGAAAAAGGAACAAGAAGCCTTCATTCAGGCAAGTCAATTACTACACCAATTTCTCGTCTAAAATGAGGACAGCAATAGCTTTCTACCCCTTAGAATGGTTGTGTTGTTGATGGTGTAAGGAAATGTATATTGAAAATTTGAATACGTAACATTAGGTATCATTTTATATATAAATCACGTTTGACCTATTCATTGATTTCATAATTCAACAAACATAAATAGGGTATGGACACCAAATTTGAGCAGAAGAGCAAAAGCATATTTTCACAAGTAAGCCCATTATTAGTATTGCAGCATGAGGAAAATGATATCATTTGCCTCTCCAAATGATTACACCTGAGAAAGGTCATCCAAATGTTACTTATTAATTCTAAATACTTCTCTGCTATTTAATTTACATTTCAAGCTCAGTGCCTACTTGTCAGATATCGTCTGTAAACACTCTTAAGCCGCTATGAGTACCACAGCATGCTTGTCATCCACAAAGCGAGTTATGAGACCTTGTCCTGTCACCTGAGAGCCTTCAAACTGACTATGACTGAGCGCTCATTTTTCAGAGTCTAAACTTAAATAATATCATGGTGCCTCATGAAAAAGCAGACTATAAATTGTTAGGATCCATGGTTCTCATTGATTGTAGCTTCTTTCTTTGGCAGTGAGAAAGAAAGTGGGGGAGAGGGAAAGCTCCTGACAGAAGGGTTCCAATTAGTAATATGGAAGGAATGAGAAAAATAGAAAATCATCATTACACAAACATAATTATTGCGGGCAGGATCCACAGAAGATGCTAAAATTAGTGGGTGGATATTTAAGGACAAACTGGATATTTGCATAATCTCAAAGGGCAAAGTGGGTGAAGGGTATATGGGGATTCCCTGAACTTTTGTTTTGCAACTTTTATGTAAATCTGAAATAATTTTAAAATAAAAAAATTTTTTTTTAAATATGCCTGAAATTTATATGTGAAATTTCCTTACCCCAAACATTTGTTTTTGTTTTTTTAATCTACTTTTAAATTATGCTTGGTCCCATGTTAACCTCCAACAGCATGCACATTCCTTATATACATTTTTAAAATTATTTACATATTTGCTCTCAAGTACTCCAACTATCTTCTAGTACCAGTAGAGGACTGTAAACATTCAATCAAGAAACATGTCTTGAATACCTGTTATTTTCATGGAAGTGTGCTAATAACTGCAAGGGACTAAAAAGCAATCTATGATCCAGCCCCTCCCTTCAGGAGACAATAAGTACATTGGGAAGACAGGTATGCAAGTAAAGTAGCAATATGTGGAATGTGGTGAGTCATGCCTTATTTTTATAATATTAGTGACAGGAGTTGATAGAGACAGAGAAAAGTGACACGTGCAAATAAGAGCAAACTGGACCTAAAACATATGTAGGTCTTGAATGGTGAGTGGATGTAGGGAGTGTGCGCCGTCTTTGTGGGGAGTCGGAGATGCATGGAAAGCAGTCATGAGACCTGTCTGAGTGGGATAGAAAATTTGAGGTGATGAGAACGACAATGGGCCTAGATGAAGTTGAGCCAGATCAGAAAAGATTGTGAAAGCCAGATTGAAGGGCTCTTGGTCCAAAAGAAAAAATGGAGGCTATTTTAAGGGCTTTGTTAGGGTCAAATTACTTTTCTGGAACCAATATAAACATACATGGTGGATCTCAAGACAGAACAAACTCCATTTTTGAAAATATGTAATAATGGACCTTTGAGAGACTTTTTCTGAAATGCAAATTAGATTGTCCTCACCTTCTCCACTCTATCCCGCCCTCTTTTTTCCTAAAGAATTCTAGAAGTTTCCTTGCTTTTAAGATCAAGACCAAAAGCCTTAACATGGTCTCATGGCCCTCCAAATTGGATCCCTTCCCACTCCTCCCCTAGATTTCTCCGTATCTCATTCCTCTCAAGGTCTCTTATTTCCTTTAGGGCTTTCTGCTATTATAAACCTTTACATATACTCTTCCCTCTGACTTATCCTTATATTTTGAACTAGTTTAATCCTTTTCCTCCTTCAGATGTCAGTTTAATACAATTTTCCTCTCCAGTGCAAAAGCCTCACTTTCTGCTCTGACCCATAATACCAAGTACCTCAGTTTGTAAAACTTCCCATATATGTATATTTAAACATGGTATTATTTGATTTAATTATGTGGTTATTTGATTAATGCCTTTTCCCCTTATTAGACTACAGACTTCTGAGGGCAGAAACTATTTTCATTTGTATTTCCCATTGTATCTCCTGTCCCGAGCATATAGTAGGTACTTAATAAGAACTTGTTGAATAAATAAATTAAATGTTAAAATATTTATTTTCTCCATTCCCAAGACACTATCCTAGTCCAATGATATGATCTGAATCATCACCAAAATGTCTATCTCAACTTTGAAATTATAGTATATGTGGCCTAATAGTTTATAACTTTTGGAATGCGGGCTCTAAAAGCATTACTCAGATGGTCACATTGAACTGAATTACTAGAGCTTAAATATAACTTGCTGATCAATAATAGATTGTTATTTACGTGCAGAGCACTTTACTTAGCATTGTGAATTATTCCAAGCTAAATAATATATGGTTCCTGCCTGGCTTATAATCAAGTAGGGGATTTATACGAAACTACCTGTGTTATATGGTAGGTTGTGAGGACACTAAGTACTACAGAAACATGTAAGGGGTAGATTTATTCTGACTGAAGGAATCTGGCTAAGCTACAGTGAAAAGTCACATTTTGATAGCCAGACTTTGGGAAGACAAAAATTCCAGTCAAAAAGAAAGTAACTGAAAATACACAGCACAAAAAGCATTAAAATGCTGTAATAGAAAGTCACGTGGCCCAGTAGGCTGCTAGTATGTTCTGATAAGGAATAGACTAGGAAAGTTAGGTTGGAACAGTTATGCTATACTGTTTGCATTTACTTGATGGGTAATGATGAACCAAGGATGATGAACAGGGAACTGCCAAAGTCAAATGTGTGCGGTATAGTGGTAATAATATGGGACAGATTGGAAGAGGGCTCCACAGGTTAAAAAGGATGAGGAGACCAGTGGCAAGGAGGGAAAAAAACAAACAAAAAAACCCCCCAACTTTTCAAGAGCCTAAGGGAAGCTAAGGAAAATCTGACTGGGTTAATAGCAGTGAAGCAGGAAGAGGATGGATGAGGGAAGCATTCAGAAAGTGGAAGGAACATGATTGAGCAAATATTTAATATGGGACTTGAAGAATAGGAAGCTAGAAAGTTTTGCTCTCACATTTAACTGATTATAATTTAAACTAAAAGCAAAAATCTTAGTGAGAAGAGATTAGTAACAACAACCTGTCCTTGTTTTAAACCTTTTGGTAATAGCAATCTTTTAATATTATCAAAATCTCTTGATGATAAAGCATTACATCATTTGCATTTTTACCTGATCTAATAAAATGTTTTTGTTTGCAACTTGTGTTCATACTTGCCAACTGTTGAGCCTTTTCTGATTTAAAATACTGGAGAATTTATTGATATCTATTGTTTGCATGGCCTCTTTTCTCCTCATTTTTCTAGTCTCGATTTTATGTATAGCAAGACGTCGTTATGCTTTACATGTTGATAAAGGATAACCCCTTCTTGCTCCCATTGTTCTTGGAGAAATTCCAACCAATTTACACGGATTAAGTAACTATCTACCCAATATCCTGGGAGTCTCAGATGACTCAGGCACTGTCCCTCTCTTCAAGGAGCCCATGTAAGTGTAGGTAGAACTTCAAGCCCAATTAAATAGAACATAATATGGGAAGTGCTAAAATAATGTCAACAAGAGCTACCACTTAAATCTCCTCTCCATTCATTCATTTCTTTCTTTAACAAATATTTTGAGAGCCTCCACCAGGTCTTTGGCCAGGAACAGAACTTAAGGGGTGAAACAAACCTGACTCAGAATGTGCCCTTATGGAGATCATCATAGTTAAGAAAACTTACACTAAAAGAGAAAAATTAAATAAATATAATTAGTATGTAATATAGGTTGATGATATATTATGAAGCATTGGTAATAATATTTAGCTAGAACTTATTATGCTCTAAGTGAAGGCACTCTGGTTCCAGAGCTGATCACTTTATATTACATTACAAATATATTTCTTCGGGGTGGGGGGAGGGGTAACTACTTATACAATGTGATAAGCAAAGCCTTTTCTAAGACAATGTTTAGGCTGAGACAAGGTGGATAAAAGGGCACATTCTCCACAAAGTCAGGATAGAGCATTTCTAGCAGATGAAATAGGATGTGTAAAGGTTCTAAGGGAAGAAAAAGCTTGGCATTTTATAGGAATGAAAAAATAGGTTAGACTTGAAGATAGTGAGCTATGGGAGAAAAAAATCTGAATAGGACTGAAGAAATAAATAGGAACCAGATCATGCAGTAGGTCTTGTCATGCACAGAAAAGAGTTTGGCTTTTATTTTAAGAGAAGTGAGACAATATCAAGATTGTGTAAGCAGAAGTAGTGATGTTATCCTGCTTATGTTTAAAAAGGATAAATCTGACTCCTATATGGAAAATAAGTTAGAAAGTGCAAAACAGGAAATTAAAAGGGTAGTTGAAGATAAAATTAGGATTTGAATTCAAAGCTTGGTGACTAAGACTTGCAATCTCCATGTTATGTCGCCCCTCCGTTGTAGATTTGCAATCTGGCAGAGGGCACTGTCCTAACAGACATCAGAAATCCGTAAAGTAAATTGTACCCTTACTTGTCCTCTTCCTGCCTCTGTGACCCCCATCCTGTCTTTGTTAGGTCTTAGTGCAGGGACATAATCAAAGGTTTTCATGAGAAAGAGGAAATGATAATGACGTTAATAACTTTTTTAGCTCCCCTTTTGTGTCCTTTGAACATAACTTCCCATGTCTGCTACATTGGCATATCATGGTTTTTAAAGTGCATTGTTTAAAGTATTTTTTACTGTACATAACTGATTGCCTTGGTGGGGTGGTGTGGGATGATCAAAACGTAAATTAATGGGTCATACAGCCAGAGATGGTGATTCAGTATACCTGAGTTGGGGCATTTTAAGCATTCCTGCTAATTCTAATCAAATGATCCAAAGACTACATTTTGCAAGACATTGGTTTGTGGTAGAGAGCTTTTAGATTTTATTCCAAGTGTGGTACAATGACTTGGACATATCTATTCTATTGTCAACATTAGAAACCATCAATTTTAAGTAAGCTCAGACTTTAATAGCCTATATATTTTTGGTAGACTACTCTCCCCAGTGCAATATAATACAATACACAGATAATCAATTTGATTTCTTTCTTCAGGCAAGTGACCAAAGAATTTATGTAAACAATTTCCTGACTGGCCAGTCACAATGTGGGATAAATTTATCTTGCAGATTAATGATAGAAGGTTTTCCAGCTAGGTGGCAACAGAATATTGCCTTCCCCTTATTAATACAGGGTTACATATAAGACCCAAATAATGATTACCCAATAACTCTCTGGAGGTGGTTTTATAATATAGAAAACACAAAGAAGTAAATAATAAATGAAAGTGAATCAAACTTCTTTACTACAGATCTTGCACAAAATAATCACTAACCTATGTAAGTGGTTATCTAACAGGCAATGATGATAGCCAATAAGATGAGTTACAATTAGGGGGAAGGCAGATAGACGTTACCTAAATATAGTGCTTGTTGTGTCTGAAACTAAATTTTCTTTTTTTAAACGTGTTTACCATTTGTTTCCCAATTTTCCTTTAACATGATATAAGGCTAGGGGACTTTAATTCCTAGTGCCTCTCATGTAGTAGGCACTCAAGTATTTGTTCCCTGAAATAATACTCCGAATCAACCCACTCACATATGAAAATAAAGGACAGAATGCCAGTGACAATGGCCAACGTTTGTCAGACATTTACTATGTGCCAGTTTTCTGGACCAGTCACCTAACCTGAAACCTTATGCTCTTCATCAGCAAGAATGTTGTGCGGCATCAGAAGGGTCACTTCACAGAGTTGTCTGCCACATCGCAGGAAGCCACAGATGTCCTCGACATTCAATCCAGGCAGTCACCATGATTGGAGGGGTCACAACTAAAACCAGAAGACTGAAAACCAATACCAGAGTGGACAAAGAACATCTTAGAATCCATGTGGGGAACTGTGATGCAAAAGTCTGGTGTGTCCCACTTCTCCTCATATTGGCACTTCGGAAATTCCCTACTAGCTCTTTCTGACATATGAAGATGCAATGAGAAGTTGGTAGTCTCCCACCCAGAAGAGGCTCTCACCAGAACCCAACCATTCTGGCACTTTGATCTCAGACTTCCAGCCTACAGAACTGGGACAAATAAATTTCTGGGGGGAAAAAAAGGAAAGAAAAAAAGAAAAGAAAGAAATTCCCTAGACACAGGAGAGGGGAGGCCTCCATTAGTAAGATTATTGTTACTGCAGCCAACTGGGTGCTTAAAATAGAAATAAAGCTCAGTTACAGAAAAAGAAAAAAAGATGAGTCACGATTATAAATCATTCGAAAACTCAGCACCCTAATTAGATTTGGTAATCATATACTGAAGAACACTCTTTAACCTAGTAATCACCCAGTTTTCTGCTTATAGCTGTCACTTTTATAAGAATGGCTCATATTGTTAGTGATTTTTCTGCCATGTAAAATCCTTTTCTTGGTTAATATCATGTGTAATCAGGTCTTAGGACATCTAATCCTTCTAAAATATATTGACTTTTTATCTTTTACATTAGTCTTAATTAGTCTGCATTTTACATTCGCTGAATGAACCAAGTGAAAAATCAGAACACATGCTGTGTCTGTTGAGGACCAGTTCTGAATTTGTGTCAGCTTCAGTTGGTGTCTTGAGAAAGCAGGTTTTACCTCCTTAACAGTCTCAGATACAGTAAAAATGTAATAACAAAGATAGCGCAGTATATACTTTTATAGAGGCAGGGTTTTATTAACCATACTTTTACATGGCTTTAAAAGTTATTCATTTACTTCATGAAATAAATATTTGGTGAGTACCTAGTAAGTACCAGGAACTATTCTAGGCTTTTTTTTTTTACAGAGGTAAAAAAAAAATTATATATAGATATAGATATAGATATAGATATAGATATAGATATAGATATAGATATTCCTGCTACTGGAACTTATACTCTGAAAAGTAAGACATACAATATACAGAAAAGAAAAGCAAGTATAATATAAGTACAATACAGAAAAATGAAGAAGAATAAGGAAATGAAGTGTGAAAAAGTGGTCAAGGATGAACTCTCTAAAGATGGCAACATGTACTCAGATGCTTAAATGAAGCAGAGAGTGAGCTATTCAATTACCTGGGAGCCAAGAACACCAGGCAGAGGGAATAACAATGAAAAGGCCCTAGATAGGAATGTAAGTGGTATAGTTGAGGAACAGAAAGGAGGATAACAAAGGGGGAGATTAACAGATGGTAGGATTGGAGAAATCGTAGGAAACTGTACAGAGCCTCAAGCAGCCTTGGTAAGTAAGGATTCTGAGTAATATAGTGTGGTTGATTAGAAATGGCCCAAAATTATCTGCTCCACTGAGAGCTGTTGTCTAATTCCTCTCCCCTTAGATCCGGGCTGGCCATGGTGACTTGTTTAACTAATAGAATATGGCAGAAGTGGTATTCTGGAACAGGAACAGGTCGTAAAAAAGACTTACAACTTTTGCCTGGACACCTTGAAACCTACCAGCTGCCATGAATGAAGTCTGAGAAGTCTGAGACAATCAGCTGCTTGAGGAAGTCCAAACTACTCATGCAGAGAGCAGTGTAGGGAGAGCAGCATAAGGAGATGTCCAGCCAGTCCAAGCTGTTCCATCCTAACTGCCAGACATAAGTGAGGAAGTCATCTGGGTCAATCCAGGCTCAGCAGATATAACATGGGGAAGAACCAAGGCCTCAGACACGGCCCTAGTTAAGCTCTTCCAGCTGTTGAAATGACCCCAGCTAAGGCTCACCGGGGAGCAGAGGTGAATAATCTTCATCGTGCCTTGGGCAATTTCTTGACCTACAAACTCATGGGCATAATAAAATGGTTGTTATTTTATTTAACGCTAAGTTTCAGGTGATCTGTTATGTAGCAATTGTCGACCAGCACAGGAAAGGATTGTGCAGTTAAAAATAGGAAAATATAAACCTGATATATATTCTAAAAGGACGTCTCCAGCAGCTGAGTGGGATCTAGATTTTCAGAGGAACAAGAATGAAAACTAGGATGATTCAGTTAGTTCCACTGAAAGTCCAAGCAAGAGAAAATAGTGGTTTGGATTAAAATAGTGGCATAGTAGGAAGAGGAAGAAAGAAGAAACGGTTGAATTTGAGATATATTTTGAAGATAAATTGACAATATTTGTTCAAAATTTAATATCTTTATTTCAATTTCAATTTTGAAAGTATTTTAAAAATATATTACTATGTCATGTGTTACTCATGGAACATACAAACAATTTAAGGTCTGTAGATAAATGAAGATAATACTGAAGCTTTCTTCGATTCAGAATCTGTCTCTATGTCTGGTTAATCATTACAAGTATCAGATAAATATTACATCTTCATTGCAGAAATGTGGACCCAAGGCATGTCCTAGAAGCTTTTAGTGTGCCTCTGTTTCTCCACAGAATTCATTTATTAATTTTTTAGTTCTTTCAACAAATATTTATGGAAAACCTTCTACGCATATGCTGCTAGGTGCTGAGGAAACGATTGTGAAGAAAAGCAGGTATAGTCTGTTTTGATGAAAGATAGACTTTTTACGGTAACTTTTAAACAAATAACCACATAAATAACTATGACAAATGCTATAACCACAGCCAGGGTGATAATAGGATTTGATTTACCAAGGTCAAAGAAGGTTTGCCTTAACAAACTGAAAAATAAGTTGAGATCTGGAGGCAGAGGCAGAGTTAATTACTACAAAGAGAAGTGCAAGTATGCTTTAGGCAGACCAAAAAGCAAGTATAAATGCTTTGTAATGTCTAAAGCATGACATACTCGTGAAGCCCAAAGAAGACCTCTGCTACCTGCAGTTTGTTGGCCCCACTGAAGCTCTGATCTATTTGAAATCTAAATATATCTCCCTCCTGCTTCTTAAAATTGTAGGGCAGCTTCTCTTCCCAAATGCAACACAGATGGTGGGTGATTCCATTTGCTGCTTTCAGCAGTATTGGAAGAGAACTAGGCTTGGGGGGAAGAAAATGAGTTAAGTTTTAGATATACAGAGGGTGCCAAAAAAAAAATGTATACACATTTTAAGAAAGGAAAACTGTATTAAAATTGCAATACTCAAAAGATGAATACAAGTCATGTGTATATATTTTTTTGGCACTCCCAGTATGGGGCTTGAGGGGCCTTTAAGACATGCCAATGGAGATGCCAAGAAGTGAGTAAGATAGATTTGGTAGGGAGACGAGGATGTTACCTGCAGGAGGTATTCAAAACCATGGCATAGACGAGAGCACTCAAAAAGATATTATGAAAAAGGAAGAGAAGGAGACACTCCTTAAGAAGCCCCAGCAGAGAAGGATATAAATCTATAAAAGAGACAAACAAGGAGTAGCCAGAGAGGTTAAGAGAAAAACCTGGGGAATATAGTCCATAAAGGCCAAGAGAAGAGAGTGTTTCAAGCAGATGTGCATGGCTGACCAGATGGGACGCTGCTGAGAGTAAAGAAAGTTGAAGATAGTCAACAACACTTTGGACTTAACACACATAGGGAGTAATAGGTGGTGTAAGAAAGGAACATTGTTCTTGAGACACAAAGACTGAGGCCTATTAACTCCACCACTAGGCAGACCCGTGGGCAAGTTATCCAACCAGGGGAGCTGATGGTGTAAACGCCAGGCTGAGGGCAGGAGGAGACCAATGTCCCCAGCTCAAAGAGGTAGGCAGGAAGGGAACGAACCCTTCCTACCCTGCCTTTTTGTTCTATTCAGGCCCTCAATGAATCGGATGATGCCCACCCACATAGGGGAGGGCAATCTACTTTATTGAATCCACCAATTCAAATTTTAATCTCATCTGGGAACACCCTCAGAGACACACCAAAAGATAATATTTAACTTGGGCACCCTGTGGCCCAGTCAAATTGACACATAAAATTAATGATCACAGTTGTTTATTTGGGCAACTTCTTACATGCTTCTGTTATCACCTTGACCTCTTTTTATTCATCTCCTTAATATTAACTCACAAGCTAGTTCCCAACAATACAAACATCAGTTTTTTTTGTTTTTTTCATCATTGGTAAATTAACAAATGTTACTTGCTTCTGGCAACTTTTTACTCTTTGTACTCTCAGCCGTGTCAGAAACACTTGTGCAACATGGGCTTCTCTCTGTGGCACTCCTGTGACCTGTGATATTTTCTGTTTGAAACCTCCAGCCTAAGGAGTAGAAATTTTCCCTTTTCTAAAACTCTCCCATCTGCTGTCCAGAAATTTACTGTCCTTTCAGACAGGCCCTTGTGCCCTATTGAAGTCTGTAGTGTATGATTTAGTTTTTCCAAATTGTTGATAATATATCCTGTCAGTCCTGTTTCCACCTTCACGGCACATATTGAACATCTGCTAAGTTCAGTCTCACAATTTCTCACTTTCTTTGACTTGAGCTTCCAATGCTCTCCAGCCAAAGACTACCATAACCAACATGTAATGTGTTACTTTCATCATTAAGTTAGTTATTGTTAACTAACAATTTGGCTTACTTACTATATATAGCAGCAGGGGAAATAATGGAGTATCTTAGTGAAGGTATCACACAAGACGTACAGGACTTGGGCTATGATTGAGTATCTTAATAAATATTATCTGGGAGGAGGGCCAACTCAATTAAGGTTAGTGTTGTAATTGGTGAAGCAGCACCGTCACTCTTTATAGAGTAACTAGAATGGGAAGCTGTACAGGGTAAACAATCCAGCTCCTTCAACAAAGAAATTGCAACAGGAAAGGAGGGCTCAGGGAAGCGGTGGTCACTCATTAGCCAGGACAGGGGAATGCTTGGTCATCTTTGTGGCTTGGGACAATGTTCACGTATCACCAGTGTTCAGACATGTTTACAGAGTGGTCTTGGTTTTGTATTGATGTATCACAGCCCTGGAGTGATCTTGCTGGACATTACTGTTCTGTGAAATTGTCTTTGTTTAGCAGAGGAATACCAAAGCCTTACGGTGAGTGGAAAGACAGCTGTAAGAACACCTGACAGTACCAGTCAGGCTGCTCCTGGGAACCAGGGGATCCTTCTCTCTTTCTCATACCAAATACATATTACTTTCTCCTCTGAATTACTGCAGCACTTACTAATACTACTTCTTATCATGACATTTAACTCGATGCAGCTTCCTTAGTCATTGGACTGCATGTGTGTGATGTGTCCTCAAAAAGACGATAAGCACCTACAGAGCCGTGACTAAGGCTTCGAACTTTGGGTCCCACCCTTGGTGTTTAATATCCTCTAGATCCAATTCTTGTTAGTAGATTCTTTTTTTTCCCTTTATTACTCTCTCTTTTATTTATTTATTTTTTTTGTAAGTAGATTCTTAATATTAAGTTTTAAAGTAAATGAATGAATGTGTGAATTGATGAATAATTTGAACCCAAATAAAGCTCATTTCAGTTTTTTAATTCTAAAGAATTAAAGGGGGAAAAATCAACTTTTGTTTAAATCAAATAAAAAGATGTTTTCACTTCATATGTCAAATCAGAGAAGAATTGAGCTGAAAGTAAAGTTGATCAAGTTGAAGCAAATATTTGAGTGAAGAAAAGGCTTGCTGGTACATTTGAGATGTAAGTAATATAAATCTTCAGCTAGCTAGGAAGTATTATTCAATAAAAAATGGAAATTACTTTTTATTTCAAAACTTTATGGAATATTTTACTTGCCAAAAAGAAAGTTTATTCATTATTTACATATTGTTTTCTAATACATAACTAAATCTTCTCCCTTCCTCCATTTGATATTTACTATTTCAATGAGTTTCTGTAAATTTTAAATTTGATTAATTAATAGGTACATTTTAATAGGTAAAATATTGATGTTTAATTGATTAATATTTTTATTTACTTTCTTTTGAACTAGGTATATTTCTAACAATTGTTAATCATTAAAATAAATAAATGTTATAAGTAGAGTACTTGATGAAATTGGTAGAATAGATATTAATGTAATACTTTTAGAATACCATGGGTTAAAAATATCTCTCTGTAAAGAACTCAAAATATGAGGGGTAATGTATTTATATATATACATACATATGTATATATATATATGTGTATATATATATATATGTATATATACATGTGTATATATGTATATACACATATATATTTACATATTTATAGAGAGTATATATATTGACAGAGAGAGAGAGAGAGAGAGAGAGAGAGAGAGAGAGAGAGAGAGAGAGAGACATTGATTTTAAGGAATTGTCTCATGTGATTGTGGCTCCTGCCAAGTCCCAAATCCGTAGGGCTAGCTGGTAGGCTGGAAACTGAAGTAAAAGTTGATGTATTCTTGAATCCAAAGGCTGGAAACTCAGGCAATCTGGAAGCAGAATTCCTTCTTCTTCAGGAAACCTCAGTCTTTGCCCTTAAGGCTTTCAATTTGTTGGATGAGGCCTACCCACATATGGAAGGTAATCCACCTTACTTACCACAATTTGTTGTAAATGTTAATGTTAATCATATCTAAAAAGATTTTTACAGCAACATCTAGACTAGCATTTGACTAAGCAATTATTCTTCATAGTCTAGCCAAGTTCCATATTAATATATTGTAAAACAGTCGATTAAAAAAATCAATTTCTCAGTGACATATTGGTGGCAGAAATAATCATTCTGTTGTACAGAAAAGAACACAATACTTTTGGATTTGAATGCCCGAGGTCATTAGTAAATCTTTAAGGCAGCTTATTAACAACCCAACCTTTTGTTTCCAATCCAGTGTATCAAGGTCCCCCGATGTCTCAGATCTTGGTGTGCATGACCATTCCTTACACATTTGGAATGTCCACTTTGTTTACCCACTGAGGCATTGACACCAACATCCATATGTACTTTCATAATAGTCCCCAACGAATGGCAACTTCTTTCCAAATAAATGACTTCTAGATTATGTAAGGGTAATCCCCCATTCTCAACCCATTAGAATGTTGAACTGTCATTGTTGCTTCTTATCTCTACTCCCGACTCCTCTAATTTACCATCTTCACAAATCCTATTTTAAAGAAGAGTCAGAAAGCTAGAAAGAGGGCTATGACAATCGTTTGCCTTCTATCCTCTGCTTCTATCTACTTGACTAGTTTCTTACCTTAATGTTGTACTATCCAAGTTTGGATCCAGACCTCTAATACTGTTATATCCCATGTCTCCTCAATTTTGAACTTGCCATTCATTCAATATTCCCATTGGGTTTGAATCCTGTATTGGCCATTTAATAACTGAGATACAATTTTTTATTTTCTATTAAAATATACACAAAAATTCTAACCTCACAAGAATGTGCAACATAATGGGGGCTATAAGCAGTGTCTGGCACCTATTTGCTGTTTGATAAATGCTAACTACCTTATCACTCACTTATGATGCTCTAAATCTGTTTACATGATTCCTAATCCACCTCTAGTCTCATATTCTCTCTTCCCTGATCAAATTGAGAAATGTCATTTTCTATAGTAGTTAGGATCACAATAATAGAAGGTAACAGGGAGAGAATTGAAATATTATTTTAGCCCATTGTAAAAGCTTCCAAACTAATCCTGAGTGATAACGACAAGCTTTGAAAAGAATCCCTAATCAAATTCTACCACTTGGAAATAGAGCAGCAGGTTGCTGGTGGGAGGTAGAGGGTTGACTTGAAAGAAAAGTGAAATAATGAGGAATCCAAAATTATATTGTGAAAAATTATTGAGTCTGAGTGGATCAAACTTCCTCCAGGGCAATTACTTGTACTATTTAAACTTCAATTGCTAAAAATGTAATATCTGGAGATGATTGATGAATATTTCATGTACTATTCTCACAGGTAAGATCTGTAATGAAGAACAATCATAATTTTTCAGTTTGTCAAGGTGAACGTTTTGTGAAATGGTGCACTGTTTAGAGTACATGACATTTGCCATCATGAGATTAGAGTATTAAATGGTGTCCTAGTCACCTAATTTACTACCAGTTTTCATAACCATATCCTCCACAAATATATCAAGAGGTACATGAGAGAGTGTTCAGTGCCATATAAAGTAGCACATACACTGGTGTATTTGAACATTCATGCAGACCTCATAAGTATTAGAAAAGCTAAAAAGTTACATTCTAATTTTATAATACTTCAGAAAATTTTTATTTCTGAATATAGAGCATGGATAATGATGGTTATGATGATGATGATGGGATCCTTTGCTATCTTAGCTGGGTAACTACAGTATTTTATACCTCCTTCTCTTAGTCCACATAACACATATTTCTAGGTTATTTATGTACCTGTCTCTTAAACTAAATCGTGATGCCTTTGATGGCAGACTCTATGTTATCCATCTTATCTTGGTGCTGGGCATCTGCCTGACATATCTTAAGACAGTCACTATACATTTGATGGATTGCATTTTGTTAAAGGATAGAAAGAAGTAACTCCATCATATCATTTTAGTGTTTACCAGGCTCAAGGCACTAGACTAAATCTTATGTTTTGCTAAAGCAGTTTAGACACAGACCCTATCCTCATACTTCTTACAGTGGGCAGATTTAGAGAATTTGAGTGTTTACTGTCACATGACTCTGAGCTTTCCTTTCCTTGTGGTCTGGGTGCTTGAGGGCAGTTTCCTGTCAGGCATGTTTCTGAAGGGTCACCCATAATTTTGAGCTGACTGTGACCTAGTCATAAAATCAGCTATGATATCTAGATTGCATCTAAAACACATGTCAGCTTGTGTACAGTCTCATGAGAATTTGGTTTCCATGCATACTTTTACAGACCAAACGTTCACTGTGCTAAAAAATTTAGTCATACAATCTGATATTCTGAGGTGGAGGAGGAATGTCATTAAATTGTGCAGCAAATCTGTACTTGAATTACACAAGCAAAGAAAAAGTGAAGTTAAGCTATAATGTATCCTAAAATATTTGTTGTCATGTTTATTAAACGCTAGAAAACACTGTGATACACTACACAAAATTCTCAAATCATTTTAATCATTTTTGCTATTTGCTATAAAACATCAGAAGCAAGTCAATTAAGTGACAGGTTGCTAGGTTTTAAAAAGAACATATGCTTTGATTTTATGTTTTTTGAAATTTCAGAGATCAAAATGATTTTAAAATATTTGAACTATAAAAATGTAATTGATTTTATTCAATTCTAAGTGTCAAATTATGAACAGTGGTAAGCTATTCATGAATTTTCACTATTCTGCAGCAAATATACATAAGTTGGCCACATTTCCATAAATGACAGCTCTACCATTGGCCTCTATGTTAATCAACAGGAACTATTTGAAGTATGATAAGGATCTTCTAGAAGTAGTTTTGCATTTAAAGTTTTTAATAACTTAGGTTAGGGAAAAATCTATAAAAGACACCTAAAAGCAATTATTGTAAAGTTCAGGACCACTATATTATGTACTTTTACACAATATATTTTCATTTCCAGTCTGGAGACTAACAACAATAACAACAAAATGGCTGACACAAACACTGAGGCTACCAGAATATTAGCTCTCAGAAAAACAAACAAAAGAAAAACAAAGTACAAAATCAAATACAGCCTTTTGTTAGATTTTTAAAGTAAAAAATTAAAACTATCACAGACTTATTGTTTGAAAGAAGGATTATCAGAGATAAGGTCAAATAAAGCATGGATGGAAGGATAAAGGTGAAGAAAAAAGAATTGACTTGTGGATATCACTGTGCTGGTTTGAGTTGTTATTGTTGAAGCACATTATTTTTTAAATACAAACTTCTAATGTATGCTTATCTTATTTCCCTCCCTCTCAGTTCAGACTGTAAGCTCTAGAAGGCAAAAATTCTTTACATAGATATAAATATAGCTATAGATACAGCTTGATCTATATCTGTCTATCTATCTATCTATCTATCTATCTATCTATCTATCTATCTATCTATCTATATTTATCTATCTATCTATCTCAAATTTCCAAAGCTGTGTTAGCATATCCTTATGGCTATTTCCTGATCTGACTGTGAGTAGAGCAAACCTTTTGTAGTTTTAGAAGACAAGACTTGTGGCCATAAATAAACACCTTTAGTCTCATCCACACACTGAAATTGAGCTACATCTGTTATGTTACATTTGGAAGTGACAAAACAGGACAATGAAAAAACAGAGGGGATGCTTAAAACTATTTGGGTTATGTGAAGGAAATGTGATTCTTCTGTTCAACAACATACTAGTCTTCATTCATTCATTCATTCATTCATTCATTTATCTGTATTTATTGAAACTTTATCTAGTGTAACAAGTCCTGGAACAAGATCTTTAACCTGAGAGAGATGTTTTTCAGTGGCTAATGAATCATTTCACCTGAATAAAAACAAAGAAGTTACAAGTAAATGGAAAGACACTCCATGTTTATGAATTGGAAGATACAATATTATTAAGATGTCAATAATACTGAAAGTCATCTATAGATTCAATACTATTTCTATCAAAATCCCAATGACTTCTTTTTTTTTGCAAAAATAGAAAAAAAATCCATACTATAATTCATATGGAATCTCAAAGGATTCCACATTGTCAAAATAATCTTGCAAAGTAAGAACAAAGATGGAAGTCTTATATTTCCATTTCAAACTTACTATAAAGCAACAGTAATGAAAACAGTGTGGTACTGGGAAAAAGGAGACATATAGACCAATGGAATATAATATAGAACCTGAAATAAACCCTCATGTTGTTGCAGGTGGTCAAGTCATTTTTGACAACGGTGCCAAGACCAGTCAATGGGGAAAGGACAGTCTTTCCAAAAAAATGGTAATGGGAAAGTGTATATCCCATGCAAAAGACTGAAGTTGGGCCCATAACTTACACCATATACAAAAATCAACACAAAATGGATTGAAGACCTAAACATAAGAGCTAAAACTATAAAAATTATTATAAGAAAACAAAGAGGAAAATCTTCATGACTGTGGATTTGGCAATGATTTGTTGGATATGACACTGAAAGTACAAGCAACCAAAGAAAAAATAGTAAATTGGACTTCATCAAAATTGAAAATTTTTTTGCATCAAAGAATAATATTAATAGAGTGAAAAAGCAACCCACAGAATGGGAGCAAATATTTGCAAATCATACACCTGATAAAAGGATTAATATTAAGAATATATAGAGCTACAATTCAACAACAACAACAAAAAAACAAGTGGGTAAAGGACTGAATAAATATTTTTTTCAAAGATATACATACGGCCAATAAGCACATGAAAATGTGTTCACTAGGCATATGAAAAGCATCACTAACCATTAGGGAAACACAAATCAAAACCACAATGAGATATCATTATACACTGATTAAAATGGCTATTATCAAAACAAAACAGAAAATAACATATGTTGGTGAAACAGTGGAAAAAAATGGAACATTTTTCCACACTGCATTGCTGGTGTGAGTGTAAAATGGTGCCACTGCTGTTGAAAACAGTATGATTGTACGTAAAATAATTAAACATAGAATTGTTATAAGATCCAGCAATTCTACCTCTAGGTATATACCTAAAATAATTAAAAGTAAAGACTCGAACACATATTTGTACATCAATATTCATAGCAGCATTATTCACAATAACCAAAATGTTGAAACTGGTGGATGTCCACTGATTGATGAATGGATAAAAAAAAGTGGTATATACATATCATGGAGTAGTATTCAATCTTATAAAGGAATGAAATTCTCACACATGCTACAACATGGATAAAACATTGAAAACGTTATGCTAAGTGAAAGAAGCCAGACACTAAAATACAAATATTGTATGACTCCACTTATATGAGGTAACTATTGTAGTCAAATTCATGGAGATAGAAAATAGAAAGTGGTGGTTGCTAGAGCTACAGGGAGAGGAGAATGGGAATTATTGTTTAATGGATATAGAGTCAGTTTGGGGAAATGAAAAAAGTTCTACAGATAAATGGTGGTAATAGTTGCAGAGCAATGTGAACTTAATGCCACCGAACTGTATACTCGTACTTAAAATTGTTAAAATGCTAAAATTAATGTTATGTGTATTTTACCCAAACAAATAAGCAAATCATCAATAGCCTGGTGAATAAAATAAAGATTTAAAATCTCATGGATTTCCTCAGAAGAAAAGGGCTCCACAATAGCAAGTGAAAAGGCAAGACATTGTTTGATTCTAAGAAGGAGGTATCATTACTGAAAGACAATATTTCACAGTTTTGGCTTGAAACACCAGCATTGTCAATTTAAATGCAAGAGCCTGCATGTGATGTTGCAGAAGAAAAGAGAAATAAAAGTATTATTTTTTTTCTCTCCTATTTTACTTGCAGAGCTCTTACATATTCCCATGAGAAAAGCCTTTTGAATTTCTGGATTAACGTCTATAGTCTTCTTGCATGTTATTTTGTTTTATTTTCTTATACAGAATCTTATTTATTTTTTGACATTCAATACTATTTTATATTAATTTCAGGTGTACAGCATAGTGGTTAGACATTTATATAATTTAAGAAGTGATCCCCCTGACTAGTCTAGTACCCACCTGGCACTGTACGTAGTTATTACCATATTACTCACTGTATGCCTTATGCTTTACTTTACATTCCCATGACTATTTTGTAACTATAAATTTATATTTCTTAATCTCTTCACTTTTTTCACCCTACCCTGTCACAACCCGCACGACCAAGGAGGGCTCTGCCTGAGGGGGAAGGGTGAGGAGATTGAGAAAATACACAAGACAGGAAAGCGGGGATCGGGAGGTTCACCGTCCACAGATGGCGGAGCAGTGGCACAGTCTTTATTTCACACACAGCTTTTATACAGTCTTAGAACAGTCATCTATACAAACAAGTATTAGCAGAACAAGCAAGCTTCCCATGGAGATGACCTTGCAGGAGCAAGGCTTTTGTCAGCTCACAGCCCGCTCCCCACACTACCCCTAACCCCCCTCCAATCTATTATGCCAATAAATCTAATACCAATCTGACACCATGCATAGTCATTACAATGTTATTGATTATATTTCTTATGCTATACACTACATTTCCAATGACTACTGTGTAACAACCAACCTGTACTTTTTAATCCCTTTTCACCCACCTCCAACGCCCCCCTCCTGTCTGGCAACCATCAAATTGTTCTCTGTGTCTATGAGTTTGTTTCTGTTTCATTTGTATGTTTATTTTGTTCTTTCGATTCTACTTATAAGTATAATCATATGACATTTGTCTTTCTCTGTCTGACTTAATACAGTCAGTCCAATACTCTCTAGGTTCATGCATGTGGTTGCAGGTGGCAAGATTTCATTATTTTTATGGCTGAGTAGTATTCCATTGTATATATGTACCAACTCCTATTCGTCCATTCATTCAATCAGGGACACCCAGGCTGCCTCCACATCTTGGCACATCTTGTAAACAATGCTGCAACATATGGATGCACAGATCCCTTTGATGTAGCGTTTTGGGTCTCTTCAGATAAATACCCAGAAGTGGGATTACTAGTTCCTTCACTGTCTCTTGTTAAAAACCTTTGTTTTAAAGTCTATTTTGTCTGATATAAGTATTGCTATGCCAGATTGTTTTTTTTTTAGTTTTTCCATTTTATTTATTTATTTATTTTTAATTTATTGGGGTGACAATGGTTAGTAAAATTACACAGATTTCAGGTGTACAATTCTGTATTACATCATCTATAAATTCCATTGTGTGTTCACCACCCAGAGTCAGTTCTCCTTCCATCACCATATATTTGATCCCTCTTACCCTCATCTCCCTCCCCCACCCCCTTACCCTCTGGTAACCACTAAACTATTGTCTGTGTCTATGAGTTTTTGTTTCTCATTTGTTTGTCTTTTTCTTTTGTTGTTTTGGGTTTATATACCACATGTCAGTGAAATCATATGGTTCTCTGCTTTTTCTGTCTGACTTATTTCACTTAGCATTATACTCTCAAGATCCATCCATGTTGACGAATAGTATTCCATGGTGTATATATACCACAACTTCTTTATTAACTTATTAACGTTAACTTATTAACATTAGTGTCAGTTTTTCTTTTTTTAATTAAAGTTTATTGGGGTAAAGTTTAATGGTTAGTAAAGTTACATAGGTTTCAAGTGTACAATTCTGTAATATATCATCTATATATCACAGTGTGTGTTCACCACCCAGAGTTAGTTCTCCTTCCATCACCATATATTTGACCCTGTTTACCCTCACCTACCACCCCGCTACCCTCTTACCCCCTGGTAACCACGAAACTGTTGTCTATCAGTTTTTGTTTCTTTGTTTGTTTTGTTCCTGTGTTGCTTTCAGTTTTATATACCATATATCAGTGAAATCATATGGTTCTTGACTTTTTCTGTCTGACCAGCTTTTTTCTTCATTTTCATTTTTATGAAGTATCTTTTTCCATCCATATACTTTCAGTCTGTGTGTGTCTTTCTATCTGAAGTGTGTATCTTGTAAGTAGCATATGATGGGTCTTGTTTTCTTATCCATTCGTCCACCCTATGTGTTTTGATTGGAGAATTTAATCCATTTACATTTAAAATAATTGTTGATAGATATAGTTATTGCCATGTGGTTATTGCCATTTTATTATGCTTTTTTTTTTTAAGCAGTTCCTCTAACATTCTTTCTAATACTGGTTTGGTAGTGATGGACTCCTTTAGCTTTTTCTTGTCTGAGAAGATTATTATCTGGCCTTCAATTTTAAATGATAGCTTTGCTGGGTAGAATAATCTTGATTGTAGGTCCTTGCTTTTCATCACTTTGACTATATCATGCCAGTCCCTTCTGGTCTACAAAGTTTCTGTTCAGAAATCAGCTGATGGTCTTATGGTAGCTCCTTTGTAGGTCACTAACTGCTTATCTCTTGCTGCTTTTAAGATTCTCTCTTTGTCTTAAACCTTTGGCTTTTTAATTATGATATGTCTTTGTGTTCATCTTGTTTAGGACTCTCAGTACTTCCTTGGCTTGGGTATCTATTTTCTTCACCAGATTAGAGAAGTTTTTCATAATTATTTATTCAAAAAGGTTTTTAATTCCTTGCTCTCTCTCTTCTTCTTCAGGTACCCCTATGATGAGAATATGACTATGCTTGATGTTGTCCCACAGGCTCCCATTATTTTGGTTTTCTTTTTGCTGTTTTGATTGGGTGTTTTCTACTACCTTATGTTTTAAATTGCTAATTCGATCCCCTGCTTCATCTAACCTGCTATTGTTTTCCTATAATGTATTCTTCATTTCAATTATTGTGTTCTTTATTTCTGACTGGTTCTTTTTTCTGTTTTCTGTCTCCATTTTTATGTTTCCTAGCTCTTTGCTGAAGTTCCCCCCTGAAGTCACTTGAGCTTCCTTATAACCAGTGTTTTGAATTCTGCATGTGGTAGATTTCTTGTCTCCATTTTGTTTAGTTCTTTTTCTGGAGCTCTGTTCTATCCTTTGTTTGGGACATGTTTCTTTGTCTCCCCCCCTGTGTTTGTTTCTTTGTATTTGGTAGGGCTGCTATGTCTCCTGGCCTTAGTAGAGTGGCCTTATGTGGGAGGTGTCCTGTGTGGCACAGTGGCATAGTCTTCTTGGTCCCCAGAGGTATTTTCCTTGTGTGGGTTATGTGTGTTCTCCTGTTGTAGTTGAGCCTTGGCTGCTATTTGCACATCAGTGAGAAGGATTGACCCTCAGGCTGATTGGTTGTGTAGACTGGCTGTGACTACAGTGGATGAGTTGTGGTACAGGGGCTGACCCTACAGAGCAGGATTCACTTTAACAGGGCTCTGGTGCCTGCCCAGTCTGCCCTTTGAGTGTATCATCCATGGAGGCAGCCAGATGATGCTCCAGCTTGGTCTGAAGCTGCCCACTGGTTGTGCCAACCCCAGGGCCTCCTGGGAGGAGCCCATTGTAGGCCAAATTTAGTTGCAGCCTGTGACTTAGCTAGGGCCACCTGGTATGACCCACAAAGCAATCCACATATGGCACTCCATGCTGTGCTTGGAAGTATCTCAAGAGGACAAGCTGCAAACCAAGGCCAGCTCTCGCTAGTGCCAGGCTTAGGGCTGCTCAGCCAGAGGTACGGGACATGCTCAAGCCAGATGCTGCTTGTCTGGGTTTTGTGAACCTTTGAGAAATTTTAGGAAAGTCTACAGCTTGAGTCAAGGCAGGCCATTTGGATGGAAAAGCCACTGGAAGCAGCTTGGGTGTGCCCGAAAGTTGGGCAGGGTGAACAAATGGTGTTAGCCAGGTTGATGCAGACTCAGATATGGTGTCTGCCTGTGTTTGCATTCTGGGAGTGGGAGGGCTCAACCAAGAAGCAATGGCTGCTTCCAACTCCTCCATCTGGGAGAAATCTGCCCCTTTAGCCCTTGCCATGAGGCCAGACAATTCAGTTCCTCCCTGTATGTCCCTGGTATCTTTCAATCAGCTGCCCCAGCACTGAAGCTCAGAGCGAGTAAATCAGTCAGCAAGTAAATCCATGTGCAGGCACTTTAAAAGAATCACCTGGGACTGTAGCCACCCTCCATCTCATTCAGCCACAATCTCTGCTGGTTTTTATAGCCAGAAGTTATGGGGACTTCTTGCCTCGGCACTGAAACACTGGCTGGGGAGCCTGGTGTGGAGCTGAAACCCCTTGCTCTTATGGAGGGGACCTCCACAGCCAAGATATCCCTCCTGATGTTTAATGGTCACATGCAGGTGTGGGACCAGCATGTTCCATGTCTCTGACTCTCTTACCAGCCTTAGGTGGCTTCTTCTATATGTCCTTAGTTGTAGGGCTTCAGTTCAGCTAGATTTCAGGCAATTCTCAAGGATGGTTGTTCTGTAATTTAGTTGTACTTTGAATGTGGTTTTGAGAGGACACAAGCACAGCATTTACCTATTTTCCCGTCTTGACCCGATCCCATTCTTGCACGTTATTTTAAAAGAAAATTCAAAGCTGTTGCTACCTTAGAAGTAAAAAATGACAGATACCACCAGGAGATGTTTTCTCAAAAAGAGGAAATTGGTTCTTATTGAAGGGTAAGTTGTGCATTCAACCCAGAACACAGTTGTAAATCTTTGTGTACCAGTAATCTCAACTATTAATACCTTGATAGGTTCCTGCTGTTCTAATTAGCTAATCTGTGAACTCAGAAGTGAATTAAACAGAATAAAATGCTTGTATAGTTTGTTATAAAATTAGATGCTAATAAACATTTGCAATTATACCCACTTCTGCAAAAGTATAAAGTACACTGTAGAAAGGTCAGTCTATTAGGACAAATAACTTTTCTGAGCAACCTAGCATGGAACTGGAAGGCAAAAAGAGCTTTGACTGAAATTAGGACAGAAACATACTTTTCTTAGGAAGATCTTGGGGCTCCATCCCACTGGACCCAAACACTTTTGCTCTATAGACTAATCCAAGTCTGTTTTCCTCCCATTTGCAATATCATTGTTGCTACTTTTGGAAGAATAAACCATAGGAGAGACAAATTAAGTTTTATTCCCCTTTGATTTGTATTTTAATTAAATGTATAATTTTATGTGGATATGTGGATATGTGTTTGTTTTGCTCTTTATTCTTTCCCTGATATTCTAGCTATTTTTAAATTATGTGAGGGGTAGGAAAGAAAAAAAGTCGTTTGAATTTTTTCAAAAGTCGTTTGAATATATATATTCCTTGTGTATTATAAGGTGAAAAGGGAAAAACTGGAGTTACATAGATCCTTTATTAAAAAATGTTTTTTGGAGAAGAGTTTTGTTTTTAAAAGCAATAATGTGCCCTGAAAATCCTCAAATCCTGAGGAAGAAATATTACAGTTTTAGGAGTACTATTTATTTTCTGGAAAGAAATTCATAACATAAATGACTACCTGTCATTTAGAATATTGCTTCTCAATTTTTCTTAATGTATCAGAATCACCTAGGAAGCATGAATGATACTGGTATCCTGACCCCATCCTAAATGTGAAGCAGCATCTATAGGTTACTGACATTCGTAGTTTTAATCATTTCCCTAGTGATTCTGATGCACATCAAAGCCTTGGAACTATAGATTTAGGGTGTCTTTGACAACATAGATTTAGGGTTGTCTTTGACAACATCATGTAATTTTTCCAGTCTAAAGCAGAGTGGAGTTTTTCTGGTCCCCACTTTTTCTGTTGACATTAGTTAGTTCATGAACATGTAAAAATACCAATTAGTGAACCATTGAAACTACTTAAAGAAGCTGTATAGGCTTCTTATACTTTTAATCGGTAGTTGTGGACCACTCTGTAACTAAGGAATGAGAACAAAAAGCAGATACAACTATTTATTTGCAATAGATTAAATTTACTACATGATATGGTAAATGGAGAACCTTCCATATACAACTTCCATATGCAGATCTTAAGGACTTTTTGATGAACCTAACTAAAAAGGGGACCACTTGGTTATAAATATTTTCGTGAAGCAGGTTGAAAATTTCTGGCAACATCTATATTATTGACTTTCATGAGATTAATTAGGACATTAAGGCAATCGGGAAGCATAGGATCTAAACTTTATCTTAAGTGACATCATGAAGACATAGGTTTTCCTTTAAACTAATAGTATTCCCACCTAAGCACATATGAAATTAAATCTTCTTTTAATGTCATTTTCTCTAGGATTAGGAAGTACAAAATATTAGAAAATACAAAATTGGTAGTCACAAAATAGTCACAGAGATGTGAAATACATTATGGGGACTACAGTTAATAATGTTGTAAAAACTATCCATGGTGTCAAATGGGTACTAGACTTATGAGAGGGTATCACTTCGTAAATTATATAAATGCCTAACCACTGCGCTGTACACCTGCAACTAATATAAAATAATACTGAATGTCAACTATAATTAAATATATATATATATATATATATATATATATATATATATATATATATATAATCAAGGGATATAAAGTACAGCATAGGGAATATGGTTAATGGTGTTGTAATGTACAGTGTCAGATGAGTAGTAACTTGTCAGGATTATCACTTTGTGAGGTGTGTAAATGTCTAAACATTATGTTGTTTTGTACACCTAAAACTAATAATGAAAAAAAGGTACAACAAAAAAATTCATTCCCTCTATTCCTTTAAGACTTGCTCTTTAAGTAGTTTCCAAGTTTTACAATTATTTTTGGAACAATAGCCATCTCTACAATTATAGATATCTAACAGGGAGAGAAGCAACATGTTAGCACACGAAACTCAACCCCTAAAAAAAAAAGTAAGGTGAGTTGATGTCCCAGTTTCCAAGCAAGGCCTAGTCTTAGTGTAAACAAGGAAAATCTAGAAAGATTATTTTCAGAAACAGAATTAATTTTTCCAAATGTTAAAAATCATAAGATCAAAACCATTCATTCCATTCCTTTACTTTTGCTTTTCTAGTTATACAATGTTCACAAAAGGTCAAATTTGGGCTCTTGTTTTTTTGCACAGTGTATGGGCTAAATTCAGCCACCATGATGCTTTTTACTTTTACAGTAGTGATAACAACAGTTGGAGTCTCTAGAAACCACCTTCAACATTAATTCCTTCTTTCTTGCTTCAGTTAGCATTTTGATTCTGTCTCTGGTGACTCCAGGTTCAACCCAACAGAGCAGATTAAGACAATGAACCTCAGTGCATAAACTGCTTGTAAACATCCTTCCTTTGGATATTTTCTGTGATGTAATAACAGATGAGCATGCACTATAGGTTCCTTTACGCTCTGAGGAAATCATACGTGTATTTGAGAGAGGAACTCACTCTAGATTTGCATCCACTTCTTATGAAGGCTTTTTTTTTTCTCAAATTTTAATAAATTCTCCAACTCTTTACTAGAGAAATGAATTAGTTTGATGGAGTCAAATGGAAGATGTGATTCTTAGACTCTACATTTTCCATTTAGCACAGAGCAAGTAAACAGGAAGCTGGAAGTCCACAGTAGTTTCTTTTCTTTTTTTTATTTCTTAAAATCAGCTTTACTGAGGTACAATTTACAGAGAGCAAACTGGGTCCATTTAAAGTGTTTAGCAAATAAATATTCATGGAACCACCACCATCAACAGACAGATCATTCCCAATGGTTCCATTGTGGTCCTGTTTTCAGTCCATTGCTCTCCCATCCCCAGCCGCAGACAACCACGGACTTATCTGCTGTCATGATACATCGTGTTTTAGAATGGCATATATGGGAGTCACAGAGTGTGTACTCTTTAATGTCTGACTTCTTTGACTTAGAATGCTTTTGAGATTTCACCAAGCAGTTGAATAAGCATTAGTTTGTTACATTTTATTGCTGAGTAGAATTCCATTGTATGGCTATATCCCAATTTGTTTATCCAGTCACATGTTGTGAATTATTACACATGACATCTGTTCTTTACATGGACATAGGTTTTCAATTCAAGAAATGGACTTGATGAATCATATGATAACTGTAGGTTTAGCATTTTAAAGACATGGCAAACTGTTTTCCATAGAGGGTGCACTATTTCATAATCCCATCAGCAATGGATAAGGTTTCTATTTGCTCCCGTACTCATCAATTATTACATTTTTTTTTCTTAGTTGTACTACTGGCTGTGAAGTACTATGTCCTTGGGGTTTTCATTTGCATTTCCCTAGTGACTAATGAATACTGAGCCTCTTTACACGGGTTTCATGGACAGTCAGTCGTATATATTCTTTTTTTTTTTTTTGTCACCGTGGTCTCATTTATTTAATTTATGGTCACTGTGATCTCAAGGATATGTTTTATTCAATTACCTCCTTACATTTTTTTTTTTTTTTTAGTTTCAGGTGCACAAGACAAAATAATACTTAGACGTTCATCATTTATATCCCTCACACTGTGTGAACCCCCCGCCCCCCATCCACTATCCCTCTGACATCACACAGAGCCATTAGATTTCCACTGTCTCTATTCCTAATGCTTTACTCCGCTTCTTGTAAGTATATACATATACATATATATACGTACATACATACATACATACATATATATACATATATATATATATATATAAAATTATAGTTGGCATTCATTATTGTTCAGCTTCAGGTGTACAGTGCAGTGATCAGGCGTCTACACCATCCCTGAGGTGGTGTCCCAAATGGGACATGTGTCCATCGGATATCCTACAAAATCTTTACAACATTATTGATTACGTTCCCCAAATTAATTTTCAAAATCCCATGGCCATCTTGTGGTTACCGACTGTTTTCTAATCCCCTCACCTTCCCCCTTATCCCCAACCCCCAGCCCATCTAGCAACCCTCAGTGTTTCCTCTTTGTCTCCAAAACTGTTTCTGATTAGTTCATTCACTTATTCTTTTCTTTAGATTCTGCATATAAGTGAGATCATATGGTATTTGTCTTTCTCTGTCTGACTTATTTCACTTAACATAATGTTCTCTAGGTCCATCCATGTTGTTGCAAATGGTAAGATTTCTTTCTTCTTTATGGCTGTGTAATACTCCATTGTATAAATGTACCACAGTTTCTTCAACCAGTCATCCTACCAATGGGCATTTCGGTTGTTTCCATATCTTGGCTATTGTGTAAAGTGCTGCAATAAACATAGGAGTGCATACAGATTTTTGACTTGGAGTTTTGGATTTCTCTGGATAGATGCCTAGGAGTGGAATTGCTGGATCATAAGGTAGTTCCATTATTCCTGAGATACCTCCATACTGTTTTCCATAGTGGCTGCAACAATCTGCAATCCCACCAACAATGTACAAGTGTTCCCTTTTCTCCACATCTGCGCCACCACTTGTTGTTTGTTGATTTATTGATGATAGCCATTTTGACTGGGATGAGGTAGTATCTCATTGTGGTTTTTATTTGCATTTCTCTGATGGTTAGTGAGGTTGAGCATTTCTTCATATGTCTGTTTGCCATCTGTATGTCCTTTTTAGAAAAATGTCTCTTCATGTCTTCTGCCCATTTTTTAATTGGGTTGTTTGTTTTTTTGGAGTTGAGTTGAGTGAGTTTTTTTATAAATTTGTGATATTAACCCTTTATCAGATATATCATTGGCAAATATCTTTTCCCATTCAGTAGGATCTCTTTTTGTTTTATTGATAGTTTCCTTTGCTGTGAAAAAACTTTTCAGTTTGATGTAATCCCACATGTTTATTTTTTCTCTTACTTACCTCACGCGAGGGGATATATCAGTAAAAATCTTACTCCGGGTAATGTCTGTGAAGTTTCTTGCTATATTTTCTTCTAAGCATTTTATGATTTCGGATCTTACGGATCCGATCTTTCGGATCAGTCTTTAAGCCATTTTGAATTTATTTTTGTATATGGTGTAAGGAGATGGTCCAGCTTCATTTTTTTGCATGTGTCTGTCCAGGTTTCCCAGCATCATTTATTGAATAGACTGTCTTTACCCCACCGCATATTCTTGCTTCCATTGTCGTAGGCATGGATTTATTTATGGACTCTCTATTCTGTGCCATTGTATATGTGTCTGTTTTTATGCCAGTACCATGCTGTTTTGATTGCTGTAGCCTTGTAGTATAATTTGATGTCCGGTATTGTTATACCTCTCACTTTGTTCTTATTTCTCAAGATTGCTGAGGCTATCTGGGGTCTTCTATGGTCCCATATAAATTTTAGGATTATATGTTCTATTTCTGTGAAAAACGTCATTGGTAGTTTGATAAGAATTGCATTGAATATATATATTGCCTTAGGCAGTATGGACATTTTAACTATATTAATTCTTCCTATCCATGAACATGGTATGTGTTTCCATCTATTTATACCTTCTTTCATTTCTTTCTTCAGTGTCTTATAATTTTCTTAGTACAGATCTTTTATGTCTTTGGTTAAATTTATTCCCAGTTATTTTATAGTCTTTGGAGCAATTGTAAATGGAATTGTTTTTTTAATTTCTCCTTCTGATATTTTATCCTTGGTATATACAAATGCAACTGATTTCTGAATATTAATTTTGTGTCCTGCTACTTTACTAAATTCATCTATCAGCTCTAATAGTTTCTTGGTGGAGTCTTTAGGGTTCTCTCTATATAGCATCATATCATCTGCATATAACGATAATTTTACTTCCTCCTTACCGATTTGGATGCCTTTTATTTCTTTTTCTTGTCTGATTGCTGTGGCTAGAACTTCCAGCACTATGTTGAATAGAAGTGGAGAAAGTGGGCAACCTTGCCTTGTTTCTGATCTTAAAGGGAATGGTTTTAGCTTTTCCCCATTGAGTGTGATGTTAGCTGTGGGTTTGTCATATATGGCCTTTATTATGTTGAGGTATGATCCCTCTATTCCCACTTTCTTAAGGGTTTTTATCATAAATGGCTGCTGGATTTTATCAAATGCTTTTTCTGCATCTTTTGATATGATCATGTGATTTTAATTTTTCATTTTGTTAATGTGGTGTATCACATTAATTGATTTGCAGATGTTGAACCACCCTTGCATACCAGGGATGAATCCCACTTGATCATGGTGTATGATCTTTTTAATGTATTCCTGAACTCTGTTTACTAATATTTTGATGAGGATTTTTGCATCTATGTTCATTAGCAATATTGGCCTGTAGTTTTCTTTGTTTGTGGTGTCTTTGTCTGATTTTGGGATCAGGGTGATAGTGGCTTCATAAAAGTGTTTGGGAGTCTTCCCTCCTTCTGGATTTTTTGGAAGAGCTTGAGGAGAATAGGTGATAATTCTTTTATGAACATTTTGTAAACTTCACCTGTAAAGCCATCTGGTCCAGGGCTTTTGTTTGTTGGAAGATTGTTGATTACTGATTCAATTTCCCTGGTGGCAATCAGTCTATTCAGGTTTTCCGTTTCTTCTTGAGTTAGCCTTGGAAGGTTGTATGCCTCTAGAAAATTGTCCATTTCTTCCAGATTGTCAAATTTGTTGGCATATATTTGCTCATAGTAATTTCTTAAAATTTTTTGTATTTCTGCGGTGTCTGTTGTCACTTCTCCTCTTTCATTTCTGATTTTATGTCTGGAAGACCTGTCCCTTGTTGTCAGAGGTGTGTTGAAGTCCCCTACTATGATAGTGTTACAGTTGATCTCTGTCTTTATGTCAGTCAATATCTGTTTTATATATTTAGGTGCCCCTATGTTGGGTGCATAGATGTTTACTAGGGTTATGGCATCTTGTCGGATCGATCCCTTTATTATTATATAGTGCCCATCTTTGTCTTTTAATATCTTCTTCATTTTAAAGTCTATTTTGTCAGATATAAGTATTGCAACTCCAGCTTTTTTCTCATTTCCGTTTGCATGAAATATCTTCACTTTCAGCTTATGTGTGTCTTTTGATCTGAGGTGAGTCTCTTGTATACAGCATATACAAGTGTCTTGCTTTCTTATCCACTCGGCCACCCTATGTCTCTTGATTGGAGCATTTAATCTGTTTACATTTAAACTAATTATTAATAGGTACATAGTTGTTGCCATTTTTAATTTTGTAGTTAAATTGTTTTCATCTTTCTTCTATTTACAGAAGTCCTATTAGTATTTCTTGCAATGCTGGCTTGGTGGTAATAAATTCCTATAGTTTATTCTTTTCTGGGAAGCTCTTTATCTCTCCATCAACTTTAAATGATAGCCTTGCTGGATAAAGCGATCTAGGTTGTAGGCCTCTGTTTTCCATCACTTTAAGTATCTCCTGCCACTCCCTCCTGGCCTGCAATGTTTCTGTAGAAAAGTCATTTGATAGTCTTCTGGGAATTCCCTTTTATGTAACCCTCTGTCTTTCTCTTGCTGCTTTTAGGATTCTCTCTTTGTCTTTAACCTTTGATATTTTAAGTATAATGTGTCTTGGTGTGGACCAGTTTCGGTTTATTCTGGTTGGAACTCTCTGTACTTCCTGGACTTGTATGTTGGTTTCCTTCATCAGGGAATTCATCAAAAAATTAGGGAATTTTTTGGACATTATTGCTTCAAATATGTTCTCAATCCCTTGCTTCCTCTCTTCACCTTCTGGTATTCCTATGATGCACATGTTGTTGCGCTTGATGTTATCCC
Organism: Rhinolophus hipposideros; assembly: GCF_964194185.1. Taxonomy (NCBI): domain Eukaryota; kingdom Metazoa; phylum Chordata; class Mammalia; order Chiroptera; family Rhinolophidae; genus Rhinolophus; species Rhinolophus hipposideros. The sequence continues at coordinate 16,279,288 of NC_138051.1, read as the reverse complement.
AGAGGTCTCTTAAACCATCTTCATTGTTTTTTATTCTTTTTACTTTCTGTTGTTCTGTTTAGGTGATCTCTGTTAACTTGTCTTCTAAGTCACTGATTCGATCCTCTGCTTCATCTAACCTGCTGTTAATTCCTTCAAGTGAGTTCCTTATTTCGGTAATTGTGTTCTTTAGTTCTAACTGGTTGTTTGTTATGATTTCTACATCCTTCTTTACATTGTCTCCAAGATCCTTAAACATTCTTATCACCAGTGTTCTGAACTCTGTCTCTGATAGGTTGGTTACCTCTGCTTCATTTGGTTCTACATCTGGAGGTTTCTTCTGTTCTTTTATTTGGGACATGTTTCTTTGTTTCCCCATTCTGGCTGACTCTCTGTGTTTGCTTTGATATATTAGGTAGATCCTCTAGAGTTCTTAGTTCTTGCTGGGTTATCTTATGTAGTATGTGTCCTTTATATTTGACTTGCACTACTTCGTTCTTCTCCTCTTCGTGTGCTCCAAAGGTGATTCTTGTGTTGTGTATATTGTCCTGTTAAGGAAGATCTTTAATTCCTTTTCACTTGTGAGTAGGTGGGTTAACTCCCAGGCTGACTAGTTGTAAGACTTGGCTCTGCCCACCACAGGGTGTTCTGCTGCGTGAGGGTTGACCACTGAATGTGGTTTGGCCTCTATGGGCTCTTGTGTCTTAGAGAATTCCCTCTGGGTGTGTGACTTGTAGGTCAAACCCGGTAGTACTCTGATTTGGTCTGGAGTTGGCCTCTGGATATTTTGAATCCTGTGCCTCTTAAGCTGGGCCCCGCTAATTTTGGAACAATACTTCTGGCCAGTGATTTTGGAAATTCTTACAGGCAAACAATCAAATTTCCAGGAGGTATCCTTGTCTTTCTTTTTCTTTCTTTCTCTGGCGAGAAATTGGCCTGCTGTTTTCTGGGATGTCAGCAAGGGAAAGGAGAAAGTCCTGAATGCGTCCTCATGGCAGGTCCGGGAGGGAAGCCAGAGAGCGGATCAAGCCCGCTAATTTTGGAACAATACTTCTGGCCAGTGATTTAGGAAATTCTTACAGGCAAACAATCAAATTTCCAGGAGGTATCCTTGACTTTCTTCTTCTTCTTTTTCTCTCTACGTGCAGAGGTCCTTGAGTTCTCAGGTACAGCACTTTCCAGGAGCTAGCAGTGCCCCAGCCAGTAATTCTCCTTGCTGACTCCCCAAAACTGTGGGGGCTTAAAAAATTAATTATTTTGCTTTGCCTTTTTAAGTGTGTTGTCAGAAAGTGGGTAGGCATTCCAGGATGTAGGAACAAAGCCTCGTGAACAAAGCCAAGCAGGCCAAGCATTTATTAAAAGAAAATATAGTCCCAAAATGCAGTACACAAGTACAGGAAGAAAGTCAGTAGTTTCTTAATATGATGCCTTTTGGGTTAGAATCGATGCTAACTGTTCTGTTACTAAAAGATTAAGAATTAAATATAGATTATTATAAATTTCTCCTTTATCAGTCCAGTATTTTATGATACAGACATGAATCTTTTGTTGGGCTACAGTCATGTGCCACTTAACAATGGGGATATACTCTGAGAAATGCGTACTTAGGCGCTTTTGTCATTGTGTGAACATCACAGAGTGCACTTACATGAACCTAGATGGTACAGCCTACTACACACCGAGGCTACATAGTACAGCCTAGGGCTCCTAGGCTACAAACCTGTACAGCATGTTACTGTACTGCATACTGTAGGCGATTGTAGCACAATGGTAATCATTTGTGTAACCAAACATATCTAAACATAGAAAAGGTACAGTAAAAATACAATATAAAAGATAAGATAAGGTACACTTGTGTAGGACACTCACCATATATGGAGCTTGCAGGCATGGAAGTTGCTCTGGGTGAATCAGCGAGTGAGCGATGAGAGAATGTGACAGCCTAGGATGTGACTGTACACTTGTGTAGACTTTATAAACACTGTGCACTTAGGCTACACTAAACTTATAAAACGACATGAGATTTAATCAAGCATAAGAGAAAGATGATGCAATCAAGATGCGGTAAATGCGAGCTCTGTGAGGTTGTCTCCAGCATAACACAGCTTACTCTTTTACAGCAACCTTTTTGTGTTTATAAGTAGAAAGAGTACACTCTAAGAAAAAAGGATTAAAAAGTGTAGTGGAGTAAATACAGAAACCAGTAACAGTTGTTTACTATCATAGTCAAGTATTATGAACTGTACATAATTATATGTGCTATACTTTTATATGACTGGCAGAGCAGTAGGTTTATTTACACCAGGATCATCATAAATACATTGTGCAATGATGTTATGATGTTATGATGGGTACGACATCACTAGGTGATAGGAATATTTCAGCTCCATTATAATCTCACGGGGCCACCATTGTATATGCGGTCCATCATTGACTGAAACATTATGCAGTGCATAGCTGTGTTTTATATTATAGTGGGCTGTCTTATATTTTGTTACACTATTTCCTTAAAATTTTTTTCTTATAATTTCTTTATGTCACATCTCCATTTCAAATACTCTTGTTTTGGGAGTGTATTTGTGTGTGTGTGTGTGTGTATGTGTGTGTATTTTGAACTTTGATTTCCAGAATTAATGGAGATGGCTTATCTCTGATTCATGGAGTTCTTTTTCTGGGGTTTTGTCTTCTTTTGTTTGGAACATATCCCTGTATCTCCTTATTTTGTCTAACTCTCTGTGTTTGTTTCTGTGTTTTAGGTAAATCAGCTGTGTCTCCTGATCTCGGTAGATCAGTTGTGGCTCCTGGTCTTGAAAGAATGGCCCATATTGATGTGGCTTTTTCTTCATGGGCTTTGTCTTCAGGTCATCCTCAGCCATAGTTGTTGTATGTGTAGTTGTACTTATCATGTGGGAGGAAATGAGCTTAGGATCTTCCTCTTCTCCCTTCTTAACCCCCAGCGCCATGATGTTAGGTTGGTGCAAAAGTAATTGCAGTTTAAAAAGTTAAAAATAATTGCAAAAACTGCAATTACTTTTGCACCAACCTAGTAGTATTTTTGACACCATACTGTCCTGAGGTTAAATCTTCGTTTTTCTATATCACAGCTAAAAGGCCAAGTGCAGACCAACTTAATTATTCTGAACTTCTGCTTCTTTGTTGCTAGGAAAGGAAATAATAAATCTAATTCAGTTAAGTTGTCCTGAGTAATATACAGAGCATGCCAAAAAAAGTATACACATTTTAAGAAAGGAAAACTGTAATACTCAACATATACCAATAACAAAAGATGAATACAAATCATGTTTAACTTCTGCAATTACAAGAGGTGCTCAAAGTGGTTACCATCAGTGTCCAGACACTTCTGATTACAGCGAACTACTGCTTAAGCAACATTGACCAAAGTGTCCACCTGTATACATTTTTTTGTAACCGCCTGGTAGATAGGATAGTTAAATTATCTAAAACTTTGGTGTGAACAAATAAAGCCTAAAAAACTTTACAACATTATTTGTCCTTCCAAAGAGAATAAAACAGATTGTGGAAACTGCAAATAACTTGAATTTCATTAATAGAGGAACATTTGTATAAATTATGGCACATGCAAATATGGAAAACTATGTAGTTATTAAAGAGAATGAACTAGATCTATATGTATTGATCCAGAGAGATAGCAATGACTTACCTTTTAGTGGAGAAAAAAAACAAGTTGCAAAGTAATGTGTATAATATGATCCCATTAAGCAAATAGCATTAAGACGAACCATATACATGTGTTTAGGTTTGGAATATTTATATAAGCACAGAGAAAATTAGAGAAAGATGTATTTACTCACTTTACCAATTTCATGTATTCACTCAAGTAAGTGCCACCTTCATAGCAAGGTGTTTCCTGATGGCACTAATCAAAACTGTTCCCCTGAACCAGTCCTCTGTCTTAGCCCCTTCTGTCCCCTTCCCTGTTCTGTTTTTCTCCATAGCTCTTATTATTTCTGATATAATATTTATTTCACTTATTTAGTTTTGAATTGTTTCTCTTCCTCCACCAGAATGTAAGCTCCAGGGAAGCAAGTATTTTTGTCTGTTTAGTTCCCACATCAAAATAATAATAATAATAATAAACTATTTGCGTCATAACAGGGCCTGACAAAGATTGAGCAGTCAACAAATATTTGTTGAATCAATACATAACACAACTGTTGTGGTTGCTGATCTTAGAAGAGAACATGTGTGTGATAAGATTATAGTTTACTTCATATACCTAGTTGTGTTTGCATTAAGTGAGACGTACAAATTGCTTCTGAAATCTAAAAGAGCAATATAATAATTTATTAAAGAGCAAAACACCTCGTACACTTTCTGGCATTACTTGATGCTCAGTGAGTGATTGTTCCTTTCCTTCCCACAAACTCTCCCTTATCTCCTACTCTACAACACATACTTTTCCCTCTGTGCTCAGAAAAGGGTTTGCTACGACTTAAAATTTAGTGTAATGTTAAAATAACCTGTTTAACTTCTCTAGGTTGTTTGCATTTAATTGTATTGCAAATTAATTTTGTTTGCCTCTGGCAAAGAAAATAGAAAGCAATGACAAAATGGATCTCTGGGGCAGGCTGCGGGTACACTTGGTTTACCAGGGAGCAAAGTGATGAGCGAGGAAAACAGGGAAGCAGTGAAAAGGTTGAGGAGAAGGTGGCTGTGGGCTGGGGACAGCAGATGCCAGGGACTGGACCCTACACAAGTGGAAAGAGGGCTGGACACTGAGGATGGCTTGTTATTATGGGCAAGGAGATTGACGTGGAGAAATGGGAGGGAATAATATGTTCCTGGAACCTCTTCTTAATACCTGGTTATCACAGGATTGTGGTCGAGTAGGTGTTTTGGTATTACCTAGTTTACTGATTTCAGGTTACAGACCAGGGAATTGAGACCTTGGAAGCTCATCGTCCTAGCTCTTAAACGTTGGCATTTCAGATACTGGCTGTACCTGCGGCTCACTGTCCCTTCTTCTCAGGGTAACAGGTATGCGATGTTCAGAGCCTGGGGTTCTAATGCCCTGGGTCATTGAAGAAGTAGTTACTTCTGTGGAGGTAACTAGGGTTTCAATGATTCTGAACCTATCTGTATAATGTAGGTGGTACATGAACTACCTTTTTCTGATAAGAAATCTGAAACATAATCACAGAGCCAAAAGGTGCTGCTGGGTCTGAATGGAAAGATCCTGAAGCACACTCCGTAGGATGTTGTATCCAAGGCAATGTTAGGTTTCTGAATGTGAGAGACCTTGACTTCATGGTAGGTCTCTGAATGTTAGGTCTCAAAGACCTTGACTTACAGATAGAGCCGTCTGCGAAAACAACAAAATGTCTGTTGGCCTGCACCTGCAGACAGAGCCAAATTTGTGATAACAGAAAATACCACAAAACAGCTACTTGCTTACATGCAGTCAGCATTTTCTGTTCAAACAAGGCTACCCTGTCAGCACAGCCCCTATAAAACCCTCCTCACCCCCTCCCTTGGGGCTGCAAGTCTCCTTCAGGTGTGCAGCCGGGACTGCAGCGGTCTTTGCTCAGTACCATATACCTTTCTCTTACAATAAAAACTTTCTTAACTTGCCTGACCATGCGTGTTCCTTTACCAGCCGACCTATCAGGCAAGATTTATGAACTTGAACCTGAGTCCAGTGGTCAGATGGAAATAATCTTAACATGCTATTAAAATGACTTTCACAAATTACGTAAACACTTAAAAAAATTGTGTTGTGACTGAATCCCACTGACAACAGGTACTCTTACCAACATAAACTTTGGGAGGTTTTGTGCTTTATTTAAACCTATTTGTACTTCTTTGTGGGTCCTATGCATGCCAGGCTGGAAAGAACAGGTAGCTTAAAAAATATGTTCTCTAAATCTTTACTACCAGGCGGAGAAAGAAATGAATGTCAAGATCTGCTGTATAGGATAATAAATTTGATTAGCAGAAAACGCTCATGGGTGAGAACATTGGGACAGGAAGCAGCAATAGACTGTGGCTGGTGAGGCAAAGCTGAATGTCAGTGCTTAATTGCAAAGCAGGAGGCCATTATCCTCTGGCAGCAATTCCCCCTGGTGACTTTGTTTGTTTTATAACAAATTATTAAAGCAGTGGGAAAGCAGTTCCCTGTGAAGGGCTCTCTTGTGCGGTTAGTGGGGGGGATGGGGGGAGTAGGCTGGAGGGGTGGGGAGGGTAGGAAGAGGGGTGGGGAGGTGAGGGTTAGGGGGTTAGAGGGTGGGAGTTGGGGGTGGGGGGTGGCACCACAGTTTTGTGATGCCTGCCTTTGCAGGCTGGGAAGTCCTTTGTGAGAGGGAGAACAAGCAGGGGGCCTGTGCCTAGTGTGGGGCACCTCTAGGCTTCTGGTCACACATATCTGGATGTGTGCGGATGGGGCTTGGACCTTTGCCACCAGCTGGATGTAAGATAGGAGCAAATTAAGTGACTGAACCTATCGGGCAGCATTGAGACAGAGCCTTTCAGACCATCTACCTCAGGGAGAACAACTGACTCAGGGTCCCAGCTTCTGAAATCCATCCCACAGCTCCTCAGGCAGCCCTATTCCTGGGAGACAAGGAACACTTTGGTGACCTTGGCTCAAGGAACTCCCTGGCTGACCATCCTGAGCTCAGGGACGCCCTGATGACGTTGGGGAACTTCCTTAGACCCCACATTGCTCTAGGATGCTTTCTCCCTTTCTCCTTCAACTAGGGGTCAGACATGACTCGTGTGTCATGACTCTCCCAACCTCTCAGCTCCTTTCCTATTTCCTCTCATGCAGGCCTCTTCCCTAATAAACCCTCACCGTTTTTCTTTTCTTTTTTTAATTAAAATTTATTGGGTTACAATGGTTAGTAAAGTTAGACCGGTTTCAAATGTAGAATTCTGTAATACAGCATCTATATATCCACACAGCTTTAACCCAGCTCGGCATCTGTTTCTTTGAGACCTTAGACTAACTCAGCCTCATTTTCCTCATTTATAAAATAGGAGATACTCTTTCATGTCTTCCTTGCAGAGGTGTTATAAAGATTAAGTGAGACAATGTATGAGGAACGCTGAAAACAATGCCTGGCATTAGCAGCTGTTGTATAAATAAATAATATCTGTTCTGTTGAGCAGCGTGTGGGTTGAGCCATAGCCCAGAAGCTGTTGGGAACCTGTGTTCCCAGCACGCATTAAGAGCTGAGACTGTGACAGAGGGCACGTTCCCTCACTTACCTCATGGGTTCTGACATATTGAGAAGTCAAATACACCTCTGACACATTTCTAGTATTCTGGGAAGTTGATTTTTTTTTTTCAGGATGATATAGAAATATCCAAGAAAGGTTAAAATCTCTTCTCTGAAGCATGGAAGGGGATTAGTTTCCTGGCTGGCCCTTTGAACTTTGAATTCCAGTGAGCACATCACCTCTGCCAATGATACCTTAATTTAAGTCAGAGCTCTGGTCACGTTCTCTGTTAAAGGAACCAGAAAGCAAGTGGAGGGAATTGGAAGAGGGGCTTTCCCATGTTGGGCAGTCCACTAATAAGTGATGCAAAACAGCCCTGTGCTCAGCCTGACACAAGGGTGAGAGCTCGTTTTTATCAGATTTATTCCAGACACCTGGGAGCCATAGAAATCTGTATTTAATTACAGAAAATTAATCAAATGTAGAGGTGTGAGTTATCTCTGAAGCACAAATTTATGTGAATATATACATCAAGGGCTACGTTTTTTTCCAGGCAAACAGATATTTTTGAAAGGCCAACTGGCAAAAAAGAAATCTGGCGATGGTGACCGTCAGTGTCAATATGATCATATTAGGTATGCGAAACATTTTCAAACGCTCCTCTGTGGGGAGATGGATTTTTGAAAGGACAGTTAAACCTTCAGGATAGTTATGCTTTTCAGTCTAAAGTTAAAGGCTTTCTTTATTGATGTCCATTTTATGTACCTTCTTCCTTCAGCCATTTAGCTTTTTTTTTTCACCTCAACCTTGCTGCTTCAAAGGCACAGTTTTCCCCAGAAACAAGTTTTGTTCTGCTGTTCTCACATTCCAAGTGTTTTTCAAATCACTTTGGCATTTGACCTTGGACCAACCACAGGCTCTGTTTATGCATGTGCCACCCAGCAGGATGTTAATACAAGTGCTCTCCGTGCCCAGGTGGGGAGCAGCCTTTGCATAACTGTCTTAGAGCCAGATGGTCCAGTGACTTAGCACTCAGTCTAAATGTGTCAGAAACTTTAAACCCTGTTATGCATTCATTAGGAAGAGATTCAGAGATGCTGGTTATCAATATTCATTTGTAGTCTAATTTGGCAGTACCAAGTGGAATCTAACTGCAATTTTTTTCCAAAGATATGGGCTTTGGGACATCAGGGAGGAAATGCAAGGATTCACAAGGAGCCTGGCAAAGGAATTTGGTCATCTCTTCCCTTGACTAATGCACAAACCAAAGAGCAGGGACTATGGTCAGGGGGCCCTCAGAGCCGGCTGATTCTCTCAGGGCTCATTCTGTCCTCTATAGACTCTGGTCAACTGGCTTGCACAAACTTAGGGGCGACTTTCCATCTGGAGCCATGCAATGCAGCCTGCTCTGCCACCATGTGGAATCTGAGAATTCTAGAGCTTCTGGGGAGCTTTTAGCCTTACTTACCCTGCCAGTTCTGACAGGTGGAAGTAGGGCTAACAAAGTAGGTGACTCTCCCGGGTCTCACTGCTGGGTTAAGTATCTCTGAAGTGTTCCACAGACTCAGAAAGTGAAGCCAGGCATGAAGCCTACTGGTCCCAAAGATGGTGTCCACCACAGACCAGGCTGCCTTCCTATTCTTTCACTTCAGTGAAATTAATTTTGGAATCATTTTCGATCAATATTTAAATATATCAAAACTTAATTTAGTGATAATACTTAATTCCATCAAATAATACTTATTTCATCAATACTTAATTCTTCATTTTAAATATAGTAATATTTGAATTTTGGTGGGGGCAGAACATTTGTACTATTTTCCTCATCCTTGCTGTGTGCATTCTTATGGTGAAGATTTGTAATTAGTTTCTAAGGCATAATGAAGTCAGATTCTTCCATGAGGAAGATCTTTGTATTGTAAAGATGACTGTTCACTGGGGAGGACATACCTTTTGGTCAGTTTGCATAATGAGAACCATTCCCCTGGCTTTGAAGCTTTTAGATACAGCTCTGCTTGACCAAAAGAGGCTGGATTAGCAGTATTAGATGGACTTTACAATCCATATCCATTTTGTGTCTCAGGCACTTGTCTGACTGTATCCTTAGAAACAGAGGACTCAGCGATGCATTTCTGCTTGTTTCTCCAAGCTTTGAAAATATTTCAGAATGTAGGCATGTGTGGATACAAATGTGAATTTAGCCAACAGTTGCTGAGAACTTTACTATATACCAGGAACTGAACTAAGTACATTGCTTATTTCATCTTGGGAAGAATGTATTATTATCCCCATTTTGTGGATGAGGAAACTGAGGCCTTTGAGAGATTAGGTGACTTACCTAGAGTTGCATAGCTAGTTAGTGGCAGAACTGGTCTTCTGACTACTAAACTCGTGTTTTCAAACTGAAGGCTCTATTGTTTATTTGTGAAGGAGGTACAAGCCTGTCCCACATCCAGGTCTGAAATTCTCTGAGGAAGCTTTCTAACTTCTAAATGATTAAAAATCACTTTATCTTCACAAAGAAAGCATATGCCCACCTTCGGTTGCTTAATGTGTCCAGTCTCTGGAAACCGTAAAAGAAAAAGAATTCAGTTCTGGCCCCAAACCAATTGTTTTAGTATGTCTTTCATCTATGAGTATATTCCAGGAGTAAAGGAGATGTTTAAGAAGAGAATTAATCTCACAAAAAAAATACCTCTGAACTGAGGGGGAAACTTAGTTGTTTCCTTTAGTCTAACATGTCTTCAAAATTGATAGATGAGCCTTTATAGTAGTTATGAGCTGTCTCTTCTCACATTGTGAATCTTCCTATGCAGAGAGAATCTTCTAAGCAGATGTTCCATTAGTTGAGATTGCCTAAGAACAAAATTCTCATAGAGTTTGTCTGCTTCATTTTATTTTGTTTTGTGGATCTAGGTATTGTCAGTGATTAGGGAAATATTTTACTGAAAAATGAATCTTTAACAGGCAAAAGAAAGGGTCATGTACTGGTATTTCTTTTACAGATGATTCTAAAATTGCCTCAGTGGTTTTTGCTGTATTATAGTTTAGCACCTTGTTTGGTAGGATTAAGATAAATTGTTTTTGTATTTGCAAAATTGTAATAATACTCCTTGGTGTATATTTAAAAATAGCCCAATATAGTCTTTTATGAAATGTAAATATGGTTCGAGGATAGAAATGTTCATTCAATATTAACATTAAAGTAATAGAGTAATGAAAGAAAGCTATGACAACTACCAAAAAACATTTAGTAAAATTCAACAATCATTCCTAATAAATATTATTGGAAAGAGGAAAAGAAATACCCTTTCACATTAAACACACACACACACACACACACAATTCAAAAATTAACATCAAATACATTTAATAGTTAAACATGAGAAGAATTTCATTAAAGTAAGGCCAACACTAGGCTGATCATTCTCAGTGTTGTTATTTAGGCTGAATTTGTGAAAAAAAATTAAAGCACATGTAGTTATAGACATACTATATCTTTCGTTTATTAAAGTAGCAGCATTTTCGGTGGTCTTGGTATGTTTTACAAATGCAGCAGTTTATTAAGGACCTGTACAGGATAGTATAATGCAATTGGGGGCATCATCAGACCTGGGTATTGGGTTCAGCTCTGCACTATCCATTGCTTTGACTGGACCCCTGACAGCTGATTGGCAGAAATATGGCTGTGCCTGGTGTAAGTGTCATTTTGGTTTTCTGTAATAGACTTTGCATTTCTGCTTCTCCAGGTCGGATTAGCAACGCTGGTTAATCTTTTCAATACAGTTATCGACCCCACATTGATGTCTCAGTCAGTCTCAACCTCAGTACCATCCCAATGCAGCTTTAGCAATGAGATCTAAGCATATTATTCACACAGAAAGGTGATACCGTATAGTGGTTAAGCATGCAAGTTCTTTGGAACCTGACAGTCTGTATCCTAATATTGGCTCTGCCAGTTACTAACTGGGTGACTCAGGGCTTGTCACTTAACCTCTCTGTGCTTCAAAGTCCTCATCTGTAAAATGGAAATGACAACATTAGTATTAATAATATCTACTTTATAGTTTTGTTGTGAAGATTAAATGATTTCATGTAAGTAAAGTGCTATGAAGTGTTTGCCACTACTACTAAAGCTTTTGTAGAAAGGGATTGAGCTGAAAGAAAAAGAAAAGACAGAAGTTAAAATTGAAAAAAAGAAGGAAAAAAAAAGATACCAAAAAAAAAAGTGACCGAGCTGAGAATCATGGTGCATTTGTGTATAATGCATTAATAATTCCTCATACAATTTCTATAAACAACCCTCACAGCTGACCATTCTGACTGTACCAGGAGTTAAGTCAAGCCACCCCATGTTATACCCCATGTTATGGTCGATGAGACACTAAAGATTGTGCAACCCGACTCTCATTTTACAGACAAGGAAGCTGCAATCTAAGAGGTAACTTTGCCCAAGGTCACAAAGTTAATTGGCACCCAGTTCAGGGCTAATATGTCTTTGGTTACATAAAGAACAAACCATCTGAATGTCTTTTATTCCCACTCTTTTAATGAATTTTATGCTCATAAAACAACAATAATAATGAACAATAAAGTCACCCAAACTTACTAGGCTATTTCCCTTGTGGAAAAGTTGAATGTGACATATGTCTAATTCTGAATTACTTGGAATATGTAAGCAAACAAAATAATGACATGCCATTTTCAGATTTTTTTTTAACCATTTAATTTTTTAAACTTTTTTAAACTGAATGCAAAGTGTAATAGCTTTTACTCATATCTCCCTGGGCCTCACACAAGGTCAAACTTGCTATTTGATGAGTGTTGAAGGGAAAGTAACTCTGTCACCTATGGCTCATGACATAAAGGTTAAATCCAGTGTCCCAAATCTCAGAACAGAAAAATAAACCAAAATTCTCAAGTAATAATCCTTCTGAAACATTATTTCTCAAGAGACTTTACATTGTTCCCATGTCACATTCAATTTGTTTCTACAATCATCACTTTTTATTTCCATCCTTTTCTCCATTTTGAAAATTAAGATGCTGACTTACAGTACAGGTTTCTTTGTAAATGTCTGATCAAACATTAAGGGCAAGCTTCTAAATGATATGGAAGATGGTCTTAAATAGAAGTTGTTTTCATGTTCCTAGCTACATTCAGTTTTAAAGGGCAGAAAATACTAGCTCTCTGTGAGAGGTCTATCATTTATTCTGTTTTAATTATAAAGCTGGCTAAAGGAGGAAATTGAAAGCCACAATGTAAAGGTGAGCAACTGCAATTATTTTGCAAAACACACTAGTTTGCAAAACACACTAGTTTAGCTCCTTGATTCCCTGGAATAAATAATTTTAAAAGCACCAGGAGAACCCTCTGTCAGCCTTCTCAGAAAGAACCTTTGACCCAATTATTGATGTCTGAAATCTGCAATTAAAGAGTCATTCTGTAGGTCAGTGTTTTCCCAGTTTGGTTATTTTTCAGTTACTTGGGTTCCTTGATCCCACCTGGGATCTGCTGAATCAGAATCTTCAGGAGAGTGATTTAGGAATGTGCATTTTTTAAAACAAGGGTTCCAGATGTTTCTGGGAGTTTATTATGTTTGAGAAGGTCTGCTTTGATTTAAGATTTATATTCTCTTATAAAGTGGTATATCTCTGGCAAATACAAGGCAGTGAAACTCGTCAGTGAGTTGTTTACAGTGAACCTATGTGATCTTATCCTAGAACAATTTGGAAGCAAGAGCTGTGAGCTCCAATAAACTTTAATTGAAAAAAACAAAAAAGAGTTGTAAGTAACACCACTGAAGAACAAAGAAGAGAGTGTAAGGAAGGAAGACAAACTTCCACAATAGTGCCTAACAGTCAGCCTTGTATCCAATGTTGATATCAGCAGGGTAAAAGGAAACTTAGTTCTGCTCTTGGTTCCTTCTCAGGAACTCAGCCTTATGATACTTTCTGGAATAAAAATATTGGATTGCTTAAAGTCTGCATATTTTTGTCAGAGTTTATAGTAAAATAGGTGCTTCTTTCTGGGAAAGGATAAGCAGAATAAACTAATTTTTATATATGTTTTAAATGTACTGAGGGTATGAGAACCTGATTGCTTAGGTAAATTATACTCTAAAGGTTATTTTTTTCTCAGTTAAAAAATAATATCATAATACAAAATAGTTTCTAGGGTAGTCTAGTGTGTTTTCTAAATTTGCATTGCTTTATATGTTGAAATCCAAAGCATATGCTTCCCTTTAGTGATTGCGCAATCCTGGGTCTCAGCTCCCTTTAGAGTAGGTCTAAGGTACGAGGTCTGACAATTAAGTTTGGAACTTGTGCAAGGATGTTGCTAACCTTTTTTTGATATCAGAAGGATTGTTCACTATGAATTTGTACCAACTGGACAGTTAACTAAGCTTACTATTTGGAATTGCTGAAAAGGCTGAGTGAAAAAGTTAGACCACCTGAACTTTTCGCCAACAATTCATGGCTCTTGCATCACGACAATGCACCAGCTCACCCAGCACTGTCTGTGAGGGAGTTTTTAGCCAGTAAAAATATAACCGTATGGGAAGACCCACCCTACTCACCTGATCTGGCCCCAAATGACTTCTTTCTTTACCGGAAGACAAAGGAAATAGTGAAATGAAGACGTTTTGATGACATTCATGTAGGACTTCAAGGATAACAAGATGACAACTCTGATGGCCATTCCCTAAAAAGAGTTCCAAAATTGCTTTGAGGGGTGGACTAGGCACTGGAGTTGGTGCATAGCTTCCCAAGGGGAGTACTTGGAAGATGACCATAGTGATATTCAGCAATGAAGTGTGTAGCACTTTTTCTAGGATGACTTTGTGAACTTAATTGTCAGAACTTGTACATGAGTGAACTTCTCAATACTGGAATGAGACAATAAAGATGATGATAGAGAATCCAGCACAGTTGTTTTCAGCAACAAACAATGCATGGACAATCAAACAAACATTAAGAATCTTTGTCTGTGTCTGCACTACTGGAAGACTATTTCATCATATTTGGACTTTTTGTAACACAATAAAACCAGAATTGCTTGTACATGAGCTGTAAGAAGTTCAACTTAAAATGAATTTTTTAAAATTATGAAAACATGGGTTCACTTAATCTCTGATAATTACATCTAAATCTAAACTTGAACTGATCAAAATGATTAATGGAGATTCAGGTGTTATCATCCAGTATAACTTTTCTTTAAATTATAAAGAATGGAAAATGTCTTTTTACTTTTTAATTCTCTATTTTATGACTTGTACTGCCCTTTGAATTGTACAAGATGTTAAATGATATCAAGCTATAGAGCTGAATTATAAATCAAAACAAATGAAATGACCTAAGACAATATGATAAAGAGTAAATAGATGAATGGATATATAAATGGATGGATTTTTTAAGCAGGAGACAGACACAACCTCATTCATATTTCATAAATAGCAAAATACTGTTGGTCTGAAAACGGACTCAAAAAATGGTGAGAAGACCAATTTAAAAAATTAACTAGATAAAGAGTGAACAGTGTCCTGCAAAAATTCATGGCACAAGAAGCATTTTGAAGAAAATCAGTTAATTACCTGCAAGGGAGCTCCATGAGACTGTCAGCTGATTTCTCAACAGAAATTTTGCAGGCCAGAAGGGATTGGCAGGAAATATTCAAAGTGACGAAAAACAAGGACCTACAACAAAGACTACTCTACCCAGCAATGCCATCATTTAAAATTGAAGGAAAGATAAAGAACTTCCAAGACAAGAAAACACTAAAGGATTCCATTATTACCAAACCAGTATAACAAGAAATGTTAAAGGGACTTCTTTAAGAAGAATAAGGGAAAGAAAAAAAAAAGAACATAGATACAAATAATAAAATGGATAGAAAGACTTAACATCATTAAAATATCCATAGTACCCAAAGCAATCTATAAATTCAGTGCAATCCCTATCAAAATACTATTGACATTTTTCACAGAACTAGAACAAATAATCCTAAATATGGAACCACAAAAGACTCTGAACAGCCACAACAATCTTCAGAAAGAAGAACAAAGTTGGACGTATCACCCTACCTGGTATTAAACTATACTACAAGTCTATAGTAATCAAAACAGCATGGTATTGGTGTAAAAACAGACACATAGATCAATGGAACAGAATAGAGAACCAAGAAATAAATCCATGTCGAAATGATCACTTAATCTATGAAAAAGAAAGCAAGAATATACAATGGGATGAAGACAGTCTATTCAATAAATGGTGCTGGGAAAGCTGGATAGATACATGCAAAATAATGAAATCGGACCACCTTCTTATTCCACATACACGAATAAACTCAACTCCTAGAAGAAAATGTCAGCAGTAAACTCTCTGACATTACCCTTAGTAATATTTTTACTGATATATCTCCTTGGGCAAGGGAAACAAAAGACAAAATAAACAAATGGGACTACATCAAACTGAAAAGATTTTGCACAGCACAGGAAACCATCAACAAAATGGAATGATGACCAACTAAGTGAGAGAAGATATTCACCTTGATACACCCGATAAGGGGTTAATATCCAAAATTTATAAAGAACTCATGCAACTTAACATCAAAAAAACCTAATAATCCAATTTAAAAATGGGCAAAGAACCTGAATAGACATTTCGCCAAAAAGGATATACAAATGGCTAATAGACGTATGGAAAGATGTTCAATGTCACTAATCATCAGAGAAATGCAAATTAAAACCTCAATGAGATAGCACCTCACACCTGTCAGAATGGCCATCAACAAAGCCATCAACAATGAATCAACAAACAACAAGGGTGGGTGAGGATGCAGAGAAAAGGGAACCCTCGTACACTGTTGGTGGGAGTGCAAATTGGTACAGCCACTGTAGAAAACACTGTGGAGGTTCCTCAAAAAATTAAACATAGAACTACCTTATGACATAGCAGTTTATTTGGGAATTTATCTGAAGAAATTTAAAACACTAATTTGAAAAAATATATGCACCCCTATATTCATTGCAGTACTATTTACAATAGCCAAGATATGGAAGCAACCCAAATGCTTATCAATAGATGGTTGGATAAAGAAGAAGTGGTACATATGTACAATGGAATATTTCTTGGCCATAAAAAAGAATGAAACCTTACCATTTGCAACATCATGAATGGACCTGGAAGGTATTATGCTAAGTTAAGTAAGTCCAGACAGCGAAAGACAAACACCATATAATCTCACTTCTATGTAGAACCTAAAGAACAAAATAAATGAACAAATAAAATAAAATAGTCATAGATGCAGGGAACAAGATGATGGTTGCCAGACGGGAGGGGTGTTTGGGGAAAGGGTGAAAAAGGTGAAGGGATTAAGAAGTAAAAACTGGTAGTTACAAAACAGACATGGGGATGTAAAGCATAGGGAATATAGTCAATAATATGGTAATAATTATGTATAGTGCCAGGGGGATACTGGACTAGTCAGGGATCACTTCATAAATTATATAAATGTCTAAGCACTATAACATACAGCTGAAGCTAATAGAAAATAATATTGAATGCCAACTGTAATTGAAACATTAAAAAGAAGGGAGGGAAAAGGTAAAGGGCAATGAGATGTTCAAATTTCCAGGTATAAAATAAATAAATCATGGAGATGTAATACACAGCAAGGGAATATAGTCAGCAATATTTTGATAGCGTGGTACTGGGTCAGATGGTTGCTGGACTTACCATTGTGATCACTTTTTTAGGTAAGTAAGTGTTGAATAACTCTGGTGTACCCCTGAAACTTATATAATATTGTACATTTGCTGTATTTTAATGAAAATGTTTCAACAAAGAAGACTTTTGAGCAAGAGAATCTGGTGATGATCTCAGTGATAGGTAACCTCACTCTGTGTTCTAGAGATGTAAGGATGAGTGTTCATATTTTACAGTGACTACAGGCTCCACAAGTTCATGCAGCATGATATCACAAATTAGTCTAAAATTCTAGGGAACTTTAATACAGTCTTCTCTGACTCTAAAATCACAGCATTATGTGTGCATGCTTTTGTACATTTTAATATTCCATGTACATCATATGGTATTCTAATTAAACCCCGGGAATTGGTAAAGCTGTTAATATCAGTAACAAATTGTTACATGAACCCATTGCAAATAAGGAGAATGATATGACTACATATAATAAAATTTTACTGAACATTAGTAAGTAATAAATAATGAAAATCATTATATCAAACACTAATACTAATAAGCTTGGCAGTTATTTGTATTAACCATAGTTAATGTTAAACAAAAATATGTCTGAATGTCTAATGTAAAATTAATAATACACATGGAGAGATTTCCTCTGAGAGAAAAATTAAAAGTGAAATGCTGTTATTACATACAAATTTTTGGATGTTCAAATTATTTAAGAACAATAATATCATGTTCTGAAGGAGTAGCAAAAAAAATCTACTGTACCACTGATTTCTTTGCTCTGTAAAATTATGTGAGTACATGCCCTTTACTGAGCAGATTTATATTATGGTAATATCATTATTTTTGTCATGAATATAAATTATTCAAAGCTAGTCTTTTAGTCATGACTAATTTTGTGCTATGGTGACTCATACATCTCACCATTAAATAAGGAAACATACTTTTAGATTTTTTAAAGATAACTAAAGCTAAAGATTTGCATAGTTAAAATTTTACTTCTGTTATACGTCTGTTTTCTTAGGTATGTTGAGCTAAACATTATAAGTGCAGTATATGAACTATTTTGACATTATTTAAGAGGGAAACAGTTGACAGTGCCAGAGGTCTCTGTGATAGGTTTACCCTTAGGTTTATTTTCACCAGTTTAAATTCTCCTTTCAGCTGCTAAATTGCCAACATCATGACTCATTTACACAAACTGGTCTCAAAACCAGGTCAAACATTTTGTAACTCTAACAAAAGTCAGCCCTTTGGACTGATCTTTCTTGTTCTAACAATCAAGGGTATACCAGAAGTCCTCAGACAAAAAAGAGACACTGATGCTCACTCGGTGGGGGGTGGGGGGGAGTGGTGAACTGCCTCAGACAGCAGGGATTTCCCATGAATCTGTGAGGATGAAAGGGTCTCAGTTTCTCACAACTTCTATGAAGAAGTAGAACAAATTTTACTGACTTCTGTATCTCAAAAAGTAAGAGAGAATGGAGACAGATCATCAAGGAGCCCACTAGTTAACGACTCCAAATCATTTAGTAGCATCTCAAATCTATAGGAAAAGGACATACTGGGGTCTCCTGAATCAGGACCCACTGTTCTGGGGACTACAGATGTCTGGTTGCTGATGGAGCATCAGTGGGCAAACCAATAACTGAATGGAAGAAACTTACACCGCAGAAAATGACCCATATTTCTTCCCTCTATTGGATAATTCTAATTAATCACATGGACCTGGATAAAATCCCAGCTCTGCTTCTTGATGAATATTTGTCCTATAACAAGTGACTCAAATACTCACGTATAAAATAGAAGTAAAGATAATGCCTGCTTGTCTTACTAGGTCCACTCAGTTCTGGCTGGCATAGAACCTGCACAAAAGAAATGTACAATAAATGTTAGCTCCCATGTTAACACAGAGATAATACTTCACCAGGAAAGTAAGCCATTCTTATGTCTCAATTTGGTTTAAATTTCAGAAGATTTTGTGATTCATGAAAGATGTTGAAATTATAACAAGACTTTGAAATATACTTCTCATGGATAAAGGCCACTTTGATAATTTTAGTTATGCAATGACTTTGCAGTAGTAATGCTTTTTGTTGTTTTAATTTTTAAGAATGGATATAAGGCAGTCGCCAAACTGACTTATGCAGGTTTCATGAATAATTCTATCAATAGAATTAGGAGTGTTATGACTATTTGATTAAATCTATTTTGAATAACATTGCCTCATTATACTAATACTAGATATTTCAAATAGGAATAAGATTTTACATGTAGAAATTACTAAATAGGAAAATAGCAATTTGACATCTGCAGGTGGCTCTGTAGTTACAGGTTTGGATTTTCCCTACTTTCACAGACTGCTAATAAGATCCACTGGTTAATAGCTCAGTCCATTCCACTCCGTTTTGGAATCAGTGCCTATAGATTGCTGAACAATCCAGCAAAATTCTGTTTTCTCAGCCGTGAAACAGAAAACCTGCTTGTGGAAGGATAATAATGGCTCTTAGAGATGATGCAGTTTTGTCCAACCCTCCAATACACTGATAATGAAGACCAGAGACTTACTAAAAACCATACAGAGAGTTAGTTAGTAGGCAAGGCTGAGGCGAACTCTCAGGTTTCTTGACCATTAGTGCCGTGAACATCTGCCACAGAAATCCCATAGCTTCCTGTGTCCAAGGTAAAGGACCTCAGTATGACAACCCTCACCCCAATATGTAATCCTCTGTGGTCATCACCAAATGTAAGTGCTGAGAATATGGTCCTCTACTCCCTAATTCTTGCAGAGTTGAGGGGGAGTTACTCTACCTGTACTTACAGAGGTAATCTGTAACTCTCATACCCTTTTCACTTACTTTCCCGTCACCTCCATACCATCCAGGCACTTCCTTTGCTGTGGTCATACATCATTTCCTGTTCCTTCTGCTATAGACTCTGCTTTCTTTCTGACTTCCTCTCCCAATTTCAGCTTCTTCCTCCATCTACTGCCCCTTTTTCTCCAGGGTTGGGTCAGTGTTTCTCCCCCTTGCCTTATTACCAAGCGGTGGCCAAGGAAGATATATGATGTGAGACAACATTGAGATGCGTAGTAGAGGGACACTGGGAAAGTGAAGGAAAAGAAAACCTCTCTGATGGCCATCTCTGGAAAATACCCATCAAGACGCACTTGAGGGGCTGCTGTTCTGTGTGGCATAAACAATCTCACCTCATCCCTCCCCTCTTTGTCATTCCCTCAGCCCAATGTCTATTCCCACCCCAACGCTTCTTCCTTTCTCTCCTCATATCAATTCCCTGGAAGGGGCCCTGTCCCAGGTCAGTGGAAGACAGCCAGGAACTTGAACCTTCAGGGATGTGCAAGATCATAGTCTGGAACAGATCGTGTCTCACATTGTAAGTAGATATACACTAGGCATCCCAACGTGGGATTGAGAGTCCATTTTTATCTAAAGCCTTGTTACGTATACTCAACACTTGATCATGCAATAGGCTGATGAAGATCGTGATGGCTGGCTGTGGCACAATGAAAAGAATCCATCTGCACTTTGAATACTCTTATCTAAAATGTTTGCAGTCAGAAATTTTAAAGGGTTATTTTGATTGTTGGATGCAGATAAATTTTGTGTTATTTAAAAAAGGCAATATATTATCTTGAATTATGTTTAAGGGGATCATAACCTTGGCAGTATTTAGGTCATTTTATAACCTAATGATATTTCATGTACACTATACTTTAAAAACTTTCCGTGGGTAGACATGTGGACCAGCCCCATGTAAAACATTATCTACTTGGGAAAAATGCCTTTTAAACTCCAATGACTCAATTTGCAAATTTGCCAGACTATTGAAAAGTTAGACTACCTCTAACCTACGTTTTATCTTTTACATTGAAATGACTTGAAATTACTCAAGGAAGCAATATATAACCTAGTTTTTTATTCTTAAGTTAAAAAAATCATAAGAAAAAAATCTCTTAAAAATGAAATGGTAAGAAATTCTTTTTCTTATATAAAATGTATTGTTGCTGTACAAGTATATTATGTATCTTATTGTTCCCATCCAAAAGCCATTATAACCTTCTCTAAATAGGGCTCTAAAAGTTCAATAATAATAATAATAGTAATAACAGCAACAACAACAATAATAATAATAAAACGGACTGAATTTAAATGGTTATGTTTTGAAAACTGTCCTCGGGCATAATTGGAAAAGTCTTATTTTGCTGTAAGTCCAGGGTTAGCACTGAGTAGCTTATGTAAAAGAGAAAGAAATAGAAAACTGTTTTCCTGACAATTCTCCTATTGGCCTAAGTGACATGGAATCATCTTTTAGTGACTGGTATCCTCAAATACTAAAATAATTTTTAAAGACAAGGTGCACAGGGCAGAACTTTCTTGGCCCAGGAAAACTGCAGAGATGATGCAGGCATGAGCCACGGTGGATGTGATGATGGTGAAAAACTATCTCTATCTCCTCCTCCTATCTATTGAAGGAGACTCACTAGCAACATTTTAAGTTTCAAAATGATCTCATAAATTCCCAGCAGTGAATCAGTTAGGCAGGAAAATGTCAAAGCTGATAGTCACGTTTCTTATGTGAAACTGGATGTCGTTAATTAACAGAAACTAAATTTATTTTTAAGGTTTGGGCTTCCAGCTCACTTTCTATGATTTTCATATCACAATAAAGATGTACACACAATTAAACTAATAGCTATTTTTCAATAACTAAGACTTACACTGTTCTTTGAGCATAACATTTGAAATGATTTGATGAAAGGGATAATGGGAAGAGGCAGTATTTGTATCTCTGGATTGCACATGCATATTTGATGTATTTATATAGTAATGGTTCCAGTGACTTATTACATCTTGGATGAATCTCTTCTGTAGTGGCACATTCTTAACAATTTGGAGCATGAAGCTCCCTATAGACTGTACTTTATATAATTCCAAGTCATTTAAAATATAATAATAGAATTGGCTTTATTACAACACATTTATCTCACAGAAATATAATTTTTAAAGTGATAACAAATGATTTTCTCAAAATATAAAAGATTTAAAATTTAATAGGGGTATTTGAGGGTGTGTGTATGTACCTCTGGTAGACCTCACTGTAGTACAGTAATATCCATTAGTTCGGGTATCAGATTTTTAGATTTAGAACAAAGTTGGTAATTAGAAAGTGGGCAAGAATCCTTCCTGAGATGAATGCCTTACAGCCATGTGCTTTTCTCTGCCAGAAGGGAACACACTGATTTGCCTCACTCAGTCATCCAGCCACCCAGCAACTACTGAGCAACTATAATATGCCAGGCATCGCACTGGGGTAGGATAATCTGTCTTCAAGAAGCTCTGAGTTAACTGGGGAAATAAATGGGACCAAATAGTTATGATAAAATATGAAAGTTATGTATTAAAGTACATGTAAAATTCTAAGAGAGCATAAGAGAAATAGTTAATTATGCTCAATGAATGCTTCACACAGGAGACAATATTTAAATGGGAGTTTAACTGATGAGTAGGCATTTGGAAGACAGGGAAGTAACAGCTGAAATGTCAAGCCACAGTAGGAATCTAGCACAAGGTGTTTTGTTCAGAGAAGGGCAGGCAATCTATGAAGTTTGAGTTTTGGTTGAATGCGTGAGGCAGGGATCCTTTCTGAGCAGTGGTCAATGAAGAGTAATATTCTCTCCTAAAAAATCATGCATCATTCATTCACCAAATATTCACTGAGCATCACCGAGTACTCATTGAGTGGAATTCTTAGGTCAAATCCCTGCCCTATGTACCAAAAGTAGATTTGTTTCCTGTTCACCAGTTTTCTGTTCAGATGAGGAGAACATACATAGGATGATAGCTGACCAGCCTAAACAGGGCAATGGACAGAACTGGAAGTAGAAGAATGCCAAGCACGTGGCCTGGAGTAAGGCATTAGAGGAAAATGCAGCTGAACTCACCTATGGACTCTGAGGACCTCACAATGATTGTACCATACAATCATTCATATTCATCATGTTCCTCTGAGTCATAAGAAAAAGTTACATCATAGACATTTTTAATCAGAACAGATCTGAGAGGTCATCATGTCCCATACATCCCAAATCACCACTGAAAATTAAGAGTTAGTTTCTCCTTATTGGCTGAAAGTGAAGTGAATGTCACGATTTGTAAGGCAGTTAGTTTACTTTCATTTTAGACAGCTCTGAGGGTGGTAAAAAGCTCCATATGTTTCACTGAAATCTGCCTCCCTGTTAATTTCTTCCCACAGGATGTTGCTGAAAGGATGGTATAAAACTACTATCTTCTCTTCAAAACTTGAAGCTTTATTTGGTTTTGGATAAGGGGTTAGGAGAATGTGTCTTTAGGAGCTTTCAGTCATAAGATCTCTGAGGTGCAAGGAAGTTTTTAAAACACGGAACAACCACAGTGATATCCCCATACGGGTATCCCATCACTTGTTTTACACCGGACTGCACATATGCCAAGCTACAGCCATGCCAGCCAGTTTCCACTGTAATGTGTCCTCTGAATATTTATGAATATAGTTCACAGTGATACTTTCCCTTTATGAGGATGCAAAACTGTTGTGCCAAAGTGACACACAGCCATTCTGAGGACCATCCTAAGATTCATCTTGTATAATTTATGAACACATAGACACATACAAAATCACAAGGCTCTTCCTAGAATAAAAGTGGAACTCACCTAGAGCCAGAATCTCCTTATGTGATGAGGGGGTGGTTAAAACCACCCTGAAGTTCTACTCTCAGTAGGAGAATGAGAGTAGAGAAGAATGAGGGTCAACTATGCAAATTGGTTATGATGGCCTACTACACTCAACTCTTTCCCAATTTTTCCTAATTCGATCAGCTTGAAGATTCTCTTCCTTATTTTTACTTATCCACATTCATGGAGTTTCTGACCAGTTTTGTGAAATGGATGTGTTTCACTCTTTGAAAGCCTTTCAGCATCCTATTGTCTCCTCCATATGTTGCAGGGCCCTTCGGCTACCTCTGGTGACTTAGAATGTCCCTCCCCTTGTAAACTGCCTCAGTACGCCAGGCTGCACCTTAGTCAGTTAGTCACCTAACTCGTACTTGTGTCTGTATAATGTGTCAAGCACTGACTGAGTGTAGAAGAGAAAACAAGAAAACTTAAATCCCTGTTTTCTCACAGGGCTTAATAGTCTAATGGCAAAGGCAGAAAAACAAGAAGGCAATTTTAAAGGGTGCATGATGGATATTATGTTTGAGGAAGTGAATGAGCTGCTATAGAGAAGGAAAAGTTACCTAGAAGTTGTTTTTAGAGGAAAAAGCTGAAACCTGAGGATTAGTCCTCCTAAGATCTCCAAGACTTACGTACAATTATCGTCACTGATGTTTATCTAGTATTCCTGTCTCATGTCAAAGGAGACATCACAAATCAATGAGGAAGGAAGAAGAAGACTGAGTACTCTAACTTATTACACCTAGACTGGCCTATGATAGCTTGATTCTATTAAGCATTTAGTTCAACTAACTGTGCTTGTTTAGATACCATACTCTGGCAGAGATTGCTAATTGTTCTTTTAACAAAACTTCTCCCCTCTGCTTTACATCTACATTTTAGCGGACTACATGGGCACCTTCTTAGAGACTACATTTTCCAGTTTCTCTTGCTATTAGGGGTGGTCATATTATAATGTTTAGGACAATGGGATGTGAAACAGAGTATTGTGTGAAATTTCTGGTCATAGTTTTAAAATAAAGATGTATCTTCCTCCCCTCCCCCACATCCTTTTCTTGCCCCCTTGCGTCAGGCTAGAGGAGGTAGATGGCATTGAGATAGCCCCAACCAGGTGGACAAGGGCAGCCCTGAGAGCTAATGGAATGCCACCACAGCAGAATCTGGGTCCCTAGATGACCTCTTGGAGCAGGATACCCTGTCTGTCCTTGACTGTTACAGCCACGGTATTTTAGGGTCTGTTAAAATCAAATAAAATGGAGACAAGACTTGAAAATCCCCCAACCAGATAAAACCATCAAAGCCAAATAAGCAAAACTAAATCTAGCTCATTTCATGAACATAAGTGAAACTAAGGCTATTTCTCGTAAATGCCTCTGATAATCATAAAAGAAATGTAAGACATCTTTCTAAAATAGTATAAGATAATCACTTTTAACCAATCTGCCTTCTGAAAACCCACATTGTAATAACCAATCATTCTAAAGGTTAAACAACTTCACTTTCACTTTATAAACCATCCTGTAAAGTCATGCCTCTGAACTTCATCTCAGCTTTGGAAGACTCCCAATTCGCAAACTCTTCTTTTGCACACAAGAAAAACTCTTACTAAATACTCTTACACTGATTTGGTTTTAATTTTTAATGTTTCTGGGTTTTTGACAGGTTTCTGTGATACAATATATTAGACTGTACCCTAACTAATACAAATAATTGACAGTCAACCTTCTGGTTTGATTGTTAATTGGCTTCCAATGTCGGTGCTCCAATAGAGAGAGAATTCACATTTTTCAGGACTTTTGTCCCTGTAAAAGCTGTTAAGCATTACTAACTAATAAATTGACATTATAATTACAATTTTATTTTCCAGGTAATTCTGCTTCTGGAGAAAGATAAGCTGATCTTGCAAACATGAGGGTTCTGGGTTCAGACCATCATTTTGTAAGCTTGGTTATTGTCAGTTCACCTCTGAGTACTCCTGAGGACAAAATTTAGTCTCTTATCCTGCAACACTGGACCAGACTGCTGGTCTACGGTTAAAAAAAAAGAAGAAAAGAAAACCAGTGAAGTTTTCTTTTAGGAGACAGCTAATCACCTTTAATTGACCGACAAGTTTAACTTCCCCATAGCTATTACGTATAAATGAGTAGCCATCATAAAGGCTATGATTTTGACTTATTTGGTTTTCTATGTAAATAAAGCAGAAATAAATAAGAGACAATGGTGTATTAGCAAAAATCTCCATTATAAATTTCTTTTCCATAACAAAAGAAAATGTTGAGCTTGGCCTGATTCTCTGAACTGCATGTTATTATTCTGTACACTCCAAATTTTGCAGTGTCATGATCTTTAGCTTCTTTTTTTTTCTTTGCCTTCTGGTTTTAACCTATTCCTTTTTTTGCTACCTCCCTATTGGGTAGGCTACAGGAAAAAGGGAGACGTTATTTATGTCAATTTTAAGTTATAATAAGGTAAAGAGTTTTATTTGGCAATAAAAGCTGGACAGCAGCTGGCAGCATAAATTCATTTTCAAATTGTCTTGGCAAACTATTGAATCCAGCCTCCACAACGAAACTTGTGCAGACCTCAAATGGCTGCTATGGGGGCCCACCGAAAATTTTGATATTCTAAATTAGACTTCTTAGGAGTCACATGCTGTGAGAGATTCATTTCATTTTGCAGTAAAACAATAGAGAGAAGGTGTATTGGAGTGTGGTGTTATTGACTACGTAGGGAGCCCAAACATATGGCAAACTAGAGTCTCTCTCTACTCCTATTACACTTAAGAACAAGACTTGATGAAATGATTGTTTTACTAAAGGAGCTCCATCAATCACTGTTCAGATGTTTAAATATTACAAATGGAGGCATTGCAGCTTACATTGTGTAGTTTCACCATCTGTCTCAACAAAGAACATTTGGGGATTTTTTATGTGCTGTGTAATCTTCCATTACAGGGGGTTTCCCACAGGACTATTATTTGCCTCTCAACTTAACTAAACTTCATAATCTTAATGATCCAGGAAAAGGATCTAGCAAAAGAAGTTGCATAACTAATTTTCTCAAATCAAAGGAACAGTTTTCAATATATAGCCCTGTTCTTACCATTTGGGGAAGCAAAGCAGAGGTATATTCGTTTCAGAAAAGCAAAAGTTCATTCAGAATGCCAAACCTTGATTACTTTATAGAGAATATTGTCAGTGCTTTCCTTGAAGTGTCAAGGGAGCAGGAGACAGACACTTGGAGAGTATGTCATTCAAAATCCAGTAGAATGAGCAGCACTGCCCAAGACTTGTTAGTTATTATTTATGTTACAATAAACAACAATAGAGCCCCATAGGAGTCTCCATATTCTGCAACAATATTCATCCATGGCTGAACTATTCATCCATGAACTCTGAACTAAAAGTGAACTCAAGTCAGCTATCCGTTATTGACTGAGTTAGACTTTATAATTTTATTTGCAAAACGTCAGTTGTCAAGTTGCTAAAGCCAATATTTAAGATTAAAATCTTGAAAAAGCTGTTTCTTTAAGATTAAAATCGTAAGAAGGTTGCTGAGAGCCTCACTGTGAACATACAATATGTTGTCTTTGTAAGAAAGCTTCACTTTGTTAACACAAGGATATCACACAAAAGGCTTGTGAAAAATAACAGATTTCCCAGACCACTGGGAAGGTGGGAGGCATTTCAAACAACTGGACTGCAGGAAGTTGTCGATATATTTCTCAAGGGATTCTTTGAAGAACTGAAAACCTATTATAAAAGTGAACCAGTCTCATTGTAGTCATCAAAATCCCGTCATTCTATCAATTTGAATGCTAGAAATTGCTTTTAGTTAAAAACAAAAAGTGGAAGCATAAACATTGTATTCAAACTAACTGTACTCAAACTTTAATTTGCCTGGTGAGTTGTACCCACAGTTAAAACTTCTCTGAATGTAGAGGTAAAAGAAAAGTTTAAATAAGTAGAATTTACAAATTTTCCCACTTCCAAGAAAAGGACCTTTACAAGAAAAGAAAGAAAAACAAAGCTTCTTAACTAACAATCAATATTCAGGCACTTCTAGAGTGTGATTTCCTGCTAAAAGAAACAGAAAGCTCACATGCTTCAGAGAAAGAAAAGCGGAAACTATATGCCTGTTATATGTCAGGCAGTGTGCTCAGTAAACACTTTACATAATTATTTCATTTAATTCTCAGAACAATTCTATGAGGAAAAATTATCACCACTTCTGAAATTAAAATGATAAGAACTGAGACTCAAAACCAAGTCTAGATGATTCTAAAATCCATGTTTTTTCTACTATACTATAAACTGAATGTCAGTAGATAGTGGCTGGATAGTAAAAATGACTTCATAAAATTTTATTTAAAAAGTTAATATGGCAGAACCCTACAAAAACCATGCATTTCAGCAAGATGGAGGTTAAACACAATTTAACTCAATTTGCAGCCATACCCATTGTTTTATTTGGTCTCCAATCCCTATTTCTTTTTTCTCTCCTGCCCTCCCACAGGCTGACTGACCCTCCAGGCCAGCTCAAACCTACACTCATTCCTAGGACTAGGCCTGACCTTAGTTGGGACAGATTTCAAGAAGGTAGACACAAATCTGTGTATGGTAGATAGAATAACGCACTCCTTCAAAATTGTCCAAATCCTAATCTCTAGAACCTGTGAATATATCACCTCATAGGGCAAAACGGACATTGTAGATGAGATTAAGGATTGTGAAATGGGAGGATTATCCTGGATTATCCAAGTGAGCCCAATGAAATAAGGATCCTTATTGAAGCTAGGAAACACAAGGAAAGAGATTCTTCTCTACCATCTGCAGGAGTAATAAAGCCCTGCCTTAATTTTAGAACTTCTGACCTCTAGAACTGTAAGATGACATGTTTGTGTTGTTTTAAGGTACTGAGTTAGTGGTGATTTTTGTTGCAGAAGCAACAGGAAACAACTACACTGGGTTCTTGCCTCAACTCTCCTCTGCTAATTTTGGCTCTGATTCTGTGTTCCAGATATGCTGAACAGCTCTTATTTTGGTCCCTGTGTCTGAGTCTGCCTTGCTGAATATCCCAGATCTTAGTCTTTCCAGAGATCTCTTCTATGTCCAAGTGATTTAAAAAACAAGTGCAGCTAGAAAATGGGAAGTGCTTAGAGTTTTATTACCCGTTTCCCAATGAATAAGCATAAAAGCAAAAGTAAATCATTGCTCTATATGTTTTGTTAAGGACAATCTTAAGTAAAACAAGCTTTGTTTCGTAAGATGTATTGAATTGTTGTTATTTAGTTGAAAGTATAATGTGCCTAAACATAGGTATGGAGTAAACTGAAACACAAAGTCCCGCCTGGTATGCCTAACACTTTAGAGCTGGGCTTCAATTTGGAATTTGAGCTAAAGCTATTTCCACCTAAAAGATTTTTTCAGGCCAACAGCCTAATTCTGAATGTCTTGCGTTTTAGCTATACTGTTTTTTATTTTGAGGTTTGTATTTTTATTTACTTTTTATCACTGCAAAGTATTGCACTAGATAGCTTGAATTTTGCCTATCTACTGTTTTCCCAATTATAAATCATTTCCACTCAGACAATGCTCACCTCCCCCCAACTCCCTTTTCTTTTATGGAAATAGTGGGAACATTATCTCCTTAACTGCTCTGTAAATCATAGTACAGTATTGATTTATATAGGTCAAGAGAGGAAATGTGATTTATCTGTAATTTTGCTAGGTCCATTATTGGTGTCTATCTCAGACAGTTTTGACGATAAAATGAATATCTACTTTAATAAATTATTTATTTATAACCAGAATATATTGTAATTTAGTCTTCTGACTTGGCTGCTTGAGCAGAGTGGCAGATGCTCTCCTGAGGTTTATTTTTGTCTTAGGAACAAAATGATTTCAAGCTCCAGCAGAAAATACAGTTTACTAACTCACTTACCTGGCAAGTCTGGGGGCTTTCAAATTGGCTGAATCCCAGGTCTTAAACCACGGTGTTGGGCTTCTTTTTCCCTCTCTCCAGCTCCTAGGTCTGTTCCCACTGTGTGCTGACTTCATCTTTTTGTCCTACAGATGAGCATCTTCTGGGGAAAGTGGCTGCTGACTGTCTCTCATTCACACACCACCCCCTTCTCTGCTCACCCTCTGTAGTTAGCAGTCTAAAGGGAAGGAAATGCCTTTCAACTTCTTTTCGCCAGTGTCCTTATATCAACTCCAGAGAAGAACTCTGGTCCCACTAGCCTACATGGTCACTTCTAGAGTAATTAGTGGTTCTAGGAAAATGGGATATTGTGGTTGGATAAGATAGACCTTTATCAATGCCAATCTTTTGGCTAGAATGAAGTGATGAGATATGATCAAAGCAACTACATTAATGGGATAGGGGCAGGAGGGTAGTGGCAAGTCCCTGAAAGAATGTATGGTAGCCAGCACATTCTTAAAAGACTTATATCTGTGTGTGTGTGTGTGTGTGTGTGTGTGCATTGAGCTAAACACAATACTTGACCAGTAGTACTGTGCGATAAATGTTTAGATTGAATTAAATTGAATTGCATTACAGTTTAATATTCATGATTACATTAGCATCATTATAGTATAGTGCAAGGGTCAAAAGCATTGCTCTAGGGTGAACTGACTGGGTTTACATCTTGTCTCTGTCTCAGTTTCCTCATTTGTAGGAAGGCAATAATAATAGTGCCTGTAAGTTAGGGTCCTTTGCCCAGGGCAGTCAATATCATTAAAGCACTTAACACTATCTGTGCCATATAGAAAACACTCAGAAGAATGGTACACATTATATTTGTATACTTTCATTGTGTGTGTCCATGTATATAAATATATATAAGCACAGAGATTTTCACTTATAGGTATGTATATACATATACTTATATGTGTATGTGTATGTATATACTTATACACATATATTTGAGTGTTAAAAAAACACATATGTTATTTGTAATCACTCAAAAGTCCTTTTCATTTCCTAATAAAATATCAGACTCTGTTAGATTCTGTGGATACCAAGATGATAAAGGTATGTCCCTTGCCCTCAAGGAACATGTTAATATATGTCTTATGAATCACACACACACACACACACACACACACACACACACACACATCAAGCTAGAAATCATTCTCAGAAAATGATTGCACTTTTCATATCTTGTTTCTTTTTTCAAAACTGCTTTTTTTTAGATAGAAATATTTCTAAAGCATTTTTCATATTTTTCTGCTCTTAGAGTATAGGTTCTGAGTATGAGGCATAAAGTAACCATTTTCCAGTTTATCCATATAAAATATTTCTTCTTGTTTTCTGATTGAAATAGCATTGACTATACTGTTCTCCCAACACACACACACACACACACACACAACACATGCGTGCACATATACATACTATGTGCAATACATGCAAAATTTGGTAATTATTTTCTACAATAAAAGTCTCCATCATCAGAAATTTAGTTATGTCTGTATTAGGTTGCTGGACAGAAATCCCTCACTCTGGTGAAAGTTAGAGAGTGTCAAGCATACAAAAAGGAGAATCACACAGAGCCATATGTTTGTACAAAATTCCGGGTCATGAAAGGGTGCATTCACTATGGCTGCTGTCTCTTAAAACCAGGGTGGAATTTTAGGTATGGATAGCACAGAGCTATGACAGTGTCGCTGAGCTAAGACTCCTTTCTCCTTTGCATGTCCTTGTTCTTTCCTTCTTCTAGTTTTTACACAGCATTTCTCTCATCTTTATGAGCTCATTCATGAATAAACTTTATAGCATTTCATATATAGACAAATTGAAAGAAATTACTTCTAACAATGCAAGTCAATGTTTTCACAGTGAGAGAATCAACTGGAAAATCTTATTTATAGAAACATATTGACTTGGCTACTAAAAACAATAATGCCTGGATGGGTGGGTAAAGCCATCTGTTAATCTTTTATGCAACTCCCACCCCAGATTGGGGTTCCTTGCAGTGGATGGTGCCTATTCCTTCCTAGCTTTCACCTGCACAAAGCTCAACCCTCCTAATGAGAATAACAAGAGAGGGAGGAGTGGAGTGTGGAAATCTAGTCACTGACCCTCCACTGACTTGGAGATGTTTGGTGGTCTCACCCCTGGTCTATTTTTAGTTTCTTTATCTAAAAATTTCAATCATTTGAGCAATCTCAATTTTATGATTCTAGATCAGTTGTAAAATTTCAAGAGCTATAGGAAAGAAATGTTTCTGTTTCAATTGCCTTCATTGTTATTTTCTTCCCTGACTTTCTGCCTTGCAAACTTTTTTAATTGATTTTTTAAATTATGGGGCTAGAATCCTTTTTATACACCTTGATGGTTTTTTCATGTTGTTCTCTTTTTTGCATGTCTTTCTATACTTGTCAACCAGTGTGGTTTTTTTTTTTAAATATACTTTTTGGATAATTATCTGCATAATCTATAAACTTATTATTATTTTTTTTATTTGATATTGCCTACAGACATTTTGAACCACATATACAAGACCCAAGCATTGCTGTTTTGGATTTCACAAACAGACTCATTGTTTCCACCCCAAATTTTCAAATTTATTTTTAATAAAATATTTCCATATTAATTGTAATATTTGCTTGTTAATTGTAACCCATGGTCAACTATTCCTTGATTTAGAATGAACCAAACCACAACAATCACAGGCCAAATTCTAATAATGGGAAGAACAACAACAAAAATCACATATATTGATTTTTTTAGGCAGGCAAGGTACCATTAAATACCGTTAAATAAATTTTCCCTCTAGCTTGAAAATGTCACCTTGTTGACCTGAAAGAGTTTCTGTAACGCTGGAAGAAAAACAATTTATTCTAAACATGTGGAAATAAGAAGGCCAGTATAACTTAAAATAACTTAAAATAAGGTCAAATGTAAGTTCACCTGAGGATGAGTGGATGCCCTCATGGATCTGAGTCCGAATTGTTATTCTTCAGTTTCTCACTAATGAATAAGTATGGAAAACAAATGAATGAGTTCTTCCAAAATAACTTAAATGAAGGTAACTGAGGGCATGAGCTTGCCTATAGGCAAAAGCGCTGACCTATCCAACTTTTAACTCAAAGCCTTATTATGATTTTCTAATGATCCTTTAGTAACCTTAAAATGTTAATGTAACTTCCAAAAATACCTGACTGTCTTCCTATGATTGATAACCTGGTTCAGTAAGTCTGACCTTTCTGTATGAGCATATGAAACTTACCCTTTTATGAGCTATTTATACACACAAACCAAAGTAGTGAAATTATCCTAACTTTTTATCAGTAAAAAATGCGCTGCATCAACTCCTCCTCTCAACCCTAAATGTCAATAAAGACTTTAGTTAGTAAATATTTTCATTATAAAATTGAATTCCATTGATCTTTTTGCATAATTCATTTAATATTAAAATTCATAAATTGAGTCTACATGTTGCAGTACCAGTAACAAAAGAACAGAACTAATTCTCTGATTGCTATTGCCATATATACAAAGACACCAAGAACTACGATTTGCTTAAAATGTATGAATCCTATTCATTCCCCATTGGTATTTGCAAAGAAACAGCTAAATTATTTGGCAACCTCTCATGGGGTTTCCTCTTTCTTCACTACCAACTATTACAGTACATTATTCTTCAACTTTGTTCACTTTTCATTTTCAGCTTTATTTAATAAATCTTAAAAAGGGTCATTAGTTTTCTAATGCATTCCAGATGAAAATTGTAGTGTAATTATTTGCACTTTCAAATTTGTCTGGCTTCAGCTTTCTTCATCTTTATAATTTGGTACTTTCTAATGAAATTTTAATTATGCATAAAATTAATATGAGGCAATTTATATTACCACTGGGTGTCGACTGGTTGTCTGGTGATAAATAAAAGGCTGGATCCTTGATGGGTTATTTTATCACAGGAAAAATAATTAAATGGTCATTTCATCATTATAGAGGACAAATTATTGAAGTGTTGCTTTTACACAAAATTATTTTGTTCAACTATTAATATTTGAAAATGAAAAGCAGAAAGAGTTGTGTATAGAGAGTTGGGGTGGGCAACCAGTCCCTAGGCTTTGTGCATCAAATATCCAGTCAGCTAAACAGCCTTTGTGTGGGTGTAGGACTTAAAATATGAGGAGCTATATATTGTACAAGAAAGGATTACAAGTACACAACATCTGCACACTGGGGGGTTGTGCGTAAGTGCTGACACAACATCAATACACACACGTACAGGAGAAGCCTGTTAGGCTGAATTAGGTAAAAGGAAGAAAAATGTTTATCTCTCTAGAATTTCCAGACTGTGACAAAAAAAGAGAGGTCTACGTCCACTGGGGTATGAACACGGTGGTGAGCTGCAGTGTCACCACGTCTGTCCTAGAATCAGTGTTTGCATTGGATTCAAATACAAGACGTAATACTTTTGCTTTCCTTTTATTTTCTTATTATGGGTTTTCTAGACATAGAAGATGGAATTTAAGCCCCACAAATCTGAAAGATACCATTTCAATTTTTAAACATTTTGCCATATGTGCAAGCATATGTATGTATCATCCATTCTGATTGAACCTCTTTAAAGAAAAAGGTAATTTGAGAAACACAATGTTAAATCAAACCTCTATCACTTGTTTTAAATTTTGGTACCTAGTCCAGAGTGTCATTAATTTATTCATTCATGCACTAAATACATATTAACCACTTACTAAATATCAGGCATGCTTAGTAGGTTTCGATTTCTTTATTTCATTTGATTAAACTAACAATGAGCCAGCGAGTTAGGAATTCATGTTCTCATGTTAACCGAGCATAGAAACTCTTAGCCCATCTGTGATAGCATAAAAACTTAAAAGCTCAGTTGGCATTTATTTTTTACTTGGAGGAGGGCATTAGATAGTTCAGAAGCTTACCTCAACCCCCAGTTTTTGAAATATGTAAAAGAAAGAACATCTCAATGAAAAAACACCTACAATAGTAATGGAGGAGGATAAAGTAACATATTTGGTAAAAAAGCATTCTCCGACAGATAACAAAATGTCTGCTGAAATTTTTCTTTCTCCAAGTCATTAATCCTCAAGTTACTGCCTCTGCTGGGTTGTTTTTATTCTGCATCCACTCCCCACCACCTGGTTGATCATCCCAGGCCTTTTTGGTGGAGACACAGGCATGGCATGTAGGCTGTGAGGTCACTGATGGAGAAGAAAGGATTGGTTCCTCTGATCGCTGCTGGAGTAGATCTGAAATTCTCACCCAGACAATCCTTTTCCAGCCCTTCACTCAATCTCTTCCTCCTTGACTTTTCTCAATCCACAGAAGGTGGCATCAGCCCTGTCTGCCTTTATACATAGTTTCTGAAACTAGACTTTGGAGACATTTTCCCCATTCCAGGCCATTCTGGAAATTGTTGCTAACCTAATTTTATTTGAATAAAATTATTGATGGAATAGGGAGAGGAGACGTTGCCTTTCCAATACATTTCCCCAGAAATTTCTAAGTCCTCCTCATCTTTGGGGACCAAGAGGGTGGGGGACGGTGCACACGTCATAGTAATGGGGTGACAGTTTCACCTGATGTGTTTTATTCTATTTTAAGCTTTTCTGGCCTAGGCAGAAAGTTAGTCATTTTTGTTTGTCTAAGCCAGTATACAGGAGGAGTTTGGGCCTCTATATTTATTTAGAGCTCTTTATTTTGGATATAAGGTCGAGAGCTCCCCAATTAGTACTTGTGGATCTTTTACCAATGGTTGCTTAGGGAATCTTAAAAACAAACAAACAACAACAACAAAAAAGCCAGAGAAATTAGTAGAAACACACACACACACACACACACACACACACACACACAAATACACACACCCATCAAGTGGGTGAGGTATAATAAAATAACAAAATTCCAAGAATGTAAGAA
This sequence comes from Rhinolophus hipposideros, assembly GCF_964194185.1. Classification (NCBI taxonomy): domain Eukaryota; kingdom Metazoa; phylum Chordata; class Mammalia; order Chiroptera; family Rhinolophidae; genus Rhinolophus; species Rhinolophus hipposideros. Next base: position 16,243,752 of record NC_138051.1, on the reverse strand, counting down.
ATCCCAGGAAAGAGAGAAAGCATTTCTTATGTGTATAGGAGCGAAGATCATCTCTGTTCCTGGGAGTTTACACGGAGTGGGAATAAAGGTTTGGGGAGAAGAGGAGGCTGAGAAGCATATACGTATTACTGGTGAATGCTTTATCAGTAGTCTGTTACGAATTAACTGCATGTCCCTGGAAAGTCACTGTCGTGGTCTCAGTTTTCTTGTTTGTAAAATGATTATGTGACCTTGAAGATTTCTCCTAGCCTTGGTAATAATAAAAATAATATAACTCATACTAGTAGTTATTATTTACTCAGGAGCTACTGTATTATTTGAAATAGTTCTCTCAAGCAGCAATCATTATCCTGATTAACAGATGAAGAGATTGTGGTTCAGAGATGTTCAGTGCTTATTCAGTCCTAAATTTTATATTTTAACAAGATGCAAAAAAGTTAAGAGAAATGCATAACAACTAATAATTACCAATCCATGAATTATTTCTATATTTAAAATGTGTTGCCTAATCTTATTTTAATAATCATTTATTTATGAGCCTATTATTCAGCAAACATTAAAGTAGTGTGGTGTAAAGTTCTAGACTGGGGACAAGGAAACCTTTGGGTTTTCGCTGGGCAGGTCACTCCATTTCTGTGGGCCATTTTCATCAACTCTCAGTAAGACGAGAATTTCTAAATACAGACTAAATACAGACTAAATACATCTTTGTCTAAATACAGACAAAGATGGAGTTTGTGAAACTCAAGATATCATATGAGAAATTATAAAAGTTTGTGTATGTTTTGTGTAGATAGATCTGCTATTCTGAGGAGAGGGCCCAAAACTTTCACCAATGTCTTGCACAGTAATTTTTAATCAATAAACGTTGAGCACCACTATTCCAGATGATCTTGAAGAAACTTTCCTTCTCTGCCTTGGGTGTTTAGGAATGCAGCTTGATTGTCTTGGTTCTCCATGCTTTGCTTTCTATTTGTGATTCCTATTCTGAGGGATATGTTATTTGTTTTGTTTTGCTTTGTTTTTCCAACTCCCTGTCTACAATGGCCCACCTGGGGGGGCACGATTATCTGGTATTTCAGAAACATTCTTCTAAATCCTTCCATTGACACTCTTTAAAATCTACCTGAATTTTATCACAAAGACCTCAGACTGAAGATGTAAACAAGAACATATTAAATATCAAGTCTCCTAAAGGGACGGTACACCCAACTCAAACAACCTGGTCCTTGCTTCACAACGTAAGGATGAACCAGTCTGAAGAAACTGGTTATAGGAATCATGTGTGAAGCACAGTACCAACTCCCATTTTCTAAAAAGACATATCGATGAATAAAACTCCCAAAATGGGAGAGTAGCATACCTAGCATATTGACAATTAGAGGAGATCATTTTTTAACAAACACTCCTCTATATCATTTTCAGTAATAATTATGAAATGAAAAATAATAATAATAATAGCCAGAAAATAAATATTCATTACAGAAAATAATCATTAAATATTAAGTCTAACAAAGAAAAAGAAATAAGTAATAGGTTAATGCTATTTAATTACATTAATGTCTATTTTGAAAGGAAAAGGGAGAGGCTCAAGAAGAAAAAAAACACTCCCAGGTGAAATCCTAAGACAATGGTTTGTGTGTGGAATGATAGGATTGAAAAAAAAAATGTTCTATTTCTTCAGCTTTACAACCACTGTAATACATACATTGCTCATTTCCAACTACTGTTTAAGTGGAGAAATAAGCAGTATTATACCACAAGGGCTGGAGACACGGACTGAGCCTGAAGCAAGTCTGAATAATTCTGATCTCTGACAAACTTACTCTTGTATTGAAAATGTATGGCTGATTTTCGGAGGAGAAGTGTATGATTGGGAGTCCACTGAATTAACTTCCGTGTTTTTATTAAGTGACAGTTTTTATTAAATGATAAGTAATAGAAATAATAAAAATGTGCTAATTTGAACTTTACAAATATGAGTATACGCACATATTAGTAAATTGAAACTATAACAATTGTTTAAACACAAACCAACACAGTGTTTTTTTCCCTGCAGAGTATTTTATGACTGATAATGCTTAGCATTGATGGGGCATGGTGATAATAAAAAACAGACCAGTCTTTTGTTGTCTTTATTATTTTTAAATTTACTACAGTAAGTGCACCCTTTTAGTGCCTATAACCAGCATGGACTGATGCCTGCCATTGATATGCCATGAGGGTAAGAGGAAGAAATTACTTTCAGTTCTTTATAATAAATTACATTTACCTTAAAAATAGACATATTACCAATTATGATACCAGACTGCCTTTTGTGCTGGCTTTATAAAGGCTTTTCCAGAAGGAGGATCTATGGAAAGCATTTGACTTGCTTCCAATGAATATATATGGTGAATGCCCTAGATGTTTGACTGGCTGATTCTGTAGCAGACAATCAATTCCTTCTGTTTAGGAAGGTGTCTGATGAAAGTCACAAACACTGTCCCTATAGCTTCTCAAAGCCACGACATTTCAAGCAGTAGCCAGAAAATCATCCCCCATTAGGTAGAGTTAAAATGAAAACGTATGCTGTGTTGAGCACTGTCTTCCGTTCCACTGAGTTAACTGAATGAAGGCGATTAGGTGAGAAGACGCAGAAGGGGAACAATGTAGGCAGTAGAGTTGAAAGACAGCGCTGAATAGCTGCATTAATGGAAACTACAATCCAGCATTAGTTGGATTTTCATTAAGTATGTGGTTAGTACTTTAGTGTTGCTCCAGCGTTTAAACCAAAAGATATTACTATGAATGGTGCTGAGATAGTTTTGCCTCCGCCCACAACAATCTCTCCTGCAAAACAGAATTTTTATCACTGCATTAGTGACCAGAACATAGCTCCTATCCCGACACCTTGTAAAAAAAACCTTTTCAAACTTTTGCTTGAAGTAGGTTAATAACTGAAGTCTTTGTGGGTTTGGGGAGTCTGCACTGCTCAGATGCTTGCTCGTTTTTTTTGTTATGGACATCTAGCAGAAATATATCCTAAAATATGTGGAATATTTTAATAGTTTCAATTAATTAGACTTGTATAATCAAGAGATAATACATTTTGTCTATGTGAATTTGAAATATAGAATGCACCAAGTCTTTCTTCTTGTGAGAGGTTTTGTTGTAAGATGGTCTATTTTTGTCTGCAGAAAATATGAGTTACATCCAAAAGGGTATCCAAAAGCAAAGAATTTTGGGTATATCTCGAGTTTTGGGGCCTTTTTTTTTTTTTTTTAAGGCTAGCAAGTTTTCTTTCCCTCTAGTGTTATTCATAGCCTTCAATATGCTAATTTGCATTCAATATGCTAATTGCATCCAAGAGGGGGATAGGTATGATGTGTTTCCAAATTGAATACAGAATTTCTTGTTTTTAATAAAATATCTTTTGAAACTTAGCATTCCACAGAACCTGCTTGGAGAAATTCCTGTCTGTCTTCACTAGGTCTCAAGTGGAAACCAGGGGAAAGTGGCATGTTTCTGCCCCTGAGCTCTCTCTTGTCCCCCTCTATCAGATTCCAAACTTCTGCTTAGAAGCTTGGGTCCCACATTTTCCTGAGACCAGTAAGGATGACCACCAGTCTTAGAGACCATCTCTAAGATGTTCCCGGAGGAAATGTGATGCCAAGGGAAGAACAGGAGCTTGAAATAACATTTGAATACCTTCATTGGTATTTGTCACATTATAGATACCTCGTAAATGTCAGTTCAGTCCCCTCCCCAATTATCTGTTTGAAAAATAAAGATTTCTTTATGTTGAATTTGCTTCAAGCAGAGTAGATATTGAGTATAATCCTAAAACTGCACTAACTGCTATTTGTTATTCAGTGTTAGATGACAATATATTAAAATGATTTGGTAATAAGACACTCTCATTTACAAGGCAAAAGCAATCAGTGGACATACATTAGCCAATAATATTCATGAAATCTGTCAGCACTAGCTAAAGGGAGTGACTCCCAAGGGAGATTTTGAAATAACAGGTGACAGTTTGACTTAGTCCGTATAGTCTTGCATGGTACAGTTATTCAAAATCAATGTGAAGCTAAGACATTTATAAGAAAAGTCATGTTATCCAAAAATCATAATAAATGACTTACTTGATTTGATGCAAGTACATTATGTTTCTAGCTTTTATTCCAAATCCACACTGTGGAATTTTGATGTGCATGGCATTTGGATCTGTTGCAAACTTTAAGGTGTATGCCCTATGATCACTAGCATAGGACAGAATGTGGGAAATGTCAGGAGGGAAGGAAGTTACGTCCATTGTATATTTGCTCTATACAAGGGTGTAATGACAAGTGTGGAAAAGAAAAGGGGAACACACGCTAGAATTGGGCTAATTTATTTATTTATTTAATATCTAATGAATTTATTTAGCAATATGTAAGAGCAAAAGACAAAGGCATTTAATAGAATATGCTAATGTCAGAAAGTAAAGGTGGTTAAGACTAAACTATATACATTGATAACAATGTCATGTCAAAGGAGTACACATACACATAAGTTTAAGAGATCCCAACATATGTTTACTATTGATCAAAAATCACTTGGCTAAATACACAAATAACATCAGTAAGGAGTATCCAAAAGTAGTAATAAGTTCTATAGGCTTTTACAGTAGATGTGAAAAGCTCACCAAACTGGGGGAGAACAACACTGAAAAGTCATAAATCAAAACCTTGTCACGTCTGTAGCTGAGAGAAACTCAGGTGTCTCCCACACCGCTGCTTGCTAGTTCCTAAGAATGCTGCTGTTGTCTTTGTTGTTGTGGTTATTAGAAGTCAAGGCATCTTCTGATGTTATAAGCTACAAGCTGCATATAAGTTTTTGAGGTGTTAACAATTTGAAGAATGTTGCTGTTGTTAAGACGTAAGATTTTCACTGATATATCCCCTCGCGCGAGGGAAGTAAGAGAAAAAATAAACATGTGGGATTACATCAAACTAAAAAGTTTTTTCACAGCAAAGGAAACCATCAATAAAACAAAAAGGGATCCTACTGAATGGGAAAAGATATTTGCTAATGATATATCTGATAAGGGATTAATATCACAAATCTATAAAAAACTTACTCAACTCAACTCCAAAAAAACAAACAACCCAATTAAAAAATGGGCAGAGGACTTGAGGAGACATTTTTCTAAAAAGGACATACAGAAGGCAAGAAAGCATATGAAGAAATGCTCAACCTCACTAACCATCAGAGAAATGCAAATAAAAACCACAATGAGATACCACCTCACTCCAGTCAAAATGGCTATCATCAATAAATCAACAAACAACAAATGCTGGCACGGATGTGGAGAAAAGGGAACGCTAGTGCACTGTTGGTGGGATTGCAGATTAGTGCAGCCACTATGGAAAACAGTATGGAGGTATCTCAGGAATCTGAAAATGGAACTACCCTATGATCCAGTAATTCCACTCCTAGGCATCTACCCGGAGAAATCCAAAACTCCAATTCAAAAATCAGTATGCACTCCTATGTTTATTGCAGCACTTTACACAATAGCCAAGATATGGAAACAACCGAAATGCCCATCGGTAGATGACTGGATTAAGAAGCTGTGGTACATTTATACAATGGAGTATTACACAACCATAAAGAAGAAAGAAATCTTATCATTTGCAACAACATGGATGGATCTAGAGAACATTATGTTAAGTGAAATAAGTCAGAAAGAGAAAGACAAGTACCATATGATCTCACTTATATGCGGAATCTAAAGAAAAGAATATGTGAATGAACTAATCAGAGACAGTTTTGAGGAGACAAAGAAAAAACCAAGAGTTGTTAGATGGGCGGGGGGGGGGGTGGGGATAAGGGGAAAGGTGAAGGGATTAGGAAGCAGCTGGTAACCACAAGATGGCCTCAGGGTTTTCTGAAAATTAATTTGGGGAACTTATTCAATAATGTTGTAAAAATTTTGTTGGGTATCCGATGGACATACGTCCTATTTGGGAGACCACCTCAGGGATACTGTGGATGCCTGATCATGGCACTGTACACCAGAAGCTAAACATTAATGAATGCCAACTATAATTTTATATATATAATGTGATGGCTCGGTGTGAGGTCGGAGGGATAGTGGATGGAGGAGGGGGGTTTACAGTGTGAGGGATATAAATGATGAACGTCTAAGTATTACATTGTCTTGTACACCTGAAACTAATAAAAAAAAAAAAGACGTCTTCTGATGTTGTAAGCTGCAAGCTGCATATAAGTTTTCCAGATGCTAACAAGTACTCAAGAAGGCTAACCATGCGGAACAACCCTGGAGAGACCGGGAACCAGCCAGACCTCACCAGGTCCATGGCTGGAAGAGGACATCCCCTGGTGTTGTAAGCTACATGTTGCTGGAAGTCTTCAGAATGTTAGAATGATGAGAAATCACCAATGACAAATGACCAAATAATGAAATAATAATAATTACACTGTCAACTGAAGTCTGTCTTATATATTTTCTCAGATGTACCTTAGAGCCAAGTTTCTTGTTCCTGCGTCCCCCTCCAGGAATGGCCAGTTCTGGGAGGGTCCGGCAGTTACTGATATGAATGTTGCCCATCCGGCCAAAGGGCCAATTCATCCAGATAAGTAATATTTACTGTTCTTGCTTGGGACCATAAGCCCAAGGTCTTCCAAAGCCTGGCAATATGCCTGTCACGTCGTCCTGATATAATTTAGCTACTTCTTCACTTCATCTGCTGATGTGGGCAAAACAGACAGAACAGAGGGAATTCTCTCAACCCTTGATCAAGAATTTCTTTAACCCTAACCTAACCATCACCTCACAACATAGACAGAACAACAAACATCATCTCATATCTCCCCTATAAGAGAGAATGAGACCAAACAGAAAAACAACATCATCTCATCTCCCCTGCTAGGGAGAATGAGATCAAAGGGGGACAGAAAAGCAATGTCATCCCATATCTCCCCTGCTCGGGAGAATGAGACCAAAAGGGGAATTTACTCAACCCCTGATCGCAGCACAGAAATCACCTCACATGCAGGAACAGATAAAAACTAATAGACAAAAGCTCACCTCAAACAATGAAGGCAAATTTTCCTCAACATCTACCTTACAAAGGGACACACATGTTCTGTCATTAAACCCTCACAGCAATCCTATGGAGGATCTATTGTTATCCCAGTTTTACAAAGTTGGGTCACAGTTGTTAAGTAAAATGCCCAAGTCTGGATGGAGCCAAGATTGTGAATCTAGATCTGTTAGCCTCCAGAGCCCACGCCCTTTCCGTCAGTATGTGGTCTTGAAGGAAAAATAGGATTTCATTTAACAAGATTTTTTTAATAGTATTTAAAAATATAATAGTAATTTTCCACGTGGATTTAAAGTAAGTCAGTTGGCAAAAATGCAATGATCCATATGATCCTTAGATAACATTTTGTCATGTTAATACTCTCATAACTTAGGAGTCAGAATCTCGTTGCCATTATTCTTTTTGATTCCGCCATCTTGTGGGTAGTCCACACACATACAGTTGAAAAACAATCCACAATGTGATCACATTGTAAGGCATAAAAATGTCAAATCACTATTATGGTACCCCTGAACCTAGTAGAAACAATGTAAGATTGTATACCAACTATTCTTATATACTTTAAAAAAAAAAAAGAAAAAATGTATACTGGATTTCAAAAATTTAGTACAAGCAGATGTAAAATATCTCAATAATTTTTATATTGATTACATGTTGAAATATATTGAATAAGTTAGATAAAATATATTATTAAAATTTTTAAAATACAAAAACAATCCACAGACACTGCCCACAATGACTTGGCCCAAGTGCTTTGTTTGAGCAAACTTTCCCTCTGGCTGATTTGTGATTTCATTATGTCACATATTTTATGTTTGCTGATTGAGGGTGACCAAAAAACCAGGTATTGTTATCTTGTTATGTAAAACACTCATTAATGAAGAGTCATGGTATGTTTGAATTTGCTTAATTTTCAATCTAGCTTTTTTACCTGGCCTTCACGTGGCACTTTCCTTTCTTTCCTCATATTTTTAAATCTCAGGAAAATATTTCTCTGAATTGAAGAACCTATTTCTAGTGACTTGAAAGTTTTATTATATGAAATAAAAAGGAAAGATAAGACTTATGTACTACAAGAAGAAAAAAAGGAATGTTTGTTTAGTGATTCAGACACAAATTGAGATAGAGAACAGAAAATAAAGAAGCATTTTTACAATATGTACTATGTTATATATATTTCTGTCATCTTGAAACATGGCTTTTAAAATTTGCTAATAGTGTTTCCAAATTGTTAAATTGATTATAAATAGTAGATGAGTAATAATAAAAAAGTTAAAACCTGCTTATTTTGCAATGCTTACTTGAAGCAAAAAAGAAAAGAAAAAGCTCAAAGCCTCTCCTGACATAGGGGGAACGACCAAGAAGAAAATATATTGTGTTTACTCTCTAACAGCATGACCTGAAATTGTTTTACAATTTCTTTGAATAAAAATTAGAAGCGTGCTCTCTTATTCATACACAAAGGCTAAATTAAACATTTACATGTGAGTTGGGAAATGCATATAAATTGTAAAGAAGAAAATACTGTGTGATTGAATTAAAATGAGAATGTAATATTACCATATTTCATCAATTCTCACAAATTTTTCATATTTTAATGTCTCTGAAATCAAAGTTTTATACCAAAAACTGTGTGAAAAGATCAGATATAGAGTTAATTCTTACCTGTGTTACTAAAAGACTAAGATTGGACAAATACATGCAGTTGGCAAATAAAGTGGACTCTGTTTCAGTCAAGATATTCAGCTCTCTCCCACAAAACACCTCACCACCAATAGTCAGTGGTAGCAAATTTGAGAGATGCCAGTTTTATTCTCTGTGCTTGTACTTCCCTAGAGAAGGTGCCGATGTTCTTGAAACTCCTCATTCTTAGAAGTGTTGGTGCTTACTCTCTTGATCTGCCCAAGGATTAGCCGAGATAGGACTTCATTTTCAAGATCCAGCTCGAGGGCTTCCAAATGCACTCATCTGTGATCATTAAAGATTGAAGCATTTGACTAAGTCTTCATCTTTTCCCCACTTACTCACACTTTCACTGACCTTGTGGACGAAACACTCTTTTCCTCACCAATGATTTCTGTTTTTACTCCACTCCAGTCACCCACAACCACACTATAGACATTGCTCTTTCCAAGTCTCTTCCACCTTTGAAGGCTGAAACCCCTACATCCTTCTCTGTCCATAACCTTGTGTCCTTCCATTTCTTTCATGTTTGCTCATGCTATAGCTATTCTTTAACTGCACTGAAACTTGTCTCTTCACCCCTCTGTTCCTCCCAATTAGTCAATTCCATACTTGATTCACTTCTTTCTGTGAAGTGAAGCCAAGACTTCATCATGCATAGCGTCATATTTTGGTTGCTAACACTCCCAAATCCCCTATTCCCTGTTCTTTCATCTGATAATACTGTAACTCTGGTTCAATTTAAATTTCTACTTTTTCCTTTCTTCTATCTAGACATATGACCTCTGGAAAACAAGGCATACAAGAAATTGCATTGATCATATCACAAATCTTTAGCCTCCAACATTTGTCTGGTATATAAACTCTTCATAATTATGCTCCTTGCCCAATTAAACGTAAAAGCTATGAAAAACCTTTGATTTCTCCTCATGCTTCTGCTCTACCAATTCCCTTTTAGTTTCAGTGTTGCCTATTGTTTCCAATTTCACATACAAAGTAGTAGTCATTAACAAGAAACTAAGAGTTTGGCATTCCACTGACAAGTTTATTTTAATCCATAGCCACACTCCAAACCTATTCCTATTATCTGTGACCTGGCTCCTAGTCTCATTAGGAAGCTTTCTCTATTCCTACTTGTTCCTTCTCAGCATTTAAATATGGTCAGGCCCCTCCACAACATCTCCCCTGCTATTTATATTCAAATTCTTTAAAACATTGGCCCACATTTACTCTCTCTACTTACTTACTCTGCATTCACCCTTCAAGTCTACTAAAATGTTGCTCCTGCTTATGTTAGTTCAGGAAAATTGTGTTTTTAGTTATTTTCTTGGTAATACCACTGAATATATTTAAATCCTTTTCTCAGTTGACTTACCGCTGAATTAAAATGATAGTGTTCTTTAGAATTCTCTTCTTTGCTGACTTACCACTCTGTCTACTTTCTCCAGGTGAACTCATTGATTTTTATAGCTTCAACTGTTACCTATACCCTATAAGTTTCCAAATATATATCTTCCTTCTTCAGAGCTGATATATATATATATATATATATATATATATATATATATATATATATATATATATAAATCTATCTAATAGACAGCTCTTCTTGAATGTCCCCAAAAGATTTCCATGTCACAAATGAAACATGCAATCTTCACTCTACATCAATTATTTTCATATTTCCTATAATTAGATTACTAGTTAACAAATGACTGGGTAATGAAATCCAGTTTTCTTCATGCGATCTTGAAAACTAGAGCCCAGTCTCCTCTATTGTCTGAACTGTTTTTGTATTTAGTGTCAATATTCTTCAATTTACAGTGACTATCATTCAATCCAAGATTTGATCATTTATTATTTATAAATAGCATTATTATATAATACATATTATATTATTTTCTAAATGCTTGATATGTTGAAATCCTGACTCTCCACTAAAGCATCAAACTCCTCAAATTTAGGAGGAACACCTAAAATTAATATTCATTTTCTGTAGAATTAGGCATTTAGTAAGTGCTTAATAAGTATTTTCCTATCAGAAATAAAATGATGTATTAATGGCTCAAAGAAGACAAGTGATGAGCTTGAATAAATAAAATTGATCTGTTTCTGGACAACTGAAGGTCTATTTTTGAGATACTGCTTTGTAACATACAAACCAAAATTCACATACAAGTATTCATACATATACTCCTTCATTTATTTTTAAAAAATCAGAACTTAGCAATTAAGTTTTTTAGAGATCTAAAAGCTGAGGCCATGAAAAGTTTTGGCTTACCAAAACAGTTTCCCTCAGTGAGTTGACATGACAATTCAATCTGGTCCCATAATCTTTCCGCAATACCATGAGACAAGTCCCGAGGATATTGGTCTCTATAACAATCTACATGGCAGCATACCTTGCAATTTTTAGATGACAAGCAAAAGAGGGACTCAACCATTGTCTTATTGTCTCATATTCACAGCTTTGTAAAAATGTTATGTGTACCAGCTATTTATCTCACTATTCAGAAGAAAAGTCTTGTTCCTTTCATTCATTTTCCTGCTAATACTACCAAATGATGTTTGAGAACTTGGTAGCAAAAGGGCGTAACAGCTGGGGAACATTTAAGTGGCAAACATGTAGCTTCAATTTACCTGAATTGGGATGAGTCTAGGACAATCTTAAGACTATTTAATCCAACTATTCATTAGGATGGTCATTAACAACTATCTAGTCAATATTTTAAGGACTTTTCTGATTTCCCTTATTATGCTATCTTTGAATTGTGGTAATATCTTTATTAGTTTAGTTATTGCTTCAAAATATTCGCTTGTCTATGAGAAACCATTTGTGGGTTTTTTTTTTTTTTGTGTGTGTGTGTGTGTGTGTGTGTGCATTGATGTGTGTGTGTGCGGGAACAGAGCCAGGAGTGCAGTTTCCAGGCTCTTGGCCTCACGTGGAAAAATGCTGGCTCAGTAAGTAAATGACCATCAACTGTGATTGGATGGCCATCAGCTGTGGCTAGTTGGCGATCAGTGTAACCAGTGAGCCATTGGACACTAATATAACTGCTGTGGCTACACTAGCAGCAAATGGGGGCTAGCAAGAAGATGGTGGCTGAGCTAACAATAGCGGATAGCCGTTAGCATGGCAGATTGCAGCTAGCAAGTGAGGTTGGTTGGCAGAGAGAGAATGGACGGCAGGTTGCAGATAGTGTGTCTCCTGCTTCCTGTGTCTCCAACCCACCCGCCAGCGAGACTATAGTTGTATGACTCCCCTATCTATGGCTCCGTGGGTGTTCCTTTTTGGCCTCACCCTGTCCTGCGTTCTTATGTGGGGAGCAGGAGCTGAGACCCCGTGTGGGGACAAAACCCCAAAAAACAGTTTCCAGGCTCTCGGCCTCACATAGAAAGGTGCTGGCTCGGGTAGTAAATGGCCATCAACTGTGATCAGATGCCAGCAGCTGTGGCTAGTTGGCCGTCAGCTGTAACCCGTAAGCCATTGGCCACTAATATAACTGCTGTGGCTACGCTAGCAGAAAAGGAATGGGGGCTAGCAAGAAGATGGTGGCTGGCAAGCGCGGACTGCTGTTAGGCAGATTATGTAGATCCTGCTTCCTGTGTCTCCAGCCAAGCCTCCAGCGAGAATATATTGGTTTGACTCCCCTATCTATGGCTCCGTGGGTGTTCCTTTTTGGCCTTACCGTGTCCTGCGTTCTTGGGCGGGGAGCGGGAGCTGAGACCCTGCACGACAAATGGCGCAGCGAGCAGGGTCCCCTGCGCGACACATGGCGTAGTCGGCAGGATACGGTGCCAGCCAAAGCTTTTCGAAGGGCGGTGGAGCAGTTTGTGCGTAAGAAAGCTCAGTCTGAGGAAGACCAGGAGGAGCAGCTGCCGGAGAGCTCGATTCCCGTGGAGGGGTGGAAAGATGTGGATGGTTCCCCAACCAGCAGAGGCCGGAGAAAGCGGAGAAAGCGAAGGTTGTTGCCGCCCTGTGGGCTGGGAACTGCTTGCTGAGCAGCCCGGATGCAGGACTTGTCCCAGGAGGAAATGCATGCTGAGTCCTCCGTGGGACATGAGGGTGAGGTCAAGGTTATCCCTCACCCCCAGGACAGCCCTGGCGAATGACTATGGACTATGGGGAATTGCCTTCCATCCCTAATTTAATGGACGCTTGACTGTTTGGGAACATACCACCATGTAGTGGGACTGGGTTGATGTTTGCTTTTGTGTCTTGACTGGCCGCCATTGATAATATGTAAGCACCTTGATGTGAGCCGCTGTTGTTCCAGCACGGTACCCCGAGAGGCACAGAGAGAGAGTGGCAGTGCCCTGAGAGCCCTGGCTGTGTCCAGGAAGTTTGGCTGTGTCCAGAGAGTGGCAGTGCCCTGAGAGCCCTGGCTGTGTCCAGGAAGTCTGGCTGTGCCCAGAGAGAGTGGCAGTGCCCTGTGAGCCCTGGCTGTGTCCAGGAAGTCTGGCTGTGTCCAGAGAGAGTGGCAGTGCCCTGAGAGGCCCTGGCTGAGTCCAGGAAGTCTGGCTGTGTCCAGAGAGAGTGGCAGTGCCCTGAGAAACTCTGGCTGTGCCCGGGGAGACAGGTGGTACCCTAAGAAGCCCAGGAAGTCTGGCTGTGACCAGAAGTACTGTGGTGGTCCCCTGAGAAAACCTGGCTGTGCCCGGGGAGACAGGTGGTACCCTAAGAAGCCCAGGATGTCTGGCTGTGCCCAGAAGTACTGTGGTGGTGCCCTGAGAAACCCTGGCTGTGCCCAGAGAGCCTGGCTGTGTTCAGGATAGTGCATTCACCTCCAGGCTCCTTGCACAGGGCCCCTCGCAGAAGACGCTTGTCGCGTAGATTGTGAGGCGAGACCCTGTAGGGGTGGAGTGTGGGGACAAAACCCCAAAAAACAGTTTCCAGGCTCTCGGCCTCACATAGAAAGGTGCTGGCTCGGGTAGTAAATGGCCATCAACTGTGATCAGATGCCAGCAGCTGTGGCTAGTTGGCCGTCAGCTGTAACCCGTAAGCCATTGGCCACTAATATAACTGCTGTGGCTACGCTAGCAGAAAAGGAATGGGGGCTAGCAAGAAGATGGTGGCTGGCAAGCGCGGACTGCTGTTAGGCAGATTATGTAGATCCTGCTTCCTGTGTCTCCAGCCAAGCCTCCAGCGAGAATATATTGGTTTGACTCCCCTATCTATGGCTCCGTGGGTGTTCCTTTTTGGCCTTACCGTGTCCTGCGTTCTTGGGCGGGGAGCGGGAGCTGAGACCCTGCACGACAAATGGCGCAGCGAGCAGGGTCCCCTGCGTGACACCCCGCATGCCACCCGGCATGACACCCTGCATGACGATGTGTGTTGTTTTTAGTTTTCAACAATTACTCCTTAGCCTTTTCACTTGCACTAGTTCACTTCCTAGAGCACAACAATCACATTTTCAAGATCTCAGAATAAAGGGTAGAGCTTTATTCATTAAAGGATAGGGTTTGAGGAGAAGGATTTAGCAGTGACTTGTGTTACTCCAGTGTGGAACAAGTGGCACTCCTAACCCCTATAGTTAATAGCACGTGATTTTTTATCTGAATGGTGCTAGCATTTTTTGAGATTTTCAAGTCTAATATTCACTTCACACACTTTCTCTTCCCAGCCACATTCCTCTCTACTATTACCCATATGAAATAAATTAAGATCTAAAACAATTATGACAATCATAGATTATGATATATTTCAGGACCATAATTTTCCTCATAAAATGCTATATTATTTTGGTAATATAAAATCATATTGATATACTGTAAATTATTATATATTAGTAGTAGCATGAAATGCTTATCATAATCTTTCCTGGATTATAAATTATTTTAAGATGAGGGTTGCTATATTTGTATTTACATTTATATTTATATAGTGGTTATCCTCAATTCTGTACTCCTCCCACAGTAGGTACTTGGCTCATTCATTATAGTCTCCCTCTATGGTGGTCAATTGGTTAAGGATCTATCTCTTCTACATTATAAGCTGGAGTTGAGCAGTCACTTCCTGCTAGGCAGAAAGGGCTAAGCAAGGGAAATGAAGGAAAATCACATCACAGCCATATAAAACTGTGTAGGCCACAGCAGTAAGCACTTTGGAGAAAAGGACCAATATCTACAGAGGACTCTGAATATTTTTTTTTAGCATAGTGTAAAATCCTGATATAAGAACAGCTACAGGAAAGATATTATGCTTCAGAGCTTCTGCAGTTGAACATATCTGAGGTTTCACGATAAATGAAGGGTGCTTATACTTGCCTGTTTATATGCCTGTATTTCTTGTAGATTATAATCAAATTCTAGGTAATAATTATATTTTTTCATCTACATATCTTCTGGGCTTACTCCAATTGTTTGGCACCCAGTGCTTTATTTTCCACAGGAGAAATTTGAGGATGAGCAACTTCTCAGAATGCCTGGTCATTAATGTGGAATCTTTTCTGAGCATGTGCATGTGTGAGCCTGCTCAACAGTCTGAAAACATTGACTGAAATGCCAAAAATGTTGATAATCTCCCGAACGTCCTTAAAACCTGCGATTCATTGACCCTACTACCTTTTACTCTCCTTCTCCTCCTTCATGACCTTTGCCCCTCCTTATTATGCTGGAACTCCATAGTCAATCACACCCTTTCAAATTCCCTCAAGTTCCACTGCCTTCTCTTTGTTTCACTTGCTTGATTAAACTACAAGCCTGGTTAAATCAATCTCTCTGCCCACTCCATGACTTCCGCCCACATAGTTAAGTGCAGTTGAAGTAAAACACACAATCAAACAAATTAATTAATTTTTGAGTTCATAATCTTTAACTCTTTAACTCAAGAAAGGGTCTTTCACACTACTGGGCACTCATATTTTATTTCTTCATGGCATGCACTTTCCTACTTTTCGGGATAACTACTTCACCTTTTCTTCTCTCTCAAACTCTGAATAGCTCTGCTCCATCCTCACTCTCAGCTGAAGACCATATTATCAACTTCCTGAGGAAATGGAAGCATTCAGAAGAGAACTTCCACAAGCTGCCATACACCTATCTTCATCCAACATTTGTGACATTTACTCTTCCTCTTATTACTGTGGATGAACTGTTCGTGCTTCTTACTAAAGCCCAGACTCAGTGCATTCCCTTATTACTTATTCAAAAAATTGCATCCTCAATCCTCCATTCTCTTATATCTAAGATCCTTCTCATCAGCACAAAAACAAGCTGCTATTTTCCCTATCTTAAAAATAGCCCTCTCTTGATTCTATTTTTCCCTCCAACTACTTAATCATTTCTCTGTTCCATTTTACAAAAACAAAACAAAAACTTGAAAATTCAAGTTCAAACTTTACGTCTTCAATATAATTATTAGCTCGGTGCAAAAGTAACTGCAGTTCAAAAAGTTTAAAAATAATTGCAAAAAACCTCAATTACTTTTGCACCAACCTAATAGTTCAAATTTTATGTCTTCAGTATAATTCTTCCCCTACGCTCTTAAATCACAGGTTTTTGCCTCTGCCACTTCACTGTCACAGGTGAGCACCATGATGCTAACTCCAAAACCAGTTCTTTTTTTATGTTTTCCTTTTTTTTTAAATTTATTGGGGTGACATCCAAAACCAGTTCTTCATCCTCATTTTCTTTGATATTTCACTAACATTTGTCTTGAAGAATGTTGTCCCCTTAGTTTTGAGACCCCCATATTTTCCTGGCTTTTCTTCTGTGACACTGGCTGTTCCTTTTGTGTTTCCTTTCCCGGTTCTGCTACATCTCTGACTCTTAACATTATTCATTTCCTTGGCAACCTCAGTCAGTCTCATGGCTTTAAATACCTTTTATATGATGATGACATCCAAAATTATATCTCCAGCTCCTGCCTCTCTCTTCTGAACACCCCATCCCTATATCCAATTCCTACTGACATCTCTATTTGGATGTCTAGTAAACATCACAAAAATAACATATCCAAAACAGAATTTCTGATTTTCCTTCCAACCAAACCTGTTCAACCTACAATCTTTTCCATCTCAGTTAATAGAGACTCTTTTTCTAATTTCTCAGGCACAAGATGTTGAAATCATTTCAACTCATTTCTTTCTCTCATACTCACAATTCATCAGCAAATCCTGTCAGCTATACTTTCAAAATGTCCAGAATGTGACCACTTTTGCCACTTCCCCTCTGACCACTCTCGCTCATATCACCAAAATAGATTGCCTAGATTACTGAAGTAGCCTCTTAACTCGTCTCTGTGCTCCCATTCTTGCCCCTCTTCAGACAGTTTTCAGCACAGGCGTCAACGTGATCTTTCAAAAATGTCTTATCAATGTTTGCCAAGAAACCTTCTAATGTTTCCCTATCTCTCACAAAGTGAAAGCCAAGGTCCTTACAATGGCTTCGAGGCCCTACATAATCTGTCTCGTTTCTTATTCTCTGATGAACCTCACATTCTACCTTCTTCTATATTCACCTCACTCTCACTACAGTGACCTCCAAGCTCTTCCTGGAAAACAAAAGACTTCTGTCTCAGGACCTTTCACTTAGAGTTCTCACTTCTAAGAACACTCTTCTCTCTCCATGTGCCTCTGCAGAACTCATTCCCTCACTTCTTCCAGGTCACCTTCTCAGTCAGGTCTTGCCTGACTTCCTTGTACGAATTGCAATCTCCACACTCCCTACTCTTCTTCTCTCTACATTATTTATCACCTTTTAATATACAATATACTTTTAAAATTCATTTTAGTTTTGCCTCTTTTCTCCTAAAATACAAGCTTCATGAAGACAAGAGATTGATGTCTGTTTTGTTACTCAGTACTTTAAACAGTGATTGACTTATAGCAGGTGCTTAATGAATATTTGGTGAGTGAAAAATTAGGGGAAAAGATGGCAGGTAACAGCAACAAAGAAGAGAGAGAAACAGGCTAATTCCTTGAACACTTAAAACTATAAGAAAATTGGGAATAGGGAAAAACTTGTGGTACAGAATTGATCTTAACCAGCAGGAAGCTTATGTTAGTTAGAAAAGTAAAAATCACTCAATTTGTAATTTTGCCCCAAGTGGGAAAGTTTCTGCAAACAGGGTTTGTTATAAGGCCAGAGCTATCCTCAAATAGCAGATCCTTAACATTTTTATCACCAACATAAAGAAAGCAAAGTGAATCATGTCTAATTGATACAGTAGGTGCTCAATAAATGTTTGTAGACTCAACAAAATGAAGGAATAATCAGTGAATGACTTTATTTGGCATCACTTCCTGGCCTCCAGGAGAAATATAATAAGTAACTAAGATACATAATCTTTTATATGCTGGCAAATCTCTAGGCACAATTTTACTTACATTCTTTGATGTTTAAATTTTCTTTTAAAAACAATCAAAACACAGTTACAAACAGCAGGTTTTGGGGGTAACTTCTTCAATTTCTACCAAGCTTATAGTCTTACCCTATGACTTGATAAGAGAAATCCTCCCTTTCTTTTTTTATTCAGATTTTAACTCTTAACTCTTAGTCTGGTATAAAGCTATGATAAAAACAAAATCAAAAAAAAAAAAATCACTATCCTGAAAGCATCCAGTATAAGGCTTATAAAAGTAAAATTTCAACAAAATTCAAATATTCCCTGGAATCCTTTCTGCTAAATTAATGAAAATGTTATCAAGGCCTCAATATATTCTGATTACATAAAAGCATGATAACTTCACTGATTATCTCAGTTCAAAAACTAATCTGTATTCGTGGAAGAGTTTTCCCTTGGTCTATTCCTCTATGACCACAAATACACCCTTAAAGCAGGATCTATTCAAGGAAGCATTTTAGCTTTAGCAACTTTCACGAGACTTGAGTACAAATTTTGCTCTATGTGAATAAAAAATAAAAAAAAAATAATAGATATATTGGATATTTGGGGCCCTGGGAAGACTGGATTTTACTTAAATGATTAAATTTTTAGATTTCATTCATAAATGTTGATGATATAAAAACTTAGCCTAAGAACTATCACGACGGGAATGAGGTTTTCCTTTAATTGAATCCCACATAACATTTATTTTCATGAGATCCAAGCAGTTTAGCCCCAACACCATACTCTGTATATCTCGCAAGGAAGAATAGAGGATTTTAG
The DNA here is from genome assembly GCF_964194185.1 of Rhinolophus hipposideros. NCBI lineage: Eukaryota > Metazoa > Chordata > Mammalia > Chiroptera > Rhinolophidae > Rhinolophus > Rhinolophus hipposideros. Next base: position 16,224,864 of record NC_138051.1, on the reverse strand, counting down.
AGGTCTTAGCAATAGAAAATTTAGTTCTACCAAAGAACTCCAGTTCAATTTTATATAAAACATTTTATTTATAGTCCCTGGGAAATGAGTATGTACTGAATATGTTGCTAGAAATCTATGACATAGTTTGGAACTTTATTTCAATACTTTAGAACTTTACAATCTTGCTTCACCCATGTCCGCATGCATAAAAGAAAATCAGAATTTTGTTTCACACCACGATGAAGTAAATGATACCACTTTCCTTCCTGCCATAAGAAACTATAAAACTGTACAAAATATATGAGACAAGTCTCCATTCAGGACTGCTATTATTGAGAAAAGCCAACACGAGATGAGCATCATATTAGTCCGGCCTGCCGCCTGGAGCATTTTCCAGAGGACGGTTCAGAAGGTGGAGCCCAAGCAGAGACTAGTGTTCTCATTGAATGCAGGAGGCAGGTATAAGGGTTTCTTACTACAAAAGCTGTTGGAAACTAAGGGACAGACTTCTGATGAGGAGGATCTATGTGGAAATGGTGCCCCATGAGTCCACAGCTTCTTGGCTGACGGTTTGGTTGCACACGTGTAGGGCGAGTTACTACTTGGCCGAACAGAGGGTGGCAGCTCTGGCACTGAGAACTGTTCCACATCAGAGATGCAAGAGGTCTTAAAATGTCAGCTGTCTGAATGCTATGCCAGCCTCACTGTGTACCTCAGTCATTTAGCTGGAATCCCCAAAAGGCCACATCTAAGGAATAAAGACTAGGATAATGGACATGCTCTAGGACTGAGGCAGAAAATAAATGAATAATAACCATAAATTTCAAAAATTTGGTAAAAACATCAACTTACAGATCCAAGAAACTTAGGAAACCTCAAGCAGGATAAACTTGCAGTAACCATACCTAGGCACATCATAGTCAAATAGCTGATAAAGACAAAATATTAAAAGTAGTCATAGTCATAGAAAAAATACGTATTACATACAGGCAAACAAAGGATACAAATAATGGCTGAGTTTTCATCAGAAAAATGCAGGCCAGAACAAAGTGGAATAATATATTTAAAAAGCTAAAAGAAAAAAAAAAAACACTAACAAGAGTTCTGTATACAGTGATTATGTCCTTCACAATGAAAATAAAATAAAGGTATTTTCAGACAAGTGAAACAACAAACACTTAACTCAGCACACCTGCATTACAAAAAATACTAAGGCTAGTGGGAAATGACCCCGTATGAAACTGTGAATCAATAAGAAGGAATGAAGAGTGTTCAAAATATGTGAATGAATAGAAATGTGGATGAATAATAAGAATGTGGATGAATAGAAATGATTGTCTTTCTCCACTTAATTCCTTTAAAAGATTACTAACTGCTTAAAATAAAAATGACATTTATTTGATCAGGTTTATAATGTATGAAAAGATAAAGTATATGGCAACAATTGCACAAAGAACTGTGGAGTAAATGAATTGCACTCTGGTAGGGTTCTCACATATTACACTAAGTGGGACAATGTTAGCCGTAAGGACACTGTTAAGTTATGAATGCATAATCTTTAGTGAAATGATTCGAAATCAGTAATACAAAGAGCTTTATTAAGAGTCCCATCTCCAGACCTAACAAATCTGCCTCAAGATTGTCTTGAAGATAAACTACGGCAGGTCAAATTAAAGGACTTCAAGGAGTCATCAGATTAAACCAAGTATCATCATGATAGTGCTTTATCGTGAAATAGTTGTTATGGGTTCCTGGCCTCAAAGTGTGTATGGCTTTTTCCCATAAAAAAAAAAAAATAGCTATAGCTTTCTTAGTTATTTCTGCTAACTACCCTTCTTGTTGTTCCTAAGAGTCAAAGCCATGCCCCAAACAATTTAGAATGAGAAGGGACCTTTTCTTTGGAGAAAAAAAAGAAAGAATTATTCACCAACTCTTTCTTTAATTCCTACATCAGGTTCTGAGGGAAGAACAAAAAAGCAAAAAAACAAGAACAACAAAAAAAACGACTCTAGTTGGAGATGGAATAACAGACTGTAGTTCTAGGTAACTACATGGATTTAACATTATTGTTAGAAGAATTCTCTTTCAATGACTTTTCTAACACTTTTTTTTTGTACTTTGGTCGCATAATGGTATTTTCTATTCTTTTAGCTAATTTAAGTAACAGCAAGGTTCACCTTCTGAAGTGCTGTGCTTATTGATATTAAGCTGATGCAAACGTAATTGTGATTTAAAAGGCTAAAAAGAATCGCAAAACCGCGATTACTTTTGCACCAACCTAATAGAATTCAAGCCTGGAACTTGTAACATCAAAAGACGTTCTGATATATCCATTTAGCTCTGGCCTTTTAGACACATTCTTTTATGTTTTCATGTCCAGCTCTTCTTTCATTTTTCCAGTGGTAATGAGAGAGATGAGTGGTTAGAATAATTCTTAGTCAAACAAATAAGCTGACATCTGCCTTTGAGAGAAGTTTTAATCTTCCTTTGTGCTGAGGTCAATCAGATGCCTGTCAAGCCTTGAAAGGTTTTAGAAATTCATTTATTTTCTCCCTTAGTAGAATATGTATTGGTTTAGGCAATAAGCCCTCATTTTAGAGAACTATGCCTGCTGAAATCCAATAAACTTTGAATGCCTTGTCACCCAAGACAAAGTAGGGATGCTTTAGGTGAGTATTCTCCCAGAGACTTGCCCACTGATAAAATAAAAACTTTTGCTCATTGTAGAAACAAGAGAAGTTGAAAGACTCATGTTCCTGGAATATATTAAGTAAAACCACCTTTCCCAGACCAAGGCACTTGAGGTTAGTATATTGTACTTACACCGAAAACAGGGGGATTCATTTACTCTTTTGTTCATCCAACTTGAAGACATTGCATGTTGCTTGGTCTCTTACCTCAAGGATCTCACCTCCATTGTAGGAGACACACACATAAACTTGGAATACAGTGTGAAGAGTCAATTATCAGTATAATTCCCTCTGTGCTCAAAGAGAGATCTAGCATTGGCCCTTGGCTTCTGGAGGTAATCTCTAAACCCTTGGAATGTCAAGCCAGATAGGAGTGTCTCTGTTTGCCTGCTGTCTTGGGCAAATCAGATGAATAACAATGTGATTCACGGTGGGGGCTTTGGGTACACAGTATTAGGTTGATTTCTTGAAGGGCTGAACACGGAGATGAGTCACGTGGTCAGTCAACGATACTTAAGTAATGGAACCCCAATAAAAAAATTTGGACACCAAGACTTCGATAAGCCTCCCTGGTTGGCAATACTCCATGTGTATCATCAGACATCAACGCAGGCAGAGTAAAGCTGTCCACGACTCAATAGGGAGAGGACAACTCAAAGCTCTGAGTTTGGTACTTTCCTGGACTTTGACTTACGTAATTCTTCCCTGGATTCATTTTAATCTGCATCTTTTCCCCATAATATACCATAATGGTGACTATAACAACTTTCAGTAAGTTCTGTGAATCCTACTAGTGAATTATCAAAATTGGGGAGGGTTTGGGGAACTCTCTGAATTTGCACTTGGTCTCAGAAGTGAAGGTGGTCCTGTGGGCTGTGTTCCCTCTATCACCACATCCCCTACATCTTCAGTGTCTTCTAAAATCTTTACCTGGCTCTGACTTAAACCTGGCTTTCTCCTAAGAACACATCTTCCCTGGGAACCCTCTCAAATAATGGCTGTTTCTCTCCCACTTTTTTCTCACCTCTGGACCTAGAAGTGAGAGAGGTGCTCTCCTCATTACCTTTCTCCTGGCTGCTTCAAGGAAACCTCCACTTGTGAATCTCATGCTATCACTTACTACCATGCACACGCCTTCAATGTTGTAATCATCTACCTACCTCCCATGCTCCAGATCACCCTCCACTCACAGTTACTGTTGTGTGATTAGAATTAACCCCTGGTCATTTGCAAAAGGTGAATGAATTCACAGCCTCAAAAAGTAAGAGATTAAGGAGAAAGTTCACTTAAGAAAAAAGACGCTGGCATAGAAGTTGCCAGGGCAGAAAACTGCCTCTAACTTCAGGTTAGCTTTTTCTTATATAGGAAAAGGGTAGGTAAATTTCTGTAGAGCAGGAGAGGTGACATATAGACTGAGGTTGTTTGATTGACATGTGTTGGTTATATAACTAGTTTCTTTCTGCACACGCTCCTACCCATAATGCATACAGAAAATCCCATGGGGTGGGACAAGACATACTGTTCATTTTATTTTAATTGTATTATAAGGAGGCTAGAGTTCAAGTAACAGACACGTTTTAACAGTTTGTGTATATGTGAGGAACCAGTTAATACCAGTTTGATTTTATCTCCTCTCTTTAGGAGTGTTTGGACACCTTTGATTTATTTCTAGGGGATGAGTCTGGGCTGTTCCTGGGGAGGAAATGCAGGCCTGAGCAGTCCCCTTTCAGGCTCACTTTTATTAACCCTTTTTTGCCTCACCAGTTACCACCTGGCCTGGTAATTAATTACTTTAGCTATCTCGTGAATGTATGACTTTTGTGAGAGAAGTACCACCCCGAACAAAATCCATACTCCAATCTGCAGCAATCCAGACCCCTGTCCAACCCAGGATGTCTCAACCCTGAGTTGATCTTTTCATAGACCTAACGTCTGTTTTTTCTAATGTGATTTTTGTTGAGTTCCTTGAGGTCATTTGACCATACTACACGCCAATGTTTTGGTTTTATATAACTCTACATTATTTTTTGACTCTATTGTCATTTCATGAGACCTATCAGTGGTCAAAGACCATTTCTGGGAAAACCTTTATGATCCATTCATTTTGTTGGTTATACTTTAAATAGTTACTGAACCCTGCTACATGCCCAGGAATGTGTTTTATACTTGGGAATCAAAGATAAAAGACATTATCCCTGTCCTTGGTAAGATCATTGTCCACTTAGGGAGGGGGACAAGGGAGAAACTTAAGTATACATTGTAGCACAATGTGACACATGCTAGACTAAAGCTATTGGAGCACAAAGGAAGGAGTACAGATGGAAACTTGAGTGGTGGGGAAGCTAAATTCCTGCACCAAGTCACCATGGGAAATTGAGGAAGGATAAGGTTGTGGACTTCAGCTTTAAGGGAACACTTAGTCCTACCAATTGGAGCACAGCCAGAGGAGAAGAACCTGAAAAGAGGAGAGGGAATGAAATCATGTCAGTCCAAAAATAAAAAATAAAAAAATGAAGTTTTAAGCCTGAGGAGAAGAACACTTGGCATGGAAACAATAGCTGGGTTCAAGTGTAAGACTGCTGTCATTTAGGAAGATGAAGGAGGTTCTTAGTAGCCCAGATGCAAAATTTGGAAATTATCAAAAGTAGCAGATTTCAAATCACCCGGAGAAATTTTATCTCAATTAGAATGTTCTAAAATGCAATGGCTGCTTCAGAAGGTAACGAATTCTGTCACTGGAGAGGCTCAGGGATAGTTTGGATAGGTCTTTCTAAGGATGTTTTAAAGAGCATAAAATAATCATTTGGTGATTAGACTAGATGGTTTTTAAAGCATCTTCTCTTTCTGAGATACTATATTTCTATGCTTCTCCTGGCTCTCTATCGTCTGGCACAACCCAGGAAATAAATGAGGGTGGGGAATATTGCTCTTCCAGAGGTGACACATTTAGTTTGCACGGCCTTTCCTGCTTGTCTTTCCTCCATGGCTTTTCTTCCTTAATCTACACAGAGCACATGCAATCAGCAAATTTAAAATGGAGAGTTATTTTAGTATAGTGGAAGAGAACGTTAGCATAAGTAAGATAGAGTAGGTAGGTTTTAAGTTCACAGTCTAACATTATTTAATTAGGATGGCAGAAATTTAAAGAATTAAGCAGCGTCTTCTTACCTATAATCCCTTTTCACCAGCTCTTATTCACCTGGCTCCTTTCTGTACCACCGGGGTTTGGAGTGCTGACGACAGAATTCTCTCTGGCTGGTCTAAGGAGAGAATGGATTTCTTAAAAATAGTACAAGGGGACATTTTATATACAATACAGAAAAATAAAAGAAAGATTTTAAAAACTTATCCTCTTCACATAGGTGCAATACATTCACAGAATATTTGTACTCTATTAGTTTCTTAGGACTGCTGTAATAAGTTACTATAACTTGGTGGCTTAAAACCACAGAAATGTATTCTTTATAGCTCTGGAGGCCAGAAGACTAAAATTAAGGTATTCCAGGGCCGCGCTCCCTTCGAAGCGTATAGAAAAGAATCCTTCTTCCCTTCTTCGTGCCTCTGGTGGTACCTGGTTCTCCCTGGCTTGTAGTCACATCACTCCACTCTCTGTTTCTGTGTTCACCTGGATTTCTTGCCTGTGTGTCTCTCTTACGTCCTCACCTCTTCTTCTAAGGACACCAGTCATTGCATTAGGACCACCCTAAATCCACGATGATTTCATCGTGAAATCCTTAACTAATTATATCTGCAAAGGCCCTGTTTCCTAATAAGGCCACATCCTGGGGTTCTGGGTGGATTTCAAGTTTGCGGGGACACTTTTTACCCACTATTCTTACCATACCTGAAACTGGGCCCCACACTGAGGACCCTGAATTTCTCTCACTTGCTCTAACCGTATCGTATCTTCAGGGAGCTCAATTTATTCTGAAGGAATATTTTTTCTCAAACCATATTCCCTCAGTGGGCTTAGGCTTTAGAGAATAAAAACCAGGAAGCCAGCCATACACCACACTGAGGCAAGAACCAAATAGTTTGCTGCCTACTGAGCTGGGGAAATAGAGATAAAACATTAGTTCAAATCTTAAAAAAAAAAAAAAAAGTACACAACATCTTAAAGGATATACTTTGTTTGCTTAGTTTACTATGGGAAAAACATATATATATATATATATATATATACATATATATATATATATATATATACACACACACACACACACACACACAAAATTTCACTTATTGGCAAAAATGACTGCGTCATTTGTATACAGAAAATCACTTCTGAAAACAGCAGAAAGGGAAGCGACTATGCCGAGCACCAATGGTCTATTTGTTCTTTCTCAGTTCTAGAAAAAAAATCCACAAAAATGCAGGTATTACACTGAGTATTTGGAACACCTTCGTGTATTAGTAGGGGTTAATCAAACTTTGGAAAAAACATTGCGTCTCAAATCCTATTCCAAAACTCTTTCCAGAAGTTATCTCTTTAAAAAAATTTACTGGAATTTTGATGGCATCAGGTTCTTACTGCTTGATACAAACAGGTGGTTTTGTGGACTACAATGGTGTTGGTTATCTGAAGATTTTTGTGGTAATATGTCTTCCCAAATCAAACAAGTTGTCTCATAAATATCCCGTTATATACATTTAAAAATGTTTTCTTCTTTCATCATTCTTACAGAGAATTGCAGTGTTATTCTAAATCTCACAGCTTGCCCAGTGGAAACCAGGAATTACTGGCAGTGTACGTAAGTGGCAGCGACCTAAGATTACTCTGTTGTTTGGTTCTCCCTCCAGAGACACAAGGTCTCACCCCATCCACACCCAGCTCCCCTCCTCCAGACACACTCAGTCACCACACGTATTCTCTGACAAGACTGAGCAGTATTTCATTGGTTCTCTCCAGCCACTCAGTCCTGGTTTTAATATAGCTGGAATATCTCCAGTAGCTTTATCAAGATGTAAACCTTATTATTACCAAGGCTTAGTTCAAAATTTAGGTTGTTCCAGCTGTCAACTGAAAAGCAACTACGTACATCAAATGTAAAACTTTCTCTGTTGAAGTGAGATTTTCAATGTTATAATCTCCCCCTGGTGGATTTCAAGAGCATGTGTTTTCACAGATAGAATTAGATAGAATTTTCCAAGAAAATAAATAGGTGCACAAATTTTGTAGGTGTTAAAACGAGATCTCTCAATTTCTACGTTTAGAGAAGGAAACATTGAAATTATGTAAACTCTTAACATCAAAAAAATTCTAATAATAAAGTACAATTGTTTCGGTTTACTCTGGTCTCAATGCAAGTGTGAACGTTGAGTTTTACAATTGTTTTTCTCTTATATAACTACCCTCTATTGAGTTCAGGCATTTTTATGGACTGAAAATGCTAATTCCTCACTTAATTGTTTAGTGAAGAGAGCATAACATTTCAAGTAGGAAAGAATGTGCCCCCACCTGGATGAATCTGGCATGTGTATAGTCTCCTCTTTATTACAGTTGTCAGTGAAATCAACCAAGGCCCCAGTGCAAAGTCCCTAGACCACTCGAAAGGTGCATGCACTTGCTCTAGGAAAGGGGAATTTATTTATGCTTAATTGATTTTGTTTCAGCAGCACTCCCTCTCCCTTTCCTGGGAAGACATTTTGGCTGTAATTTTGTGGAGTCAGTACACAATTCAGAGCAGCTCTTTGTCCTCCTCCATCTATCTAGTGACCATTGACCCACTGTCTGGTGTACATATTCATGAGCTGGGGCAAAAGTGAGGCATGGTGACAACATAGGAATACAGCAGGGAAGAAAAAAAAAAAACTACACAGAAATACTCACACAAAAGAAAACGCTAAGCTGCCTACAGTGCTGACCATAGTATGTTTAGGGCTGAGAAATGGTGGCCAGCAGCTAACGGAAAATGCATTTGGAGCAGATATAACAATGGCTCATCAGTCTTACATTCCTTGTGGTAATCGTTTATTAAGATGAAATGTTTTCAAAGCATATCATAATTTCTAATGGAGGACAAATTTGTTACTTGGATTCATTGTGGAAAACGTAAATCATAACAAGGACAGATTACTGTTTATGTAATTTCTGGACATCAAAACAATTCTTTCTTTAATTGAGTGAGTTCAGTGAGAGACAAGACTGCAGCAGTGTGGTATGGTGGGTAAGAGCATAGACCCTGGGCTAGATTGCTAGTCAAAACTGAGCTCTGACTTTTTTCAGCTGTGTGACTTGAGCCAGTTATTTAACCTCTCTGAGCTTTGGTTTCTTCATCTGCAAAATGAGGGTAACAACTAGAAACTTCCTCATAGTTTGGTTTGAAGGGTTAAATATTCCAAAAGTGTAGGTGGAAAGTCTTGTACACACGGATCCCATAATCTTCGTTCATTTTCAGATGTTAACAGTCTCATTTCCAGACATCACAAAAAGCAATTCTTTTCCAGACACCACAAAAAGCAATTCTTTCTAAATTGAAATTTTAATTTCTCATTCAATTTAAAGCTTCTCATCCCTGTACCCGCTTCAGCCTAACCCATGCTTTGATTCTATAGCAGCAAGATGGGAGTGGCTGCATTCTTTATTATTTATTTACATTAATTTTTCCACTTCTCCTCACTCCCTCCTCTCTCTGCCTTTGGCTCTTGCAGGGGAGAGTGAAGAGCCCCAATGGACAGGATAGCTTTTCCTTGATTGGTGCAATTATAATTGTGCATTGGTGCTCTTTGGGAGTGGCTCTTTCTCTTGTGGACTTCTTTAGGGGGTTCTTGACACCACCACCCCCACCCGTTGCTAGAGAACTCCCATGTGCGCTTCACTGGCCTGCCCCAAATCCTCCACCAGCTGGCCGTATTCTCCCCTCAGCTCCTCTTTCCGATACACAAACGTCCTGCTGAGGTTGTCTCACTCTGTCAGGCACAATGGGTCCATCAGGGTGCTCCCACCTGTCTGCTTGCTGTGCTATCCATTGCAGCTCATGGGAAACACTGCCTCTGCCCCCACTTCCAGTGGGAATCAGCTTTTCTCACCTGTAGCCTTTTCTCTTCATTCTGTCATGAAAAGAAGTTCCGGCAAGTCTCTTGCTCACCTTTAAATTTTCAAGTAAGAATCAGGCACCAGTCTCTGTCTCACCAAACCCAGGATATACCTGAAAAACTCTCCAAGTGGTTTTATTGAAGCCTCATGCTTTACGGACTGGGTAGGAATCCACTTTCCATCTTCCATGGGAGGGAAACTGCACAGCACTCTTGAAAACTCTCTCTAAGGAAATAATATCCATCACTCTTCCTTTCTACTCTTGCATATAGACTGGAGGTGGGTAATGGGTTGAGAGGGTTGGACCAACACCTCTCTTTAGAATGCAAATGCATTTTCCAACTGTAGCTATCAGCTTGGGAGCTTGAAGGTATCATTGGAAACTGAGACAAAAGAAAAGTTATAGCAAACTCAGACCATGTCTGTGTAACGTTCAAATAATTGGGTTGAGTCAATGAATACAGTAGATAGTTCAAATCCTTATGGTGTGGATAGACTAAATTCACGTGGGTATGATTTTATAGATGTGATTGGCATTTTAGAGTTATTTTAGCTGAATGTGTGACACGTACTAAAAATCTGTGAGTGGAACATAGTTCACAGTGCTGAGTTATGAGAATGTATAGGCATGGAAGAAGTGAAGAGATAAGTAATATGCACAGAGTAACTGCTTAGTAAATATTTCTTTAATTGAATAAGTGAATGCTAGACCTACTGTATTAAGCTCTTGAATAAGAGGCAAAAACAAATATCTTAAGTCTTTAGATTGATTCAAAAATCATGTTACATTGTAATCCATACTTTAGAAATTGTTTTGTAATAGCTAAATACTTCTATAGTACTTACTACATACTAGACGCTGTTCTAAACCCATTGAACATACTCACCCCTTTTAACAATCCTACCAGGTAGACACACTAGCATTATCTTCACTTTATAAAAGAGAAAATTGAGGCACAGACAGGTTAAAAAAACTGAACAAGGTTAAATACATGGGAAATATGTGATTCAAACCCATAGTTTGGCATTAGACCACTACTACATCACGCTGCCACAGACAACATCTTTGATGTATGTTACCATAGCATTTCCGAGAGGTGGACATAGCCAATTCAAGCACACTCAAGAGACTATTTGGCCATGGGGACATAAGGGTTGCCTGGAAGACAATAGATGACTCCAGTTTCTGTTTCAGTTCTTTCTACCACCTTGCGCTGGGTACATTTTGTTTGCTATTTAATTTGCATCATAATATGTTAATTTCTAGAATAAATTTATTAGTGTTTTTCTGAAAGTGAAAGTAATTAAGAAGGAAATAAATCAGTGCATGCTTCATTAGATAGAGCAGACACTTTATGGCCTGGAGTCTTTTCTTAAATTAACAAAAAAAGCTTTTATTACTTTTTACTTAGTTAAAAAGCAATACACACTCATGGCCAAAAAATTAGAAAATCTCTCTCTATAAAAGGGAGATGAAAACATCCATAACCCAAGTGCCTCATGAAAACTACTGAATATCTTAGTAATTGTCCTTTTAGACCTATGCATATACTGTATGTGCTCCTTTGGGGGGGGGGTGTATATTTATTTAATGGGCTCATATAGTATTGAAATAGATTTTTCACACTTAGCAATGTTTTGAATGTCTTTCTGTGTCAATAAAAAAATTACATGCAACATCATTTTTAGTATTTAATTACTACTCTATTGTATTAAATACAAGGAATATATTTAAGGCCTCCTTTGCCCCATCCAGTTTTTCATTGCTAAAAGTGTAACAGGCTATTGGTTATTGGGAAAGTGTATCAGGCCAACCACACTTCCATACCCCCCCACTCCCTACCTTTTCCTCCAAGGACCTCCACGTTTTGTGCTGCTACTTGTTTGCATCAATTGTTATTTATATAACATTTTGCTTCTTGAAAAGAGGAGGATTAAATTTGTATTTTGGAATGGGGAGGGAGAAAGGAGATGGGCAGAACAGGATACAGTGGCTGGTGCGACATCCTTTCTCCATCTTCTCAGTGGCCTAAGTAGAACATCAGTGTTGAAAGTTCTCCCAAAGACCCAACTGTTTTGTTTGGTGGGCTTACATTGGGAGCTATAAATCCAGCTTCAGTTCCGTTAAATAAAATAAAAAAGCAAGTGGACACTTTGGTCAACGTTGCTCAAGCAGTAGTTCGCCCTAATCAGAAGTGTCTGGATGCTGATGGTAACCACTTTGAGCACCTCTTGTAATTGCAGAAGTCAAATGTGACTTGTATTCATCTTTTGTTACTAGCATATATCGATTATTACAATTTTAATACACTTTTCCTTTCTTAAAATGTGTATTCATTTCTTCGACACCCTCTGTATTGTCCTATTATGCTACCTTCGTCATGACTTGGCAAGATTTGAATTTAGACTCGAGGGCTCCTCACAAACTCAGCACTAGAAACTGCCCCATCAGCATCGCATCCCATTTCAATTCCCACCTCTGGCTCTGCCCAACAGGTGAGCAGCCTCATGTGCATGAGGATAGATACTCCTGAGCCCACGGCCAAGCTCACTCATCACCTGCCTCATACTTTCCCAGTCACCTCTTGGCCTCCCCTGCAGCCTAGAAGTGTTGGTATCTGCCAGGTACTCTGTTCACATTGGCCCTGGAAATGAGTCTGTGGCCTTTGGGCAGGGGGTCACAGGATCTATGCATTCTATGAGGTGCAGATTAAAAGAAATTATTAGTTATTTACACCTGGGTCTTTGTAACTTGTGTGTGGATTTTGCGCTATCACCAACGAGAGAAACGTGTGATGAATGAAAACCAGAATTTTTCCTTACCCGGAAGGAGGGTGGTAGAAGAGGGGAAGGGGGTCAAATACATCGTGATGGAAGGAGAACTGACTCTGGGTGGTGAACACACAATGTGATATATAGATGATGTATTGTAGAATTGAACACTTGAAACCTATATAATTTTACTAACCAATGTCATCCCAATAAATTTAATAAAAATTAATAAAAAAAGTAAACCAGAATTTTCTCCCCAGAATTGTTACAGTAAACAGTTGTATATAAGGTAAAAGAGACCACTTGTCCTACAAGTGCCCCACCCAAGCCTCTCCTCCAGCCTTCCTCCCTCCAGTTCCTAGGATCAGATTTACTCATTTGCACACACTTGTGGTCTGAAGCAGGTTCTTGTTTTTGTTTGCTTGTGAAATTCTAGGAGTGGGACAACAAGTCAGCACATTAACACTCATTCTCATGGACAAGCTCAGGGGTTCCCACACTCTTCTCTGACAAATAATGCAGAGCATGAGTGGCTGTATGCCAGCACTCAAGAAGAAGAGGAATTTTTCGCAATTCACCAAGACAAAGAATAAGTGTATTTATTGTTAAAGTTTTCTCAGTTTTAGTCTTGGCCTGAGTTGAGCTCTGGCCTTTTTCTCCCTTGTCTGCTAACAGATGCCAATGTAATATGGAGTACAGCCCGAGAGGAGAAACCTTGCTAAGGCAGCACTCTTCAAAGGCTATTGTTTACCTAATCTGCTTTCCTTGCTCCTGGAAATCTTGACTGAAATAATCAGTGGAGTCCACCAGGTTCAAAGAGAAGTCTAGGTGAGATCTAAAGGTGTTCTCTAAATTTTTATGACTTTAGAAAGTCAAAAAAATAAAAAAAGGAGGAATGCGGAGGTGTAACTTAAGTGTGCCTGGCAACTCCATCAGCAGAATCCCCACTGCTTTACGAGTGCTGCTGGGACATGCTTCCCAAGACGTGTGTTCCTTTACCTTCACGCCATTCAGGTCTGCTCAAGCATCATCTCTTTCCCTTCCCTTTCAATCTAACTTAGATCAAATACACCCAACCACTTCAGCACTCTCCGACCTCTCATCCCTAGTTTTCTTCTCAGAACTTACTATAATATTGTAATAACTACATATGGTGCCAGGTGAGTGCTGGATTTACCAGGGGGATCACTTTATAGGTTGTATGGATGTCTGGCCACTGTGCTATACATCTGAAATTACTGTAATGTTGGTGTCAACTGTAATTGAAAAAAAAATTAATATTTTTTAAGTTAATAAATAAAATATTTGATTTTGAATAAAAGAAACTAAATGCAATTACATCACCCATGTGTCTGTTTACTCTCAGCCACACTAGGATTCCACAGGAAAGTAATCTTTGCCACTGTAGAATAATGGGTGCCTAGAATACCACCTAGTGGGCATTCAATAAATATTTATTACATATGAAAAGATGCTCAACATCACTAATCATTAGAGAAATACAAATAAAAACCACTATGAGATACCACCTCACTCCTGTCAGAATGGCCATTATCAGTAAATCAACAAGCAACAAGTGTTGGTGAGGATGTGGAGAAAAGGGAACCCACGTGTGTTGTTGGTGGGATTGCAGATTTGTGCAGCCTCTATGGAAAACAGTACTGGAGGTTCCTCGAAAAGTTAAACATAATACTATCTTATAACCCACCAATTCCACTTCTGGTTATTTATCCAAAGAACTACCAAATGCTAATTAAAAATATATATATGTGCCCCTTTGTTTGTTGCAGCATTATTTACAATAGCCAAGATATGGAAATAGCCTAAGAATCCATTGATATGGTAGATGATTAGATAAAGAAAAAGTGGTACGTATACACAATGGGATATTACTCAGTCATAAAAAAAAGAATGAACTCTTACCATTTGCAACAACCTAGAGAATAATATGCTAAGAGAAATAAATCAGACAGAGAAAGACAAATACCATATGATTTAATTTAAATGTGGAATCCAAAAAATAGAGAGAGAGACTCATAGACACAGAAAACAAATTGATAGTTTCCAGGTGGGAAGGGGACTGGGGTGCTGGGTGAAAAAGGGGAAGGGCGTAAGAAGTACAAATGGGTAGTTACAAAACAGTCATAGGGATGTAATGTATAGCATAGGTAATATAGTCAATAATATTATAATAATTATGTGTGATGCCAGGTGATTGCTGGACTTATCAAGGGGATCACTTTGTAGGTTGTATGGAGGTCTGGTCACTGTACACCTGAAACTAGTGTCATGTTGAGTGTCAACTGTAATTGAAAAAAAATTAAAAAATAAATATTTGTTAAGTTAAAAAATAAAGTATGTGGTTTTGAATAAAAACATAGCATTATTCATACATAGTAGAATTTGGGTATTAATTTCCAGTTATTTCCCACTAAGAAATGGGGGCAAAAAAGTGACCATATACAATACAACTATGGAATTAAGTCTGTTTTACTACATTGTGAATTTTACTTCTACGATTTTTTGTTTTCATCACAGAATATAGCATCAGGAACCAGTGCTTTGGCTAATTGTACAAACAGTAAAATTTCAGTTCACCCAGGCAGTCAACAAAGAATGGTGACTTCCTCATCTACCCTAGGTAGCCCGACATGGACTGTGCTGTCAGATTATCTCTCTGTTTTGGCAGGAACAGAAAGGCCAGGCTGTCACAGAGGCTGCTTCCTCAAGGACAAAGTAAAGTATCATCCCTTGCTGTGTGGAGAAAGAACAGACGCAGGGCCTGCTATTGGTCAGGTGAGGCAGCCAGTCCTGGGGATGGGTGGGGAAGGAGTGGGTGATCAAGGCATGCCTTTCCTGCACCACCCCCCGGGGCTCTGAGCCCACAGCTCATAGACACCTGCTCCCCCCATTCTTCCTACCTCCAGTAGAAGACAAACATGCATTCAACACATACCCACCACTGACCAGTTCCACCTTAACTGTGGAAAAGGAGAAAAGATTGGTCACTTAAGTTGCTTCATGTCATCTAAATAAAGCAGTGTTTTTGCTGATGGAGCATGTGCCTGAGCTCCTGCCTCAACATACTTAAAATAGGAACAAAGTGGCAGTATCATGATGGCAAGTGTTATAATGGCTACATAGACTTAAATCACTATCTAATTATATGCTTTTTAATAAAAAGAATGTAACTGTTCATATGTTAAAAAATAAGGATGACTGCATAGCTTTCAGCTACAAAAGTGACTTTGCCTCCCACACCCACCCATCCTTTTGCTGGCTTTGGGCTGTTCCTTCGCTGGTGGAGCTGACTGACAGATACAGCCCACTCCAAAGCACATCCCCTTTTCAAGGAATGGGTGATTTGTTATAAGTGTCTAAATACTCTACTCAAAATGAAACATCAATCAACAGAAACAAAAGTACAGTTTTGTGACTTTGAAAGCATTTCTTTTTTGTAGTTTCTGTAGAAAAACTAAAAAGAGAATTTTATGGGCAAAGTTGTTTGAAACTAATGCAGTTGATCTTGAAATCCTTGACTGAGACTACATTACAGAAAAATGTATTACAGGTAACATGTGGCCTCTTTTGTTCTACTTTTATTTATCCATTCATAATAATGAATACTTTCCTGTATGTGTTGAATTCTTGTTCTTAGAAATATTATTTAGTAGTGGAGAATCCACAGGGGGAAAATGTGAGTTGTTGCACCATGTGTCTTTTTTGAAAGCACAAAAGACTCTGTCATGCTGTTTCACAGAAGAGGCAATAGGAAAATCAGCAGGCCAGCGTGAGTTTGCTGAGATGAGTGATGAATTCAACCACAGGCTACCAGGCTGCTGTGCAGTGATGTCCCTGGGAAATGAAGTCCAGGATTGTTCCTTAGCCCTGTAGCCATGTTTTTTGCACTCTGCTAACTTTCTTATTAGACTGTCATCATGCTAACTGCTTAGTGGCAGATGTTCCTTAAGTGACACATTCCTGTGCTGTCGGCCATATTGCTGAGTGGTGCTCACCCCTTATAGCTAGCTTGGTCCCATCTGCCCAGACAGGTGTTTGTAAACACAACACAGAATATGTTCCAGGAAGTGCTCCCTTTAATCCCTGGCCCAGGCAGCCTTTTACCACTGGCATGGATTAGAAGAGCTCATTTGAGGATAACCATAGGCTCCAACTGGAAAAACCACATTAATAATGATTTTGACAGATGCAGAGTGTGAGCTCCTGATAATTATTATTCCACCAAACCAACTGAGACTCGGGAACTACAATTAAAAAGAAACAATTTTCCACATCTAATGGCTTTCACAGTGCATGATACTATTAAATAACCATCATTAGCTACTAAAGTATGCAATACCCATTTTCCAGAGCCCTTTCTCAGCCAAGAAATTAAGAACAAGAATGATCAATGAATGAGTCATCAGCATGAAAACTGTTGATATAGGATATGCAAACTGAAATTATTCAGAATGATTTCAATGTATAAGGAATTATGACAGATGACGGTGCTGTTACACAGATAGGAAAGCTTTTCTTGCAAGGGGCCCAACGTTTATTTCTTTGCATCTACATCTTGTGGGTTAGAAAAAAAAGAAGGTACTATCCATTGGGGTGCGTTGGAAAATAAAACAAGGAAGTATTGGGTAATTTTCCAGGCGCTGATTGTTGGGGATATAACGATTAAAAATATGCATATAGTCCCTGTTCTTAAGAAACTTATAGATAAGCACACACAAAAATCACAGCACAGTGTGATAAATACAATAATCAAAGTGTACACCTGGTTCCTGATAGCACCTGGTTCCTGATAACTTGTAGGAGAGAATTGAGATGGGGGAAGAAAATTAGTCTGTTTATGAATCTGCAATTTCCTAATTTAGGACTTTTCATTCTCCCCTTCTTGGAAGCCATCTTCTTTCTTCTCTCAATTCATATCATAGAGACGTAGGCAAGATAGTAACCAAAGAAGGGAGGACTGGAGGACCAGTAACTGTCATGGAGAAAACAAGTTTATCCTAAACTTTTCAAGGCTTCAGACACATGATTTTTCTTTTTAAGTTTTTAAAGAAGATATGAAGATTGTGGAGTCCTGACTTCTCACAGGCCATGCTCTTTACACATTACAACAATCCCATACCTACATTAGTGTTCCTGTTTCATTAGGAAATATTTACATTAACTTGAGGTCTGAGGGAAAGGCAGATTCCTAACTGGCCTCCTTCTCTTAACATAATTTTAAAACAGCTGCAACCCCAATCACATGTTGTTTAGCCCAGAAATGCTACCTTTAGCTTAACTGTTTTTGTTCATAGATTAGTTCACAGATGCAATGTAAAAGATTTGATAACACTGCGTGGTTCATATCCATCTCAATCTCTTTCTCTTTTTATTGAAGTAAAATTCACATGACATAAACGTCATAATTTTAACCATTTTTAAAGTGTACAATTCAGTGGCTTTTAGTACATTCACAGTGTTGTGCAATCACCACCATTGTCTAATTCCAAAATATTTGCATAACCCAGAAAAGAAACCCCATGCCCATTAAGCAGTGATTCCCCATTCCCTCTCCCTTTCAACCCCTGCCAACCTCTAATCTGCTTTGTATGAGTTTGCTGGTTCTGAACATTCTATATAAATGGAATCATGCAATACATGTCCCGGCATCTTTTACTTTGCAAATGTTTTCAGTGTTCATCTATGTTGTAGCATGTATTGGCACTTCATTTCTTTTTTATGGATGAATAATCTATTGTGAAGATGTACTACATTTTGTTTCTTCATTCATCAGTTGATGGGTATTTGTGTTGTTCAACTTCTTGACTATTATGAATAGTGCTTCCATAAACATTCACGTACAAGTTTTTGTTCAAATACCTGTTTTCACTTTTGGGGGATCAATACCCAGGAGTGGAATTGCTGGGTCACATGGCAATTCTATGTTTAACTTTCTGAGGTATCATCAAACATTCTAAAGCTGCTGTGTCATTTTTTTATTCCCACCAGCAACATACAAGGGTTCCAATTTTCCACAACTTCACCAACATTTGTAATTTTCCCTTTAAAAAAAATTATTGCAGTCACCATAGCCAGTGTAAAGTGGTATGTATCTCATTGTCAATGTTTTTTAATGGATAAATACCATGTTTCTCTGAAAATAAGACCTAGATGGCCAGTCAGCTCTAATGCGTCTTTTGGAGCAAAAATTAATATAAGACCCAGTATTATATCACATTAATTATATTATGTATATATTAATGTTAATTATATATATATTATATTATATTAATTATATTATAAAGACCGGGTCTTATATTAATTTTTGCTCCAAAAGATGCATTAGAGCTGATTGTCTGGCTAGGTCTTATTTTCAGGGAAACATGGTAATTCATCATAGAAACCACTTCAGAAACAAACAAAAATAATGTTCATTACAGGTCTTAAGTTTTCTTCTTTTGTATATGAGGCTACCACTACATTAAGGAAATTTCCCTAAGATGAGCTGCAAAGTGAACATAAGCAACTGTGAACAACAGAGCTGTATTTTACCTGCTCCCATCACCCACTCCCCCTACAGCAACTATGATCAACACTAAGGTGTCTAAATGATGACTGTTGAGATGTCAGCCCCCTGAGGAATAAGCCAGGTGTCTTTAGTCAGTAATTACCAGAGGCATCTAAACTGTTTTTTGAAGCTTGGCTAGTAGAAAAGCTTTTCTGGGGGGGAAAAAAGCTCTTTTTTAAAAAAAACCAATAAACATTCATGGTTTTCCCCATATGTGCTCTGTTTTTTAAGGAAAATGAAATACAACTAACCACCAATTCCACTTCAGACAAACTAATTGTTCAGATAAAGCAATGAGTTAAACAGCTTGGGCCTTATGAAATTTCAAATCCCTTCCTAGCACATATCTTATTAACAATTCAGTGTCCATTGCACATATTCCTATGAGAGTCTTTTATCATTTATTTTATCTGTGAGTACTAGTATCAACACACTGCAAAAGTTATTCTTTTCCTTGCAGGAACAATCACTTTCGAGAACTAAAACTCATATATGCGAATGATTACTCTGGTAAAGCAGGAGGCAATAGAAATTATACTTTGTTTATTTCCTTTCAATTTCTGCATCCATTTCTGCATTCTGGTGTCTGGTACAAAAGCCTCCATTAGGAGTTTAGCTTCTATTTAAGTTTGTCTCTCCTAGCTGTAAACTGTACTGATGGGAGGGAAAGCTGAGACTCACAGCCCAGTGGTACCACCTGGTCGAGAGGAAAAAGAACAAGAAACTGGAGACAAAGCCAAAGCTTGAAAATGGCCCAGCACTAAGCTACCGCAGGTCAGCCTTCCGGGGAACCTGCACGTTTCAGACAAAGAATTAAAGGGATCTTGAAAAGGAATAGGGGAGCTGAATGGAGTGATTCTTGGACTGAACAACTGGAAAGCCAAAGAGAGCCTAGACTAGGGATGGTGGGAAGTCCCAGAGGTTGTTTAAAACTCATGGTCATTTGTTCTTTGTTACACAGAAACCATTCAATTCCTAAATGAAGTCGGGCGAGCTTCATTTAGGCTTGCCTACATTGATTTTTGTGTCTTAAAGGTTTAGGCACGTAAATTAGAGATGAGTCTCACGTCCAAGGGCCTCAGAAAAGGTTGAAATCCTGGTATTTCATGGAAACCCTGGAAGGTGGTTCTGCCATTCCTGAAGTTGATAACAAGTCCGGTCACCTGCATGGCCGGGCCCGCGTGGGTTTAAAGGATCAGGCATCCCTGCTCGCCCAGGCCGTTACATTCTCCTCCCTCGGGGCCCGCCAACTCTCCGGGGTACAAAGTACAGCAGGGACGCGGGCGGAGCCTTTCCAAGCGGCGCAGCCGTGTCTTTCCCCAATGAACACCTAGATGGATTTCCAATACCGCGCCTGGCACATTCGGGAGGGAGCCTCAGGCTCCTTCCGTGCTCCCAGCCGCGCGTCCTCCTTTCTGCGGTCGATATGCCTCTGGTAGACGTAGTGGGGGGGCTCTGGGCACCACAAGCTTTAATAAGAGATTCGCAGTGGTTTACCTAGGCCCCTGAACACTCCCGCCCGAGAAGAGCTGCCTGTGGTGATGTAACACAGAAGCCCCTAACGCGCGGTTGTTGTCCCTCCTTCTTCTGAGGCTCGCGGCGTAGGGTCAGTTTCCGCGACTCTAAGAGCATCTGCGTGGGAGCCTGTCTGTGCTGGAGTCCGACCCAAAGAAAGGAGTTGTAACGAGCGAAAAACGTCACCGCGCTACCACCGCACACTTTGCCCCGGCCATCTACGCGTGGGTCTGGAGGTAGCGCGCCCAAGGTAAGTAAGACTGGGAGCTTCGGCCGCGGGTCTGAGGAGCAGGGCTGGAGGAGGGGGGGGGGGGGTTTAGGGCCGGAGTGGAACTAGCGTCCCTCAGGGCGGAGCAGCAGCTGAGGGAACCTGAGATGAACTCCAGACATCGATGCTTGGGGTCCACTTCAGTCTTCGCCTTGGACAGGGGCCGGGTGGGATGGGACAGAATCTACACTTTTGGTTCCCACCCACCCACCAGGAAGGCGGAGAAACTCCCCAGGTCCCCTGAGGGATGGGTAAAGTGTGCTGCAGGGGAGCCCCGGAAGCAGCTGCTCGAGTTGATCCGAGCGCAGGACTAGAAAGGAAAAGAAAACATGGGCCAGGGGTGATAAGTCTCCTTCTATATTGCTTTCCTCCCTCTTTTTCTCCCCCACCCCCTTCCTTTTCGTAGCTGCTGACGCGCTGGTGGTGCCTATTAATCATTCACCAGCACAGAGCCCGGCCAGTTAATGGCTGTGCGGCGCGGGGCTCCAGCCTCCAGGCCTCCCCTCTCCACGCTCGCGTGCGCCCCGGCGCCCCGGAGCGACAAGCGGTTGCGCGCAAGCAGCCGTTAGGCTATGCGCCCCGCCGGCGCGGGTCGGAGCCGCGCTCCCCACAGCCGCCGGGCGCTACCCATAGTGGCCAAGAGGCAGTGAGCTGCGGGCAGGCGGCCGGGGTGCCGAGTGAGGGCGCAAGCGGCGAGGTCCCGAGGAGAGCTCCCTAGCCCCGGCAGCCCCATCGGCCCCTATCAGCTGAGATGTTCCCCAATGGCACCGCCTCCTCTCCCTCCTCTCCTAGCCCCAGCCCGGGCAGCTGTGGCGAAGGCGGCGGCAGCAGGGGCCCCGGGGCCGGCGCCGTGGACGGCATGGAGGAGCCGGGGCGAAACGCGTCCCAGAACGGGACCTTGAGCGAGGGCCAGGGCAGTGCCATCCTCATTTCTTTCATCTACTCCGTGGTGTGCCTGGTGGGGCTGTGTGGGAACTCAATGGTCATCTACGTGATCCTGCGCTACGCCAAGATGAAGACAGCCACCAACATCTACATCCTCAACCTGGCCATTGCCGATGAGCTCCTCATGCTCAGCGTGCCCTTCTTGGTCACCTCCACGTTGCTTCGCCACTGGCCCTTTGGCGCGCTGCTCTGCCGCCTCGTGCTCAGTGTGGACGCAGTCAACATGTTCACCAGCATCTACTGTCTGACTGTGCTGAGCGTGGACCGCTATGTGGCCGTGGTGCACCCCATCAAGGCAGCACGCTACCGCCGGCCCACGGTGGCTAAAGTGGTGAACCTGGGGGTGTGGGTGCTATCGCTGCTCGTCATTCTGCCCATCGTGGTCTTCTCGCGTACCGCAGCCAACAGTGACGGCACGGTGGCCTGCAACATGCTCATGCCCGAGCCCGCCCAGCGCTGGCTGGTGGGCTTCGTGTTGTACACATTTCTGATGGGCTTTCTGCTGCCCGTCGGGGCCATCTGCCTGTGCTACGTGCTCATCATCGCCAAAATGCGCATGGTAGCCCTCAAGGCCGGCTGGCAGCAGCGCAAGCGCTCGGAGCGCAAGATCACCCTGATGGTGATGATGGTGGTGATGGTGTTTGTCATCTGCTGGATGCCTTTTTACGTAGTGCAGCTAGTAAATGTGTTCGCAGAGCAGGACGACGCCACGGTGAGCCAGCTGTCGGTCATCCTCGGCTATGCCAACAGCTGTGCCAACCCCATCCTCTATGGCTTCCTTTCTGACAACTTCAAGCGCTCTTTTCAGCGCATCCTGTGCCTCAGCTGGATGGACAACGCCGCGGAGGAGCCTGTCGACTACTACGCCACCGCCCTCAAGAGCCGCGCCTACAGCGTGGAGGACTTTCAGCCCGAGAACCTGGAGTCCGGCGGCGTGTTCCGTAACGGCACCTGCACGTCCCGCATCACGACTCTCTGAGCCGGGACCACTCAGAGGCCCTGTGCAAAGGGAGGGAGACGGATGAGGAAAAGGGAGCACGGGTGCGAGAGGTGAAAGTATTCCAGGGGTCAGGGTGCGGTGGGGCAAAGTGGGGCTAGGACACTACGCGCTTTGGGTGAAGGAGACCCGGGAAAGGCGCGCGACAAAGGTGGACTTGGACGTTTCTCTTATAAACTGGGAAGGCTTGCGGGCCTCTTTCTCCTGTCTCCTACTTTTGCTCCTTTCTCCACTGCGGTTGTACTTCTGCTCCCCAATCTGTAATTCGGTCTTTTCTTCTGCCCGGTCCTGCCGGTGCAACTCGTGAACTCGTCAGTCGCCAACTCAGCCTGACCCTCATCCCCGCCAGCCGTTATTTCTGTTTGTTTAAGCTGAGCCACGATTATCGCCACGGGTTTCCTTCGGGGTGAGTCCTCAGCCCCGCCCTGCCGCGCCCCTCGCTTGCCAGGTTCTGCCTGGTGCCCCCAGAGAAGTCTGAGAACCACCGTTCTCCATTTGCACAGCCCTGCTTTAAAGGAAATGGGACTTGAGAATGGACAAGGCAGCTGGTCTTTTCTCCTACTATGGGATGAGAATGCGTCTTTCCCGGAGCCCCTCCACCACTCCCACTTCACCCAGAGCGGAGCCAGGTGCTTAGTAAAATCGGTCCCGCGCTTCGAACACCAGGCATTCTGCAGTTCTCATCTAAACCCCCCATTTGGAGCAAAAAGGAGCTGAAAACAAGGACCGAGGGAGTCTTAGAAGATTCCGGGGTTGGGGCGGCACTCACAACCGAAGCTATTGGTTTCAAAGACCAACACTCCCGGGAGACTGGTCTGCATTGGGCCAGGAAGGCAGGAAGCATTTCCCCCAGTGGCCATCCGGGAGACAGGCTGCAGCTACATTAGGTTTCTCCCTTACCCAGGCTTCTGAAGGTACAGGTCTTAGAGTCACAACAGACTTGGTTTCCTGCTCCGGTTTATCTCAAAGACCAGGCACCGAGACTGGAATTTCAGGTGGTGCTGTCAGAGCCTTGGCCAATCCCGACTGAGGGGCCGCCACCTGCAAGCCTCTCCCACCCCTGAGGGTTGCTGCCTTTCAAGCGGTGCCTAAGAAGTTATTTTCTTGTTTAACATATTTATTTATTTATTTATTTGTCGTGTTTGAAAATGTGTCTCTGCTTTCCTTTACTTGCCTAGCCCAGCCAGGGCTTTTTCTTCAGGACCCTGGGGGTAGGTGGGGAAGGGCTGCGAGGGGGGTGGGAGGGGGTGAGGGTGGTAGGGGTGGGGTGGGGAGGGACTCTCTCCCCAAGGCCCTCTCAAAATTTCTCCTCTTCGCTGAATCCTCTTTTCTCATTCTTCCTCTAGCCTTTCTATTTTGCTTCTATCCAGTGAAGTTTGGAGGTTGTTTTCATCCTTTTCTTATGTAGTCTCTTGTTTGTCTTATCGTAAGTACATGATTGTGTGGGTTAGCCTCCTCCCATGCAAAATGGAAAGTCCTGAACTCCTAACTTTCAACATCACCCTATATATGATTTGAATAATATAGTATATATACGTATACATATATAATATGGATTCACATATTATATATTTGTTTGTCTTGCTCCACTGCCATGAGCCCATGAAATAGTTCCCAAATATAGCCACTAACGGGGAAAGCTGTGAGGTTGGCTGAAACACTTTCAAACAAGGGGATTCAAGCAGCACTCAATCCTGGAATGAGAAATCTGATTCAGACAGACTTCAGTCAGTGCTGAGGATGTCCCTGCTTATGTCCCAGCTTCCTCTAGATTCCAGCACAGGTGATTCTAACATACAATCTAGTTCATATCATTCTTTTGGAGACATTGAAAGTAAAGTAATTTGTGTCTATGTTCAATCTGACCAACTACATTGGAAGCCTGAGCAGGGCAAGGACCAACAATTTTACTTCTTTGTATTTCCTCTATTGCTTTAGTATGCTGGCTTGTACATAGTAGGCACTACATACATGTTTGTTGGTTGATTGCTTAAGTAAGCCAGAGTGTATTACAACAATCAGTCAGGAGACAGTAAATCTGGGGCTCTCAGGTTCTCTCTCTGACATGACACACAATAGTTGAAATCACTGTGGAAAAAGATATTTGTGCATATTTGCTTCAAGAATATTGTGTTTTCCTGAAAGAGGTAGCCAAGAGTTAAAATGTCCCTAATGTTTAATTTAAACTAATGAACAAATACTCTTTTGGTCACAAATCAGAAAGTTTAGTTTTGTCCCTTAAAAATAATATATATTATTAATCCTTTGAAAAACAGATTTTTAATGGTTAAGAACAGTGAAATTTACAAATCAAAATCTTGATTATTAACCTCTAAAGAGGATACAAATCTAGTGCTCTTAACCTGTTACCATTGTAATATTAACTAAATAAAACAATGTATTATGTTTTTGCAAGTTGTCTGACTTTACCATTTGAATTTTACTGTTTCAGTGGATTACTTAAAAACACACCCACATGGTCTTGGTTGCTTTATGTTTCACTTAGATTTAAGAAGAAAAGTTTCAGATTACCTTTAGAAAGTTTTACGAAGATTAAGACTATACTTTGAATTATTTATTCTTTGAAAGGAAAAGTCTTAGTTGAGAGAGAGAGAGAGAGAGAGAGAGACAGAGAGAGAGAGAGACAGAGAGAGAGAGAGGAAAATTTAAGTCATTATAAATAGGAAGCAGTGTGCTGGGCTGTATTCTCTATGGTTTGCTATTGTTATCAAACTAACTAGATAATATCTCAGTCTCTCACAGATTAAATTACTGTCTGCCCTCATTTATGACCTCAGACTTTGTTGTGGGAGCTAAGTAATTGCCGATTTATAGCCCAAGGAAAAACAATGGAAGAGGAACAAAAGAGATTGCCTAAAGGTGTTACCAAGGGCAATGGGTAAAAGAAATACAAAAATCAGATTTCCACATAAGAAAGACATATTTATGCTTTGTCCAGTGATGGCTGTTTCCATCCCTGAAAGAATTTTTAAGAAGGTACTAGAGGAGTATTTTTTAAAACAGACTTAAAAGACCTTTAGAACAGTTTTATTTTCACAGCAAAACGAGTGGAAAGGAGCATTTTCCAAGCAGGCAATAGCAATGATCTCAGAACAAGAGGAAGGGTGGGCTGGGCGTGCTTTTAATAACTTCAAATGCCCTGTAACTCTAGGCTTTATAGTTCTATACATTATCTCAATAAGAATAAAAATAGCTGGACTTTTGTCTTTTCTTATTATTTTTAAAAGCTATAGCAAATTGAAGTCATAACTTAGATGTACAGAGAAAACATTTTGTTGTTTTGGTTTTAACTAATTTGAACATTATACATTGCCCCTTATAACTGGTTAGTTGGGAGGAAAAATGAAATACATTTTCAAACATCCAACTGAGCTGATAATTTAAACAGCTACTTTCGGAAAATTTCACAATTTTATATGAATAAGTTTGGACAGTCTCTTGGCTGTCCTCCTCTTCCTCTTTCTCCATCCTTAAAATGGCTTCTGAGAGGAGGGGAAGAGGCTTTATGCATTCTAGTGCAAAAGGAGATGAGTTGCGGTCCTTGGGAAAGGGGCCCTCTTTGCCTTTTGCTCTCTGGGAACAGGTCATTTGTACACCTGGATAATTCCTGGCTGCAGTTCGTTGAAATCTGCAGTTTCTAGAGCCTGTGATCTGACCTTTCAGTTTAATGAGGGCTGTACCTCAGCTCCTGTGGGCTGCAGCCTTAGAGTCGTCCACAGTCTTCACACATGTACAGACCACCAGCCTTGTGGTTGACCCTAGCCTCTGCCAAGGAATGACCTCACCTTGTCGCAGGCTGCCCCGGGGTGAGACTTAGTGGCTAGAAAGGATCTAGGGTAGATCTACCCTGGTGGCCCTCAGGATCTCCCTGTCTGTTGTATTTTTCTGTCTCTCTGTCTTAGATCTTTTGCATCTCTCCTTAATGTTTGTCAACTTCACTTATTAAAAAGATTCCACACACCTCGTATCCCCTTTACACTGAAGGAAAAATACAGGAGTTGAGTCCTTTCATCTCAGCCTTTGATGGGCTGAAGCAGGAAAAATGGATTTAGCAAATCTCTGGCAAACCCTATCCCCACTGCCTCACCTGATTTCCAAGCCTTTTTGCGTTGCCTACAACTTAAGGACAAGCCCTCTCCTGTCCTAAGGTGATGAGCCTCACCACAGAGTGAGAGGCTGCAATGAAACATGATTTATGGATGAAGTTAAAATGTATCAGCTTTCTGTCTATGAACTATTATCTCTCTTACTGGTCACCTCTGTGTTCCCAGAGTAGAATTTCTTAGCCCATCTTCTCACACAACATGCCCCAAAAGAATTATGTTTGAAAACTTTGATGCTTCATCCAATTTAATCCTCACCATTGTGCGAAATGCCTAATGTATTGTTTTGGCCTGAGAAAGAAGGCAAGGGATTCTCCTGGAGAATATTATGGAAGATACATTTTTTAAAAAATTATGATTTATTTCCAATTTACTTTAAACAAATAATAGAGATGTTATATTTATATCAGTCTTCTAAAAAACCCTTTGGTAGTATGGTTATATTTTGCAATTCTTGCTCATTACTTTCTTTATTCCAATGTATCACAACAGAGAGGTTAGGTACTCAATTAAAATGATTGACAGCTGTTCACATAATTGTTGCATTGGTGTATGCTTAAAAAATAAAGTATTGCAAACTCTATGTTGCTCTCTTGTTACATCATACACCTTTGAGTTAATGAGAACCTGTTCCATCTATTCGGATGGATATCTTGCTTTTCATTCAACACATTTCAGTTTGTTGAAATGTGTTGTTCTTTAAAAGAAGGTAGAGAGGTTCAACATTATTCCATGGTTTCCCTAGAGGAAGGCAGGTATAGAGATAATGTAGTAAGTGATCATTTATTATTTTATTGAATACCTGGAGACAGGGTACACTAGTGAAAGGACTGTGTTAGGGATGATCAGATATAATCCAGCCAGCTTCTCATTTCCACTGTAAAGGAAAGGAAGCCATTTCTGCAGTGATGACAAAGTTGAGGAGGCCTGTGAACAGAAATACCTAGTTCAAACTAAAATATCAAAATACCCGCTTGTCAAACTATTAGGTAGAAAGGAGCATGCTCTAAAAATGAAATGCAATTTTAAATAAAAGTCCTTTGGTAAAATGTTCACTTTGATGATAAGCTTAATTATTGTCAAAACATGTATTGAATCTTATTAGCCAAAAGCTGGAAATATTGCACTCATTTAAGAATGAGATGACAGGCATGATCCAAAAAGTCTTTGGAATAATAATGAGCCCAAAACTCTAAAAATAAATAGCTCTTTAAACTAGATTGGTTCAAGTCTTCAATTTGGAGTGGACAAGAAGTATAAAAGGAAATGAGAAATGGAGAATGCTGTCTGCTAACATCTTATCTTTGCAGTGAAGTTCAACTCTACGCCCCTCCTCCCTCATTCCTGCATCACCAGACCAGTTGCAGATGAAGACCTCAAGTATTCCAGCTTTAAAATTTTAAGAAAGACTTGCTATGTATCAGAGTCCACTTGGAGGGGGGTACATTATAGAGGGACTGTACAGAAATAGTTCTGACTTCAACAATAATAATACATATCAAAAGACAACTAATACTCCATTTAAATTTAGTGAAAGAGAGACATAAAAATCCAAAATGTAATAGGCAAGTAGGAAAATATTTTACAATAACACATGTGACTTACATGACTATTCTGGGAAAGGCTGTCCAAATATTGATGAACAATAGCTCTCACTGTGTTCTTTCTCTCTGTATAACCCTTGAACAATTCATTAATCTAGCTAATATTATTAGCAGTGGCAAAATGTCTATTCAAAGTCAATAATAATTAAATCAAACATTCTCCTTCCTGTCCAATGAGCCACTGTAACTAGCAAATAAAGCAGATGTCTGTATGCCTTTTGTAAAGGACTCTTAAGTCTTTCTATATATAAACTGTGTGGGATCTGAGCTTAACACACACACACACACACACACACACACACACACACTCACACAGAGGAACTTCTTAGGTAATAACTGCTGCAATAGAACTTTAAGACTCCATTTTACCCCTCTTTTCCCTCTTAAGTTCCTATTTCCTAACGCTTCTTCCCCCAGTTCAGATTTCTTTGTTTTCTGACTTTCCCGACTTCTCCCAATCAGAAAAGGATTTCCTTTGATTTATAGTTTACATCATTCACATGGCTGCAAATGTTATCTTCCAGAAGCAAGGCTTTTTAATAAGGACATTATATCAGAATCTTAGACAGCAGTATCCTTGAAATCACATATTTTTCCAAGACAAATATTTCTTAACAAGTGATCCATGAGCCTTGCATCAGAATCACCCAAGAACTTATAAAAATTCATATTCTCTATGCTCCAGCATAGAGATTTTGATTCATTAGATCTGGAGTGAGCCTCAGTGTTTCTAAAGGACACTAAAGTTTGAGAACTAATGGTTTAAGTGTTAAGAGCACAGTGTTTATCATCAGCAGACATGGGTCTGCTTTATTCATATGTGCTGCTGAGCAAGTTAAACTCCATGATGTATTTTTTTTCTCATCTATCAGATCAGAATAATAATACCCCTTTTATAGCAATGTTGTGATGAAGCAATGCCTGTCAACTGCCAAATTAGTCACAACTCTTTTAGTTGTGAAAACCTCATTGGGAACCTCATTAGTTCACATAACTGAAAGTTCTTGAGGAAGATCTGGCTTCCGGGTGTACTTAACCAATAACTCAGTATGATGTTTTTTTTTTTTTTTTTCCTGTCTCCTTTTCTCATCTCTAACTTTTGTCGTGTTGGCTCCATTCTCAGATTGGCTATTCCTTTGGAATTACAAGACATCTGTAGAAACTGAACCACGACATTTTTCGAGGTTCAAATTTCGGGGCAAAGAGTAAAAATGATTCTCTCTAACTGTACTATCTAAGATTGTTCATCTGTTAGGAGGCACCCCGCCATGTTTCTCTTACTCTCCGTATATTATGCTAGGTGTGCCAAGATATAAGGCCTTGACCATTCTTTCCCTGGATTATTTCTCAAGGCTGTGTTTGCAGCAAGCAATCTTGAGTGATCAGGTAATATCTCTTTCAAGGAGAGAGAGAGAAAGCTCTGTTACTGCTTTCTATAAAGTGGTGATTTCCCCAAGATCAGTGTCACTCAGCTGTGGCACAAGCCCAATGCTGCACAGCATTTATCCGGGCCCATAATGCATCACCTCCCTGAGAATCAGGGGCAAAAGGAACTCATGCAGATCATGTTGCTTACTGGCTGCACCATGAGGAATAGAGTCCTTTGTCTCTGACTTAGAAATTTTGTGTCTTCTGCCAGCACCTACAAAACAGTAACAGACTAGCTTATTAGCTTGTAAATAGAGTAAACTCAAATTTCAGACCCTGAGAGTGTCTACCACTGAGTATCTACCAGTATCAACCACTGAACCCATTAGCAAGGCCTGGGGAATGTGATTTGCTGAGCCTAAGTGATATACTCTGCCCAGAAGTGGGAGGGGCAGAAGTGTGGATGCCAAGGAGAAAAGTGAGATACAATTATCCAAAGTAGATATAATTCATTATATGTTATGTGGCAAAAATTAAATTGAATAAGGACTATCTACGACCTAGCACATATCCAACAGCCACACACACACAATGCGTGTTATCTTCAAAATACATACAATAAATTATAGATTCTATTATTAATATTATTGTTAATCATTATTGGTATATCTGCAAGAGGAAGTAGAGAATTAAAGTGATTCAAGTTTGTAAATGCTTCTACTTGATCTAGTTATATAATTAAGTGAATGGTGTTAAATTAACTTTGAATA
This sequence comes from Rhinolophus hipposideros, assembly GCF_964194185.1. Lineage (NCBI taxonomy): Eukaryota > Metazoa > Chordata > Mammalia > Chiroptera > Rhinolophidae > Rhinolophus > Rhinolophus hipposideros. Next base: position 16,194,225 of record NC_138051.1, on the reverse strand, counting down.
TACAAAAATTTGCTTCATTTCTTTAAATGTGAACACATCTGAAAGTTGAGCAAAGTATCTTTTTATTTATGTAGTATATTTTTTCTATGATGAAGAATACCAGTTATATTATTTATTTGGGAAATTCCAAATATCTCACAAATATTACTGACGCATTTCATATGATCTCAAGAAAATGAATCATTCTTTACCAAATTCTATATTTCTAAAATGAGAATAATTAGATATCAATCCACATTAGCAACAATTTATTATATTCCCTTAAGAATAATGACATTGTTTAAATATATTTAAAAATAAGGTGATAAAGGCATTTTAATGTTATACACAGCATACAGTCAAGCATATTTAAAATGACGTTGAGATGAGAAATGTACATGAATAGAGCATGAAATGATATACAAAGGTTTGGTTGTGCCAGCTCTGCAGCTACATTTTATCATCAGCAACTGGGGAAAAGTTTGCTTTAAATACAGTTTTAAGTAATAGAAATAAGATAGCCCACCACAGCCAGAGATAGTTACCAATTATTAATAAAATAATATCCAAATAAGTTTCCTTCTGTTTTACTGTGGCTTACAAATATATTTGTGTCACATATTTGGGTCCTGAAATACTGTTGTGAAGATAACCAACTCCCATGAATTAGACTGACAGTTTCAGTTCCCCTCAGATTTCATAGCAGTTATATAAAACTGTCAGTAACCAGTTTAAAATATAGCAGCAGGGCAGGCAGGCAAGGAAACAAAAGTAACATTTATTCAATACCTACTTTGTAAGTGACACATTTTGCTACTAAGTGCTTTACGCGTAGATCTCATTTCAAGGAATCTTCTGCAAGATTCCTCTGAACTAGAAATCTTTATTGCTCTTACAAGGAAGGAAAGAGGGTGGGGACACACCAAAAAACTCATTCATCATGTTATAACTGGTAGTTGGCAGATCTAGAGCTGAAAATCAGACCTATTGACTCCAAGAACCATGATTCTTCTATAATATCAGTTAAAGTCCTTTTAAATGACACACAGATTCCATTCCACAAATGACAAAGTAATGGGAAAAGTTTGACTATTACCTCAAAGTTTACAGATCAGTGACCAAAACCAAAATGTCAAAATGTACCACTCTACTCATGGTCTGTACATAAAGGAGAAAAACATGAAATAAATTATTGGAAAATACTAAAGCAGCTATAATATTTCATATGTGCTTCTTCCTGTAAGGAGGGAGATGCCATAGCTCTGTGATTAAGTAGGTGGGATCAGGAATCAGAATGCATGGTTTCAGATCCTGGCTTTGAAAATCACTGACTATGTCACCATGGGCAGGTTATTTAGCCTCTCATGCCTCAGACCTCTTAATTGAAAAATGAGAATAAAAATAATTTCTGTCCCATAATGTTAGCAAAGTGACATAGAAGTCCTTTCAGCATTTTTTTACACTTTTTAATAATCCTTTCGTTTACATAACGATCATAGAAGTTACAATAGTTCAAGAGCACTGAAATCCAGAAAGAGTTTCCTTTTCACTTATGAAGATATAGTAAATATGTTACAATTATTAGGAATTAAATCAGCAAGAAACACTAAAATAATTATCAGATAGTACTACAACTTTAGCTGCCAATAGAATTGGACAAAACATCAGAGTTTAAAAAGGCAAAACTCTAGAAGAGCAGCATTAAGTCAGTCCTATAAACTATGATAACTGGCTTTTAGGACATTAGTAACTAGTTGGGATATTTTTCCTCTTAATTTAAACTAGTAAGGTGTTCTGCTGTAACAATAATGTAAAGTAATTGAAAAGCATTAAATCAAATCTTTTTACCTGAACTCTTCTCAATTAAGAAATCATGCCATTTATCAAGGTGCCAATTAAATAGAATTCACTGAATTATTCTAGTGAATGGAGTTTAGTTAAGGAAAGATGAGAAACTCAGAAAAAAAAATCACCCATTCTAACTATTGAAAATGGATATTATAAACTATAAAACAATTATTTTTCTTATAAATTCTTCTTGTAAAGTGTCTCACTGAATCCATGAGCAGAAGGAGTAGAATGCAAACAAAGAGGCAAATATGCAAAGCACAATTTCAAACAGCTGTGTACACTTGAAAGATGTGGCCAGCAAACAAATATTTCTTCTAAATGAGTGCTGTCTCACCTGCAGCTGCATCTCTCATCTCATTTGCAAGTCAAGAATGGATCTGTAAGAATAAAATTGATGACCACATCAATTCCTCTGAGAGTAGTACTTTTCCTATCGCAATAAGTGAACACCTCCAAAGTGAACATCTCTGGAATCCTCACAACCAACATCCAGTCACACTCCATTTCAAAGTGAAATAAAACTGACTCCACTCTAAATTGAATTGATATGCAAAGTTTTCTATCATTTTTCTGACCAAAGCACAGGGCAGACCAAGGGGAAGCACTGGGAAAACCAAGTAATGGGTTCTTGCAAAGATGGTGAGCAGCAATGAGGAGGCTAGAACGTCAATCAGGATTTGCTAGGGCTACACCATATTCTTACTCTCTCCTCCTAAACCATAGATGGCAGGAACCTGGTTTCTCCATTACTCTGTAAATTCTCTAAGGGCCATTTGTCTTTGATTTCTTGGTGTCTAGCCTGCCATCTAACACAACTGATTGGTAGCAGCACATAGTAGCTAGAAGCAGGAAGTGTGGAGCTCAATCACTCAATAGTTGTGTGACCCAGGATAAATGACTTCATATCTTCACCTTAGTTTTAGTTTCCTCATCTGTAAAATGGGAGAAATAATAGTACCTGCATCATAGAGTTGTTACGAAGGTTATTAATGTTGTAAAGTACCTAGAACATTACTTGGCATATGGTGAGTTTTTGAAGTACTCAGCAAAGTATCATTACATTAAATTAATGGATTTATTAGGACAAGGCAAAGCCTTGATTTTGGTATTAGGTCCATTGCTTACCTCTTGTATGTCTCTTTCCCTGTTTTGGTCTTCTGAAGTCTTCCCTGCATGAACACCTCATTCTCACAGGTCAACTAATTTTTCCACAGTATGAGTTTAATGACTTAAATTATAAATTCCTTAATCTTTATAGTGTGTTGGCGTTTTAATGGGAGATAACAATGGTTCCCTAACCTTGCTGCACATCAAACACACTGGGAAACTTTTAAAGATTTTAGATCCCTAATGCCCGGCTTAAGAAACTCTTGAAAACAAGGCCCAGGCATCATGTGAAAACAGGGTTTCCATGGATTCTGACACAGGTGGTTTCACTAACTGGTATTTGGAAAACCTCAACTACAGATTTAAAAGACTTCATAAAGGAAAGTACTGCATTTCTAGTGAAGGAATTTGGGGTGCTATGATTAGTCTATTAGTGGTGGAGGGTGTTTTTGTTTGTTTTTGCTGTATGGGACCTTCTTTGGCCCTTCAAATTGCACCACGCCATTAAAAGTTGCCTGTCATCCCCTTGGCTCTTCAGACGACTTCTATAAATCTCCCAAGTACATGAGTATTGTTGCCAACCACTCTTTTACCAGTATCATTTTCAAGGGCGATGGAAAATATTTATTCTGACATTTTCCCTCTTTGCTATTCTTCCTGCAGACGCCTCTCTTTAGGGAACCAGACTTTGTCAATGCTTAATTTTCTGTAGCTTTCCTTTCCATATGCTACAACACTCCTTTGGGTCTTGGTCGATGTTCCATCCGTTATTTCAAATTAAAGAGTATACACCAGGCTTCATCTTAACCTGTTCCTCTGCATCTTTTTCTAGTTTTCGCATGTGATTTTCATATGCATTATAAAAGTCAAATTTACAAAGTGCTTTACGATTCCTAAACAAAAGGGCACTTTCTTGAATAATTTAGTTCATTAACCACTATAAGGAATGGAGAATACGCTAAGGCCTGAAAAAGTTGTGATTGTGACTAGGAGATTAGTGTGATGATGATGATGATGATGACGAATGTTCTCACCATCATTTTTATTATGACTTCCTGGCTGTGCAGCTGTAGTTAAAGCGGCTTCAAAGGAGTGGTTTATTACTGCCCAGATGAGAAGTCATAAGGTCTCACTGGATATTTAAAACCATGATAAAAAGAGTGAAAAGGAGGACTAATGACTTAGGGGAAAGTCAAATAATAGATGTGACTATAACAGGAGAGTTTAGGGTCTACATTTAATACATAAAAACAATATTTAACCTAGGTATAAAAGCATCGTACCTCAACATCCAAGAGTAGATTAAATAAATATATCGCTTCATTTATTTCCCATCAGCTGCATAAAAGTAGAGAAATAATAAACATTGACCAATAATGTGAAATGCAAGACATTTTGCAAAGAACTCTCTAGGAATAGGAAAACTTGTTTGGGGAATCAAAATTATTAGAGAAGGAAAAACAATGCTTATGGGGCCAATTTCAGTTAATTTATTTCTCATAGTCCTTAACAATATACAATAAATTTTTTTAGTATGGAAACAAGTTGTTTTTACAAAAGTCACACCTATGGTATTTGCTATCATATTTTATCACTACTTGAAGGTTATTTCTAAGTTAGAAAACATATTTTAATGTGTCCAGTAAGTTAAAAACTCACATAATAGTCTTAAAAATCAAAGATTAGTGATAGGTAACATGACTGTAAAGTGCTTGGTTCTGCATCTTTGTTTCAATTGCTTGTTCCCAACAATGTTTTATTTGTTTTACAGGTGACAAATTTTAGAGAGCAAATTCACAATTGTGGATTCTTAAATTAATATCTTGCTTGAAAGTATTGTATTCATTTTATTTCATCACTGCACTATATGTGGAGTAACAGCCCTAGACAAGTAATATTGGTTAAGAATACTTTTCACAACAAAAATATTATGACAAAAAGCTCCTTAAAGTGGTGTTTTTTGTGGGTTTTTGGTTTGTTTGTTTGTTTTAATTGAGATTTGCCTTTTAGGAAACCAGCGTGAGTCATCACCCATATTGGCCAGGACATCCCAATCTTTGCTCTTGAGGATAGAATATCATTTGTCCTATTTTATGGTATAAATAAACAATCTCATAGTCAGCAATTTTTTTGGCATAAAAATGAGAAATATACTCTTATTTCACATATTAAGAAAGATATTTGGCAGCCTCCGGTGTTGTATTAATTAAGCAAATTCTTCATGGGATCCGATTTTCTATAAAGGCATATGATTATTTAGTTTAACATGAAAAATTGCTCTAAATTTCATGAATTGTATAATGATTTTTTTTTTTTAGTCTTTTGCTGGAAAATAACTAAATTAGAAATTTACCCAGGTTTTCTAGATTCCTGTTTCTAGAATTGACATTCCACCTCAGTGTCCAGAATTTTTAAAAAAATGATTACTCAAAGTTATAAATGAAAGAAAGTATTAATATAATTTATAGAAAAAAACCAAACACATAATTCTCTTTGCATTAAATGATGCCATTGAAAATAATTTAGAATTGTACTAAAATAAATCTTAATATATTTAAGTTTAAATCTTAACATTTAAGTTTTAATCAGAGATAGACAAAATCATTCTTGTGGTGTATTTGTCTATGATTTAATTAGACATCCCCCCTTTTAAAATTAGCTATACTGTCACTGCCTTTGAAAGAGCTTTTCCTTTTGAACAGTATGTCTTGACCTATCAAAGATTAGTGTTACAGCTTCTAAGTTAGTATTTGAAAACAGAGATCGAAGTAAATGCATTGGCTTCTAAAACTTTATTGGATTTTAGACCATCTTTGAGTTTAAATTTAAAGGAAAACCAATCTTATATTGAGGATAAATAGAGAAATTTCCTTTCATATGGCATCAAATGTTTGGATAAACAGAATTGCAATGAAGTTACAGGTGTTAGTTAATTAATAGTTGTCACTGTGTAAACCAATGTTAATCTTCTCATTCACAGAAGAAATATTTTCAATTGCCTACATCCTAGAACAAGACAGACAAGTTCTTACTTTCATGGAATTTATATTCTAGTGGGATGAGACAATGAACAAATAAGTATAATTATATTAAGAGCTACAGTGAAGATAAAACAAGGTGACATGTATAAGTTGGTGTTTCTGAAAGACTAAGACTGAGTTGTCAGAAAATGCCCTTTAGTGGTGATCTTTAAGGTAAGATGAATAACTGGTATGAGATTGTCCCGGGAAGATAGAAAATTAGAACCAAATATGGGAATGATGTGTTCCAGGAACAAAGTGTAGATTGAGCAGAGAGGGGGAGAAGGAAAGGAGAAATGGCCAGTGAGGAAGGAGGAAAATCAAGAGAAGAAGGTGTTTCTATAAAAAGAAGCGGTCAGCTGTGCCAAAGGCTTATGAGAAGTCTAGTAAAATGAGGACAATCAAGTGACAACTAAATTTGACAGGACATAGGTTGTTGTGGCCTACCATAGCACAGTTTCAAAGAAATAGGCTGTCAAGGCCAATTGGAGTAGGCTGAGGAAAGAAAGAAATGGAGAGGAAATGGGGATAGCAACGTCAGTCAGCACTTTTGAAAAGTTTTTCTCCAAAAGGGAGCTGAGAAATATGGCAGGAGCTGGAGAAAGTAATGAAGAGAACATGTGTATGCTTAGTGGGAATAATTAAGTTTAGAGGGATAAATTAATGAAAAAAAGGGCTATTTCAGAGAAAGGCTTCTGGAATAGGAAAGACATGGACTTGAGCACATATGCTCAAATCCAGATTTTGGTGAAAGCAGGCATGTATTATCTCTTATAATGGAAGGCATGAGGAAATGGGTGCACAGAGGGTTCATCTTGGAATGTAAATTGGCAGTTTGAGGAGATACAAAAATTGTGACATAGTCTTATTTCGGAGTGTGGGAAAGAAGCATATATTAAAGTATAAAGATAACCAAGCAACATTGAATATCCAGGAAAGATCTGTGGTCATGAGTTTAAATTAGAATCAGTAAGCAGATGTGCTTGCTTTTCTCCAGACTTATTCAGCTGCCAATGTGCAATAAGAGAAAGTGGGATAACCAGAGTCAGACTTTTTTGGAGAAAAGTAAAATGGAAGAAAAAAGGGGTTAGAGCATTAAACATTTTAAAGCACATAGGTATAATACTAAGAAGTATCAGCTGAATAAGGAATAAAGAAAAAATGAGAAATCACTAAGAATGAACAAGAGTAAAGACTGATGATTTGGAGAACTCGGTAGGATGGAAGCACAGTTGGAGTAAGACTAAAGAACTGGATCTAGAAAATAGGGGGAGGAGTACAGTTGTCAGTGATAACAAGGTCAAGGGTATACCTGCAGGAGTGGGTAGCTGTTGTAAGACAGGAGGAAAGAACATTGAAGGTGAGAAAGCTCAAGAAACTGCGAAGACATGTGAGGGGTGAGTTTTTCACAAGGATATTAAAGTCACCAATAAAAATGATAGATATAGCCACTGTACTGTACACCTGAAGCTGAAACTGAATAATATTGTATGTCAACTATAATTTAATATATACATATAGTCATGGAATATGGAGTACAGCATAGGGAATAGAGTCAATGGAATTGTAATAGATACATATGATGTCAGAGGGGCAATAGATTAGTGGAGGGGGTTACCACCTTGTTAGGGATAAACTGTCTAACCATTACATTATTTTGTACACCTGAAACTAATTAAACACACACACACACACACACACACACACAAATGATAGACACAGGAGTAGAGAAGATGACAGAGATTCACATATCGAAAACTTCTATGAATAAAAAGAAATGACAAGGAGGTTATTAGACGCCAACTACAACAAAGGTGGTACAGTCTGTTATGAACTGCAAAGACATCTGGAAGTTTCAAGGAGGGAGGAGATGTTATATAGAAGCACAAAGAGAAGAGAGATGCCAACCTCACTGTCAAACCCAAGGGTTATCTGTATTAATGGCCAAATTATTCTCTTTACATCTAAATAAGTGGTATTATGTGGACAACACAATATCTGTTCCATCAATGGTCATAGCTAGAAAGGGGTAGGGTTCGCTGGCATTTAACCCTCATGTTTCATTTTTATTCTATTGCATAAAGATATTTAACCTCACCCACTCACAGAGATACTCTAGAGAATAATTGACTATGAAGCATTTAAAATTATAATACATTCAGCTCCATTATTTATGTTAAGATTTGCCTTGCATGAAATAAATTTTGACATCTTAGTGTATTGCCCTGAAGGGGGTTGGATAGTTGTGATATAATGACAAGAAAGATATAAAACTAGGAAGAAGCTATATTCTCATAGGTAATAAGATTGCATGCTTATACTTTCTTTTTCCCTTTCAAGCTGTGAACATAACAACTTAACACTGAAGAACAAACCTTCCCTTTGCTGTGTGAAGCTAATAATGAAAAATAATCAGCATATCTGTGGTACAGTTTACAGGCACAATTTATAATCTGCACTTCTTCCAGTTCTTTTGACAAATGCATTGGCCCTGTTGATACCCTATAATAGATCTATTTTTATCTGTCTTTTCCTAAAATAATGTATCTCACAAGAAGGATAAGCAGAAAACATATGATACAACACAACTGTTTGTTTTTTCATTTCGCATTCATGATTACTTGAGTCACAAATGACATATGATCCAGTAACCAGTAACATATGTCTGTGTCTGACAGAGGACATTTTTCATCTTTCTTGTCTGGGTTACATTTTCAGCAGCAGGTGTTGGGAATCTAAGTGAAGTGAAACGAGCTTCTCAATTCACTTCTCAGATTCAACAAACTTCAGTGTTTCATGGGACCAGAAATACAGAGAGCAGTTTTGCCTTTCTATTTCCTAAAATTTCTTTAAACTATGGAAGTCTTTAGCTTAATTCTAGACTCTATAAGCTTGGCTAAATCATCATAATATGCTGTTTCTTCTTTTGATCAAAGGCTGGTTGTCTGGCCCACATTTCCTATCCTTTGTCCCACCCCTTCCTCTGTACCCCTTTGATCCTGTCAGATCACATAAGTGTGGGAGCAATTCCTATACATCAGATGATTGTTCGTATCTCCACACCTTTCCTGATGTTTGCAATGCTCTTAGCTTCTTCAACCACTTGGAACATTTCAACACTTCCTTCAAGATTCAGGTAAAGCATCACCTTCTTTATGAAGTCTTTCCAGTCTACCCTACGCACCTCTCTCACGGTTAGTCATTTCCTCTCCTTTCTTTTTATGTGCATTTGAACATATACTAGTTATTGTTAGGGTGACCATATAATGTATTGTCTAAACCAAGGCACGTTTGAGAGTAAAAAGGTGCAATGTTAACAATTACACTGAAACATCAGATACAAACTATGACTTTTCTGGCTAACTAGGTTATGTGGTTACCCTAATTATAGCACTTACGATATTGTCTTAGAACCACCCACATCCTGCAACCAGATTGAGAGGGCAAGACTGGTTTGTACCTCGAACAATGGCCAGTGGTATTTAAGTACTTGGTGAATATCTACTGCTTTACTATTACCTTTCTTCTAGTAAAAGTGTCTTTAGGGAATCACCCAACTCTTTCCATGCTTTCAATCTCCTTCCATGTTATTTTGATGGACCTGAACCCACCTCTCTTTGCCCCATATGGGTAGGGACATGACTCAGATGCCACTGATTAAAATAATACAAGTCACTGGCCAGCCCCCATCAGTCAGTGGTTGGTTCAGATCTGCACGTGGTTGTCTAATTAGAGTCAGTCTTGCAGATTTTGTTCAAACGGTGGAGAAGAGAAACTCAATTTCCACTTTGGTTGCTACACTGTGAGCCTGGAACTGCCAAGGGACCCCTCACCTCCAAGGAGAGCTACTCATGAGAATGAAGTAAACATTGAAGAAAATAGAGCCAAGACATGGATCCCCCAAGAAACCATTGGAGCTTTCTTCTCCCATGTTGCCTGAAGCTAGACTTTTTTTTTTTACTCCAAACTTTTGAGTTACATGAAGCCATAAATTCTCTTTTTGCTGAAGTCAGCCTGAGCTGTGTTTCCATTCTGTGCAGAAATTTTTTTTTCTCTTTTCCTGACTAATGAGGCCTGGGCCATAGGAGATGTTCATTAAGCACTGGTTGAATGAGTTAAGTGAATGGAGCAATTATTGGTGGGCCGTCTCAGGACTGTGAATGACTAGAGGTACCTTTCCCACCTGCAGCTCCCTAGAGCCTGTTGCCAAGTTACCTCATCTTTCATGAGAGTTCCTGGGCCTGTCAACATGGGCTCCCATTTTTGTTTTATTTCTGTTTTTCTATTTTACAGGCAGTTTTTGCCATTGATGACTTGATAGTAATTTGGGGACAGCTAGAGAAGCAAAAGGAGGTGTTACTTCCAGCTATCGCTTATAAAAGTTACTAGAGGTTTGAAACACACCATTAAGATGAAAACCACCTTCCCCTAATCATTCCCCCACCCCTTATTTTACCAAGACAAAGGGATTTTGTCCAAACACACACTTCAGATGCCAATTTGGTCTTACTTGCCCAATAAACACTGCTCTTACATTTCCTCTAATCTAATCGGCCTTCTATAAAAATATATAGAAAAAATATATTTTAGGAATCCCCAATATTGAGGCCTATGAAATATTTTATGGTAGGGAGGGTGTGGATATTGTCATAATCATTATGCAAACACCCCCAAGGAGACCTCACTGTGCTCAGCATCATTGTGAACACAAGTTCATTCACTTATTAGTTGGTCAATTCATTCCGGATTCTGGGGGAAATGGATTGGAGTGGAGCTGCCTGACAAAATTTGACTTGAGAATTTGATTTCAAATGTATCTTTCTGAAGACTGGAAGTGAGTAGAGCATAAACATGCTATGTTGATGAAACAAGTATGAACATCTATTTGGAATAAATTGTATTTGAGGGATTGCTAGATAAAACTTCACTTCTTTTCCTCTGGACTAAGTACTAAATTGTTACATTAATATATAAAATGACAGGTTAATCTCATCACCTCCAACCACCAGTTTTAAACCAACTTGGTTCTAATGATCTGCTTAGGCATCAGGACCTCTTACTAGTGACGACTGTGACACAAGAACTCCGGGGCTACATTCCAGAGGTGCCAAGCCTCTGGCTTTGCCTACATGGTTTACGTTGCCTCCTGGGGGTACTGGTTTTCCATGCCCCCAATCCATTCTGCACGCAACTGAGTCATTTTTTAACATCATAAATTAGATCATATCTTTCCCTAGCTTAAAACTCTTCACTGGATTTTACTCGCTTGGAATAGAATCCAAACTCCTTGCCATATTCTATAGTGCCCTGCCTGCCTGGTCCCTTTATAGTCAACTCATATGACTCATGCCCTTGCTCACTAAACTCCAGCCAGAGTCTTCTTTTAACATCTCAAATGTGTTGCGTTCATTTCAGCCTCAGGGCCTTTACACATGCTGTTCCCTCTGCCTGGAAGTTTGTTCCCTCCCCATCTCTACAACTACCCCCTCCACCCTTTCTTGCTTTAACACTTTTCTTGTATTTGGTCATTGTATATTTGTGTGCTTATCGATTTAAGGTCCCTCCCCACTAAAGTGTAAGTTCTAGGGAGGCAGGTGGGGACCTGCTCTATTTATGACTCTGTTCACTGGCACATAGAAGGTATGCAGTAAATATTTGTTGAAATATGGTAGAATAAAACACTTGGATGGCATAGAGTTCATATACACTTAGCTCAAGAACACCTTCCCATTCTAAGTGACTGTTAATTACCCCTAGAAGCACTGTTCTCTCTTTACCAGTCCTGGGTACAGACATGCCCTAAAGAGGCTTTTTAAAATCATCAATATTAGTGCTAAAAGGTACACTGGAGATATAAGTTTACAGATGGGAAACTCTGAGGTTTTTAAAGTGGAAGTGACTTACCTTGGGACTTACTTCTCTATTCTTCTAGGATCCCGATGAAGGAGTTTTCCCTAAACACTCCTGGCCTCTTATTTCCCCCTTGGAGGTAGAGTGAGTTAGATGATTACACATTTGGGAGAGGAACTAGGTTGGGTTTGGCCCCTCCGCCTCATTTTCACTTAGGGCCCGTCACAGGACATACACATTCCGTGCAACAACTTCTTGCCCCAAATTTTCAGGATTAGGCTCTGCCCCACAGGGCAGCCTGCAGCTGCCCAGCTGTGCTTCTGACTGGGTTAGTGGGGTTGATTTGCGTAGTTCTGGATTCAGTATTTGCAAGGCCAGGGTGCCTGCACACTTAGGCTCTGCTCTTCAATCAAACCTTTATTAGTTGAAAAAGGACACAATTTTCTGATTCTTCCTCATAAAACATTTTGTTCATACCTAGGTGGGCTTGGTTCCCTGTATCTCAGCACCCAAGCACCATTATGAATTCCAATTCCTAATTGGAATTAAGGACTAGAATTCCAATTGTCCCAAGCTCCAGGTCTGATTATCAATGAATAACGGGCTTACCAGAGCCAGTTCCACCGAAGCTTCCTGGTTGGCCTCCTCTGAACTGTCTTTACTACAGCCAGCACCATCCAGATTCAGAGCTACAGGGGCACGGCTGTCTTCCCATCCGTGCTTCCCCCACGTTGGTTTTGATTACAGACATATTTATAATGACTTCACCAAGAGCATGTTTTGAAGCTAATGAAATAAATGTTGAAAGAGCCAACTTAATAGGAAAATTGGGTAGTGATCAGATTAATAAGATAAATGTAAATCCTCAACGTGAATTAGTCAGGTTATAGACACACTTTTATCATCATGTTTATATTTACTTTTCCCGTTATTTTGTCAATTCTCTATTTTTTTTTTTTGTTTTATTATGCAGACTCTTTAAACCCATCATTTCACTCTGATATTTAGCTGGATATGAGATTGGAATATTAACCCTCTTCTGGTTGATGCATATTTCACTTAATCATGAGTCAGAAGAGAATTGCATTCTCTTTAATTGTTGCTGCAATGTAACACTTGTAATATAATATTTCTAATGGACCAACAGGTGGACCTTCCCCATGTTTGAATGCAGTATAAACAATTATTGGGTATGATTATGACCTTACTTATTGAAACAAATACCTTCTCTGGTCATCCTGCAAACAGAGAAGAGAAACTCACAATGAAAAAGCAAAAGAAACACACCTCTTTATTGGGAATCCTTAACCGCTCTCCATTGTTCCAACTTAAGCAAAAGGAATAATAATAATAATAATAATAATAATATAAATAAAATAAAACTTAATGAGCAAACAACAGAAGTGTCTGCCATGTAGTCATACTTTTTTTCTCCGGTGGTCTTCAAAGGGGGTAAAGCCATTTCACACCATGCATTTGGAGGAGCAAGTAATCAGTGGATGTTTCCACCTATCATCTTCTTTTCCATTAGAAGACTAACCCTTTAAACTTTTTCCTGTGTCAAGGTGGTACATGTCTTTCTAGTTTGGAGGGAGGCTGTGTGCTATATTTCAGAGATTCTTGTGTCTTTGGTATAGCTAGATCACAAGTTTTGATTTCTCATGTTTTGGTCCTTCTGGACCCTCCAGCCCATGCTTCCCTTGTGATCACAAAAGACACGTTGGTGCTCTGCGAGGTGCCATGAAGAAACCTGCAGGCATCCTGACTGAAGGCAAAGAAGTTCTCTGGGTTTGCAACAGATTTTTGTGAGCAAGTAATAAACTTGTGCTGTTTATTCCACAACATAACCAATCCTCTTCTGACTATGACACACAATGATGTGGACACGGTATATATCACTTCCACCCACATTGCATCAGTGAGAACATAATCACATGGATACTCCTCGTTCAAGGGCTAGCTGGATTGTTTATACTCTATCTCTATGGAAACAGAGGGGAGCCGACAGTGGGGAGGAGCGATGGTCCCACTTGCTTGCCTCACTGCCCCTGCTCGCAGTGCCTTCCTCCCACTCCCAGGCTGTGCACATCCCACACATCCTCCAAAGCACAGCCTCCTGAAGACTCTGAAATGTTCTCCTCTCTCTCTCCTCTAAATTCTGACTAATTAGAGTTTGTAACCGTTTATTTGGTGATTTGTTCATTTACAAAAGATTATGAACTACTTACCTACCTCCAGGCATTGTGCTAGATGCTGGGCATGTAATGGCATCATCATCTCCAACACCCAGAGCTGGAAGCTTCCCCCTGCTCAGGAGAGTGCCCTCCTTAAATTGTACGGTTAATAAAGAATCCCTTGTGTATATGAAGAAGTCAGTAATGTGATGGCCTCTGAGCCCATGCTCAGAGTAGTAGAGAGCTATTGGCAGATAAGAGAAGGGAGAAAATCCTGAGGTGCATTGTAGAATGCATGAGGACAGGGATGGTCCTTGTCTTGGATTCTTCCTTATCTCCAGTGCCAGTCACTGGATCTTACAGAAAATAAGTTCTTCATATGTTTGTGTCATTTTCATGGAGAACTGTGAGGCAAGTGGACGGACACGGGTGTCTTGTGTAATCTGGGAACATAGGTTGCACCAGTACATAGAGTGGGACCAGATTTTGAGAAGTTAGTGGATTCTTCAGTCTCCATGTGCTAGAAAACGAGAAGCATAAGCTATTTTTCTACAAACGGGGGCTGTAAGAAGATTAAATGGGTTTGCTGAGTGGCTTTGGATACAAATATTAAAGTAGAAAAGATAACTAATGAAGACTATGGTGATGAAAACCTAGTTTGGGATAGCAATGGTTGATCTCAATAAAAAGGGCAAATCTAACGGACATTGATAAGGAAGGATCCATAGGAATTGGCAACAGAGAATATAAGGGTTACAGGAAAGGATGGATTTAGAAAAGGGTAATTGAGGGTTCCAGCGTGGAATTTTGAAATGGGAGTCATACCATTAAAGAGATAGATGTTACAGAAGGAACTTGTGATGAGTCTAATTTGAGGCCTGTTGCATTTGCTGTGGCAGGAGGAAATCTGTGGAGGACGCTGAGCAGGCAGCTGAGGCCTGGAGAGCAGGTGTTGTCATAATGAAGATGGAGCCTTGGGAGCCATATTCTGTGGATATGCAAGACCTGAGCAGACCTCTGTTCGGCTCTTATCTTTTCCAGCATATGTTAAGGTGAACAGGACTAGTCCTCAGTCCGATTGCCAAGTGAGCCTTACCTTCTTGTAGACTTGTCCCCTGTCAGTAGAGCCCCTGGGCCATCTGTACACATCAGTTTATAATAAGGGAGAGGAATATGCCGGATCATCTAGAGGAAGGGTAGGGTAGAAGATTGCTGGAGGAATAGGGGGTGGTAGAACAACCAATTCCAGAAAAAAGCATGACTGGAAAGCACAGAGGTCTAGAGCAGAGGCACGCAGGCAACTTCTATAGAGCTACATTGGTGAAGATGTGTGTGTGTGTGTGTGTGTGTGTACATATATGTAGATAGTCAAATGCATATGTATTCAGAAAAGATCAGCAAATGTGTCTCCACCTGCCAACCGTACCCCTCAGCTATGTTTCAAACCACCTACCTGTTCCTCCATTTATTCAATAAGGACTTAGTAGCATTTATGTGCCAGACACTGTGGACATGGAAAAGAATCAGGCAGACTTGGTCTCTGTCTTCACAGGACCTATATATTAAGGGTGGTATAGATGGTGAATACACACAAATTTATCAATTCACTAAAATTGTGGTAAGTGGGAGAGAACTATGTGCTCTTAATTCTATCAATCTTGCCTCCTCAAAGTAAGAGAGTTTAGGTAGAGCTCTGCAGAAGCAAGAAGTATTTTGGATGAGCTAATACTCTGAAAATAGCTCATTTGGAAAGATACTAGCCTGATGGCCTGAAGAGAGGGCCTGAGTGTGTACACTTAGACCCATTCCCACCTCATTTGCCACCTACAATCCTGGCACCTAGTCCAGAAAGCAAACTCAATGAGAGGAGAGGCTTATCTTCAGTCTTGGAAGCTTGGAAATATCTATCCAGAATTCTCCTCACTTACTTCCAATTTCAGTCTGTAGGCCTGTCTTTGGGTTAAAGATACAAGGGCCATACTGATGGCAGAAAGTTGGTACAAGGAGGCTATCAAGAAGAGAATGGTAATAGCGGAGGTTTAGGATGAGGGCAAGAGGATTATAGTTGTGTAAATTATTTTTAATTTAATTGTATTTTCTCCTTTTTTTCAACCCACAGCATCACAGATTTGTTGGGTAATAGAGTCTGGATTGGTGTTACTCATTGAAACCACTAGAGATCCTACTTCCACAGACTCTTGAGTAGATAAGTCAATGTACTCAGAGATCCCTGTTCTCCTCAAGTTACAGCTGAAAGACTTGGGACTGTCCTGTTGAATAGGTCCTTTTGCTAGGCATTTTTATCCCCAGGGACAGAGTCCATTGCCATGTGTCCTCCAGCTTAAGGCTCACTGCCTGCCTTGGATTTGCCTCCAAGCTTCCTTTCCCAAATAATGGCACCCATGTAAATCTAACTGCTGCTTCAAGCTGCCAGGACTTCTGACACTGGCCTTCAGAGAAAAGGACTTTGGAAAGGGTGGTGAAGGGGGCAGGTGTTGGAGGGATTTGGGTAGAAACAGGTTCTATGTGGGTATCTTACTTGGGGATGTCCTTGAAAGAAAAGAGATAGTCTGGGGAAGGAAAAGTGTTTCAGTTCTTAACCATTTGGGAGGGTATCTGTGGGTACAAAGAAAGTTAGACTTTCAGGGATACTGACCAAAGAACTTTGCTTCATACTTCTCTTACTATAAGTACGTAAAAGTGAAAACTGAAGTGAAAGTGAAAGTGAAAACTGATATAAAGAAGTGAAAACTGATATAAAGTATACAGAAGAGCTTTTAGTAATCAGGCATAATATAGTCACTAAATTATGTCTAAAGATTTAAAACTGCAGGACCTTGATTGTTCAGTATAAAAATTAATATTCATTTAATCATATTTATTATGATTTCTTCCTAATTATAATTTATTTAGAAAACATCAATTGATATCTTGCGATGTAAAGGTAATTTGTTTCTTACAAAGTGTGTTAGGTATAGTTCCTCACTTCAACAGCATGCAATGCAATAGAGGAGATGAAAAAAATATACACAAGTAGCTATAATAAGACAGATTCAAGTAAAGCAGTGAGGGATTTCAGAGAATTGGTTTGAATCTGAGGTAATTGGGGATAATATCTTGGAGAAAGTAGCATTTAAATGGGGATTTGTAGAATGGACACATATTTGCATGCCAGCTGGTAATGGTTGGCGTTCCTGGTAGAAAGATTGTTTGGTAAAATTATGGAGCTACAATAAAGTAACACCAAGTAATTCAGTTTGGCAAAAACACAGGGTACAACCTGATAAGGACTTAGAAGGCCCTGAGCTGGGCTTAAGAGTGTGGATATCACATAATGGGACAACCTGGGATCCTTTTGAGCAGCGGAGTTGAATGATGGAGCGGCACATGAGGATGATAAATCCATTACCAGGCAGGAGTAGATCAGCAGGGGGAGAAAGATGAAGAGTCAAAGGGAAAAGCAGTGTGATGAGATTTCTGTTTGTGGTAGTGGTTTAGGATGGGGCAGACTTAATGGGTATATAGCACAAAGGGAAGATCAGTGCAGACAGGAAAACTGAAGGTAAAAATGAGAAAAATTCTTAAATTATGGAGGCGAATGTTAAGACCATAAATGCAAGGGTTAGGCATTTCACCTCTGCCTACCCTGAGACCTGAAATAGGGAAAAAAGAAGAAATGTAAGAATTGTCTGAGAGGGTGCAGATGAAGATACTAACATTTGAGAACAAAGACTCCCTAGCATTGGTCTATATCTCTTGAATCACCTGCCAGATACAGAAGAAGCACAAATCAGAAGTTTTAATTCTGACTTGGCTTTCACATAAACCTGAAGAGCTCAGTCAAATGTGGCTCAGCCTTAGGAATATAGAAATATTAATCCATATCAAACTGCATATCGTCTTACCTTTCCAAGGAGGGGAATCTCTTGTTAAAATGAAAAACCGGGGTGATCTATTATGATAAGAGTCTCAATAATTCTGCAGGCTTCAGCCTGGGAAATACTGTCATAGATACTGAAGATTTCTACCCATCTATCCTTCCCCCTGTTTCACAGGGCTTTTGTGAGAACAAATAAAATAAGATAGTACATGTAAAAATATTTTGTCTATGAAAAGTTGCTATGTGGATATTATAGGTCTATAAAAAAGCACTATGTGTCTATTACAACATATCCAAATAATCTGTAATTATTTTGTTTTGTAATTTTTAATTTATATTCAACTTTCCCACAAAAATAATTTAAAGCAATGTTTTATGGTTTATCACCTTTTAAGAGCTTTCTGTCCACATCAATGAAGGGAGTAGTGGGAAAGAAAATACTTTAAACCAAGCACGGTGCATTAGTAATGATGGTGTCTACCAAACAGACACTCTTAATATTAGTGATGTACCTACAATCACAGAGCATTGGACAGTCCGCTCATCTGGGGCTTGTCCAAGCAATAAACTATAATTACTGCCATCTGAGACATTGTATTAATAATTCCAATAGAACTTACCTTTGAAAGGGGTCATTTAAACAACTTTCTTTTCCTAATTCTTAAAGAGGCCACTTTAAGTATCCATCCATCCCATACCCACTGGCTGATAATATATGTTCCCAATTCAGCCATTTTGAAAGAGGGAGAAATGTGGAAATTGGAAAGAGATAAATTTTCAAACAATGAATATTACTATGAATTCCCATCACATCTTCACATCACATAAGTAGAACATACTTGGCAAGAAGAACAAACAAATATTTATCTTAGGGGCATTGTTTGCTATCCTTGGACACTAAATGCCCTTTCTCAGTTATGGACCAGTAGACTTGATTTCTGATTCGCAGGGCTGTTGAATTATATTCACTAGTTTATAATGACGTTAATAAGACTTCCTAAAACCCTGAATGGGTGTGGTGTGAGTGATTTATAAACATCATGATAAGGGCATTTCAGAGCTTCCCTCCTCAGTCAGCTACTAGGGCATTTGGTGAGCACTCACTTTACTCTAAGTCACTATAATAAGTCCCTATATTCATTTTTACATAATGATTCATTGACAAGGCCATTAATATTACCTCTATTTTACAGATAAAGCTAAAAGCATGTATTTTTTCCCAAAGAAATAGATAATAAAAGGTATGCACAAATAGAAATTATTTTTCAGTAACAGAACTCAGCTCTTGAGACCCATTTCTTCGGATGACAGAAAACTTAATCTTGTCACGTCGAGGTAAATTCAGTTCTTTCTGATTTTTCTTAGTGCTTTCTGGTTATCTGGTCACTCTAGGTTTCTCTTCCTCTCACTTCCTCACTTACCCATAGTGATGACCTAAGTTCTAGGAAGTTTGCCTATTTACCTGGCATTGGGGGTTACACGACCAGTCCAGTGATTCATGGTCACTAGATCTATGCCACCTGGTTTACAGTGGCACATACCATCTCTAGAACTTTGACTATCTATATCTGTGGATGTAGGTACAAGTTTCCCTTTGATTTTGTGTTGGGCAAATTCAGGTTATTCGGTATCATGATAAATTCAACCCTAAAGTCGGATTTACAGGCCCACTTTCAGACAAAAGAAATTTTAGCTTCTCTTTCACACCATTCCGTAATGCTTCCCTTAAGTCCTTCCACCTAGATAAACATCACCACTTCACAATTACTGTGCCATGAGTGACTATGGTTGCTTTAAAGGTTTTCAGTTTCCCTGGGCCATGTCCTAAGTAAGATGCCATTTCCCTTACTACTTATTATTCCCCAGTCTATCCAGTTTCTGTCACCCTTTTGCCTACCCCATCCAGGGTTAATGCCCAATGAGAAGGTGCTGAAGTTGAGGGACACTCAACTATGTTTACTTCTATTGCGCTTCTACATAGTTTTTTCACTCTCTTGCTGATAGAATTCTATCTTATTTCCAGATCTGTCCTGTGAAAAGACCTAGAAACAATGACAAATTTTATAGCAGTAGGATCCTTAGAACTCAGAATGCAGTATTGAAATATCATTTTGACAATATATAATGAATGCCTGTATATAAAATCACCACAGATGATTTCAATGATGAAGTAGGTTTAGGAACCACGGCTGGGGTAAGTTGCCACTAAGGAAAGCCTATGGCAGCAAATTAATAATTAGTGTAATTTGACACTGCTCCCACCCACCCACCCCCATTGCCCTATTCTCATTCTCTACTCTCCAGCCATGAAGAAGCCTTGAAAACCAGAATTGCAAGCAGAGCAGCTATGAAAACCATCAGACTAGCAGTCACTGAGAGGGGCAGAAAAGGTTTGGAACTTTCAATGAGTCTCATCCACAGAGAATTATCACTATTTACCTTTCTGTAGTTGTGTTCCCCCCAAAACATATAGTTAAGACTAACTCCCAAGACCTAGTAATGTGACCTTATTTGGAAAGAGGATCTTTGCAGATTCAATTAAGCTAAAATGAAGCCATCCTGAATTAGGGTGAGTCTTAAATCCAATGATTGGTGTCCTTATAAGAATAGAGAAATCTGGACACATAAACAAATAAGAGACACACACACAGAGGTAAGAAGGCCACGTGACTACAGAGACAGAGATTGGAGTGACACAACTGCAAGCCAAGAAACAGCAAAGACTGCATCAAACACCAGATGCTAAGAGGGGTAACGAATGATTCTTTCCTAGAGTCTTCAGAGGGACAAAGGCCTTGCCAACACCTTGATTTCAGACTTCTAGTCTTCAGAACTGTGAGACAATAAATTTCTGTTGTTTTAAGCTACAAGTTTGTGTCAATTTGTTACAGCAGCTATAAGAAACGAATACAGGTGGTGATGTCAGTGTGGCAAACCAGAGGCTGGACAAAATCTGTGAAAGTAAGGTTTAGGGAAAGAGACGTCCATAGGGGGTATTGCAAAGCTCCAACATATTCCTGGGAATCTAGAAAGGCAGAAGCATGTGTAAGGCTGTGCACTTGCCCAGGAAAGACCTGAAAGGGCCTTAATTTCTCCAATGCGGGGTGATGCTGAGGCCCTGCCAAAGCAAGAAGTGAAACCTAAGGAATAATTTTAAACTGAGCTTTGAAGTCCTGCTCCAACACACATACACGGAGCCCTTCCACATTGGATGGGAGATTTACTGATTCAATCATTTAAAGAAATCTCTATTTAATCACTAGCTGAACTGACCACTAAGCTAACTGAACACAGTTGCAGTTAGTTCAGTGGTCACAAATGACAGGGAATCAGTCAAGGAAAGTAACCAAACAATCAGCAAGAACAACAGCAACAAACCATCGTGTGGCTATTGGGGGATGGATTTGCAGAGCTGGCACATTATGTTACTTAAAATATCCAGTTTGCAACAAAAATGGATGAGCTATACAAAGAAACAGGAAAATAGTAACAGGAAAGAAACTTAAAAGTAGCAAGAGAAAAA
The DNA here is from genome assembly GCF_964194185.1 of Rhinolophus hipposideros. NCBI lineage: Eukaryota > Metazoa > Chordata > Mammalia > Chiroptera > Rhinolophidae > Rhinolophus > Rhinolophus hipposideros. The sequence continues at coordinate 16,172,841 of NC_138051.1, read as the reverse complement.
AAACTCAAGATGTACAAGGGAGTCTCAATAAAATTAACTGACTTTTATGAAGCACAGAAGGCAGTGAGACGACGTCCGCAAAGTGTTAAAATTCTACATCCATCAACTGAAAATTCTATATCCACCAAAACTATCCTTCAAAAATGAAGAAATTAAGGCATTCTCAAACAAACAAACAAACAAACAAAAACGAACAACAACAAAAAAAACTCACAGAATTTGTCACCAGCAGACAGGTGCTACCATAAATATTAAAGGGAGTCCTTCAGAATGACAAAAAATGATACTAGCCAGTAACAAAACCACACAAAGATATAATGAGCACTGATAATGTTAACTACATAGGTAAATATAAGACAATATAAATGTATTTTTTGTTAATAACCTTATTTTCCTATATGATTTAAAAAATAACATAATAACACAATAATTATAAAATCATGATGGTTGGCTTATAGTATATAAAGATGTAATTTGATCAAAAATAAAGCACAAAGAAGGAGGAGGTAGCAGACCTTTAGTTAGACTGACACCAGCCCCCAAAGAGGATGTAACTACATTGGAACAAAATTGTGGCATACTGTACTATTGTAATTAGTTGATATATATCCTAATAATATAGTCTTTAAATTAAGATGTTAATTGGAATTTCCATGGCAGCCGAGTAGAAGAAAAAAAAAAAACTTTATGAAAGCAAAGAAGCCAGCAAAAGATTTAAAATGGTACTCTATAAAAATTGTTTTTTTTAACACAAGAGAAAACAGTAATGGAGGAACAAAAAAGACATAAGACATGTAGAAAGTAAATAGGAAATAGTTGATGTAACTCCTACCTTATCAGTAAGTACATTAACGACAAATGTATTTAACATCCATTCAGAAGGCAGAGATTGGAGAATGGATTAAAGAAAACGGTCTGAACATAGACTGTCTACAAGAGACACTTTAGATTCAGAGGCACAAATGGTTGAAAGCTAAAGGATGCAAAAAGATATACCAAGCAAAAAGCAATCATAAGACAGCTGAAGTTGCTATGCCATGCAAAATACACTTTAAAACAAGCAAAATGTTATTAGAGATAAAGAAGGACATTTTATAATGATAAAAGGGCCTACACATCAGGAGATATAATAATTATAAACATATATGCACTTAACAACAGAGCTCCAAAACACATTTTAAAAAACCAAACAGGAAGAACTGAAGGTAGAAATAGATAATTCAACAATAAAAGTCATCAACTTCAGTAGCCCTCTTTAATAATGTCTTAAACAACTAAGGAAAAGATTGAACCGAAATAAAACACTTGAAAAACACTATAAACAAACTAGTCCTGACAGACTTCTATGGCACACTCTACCCAACAATAGCAGAAATCACAATCTTCTCAAGCACCCATGGAACATTTTCCAGGATAGACCATATGCTATACTGCAGGATAGACTATAAAACAAGACTGAGTAAGTTTAAAAGGATTGAAACCACATAGTCAGTATTTTCATTAGGGAAGTTTGCAAATGTGGAAATAAGCAACACCCTCCTAAATAACCAATGTATTAAAGAAAAAAATCACAAATGAAATTAGAAAATAACTTGAGATGGATGAAAATGAAAACACAACATGCCCAAACTTATTGGACGCCACCGAAGCAGTGCTTAGAGAGAAATTTATATCTGTAAATGCATATATAGTAATAAAACAAGATCTCAAATCAATAATCTAACTTTCCACCTTAAAAAAATTAGAAAAAGAACACAGTATATCCCAAACAAGGATAAAGATTAGATGAGAAACAAATGAAATAGAGACTAGAAATACAATAGGGAAAAATCAATGAATCAAAAAGTTAGTTATTTGAATAGATCAACAAAATTGCAGACCTTTAGTTAGACTGACCCCATCCCCAAAAGAGAAATACTTAAATTACTAAAATTAGAAATGAAAGAGAGGACATCACTGCCAACTTTATGGAACTGAAAAAGAATTATATGGGAACACTATGAATAATTATATGCCAACAAATCAAATAACGTAGAAGTAATCACTAAAGTATTCAGCGGTGGTGGGGCATTAGGCTAGATATTTACTCTTGGATGATTCAGGAAACAATGTTATTTTTACTGTGCTTGCAACTTCTGTACATATGAAATTTTGTTGTTTTTTTTTTTTTAAGAAGAGAAAGATCATGATACCATGTCAGGCTACTATTCACAGCAAAGCTTATTATGGTAAGAAAGAAGGTATCTCAAAGTTCAAACAATACTGGTTTACTTCTATTCAGAGGCAAAATTCATTAAAGTACGGGTCTCAACAGGTGCACATGCACACACACACACACACACACACACACGAATGTCTAAATTTGTGATTGCAGATGTAGAGCAGTGTCAGAATCATGTGAGAGGCTAAGGTGTGGCTGTTGGAGTGTATGGCTGAAATGTAGTGGAGGTCATTGGAAATGAGGAAGTCAAGGAACTGAAATGCATGGACACTGCAAGAGTCATACATGGGACTTTGTGTTTGTGTATGATCATGGCAGGATTTAGGCTAGAAATACACTGTAAATTAGGTTCCAAGTCTACCTTGTAAGAAAATGTCTGAATAGACAACTATGAGATAAGTGTGGGGGCAGAGGATTTTAACCAAGAAAAAGGGTCAAACATATGGTGATGGAGGGAGAACTGACTCTGGGTGGTGAAAACACAATGCAATATATAGATAATGTATTATAGAATTGTACATTTGAAAACTATATAATTGTATTAACCAATGTCACCCCAATAAATTTAATAAGAAAAGAGAAAGGAACGAACATCAAAGAAGTTGGAGAAATAATGAAGTCATAGTAGAGAAGTAGGTATCGAGGAAGAACACTGACCCTAATCTTAGATAGCTCTTAAGACACCATGCTTGGCTGGCCTGATCTTGCCATGGATTCAAATTTTTATGGAAGATTTCATAGCCAGAAATCAAAGGAAATTATATGAAGCTTGGTCTGCAATTGCTGCTCCAGAAAATCATGTATGAAAATAGTTTTCTATAATTCTTTCCTGATCTACTTATAAGGGGAAATAATAGGGAGAAATAATAGAGTAATTGAGCTGATACATATTTATTCTTCACATTTGTTTGTGCAATGATTTTATTTCAAATTCCTTCAAATATTAATTCTAATTCATTTGTGATTTTATTTAAATGAAAGTACTTAGACAGCTTTAGCATCTGAAGCAGATCACCTGTTATTTTATTCCTTTACTATTACAATACCATATATATTATCTATGTATTTTATACATTGTATACTTAAGAACATCAAAATGGTTCTATGAAAATATAGACAGTAAACTTCCTGTTTTCATTATTGATGATTACTAAGCTTATTTGTCTATCTCTAGCCATGCACGAATCCCCACACACTTAGTTTTAAAGTCTTAGCATATTATTAGAAGAGGGATATTTTCCAGGAGTCTCAATTCCACTACACAGTGATTATTGTGTCTTAATTGTTTTCAGAGGAATGCCTCATTTAGATTACTTTCTAATACCCCAAGTCATAAAAAGATGATAGATATTTGTATTTTCTACTTATTACTGATACTATTAACTCGTACGAAAAGCTGTTTGCCATTCCTTAGACCATGTAGACTCTTGTTAAATTGTAATCATTTCAAGATGGGCATGTATGGTCACTGCACACACTTTTATTAAGGGGGGAAGAAAATGGTTGGGAATTCAAGTGTTTTCATGGATTAAACAGTGCACAAGAACCTAGCAGTTTTAGAAGAAATCCAGCCTACTTTTGCTTTAATGCACCCAGAAGATTTAAAATCGATACTTAGCATTAACGTTTTAATTGAAAATTAACATTGCCATAATTGGAAATGAGCACCAGTATCTTGATATTTAGGAGAGAGCTATTTGGTTGGGAAGGTCATTACACTAGAGAGCGCAAACATTGGAAGAGGAAAACAAACCATTTGTTTCCTTGAGCAAGGACACATAGTAAACACTTGAATTGGTGGTCAACTATAATTTGTTTCCAGAGTCAGTGACCCTGGCAGCACTACAGGTTGGATTTATGGCACAGCACATGCATAGCAGTGACTTTGAAAGCAAAGTATAAAAGTTACTAATTCTTAAAGTCCTGATCCTTATTGAAAGGGCTTAAAGATTTCTAAAAGTAGGTTGTACTCTCTTTCCTCCTCCCAGTATGCCCCTCAGCTGCTCTTCCCAAATAATTACTTTTCCAAGAAACCAATGATACTTGAGTCTGGGTCATCAACAATCCTTTATTTTTTTGCCTGAAAATTGTAACCTAATGTACTCCCAACCTGAACAACGTCGGCAGAATTTTTGCTTCCATGTTGATAAAAAATAAAATTAAAAAAAATTGTATTCTGTTTGCTTCCAGTGTCTTATAAAAGTCCAATCACTTCTCCAGATCACCTAGGATAAACACAAGAAAATACCTCTCCCCAGTAGAATCCTGGGGCCCCAGTACCACACCCTAAGGCACTTCCACCTCTTCCATCTTAGGGAAGATGTAGTTCAGTTCAGATGTAACTCCTCCGAAGAGTAGAGGAAATTTAGGGGAAGGGGACTTCCGTAGGAATCAGCAGTCCCACAAATAAGTTTCTCTTCTTTTCCCTTTTCCCTGAAAGTGAAAAACCGCTTACAAGAAGTTTCCGCTTACTGTCGCGTTTCTCTGTGTGTCCCTGGAGCCCAGAGAGGACGCGGTCAGTGAGGCGCCCTTTGCTCTGTCCCACAAACTGTGACCTTCACCCCATTGTCTGTGCAATGTGCAGAACTGGAGCGCAGAGCCGTGGCCTCAGCACCGCCCTCCATGCCGGGCGGGGCCAAAGACCCCTTTCTTGCCTGGGTGGAAGGGCTTTTGTGGAAGCAGAGCTTGAAAAGCCCCAGCACTGTCATGGTCAAGATCACCAACACGACTACTGCTATGCTCACAAGTATGAAGACCACGGTGGAGGAGGAGTCAAAAGCGTGGGGCACGACAGAGGAAGACGTGGAATTAAACATGGGAACCACGCTTCCTGGAGAAGTGATGGCGGTCTTTGAGTTGACTTGAGGGGACATTTGAAGGGACGACATCGTGCTCTGTGCTCCCCACCAAGGAATCTCGGGAATAGATGTTGCTGAACTGCCTTGTCCAGGGACATTGGGTATCTCTCCTGGCTTGTCATGGACCCTGGGTGACAACGTTCTCTTCGGCACGGGGCTGCCTTCTGTGGCCGGCGGGTGCCTGGTGGCCACCTTGGTCCCCCCAGGGTCCGGCAGTCCTTCTCCATTGGTTACACAAGAGCGTCCGTCTTTCCCCAGGACGAAGCCCGCAGCACACTCGCAGGCAAAGCCTTTTAAGTTGTCTAGGCAATTAGGGAGCTCCGCGCACTTACCGGCCCGCAGGTACCTCCCGGGGCAGGCACAGAGCACGGCCCCGGGGGGTATCCCGTCCCAGCGCGCGCCGACCTCGTCCGCGGTGCAGGTGGCTGTGACGACGTGCTGCCCGGGGCAGCGCGCACTCACCTTGGTCCCAGGAGGACTGAAGTCCAGCGCAGCGCTGTACATCTGGAAGGGCGCGCGGTAGCTCAAGTTAGAGGCGGCCCCGGGGCGGGGCGCGGGGCACAAGCGCTCAAACTGGTACTTGCACAGGTAGCCGTTGGCACGCAGGTGGCAGCGCATCTCTTTCCATCCTGCGGGCTCGACTCCCCCGGTGGCCTGGAGTCCCGCGCAACTCCGCACAGTGCAAGAGCGCTGGGGCTCCTGCACCCACGGCAGCGTGTCGCTTTCCGACCCGCCGACGTCGGGGGACAACCAGGAGAAACCCCTCAACGGCTCGTTCTCCAGGGTGCAGTGGGATCTCCTGCGCTCCAGCGCCACCCAAAATATAAGGTCTTTGGAGCCCCCTCCGGGCCCCGGGCCCGCCCGCAGGAGAGCGAGCACTGAGCGGAGCTCCGAGCCCCCGCGCACGGTGCTGAGCGCCCCGCCGCGCAGGTTGCAGGCCTCTTCGGCCGCCCGCCGCTGGATGGTCGCGTGGTGCAGGCTGTAGCAGGCCCCCGAAGCCGAGCATCCCGCGCGGTCGGCGGTGGGGTGCTCGCTCCGGCTCTGCTGGGGCCAGAACGCGGGCCAGAGGAGGCACAGGATGACCGCGGGCCTCATCGTGGACGCTCCGCTCTCACAGCTGCTTTCAACTCGGATCTGTCCCTCCAGAAGGCGCGGAGCTGTCCCTAGAACGAGGTCACCGCCCCCTACAGCTAGTTCTACCCTTACTTCCCCCGCCCCACTCCCGCCCCCAGCCGCCAAGAATCCCCAGCAGGGTCCTGGCGGCAAACAGCTTCCCTTAGGCCGCGACAGGAAGCGCGTCCCGAGCTCTGCCAGGCCCTGTGCAGCCCTGATTTATTCTGGCGTCGGGAACACAGCTGGCGCGCGGGCACCAGAAACGCGGTAGACCACAGGTCAAAACACCGTGCTAAGAGCAAGAGAAAAAGAAAGTTGCTGCTGGGATGAAGTGGAGCGGGTTCCCCCTTTTAGGGAGTTTCAGGACCTCAGATTTCAAAACACTTTGGTGAACACTGGCAGGAAGGACTGGCGAAGAGGAACTTGCTCACAGCCTACGCCCGTCCATTGTGCTTCATCCGGAGCGGTGGAGTTGGCCTCCCAACAATTTGTGGACGGCTCCAGTCTTCACGGGGCTTGCGACCGTGGGGGGCAAAATACCCTGTGAAAAACACTAGCAGCTCCCAGGCCAGCAGAGGCAGCACTATTTAACCCCGTCTCTTCCTTGACTTTGCTTGTCTAGTCTATAAAGGAGATGCAGTCGTACTAATTGCTAGTCAAAGAATCTACAGAGTTCCTTTTGGGCATCTTAAATAGGAAGTCCTGCTTATGGGGGTCAGCACTTACCTTCAACGTTTCTTTTTCGCTTCCATCTGTTTCTTTTTGAAATGGCCTATGTTCATTCAGGAAAGGAAATGTATTTCTAGGCAAATGAAATATAACGGCCATAGTAGGTCTCAACTGTTCTTAGGTTCCTAATCACTTCATCGGTTCATAAGTTCTTCAAGTATATAGATTATATATAAACGAGTTCGTGGCCTTATCAATGTGTAATTCTATCCTCAGACTACTTTAATGTCATTTTCTCCTATGGTTAAGTGTCAATATTGGTAGCATTAAGTTGTAAAAGTCCACTTAAAGGAACACTAGAATTAAATATCCTTAAGAAGTTAAAATAGTCATTACATTATAATAGATATTGTATACTGTAAAAAAAAAATACCCTGCAACTGAAAAGATGAGTGAGTCAATTTCTTCAGAGTTCTAGTGGGTGTTTTGTTTTAATATAAACACTTCAACTCAGTTGGGAGTAGGGAGGAATTAAAGATAAGTGAAGAAAGGAAAGGTTAAACACTGCACTGTCTATGAAAGGATTTTCTGGTTAGCAACTTAGGCAATGCTACACCATTTTGAGAAATGTATTATCTGTCTACCTTGGCTCACAGTGACCAAATGTTGTAATCAGAAATACACAGTTTCAACTAAGCCCTTTTAAAGATGCATGATACTTTTCAATATCTGTCTTCAGAACGAAAGTTGCCATTCCATGAATAATGCATACCACACTTTTAAAGTCACTTTATTGTACTGGACGTGACTGTTCAGATTAATAGGAAGGGTTCAGAATCACATCTGTGTGCTCCCAACTCATTTTTACTCACTCTTCTTCTCCTCTTGGAAATTTCATGCATTTTAACAAATGATAGTAAACACCATGAATCATCATCACACCTTCCTTTTGCTGACCGTGGAGTTTTGTACCAGGATTTCTCTCCTATCCTTGCTGTTTCCCAATTGAAAAGACATTCATTTGTCCTTCACTTCAGGTGTCCAAGAATAACCTTAAACATGACTTTGCATCTAAATTAAGTAACTTGATGTCTTATGAGAAAGAATCACAAAAATCCAGAAATCGAATCGAATGGATTTTAAAAATACTTATCACTTGGGCCAGTTCTGTATGCCTTTGCAATCTGATAACTGTGTTTTCATAAATGTGTCCATGTAGCACTGTGTATTTTAATAATATATATTATATATAATATAATTAATATATATTATATATAATATAATTAATAATATATATTATATTATATATAATATATATAATATATAATATAATATATAATATATATATATAATAATATATATATTTACAAATCTAAATAGTCACTGGAAATCTGTTAGGTATGTTTAAAATCACTTGGGTAGAGATGAGGTTTCCAGAGTAAGAAAGAATGAATGACCAGAGAGCTTATAGTAAATGCGTGATCTCACCCTCTGGCATTCTGCCTAGGGAGTGGGATATTAGAAGAGAATATAGTGGCCATAATGACTATATATTACAGTTCTGACCATACTGACAATGATGTGAGAGAAGAGTTAGAAAAAAATTAGCTCAAAGTAAGTCATAGATCATTTTGTGATTAATTACTTTGTATTGATTTACATACCACTAAAATGAGATCAAAGGAACAAGGACCATAAGATTTTGGGTGGTGGATCCTTTGAGTGAGAAGGAGGAGGAGGAGGGATTGGTGGGGAAGCCAGGAGTTGGATGTACTCCTATCTTTTGCTTTGGATTGTGGCTTTATGGGTGATTATTCCTCTATGAAAAATAAATAATTAAGTAATTTAAAAATTAATAAAAGTGGCTATATCTGAACAATTGATGAGAGAATGGCATGAACCAAAATGTATAATTACTCTGATTCTGAGCAGCTGAGTTCCACAATGTAAAGTAAAAATAAATCAAGATGTAAGTTAGATTTTCAAAGAATATTGTGAATGTATTTACCTTTAATCCCCACATTCATTTGCAGGTAAAGCATTTCTAAATTTAAGCCAATTACTAATCTGGAAAAGCACAATAAATAAAATAGTCCCCTATGTTTGTAGACTTTTCACACAATCTGTATACTACTGGTAGTAGTGTATGAATTGTGTATGATATATATTTGTTCAATCATCTATAGAAGGCCATCCAAGGAACATATAAGGAAGTATATGAAAGAATATATAAGGAATATATTTAGTCCAACATTTTCAATTTGATTATTAATTCAAAGTATCAGAAACAAAGATGGAGAAATATAAAATTTCACTAATCATATCCATGTGATCTCATAAATTTTTAAAGTTATTGATCCTCCCTGAATAATTTCTATCAGTGTTGAAAGAAAACAACATCTGGATCTTCACATATTTCTGACTTCACTTAAGATATATAAAAAGAGTTTAGAAGAAATTGAAAACGAGACATTCTCCACGTTCCATTAGGAGAGTATGGTATTCAGAAGCTAACCAATAGAATTGTGCAGATTCTTAGCCTTTTACAACTGTGTTGGACCTTAACAAAAATGATCAATGATCAATATTTTTATACTTTTAACTGAGAAAATTTAAAATTCCATGTCTCAAGTGTGCATGAAGTGCTAAGTGAATGATAAAAATCTTGTAATTTTATTTGCTAAAAACACAACTTCTAAGCGTCATTATGTACATGTCCTCATGAGGATATATGGTTTGACTCTTAACCCAACAGATCATAGGGGGTCATAACCTAACAAATTTATAATTTATATACATCTGATAGATAAAATATTTCTTTTAGGTGGCATGTATGTAAGATATATGCATACATATATATACAGTCAGTTGTGTCAGAATATATGTCACAATAATAGGTACTCGTTTGGTTTAGTGAACGACATGACTAACACAAACAAGAAACTTCAAAAAACATTAAACTTTCAGCTTCATCAATCAAACTGCTCTCTAAACAGAGGAAGTGCTGGCCATATTCCATGTACACTGGAGGCAATATAAAATATTATTCCTTTGTGACCATTACAGAATTAGTATACTTCTCCACTGTCAAGTGTATAATCAAAAAATAATAGAGGAATGACTCATGCAGACAAAAGCCTTATTATAAACCAAATGCCTAACAAGTTCTAAAGTATAAATGTTTATGCTACTACTCAGATATTTTTTTCAAAATTGCCTGCAGAGCCAGTTTATGAGCCACACTTGAAAATCAGTCTTATTACTTAAAGTCACACACTCACACCCCCCTCACCTAGCCTGTTTTTTTTTTTTTTTTCTGACAGATGACAATGAAAGTTAAACTTTTAGGGTTAGTTACTATCATCCAGCAAGCGAATTACAGCTGTATGGGGAGCGGTGGGTGGGTACAGACCTCCTTTGTTAAAGCTCGGCAGCTATCTAATCTATGGTATCAGGTGCACAGATCTTGGAGTCCTTCAGGGCCTAGTCCCGGGTCCTCTTCTCTTTCCACTGGATGGTCTTTCTTTCATGACCTCATCTCATATCATCCTATGGTTTTGGACATCATCTTTATGCCAGTGATGCCCAAACTTATACCTATACTTTATTCTTCTTGAGCTCTAAATTCATATATCCACCAACTACTTAAAATTTCCACTTTGATGTCTCATAGGTACTTCAAATTCTCATTTCCTAAATAGAATTTTGATTCTTTCCTCCTGAGCCAGCTTGTCATCTTGCCTTCATCATTTTAGTAAATGGCACATTTCTCCCCCAAGACATACTTCCAGCTCCTTCAACTGTTATACTGGTCAGAATTTTTCAGCTGTAATTGACAGAAATCCAACTCAAGCTCACTAAGTGCGAAAGGGAATATATGATTCATGTAACTGGGGAAAAATCCTGGAGTCGTTCCAGTAGTCAAATGGAGTACTGCCAAAACCACCATAGCCAGCAGATCCTATCATACCAGGATTTGTCTCAATCTCCCTCCCTTTGTCCTTTCTCTGCATGGCTGCATCCTCTGCCACTTCCTTTTGGCCTTTCTCCAAATGACCTTGAACAAGACCACTGGCAATTCTCATGTCGTACCCTTATAACACTCTACTAAAGAAGGAGAGTCTTGGGGTGGCCAGGTGGCTCAGTGGGTTAGAGCACGAGCTCTCAACAGCAAGGTTGCTGGTTCAATTCCCATCATGGGATGGTGGGTTGTGCCCCCTGCAACTAAAGATTGAAAATGGCAACTAGACTTGGAGCTGAGCTGCGTCCTCCACAACCAGATTAAAGGATAATGACTTAGGGCTGATGGGCTCTGGAGAAACACACTGTTCCCCAATATTCCCCAATAAAATGTATGGGGAAAAAAAGGAGAGTCTTCTCCTTTAGCTCCATTAGGAGAATCCCAAGAAAGGATTGTTATTGATCCAGCTTCAGTAATTTGCCAGTCATTGGCTCAATCACTGTAGCCAGAAAGATAGCACTGATTATTGATGTTTTCCAGGGGAAAGAGTCTGTACCAGAAGTATATATAAAAACTGTTCAATTCTAAGTCTGCAGTATAATTTGAATAGAACCAGCGTTATGTCTCCATTTCGATATCCTACTTAGCCCTATCATGCCTTCTCACTGGTTTGCCTGCGTCATTCTGGACCTCATGGAATCCATTCTTCACAGAGTCATCCGGATGATCTTAAAGACTGTTAGTCTGATTATGTCTTTCTTATGTACAAATCCCTTTAGTGACTTTCCATTGGTCCTAAAATAAAGCTCAAATTCCTTCTGAGACCTACAAGGTGCTGGCTCCTATGCCCCTTTCCAGCTTTATCTGGTCCCTCTGGTCTCAGTTCCATTGCCAGCACCTTAGTGAGATCTTTCCAGGCAAACCAATCTCTATTACCCCACCAAGCAACCCTCAATCCTCAGTCTCTTTCTATGACATCAACCTATTTTGTTTTCTTCATAGCTATTATTAATTTCTGAAATTACCTTTCTCATTTGATTGTTTTTGTCTGTCTTACTCTTAAGTTCCATAAAAAGGTAGTCTTTATTACAAATGAATAAATGAGTGTATAAATGAATCTTCCATCGTCTCCCCTTGTTCATTATGCTCCAGCAACACTGGCTATTCTCTGTTCCTCAAAAATACCTACAGAATTCTTACATAATTTTTCACCTAAATCATTCCTCTCTATGTGTTAAATTTTTAAAATTACATTACATTTAAAAAAAATGTGAAACATAATATACATATGGAAAAGTGCCTAAAACACTTATGTACAGTTTTCCAAACAACCATGAAACCACCATCCAATCAAGAAACAGAATAGGGCTAGCTTATGGTTACAGCTTCCTCCACTCTGCTCAACCCCAACGGCTTTTGCAGTTCCCAGGGAATAGGGGAGGTAGGCTTACTTCTGGTTTGCCTTAATACTGAGGATGTAACTTAGCTGATTAGTAGGAGGGTCCCCTTGGGTGAGGTTGGGTTTATCAAAACAGAAGTTCAAGATCACCATGGTTGGAGGCAAATGTCCAAGGGCAAATGTACCCCCAGTGCTCACATTAGGTTTCTGTGTTTTCTTACCCCTGAGATTTCAGAGTGGTTGTGTGTTATGTTAATAATTGAACACACAGAATTTTCTAGCTTTCTGTCAAGAATCAGATCATTATTACATGCAGCCAACAGTTCTAGACCCATTGACTATTGTGTCTCCCAATAAATTGATCTGAAGTACTACTTCCAGAACTTTTAAATTGTTATAACAAAGTGAGTAGCATTTTTATTTAGATTTTGGGACAGTTTACTGTGGTGCCTGATCAGTGCTAGTTTCACATTATGATCTGGTCTCGAAGGATTTGTATTTGATCATCAGGGCATGCCTGAAGTCTGAAAAGAGTGCTTGCAGAATTTCCACTTCACAGGGCTGGAAAAAGGAGGGATAAAATTCACAGCTACTTAAATTCAAACCCTGTTAGGCTTATTTGGTATCATTTTGTACGTATACCAGGAATAATCAGCAGTTACTTTAGCATTTACCTTGTAGAGGCAGTGGGAACCTTGAAATTATTTTTACCCAGATTTAATATCTGGTTAATTTTAAGGCCTATATATCTGATAAATGCATACATCCCTACACAACAGATTCTATATGGGCTTTTGAATTCCAGATATGTGATTTATTATTACTATTAGACAGCATTTCAAATCTGATATATTCAGAAGTTTCTTGTTTGACCTTCAGATTTAGCATTAGGAATTTTTGTTTTAAGATGGCAATAATTTAGGCAAATCTATTCAAAAAAATCAGATGCCATATATCTTTTTGATACACTACCTCTTTGTTTTCTACTGAATTCACATAATATGACATGATTTATTAAGTGGGGGAGAGGGAAAAATGTTTGCTATGTGTAGTTATAGTACACACACACCTGTATACATTTGCTAAATTACACCTTTTGTGAATGGTCTTAGTGTGGGTTTGGCTTTGTAGTTATTGACAGATTGGAATACTTTGTACCAACTGTCTTTCAATACCTAATATTAAGCATAGAAATTCACAATTGTAAGTGTATTGGTGAATATGTCATTATTTAATAATAGCCCTTGCACATACACACACTCTGTGTGATTGACTGGGTGCTAATCGAACATCTGACTTGGGAATCCTCTTGAAAATTATCGTTTTCCTGGTTTTCCATCTAACGGGATCACCCTGAGTCACAGGAGACAGACGGGGAGAGCACAAAGGAGTTTGGAAACACATTGTCCTTCCAACCTGGGGCAGTCTTGAATAACTGCAGCATTCCTGGAATGGTATCTAAATGTGCATTCAGGATGAGGTTGGGGAGACATATGGGAGGCTGTAGTGTGCCTTTTATGTGCTTTTTGCCCTTTTGCCCAGTGGCCTGGAAAACCAGCAGGAACACTCTCAGGAATAAGGCTTTGAAATCCCTGCTCACTCACTCCTGGAGCCTCCTTGAGGAATAGCAGACCTGTGGAGAAAGCTGATTTCAGCACAGAACAGCATTCACCAGCAGAGCAGGAAATCCTCTTTCCCTCTCTCTACTGAGACAATTCAGAAAAGGCTCTGCTGGGTCCCCTTTACTAAGTGACAGACGCACACACCGTGACTCTGCTACACCTAGGAATCTCAACTCAGCAGTGAGGGGCAACTACCCTGGTCCTTCTCTCTCTCTTCAGGTGGCAGAATAAGCTCTCTTTATCCCCTTTAAAGATGAAGGATAAGAATTCAATTTGTTGGCCTCTTGAATAAACAACCTCTGCCTTTGCTTTTTCTCAGCCTCAAATGGACTCTCTCCCATTTTCCTTCTCCAAATCTTCTCCACCTGGGAAATATATATATATAATACATATATATTTCCCAGGTGTACACACATACACACACACAAACACACACACACTCACACACATATATATATCTCAACAGAGAACAAATGTAATATTTTTATTGCTGAGAGTGTGTTTATGTTCAGGAAGTTTGTTCTCTTTAGTTTTTGAAACTGTTAAAGAAAATACTCTGGATTCTTTTAAAAGAGCACAGAAATACGGGAGAGGTGTCAGAGGCCAATATCCTTTGAATATTTTGAGTTACCAGCATCTTCATCAATATTAATAATTAGAGTACAGGACGTTTAAGGGAAGATCAGATGATAAAAGAGGATGAAATCATCTCTAATTCAGCTTGGTGTGGCTTAATGAAGACAAAATAGTACCATATTTTGCCGTGTGTAATGCGCAATTTTGCCCAAATTTGTGAGGGAAAAATAAGGGAGCGTGTTATACATGGATTGTACTAATTCAGTATCAATATAAATGTTTTTAATTATTTGTGCTTATGAGGTAAAAGTGTAATACTGACACTTAACAATGATATCGGTATGCAAAATAGTACCCTGGAATACGATAATCGGTTTTGTTGAACTTACATGAACTTGCGATGACGAAAAGTTCTTGGCATTCTCTGATGCATAAATATTGTAACTTTGTTACTGGTACATAAAACTTCTTGTACCTTCTATCTGTTCTTGTTTTTGTAATTATTTGATATATAAAATTTCTTATACCATAATATGTTAAAAAATAAATGCTAAAATTCCTTTATAATACAAAAAACAAGTACCTAAATGCAAAGAAATAAAAATTTGAATTAAAAAATTAAAACAAAAGATTTTTTCCCCCTGAAAGTTTGGGCCAAAAACATGGGTGCACATTATACACAGGAGTGCATTATACACAGCAAAATACTGTAAATGCTAGAGAGCCAAATGAAATTTATGAAATTCCCTAACATTTTTTCATACTACTTCATAGTCGACCTGAAAACTGATATCCAGCCTTTTAGGAACAATGGGAATACCTGAATCCATCTGGACAGGACTCAGGTAGTGGTAAAGTTAGAATGGGTCTACTATCCAATGCTCCATCTTCTTTCCTCCAGCTCCTCACTGAAACTCTTGGCTTTAGAGATGCCAGCAGTTAACGGAGCCCTGAGTTTTATCAGAAGTCTAACTTATAGTCACAGTATTTACATGGGTTTCCTAACACCAACAGCACCTTCAGACTGAAGTTTCACTGTTTCGTATCAAAAGTACCTGAACTTCTCGTATGAAAAGTACTTTTTTCATATGAAAAGTACTTATTTCGGGTCAAGACGCTTCTCCAAAGGAGAAACCACGGATATCCTTGAATCTCTTTCCCTCTTCCATGAACACTGGCCACTCTTTCCAGTGGTTCCACCTTAGTTAGACATGTCTCTCAAAAATGTCCTTTGCGCTCTTTCAGTTCCCATCACCTCTGCCCTAAGTCACCTAGAGTCTTACACTAGCCTCCAAATTGGGTTCCCCACTGACCCCTTCCTCCCCAGCATGCTCTGCCCTCCACACTATCTGCAAGGTTATTGTAAAGCTTAGGTCACCCCCACTCTCTCCGCTCTCCCCACTCATGCTCCCAGTTTAAAAAATTCTGCATGCCTTTTTATTTCTTCCTCACAGAACTAGAAGCCTCTGCTATTATGAACACCTGCTTTGTATTATTTGTTATTGTTTCCTGTGCAATAGTACTGGATCCCAACTACGTTTCTTGAAGTCATGAGTACTTTGTAAAGGGACTGTGTAGCTATACCTTCCAGAGCAAGTAGAATAGTAATAGGCAGGTTGTTTGAGTAATATCAACAGCAAATAAATTACGACCATGGTGTGCTGTTTTATTGCTACAGGCTGGTCAGAACCATGCTTTCCCTTTTCATAACTAAAATAACAAACACGTGCTGTATTTGACCAATCAGCATGTTCAGTTGCCTGTGGGAGCCTGTCGTCTTCATATTGAGCCCTTGATCTGTACACACTGGAGGTTGTTTTTGTGAGGGCAGTGTTAATTCCAAGTTAAATCAGGCGTTCATTCCATCAGACGTTCCTCACTGAGCTCAGTGCCCCAATGCGCAATTCTTTCAAAGCAGTTGGACAGAAAATAGCCTCAAGGTGTAAACCTTTTAGTTCTGAACGTTTAAAGCAGGCAAGTTAAACATGAAAGCAGGTTTAAACTGTGTACGCTCTCAAAGGCCCCTCTTATCAGTACTACTGGATACAAGAAAAAGGGTCTGGGGAACACACCCTCCACTGACATGCTGAAAGAGAGAATTGCTTCTTTTTCTTCTTTCCACTAACACACACTGAGGCCTTCATTCCAAGCCTGCCAAGCTTTTGGTGATTTTCCATGCTGTAGCTGAATAGTCATCAGGGGTATATTGTACTATTTATCTTTTATTAATTTCAAATATTCAGAAGTCTTGAATGAAGAAAGCCAAATTCTGGAGACCACTAAATTTGGCAACAACTATCTCCACCGGATATGAAAATGCTTAAGATTCTCTTTAGCTAAAATTAGGTTTGGTTTGGATTTCACTATTAGGGAATTCCCTTGAATTTGTAGATGTACAACATCATCTCAGGAAACTACTTCGGTTTTTTTCTCATCCTAAATACAAAGGAAGTAATATTTTTTCTTTGCATTATGTTTAAATCTTATTTTGTTTAACTGTTCCTTACCTTGCTTAAAATTACAATTACCAGGAAATATAATGCCTTAAATATGAGAAAAATAGATTAAAAATTATACTAATCTAGTGTTCAAGAAGTGTAATTGGAACAACTTTTAATAAATCTTTCCATCACTTCCCAATTATAGTGAAATCATCCACTAATCTCCATTACTGGGAAGCTAGACTTTCCACAATAGAGAATTATCTCATTCCATGTGGTTTCTCCAAATCAGGCCGCTGCTGCCTATTGTCATGTTAGTGTTCCTGATATGTACCCATCACTTTTCTATCACCTACAATGCTTCCCCAAAAGGAATGACTTCATTGATTTTTGGCTGTAATATCTATTCACTTTTAATAGAAAATGTCAGTATGGCAGGAAGGACTTGTCTGATACTTAGAATTTTTGGAAGAATTCCTAAGTCATTTACTCTGAATTAAAAAAAAATGCATCTTCTTTTGAAATTTCAGAGGCTAAATCAGCACATTTATTTTTACATACCATATTTATAATCTCATAAGGCCAGATTTTTTAAATGTCTTCTAATTTTTATGCTCTTGAAAGTTCTACTTGTCTCATTTATCCATATATATGTCTTTATTGTTTTAAATGAATCAACTGAGATTTCCTAATCAAGTTAAAAAGCAAAAGGGGGGATATTGGTTTGGAGAAATGGAAACCACCTATTATACATATAAACTGATTTTTAATGGCACTTGTTCAAAATTCTTAAATGTAGATATTTTTATTCTAAAAAGTTCTTATAAAATTATTGAACTTAAATCTTCCTTAGCTATACTATTTTCTTATAGTATTATTATACCCATATACATTCTTGTTAAATGCTGTTTTATGATTAATAATCACCAGTATAGTAAATGTTATTATCAGAGATGGGGGAGGAGGGTGAGAAGAGGTCATGAGACTGGGAAAGGTGGGAGAATGAAGGGAGAGATGGGATTCTGTTTGCTCATCTCTTACTCCCAACAGGTTTAGGAGATGGAGTTGATAGAGTAGGGTTTCCTTCTTCCCTCCATTCCCAGGCATCCACAATGGGGAAGACTCAGCTGTAACCATGACTTATTAAGGAATCACCAAGAAAAGGCTTGAGAGTCAGGCATGGAAAGGAATGAACATGGTAGCTATTAACAAGTAATATCCCAATGTTGAGGCCTGGACTAGGTTTTCCCGGATCATCCGCCTGGAAAAGTACCCTATAAATGTGTAGGGCACTGCCAGTTGGTCACTGCCAGTACACATATCACGTTATTATTTTGTATTTGATTGGGGGAATAAGGATGGATTTGGTGGGGAGGCTATTGAAGAGAGGTAGAAATTCTTCATCCCTGTTCTTGTTTGTGAAACAATTGAATAAGTCATTTTGACCTGGGGTATAAAAATAGAAGAGGACAATTTCTTTTTAGCAAATAATGTTATAATTCATGTCATGTTCCTATTAAAAAATAAGCAGTTTGACTAAACAAAATCTGGGACTGAAATAGATTATGACTGCTTTTTTTTTTTTTTTTTTTTACCTTATGTTGACAGAAAGCTATTTTAAAAATATTGAGGATCCAAGTATTGTTTTGTCTAAATTAACAAATTATTGGTCAAATATTTAAAATGGCATTTTTATTACATTTATGAATGCCTCAAACAGGTAGGAGATTTCACAAATAAACATGGAAACAAACACAAAGAATGTTACATGGACCATTTATTTTCTAATAGTTTTATCTGAGAAATGAAATTTGGTTGTTGACTGTGGTGGTGAGTGTTGCCATAGCAACCTACTCCTAAGACAGAATTGGACGGCTATCATGGTGACAAGGGTGAAAGTCAGGAAACAGACTTGTCAAGATATATTTTGGGGCAATATGAGCTCATGAATATTTTCATTCAAGGTATGTGAGGGAGAGCAGCTTTGGGTGTCAAAGAACTTATGTGAGAAGTACAATGTGGTGTTGTGGTTTAAGTATTTGATCATTATGGGATCTGGTTGTTTCGGTTCTTGCAGTGACAGTCCTTACCTTAGGCAGCTGCAGCAATACCAGCTAAAGTGAGAAAGAAGATTCCTTTTTCATACATAATAATTACAACATGAGCTCATACCTATTTTTGTCAGGTGCTCTCTTGAGTGCTTACCTATATTATTTATTGCAAGAACCCTATGAGGTAGGTAATATTGTTCTCCCTACCTTACAGATGGGACAACTGAGGCACAGGGAAGTTAAGTAACATCTTTAAGGGCATGCAGCATGTAAGTGGCAGATATGTATTAAACACAGACAAGGCATCTCTGAGTCAGTGGTGCTCTAACTTGTATTATGCTGTCACTCAACTTGACAAAAGCAGCATGGTGTGAATGAGGGAAATACAACAGTTTTTGTGAGGAGGTTTTACCTTCCATTTCCTCAGAACTTGAAAATCACCTTGAATGGAGTGAGGTAGAAAAATCCTTGAATGAAATAAATAATAAGGTGCATCACCCCAAAGGAAATTTTAAGAAGAAAGAGTACAGAGCAGGAGTGACGTCATAGGAATGGCGGCAGTGGGGCGCACTTTCTGAGTTCTCCTCCAGATCTTATTGCAAACGGGACATATAACCCATCAAAGAACTCTTTGCTCATCACACAGAACAGCTAAGAGACTCGTGGAAGGATTACTTGAAGGTGCGCAACTTGGGCAAGCAGGGGAAGAAGGAAGGGAGTGGAGTGGAAACACACAGTCCGGGGTGGCGGCGGCAGCGGCACCTGTAGCTCTAAAAACGCAGGGGACCCCAGGGAGGAACAGAGAACACAAAAGCCAGGAGGTGGGCTCTTTCCCTGTATCCCACAGCTGATTGCTCCCATGCACGGGGGGGGGGGGGGGGAAGCTTGTTGGGCCCTAGGGCAGACAAAGAACACAGACTCCATACCTGGGCCCCTCCCCCCCTCTTTCAATCCTACCCCCACCCTTCCAGAGACTTAAACTGGCCCCTGAAATGAGGAGTAGTGTCAGATTACAGAGGAGCCTTAGTGCTCAGGCTCTGGGAAGACTGACAGGCAGCTCTGACCCAGGGAAGAGGTTGGGAAGAGTGTGATTTTGGCTGGGCTAGGAGAGAAGAGACTCCTCCACCTCCAGCCACCACCTTTTCTGGCCTGCGGGAAGAGTGTGACATGCCTGGGCTGGGAGAAAGAAGACCTCTCCATCCCCAGCCTCCACCGTTTCTGGCCTGCCTAGGGCGGGGCAACTGCAACTGCGGAGGCACTCACAGAGATCAGCAGTAAGCGGCTACAGCTCCTGGCTTTCAGCAGCTTAGAAATCTCCCGCCCACCCCCCCACACACACACTGAAGAAGTGCCCTAAGACTCAGGAGTACAGGACACAGGGCTGGTGTTGCTACTCTCAGTGTGCATATGTGCAGGCAAGGGCAGAAACTGCACTGACTTTGTAAAAACTACCATCCAGACCCCCCAGCCCCATGCATTTAAATCTGCAGTCCCAAAGTCACCCTGGACACCAGGTGACCGGTTCTGCCTGCACAATAGGCAGGGGACTCTCTGGTACAGCAGAGGACAACCTGGAGATTACTTGGTGAGCTTAAGCCAAGACTGGTGCTGCTTTTTGTTTTGGTCTGTCTTTATGTCTTTGATGTCTTTGCCTGTGTTGAGTCACACACCCAGAGGGAATTCTCTGCGGGCACAAGAGCCAACAGAGGCCAAACCACATTTATGTGGTCAATCCTTACGTAGCAGTGGCCCACCCGGAGGTGGGCAGAGCCAAGCCTCACAACTAGTTAGCCTAGGAGTTAACCCCACCTACTCACAAGCAAAAAGCAATTAAAGATCTTCTTTAACAGGACAATATACACAACACAAGAGTCAACTTTGGAGCACACGCAGAGGAGGAGAATGAAGTAGTGCAAGTCAAATACAAAGGACACATACTACATAAGACAACCCAGCAAGAAGTAAGAGCTCTAGGGGATCTACCTAATACATCAAAGAAAACACAGAGTGTCAGCTAGAATGGGGAAACAAAGAAACATGCTCCAAATAAAAGAACAAAAGAAACTTCCACAACTGGAACCAAATGAAGCAGAGGTAACCAACCTATCAGAGACAGAGTTCAGAATACTGGTGATAAGAATGTTTAAGGACCTTAGATAAGACATAAAGAAGGATATAGAAATCATAAAGAACAACCAGTTAGAACTAAAGAACACAATTACCAAAATTAAGAACTCACTTGAAGGAATTAACTGCAGGTTAGATGAAGCAGAGGATCGAATCAGCGACTTAGAAGACAAGTTAGCAGAGATCACCCAAGCAGAACAACAGAAAGAAAAAAGAATAAAAAACAATGAAGATGGTTTAAGAGACCTCTGGGATAACATCAAGTGCAACAACATGCGCATCATAGGAATACCAGAAGGTGAAGAGAGGAAGCAAGGGATTGAGAACATATTTGAAGTAATAATGTCCAAAAACTTCCCTAACCTGATGAAGGAAACCAACATACAAGCCCAGGAAGCGCAGAGAGTTCCAGCCAGGATAAACCCAAACAGGTCCACACCAAGACACATTATAGTTTAAATGGCAAAGCTTAAAGACAAAGAGAAAATCTTAAAAGCAGCAAGAGAAAGACAGAGGGTTACGTACAAGGAAACTCCCAGAAGACTATCAAATGACTTTTCTACAGAAAGATTGAAGACCAGGAGAGAGTGGCAGGAGATACTCAAAGTGATGGAACACAAAGGCCTACAACCTAGATTGCTTTCTCCAGCAAGGCTATCATTTAAAGTTGATGGAGAGATAAAGAGCTTCCCAGAAAAGAATAAGGTAAAGGAATTTATTATCAACAAGTCAGCATTGCAAGAAATATTAAAAGGACTTTTGTAAATAGAAGAAAGATGAGAACAATCTAACTACAAATTTAAAAATGGCAATAACTATGTACCTATCAATAATCACTTAAATATAAATGGATTAAATGCTCCAATCAAGAGACATAGGGTGGCTGAGTGGATAAGAAAGCAAGACCCTTGTATATGCTGTATACAAGAGACTCACCTCAGATCGAAAGACATACACAGGCTGAAAGTGAAGGGTTGGAGTAAGATATTTCATGCAAATGGAAATGAGAAAAAAGCTGGAGTTGCAATACTTATATCTGACAAAATAGACTTTAAAATGAAGAACATATTAAAAGACAAAGATGGGCACTATATAATAATAAAGGGATCAATTAGACAAGAGGACATAACCCTAGTAAACATCTATGCACCCAACATAGGAGCACCTAAATATATAAAACAGGTACTGACTGACATAAAGACAGAGATCAAAAGTAACACTATCATAGTAGGGGACTTCAACACAATTCTGACAATAAGGGACAGGTCTTCCATACAGAAAATCAATATGGAAACAACAGCCTTAAGTGATACATTGGACCACTTGGATTTAATTGATATTTTCAGAGCATTTCACCCCAATGCTGCAAAATACACGTTTTTCTCAAGAGCACATGGAACATTTTCCAAGATAGACCATATGTCAGGCCATAAAACAAGTCTTGATAAATTTAAGAAAATTGAAATCATACCAATTGTCTTCTCTGATCACAGTGCTATGAAATTAGAAATGAACTACAGGAAAAACACTGGAAGACACACCAATTCATGGAGGCTGAATAACTTATTACTAAATAATGAATGGGTCAAGCAGGAGATCAAGGAAGAAATCAAAAGATATCGAGACAAACAAAAATGAAAACACGACGACCCAAATCTATGGGATGCTGTGAATAGGTCCTAAGAGGGAAATTCATAGCATTGCAGGCCTACCTAAAGAAACAAGAAACATCACTAATCAACAGTTTATCTTCACACTTAAGGGATCTGGATAAAGAACAGCAAAATAAGCCCAAAGGGAGCAGAAGGAATGAGATAATAAAGATCAGAGAGGAAATAAATGAAATAGAAACCAGAAAAACAATACAAAAGATCAAAGAATCCAAGAGTTGGTTCTTAGAGAAGATAAACAAAATTGACAAACCTTTAGCCAGACTCATTAAAAAAAAGACAGAGAGGACCCAAATTAATAAAATCAGAAATGAAAGAGAAGTGACACAGACACTGCAGAAATACAAAAAATTTTAAGAAATTACTATGAGCAACTATATGCCAACAAATTTGACAATCTGGAAGAAATGGACAATTTTATAGAGGTGTACAACCTTCCAAGGCTAATTCAAGAAGAAACAGAAAACCTGAATAGACTGATTACCACCAGGGAAATTGAATCAGTAATCAACAATCTCCCAACAAACAAAAGCCCTGGACCAGATGGCTTTACAGGTGAATTTTACAAAACGTTCAAAAAGAATTATCACCTATTCTACTCAAGCTCTTCCAAAAAATCCAGAAGGTGGGAAGACTCCCAAACACTTTTTATGAAGCCATTATCACCCTGATCCCAAAATCAGACAAAGACACCACAAACAAAGAAAACTACAGGCCGATATCTCTAATGAACATAGATGCAAAAATCCTCAACAAAATATTAGCGAACAGAATTCAGCAATACATTAAAAAGATTATACACCATGATCAAGTGGGATTCATCCCTGGTATGCAAGGGTGGTTCAACATCTGCAAATCAATTAATGTGATACACCACATTAACAAAATGAAAAATAAAAATCACATGATCACATCAATAGATGCAGAAAAAGCATTTGATAAAATCCAGCAGCCATTTATGATAAAAACCCTTAAGAAAGTGGGAATAGAGGGATCATATCTCAACATAATAAAGGCCATATATGACAAACCCACAGCTAACATCATATTCAATGGGGAAAATCTAAAACCATTCCCCCTAAGATCAGGAACAAGGCAAGGTTGCCCACTATCTCCACTTCTATTCATCATAGTGCTGGTAGTTCTAGACACAGCAATCAGACAAGAAAAAGAAATAAAAGGCATCCAGATCGGTAAGGAGGAAGTAAAATTATCATTATATGCAGATGATATGATACAATATAGAGAGAACCCTAAAGACTCCACCAAGCAACTATTAGAGGTGATAGATGAATTTAGTAAAGTAGCAGGATACAAAATTAATACTCAGAAATCAGTTGCATTTGTATATACCAATAATTAAACATCAGAAGGAGAAATTAAAAATACAATCCCATTTACAATTGCTCCAAAGACTATAAAATACCTGGGAATAAATTTAACCAAAGAAGTAAAAGATCTGTACTCAGAAAATTATAAGACACTGAAGAAAGAAATGAAAGAAGGTATAAATAGATGGAAACACATACCATGTTCATGGATAGGAAGAATTAATGTAGTTAAAATGTCCATACTGCCTAAGGTAATATACATATTCAACACAATTCCTATCAAACTACCAATGACGTTTTTCACAGAAATAGAACATATAATCCTAAAATTTATATGGGACCATAGAAGACCCCAGATAGCCTCAGCAATCTTGAAAAATAAGAACAAAGTGGGAGGTATAACAATACCTGACATCAAATTATACTGCAAGGCTACAGTAATCAAAACAGCATGGTACTGGCATAAAAAGAGACACATAAATGAATGGAACAGAATAGAGAGTCCAGAAATAGATCCATGCCTACACGGCCGTTTAATCTACGACAATGGAAGCAAGAATGTACAATGGGGTAAGCACAGTCTATTCAATAAATAGTGCTGGGAAACCTGGACAGACACATGCAAGAAAATGAAGCTGGACTACTCCCTTACACCATATACAAAAATAAATTCAAAATGGCTTAAAGACTTAAATGTAAGATCTGAAACCATAAAATACCTAAAAGAAAATATAGGAAGAAACTTCACAGACATTACCTGGAGTAAGATTTTTACTGATATATCCCCTCGTGTGAGGGAAGTAAGAGAAAAAATAAACATGTGGGATTACATCAAACTAAAAAGTTTTTTCACAGCAAAGGAAACCATCAATAAAACAAAAAGGGATCCTACTGAATGGGAAAAGATATTTGCCAATGATATACCTGATAAGGGGTTAATATCACAAATCTACAAAAAACTCACTCAACTCAACTACAAAAAAAAACAAACAACCCAATTAAAAAATGGGCAGAGGACTTAAGAGACATTTTTCTAAAAAGGACATACAGATGGCAAACAGACATATGAAGAAATGCTCAACATCACTAATCATTAGAGAAATGCAAATAAAAACCACAGTGAGATACCACCTCACCCCAGTCAAATGGCTATCATCAATAAATCAACAAACAACAAGTGCTGGTGTGGATGTGGAGAAAAGGGAACGCTTGTGCACTGTTGGTGGGATTGCAGATTAGTGCAGCCAATATGGAAAACAGTATGGAGGTATCTCAAAAATCTGAAAATGGAACTGCCTTATGATCCAGCAGTTCCACTCCTAGGTATCTATCCGGAGAAACCCAAAACTCCAATTCAAAACTCTTTGTATACTCCTATGTTTATTGCAGCACTATACACAATAGCCAAGACATGGAAACAACCGAAATGCCCATCGGTAGATGACTGGATTAAGAAACTGTGGCATATTTATACAATGGAGTATTACGCAGCCATAAAGAAGAAAGAAATCTTACCATTTGCAACAACATGGATGGACCTAGAGAACATTATGTTAAGTGAAATAAGTCAGACAGAGAAAGACAAATACCATATGATCTCACTTATATGCAGAATCTAAAGAAGAGAATAAGTGAATGAACTAATCAGAAACAGTTTTGGAGACAAAGAGGAAAAACTGAGGGTTGTTAGACAGGCAGGTGGGTGGGGGTAAGGGGGAAGGTGAGGGGATTAGAAAACAGTCAGTAACCACAAGATGGCCATGGGGTTTTGAAAATTAATTTGGGGAACGTAATCAATAATGTTGTAAAGATTTTGTAGGGTATTTGATGGACACGTGTCCGATTTGGGAGACCACCTCAGGGAAGATGTAGATGCCTGATCACTGCAATGTACACCTGAAGCTGAACAATAATGAATGCCAACTATAATTTTTATATATATGTATACATACGTATGTATATACTTACAAGAGGCGGAGTACAGCATTGGGAGTGGAGACAGTGGAAATGTGATGGCTCGGTGCGATGTCAGAGAGACAATGGATGGGGGATGGGGGTAGGGGGGTCCACAGTGTGAGGGATATAAATGATAAACGTCTAAGTATTACTTTGTCTTGTGCACCTGAAACTAATAATAATAAAAAAAAAGAGTACAGAGCAGGGCAAGTCAGGCTTGAAGCTATTTTGGCTCTTAAGATATGTCAGTATAATAATCTCAATGTTCATCCATGTTGTCGCAAATAGCATGATTTCATCTTTCTTATGGCAGAATAATATTCCATTGTGTATATGTACCACATCTTCTTTATCCAATCATCTATGGAAGGACACTTTGGTTGGCTAAGTGAAACAAGTCACACAGAAAAAGCCGAGAACCATATGATTTCACTGATATGTAGGATATAAAACTGAAAGCAACAAAGAAACAGACAAACAAATAAAGAAACAAAAACTTATAGACACAGACAATAGTTCAGTGGTAAGGGCGGTGAGGGGTGGCAGATGAGGGTAAGGGGGATCAAATATACAGTGACGGGAGGAGAACTGATTCTGGGTGGTGAACACACAATGTGATGTATAGAACACACAATGTGATAGATAGATAGATAGATAGATAGATAGATAGATAGATAGATAGATAGATAGATAGATAGATAGATGATAGATAGATAGATATAGATATATAGATATATAGATATATATAGATGATGTAGATAGATAGATGATAGATAGATATAGATATATAGATATATAGATATATATAGACGATGTATTACAGAATTGTACAATTGAAACCTATGTAATTTTACTAACCATTGTCACCCCACCACATTTTAATTAAAAAAAAAAAAAGATATGTCAGTAGAACCCTTTCTACCAGTTTTGAGCAGAAAGAAGGTCTACAATCAGAAGTTATAATGCCCTGAGTTCATGGTCTTCCTCTAACTGACCAATGCAAGCCATTTTAACCCCCTTGTGCTTTAGTTTCCTTATCTTTCAGAAATGAGAAATAATAGCTGGCCACTTGTGTTGCAGAGATGTTGTGGAACTCCAATGACGCAATGAATGTGAAAATGGTTCATAAACTACAGGACAAAACAGACATAGAGGGAGTATTATTAGAGTTAATGACCATCAGCATTATTTTCAGCTTTTCTTAGCCTTGATAATGAGTGTGTTTATATCTGCTTATCTAGGGAGGATGTGAGACTGGAATCTGGTTTTGAAAGGCACACAGTTCTGGCTGGAAGGTTATTTAGGCAGAGTATAGAGAAAGAAATCTGTTTAAAACGGCTTGGTAGGATTGGTAGCTTTTATACGAGCTAACACGTATTGACAGCTTGCTGCTTGCCAGGTACTGTCTAAGCACTTTGGCTGCTTTAATTCATTTATTCTACACAATAGCCTTATGCTCTAGGTACCATTTCTAATTTCCCAACATTTATAGATGATGACACAGGAGAAGGTAGGGAAAAAATAAACTGACTCAAGGTTGCAAAGAGAGTAAGTTAACAAATCCAGGTCTTGAAACCTGGCACTGGCCTCCAAAGTCATTGCTTTTACCTGCTATAGTGTACTGTCTCTATGTTACATGTTATTATTACAGTAAAAATAGGTGTGAGTATAATGCATCTGCACACATGTGCATAAATTATTTTTATTTGTTTGTTTTCAGTATAATAAAAGGAAACTTTTCTTCAAAACTACCTGGGTGATACACATGTTTTAACTATTGAGAGAACTAGAGAGCATTAACTCTTGATAAAATGCCTAATTTAAAAGAAAATATCAGTTATTTCACAGGTGGAGAGTTTTATGCAAATGACAATAAAAGTGAAGCAGTTAACTTCCAGCCATGATGCTCGGATTATGCCATCATCCATCCAACTGTATTAGGTAGCAACTCTGGATGCCAAGTGCTCCCAGGGATAAAGGGTGCATACATCAGTATGCCTGCTTTCTGGGAGCTTTCAATTTAAGTGTAGAGACAGGATATGGACATGGTAGAAAAAGGTAGCAAACAAGAAATTCAAGCAAAATACTAAAAGCCTTCAAAAGAATATTAGTATTTCTGCTGGGGTTGAGGGTAGGTCGTGATCATGACTTGGCTTTCCCTCCCCTTTTGGTTTATGAGTAATGCTCTCATTTGTTCCCTGATATATTTCTTTAAGTCTATTGTTAATATGTGTTACAGGTTATTAACTTACTTTTCTGCCTATGTGTCACAAGCTTCTTGCTTACTCATTACCCATACTTGGCCTATGCCATGAATTTTGCCTGCATGCCACAAGCAACCAACTTAATATCTATATTTAACACATCTTATGCATTTCATCCATCTTGTTTGTTTTGTAGTTTTTATAGTTGAACTTAAAATTCTTAAATAATACAGCAGACTCTTATTGGAAGAGGTGATGGGACATGATCTGTCTTCAGTGCTTAAGTAAATTTCAAAGCCACAAAATGTAGAGACTGGAGAGAAGAATAATGCCCACAGATAGCAAAAAGGAGAAGGAAGATAATCCAAGTTAAAAAAAAAAAAAAAGTCAGATAGTTAGGAAAGCCAAGATTTAAAAAAAATATATCAAGGAAGTCAAAGGAAGAGTTTCAAATTGAGGAGATGCAGAAAAATAAATATGCAAATTACATAGACCTGATACTGCTGTTTCCTCTGCCAGAATAGCTAAATTTTCCAAATCAAATTATTTCTTGAAGCATCACAGATATGGTTTAACAAGATAATATGGCGGGTGGGGGGGGAGAATGGGATAGATGATTGGTTATTAAAATTTCCCTACAAAATGTGGATAATACATGGGGACTACATCTTTTCCTTTTAAATTTATTTCTGTTTTTCTCAGGTTATACGTGCACATGATTTAGCATCAAGCAGAATAACAAGACTTGTTACTAAAAACAGCAGTCTCCTGATTATTGCTCCTTATTTCATACGTCCCACATCTTTGTATTTGATATTGACTTCCACGTCTTTAAATAACATGTTTATATTTTAACTTCTTGATATTCCAATTTTAGACGGGAAGAAAAATGAGGCTTAACTCTTTCAGCCACCACCCACTATGTACATGCCTACCTCCCTGACTCTCATCTGCCAAGGCAGTTCTATTTTTTCAATACATTTTTAATGTTTAGAATTATTTGAGGTTTACAGAAGAGTTGCAAGAGTAGTAGAGAGAGCTCACGTGCACCCTGCATCCAGTTTCCCATACTGTTGGACTCCTCTTTGTTTATTAACTATACTGGTGTCCCATCCTTTCCTACTCAAAAAGGTCTCTGAGCCTCCACCTGTTCCAGTACAGGCTGAGTCACTGGAGCTCTGCAGTCTTGGGAACTGCATTCACCTTTGTCTCTCCCTTGTGTGGTTCCCTTGATTCTATGACTTTCCTTCTCTCTGTGTGTCTCTCTGTACCTCATTTTTCATTCTGTTTATGTTGACTTTCTCATTTCATGGAACACATCCTCCACAGAGAAACTGCATGTCTGACAATGATTTTATTTTACTCGCACATTTAGTTGATATTTGTTGGATCTGGAACTTTAGGAAGAAAATAATTTCCCCTTAGTATCGTGAAGCATTACTCAATTGTTTTCTACATTCCAGGGCTGTGCTTATGATAGCCAAGCCATTCTGCGTCATGTCCAAGCCATTCTTCTTAAGCTTCTTATGAAAACTGTTTTTTCTTCCTTGGTACTTTTAGAATCTTCTTTGTCCCTGACTTTGTCTTCTAAAATCTCTGCTTTATTCTCTAAACATTATGGGAATCTTGTCGGCTCTTTTGGATTTAAGAACAATGCACTAAACAATGTATTATTGAAAGCTCTGTGTTCAAGTATATGGCTTGTTGTCTACAGCTTTTCTTTAATATTTAACAGAACCTTCAGTGTCAGTCAGCATTTAATAACTACTAGACTAGTGAGAGTGCTCAGAGAAAGTGCTTCTAATCTCCAACCTGCAGAGCAAAAGCCTGGCTCCTCACCCCCTATTTTAATGTAGTCTTTCAGTCTAGAAGCAGCATATTTCCTATTTTCAGAGATTAAAACTCCCAGGATGAGGAAAGACCTGTCATCCAGCTGCACCTGGAAGAAGAGAGGACCTGAGAATCTAACTCCTTTTTGAAAGACTTTCAGTTATAATTTAATTTTCAGTCTCCATCTTCCCCTAGAGGTTAGTGGTGTCATTAATTTGAATCTATTGAGAGTTCTTCAGTATAATTTTAAGTTGCTCCACGGATTCCCACTGCTAATTTAAGCTCTAGCTTTCTACTTCATCTGCTTTGTCATTTCCAAAAGTTTGTCACCTTTGTTTTCTCTCCAATTATCTTTGTCCTTGTTATGCTATTTGAAAAAATTCCTTTATTGTGGTGTTATTGCAGTTTGAGGAAGGAATAGAAGATAATGCATATGGTCAACCCATCTTTTTAACAGATGTCACGTCATAAACCCTATTAGAGCAAATGTATTAGAAAGGAAACAAAAATTTATATATCCATAGCTATTTCCTCTCATTTGATGGGAAATTGGGGCAGAAATTAGAGTAAATGCAGAACGTTTAATGATTTGAGATTTGCCAAAGACCTCTAAGCGGACTATTCTAAACTCATAAGTCTTTCTTAACTGTTTAAGCTTCAGTTTATTTGAATATTATGAGTCATTAAAGCACAGCGCTCATGAGATAGGAAAGCAGTTGCATCATGCTCCAAAACAACTTTCAATGTTTACTGGAAAATATTTTTTCCTTAAAAAGAGAAGTTTAAGACTTCAGGAAGCTTATCTTAGAACTCTCAGATCAAAACTATTTACACAATGACTGAATAAACATATCGGTTAATGATGACAACAAAGGTTGTGATATAATAGTAAGATAAACATAAATCTTAGGACAAAGTAACTTTGGAAAAAATTAAGGATATCCTTAGGAAATAGCTTTTTCACTACATGGTTAGGAATAGGCTAACTTGTCAATCTAAGCATGTGATAGTGTGAATTGCATAACTGAAAGTTCTTATGATAATAGAATTTATACTGTAGAATTAAATGGAATAAGAGATGAATATGTTATAGAGCTGTTCGTCAGTAAATAGGCACAAATAAACTGAACACATTTCTGCAAAAGTATCAAATGCCAAAATGAGCATGAAAATAAATATAAAAGCTGAATAGATTAGTACTATACATAGTCTATAGAGCTCAGACCAAGAATAGCTGTGTTTCATATTAAGATGTTTAAAAATGTAGGAGAACACTGAAAGCTTTGAATAAGGAAAACAGCAGGCTGTGTTTGACGTTGTCAGCAGTATTGAGAATAGATTGGAAAGGACTGCTCAGAGAAGATAGTTGGGAGGCTATTGCAGGTGCTTGATTTAATGTGGTAGCGAAGGGAGCAGAAGTCACAAGGATGACTGACATTCTGAATGACAATACACCTTGCTTCCATTCACCAAAATAGAAACTACAGTAGTGTAGACAAGGCTTCCCCAGAACCTGAGAGTCAATGTGTAAAATAACATTTTACAAATAAGATTAGCTACATATATGCTAAATGTAACATTTTCTGAACCAAGATTGGGCAGTACAGATAAAGTCAAGCTATATTACTGTATGTGCATGTATATACAGAGGGTGCCAGCAAAATGTATACACATTTTAAGAAAGGAAAACTGTATTAACATTGTAATACTTGATACATACCAATAACAAAAGATGAACACAAGTCATGTTTGACTTCTGCAATTACAAGAGATGCTCAAAGTGGTTACCATCAGTGTCCAGACACTTCTGATTACAGTGAACTACTGGTTGAGCAACGTTGACCAAAGTGTCCACTTGTATACATTTTTTTGGCACCCCCAGTATATACAAATACTACTATGGGGTAGTCCAACAACTCCCTGTGTCAATTTAGAACATGATAAATTTAGAAGATAATTTGTCAAAGAGTAGAGGTGGTGGTATACGTTCAGCACTTTTCATTGATAAAAATGACAGAATATGGAGAGAGAAACTAGAATATCATTAAAGAAGCAGCCCCTTGCCAGCAGCAGAGATGTTGTATATAGCCTCTCTTTGGCCTGTGTATATCTCCAGAGAGGTCAGAGACCTGTTTGAATATCTATCTCTCTGCTTATAGTTCCATTTACCCTTTGGCTACTCTTATTGATACCTTGGGGAAGAGAGAAAGAGAGTTGTTTTTGCAGATACACTGATCCATATGAAAAAAATTTTATTTTTTATTATGAGTTACAAAACGGGGAATTTTGTTAATGTCTCTTGTGAACATACTAGGATCATTTGATTCCCCTATCTATAGCTGGCTTTACAGCACAGCACAAGATCAGTTTTATAAAACTGAAAAGCTAAGGGCTGGGCCTGAACTATGATAAATTCACCAAATGCCATCCTGGGAGACCTCTAGTCAGTCAACCAACTTGGAGTGCTAGACTTTATAGGTAGTAGAGGCTGCCTTAGGAGTGAGTGAGATGCCCCAGGCAGAGCATGTAAAGTGAGAAGAAAAGCAGGTTAGGAACTTGCACACGCTACCATAAAGGGACAAAACAATTGGCAGATTTTCCTTTTCAGGGACATTTATCAGGATGTCAACAACCCAAGCAAAGATTTCAAGTTTAAGTGTAAGATTTAAATGAGGATGATGGTGGCAACAAGAAAGGAAAATGCAAAACGAATGTGAGAGAGGTTGTAGAAAAAATAGCAAACTTATTAGCTAATGAAACATGGGGTTCCCAGGAAGAGGACAGCAACAAAGCTGAGATTTTGAACTGAGAGAATGGAACAGCAATTTAAATGACACAGAAGACTGTTATCAAATATTTCGTTTCGGTGGAAAAGCAAGAATTTGTTTGGGGGCATAGCAAATAGATATTGATAGGACATAAGGTGAGGTTTTGGGCAATTATCTTATTTTTGTATCCATATATGTATTCATTGGCTATATACCCTTACAGGTAGTTAGACTGCAACACTGGTGGAGTTTGGGTTTGAGGTTTCAGCTAGACAGAAAGATTTGGGTAGTATTCACATGGCAGCATCATCTTCTACAAAGTGAATAAGAGACATTTCTGCTGGGGAGGGGAAGAAGAGTGTATGAGAGAAGACCAGAAGCAACAAGCAGGACTTTGGGGAATAGCCAGAAGCTGAGGACAGAGAAATCTGAGCACAATATGTATAATACAGGGTCCTGGAATCCAAGAGGGGAAAATTTCAAAAAGAAAAGTTTCCAGTTTCTAGTCCCATTTATAAAGAGCTTAAAAGCCACCACTTCACCTTAACAACAAGTAAAAAGGTGACAAACTGAAAAATCAATTATTCTTCTTATGTCTAGCAGAGAAGTGGTGTCGTAGGGTAAATCCCTGCCTCCAAATTTAGAGACAGACAGGTAGATACAGAGAATCACACTCACCTAAACAGAAACCCCTGAATAGAAACCAGTGTGGGAACCAATGCTGGGGCAGGAAATATCTGTACTGCAATTGAGGAATTGCTAGAGGCTCAGTGTGGACAAACCTGAGAGACAAAAACTCCATGGGAATCCAGTTATTGGGAGGCCTTTACATTTTTGTGAGTTTTACCTGCAGGAATTCTACCAGGATCTCACAATGAAGAGCAGAGAAAAATCTCGTGCTTGTATAGGAGGAGGAAGAAAGAAACCATTTTGAAATAGGACATAACATTCTGTTTAACAAGGGCTGCTAGTAGGAGAAACTATTTAGAGCTTAACCTGCTGGGGTTTTATCAGAGCCTAACCAGCCTGGGGGAAAGGAAATAGCCAACTCCATCCTGCTCTAACCTTCAACGTGGAAGAAGGGAAATACCAAACAGCAAGCTCTAGTCATCCCGTCCCACCTAAAGAAGTGAAAAACAAAACAGAACAAAATCTGAGAAATATTTGTGAAGTTCACAGCTCAGAGGCACAGTCTCACTAAAAGACTAAAACCTAATCATAGGACTATAGAATGCTTCCTTTCCCCCAATGCCTTTGACACATCATCACAGGCCTGTCAGTTCCTTTTACGTATGTCCCCTTTTCAAGAAGAAAATTACAAGGCAAACTAAACAGCAAAAACAAAGTTTGAAGAGACAGAGCAAGCACCAGATCCAGTTATGGCAGGGATGTTGAAATTATCAGACCACAAATTTAAGTCAACTATGTCTAATATACTAAGGACTCTAATGGAAAATTAGGCAACATGCAAGAACAGATAGGTAATGTACGCAGAGAGATGGAAATTCTAAGACAGAATAAAAAATAAATAATACAGATAAAAGAGAAAGGAAGGATGCATTTGATGGGCTCATTAGTATAGTAGAACGGCTGAGAAAAGAATCTCTGAGCTTGAGGATATATCAATAGAAACTTCAAAATCTGAAAAGCAAAGAGAAAAAAGACTGAGAAAATAAAACACAATTTCCAAGAACTGTGGGACAACTATGAAAGGCATAACATACAGGTAATGGGAACATCAGAGAAGATGTCAACAAGCATATGAAAAGATGCTCAAAGTCATATGTCAATAGAGAGTTGCAAGTTAAACCAACGAGACTAATACACGCCAATTAGAGTGGCCAAAATTCATAACATTGACAACAAATGCTGATAAGATGTGGAGCAACACGAACTCTCATACATTGCTGGTGGGAATGTAAAATAGTGCAGCCACATGGGAAGACAGTTTAGCAGTTTCTTACAAAGTATTATAGACATACTCTTACATAAAATCCAGCAATCATGCCCCTTGATATTTACCCAAAGGAGGTAAAAACTTGAGTCCACACAAAAACCTGCACACAGATAGCAGTTTTATTCCTAATTCCTAAAACTTGGAAGCAACCAAGATGTTCTTCAGTAGGTGAATAGATAAATAAACTGTGGTACATCCAGACAATGAAATAGTATTCAGTGCTAAAAAGAAAGGAGCTATCAAACCATGAAAAGACATGGAAGAACTGTAAATGCATATTACTAAGTGAAAGAAGTCAATCTGAAAAGGCTACATACTGTATGATTCCAACTATGATATTCTGGGAAAGGGAAAAGTAATGAGACAATAAAAAGATCAGTGGCTACTAGGGGTCTGTGGGGAGGCAAGGATGAATCAGCAGAGGACAGAGGATTTTTATGGCACTGAAACTGCTCTGTATGATGTTATAATGTTGGATACATGTCATTATATATTTGTCCAAATCCATAGAATGTACAACACCAAGAGTGAACCTTAATGTAAAGTACGGACTTTGGGTGATAATGATGTGTCATGTAGGTTCATCAGTTGTAACAACTGTACTTCTGGTGTGGGACATTGATAATGGGGGTGGTTGTGTGTTTGTGTGTGGGGGGGCAGGGGTTATGTGGGAATTCTCTGTACTTTCCACTCAATTTTGCTGTGGAAAACTACGCTCAAAACTAAAGTCAAAGAAAGACAGGAAGGAAGGAAGGAAGGAAGGAAGGAAGGAAGGAAGGAAGGAAGGAAGGAAGGAAGGAAGGAAGGAAGGAAGGAAGGGAAGGAAGGAAGGAGGGAAGGAAGGAAAGAAGGGAAAGAAAGAAAGAAAGAAAGAAAGAAAGAAAGAAAGAAAGAAAGAAAGAAAGAAAGAAAGAAAGAAAGAAAGAAAGAAAGAAAGAAGAAAGAAAGAAAATGTGCTCATTAATAACTTGTTATAGAAAGGTCAGGGAAAAGACAACGAAGAAAAAGTTATGTTACCCATGAAATAGGCGCTCCAATCAGGCAAGGATAGTGGATGGAGCACAAGAAGAGGAGTGAGGGCAACTCAGTAACCTCTCCTCAGTAAGAAATATGCAGCTCTAGGGAAGAGTAGCCCTCAGCTCTCATCTAATAGTGTTTATTTAAATCACACAACTCTTATTTTCTTGAGAGATTCCTGCCATGAAGGCTTTGATCTTTCCATCTACATCCATCACTTGAACTAGGTCCAGGTGCACCTACTGAATTTGGGGCAGGCCTTGTGGTGCAATATTACTGCAGCAGGAAACCTAACAAACTAACAATACTTGGGCCACTTGGCTGATTACTCCTCAATTTTATCTGGGGAAGGCTGGACATTTCTCATTTGGGAGAAACAACTACTTTTTATTTTTTTTTACATTCAGTTTGGTCAAACTAAACAATATATTTATACATAGACAGAGCAATTAAATGCCTCAACCAATTAAAATGCAATCCACATAACAGTCATTGATGATTTAGACAAGTGTTATCAAAGCATGATCCCTAGACCAGCAGCTTCAGTACACTGGGAACTTGTTAGAACTGCAAATTCTTGCCCCACCCCCAAACCTTCTGAAGGGTAGGGCTAAACAATGTGCTGTACTAAGCCCTCTACCAAATTTATCGAGAATTTTTCAGCCCACACACACATGAGACCATTAAAAATTGGGAGGGATATCTCGACTGCAGAGGTGCCACCTAAGGAGTGATGATTCCCAGCCCCAGACAAAGCTCCCCAGTTCAGAGATCCAGTGCTGAGAAGTCCCCATAACTTTAGGCTGTGAAAACCAGCAGAGATTATGGCTGGGTAAGTTGGAGGGCAGCTGAAGTCCCAGGTGATACATTTTTTTCCCCATTGTATCACTATTTTAATGTTTTTTTCCTTTCTTAAAATGTGTATTTTTTTTAAAGTGTATTGGGGTGACAATGGTTAGTAAAGTTACATAGGTTTCAAGTGTACAATTCTGTAATATATCATCTATATAGAATGGCTATCCCCAACAGGACAAATAATAACAAGTATTGGAGAGGTTATGGAGAAAAAGGAACCCTCATACACTGTTGGTGGGAATGCAGACTGGTGCAGCTGCTATGGAAGGCAGCGTGGAGGTTCCTCAAAAAATTACAAATAGAATTACCACATGACCCAGCAATCCCTCTCCTGGGTATCTACCCACAAAAATCTGAAAACATTTATCCATAAAGATATATGTGTTCCAATAATCATTGCAGCTTTATTTACAGTGGCCATGATCTGGAATATATATATATACACAGTGGGATACTATTCTGCCATAATAAAAGATGAAATAGTGCCATTTGCAACAGCATGGATGGATCTTGAGATTATTATGCTAAATGAAGTAAGTCAGACAGAAAAGTCAAGAACCATGTGATTTCATTGATATGTGGTATATAAAACTGAAGCAACAAACAAACAAGACAAACAAATGAAGAAACAAAAACTCATAGACATAGACAATAGTTTAGTGGTTACCAGAGGGTATGGAGGGAGCGGGTGGGTGATGAGGGTAAATGGGGTCAAATATATGGTGATGGGAGAAGAACTGATGCTGGGTAGTGAACCACATGATTCTTTTAAAGGGTTCACTCATGGAGTTACTCACTGGTGGACTCACTGGCTCTGAGCTCCAGTGCTGGGGAGCAGTTTGAAAGGCACCAGTGTCATACGGGGAGGAATTGCATTGTTCGGCTACATGAAGAGGCCTGGAGCAGCTATCTCGCAGATGAAGGAACTGAAGAAAGCCATTGTTTAGTTGCTGAAACTTGCCCGTTGCTAGCATGAGGACACAGACGTCTGCCATAGCTGAGTTTCCATCAACCTGCTGACACTGTTTGTTTGCCCTGCCCTGGTGAGTCCCTGTGACCCTCCCCCACCCAACTTGCAGGAACACCCAAATTACTTCCAGTGGCTTTTCCATACAAACAGTCAGTCTTGGCTCATGCTGGAGATTTTCCTAAAAAGTCTTAGACGTTCACAAAACCCAAACAAGCACCATCTGGCCTCGGCTTGCCCAGTATCTCTGGCTGAGCAGTCCAAAGCCTGACACTAGCAACAGCCAGCCTTTGTTCACAGCTTGGCCTCTTGAGGCACCTCCATGTCCAGTACAGCTGGTAATCATCTGTGGATTGCTTTGTGTCCCATGCCAGGTGGCCCTGGGCAAGAAACAGTCTGTGGCTGAACTTGGCCTGCAGTGGGGTCCCACTCAGGAGTCCCCAGGGATGGCATGCCCAGTTGCAATCTTAAAACCCAACAGGAGCATCACCTGGCTGCCTCCAAGGATAACGCGTCCAAAGGGCAGACCAGGCAGGCACCAGAGTCCCACTTAAGTGAATCCTGCCCCATAAGGTCAGCCCCTGCATAATAGTTCCTTCACTGTAGTCACAGCCAGTCCTTACAACCAATTAGCACAAGGGTCAATCCCTCCCACTGACCTGAAAACAGCAACTAAGACTCAACAATAACAGGAGGGCACATACAACCCACATAAGGGACACACCTAGAGCCACTGGCTCTGGTGACCAGGGAGACTGTACCACTGGGCCCCACAGGACACCTACTACATAAGGGCACTCTACCGAGACAAGGAGGCATAGCAGCCCTACTTAATACACACAAATAAATATAGGGAGGCAGCCAAAATGGGAAGACAAAGAAACATGCCCAAATGAAAGAACAGAACAAAACTCCAGAAAAATAACTAAACAAAATGGAGACAAGCAATCTATCAGATGCCAAGTTCCAAACACTGGTTATAAGGAAGCTCAATGATCTCAGGGAGAATTTCAACAAAAGACAGGAAACATAAAAATGAAGATAGAAGACATAAAAAAAGAACCAGTTAGAAATAAAGACTATAATAACCGAAACAAAGAATACATTAGAGGGAATCAACAGTAGGTTAGATGAAGCTGAGAACTGAATCAGCAATCTGGGAGATAAGGTAGCA
The DNA here is from genome assembly GCF_964194185.1 of Rhinolophus hipposideros. Classification (NCBI taxonomy): domain Eukaryota; kingdom Metazoa; phylum Chordata; class Mammalia; order Chiroptera; family Rhinolophidae; genus Rhinolophus; species Rhinolophus hipposideros. The sequence continues at coordinate 16,134,074 of NC_138051.1, read as the reverse complement.
GAAAACACCCAAACAGAACAGCAAAAAGAAAAAAGAATCCAAATATTGAGGATACTTTAAGGGGCCTCTGGGACAACATCAAGCATACCAACGTTCACATCACAGGAGTACCAGAAAAAGAAGAGAGAAAGCAATAAATTGAAAACATATTTGAACAAATAACAACTGAAAACATTCGTAACCTGGTGAAATAAATAGACATAAAAGCCCATGAAGTGAAGAGGGTCTCAAACAAGATGAACCCAAACAGGCCCACATCAAGGCACATCATAATTAAAATGCCAAAGATTAAAGACAAAGAATCTTAAAAACAGCAAGATAAAAGCAGTTAGTTACTTACAAGGGAGCTCCATAAGATTGTCAGACAACATGGATGGATCTTGAGATTATTATGCTAAATGAAATAAGTCATACAAAGTAGAGAACCATATGATTTCAGAGATATGTGGGATACAAAACTGAAGCAATAAAGGAACGAGACAAACAAATGAAGAAACAAAAACTCATAGACACAGACAATAGTTTAGTGGTTACCAAAGGGTAATGGGGTAGGGGGGTGGTAGATGTGGGTAAATGGGGTCAAATATGTGGTGATGGAAGGAGAACTGACTCTAGGTGGTGAACACACAATGTGATATATAGATGATGTATTATAGAATTGTACACCCGAAACCTATGTAACGTTACAATTGTCTCCCCAATAAACTTTAATACAATAAATAAATAACAATTGTATTCTCAAACATTAAAAAAAAAAAAGACTGTTAGCCAATTTCTCAACAGAAACTTTGCAAGCCAGAAGGGATTGACAGGAACTATTGAAAGGGCTGCACCTACAACCAAGATTACTCTACTCAGCAAGGCTATCATTTAGAACGAAAAGACAGGTAAAGAGCTTCCCAGACAAGAAAAAGCTAAAGGTGACAAGATGAGGCAGCCTGGGTATAGATGAATGGATAGATGAATGGATAAAGAGGAGGTGGTACATATGTACAGGGGAATATTGCTCAGTCATGGAAGGGAATGGGTTCTTGCTGTCTGCGGTGGCATGGATGGAGCTGGAAAGTGTTATGCCAAGTGGAGTATTTCAGACAGAGAAAGGTGCAATGCGATTTCACTTTGGACTCTAAAGAACAAAATAAAGAAACAAACAAAATAGAAAAAAACTCAGATACAGAGAACATTTTGATGGTTGCCAGATGGGAGGGGGGTTGAGAGGTTGGGTGAAAAAAGTAAAGGAATTAAGAAATACAAATTGGTTGTTACAAAATAGTCATGGGGATATAATGTAAAGCATAGGGAATATAGTCAATAATATGGCAATAACTATGTATAGTGCTGGATGAGTACTAGACTAGTCGGGGATCATTTCTTAAATTATATAAATATCTAACCATATGCTGTACACCTGAAATTAATATAAAACAATATTGAATGTCAAACGTGATTGAACATTTTAAAAAGGTGGCAAAATGGTGAAGAAGGAGAATAAAGAGATTCAAATTTCCAGATATAAAACATAGAAGTCATGGGGATGTAACGTACAGCATAGGGAATATAGTCAATAATATTGTGATAGCATGGTACAGTGTCAGATGGTTGCTGCACTTATTTCTTTAGGGATATAAATGTTGAATAACTATGGTGTATACCTGAAACTAATATAGTATTGTATGTTAGCCGCATTTTAATAAAAATCTTCAAAAAAAAAAGAATTTTGCTGATGATAAAATAATTATTTATTCTGTAATTTACTCAACAATCATTACTGGGCAGCAAACATTTGGGTAAGATTTGTTGAATGAATTAATGAATAAATCAATGAATCAGAACCCATTTTTCCCAGGTTCTAGGGAGGGAGAAAAATAAAATAGTTCCTACTTTCCAAGATCTGATAAAGTGATTTGATTTGTGCCTTCTCTATTAAGTACACAAAGGATACCGATTCTTTTTCTGTTGTGCAAAAATTGGATGTTTTATTTGCCTAATGGCAACCCAATCTCTAGATAATCTCACAAGCACTAGTTTCGATATGTCTAAGACTTATTGAAGCACAATCTATTGCTTTAGCAATGTTCAGACATTTCTAATTTGTCTTAGCCCAATACTTTTTAGAATAAAACAAAGCAAACTAGATGTTTACATTTTTAAATAATTTTAGTATTTTAACCTTGAAATCATGTTGACAATAATTCCCAAGGCCAGGAAAGAAAGTTTTATTTAAAAATAATTATCTTAATATATAACGCTCCTTGGCCATGAAGTATGGAGTTCGGAAAAGAAATGTAGACAGAAAAGGTTCCTGAACCATGTTAGATCCATTAATTTTCCAGCATCAGTTCCTTTCTGTTCTGCCATTCCCCATCCTTCTAGCCTTTACGTTTGTGTTTTATCTGTTGCCCTATAGCCCTTCCTACCACTTCTCTTATTAAATTACTTTCTACCCAACTTGGAGAAGAAGTATTTTTTCTAAAGTATTTACCCTTTTCATGGAGTGGCTGTGAAGAGTGCTTAATATTCCTTGCCTTTGCCTTCTCTCTCTCTCTCTCTCTCTCTCTCTCTCTCTCTCTCTCTCTCTCTCTCTCTCTCTCATCCCATGCAATCTGTAAGACGTTAGGAAGTGTGGGTGTCACTGTGTGAGCAGGCTACATATCATGGTCTGCAGCAACAGGAAGTTATTGTCTTTAACCAAAGGATTCCCTGTCTAATTTCTGCTTTGTGAGTATGTGGAGGAGTTTGCTGAGGAACAGAGGGAAAGGGGGGAATGTGGAGGAGTCAAGCGAGGATAAGGAGGGAGGGAAGAAAGCCAGCCATGGTGGCTGACTTAGGCTTAGTAGCATGACATCATGAAGATGTGTGTAGCCTGATTAAAACACAAGAAAGATAAGTTTTGAAACCCATGACAAAACAAATAGCGCTGTTCCTGTTATCTAAAGTGTTAGTGTTGTAGAAAAATTACAATGTTGAAAATCTTTATCAACCTTCGGTTGATAAAATTCATAAGTGACTCAGTGATCTGAAAAGCACATAGCATTAGTGAGTAGCCAGATAACAAATTTTTAAAAATAATTAGGCATTGTAAAATGGTTTGATAAAAGAAAAACAAAAGAAAAACTTCTCAGATTGTTCTGCTGTTCCAAATCCTTAATTGGGTATTGAAATTCAGTTTTATTTTCCTTGGATTCGAAACTGAATTTTATCTTCAGGAAATAACCTGGAAGGCTATTCTTATTCATTTCCTGCTTTGCGTATACCAAGTTTTAATCAGGAAAATGAAAAGGAAGGAAAAGAATGAAGTATGAAGTCAAATAAAAGACTACTAAAGGGAGTCACCAAAAATGAAAACAAAATACGCAAAAACCAGCTAGAATGTGCTAAAAAATTAGACAAGTTGAAAAATCAAAGCAAGACTTTCATTAGTATGTTCTTTAAATATGCAAATTATTTCTCGGGCTTTGGGTATAAAAATGGGCAGGCATTAATGCTTCCTAGTTAAAATTCTAAGAATGTCTTTTTATAATAATGCCTAGTTTTAAATTGCTATACCATAGTATGGTTTTCTATTTCCTATTTGACATTAAATATGAAGCTTATTTTTTATATAAAATAGGGAATGTTATTAAGAAAAGAACGTTAGCGGCAAGTGTTGGGCATGGGAACTCAGAAACTGCCCACTGCACGTCCTAAGCTGATTTGAGTTACCTCTTTTATAAACAAGGCTGTTTTGTTGGCACTGAATAAGACAGCAAAGTAAATAGGATACAGAGGGGAAATGAGCTTTTCTTGCATATAACAAAAGAGCACACTGCTGAATAAATTAAATGGAACTAAGAAAAGATGAATATACCAGTGCTTTAAAAGCAAAAGGCTAAAAGGCATAAGTAAACAGAACCAAACAAACAGAGTAATGCTGATGGGATTGGAATTTACACTGCCAGCACCACACTTACCATTTTCATTGAATTTCAAAATGGGTCATTGTGTCAGAAGTCCTGCAATGGTGTCATTAAGGATATTTGACTGTTCAGGAAAAAACATGCCTTATCTCAGGGAATTGTCATCACCTGTACTTCAAAAATAGTCCATCCTAGTTTTCTGGGTTTTTTTGTTTTGTTTTGTTTTTTAATGACATATTACTTGTAATTTGTCTTTACAAATAAAAATTAAGAGGATAGGATTATTACCAAGTTTTCTCCCACAACCAGTGCTTTATGACTGCAGGACTAATAGGAAAGAAAAACAAAAACAGTACCATTAGCTTCACAGAAAGAAAGTAGGACTACTTCCGTTTCTTAATCCAAATTGGCTGTTAGTGCTACGAACACCACGGCTTCAGTAAAGAAATCTCTCTGGTTTTGCCTCAGTTGTTATCAGATAATCTTTCGATGTTTGGTGTAATGTCTACTTTTAGACATTAAATGTCTTTTTTTTCTCCTCCCACGCAGAATGTGAGAACCAACAATCCTTCCAGCAACTCTGGATCCCAGGAGATAAATTGCTGGTTTGCTAGTCCTCCAAGAACTTTGTCAACTCACTGAGAACCCTAAATAAAGGTGAAACAGCTTCCTGTTAGTACTACGAATTTTACTGCTACAGTATTCACATCCTTTCCTTTGCCCAAAGAAACCACCCCAACACATTCCTAAATGCTGAAAACTTCCTAAACATGTTCAATGTACCTCGTGTATTATAAATGCTTTTTTTCTACATTCAGTTCATCTTCTCTGGTGCTAATTGTTCCCAGAATATTTCTGAATTTGTTTTTTTAATTCACTCTTGAGAGCAATGGACTATAAGTGCATTCTAATTGCTTAGAATATTCTTCTTCTATATCTCTGATAGTTGTGTATCCAATTCTTTTAACATTAGTGATTGGGCTCTTCTTATTGTCTATTCAAATAGAAGACGGAAACTGCAAAAAATCTGGACTCTGTTTATGTACAGAATTTGGAGCATAATTATTTTTCATAAGGAAGCTTTATAGGTTTTTTGGACTCTTTATGGCTCCTACTATCACACTGAGAAAATTGGATTTAGATAAATGTATATGACTTTTTACACACTTTTAGCAATGTCAGAGTAAACACTGTTCAGTATCCCAAATGCCTGTAACACAGGATTTCAGTGAAGGATTTTGCTTTTCATCCAGTGGCAGATAGTCTACCTCCCCTGGGTTTCATTCATTTAACAAATGTGTATTAAAGGTCACTAATGTTTTGGGCATTGTTTCAGCTTGCAGGACTATGAACAAATCACACGACATGTCAGTCCTTATGGAGCTTACGTCCCAGAAGGGGAGAGAGACAATACACTAACAAATTAACATGCTGCATAGTATCAGGTAATGGTGAATGTTATGAAAAACACTATGGTACGCTATACAGTGAGTATGAAAGGGCTATTTTAGATGGGTGATCAGGAAAGGCTTCTCAAAGAGGGTGGCATTTGAGCAGAGACATTAGTTTGTGCTTCAAGTGACTTGGGGCTCCTGTTGGAATGACTCACTAACTCCTACAGTGCTTATTTGTCTAGCTGATGATATTCTCGAGCCCTGCTAATGACATTACAATGAACTGAAGCCCTATGTCTGAATAAGGGTCTATCTGACAACTTAGTAAGACTTTCTATGACTGAGACCATGCTGGATTTGTAGCACTACAGGTGAAATATGAGATCAACATTAGGTAACATGACAGTAATTAAATATAATAGTATAATGATGATGGTGGAGATGATGATGATATACGAATACAATAAAAGGCACTCTGAAGATAAATTTTTTAAACCTATCATAAGTACACAGTTTGTTCTTGTTTTTAGATACTTCACTAGGCCCCCAAATTCCACATATTTTCCTACTATTTTTCCTATAAAAGTAAATTTTAATAATTTCTGCAGTTTGTCACATGTTGATTATAACAGAATATGGTAGACCACAGCTCAATAACAGCCTTTGACGCGTATGATGGATACTTTTAAGGGTGAGTCATTTAACCTCATTGCTTTTTAATGAATACTTGTATATCTTTCTCTACTGGTTACTTGGAAAGCTGCATTGAGATTGCACTTGTTCCTGGATAGTGTAATAACAGTTTCAGGTGTAAAGAATAAACTGCCAGGTGGAATCTAGAGGCCAACTGCACTCGTACATTTCCAAGTTTCTTGTGAAGACTTTGGTGAAATAATAAGGCAAATTCTAATTTACAAAGACGTTGGGGGACAAAAGATAAATATAGTCTAAATGCCATACTAACACTTTTATATTTTACTTCTCATCCCTCTTTATAATGGTTACATTCCATTAGATTTATCCTTTGATTTGGTTCTTTTTTGAACATGATTATTTATTCTTCATGTTGACTTTTTGTTTTACCTTTCCCTATGACTTTTCATGATATTTAAATAACTTCAACTAATCAATAGGAGTTTTTTTCCCTTTTAATTATGGTGATTATGTCGAAGAATTAATTTGTCTCTTTCATAGAAACAAAATTAAATCTAAATTTGGTCATCTATTATTTGTTATTTTATATAAAAAATACTTGGGTAATACGAACTGCTCATTAAAGTTAATTTTACTATCTCTTTTGTTGTTAAATGTCCTTTTTGCTTACTGACCTTTAAGAGAATTAATTAAGTGAAATGGGTCCAAGTAATATAAGACCTCAAATATATTTACTGTAAAAATTGGGCTTATGCATCAATAGAAAAATAATCTTTAAAAGAATATTTTCTAGCATAACTCTTTGGACAAAAGATAGTTTATCTTATGATTTATTAATGCTAATTGAATAGTTATTTAGCTGAAAACTTCCTTGAGTATGACTATGAGTCTTGTTCAAGAAAACTTGAGCTGAAAATCTAGAATGATCAGGTTACAGTTTATAAGCTGAATGGGTCTTCTACCATACATTATCTTTATTTTGTGAAGATAACTTATTTAACTTTTTAAATTATGCTAGAAACTACCCTTTATTAAGCTTTACTATATATAAATAAACTGAATTCTGCTTAAACAGAAGAATAAACAGCAAATGAGTTTCCAATAAAGAATTTATCTTTTGGGTCCATGAAATGAAACTGAAACAGAAAGGAGCGTGTTATGGATTGCTGCCAGTTCAATTAGTAGTTAAAAGGACAACTCAGAAGGAGTTGGGCCAACAACCTGAAATTTAAATAAATATGATCAAGGAGTCAGAGAGTAACAGAATCTTGAGAACTCCTGAGTTTAAAAAGAACTTGAAAGTACATGAAATAACAACTACCTAATGCTTATCTCCCCTAAAATACCTACTAAATGGCTGTCTTCCAGTCTATAATTTGACACATACAACAAGCAAATCATTACCACACTACTGTTTTTTATATTTCTGTTAAAAGTTATTGTAATAAAATCAAGCCTACTGACATTCATTCTCGTGTTATCGTTAGGGGGTTTAATAGAACCAGTCTTATTAGATGGAACATATGAACTATCCACTCTTTGAAGACAGCAATGAACACTGTGGAGCCAAGTGAGGCTACCACTCCTCCTTCATTCTTGAGTCTAGAAACCATTTCTATTAATGTGACCTAGAGAGACATTAGCCATTGTGGTAAACATTATACATTTGACACAAAGTAAATTCAGGGATAACTGTAACCTCAACGTTAGTTTTAACAATGTTATTGATAAGTCATGTATGCCAATTAAAATGATTTAGAATCTAATTCTGCCACCTTTTCAGTTTATCTTTTGTTCCTCTCAGAATCACATTACATAGGTAAATGAGTTGAGAATATGCTTATAATTTGGTTCTAATCATTACAAACATATTGAAAAGAAGAGGTATAAAGATCTAAGCATTTGACACACCCTAGAAATTTCCAGATTGATGTTGATCTTTCAATCAGTGTCATTTGGTACAGCCACTTAACTAGTTTGTAATTTACCTAATCATACTAGAATTTAACTATTTCTCCATTTTGACAAGAAATGTATCATTGAGATGCCTTTTTATGTTAATTCATATTCAGCTATCCTTTCTGTTACAAATGACTTATCTTTGAACTTAATGCCACTAAAAAAAGAAATAGCATTGTTTACTCTTTTTTTCCCCTTCTTTACTTTCCCTTCTTCACTTTCCCCTTCTTTCCTTCCCCTTCTTTACTTTCCCCTTCCTTCCACAATCCAGTCAATCACCAGGTATAACTGATTTCCTTTTAAATATATTGATTTAATGTTCCCACTAGCACATTTCTCCAAGCATACTTCACATCAGCCTTCTAACCAGACTGGGTGGATCCATGTTTGAGGAGATCTGAAGTTAATACAATTTGTGGAGTCCTCTTTAAGAAAAATAATACAAAATTACAGAAATAAATTGTATATTGTAAGTGACCAGTGCAAGGGAGGAAACTTGAGGCTTAGCTTCATAGTAATGCTGCCTCTGCACCTCATTGATTGGTAACAAGACTGACAAGGTCCATGCGCCCATGGCACTTACACTCTAACCATAGGACATAATTCTACTGCGTGAAGACCAGCAGCAGATTATGGTCTTTGGGTGCTGACTTAATATGTGCATAATATTGGCACAAAAGATAGGAAGTTAGCCTTAGCCCTTAAAAGACTGTGATTGACAACTAATTTCCTTTCTCCCCTCCTTTTTCTTCCCCTCCCCTCCTTTTCTTTCTTGCTGTCTTTTATTTTCTGTTTTCTTTTTTGGACTCCTATTAGGATCCCTCTTCATCCTAACCCACACCCCAACCAGAGCTACCTTCCCCAACTTGACCTTGATTTCTTCCTTAATGTTTTAATTGAAGGTCTCTGACCCCTTGAAAGCTATTTTCCAAACTTCTCGTTCTTAGTCTTCTGTCTTCCTAGCCCCTCAGGGCTGCCAGCAGCACGAGCAGGCAGGGACAACGTGAGGTTGAGAAAGCAAGGACTGAAGTGGCATGTTCTATGCTCTTTATAGCAGCCTAGCTCTTTGTGGACGTTAGGAGACACTGTGGGACCATATTGTGTTTTTGCCGTTTTATAAAAGCCAATATTCATTATGATACTGAATATTTGAACATCAATCTATTACCTTAAATTGCATGTGCATGAGACCCTTGACATTCGCTCTCTCTGAATTTCCACTATTATACTGTAAAAGTTATATTTTGAATAACTATCATCTCTTAAAATATAAGCCTGTGAAAATGAGCCACCTGTATCAGAAATAATGAGGAAGCTTTTTCAAATGCCACTTCCTGGGTCCTGTCCCACTAAGTGGAAGAAAGAATAGAAAAGGGCTTTGTGGAAAACGACAAGGCCAGTGGGTCTCCAATTTTAGGGAGAGCCAGAGTCACCTGGAGAGCTGGCTAAAACAGATTGCTCAGCCTCAACTCAAGAAGATTCAGCCGGTTCAGGGTGAAGCCTGAGAATTTGCATTTCTGACAAGCTCCCAAATGATTCTGATGCTGATGGTACAGGAACTAAGCTCTGAGGAGCAGTGGACGAGGCCTTCCATGAGCTCCGTGACGTGTACAGCGGCAGACTCCCACCACAGATTCACCATTCAAATAGATGTCTCTGCAAAATTACAAATCACTGCCTGTCACAGATTTAACAATCTACTTGTAAGTGGTCAATTTTAAATCCATCAAAGCTAAGAGCTTACTGAACTTTATCTGCCTTTTAACAGTGGAGTACTAAACTAAAGTTTAACCTTTATCTCTTTTATAAGGGACACATAGGTTCTTTTATTCAAGCCCTGGACAATACCATAATTAAGATGAAAATCCAATGACAATGAACCAAATACAAATATCAAGCTTTTATGTAAATTTCCAACTGAATATTTGCTTCTATGAATTAGAACTAAAATGGTCATTTATTTTAAATCTATCACAGTGTGGCAAGAACTGTGTATTGGCAACTTTTGCTAGAATATTTGCAACTGCAAAATCTCAATGACTTATAGTAATAAAGATTTATTTCTTAGTCATGTTATAATTCATCTGTGGTCAGCTGTAGCTCCACTCTACCTATCTTATCATTTCGGGTGTGTGTTATGTGCCATGAGTCAGCTGTGATTCCTGGTGCCCCTATAAATCAGTGACGTCCACAATGTCCTGTCCTCAACAGCCCTACTCAGCACCTGTAGACTCACACGTACAGTTTCTTTTATGGAGTCAGCCTATCTCATGTTTGATCTTCCTCTCTTCCTGCTACCTTCTGTTTTTCCAAGCATTGTTGTCTTTTCCAAAGAACCTGCCTTCTCATGATGTATCCGAAGTAGGATAACTTCAGTTTTGTCATGTTTGTCTCCTGGGATGTTTCAGGCTTAACTTGCTCTAGGACCCACTTGTTTGTCTTCCTCGCTGTCCAGGGTATCCATACATCTCTCTTCCAACACCATATTTAAAACAAATCATTTTTTTTTTTCTATCAGCCTTCTTCACTGTCCAACTTCAGCATCCATACATAGGTTGGTGCAAAAGCAACAGCAGTTTAAAAAGTTAAACAATATTGCAAAAACCCCAATTACTTTTGCATCAACCTAATAATTGGGAATATGAGTGTGAGAATGACCTTAGTCTTGGTCTCTAATAAGACATCTTTACTGTTGGTGATCTTTTCTAATACTTCCATTTTAGGCATACCATTGCCACGGCAGAGAGAGGAACAAATTGCTGAAACACATTATGGCTCTTAAAGCTTCTGCTTGGACATAGTGTATGCCACTGCTGCTTATATTCCATTGGGTAAATAGTCACATGGCCCAAACTCATGTTAGTGTATAATATGACCACATGTGAGGATATGTAATCCTACAGGTTGGGCATTAAATAATTGGAAATAAAAGTACAATATTACATACTAGAAACTAAGCTTTTCATTTAGCTCTAAATAGTCCAGAGAGTATGCCCAGGGATCTCAGTGATGGATATAAGACTCCAAAACAAAGAACAAATATTTATTATGTGCCCACTCTATATTAGAAAAAAAGGCAAGGCCAAATAATGGACAAAATGAAAAAGAAAGAGCATTACGAGAGTTCTGGTCAGTCCATCCCTGAAAATGAAAACTGTTGGCCAAGCTCTTTGATTTTCCATCAGCAACGCAGAATTAGAAAACATCCCATAACCTTTAAGGATATTATAAGCATTCATTAATTTTCTGAGAGGTTAGCAGTTTCTCCCAAGGTATTTTCAATGTTCTGTGTTCCTTCAGAAAAAAAAATTGCTCAAAAGTATACATTTATTTTTAGTTGTTATTAAAGTCATAGCATTGTACTTACTCTGGACAGAATATCTGAAAACTTAATTTTTGACCTTGTCACAGCAATGTTAAATTGCTTTAAACTTTCTTTTTTACTTTGACAGTTTATGTATCCTTTACTATTAAATAAATAGGGACAAAGGCACCTGGTAATAAAATTAATCTTGATCTCATTTCTAAACTTAATATCATCTTATGTACTAATTAATATACATATAATTAATACCTGGAATAACACATTTTACTCTTCTCGCGTAGTTTTTCTACTACACTATTTTCTGTGTACATTTAAAAAAAATGCTTACCCACTGAATTTTTTTGTTCTACAAGGAAGAAATTCTAATTGCTCTTTTACGATAGGCAGCAGCTGAGATATCAAGACTATAAGTACTGTTATACCAAATCTCTCCTGGACACTTCACTGGTAGCTTGCTGTTATGACAATGTAGTGAATGATTGAATTTTTTCAATAATTGAAATTGAAGTTTTTAATCTGGCAATTCCCAAGTGTCAAGAGCTATTGACATAAAATTGAAGGTGCTATTTGCTTACCAGCTGCCACACTAAACAGGACAACTTGTAATTTCCATGACCACTGTAATCCAACACTAATGGAAGGGTGCCCGGATGAATCTAAGTGACAATTCACAACAGCTCTCTGGGGTCTGAGACAAGAACCATGACAACAATTGCCAGTGTGAAAGGAGTCAGCCAGAAATGGATCATTTCTCAGAGGAGTGCAGGCCCAATAAGCAATTGAAAACATAATGCAACATGGCTGTAATTTACTGGACCTACATGTACATTTCCTTTTCTCTTAAATCATGTTTTTTACCACCTTATTATTAATACATGAACTGTATACCTTCAAAGATCTTCTGATGCACTATCTCATTCTCTCCTTACAGACTTTCTGGTCATATCCACTTTGACAATAAAGAAAGTACATTTCAGAAAATTTAGGGAACTTCTTCCAAAGTCACACATTTAGTTAACAAATGAATTGGAACTTGGTCCTCCATTTCATATTCTGATGCCCTTTACGCTAAACCATGGCTGCCTACTACTGATTGTAAAAAATAATCAAATTGCCTTGCAATCAGTTCAGTTCCCTCACTAAAACTTCTGAGAGCACTGAATGGATTATTTTTAATCTCATGTCTTTTACTACATAGAAATGATCTGCATGTCTATCACATACCCATTTATTGGAAGTGTTTAAAAATAGCCCAATCTTGCTGCTAGGCATAAAATCTACTGATCAGAGTAGGTTTGATACATTTCCAAACTTACAGAAAGTGTTTCCTATGTGCATCTGTAGGTTTGAATTTGTCAGGAGGGTCTACCAGATATCTGAATCACATATTCCACAATTGAGACACCAGATTTGAGCTCAGATGATGTATCTGTTGTCACCTCCCCCCACACCTCTCAAAGTTACCTGAATCAATGCAGTCAATTAGGAGAGGCAAAGAGATGTGTTTAGGAAAGACAGGAGTTGTTTACTTTTTTGTCTATTATTTTTCTCTAAGTGACTTTGCTAGTTGTTATGAATAATAGTATAAGAAATATAAGACCTGGTCTTTGCTGTAGAGAACATACTACAATCTAGATGGGGAGATAGGACAAAGATGTCAAAGATAACTAACAACGCATATGAGTTAATTCTTTCATCATATATTCAACATATGGGTATTGGACAATAAACTTGTGCCAGGTAAACTTGTGCTATGCTAGAGATGATGGAAACATAAAGCAACAAAATAGAGGAGGCAGCAGTGTAAATATTAAAGTAATATGGATGCTCCATATTCTCAAAGAACAAAATATGAGACTTCAAAGGAGACATTAAAGCAATCTAGATGCCATATACCTTAAAGAGATAGAGGATTATCCTGGTATTTTCATGGAAGACCAACCGAGGCTCTAAAGAATGGGTAAAACCAAGAAGAGAAAGTGGTTTTTTTTAAGATTTTATTGGGGGAAGCGAACAGCACTTTATTGGGGAACAGTGTGTACTTCCAGGATTTTTTCCAATTCAAGTTATTGTCCTTTCCATCATAGTTGTGGAGGGTGCCGTTCAGCTTTATGTCCAGTTGTCGTTGTTAGCTGCAGGGGGCACAGCCCACCATCCCTTGCAGGAGTCAAACTGGCAACCTTGTGGTTGAGAGGACGCATGCTCCAACCAACTGAACCATCTGGGAGCTCAGTGGCAGCTCAGCTCAAGGTGTATTCAATCTTAGTTGCAAGGGGCAGAGCCCACCATCCCTTGCGGGAGTCAAGGCGTCGAACCAGCAACCTTCAGGGTTAGGAGCACAGAGCTTCAACAGCCTGAGCCACCGGGCCGACCCAAAAAAGTATTTTAGATTAGGAGATTGATATATGCAAAGTTATAGAAGATGAAAATGAGCAAGACTTACCTAGAAGGGAGTAATGAGTAATGCACTCTATAGAAATGCATTCTATCTATTACAAGGGAAGAAGTGGGAAAAGGGATTGAGATGAATCAGTGGAAAGTTTTGAAATTACAAGTTAATAAGTTTAGGTATTTTGTTGCAGTGGGGCTCCATCAAACTTACGAAATAGAAGAATAGCATGAACAAAGCAGCAGTCTAAGAAAATTAATCTGGTTATGGTATGCGAAACGGATTGTGGTAAAGGGTTTGGGGAAGAATATCAAGAGTGGGTAAGAGTTGAGTATATTGATTTGGAGGGGGCTCAAGGTAGCCTTTTGGGGTGTGGAACAGTATCTATGTCTTGATTTGGTGGTTGGTTACACAAGCACATACATATACAAAATGTCAACAAGATGGTCATTTGATATTTGCTTACTGTAGTGAATATAAAATTTACTTCAATACAGAAGAACTAGTACAAGAAAAACAGAGTGCTTATGGAGAGTGGGGAGAATGGAGATTGAGTGTTCTCTTTCCCTCATCTCTCATATCTAATCTATCTGTAAATCTAATAGATTCTATCTACAAATCATATTCTGAATCCATCCACCTCTCTCTATCTCTACTGCTTCCTTCCTAGTTCAAGTCAATGATATCTCAACTGGAATATTCCAACCTTCCTAACTACCTTTCTGCTTCTACTCTTACCCCATTTCCCTCAGTTTGTTCTTGGTACAGAGGCCAAAGTTAGATCTTTTAGAACAGATATCATCACTCTAGCTGAAACCCCCCCAGGGCTGCCATCAGAGTATAATACAACCGCCTAATTCTGATGTTTCAAGCTCCATGCTACCTGGCCTTTGTCCACCTCCCCCAAATCATTCTATACTATTCCACCCTGCTATGCTCTAGACACCCAGTCCTTTCTTTTCCTCAAATATGCCAAACTCATTCTCAATATAGGGCTTTGGAATGAGTTATTCTTACTTTGGCTGGAATGTTTTTCTCTGTTATTTCTCGGACTCTTTCTTATCACATAAATCTCTGTTTAAATGTCACCTGCTCAGAAAGCAGCCACCTTTTTTATATTCTAGTGAAGGAAGACAGACAATAAATAAACAAATAAAGATATCAACATTAATAAGTGCTTTGCAGAGAACTGAAGTAGCATGACGTGGTCGTGTGACTGAGAAGGCCCTTCCAAAGACCTGCTAAATTATCCCTCGCACCCTCGGGGTTATGTTATCCTTCACTGTGGTATCAGAGAGAAAACATCTCAGAGTCTTGGATATAATACCATCTCTTTACAAACTGACACTTGGTTTTAGCTTCCCTGAAGAAGTTTGCAAGATCCCTCTAATTACCTTGAAGAAAGTTTCATTAACCACAACCTGTACTTGTTCATAGGAGTCTGAGAGATTACGCTCCATTTTAAACTGCTAAAGTGATTCTGTTAGACAAATCACAAACCATTATATCAACCCGAAGACAGTAAAAAGGCAAACAGACAATTCCTTCCTCTTTTATTCCATCTGTAGAATGAGGTTAATGAGATGTTGCAACTTACTACAAAACAGTCTTCCTAAAATGAGTTTGGATATGAAAAGAAAGAATGCAACTGTTTTGTCTTAAATATATGTCACATTTATGCACATTGAATCATCATAGGGTTCACTGATTGTCTGGTAATGTTCTATAGGTTTGCAATGATTCTGACAAATAAACAAAAGCATCTACCATTGCTAAGTCTAGAAACCTGGGGACCAAAAATCCAAGACACTGCCCTTCTCACAAAGCTCAGAATCATCTTGGATTTTTTGTAATGAGTTAAGATATTTTAAAACAAATCTAAACTCATATAGAGAAAGATGAAGAGATCTTTGAGAAAGTATTATTTGGACGTCAAAAGGAATAGCACACACAAATAGAAGATCTCTATTCTTATGATCAGTTTTGTGTATTAGAGGGCCTCATAATGGATAGGAATATCCATTCAAAAGAACATTTTAAGGAAATTTCCCACCACTACTAAATGGTACCAGTGCTGATTTCATAAGGTCACCATACATTTGATGAACTCCTTTCCTTGATAGTTAATATTATAATGCATTTTATATTTTAATGTGGATTGTCTCTTGCTATGTGTTTATTGCCTGTCTTCTGACTGCATTACAGTTGTAATATTCCAAGCATTAAAAAAAAAGTGCTTAAATTCTATTAGGCTGCCTTTTCCTTTTTGTTTGATAATGTTTACTAATCTCATGATTCTTTCAACTATGAGTTACTTTCTGGTCTTTGTATTCCCATTAAGTGCTTACTTACACGATAAAGAAAAATGTTTTTGTTACATTATTGAGGATTTTAATACAAAGTAAAGTGGTTATTATTAAAAGTGTTAAACTTTTAACAAAGGAACACTTTACAATCCTACAAGTTGTCAGATATCTTCAATTTCTAAAGATCAAAAGGCAATTGAATACCTGATTTTCAACTGTCTCATTTTCAGCAAAAATGAAAACATTGCTTGAAAGCTTGAGGCACTTTTTAATAATGGAAAATTGCTAACTTTTTCTTTTTTTACGCATTTAAAAATATTTCACAGAATGCTTTTTATCAGATGTGCATCTTCTGTCAGGAAAAAAACATATACACTTGGGATGAGATCTCAGCATTATTCAAAATTGGAAAAAGGCAGCGGTACCAGAACTAATACTTAAATTTTGTAAATTATGCTAGGATTAAGTTAATATTAACACTAGAATATTGCTGTGGCTAGAAGGAGAAAAATGGCGGCGTGAGGTGAGCCTCTGTAACGCTCCCCTGGAATTTACAACGAATCGGACAACAATAACTCCACAAAGGACTCCTTGCACAGCAGACAGGGAAGACGAAGAGGCCGACTACTGAATTCACCTCCAGGTGGGTGAATCGCGCGAGCGGGGGAGGAGGGAGAGGAGAAGTGCGGAGACGGAGCTGCGCGGGCGCAGGACACAGACCTAGCTCAGTGCTCGGAGCTCGCTGCTCCCGGATCTTCCGCAACTGCGGGAGAGGGAAGGACTCGGACTGCTAGGGCTCCGCTTACGGCCCACAGGGCTGAGGGGGCAGCATATAGCACGGCTGAACCCAACGCTCGCTCACGGCAGACCTCGGAGCAAAGACTGAGGGAAGAGAGCTGAAATCGGTGGTTTAAGCCCTCACTGCCGAGCTGAGAACGGAAGCCTTAGGCACTGAGACTAGCCGCCCCCTCCCTACCCTCCCAGAGCTCGCCCCGCCCCCACCTGCCCGGTGCTAGAAGCGATAAAGTAGCAGTGTCGGATCAAAGGACAGAATATTTGCTGCTCTGAGAACTGTGGACCGCAGACACAGATTCGCAGCTCAACTAGTTCCGGCAAAGGGGAGGGAGCTGTGGAAGCAGGACTGGCTGTGGTGGTGGTCGCCGCCATTCCTCTGGGCCACCTCTCACAACTCACCCCGCCCCTAGCCCCACCTATCTGGGCGGATCCCTGCAGGAGTAAACAGAACTGCTGAAACAAACGGGCTCTGAATCTGGTGCAGAAAGAGCTTTGGAACTCCAAAAGCTCTTCGCATACCTATCAACCTGTTGCAGAAGACACTCCTGTAGATGTCTAGGAAGAGAAATAGTAAATCAGTGATTGCCATGAATAACCAAGGCAACAAGATAGCTCAGAAAGAAAGTGAAAAGTCTCCAGAAAAGGAACTTAGAGATATGGACCTTTGTGATTTAAATGACAGAGAATTCAAGATCGCAATTCTGAAAAAACTGAACGAGATGCAAGAAAACACAGAAAGGCAGTTTAATGAACTCAGAAACACAATCAAAGAACACCATGAGCATTTTACAAAAGAGATTGAAATCTTGAAAAAGAACCAAATAGAATTTCTGGAGATTAAGAACTCAATAGAAGAAATTAACAATAAAATATCCAGCTTAGGTAGTAGAGTTGACCAGATGGAGGAAAGAATCAGTGACATCGAAGATAGGAACCTGGAATTTACACAGAGGGAAGAAGAAAGAGACTTGAGACTTAAAAGAAATGAAAGAACTCTACAAGAACTTTCTGACTCCATCAGAAAGAGCAATATAAGAATAATGGGCATACCAGAAGGAGAAGAAAGAGGGAAGGGAACAGAGAATATATTCAAACAAATCGTCGATGAGAACTTCCCAAACTTGTGGAAAGAACTGGATCCTCGAATCCAAGAAGCAAATAGAACACCTAATTACCTCAATCCCAACAGGCCTTCACCAAGGCACATTGTATTGAAGCTGTCTAAAATCAATGACAAAGAAAGAATCCTCAAGGCAGCCAGGGAAAAGAAGACGGTAACTTACAAAGGAAAGCCCATTAGATTATCATCAGATTTTTCAGCAGAAACTCTACAAGCTAGGAGGGAATGGAACCAAATATTCAAACTATTGAAAGAGAGAAATCATGAGCCAAGAATAATATATCCAGCAAAGATCTCCTTTAGATATGAAGGAGGAATAAAGACCTTTCCAGACATCCAGAAGCTGAGGGAATTTTCTAATACACGACCTGCACTACAAGAAATACTAAAGGAGGCTATTAGACCACCATCAACAGGGACAACTTGTGGCAACCGAAACATAAAAAGGGGGAGCGTAAAGGCCTGAACCAGAATATGGGAATGGAGAAAGTAAGCGTACTGAAGAAACTGGAATACTCTAAATATCAAACTTTCTTTTACATAAACTCAAGGGTAACCACTCAAAAAACATCCAAATCTGAAATATATACTGTAATAAAAGAAGAAACAGAGGGAAACATCATAGAATACCACCACACAGAAATAACAGACAACAACAAAAAGGCAAAGAAACAATGGAGATACAGCCTTACCAGAAAACTAAAGACAGAATGACAGGAAATCCTCACATATCAATAATCACCCTAAATGTAAATGGACTGAACTCACCAATAAAGAGACACAGAGTAGCAGATTGGATCAAAAAACTAAACCCAACCATATGCTGCCTACAAGAGACACATCTCAGCTACAAGGACAAGCATAGACTCAAAGTGAAAGGGTGGAAATTGACACTCCAAGCAAATGGTACCCAGAGAAAATCAGGTGTTGCCATAATGATTTCCGATGAAACAGACTTCAGGGTGAAAAAGATAACAAGAGACAAAGATGGACATTTCATAATGGTAAAGGGGACTATACAACAAGAAGACATAACAGTCATCAATATTTATGCCCCCAATCAGGGAGCACCGAAATATACCAAGCAACTACTAACAGAACTAAAGGGAGAAATTGACCAAAACACAATTATACTAGGGGACTTAAATACATCATTGACAGCTATGGATAGATCATCCAAACAGAAGATAAATAACGAAATCGCAGCCCTAAATGACACATTAGATGAATTGGACATAATTGACATATATAGAGCACTTCATCCTAAAACATCAGACTATACATTCTTTTCTAGTGTACATGGAACATTCTCAAGGATAGACCATATATTGGGACACAAAATCAGCCTCAGCAAATTTAAGAAGATTGAAATCATACCAAGCATATTCTCTGATCACAAAGCTTTGAAATTGGATATCAACTGCAAAAAGAAAGCAGGAAAAAACACAAATACATGGAGATTAAACAACATACTTTTAAAGAACGACTGGGTCAAAGAAGAAATTAGAGGAGAGCTCAAAAGATACATAGAAACAAATGACAATGAAAATACATCCTACCAAAATGTTTGGGATGCCGCGAAAGCAGTTTTAAGAGGGAAATTTATATCATTACAGGCCTATCTCAAGAAACAAGAAAAATCCCAAATAAATAATCTCATGTTACACCTTAAAAAACTAGAAAAAGAAGAACAAGCGAAACCCAAGGTCAGCAGAAGAAAGGAAATAACAAAAATCAGAGCAGAACTAAATGAACTAGAGAACAAAAAGACAATAGAAAAAATTAATGTGACAAAAAGCTGGTTCTTTGAAAAGATTAACAAAATCGACAAACCCTTGGCTAGACTCACTAAGATAAAAAGAGAGAAGACACTAATTAACAAAATCAGAAATGAAAAAGGGGAAGTTATCACGGACACCACAGAAATACAAAGGATTATCCAAGAATACTATGAAGGACTATATGCCACCAAATTTAATAACTTAGAAGAAATGGACAAGTTCCTAGAAACATATAGCCTTCCAAGGCTGAATCATGAAGAACTGGAAAATCTTAACAGGCCGATCACCAGTAACGAAATTGAATCAGTCATCAAAAACCTTCCCAAAATCAAAAGTCCTGGACCAGATGGCTTCACCAGTGAATTCTACCAAACCTTCAAAGAGGATCTAATACCAATCCTGCTCAAACTCTTCCAAAAAATTGAAGAACAGTCAGTACTCCCTAACTCATTTTATGAGGCCAACATTACCCTGATACCAAAACCTGGTAAGGACAACACAAAAAAAGAAAACTACAGACCTATATCTCTGATGAATACAGATGCTAAAATCCTAAACAAAATTCTAGCAAATCGAATACAACAATGCATTAAAAAGATTATTCATCACGACCAAGTGGGGTTCATCCCCGGGGCACAAGGATGGTTCAACATTCGCAAATCCATCAATGTGATACATCACATAAACAAAATAAAGGACAAAAATCATATGATTCTATCAATTGATGCAGAAAAAGCATTTGATAAGATACAACATCCATTTATGATTAAAACACTTACTAAAATTGGTATAGAAGGAAAATACCTCAACATAATAAAGGCCATATACGACAAGCCCTCAGCTAATCTCATAATTAATGGTAAAAAGCTGAAGCCCTTTGCTCTACGTTCAGGAACACGACAAGGTTGTCCCCTATCACCTCTGCTTTTCAACATAGTGTTGGAAGTCCTCGCCAGAGCTATCAGGCAAGAGAAAGAAATAAAAGGCATCCAAATTGGGAATGAAGAAGTTAAATTGTCACTCTTTGCAGATGACATGATGCTATATATAGAAAACCCTAAAGACTCCACCAAAAAGCTATTAGAAACAATCAATGAATACAGTAAAGTTGCTGGCTACAAAATCAACGTACAAAAGTCCATTGCTTTCCTATATACCAACAATGAAATCTCAGAAAAAGAGATAGAAAAAACAATTCCTTTTGCAATTGCAGCAAAAAGAATAAAATACCTAGGAATAAACTTAACCAAGGATGTGAAGGATTTATATGCTGAAAACTATAAGACATTTTTGAAAGAAATTGAAGAAGACACAAAGAAATGGAAAGACATTCCGTGCTCATGGATTGGAAGAATCAACATAGTTAAAATGGCCATATTACCCAAAGCCATATACAGATTTAATGCAATCCCCATTAAAATCCCAATGGCATTTTTTAAAGAAATAGAACAAAAAATCATCAGATTTGTTTGGAACCACAAAAGACCCCGAATAGCCAAAGCAATATTAAAAAAAAAGAACAATACTGGAGGTATCACACTCCCTGATTTTTCCTTGTACTACAGGGCTACAATAATCAAAACAGCTTGGTATTGGCGGAAAAACAGACACATAGACCAATGGAATAGAATTGAGAACCCAGAAATAAAACCACATAAATATGGACAGATAATTTTTGACAAAGAAGCTAAAAACATACAATGGAGGAAAGACAGCCTCTTCAATAAATGGTGCTGGCAGAATTGGATAGCTACGTGCAAAAGAATGAAACTGGACTGCTATCTGTCACCATGTACCAAAATTAATTCAAAATGGATCAAAGACTTAAGCATAAGACCTGACACAATAAACTGCATTGAAGAAAACATAGGTACTAAACTTATGGACCTTGGGTTCAAAGAGCATTTTATGAATTTGACTCCAAAGGCAATGGAAGTAAAAACTAAAATAAACAAATGGGATTATATGAAACTGAAAAGCTTCTGCACAGCAAAAGAAACTATTGACAAAATAATGAGGCAACCAACTGAATGGGAGAAGATTTTCGCAAACAGTTCCTCTGATAAGGGGCTAATATCCAAAATATACAAGGAACTCATGAAACTCAACAACAAAAAAACAAACAACCCAATTGAAAAATGGACAGAAGACCTAAAGAGACATTTCTCCAAAGAGGATATACAAATGGCAAATAGACATATGAAAAAATGCTCAACATCGCTAATCATCAGAGAAATGCAAATGAAAACCACAATGAGATATCACCTCACCCCAGTCAGAATGGCTTTCATCAACAAAACAAATAGTAACAAGTGTTGGAGAGGCTGTGGAGAAAAAGGAACTCTCATACACTGTTGGTGGGAATGCAGACTGGTGCAGCCGCTATGGAAGGCAGTGTGGAGGTTCCTCAAGAAATTACGAATAGAATTACCATATGACCCAGCAATCGCTCTCCTGGGTATCTACCCCAAAAATATAAAAGCATTTCTCTATAGAGACACGTGTACGCCAATGTTCATTGCAGCTTTGTTTACGGTGGCCAAGACATGGAAACAACCAAAATGTCCTTCGATAGATGAATGGATAAAGAAGTTGTGGTACATATACACAATGGAATACTATTCGGCGTTAAGGAAAGATGATATAGGAGCATTTGTGACAACATGGATGGATCTCGAGAAAATAATGCTAAGTGAAATAAGTCAGACAGAAAAAGCAGAGAACCCTATGATTTCACTGATATGTGGTATATAAACCAAAAAGAACAAGACAAACAAATGAGAAACAAAAACTCATAGACACAGACAATAATTTAGTGGTTACCAGAGGGTAAGGGGGTGGGGGGAGGGTGATGAGGGTAAGGGGGATCAAATATATGGTGATGGAAGGAGAACTGACTCTGGGTGGTGAACACACAATGGGATTTATAGACGATGTAATACAGAATTGTACACCTGAAATCTATGTAAATTTACTAACAATTGTCACCCCAATAAAATTAATTAAAAAAAAAAAAAAAAAAAAAAAAAAAAAAAAAAGAATATTGCTGTGAAAATCAGAATATCAACTGTCAGATTAATGTCATTTTACAACTGACTCTAAGGATATACTTAGTCATGTTGTGACTTAGAAAGTATCAATCTAAATCCTTCATTTTAATAATATTCACCATAATAATGACAAACGAAGATTAAATTTAGCTCTACCTGGAATGTTGCCATTTGTCCTATTTTCTATTAAAAATAATCTCCATTTTATGTAGTTTTTCTGTGCCAAGCACTATGCCAAATATTCTACACGTCTCAATTACTACACAACCTTGTGAAGGAACTATAAGCTGGATGAGGGTAAGTAGTTTGTCTGTTTTGTTCACTGATAACATCTGCTATTTAGAACTGTATCTGCCACATAGTAGGGATTCAAGAAATATTTGTTGAATTGAATGAATTTTACACATGAGGCAAGTGTTACATACATAAATGATAAGTCATATTCCCGTTTGGCTAGATTCTTTCTGACCTTCCACGTCTGTGTCCCTAAAGGTAGTATTTAATATTAATACTAAAATATTGTATCATCTTCCCTTGGGGGACTGAAAGAGAAAGGCAGAAAGCATCAAATATTAATAATCACTTTTGAAAATAATTTTAAAAGATCTTGGATAAAAAATATCAAGCAACTCTCTTAAATTTATTCTTATAGCTCTTTAATATGTTTTATTATAAATTCTTTAGCTTCTTGTTAGGGTGTTGATTGTGATTAGTTAACGCGCGCGCGCACACACACACACACACACACACACACACTCGCACACAATTATATCATTAGTATTCTTGCAGTTCACTTAAAACATCCATATACTTCCTTTCTAAGCTCTTGATCCCTTCCCAAGGCTGGTGACAAACAGCAATTGCTGTTGGCACAAAGCTGAAGGGAAATTGCAAAAAATTATTACATGACCTTGGGATGAATCAATAATCTGAAAAACATGCTGGAAAAGAAGTCATTACCTTTTTACAGCTTTAACAATAGGCTCTGACTCAGATGTCTCTGTCCTGACTTTCCGATTTGAACCGGAGTCCAAGATAAGTTACCACCACTTCCTCATTTATAAATGGGCTTCCTTGGTACCATCCTTTACTTCCCTTATAGGGGCTTCCTAAGGAGTTGCTAAACTGCTATTAAAACACACAGAAAGTTGGAGAAGTTTCTGGAGGATTTCCATATAATTATTGCAAACATTATTTTGAATCAGATTGTGCTCATTGCACGGAATATGAAAAGCAAAACAAGGATTTTCTTTAAAATAGTAGAGTTCTTTCTGACTTTTGAAAGTGAAAAGTCATTTTCACATCCAGTAGATGATTGTAACACTTATAAGTGGTGAACATCTACAGGGAGGACTAATAACTGAAGAAGAGTTACTGTTAAACAGGGCTTTCAAATGAAAATAGGTCTTTATAAGTAATATATTTAAAGTACATTGTAGTTTTATAGAGCCTACAACTGCTGTGACACATAAGGGCTCAGTAAATATTTGTATGACTGAACAAATTTTACTAATGGGGAAAATGCTATGTATACTATGTGAAAATTAGTATTCTTGTCAGACAAAATGCTTACCTTTCATCCCTATCACATGGAACAGTGGAATGTTCCAGAAAAAACTATCTTATCTGTTGAACTATTATAATTCCTTTATTTACTCCTATAACATTGCAGTAATACAACTATACACAAGCAAGCCATTAGTTATAATCTTAAAGATGGCATAGTATTCCTTAAAACTAAAGCTTTATTTGAAAGTTTTACAAGTAGAAGTGAGTAGAAAGTCCAAATACAGGTTAAACTACTATACAAGTTTTCAAATCTAAGATGTCCACTAAGGAAAGCTGTTAAATGTCTGACAGTGAATGAGGTATCTCCTATTTTCTGCTTTTTAAGTAGTAACAAAAGCCTGAGGCAAGTATTGGATTGAAGATCATATTGATCCCAATGTCAAAGTAACCTTTAAGCGAAATTTTTATATGACAGCCTGCTACCTAATCTATTTCAAAGGATTTTTCTGATCACTAATATGTAAGAATGGTATTTAAACACATTCCAATCCTTTTCCGTTAGCAACATTTTTCATATTTTAGTATTGTGTGTGTGTGTGTGTGTGTATGTATATATATATATCTCCAAAAAGATCCAAAGGAACACAGTATAACAAGAATAATTCAGATTCAGATAATTATTCAGATTCAGATAATTAATTCAGATAATTAAGTGTTTTCAAATTAGAAAAGCATTTCTTTATCCTCCTTTCACTGTTATTTACCTTTGCCCTCTTCTTTACTTGTTTGCACCCCTACCTCAGGAAAAGAAATAGGGAAAAGATGTAAAATGTAAAGAAATAAATGTGATGAAAGATTAATTGGGAATATTGAAACCAGTTCTGAAGCAAGAAGTCTGGAGAAATCTGAATTTTTGCTAAAAATGATAAACTATACAAATTCTCTCACACATTAGCTCCTTGAGTAATAGTGATTGTATCATTGAATCCCTCTCTACAGCCTGGAAAGAAATGACTTAGTCCAGGCTTGGAGACAGTGGAGGTAGTGAAGGAGGGCTGACACTGGAACTTCTCACAATGACAATTTATATTTGAAAATAAATGGTGCACTTATAATTTCCCAACATTTGGACTTCCTTGTTCATTTTCAGGTTTACATTACTTGTTTTAAACACAAAACAATGTGCTTATTTGTGTTGCAAATATATGTAAATATGAACTAAATGTAATTCCCAGAGAATTGTGGTCCATTTGCCTTTAAACCTATTTGTGTGTAAATATTTTCTCATTTTAGTTAGTATTAGTTTTTGGGTGCAATCAAAAAGCAACTGCTCTGTGGTTCAACTTTGTGGTTAAAGTGTGGAATATGTGAGGCTTACGAAAAGGGCATTCCCCTAAAAGTTTATTGCAAGTACTGAACCTAAACTTTTAGGGCAAATAAGCCCATAAATTTTAATAAAGTGCTGGGGTTTAAGGCAAATGAAGTGGAAAACTCTCAGAACTGTGCTGACTTAAGCAGGTTTCTGATTTGTATATGACGTTGATCATTTGCCATGGCTTTTCAAATCACTGGTTATATAGCCAAATGCACATAAAAAATAGTTACGTCTTGGTTTGTTTCAGATATTAAAAACTCTATCTCAAAAGTTGCTTTCATAGAGCATAAAACACACTGAGATACTGAGATCCTAGTTTGCATATATATTTATGGTATGTCTATGAATCTGTGTATTTAAGTCTGAGGATCTTAATGACTTATGGGTCAGTAAGCACGATTGGTTAAAATTAAAAGATGATGCTAATGTGTTCAATATCATGGGTAGGAATCTTACAAGGGAGAATTCCCATTGAGGTATATATAATTTTTCTATATTTTACAGCTGTCTGCTTTAGCTTGGCTGACTATTTCTAAAATGTCTCATTGATTACAAAGAATGGCATAAAAAAGTGTCAAGAATTTCAGCCATGTAAATACAAGTAATCAGCAAGTTACGTAGCACAGTGTTACATACATGTTAGCTATCATTATTACTATTACACAATAGATTAAAGATAACCAGAAGATCAGTTCTTATGAATAGCAAATAATACCAACTTCATAAATGAAGGGTTATACACAATGATAATAAACAGCTACAATTTTAAAACATATGATAGATGTTGACAGCTAAATACACATGTTCATGCCCACTAAAAAACTGACCTATTTTAGTATCTATGGGAGATGATCCTATTGGAAAATGCTATCTTGAAGTGACATATTCTATGGATAGTTTTCTTAAGGAGATATTTACAGTAACAGAGAGGAAAGAATTCTATTCTCTTTGCTATTTGCAGATTTCCTAGTAGATGTGCCCAGTATCTAGCAAGGGATCATAGTACTCTTAATGCAAAACACACAATTTTCAATATGCATTTTTGCTACAGAAGTTATTGTGATTTCAGTTATATGTATAATTTTTTCTTTTCTTTTCTTTTCTTTTTTTTTTTTTTTACAACTGCTCTAATAAGAAGAGTATAACATGATATACTCATGATGGTTGGATAGAGGCTCTTCTCCAACCAATTATCTACTTCTCCGGACAACAGAACTGGAAGGAACCTTAGTGAGTCTCCAGAACTTTGTGATGGAATGCTCTATTTAATAGCATATTAAAACCAGAATTCAGTCTTCTTGGCTGCCAGGCCAGGACCCTTTGTCCTTTACAGAGGCCTCTGTGCAGAAAGGTGTCTTCCTGGTGCCCCCACACTAGAGAGTATGATAATGGACTTGAGAAAGTCCCAGTCCCTCAATCCTTACCTATCCAGAGTGTCCTTTAACCTAACTTTCAACTGAGTAGTTAGCCGCACGTACAGATTGATGTCAGGCATTTAATACAGGTGCTTATATATGTATAATTTTAAATGTTAAAATCTTATCAGAAAGCTAACTAAGCTTCAATTCGTTTAAACTCTACTAGACAATTAATCAGAGTACGTGTCTATTCAAAAAAAGAAGTAAACACAATACCAGTACATAAAGATCATCTGGCAGGGCAGATTAACATCTCACAGCATCCTTTCACTAGAGTGAATGTACTACAATGAAAGAGAAGGATATCAGGTTGATAGATTTATGCAAATCAAAAGTTGAAAAGCCTTCTAACTAAGCACTGTGAAATATTAGCTTGTAACATTTACTCAAAAAAGGACATCATCCAAATTTCAATGTAGCAACACTTCTCATAAGAACAATGGCCTCTATAGTCAACCTGAGTAACAACAGATTTTATTGTAAATCTATGTAAAATTTGCATAAAACATATTGCTTGTTTCAATTACCTCGTTTACATCATTTCTCAGGCTGTTTATCCAATGGTAATACCTTCCAAAGAACTGCTTTGCTAATTTTACTAAAATTCAGAAATGGTAAGCAATTTTGATATTTCGTATACAAATCCATGTTCTATTCCTTTCTTTAGGAGATTTGTCTTAGATGAATCTCAGAATGCTAAATCCACCATTAAAATAATATTTAAGGGGGAGGAAACGTGCTTAATAGATTAGCTTTCAAAAGAGAAGAGGCTTCTGAGATTCCCATACTAAAAAAGTAAAAATATGTCACCATGCTAAGATGTAAGTAAATACACTAATAAAAAGGAAAATCCTCTATTTTCAGGAGAATTTTTCTTTAATAGTATTAAAAATATATCATCTAAAATTGGTAGTAAAATTGGTAGTAAATGCCAACAGTATGTAAAACAAATAATATTAATTAAACACATTTTATAGGATACTATGTGTGTCATTTTAGTAGGTAGCTCTTTATTTACCTATTAGATGTCTTCCTGACAGTTGATGGAATTCATTAAAAGACTAATAAATCTCAGCATGAAATGTTAAGGAAAAATGGGAGCTATTATTTGAACAACTATGTGGTCTCTAGGTAAATTTACCAGAAAAATGGAACTGCCCATTAATATAATAGTAATGGAAATGATAACAAGGTAGCTGTGAAATAGTGAAATTTAATTAATCAGAACCCAAATTTAAAGGTAATTACTTAAAACATGTGGTTGGATCACATGGTACTTTAAATTGTGTGATTCAGACGTTTTGTTGATCAGAGCACCCTTACTTTCTGTCTCTGCACACATAAGTCTGCGATACAAAATTTTTTCTAGATAATGCTTGATGTAGTCTATTTTGTATTTATTAGTTATGGGAATACTTGTGAAAACAGTCTGTCACTATACAATACTGTGAAGTACTACTTAATTGGATCCCAAGTAAACCGACCCAATTATACCCTGTAACATGAACATAAAAGCAAAATCCAAAGATCAACTTTTCTCTTCTATGGGCCATGTTTGGGTCATGAATCTAATTGAACTCCTGAACAACAATCCTATTTCTGAGCCATAGTTTCTTCTGTTGAACGTATAAGGGCTTCTTTAAGTATGTTCTTAAGCGCATGGCTGATTTACCTTAATACCTGTGTGGAACCAGAGAAGAAAGATTCATTTGATGTTAACCCAGAGAAGAAATTTATCTGTTGAGGTGGGCACACCGTGGTCAACTGAGGGCCCAAATTTTATGAATAATGAGAGTCTAGTGGCCATTTGCTGATATACTTTGTATACGTGAAGAAAATTAGTCTAAATTCTCAGCCTCCCTCGCTATGCCTGGCTTGTTTAGGCTGTCTGAGTCAACCACTGCAGGGAAACCCTGGTTTCTTCTTTCTACCAATGGACCGAGACCTGATCTGTTTACTCAGAACTGGGTACCTAATTTATGATTTGCATACCTCATTTACATAAAATGGACCTAACTGAGAACTGGGTGGGAACTTTCCCTATAATAGATGATCTCCCCTTTGGGTGAAATACAATTCAGGTTGCTACCTAAATCTGTGTCTCCCAATCTGTAGCTCCTTTTGCTCAAATAAATGCTTATTATTCTTTATTGTAGTTTAAGATTAATTTTGGTTTACACCTGCTGGGAATCAATGGGTTGCTTCTACTTAATGTCAAAAATGCACTGTGGTCATACAAGTTCTGAAAACTAAGTTTGCAAACTCACCCTAGAAAAAGTGCTACACACCTCATTGCTGAATATCACTATGGTCATCTTCCAAGTCCTCCCCTTGGGAAGCTATGCACTGACGCCAGTGCCCAGTCCACCCTTCAAAGCAATTTTGGAACTCTTTTTCTGGAATGGCCATCAGAGCTGTTGTCGTATTACCCTTGATATCTTGAATGTCATCAAAATGTCTTCCTTTTTATATTTCCTTTATCTTCAGGTAAAGAAAGAAGTGACTGGGGGCCAGATCAGGTGAGTAGGGAGGGTATTCTAATATAGTTATTTGTTCACTGGCTAAAAACTCCCTCACAGACAGTGCCGTGTGAGTTGGTACATTGTCATGATGCAAGAGCCATGAATTGTTGGCGAAAAGTTCAGTTCGTCTAATATTTTTATGCAGCCTTTTCAGCATTTCCAAATAGTAATTTTGGTTAGCTGTTATCCCAGTTGATACAAATTCATAATGAATAATCCCTCTGATACCAAAAAAAGTTAGCAACATCCTTGCAACAAAGTTCGCGAACTTAATTGTCAGACCTCGTGTGAGATATTAACATTAGGGGAAACTAGGTGAAGGGTATACAGGATCTCTATATTATTTTGGCAATTTTTCTATATACAGAGAATGCCAAAAATGTATACATATTTAAGAAAGAAAAGAACTGTATTAAAATTGTAATATTCAATATGTACCAATAACAAAAGATGAATAAAAGTCATGTTTGACTTCTGCAATTACAAGAAGTGCTCAAAGTGGTTACCATCAAGTGGAATTTTAATTCAGTTTTTTTGTTTCTTCAAATGTGTATACTTTGGCACCCTCTGTATTTAGAATTATTTGAAAATAAAAATTTTATTTAAGGAAAATAAAACCTCCATTTTTTTTTTCAAATTCTTTTTTTTTAATTTATTGTAGTGACATTTGTTAGTAAAATTACATAGATTCCAGGTGTACTATTCTGTATTACATCATCTATAAATCCCATTGTGTGTTCACCACCCAGAATCAATTCTCCTTCCATCACCATATATTTTATCCCCCTTACCCTCATCTTCCAACCCCACCCCCTTCCCATTTGTTTCTTGTGTCACTCCAAATAAAAACCAAAGGCCTTTCAATGGTCCATGAGGCCCTATGCATTCTGACAGACCAGTACTGCTCTGGTCTCAACTCCTATTACTCTCTCCCATGCTCACTTTTCTCCACTGGCCTCCTTGCTATTTCTCCAGCACCCCAAGGAATGTTCTCATCCCAGGGCCTTTGTAGTTACTTCTCTCCTTGAAACATTTTTCCCTCCATCTATCCATGAGGCTTGCTCTCTCACATCCTTCCAGGCTTTACATAAAGATCTTAGTGAGGCCTATCCCTGGCCTTGTCTATTTCCCTGCTAGACAGTAAACTCCAAGACAGCAGGGATTTTTGTTTTGTTTATTACTTTATCCCCTGTGTGTAAAACAGTACTTGATATGGAGGGAACATCTGATAAATACTTGTTTAAGGAATGAATGAACAATTGAAATAAGAAAGAGAAAAATCATGGAAGATGGACAAATGTACCAAATAGTGGCTGGAGAGCATTAGTCCTTAAAATACACTTATAATCATTTAATGTCATGAAATCACATAATTTTTAAATAAGGATTTCTCTTTTCATTGTTTCATCACCCATTATTCCATGTTATTTTGGCATTGATTTATATTTATTGCTATTTTTGCTAATAAAAATGGAAGCAGGGGTTCTATGGAATCAGAGGCTTGATTTCTAGATCTTGAACAGAGATGGTTGTGAAAATAATTTACTTTGGGATCCTCATACTAATTAATTGTTTTGACAGTTATTTTTCGAAGACACTGTATTTCACCCCCACCAGTATATTAGAGCAATACAGTTATGCCTTTTATTCTAAACTTTCACTTGTTGGCATATTTACAAGTGTTCCCTCTCTTTGTCCCCTACTATGTCTACCATTACTCATTGCTTCTATTTGTTGTGATGTGATTTGATAAGTAAAAGTTTATTTGGATTTCCAGTTCAGGCAAACATTTCAATGTAGACTGAACAATGAGATCCCAGAAAGGCACTAAAAGCACTAAGTGTATTATTTACACCTTAAACACACACACACACACACACACACACACACACACACACACACTATGTAGACCTAAGCACATTGACACCCTTAATTTCTATGTTCCTGATTCTATTGTTTTTAATACAAAAACTTTGGTTTTAATGTATTTTGACATCAAAAGAACAGTTATTGTTTAAGTGAAGATAAATGTTTATAAATAAAGATACATGCTCATAAATTTTATATAGAGCCAATGTAAGCAAACGTTATAAACGTGTCACAGTGCTGACAGTGGGCTACACTTTGTCAAACTAGAGGAGGGGATATTGTCATCCTCCACCCACAGAAGAATCAACAAGTAAATGTCTAAATGCTAATGTTCTAGTATTCCTAATAAAAATTCTATTTTATAAATATACATATATATGTATGTGTGTGCACATATGCACACACATACATAGATGTTTTACTTTCCTTCATTAGCATTATCCCTAGATATTATCACTACTTACTTGTGAAAGCTCAAAAGTTATGCTGACACTTTCATGTTTACTATCTCTGCAAAGAGCTATTTTGGAAATCCTGGCCCCAAGGCAGAGTGGAGCATTGTAGCTTAAGACCCTGCAATAGCCCAGTGTCAACCGAGACCTTTAATCACCTTTGAAACCCCTGCCCCCACTTTTCTGCTTTATCTCTTGTTTTTTGTTGTTTTTGACAATTCCTCAACAGTCAATCGTGGAGGCATCATTTTTGTATGTTCTCCACTCTCCAGGATATGATTCAAAACTTGGAACACATTTAGAATGGCTGTTTTCTCACATTGTTCTATCCCATCTTGGATTTCCTGTCCTTCCCAACAATATTTTTCTACACTTTTTGGTGCCAATATTATTCATGATAGAAAAGAAAAATCAGAGTGCTAACTAAAAAGACATTTTAGAAGTAAAACACATTAGGTTTTAAAGACAAATTACTTGTGAATGTTCAGAGAAGTATGGAGCTGGGGACAAATTCCAGGACTTTGGGTGGTGTATTGGTCAGAGTTATCCTGAGAA
The DNA here is from genome assembly GCF_964194185.1 of Rhinolophus hipposideros. Lineage (NCBI taxonomy): Eukaryota > Metazoa > Chordata > Mammalia > Chiroptera > Rhinolophidae > Rhinolophus > Rhinolophus hipposideros. The sequence goes on along the minus strand of NC_138051.1, from coordinate 16,101,705 downwards.
GCAGAACCAATAGGATATATGTATAGAGATATTTATTTATATATGTGTAAACATATATATAAGCATATACATAAATATATATATAAACATATACAGATACATAAACATATATAAATATACACAAACATATAAATATATAAAAACATATCTATTATATAAACATATATAAATATCCGAGTATATGAACACATATAATATATATAACATATATGTTTATATATGTCATATATTGTATATGTGTATCTATATTTATCTATCTATCTATCTATCTATCTCGAGAGAGAGAGAGAGAGAGAGAGAGAGAGATGAGGAATTGGCTCACATGATTATGGAGGCTGAGAATTTCCAAGATCTGCAGTCAACAAACTGGAGCCCCAGGACAGTCACTGGTACCAGCTGATGGTTCCAGCCTGATTCTGAAGGCCTGAGGACCAGGAGAGCAGACAGTGCAGGTCCCAGTCCTCGTCCAAGCTCAAAGGCAGGAGGAGACCAATGATCCTGCTCAAAGACAGGCAGAGAGAGCACATTTCCCCTGTTTGGCTTTTTGTTGTATTCAGGCCTTCAACAGACTGGATAAAACCCATACACAGGGGGGAGGCCAATCTTCATTACACAGTCCACCTATTCACATGTTAATCTCATGCAGAAACACCATCACGGACACACCAGAATAATGTTTTACCAAATATCTGGGCACCCTGAAGCTCAGCCAAGCTGACCCCTAAAATGAACCATTCCATATGGTCAGGTGAATTGTGAGTTTGCTCCACTATCAGGAGAAGGAAGACTTGATTTCTAGATATGCATGGTATGAAGTTGTATGGAATACCCAATTGGAAAAATTGTTTGGAATCCAGGGAAGATTTTGAGACTCTAGATTTAGCTTTGGTGGAAATTTAAGTCATAAAAATGAATGAAATTGCCTAGGAAGAACACATAGATTCATTAACTTCCTCATTTATTGAACATCTGTTATATGAGTGGTAAACAGAGGCACAAGGAATATAACAGTTAACAAAATAAAGACAATTCCCATCACAATGAAACTTAAATTCTAGGGAGGGAAAAGGGTATCAAATACACACAAAAATTATACTATTGAAAACATAGTAAGTGCAACAAAGAAAAATTGTGGTAACGAATGAAAGATACAACAGGAGAATCTGACTTAATCTGGAGTTCTTAGAAGAATGACATTCAAACTGAGGCTTGAAGATTGTGTAGACTAACCAAAGGAAGCGTGGTGTTAGAGGAACTGAAATGCAGCTTTGTATCTGGAAATTTGCCATCAAAAGGAAAAGGGTCAAAAGAAAAAAGAAAAAAAAAACAAGACTGAAGAGATAAAGTCAGATCATGCAAAGCCTTCTAAGCAATAAGAAGTATTTAATAGATTAAATTACTAGTAAAAATTCTTCCCTCACCTATAATAGCATTATGCAGCTAGTTGCCCCTTGTCATGGCTTCATGATAAACATGCGTACTTCTTTATCCCTTGATTGGGGTTCGATTATGTGTTTTGCTCTAGGTAGTGAGATGTCAGCAGATTCAATGTAAGCAGAAGTTTGGAATGTGCACGCATGGTTGGGCTTGCCCTTTTGTATGTTTGGCACCAGCATAAAAATACTATGCCCCAGACAGGCTATTTATTAGTCAAAAGAAGATGAGAGACTTATGGAGCAGACCTAGAGCCAAGCTTTTTTGGAACTAAGCCCAGTCAGACTTTTTCTAGATCAGCTGAACTTCAGCCAACTTGTAGACATGATAGTAGAATAAATTGTTGTTCTATACAACTGAGCTTCACGGTGGTTTGTTATATAGAAAATCGACTAATACAGAGGCTTTGAGGAAAAATAATGTTTAAAGGATCAAGGTAAAGGAATCAGAAGCATAAAAAAGGACTAAGAAGAATAAATAAGAGGTAGGAGGGAAATAATGAGGAAATCATAATGAAGAAACCAGAATTGAAAAAAATTTCAAGACAGAAATGGTCAAATTCTACACAGGCGATCACTCAAAATTGAAAGTAAAAATAAAACACTGGCTTTGTAAATTAGGAGTACATTTTTTTTGTTGTTGACTTTCACCAAAACAGTTCCAGTTTAGTTTGGTAGAAGCAGAAACCATATTTCAGTGGGTTGAAAAGTAAGTGGAAAGGAAGCAAGTAGAGGCAAGACCTGTAGACCAGTTTTGAGTGTTGCAGTAAAATGGAGGAGAGTGGAGTCAATAACAGAAAGACCACCAGACAAATCAGAACTGAGTTGGTTTCCTTGCCAAGCACAGGTGAACCACGAAGAGTTCAGTGGGTCTCAACAAGCTGACAGAGGAAGCACCAGGTGCAAAGCCAGAGAAGGAGTTTATTCCATATGAAAAAAGATTCTATGCATTAAATTCTAATTTGTTAAGGAGAGGATGATAAATTATCTCTTGGAATTCATCATTAGTCTGTTTCACATCACAAAAGCATGACAAAGTATTACAGAGTCCCAGAAATAATCTGTCAGACTTAGGACTGTATTGGATATTTTCATATCCATTTGCATATGTTTGTGACTTGGCTCATTTTTCTTTTTCCCTAAGTGAACACTTGATGAGAAGGCAGTTAAGAGTACTGCTTTTAGAATAAGCATGTTTTGAACAGGTGTCTAGGTTTAAAGTGTTTGAAGGAAAGAGAGTTAGAGAGTGACAAATCTACGAAATAGTGAGACCAAGATTTCAGAAAGAAGTACAGATACCTTTCTCATATGCAGCAGGTGATGCTGAATGGAAAAGAGGTTGAGGAGTAGAAACTGAAGGCTGGAAGGCTTCTGCCTTCTCTGAGACACTGAGGGTGGATCATTTGCTAAGAGTGAAGAGACAGTGAATATTTCTGTGATCACCTTCTTGTTCCAAATACAATTTTAAGAACGTAATTTTGCCCATAGCAACTTTTACACATCTCAATTCATTTTGTATTTTAATCTTCCTGACAATCCCTCTTAACTTAATCTAAAATTCATGAATATACATAGGAATGTAAATTAATAACATTTTGGAAGGCAATATGACAATTGGTATCAAAAATGTTAAATGTTTATAGACTTTGATTTAGTAATCCCACTTCTATAAATTTATGGAAATTAGAAAACAATACACAAAGTTGGTAACTGAAGAATTGCTTATGTTAATGAAAAAATGGATGAAAACTAAATAACACCAATAGGGATTTTTAAAGGTAAATTGTAGTGTAAACATTCACACAATAAAATTCTATGAAAAATAAAAATTATGATATAGGTCTATATTTATGTCTACAACAATACTGTTGAATGAAGAAATGTTAGAGATTAATTGGTTGTTACTAGAATGTGATTCCATTTATGTAAAGTTGTGTGTGTGTGAGAGACAGAGAGAGACAGACAGAGAGAAAATGTGAATAAAGACCAAAATGTTAACAGTACTAATTTATTGGTTGAAGAATATGAAGTAGTTTTTACTTTCTTCTTTTTATTTGTTGTATTATTTGAATGTTTTATTTGAGCATTTATCACAGGTGTTACATAAATAAGCTAACGATGGCCTCTGTGTATAGGTCAGCTTGTTTATTTCTTCATTGCCGGCTGAGACTCCTTAGTTCAAAGCCCACCAGCACCAAACTCAAATTTTGACACAACCAGTTGTTTTTAAAATAGCCCAAGCAAGCAGATGTTTAGTCATTTAAAGCCTGCCTGTTTTGCATATCCTGTATAACCTCCCTGGAGAGATGTTACCATTGATACCAGAGCCATGTGGTTTATAAGACCCTCAAGCTGCTGTAGCTCTTTGGAGCTCTTAGATCCTGAGACTCCCTGCTGGTGCTGCGCTATGGCATATAGATGTATAATCTCCCTCTCTGATCCTCTCCTTCCCACAGGAGTCCCTTCTCCCTCCTCCCTCTGGATGGTGGCCCCCTCACCTTAAACCTCAGGACGTCTCTTGCTGGGACAGTCTTCCCCTCTCACAACTCTGTCCAAGGGCTGCCCAGTAAAGCTTGTCTTGTATTTCCTGCTGCCTCTCATGGTCATATCTTTAACATTAATCAGCCCCCAAATCTCCTGAACCCCCTATAATAAGCATTTGTAATAGCTCATAGAAATAATGAAGCTGTTTTTTGAACCAGTTTTTTAAAAGTAATTTTAATGGGCTCCAACCTGTGCCAAGGGGAAACTGGGCAGATCCAGCTTCCAAGAAAAGGTGCCTCGCAAAGCCAGGTCCCAGGGCCTTCTGCCTCCAGTCAGAGGGTCTCAGTTAACAACAAGATCAGACAGAAACTATCCCACCAAGTCTCAACTGTGACCACAAAATCACATTGTCCTGCTTTTTTATCTTAAAAACTCTTTATTGGTAATATTACCCAGGCTCCGTGACTGGTATACCGGCAGTGGATATTCTGCTAGGTGTTATTTCAGGCCAGTTCTTAACCTGATGATTCATCAGAGACCTCCTACAACTTCCTCCTTCCTCTCATGTGATACTTGCTCCTTCTATAAATTCAGAGATTCATCTGAGTGGTGTTTACCTTCCTCCTCCCCGGCCAGATGGCACGCCAGCAAGCTTGCATGTTTCTGCCCTCATGGAATGCTTCCCTCCTTTTGGAAAGACTCTTGATCTCAGTATCTTCAACTGTGGTTCAGAATCCAAATGCAGTTTGTTGATACTGAGACAGGTTAGTTAGTATGTTGCTAGGTAGATGGGACGTCCCTAGTGAAATAAACAAAGACAGCCATATCCTAAAACTCCAGGTTTTAAAATCACTCCTTCACTCCTGGACAAAATGTAACAACGCCTTGAGGTTAATCAAAAAATTCCCTTTGGCCTGACAAATGGAGCAGATCTGATAGATAAGAGTGAGTTATTTTGCTAATTCCTTCACGATGGGCAAGCAGAACAAACCTGGTAGACGAATTTCATTAAAAGGCACCAGCTCCTGTTCCCCAAACAGGCAAGGGAAGAAATAAAAGTAAGAGCTTTTGCCTCACTCACTGGACACCCTCATTCGGGACTTCCTCCCACTCAGGAGCTCTGAACCTTTGCTTTCAATAAAACTGTCCTCTTTTTAAAACTCTTTGCCTTTCCTGGGTGTGTGTTTCCATTCTTCATTCTCACAAGACAGGATCCCAGCACTCACTCACTCAAAAGTCCCCTACATCATTTGGGGATGCACAGAGAAATATTCCTACTTCAATACCATCTGCGTCTCTCTGGTCTTTCTCTCTCTCTACTTTAAAGGCAGAGAGCTGCTATGTAACTCTCTACCTGCTCCCTAAACTATCTCTACCGATTAGGTAAAAGCTAGGTTACTAACTCGTAAATGATCACTAACCAATATCAGACTTTGATAATACACAGATTATGAAGCATACTATATCATTTATATTTATATCTATATTCCTGTGTTCTAGACTATGCTGGAAATTTGCAAGATCAGCAGATTATGCCATTATTTTGACAAATAAAAGACATGTGTACCTACTACCTATTGAACCTTTATTTGACTTGAATAGATGAACTAGGTGGTAAGAATGATTCTCATTTTTCGTTGGGGAACCTGAATCACCTCTGAGAAAGCAGGAGAGAGACTTGGCTACAGAGTTAAAGGAAGGCAGTTAGTTAAGGAGAAGGCAAGTTAACTTCCTGAATTCCAATTCCATGTTCTTTGGAGATCTTCCTTGACAATCTTTGCCTTCTTTCTCCTCAACTAAAAAGGGCTTAATGTTAGCCTTCTTCATGTGAGACACTGTGATTTAACCAACAATGGAGAATGGAGACTCTTACTCCAGGATCTATTTTTACATACTCCCAAGTGAACTATAGATAAAGAAGAGCCAAAGAGGCATCCAAAGTGAATTTCAGCTCATGGAAGCTTTTCTCCTAGACCTGTTGCAAAAAGTGATTGCCAGGTGATATGGGCCTTTGTATTAATAACATGTCAGCATAAATGATTTTAATGGAATTGTATGTTTCATTTTCACCCAAGATCCTCTTTTCCTTATACTGTTTGTTACTGCCCTTGTCTCTAATTCTCACTATTCATTGGAAGTGATTTATTCAGGCTAGAGAAAGTCACTCTGCTTCTTTCAAAATGTCAATCCTCAGAATTTTGTCACACACTCTTAGAGCTCTATCAGGAAGAAAAAAAGACTCCCAAATCACAGGCTTTAATTATAATCACTACCGAGGGCACATCGGCCTCTCGGTAACAATTACGTAAGTTAACAGTGTTCAAAGTACAATTCCAATAGTGACAGGTTTTTCAGGCACTAAGTTGTTTCATCATTCCCTTCCTTTCATTTTTTTGTAATATACTAGGAATATGCTTCAAAGAATAAACTTAAAGATTTCAGCTTTTACACTTGGTTCATTGTTACATGTAATTAACACATTCTTATTCTCTTCTCTACTTAGAACAAAACTCAAATTTCATTCAGCCCTCAAAACTATATGTGGATTATTGGAAAGCAGTTAAGAAACCAAATTGTCAGTAAAAGCTTCATCCAGAGACATCTGGAACCCAATTTACCAAGAATGGGTTTATACAAACTTGTGAAGAAGATAACTTTAACATGTCTCCCTTTTAGTTTGGTGCATTTGTTGTCCTTAAAACATTCTCCTAGCCACGTCATCACCATCCTTGGCTCAGGTACCGTCTTCCAGAGATGTGAAACTTCCTTTATAGGAAACATGTCTCCCAGCACTCACACTATAAGGGACTGTCATACCAACTGAGCGACTTGATAAACTATGTATTTGAGTAGCCATTTCAGTAGTGGCTTCCTGAACATAATGTCTCTTCCTTGTCATCTAGACCCATTAGTGATTCTCCTAGGAGCAATTTCAGTTCTGGGGACAAAAACATCTTCTTCCTAGCTTCCCATTAAATATTCCTCAGTATATAAAAAAAAGTCATGTAGCAATGATGATGAGTAAAAATAATAATACTGAATAATAACAATTACCAACATTCATGAAGCACTGATTTTGCTCCAAAACAGTGTCTTAAGTGCTTTGTGCATGTATTAACTCATTCAATCAACATAAGAAAATCTTATGAGGTCGAAACCATTATTATATACCATTTTACAGATAATTTTTTGATAAAGGGTACAGACTGCCTTGCCACTAACTTAGGAGTCTCTTTCCCTGAGTTAGGATTCTACAATGACATGTGAAATCTTTTCAACAGTAGGTAGAACATATTTGAGGTATGCACTTTAGTATTGCTAGTGTCAATGTGCCCTGCAGCAAATTCCCTGCCAAGAGAGGATTCAAAGAGTCAGCTGATAGTGAATGGAGACCAGAACTAGGCAGAACTTCAGATAATACTGGGGGATTCTTATAACTAAAGGAGAGAACTCAGGAAGGATTGATTTGAACCTTACAGTTTTAGGATGCCTGCTCATTATGGAGATATTCTGAGATACTCATTAAAGATATCCTTGGAGGAAGAATTGGTGACAAAATTCTAGGAAGGCGTGGCATAGATTTCTAGTTACTGTCCCAACATCCATTTACTCTTTCTTTGTAAGAAACCTCCAATTTTACTCAGGTGGCAAGATGCCCAGCTAAAATAATGCATTTCTCAGTTTCCTTTGGTACTAAAGGAGCCATATAACTGAGCTTTACCAGTAAGCTGTCAGCAAAAGCTATTAGGTGGAGAAGACAGGCAGCTAGGGTGTGCCTCTTGCCCTTTCCCTTACTAAACCCAGCTTCCTGGAAGGCAGATATGATGGTTAGAGATGCACACATCATACTGGACCACCGAGAAACCCTTGAACATGGAAGCCAGGTACTCAGAATGGAAAAGCAGAAATAGAGATGGAAGGTGGGTCCCTGACAACCATGGAACCCACATTCACCCCAGATGGCACATCTCCAAACTGATTTTATGTGGGATGAAAATGCAATATGTCTTCATATGTTTAAGCCATTCTTATCTCCGACTTTTTGTTTTATGCAGCTGAACACGATTCTAACTGGCGACATAAAGTTAGCTAGAAGTTGCATGGGCAGCTGGACCTTTCAATTTTTTACACTGGGAGAAAACTTAAAAGACTCTTCTATCAATAGACTGGCTCTATAGAGAGAGTCCAGGTGAACAAATCTGGACCCAAGGAATTTCCCAAGCCCTGAATTAGGGAATTAACTTCTCTGCTTCTTAGTTTTTCTCATTTATCAAACAAAGATGCTGGATTTGATCCCTAAAGCTTTTTTCCCCCAGGTTGAAAATGCTGCAATTTTATAAGTAAGAAAGTAAGACACATACCGGTGTTGTTTTTCAAGTCCTGCTGAAAGGTTACCAATCTGAGTGAACTGTGTGGAGGGGTGACTGGGAAGTCAATTCAATTGAAACCCTGTCTGAGGCATCATGGCCATTAGGAGATTTCCCTTGGCACAGAGTTGTTACTGTTTTTGGATCCATTTGATCAGAACTAAAAGAAGCTCATTTAAGCAAGCTTAAGCATTCCTTAGCCAAGTAATACAGAGATATCTTACTGAATCAGAGAACACCTGGGCAGGAATTCCCAACAGGGAAACTGGGAACTGGAACGGTGAGAACTCCCTCTTCATGTCTGGTAAAAGTGATATGTAATCTTTGGTTTCCTTTCCTGCTTCTCACTGGTGTCCCACTTTCTCTGCTGTAGTGCTTGCCTGGTAGAAAAATGAAAATGGCCTTCCCAGCTATACATAATGTCCTTTTCAAACTAGTATGCCAGACTGATTTAGACTCCGTGTCATTCAGATTCTTGATTGAATTTGATTGGCTCAGGTTTAATTAGCAATGGCTCTGGGTGGGTGTTAAAGTCACAGGGTACAGGGCAGGTAGGACTTAGGGGCGGATTCTCTAGGAAGGAGCATGACTGGGAAGGGACAGTTTGCATCTTCAGAGAAATAGCAAGGAGGTCTTCCAGGATTCCTCTAGGAGGGGATGGATGTCTTTATAATATAAGAGCTCCGTCCGTGAGACTCTGCTGAAGTGAGACAGGGTGAGTATCCGTGCATCACATCAAGATAACACGTTGTGCTTCCTATCCAGTCTGGAATGGGAAAAATATATCACTGTTTTGAGTTTGCAACACTTACTACAGATATGCAATAATATGTGTGTATGGGTATACTTTGAATAATTACAGTAAACTGAAACAAAATAGGTTGTAAAAGCTTTTTTTCCTGAGAATCTAGCAGCATCCCTTCAGATAACTAAAGTGTCAGAAGCAGGACTGCAAATGGCTAATTTAACCAGAGAAATTTATCGGTTTGTCTAGCTCCTGTTACAACCATTCTATTTCATGCAGACCTTGTCTGTGTTATTCAGAACTTCCTAATTACTACCTTAACCAGTTTCAAACTCCATTATTTGTGGATCACCTTGGTAATTAACTGAATGTTCCTATATTTTAATTGGATAGAATTCATCATTTTACAGCGTATTTACAATTATTTTTGTGTGAAAGCCATTTCAATAATGGATATTCTTGTGTGTTTTTTTCTTTAGTATAATACAGGTAAACTTATAATGTTTTGTTTATTTTAGGATTTGGCTCAAAATAATAATTTGGCTCAAAAAAATAATAACTTCCATGACATTTTTATATCTGACATTAAAAATTATTTTACCCTCAAGAGCATAAGAGATTTGGTCACTTGGTAAAATTATCTTGTTTTTCAAAATTTATTTATTTTAGTTTTCATTAGCCCCTTCAGCACAAAATGATGAAATATAATACAGACAGAATAACATAAAAGTAATGTGATTTGGATTTAAAACTTACTAATTATGATATTAGGTTGGTGCAAAATTTATTGCGGTTTCTGCAATTATTTTTAACCTTTTAAACCGCGATTACTTTTGCACCGACCTAATAGCTTGACCACATCATTGAATCCTTTAGAATTTCAATTTTCATTATGTAAAGTGACCAAAACAGTATCTGAATCTCTATTCCATGTGATTATTTTATTTTTATTATTTTTATCATTTTTATTTTTTAATAATTTTAATTATTTAATAATTTAATTATAAATATTTAATATAAATATTAATTTAATAAAAAATAAAATATTAAAATTAAATTAAATTAAATAAATAAAAATAAAATAAAAACAAAGTTTTTATTTATAAATATTTAATATAAAATTTAATTTAATAAAAAATAAAAATATTAAAATAAAATAAAATAAAAATAAAATAAAATAATTTAATATTAAATATATAAAATATTTAATTTTTAAAGTACTTTTATTATTTATTTTATTTTTATTTTTTATTTTTTATTTTTATTTTAAATTTATTTTTATTAAATTTATCAAATTAAATAATGGTTATGAAAATAAAATCTATAAAGTGCAAAGATGTGCAGAATCATATGATAATATCAACAGAGAGTTTACATACTTCTGTATTTTGCAAGATGGTAAATAGCCATTGCTAGAAGTAAAAGTAGATGAGACATACATAAATCGGGTCACCTGGGCTCAAATTGGTGAACAGCACAAGAATAACCAGTCCTGTCTATGTTATGTATGAGTGAAACATCATGATTAAGGGCAAATCGATGTACTATTTCATCAAGGCAGCATGTCCATACAATGTAACAGAAGAGATTTTGGGGGAGACTATATTTAAATGTGATGCTTGCTAATCAATCATCATTTATTTTTTATCATGTCAGACCACTAATTTGATAAAAATCTCATGAATTAGTTTAAATGCATTCCTGATGTGTAATCGATATCTCCAGCAGCCTTCAAGCATGCATTTTAGTGTGTACATCCTCATTAGATATATCAAAATGTGACTTACCTGAAGTTAATATCATCAAATCATTCAGGAACTTAATTCTGGCTCAGTAATTGACTTCTATAAAATTATCACTGGGGAGGCTGAAGAGACAGCCTAATAGAATATAAAATTGCTGGCTTGTCTTCCTCATACTCTCTCAAAATGTATTAGAGCAGATCTAGTTAGACATTTGAAAAATACCTTCACTCATGAATATTACATGCCTCCTCTATATGAATTTCATATTCTAAGGTCAGAAAGTGTTCAGTCACCTAGATCAGAAATTGTATTGCTATTTTAAGTCACTTTTCTTGATATCTTCTATTGGTAACTTGTTGGTGGTTGGCCCTGGTTTCTAAGAACAGATTACTTGTGGCAGCTGTCTAGTGCTTTTTTCCCCCTAGTGTGTCAGCTGTCTAGTGCTTTTTTCAGAGGTGTGCACACAAGCTGTATCTCTAGATCCATCATCATGAAGAAGTAAACTGAAAACAAACACAAGCTGAAGAAACAAACTGACTATCAGAGTCCTAGCTCTAAGGGAAAATTATGTATCATTTTCCTCTTAAATATGACACTGAATTTTTTTTTCAGGAATCCATCGGAAAATGGTGGTCCAGACTGACTGATCTCTGTCAGTGTCCCAATACCCCACCCTGGCAAGTGAGTAGTCAGATCAGACCAGAGAACTATAGTGAGTTCTCCAGTGGAAAGTTGAAAACAAGGAAGTATCCCTGCCCCTGACCACACATAGAAAAGAGAAGACAATGTGATATCCTCAAAGAATTACCTAGAACAAAGGGAAATGTTACAAAATTCCAGTCTAACATAGATAGACTTTAGTGATTGTTAAAGGGGGAAAGCTAGCATGTGTAGGCTAGTTTTACACTGAAAGACATGCACTGAAAAATTAAGTGACTGGTGATCCTTGTGTGCTAGAAAGGGGTGGTGACTGATTATTTAAACTTTTTTTTTCCTCAAAATTCTCTATGGTGAACAAGTTATACTTATAAGAAAAAGCCTGCACTCTGGTTATGATATTGCGATAAAAGATATCTGTTTTATGTATTCATGCAGTCAAGTGATGTGGTCAATTTTTTGTCAAAGGCAAGGACCAGATATAAAGGAGGAAGTTGCTGGATGTTAGGACTCCAGGTGGATATTGTTTTATTTTTTCAGAATATGATAATCTCTTACAATCACTCTATGTTTATCAGTATTTACCATGAACATCACAAACACAAGTTTTTGTTACATTTCAATAAACCTGGTGGAGAATGAGTTGCTAGCTATTCCCACCCAGAGCAATGCTTCCCCCATCCTTACAGGATGAAGCTGTTATGGGTTCATGGTCAAATGAGAAAAATAAGGAAAATGTGATAAGCTTTATGTGAACACGAATTCACTTAACTTTTCAAACTTTTCTTTGTTTTTAAGAATGACGATGATAGTAGCTCCCTTCCCCACCATACACACACAGTCTATCTTCATTGCTCATGGATTCCATTTTTATGCATTGTCTTGCATGCCAAAATGCACAGCCATGCATGGAGCCAAGAAAAATTTGAATCACTCACTGGGCACATTCTCATTGACGTCAAACAAGGCCACGCTTTGCCTTCCTGTTTCAGCTCTCAGACAATAAACATATCCTTTTTTCAGTCCATTTAGTGCCATTGTATTTTTGTGATTTTGTTAATGATTTTGCTGTTTAAAATTGCCCCTAAGCACCTCAACTAGTGTTTCTAAACACAAGGAGGCTGTGATGTACCTTATGAAGAAAATACATGCGTTAGATATGCTTTATTCAGACATGAGATACAGTGCTGTTGGCTGTGAGTTTAATGTTAACAAAATAACAATATATATTAAATAAGGTGTCCTTAAACAGAAACACGTGAGAAAAAATTATGTATGATTAATTGATAAAAGTGTTGTGACCAGAGGGCTTGCAGGAACCTAACCTTGTAATTTCCCTAAGAGCAATGGTTCAATATTTGCTAATTCAGTTTTCTCAGCAACTTTATAGAAAACAAATATCATGAATAACAAGAATATAGTGATATATATATATATATATATATATGTATATATATATGTTTTAATGTTATGTTACTATTAGGTAAAAAGTATATTCAATAACATAATGTTCATTCTCACAAATTCCTGTTTTATATATCACATTGATAAAAATTCAAGATCTGGTAACAACTCACCTTCATACATCCAAACATTATTTATTGAGTATCTTTTCTTCTCTGCTAGATTTTGCTGAGGGAACAATGGGGAAGAAGATAGTGACAGAAGCTGCTCTTTTGGAATGCATATTTTAGCGGAAGACACAGAATACTCCCCAAAAAAGACAAGTAAATATATGAATAAAATGACTTGACATGTTAATTTATGTTACAAAAGGAACAAAGAAGGGACTAAGGTCAAGAATAAGAATGGGGAAAACTAGATAGTTAGGTCAGAGCAGGTCTTTGTGGGGAGGTAACATTTAAGACTGAAACCTGAAAGGATAGAGGGAATTAGCAATGTGGCAGGTGGGGAGAAGAACATTCCATTTCAAAGAAGAGATCTTACGCTGAAACCCTGAGGTGGGAATGTGCTTGGTACATTCAAAGAGATGAAAGATGACCAATGTGACTAGAAGATGGTGAAATGGGAACAAAGTTAGTGGAGACATAAATAAGGGCCAAAGGACGGGAATTGTGGGCTCTATACAGAGTGTGGATTTTATTTCCTTGTTATGGGAAGCCACAGGAGGATTTTAAGCAAAGTATTGACATAATTCCATCTGCATCTTAAGACCACTTCTGCTGCTGGTGGAAATGGATTGGAGAAGAGCAAGCATTGAAGTGAAGAGACCAAGTGAGAAGTCTGTTCCAATAATGTGGGTATAAGATCAGGATGGTCTAACAAAGGTGAAGCAAAGAGACCAAAATCAAGAAATCTGTTGGTGATAAAATCACCAGGATTTGGTGATGAATGGGATGCAGGGTGAGGAAAACTGAGTATTCAAGTTTAGCCCTTGGATTTCTGGTTTCAGTAACTGGATAAATGGTGATACCGTATCATTTACTGAGATGTGGAGATTTTGGCAGGTACTTCTATAAACCTCAGTTTCCTTATCTATAAAATAGGAGTAATAATGTTTACTTGATAGGATTGTTTTGAAGATAAAGTATGCTGTGTAAAACACAGTGTTTGAAGTACTACATGAATACTAGATATCATTGTTAGATATGGAATAGAAGTAGGTGCTATTTTGTGCTTACAATAGTATTTCTCAAATAATTAAATATTTCCTGGGTTTTTTATTATAAGGATTGATGGTGAGTTTAAGGTGAAATTAGAATGCTATTTGACCAATGGGCCCAACAATACGTATTGAAATCTTGACTCGGTCTAATAATCTGCCTACCTGTGAAATCTCTGAATTAAAATAATGTGTTATTTACATCTAGAATTTGGACCCAAATACCCAATATAATTTAGACTGGGCCATGATGGCAGCTTTTTACTATACCAAGTAAGCCAATACAAGCTTCTAACCAAAGCTGACTTGTCACTTTCCCTACAACACCTCCACACTTCAAGTGAAGTTTGCATCTAAGCTTGGGTTGTATGGATAGGAGCCGTCCTCAATCTCCACCCGCTGTAAGCACAGTCAGGGTCTTGGACTCCTCTTAGGGTAGCAAAGGGGCTGGAGAGAAGTGATACAGAAAGGCTGAGTTCCTGAGTTCCCTTCAGAGGTCAAAAGTTATGCTTTAAATCAACCTAGAACATTCTTTTTTCTCATAGCTCAAGCTAAAATGTATTTACTTCACTGCCTGACCAAAGTAGGCCAGATCCCAAAATTATAATTGAGTAATATGATATACTAATTAAGTTAGCCACCATAAAGACTACTTCTCTTAGAGAAGAACATAATGAACTCTAGGGCATGTGTGTTTGACACCTTCCAGACAATGTTGCAATGGCTGAGCAAGCCAGATGGCTGCAGGCAAGCTCGTTCATTCAACAAGCATTTATTGAGCGCCTGTTCATCAGGCCCATCACATAACAATCCTGTTACTTTTAGTCTTCATAGAGAAAACTGAACAATATGAATCTATTCTGGTAAAAGTGGGTGTGTTATATTTTTTAAAAATCAATCAAGTTCAGTTTCATTCAATACAGCTAAATCTCTAAAATTTTAAGAAAAGAATAGGTAATCTTTCTTTTTTGTATTTATTTAATTGCATCAACACAAAGTGCTTATTTGCCACTCAGGGTAAAGCTATTACATGAATAATTAATTTTTTGCTGCTTGGGTTTGCTTAACATTGTCAGTGCCCCATAAGAAAGCCACTTTTTACTGGAGCAGCACACTATTTATCATTTATTCATTAGATTTCTGAAAATGTGTTTGTGTTTGAAGATTAGTTACATAATAGAAAGAATATTTTTAAAATAGCTACTTATAATGTTGAGACCCCACCAAAAAATACACAAAGGAACACATACATACACATACATACACACAAACACACACTCACACACAAATGTATATAAACTTGAAATCCCATCTTATCACTCAAGGAATATAGCTAATCAAAAGAAGAAATTTCCACACAAAACTGCAGCACTCAGAGAAGTCTGAAGATGCTCGTCTCTCCTATACTGCTAGCTGATTTCAGCTGCTCATGACTGAATAGTATGAGTTAATTAGCTCATTTCTCAATATTTCTCACAATACTAGTTAGCCATCAGAAAGGACCAGATATCAATCATGTGTGGATAAGTGCAGACAAAACAATGCATGTGAACATATAGCCACAGGAAGTTTCTAATCTAAGAACAAATTAATGCAAAGTCAGTGAGTTCTCTACTATTTTAATGAGTTAAATTCATATGCATCCAAACTTAAAATACATAGTAATAGTAATGATTAATTGTTACAGTTATCATGGCATGAGTGTTTAATAAACTGGAACTCACTCCAGATGCCATCTATTATAGTGCAAAATTCAGTAGAACACAGATTAAGACTCTTAGATTACAGACATATTCCTTATAGCAAACTAACTTGTCCCAAGTGACTAAGAGATACAGTCATTTCATTATTTGAGAGTTAGTATATAAAATATACTGTATGTGTAGATATAAAAATAATGAATAATTTAAAGAATTTGAATGTAACAAAACATAATCCTTAAAAATTTTGTGCAAAAAACTTGAGTCTCGGCAATTTCCTGAAACATTCAAATTACTTCAAGGTTATTCTTTCAAACATCACTTACCTATAAACAATACAGCATCCAAAGTTCTGTACTGGCTTTGTAAATATCAGATACATGGGTCTTTTCTGTATTCTGGGCAATCCTGTCCCATAACCTAGACCTTGAGCATGTTTCTATTACTCAGCCCTGTTTTACAACAATGATATTTTTGATTCCCCTGAAATTTCACAAGTTCATTTACCAGCTGTCTCAGAGTTCTACAGCAGCTTTTCCCTCATGGTAGAATGGCTTATATCTAGTAGTTTCACCCCTCCCCCCCCAAAAAAACCCACAACAAAACAAAACAGAAAAACATTACAAGTTACATTAGAAAGTAATCTTTAGACTAAAATAACCAGAAATACAATTTTCACCCAATTAGGTAGCAGAGAATACATTCTAATGACTGCATTTACAGAAGATAACCAACAAACCTTAGAAAACAAACTGCACGCTAATTCACTAGGTAACTGAGAACATCAGGATAATAAAGTTCCTTTTAAGTGTAGTGAATATAAAAGTAAATTAAGTAAAACCACAGCAATCAAACAAAGCCTGTCTTCTTTGTAATGAACCACGTAATTATCAAAACAGGCTAATGTTAGTGAAGATAAAACAGAAACCTGCTAACTAAAATCTTCATGGTGTTGAAATCTAGTAAAGTTTTCTTAAAACAATAATGCAATGGACAGAAGGTCCACGATGGCAGAATATGTAAATGCTATGCCTGCCACCTCCCAGGATCACATAAAATTACAACTAAATTATAGATCAATCTTGAGAATCATCTGAAGATTACCTGAACAGAACCCCTATAACTAAGGATATAAAGAAAAGGCCACATTGAGACTTGTAGGAGGAATGGAGATGTGAAATGTGCTGATCCCAAACCCACAGGTAGTGGCTGAGCACTGGAAGGGACACCTGGGTGGCAGAGGACCCTCGGAAGAGTGAGGGGTCCCAGCCCCACATGGGGATCCCCAGCCCAGGGGTCCTGTGCCAGGAAGAGGAGTGCCCACATCTGGCACTGAAAATAAAAGAGGATTCTGTCTGTGCATCCTGGTGAGATAGAAGGTAGCTGGAAAATCAGACGTCTTCTTAAAGGGTCCATGCATAGATTCCGTCACTTATAGGCACTCACCCTGGGCTCTGGAGGAGGGATGGTGACTCGAGAGGCACCAGAAACATACAGAGAAACAGTGAGTTGTGTGGCTTCAGATTTCACAGTTGTTGTGTGAAAGCAAAGGTGCCATTATCCCTGTGTGGAGCCCACCTCAGGTGTAACCTACAAGAGGGTGCCATCTTTCTTATGTTGAAACCACTCCCATATGGCCAAATCTGAGATTGTTTTGGTCTGGTGAAATCTAGATGTGTGTGTGCGCACCACCTCAGTGACTCCTTTGGATCTGGCCCAGCTAGTGTGGCATTACCCAAGGCACCCTCAGCTCCTGGGAGACCAGCCCCACCAGGCAAGATACAGGTGGCTTGTACAGCAGTGGACGGCCTGCAGTGGCCAAGGAAGATTTTGGTCAGCCTTAGATCACAATGCAGATTTTCTGGGGTGGCTTCTGGGGTTCTCTGGGCCTCAGAAAAATAACAGATAGCCACGGTGTTCTCAGGGTATTTTGTGGAGTGGCCATAAGCTCAGTACTGGCACAAGAACTGAATCTATATTAACTTTGTGAAAACCACTGGCCACACCCCATGAATCCCTGGAACTCCACCCAACTCAGGCGTCATCAGTGTGGTCACTGTCAACACCAGGTCAACCAGCTGAACTGCACACCTAAGGACGCTCTTTCAGACATTGAGCCTTATGGATAGCAGCGGGTGGCAACAGGCCTAGGAGGCTCTGGGCCTGTTGCTAAGGTGCCCCAGGCCCAATACTGGTGGCAGCTGACCTCAGTTCACAGCAAGACTGCCCCCACATGCCTCCAGATGCAACATAGGCAACAACTAATTGCATATAGCTTTATAGATTCTACCAGGTAGTCCCAGGCCAGTCACAGGCAAAGCTGAAATTGGCCTGTATGGGAGCCCCTCTCAAGAGCCACAAGAAATAAGACACCCAGAGGCTGGTCTCAGACTACACCAGAACACTACCCAATTAGCCCCACAAGTGGCACACCCAAAGGGTAGTATCAACAGGCACAAGTGCCACTCAGGTGAATCCCCCTATGAGGGGTCAGCCTCCCCACAGCAGCTCATCCAGTGTGGGCATAACCAATCTTCACAGCCAGTCAGCCTGAGAGTCAGTCCCACCTACTGACTTGTCAAAAGCAATTAAGCCTCCACTACAATGGGAGAATATATACAACACATACAAAGGATACTCCTGGAACACATGCACAGATGATCAGAGAAACTGAGCCACTGTACACCTGTACAAAAGACACCTACTACATAAGGCCACCCGGCAAAGACTGGGAGACATAGGAGAGCTACCCAATAACAGAAGCAAACATGGAGAGGCAGCCAGAATGACAAAAATAAAGAAGCATGTCCCAAATAGAAGAACAAGAGAAAACTCCAGAAGAAGAAGTAAATAAGACAGAAGCAATCAACCTACCAGAGAAAGACTTTAAAACACTGGTTATAAGAATGTTTAAGGGACTTAGTGAGAACTTCAACAAAGAGATAGTAAGCATAAAGGACATAGAAACCATAAAAAAGAACCAGTCAGAAATAAAGAATACAGTAGCTGAAATAAAGAACATACTAAAAGAAATCAAAAGCAGATTAGATGAAGCAGAGAATTGAATCAGTGATTTAGAAAACAAGGTAGGAGAAAACACCCAATTGGAACAACAAAAAGAATTTTAAAAAATGAAGACAGTTTAAGGGACATCCAGGACAACATCAGGTGTAACAACATTCGCATCATGGGGTACCAGAAGGAGAAGAGAAGCAGCAAGGAATCAAGACCTATTTGAAGAAACCTCCCTAACCTGATGAAGAAAATAGACATGCAAGCCCAGGAAGTGTGGAGAGTCCCAAACAAGATAAACTCAAATAGGCCCAAACCAAAATAATTTATAATTAAAATGACAAAGGTTAAAGACAAAGAAAGAATCCTAAAAGCAGCAAGAGAAAGACTACTAGTTACTTACAAGGTGGCTCCCATAAGACTATCTGCTGATTTCTCAACAGAAACTTTGCAAGTCAGAAGGCAGTGGCAGGAAATATTCAAAGTGATGAAGAACAAGGGTCTACAACCAAGATAGCTCTACCTAACTAGACAAGAAAAAGCTAAAGGAATTCAGTACCATCAAGTAAGTACTGCAAGAAATGTTAAAAGGACTTCTTTTAGAAGAAGTGTGAAAACAAACAAAAGATCAAAATATAAATAATAAAGTGGCAATAACTATGTACCCATTAATAATCACTTAAAATGTAAATGGATTAAATGCTCCAATCAAAAGACATGGGGTAGTTGCATGGATAAGGAAACAAGACTCATGCATATGCTGTCTATAAGAGACCCACCTCAAATTAAAAGAAACACATAGACTAAAAGTAAAGGGGTGGAAAAAGATATTTCATGAAAATGGAAACAAGAAAAAAGCTGGGATAGCAATATACTTGTATTGGACAAAATAGACTTTAAAATGAAGGCTATAATAAGAGACAAAGAAGGCATTACATAATGATAAAGGGATTAATCCAACAAGAGCATATAACCCTAGTAAAGATCTATGTATCCAACATAGGAGCACCTAAATATATAAAACAAATATTGACCAACATAAGGGCAGAGACCAACAGTAACAAAATCATAGTAGGAGACTTTAACACCGTACTGACACTAATGGACAAATCTTCCAGATAGAGAATCAATTAGGAAACAGAGTCTTAAATGAAACACTAGACCAGATAGATATAACTGATATATTTAGAGCATTTCATCCCAAAGCAGCAGAATATACATTCTTTTCAAGTGCACATGGAACATTTTCCAAGATAGACCACATATTAGACCACAAAACAAGTCTCAATAAATTTAAGGATACTGAAATTACAACAAGTGTCTTTGACCACAACAATTAGAAATCAATTAAAAAACTATAATTCAATTTAAAAAAAACCTGAAAACACATAGAGACTAAATAACATGGTGCTAAACAATGAATGGGTTAACGATGAAGTCAAGGAAGAAATCAAAAACTACCTGGAGAAAACTGAAAATAAAAACACAACAACCCCAAATCTGTGGCACACAGTAAAAGTAGTCTTAAGAGGGAAATTCATAGCAATGCAGGCCTACTTCAAGAAACAAGAAAATCTCAAATAAACAATATAATTTTACACCTAAAGGAACTAGAAAAAGAACAGCAAAATAAGCCCAAAATGAGTATAAGGAAGGAAGTAATAAAGATCAGAGCAGAAAGAAACACAAAGGAGGCCACAAAAAAAAAGAAAAAATACAAAAGATCAATGAAACCAAGAGTTGGTTCTTTGAAAAGACATAAAATTGAATAACTTTTAAACAGATTCATAAAGAAAAGAGGATCAAAATAAATAAAATCAGAAATGAAGGAGAAGTAAAAATGGTCACCACAGATATACAAAAAGAATTTAAGAAAATCCTACAAACAATTATATGCCAACAAATTGGAAAAATCTGGAAAAAAATGGATGAATTCCTAGAAGTATACAGTCTCCCAAGGCTGAATCAAGAAGATACAGAAAATTTGAACCAACTCATTACTATAAATGAAATTGAATCAGTAATCAACAAGCTCCCAACAAATAAAAGTCCTGGACCAGATGGCTTCAGGGGTGAATTTTACCAACTATTCAAAGAATTAACACCTATTTTTCTCAAACTATTCCAAAAAATTCAAGAAGAGTAGAGCCTCCCAAGCTCATCTGATAAGGCCAACATTACCCTTATTCCAAGCCAAATAAAGACATTACAAAAAAAAGAAAATTATAGGCCAATATCCTCGATGAGCATTGATGCCAAAATCTTCAACAAAATGTTACCAAACCAAATTCAGCAATATTTTTAGAATATTATAAAGCACAATTGAGTGGGATATTTTTTCCTGGGATGCAAGTTTGGTTCAGTATCCACAAACCAATTAATGTGATACACCACAGAAACAAAATAAAAAATAAAAATCATATGGTTGTATCAAGAGAAGCAGAAAGTATTTGACAAAATCCAACATCCATTTATAATAAAAACTCTCAGCAAATTGGGAATAGAAGGAACATATCTCAGCATAATAAAGTCCACATTTGATGAACCCACAGCTAACATTATACTCAATGGAGAATGATAAATGTATTTCCCTTAAGATCAAGAACAAGACAAGGATGTCCACTTTCACCACTTTTACTCAACATAGGCTGGAAATCCTGGCCACAGCAATCTGACTAGAAAAAAAAAAGGCATCCAGATTGGAAATGAATTAGTAAAACTATCATTATTTGCAGATAACATTACACTATATATAGAGAACCCCAAAGATTCTCAAAAAAACTATTAGAACCGATAAACAAATTTATCAAAGTAGCCATATACAAAATTAATATTCAGAAATAGCTTGCAGTTTTATACAGCAATAATGAACTATCAGAAAGAGAAATTAAGAAAACAATTGCATTTATAATTGTATCAAATAAATAAATTACCTAGGAATAAATTTAACTAAGGAAGTAAAATACCTATACTCAGAAAATTATAAGACATGATAAGATAAATCAAAGAAGATACAAATAAATGGAAGCATATGCCATATCCATGGATAGGAAGAATTAACACTGTTAAAATGTCCATACTACCCAAAGCAATCTATAGATTCAATGCAATCGCTATCAAAATACCAATGGCATTTTTCACAGAAATAGAACAATAATCTTAAAATTTATATGGAACTGTAAAAGACCCTGAAGAGCCACAACAATCTTCAGAAAGAAGAATAAAGCTGAAGGTATCACACTACTTGATATACTACAAATTACACTACAAGGCCATAGTAATTAAAACAGCTTGGTATTGGCATAAAAACAGACACATATATCAAGTGAACAGAATAGAGAGCCTAGAAATAAATCCATGCCTATATGGTCACTTTATGACAAAAGATGAAAGAATATACATAGAGACAATCTTATTAAAAAGACAATCTATTTAATAAATGGTGCTGGGCAAACTGGACATGCAAAAAATTGAAACTAGACCATCTTCTTACTCCATATACAAGAATGAACTCAAAATGGATTAAAAATTAAGTGTAAGACCTGAAATTATAAAACTCCTAGAAGAAAACATAGGCAGTAAACTCTCAGACATTACCCTTAGTAATATTGTTACTGATATATCTCCTCTGGCAAGGGAAACAAAAGAAAATATAAACAAATGGGACTACATCAAATTAAAAAGTTTTGGAACAGCAAAGGAAATCATCAACAAAACAAAAAGCGTCCTATTGAATGAGAGTAGATAGTCCCCAATGATACATCTGCTAAGGTGTTAATATCCAAAATCTATAAATAAATAAAAAACTCATATAGCTCAACACCAAAGAAACATATAAACCTATTAAAAAATGGTCAGAGGACCTGAATAGACACTTCTCTAAAGCGGATATGCAGATGGCAAATAGACATATAAAAAAAAGTTCAACATCACTAATCATCAGAGAAATGCAAATAAAAAACACAATGAGATACCACCTCACACCTATCAGAATGACCATCATCAACAAATCAGCAAACAAGTGTTGGCAAGGATGCGGAGAAAAGGGAACCGTTGTGCATTGTTGGTGGGACTGCAAATTGGTGCAGCCACTATGGAAAACAGTATGGAGGTTCCTCAAAAAGTTAAAAACAGAACTATCTTTGACCCAGCCATTCCACTCCTGGGTATTTATCTGAAAAAATCCAAAACACTAATTTGAAAAGATATATGCACCCGTACGTTCACTGCAGTGCTATTTACAATAGCCAAGATATGGAAATAACTAAAATATCCATCAACAGATGGTTGGATAAAGAAAGTGATACACATATATAATGGAATATTACTCTGCCACAAAAAGAATAAAATCTTAACATTTGCGACAACATGGGTGGACCTAGAGGGTATTATGCTTAGTGAAATAAGTCAGACTAAGAAAGACAAATACCATATGATCTCACTTATTTGTGGAATCTAAAGAACAAAATAAATGAACAAAATAGAAAGAGACCCATAGATATGAAGAACGAACTGATGGTTACTAGGTGGGAGGAGAATTGGTGGGCTGGGTGAGAAAGGTGAAGGGATTAAAAAGTACAAATTCATAGACACAGGTGAGTCATGGGCATGTAAAGTAAGTACAGGGAATATTGTCAATAGTATTGTATAAACTATATATGTGTCAGATGGGTAGTAGACTTATTGGAGGGATCGCTTCATAAATTATATAAATGTCTAACCACTATGCTGTACACCTGAAACTAATATAATACTGAATGTCAACTATAATTAAAACAATAGTCACAGGGATGTGTAGTGCAGCATGGGGAATATAGTCAATAATGCTCTAATAACTATTTACAGTGTTGGGTGGTTAGTAGACATGTTGGGCTTATTACTTTGTGCGTTATGTAAATATCTGATCACTATGTTGTTGTGCATGCCTGAAACTAATAAAAAAATAAATTAAATAATGCAATGGAGAACAGGAAGAAATTCAAAAAAATAAAATTTTCTATCTCCTGGGTGGAAAATACAGAGAATGTGCTGACTGTAGGTGAGGAGGTAGTTTACTTGGGTGGAATAAAAAAGCAACAAACAGCAAGAATTAAGACAACTCTCAAGCACTCCAATTATTAAAGACCAGTTTTATCCAGTCTAATTAAAGGAGTAATGACAATGGGAAAGTATTTTGAAATGGGCCATCCATCTCCCCTGCTGTAATAAAATGCATGATATTTACAAAAATGACAAACCTGAGGCTTTTGCTTTCATACTGAGGAACATTTTCTTGTCAAGAATGTTCTCATTTATAGTTTTATTCCATAAAACATTTAAACAAATATTTAAACATGCAGTAGGCTAGCTAGTTACCTGGCCATCTAGGTGCTTCTTTCAACACTTGTATGGACATAATGTCACTAACATGCCTAACAAAGTGGCCCTCTTTGAGCCAGACCTCTGGTGGACTGAGTCATAAAAATCTTAAATATTTGGTACTTTTAAAAAGTGCCTTTTATCACTAGATCAGCAATCTATTGGCTCAACTGAGTATTACTGTTGTGTATAATGTGATTTAGAAAGTTAGTTTTCTTCATATAGATTTTGCAAAGAGAATGGATACATCATAACAGACGAAATGTGAGGAAAAAGGACATCACTGATTGATTTAGGGCTACCTCTGCTATGACAATCTGAAAAAGAGCACCCTGCAAACTCAAATCTAATTTCCTTCCTGAACTTCTGCTCAAATCCTTTTTTAAAGTGGAAGGGTTTTCACTGAAAGGGAAGGAGGTCAGGTTGGTCTTCATTAGTAAGAGCTCAAGAGGCGGGATATGGAACTGGAGGAGAGGGAAAAAAGGATTGCTCAAGACTGGATGCTATAGACCCTTTGAGTTTTCACTGGTGAAAAGCTCTGTCGCCCCTCCCCTGTGTGTAAGAAAGCTGAGGAATTGTGTGTGTGTGGTGGGGGAGGGCTCAAAAACTGCTAGTCTAGCTTTTGAATTGGATCTTTGTTAATTGCTAGTAATAAAGAAAATGCTTTTAAAATTATCTTTTGTTGTTGAACTGAGCCTCTTCCAACATTATTCCACCCAGAACTGAGACACCTCAAGGATTCATTTGTGTTTTCTATGTCATGGCTCTATCACTTTGAAGTTATTATGATTTAGAATTACTTCAAAAAATAAAAATGTCTGTATACTCCTTGATATGTCTGGTAGAAGAGGGAAAAGGTGGTCAAATATATTGTGATAGAAGGACAACTGATTCTGCGTGGTGAGCAATTTATAGATGATGTATTATAAGAAATGTACACTTAAAACCCATATAATTTTACTAACCAATGTCACCCCAATAAATTTAATAAATAGAAAAAAGAAGTACTTGTCAAAATGCCAGATTGTATTGCTACTTACCAATATCTTCTTCCCCTTCTTCTTCCTGGGGGAGGGTTAAAGTACTGCCTCCCATTAAAATCCAAACTAGTCACCTGACTTCTTGCTTTGGCCAATAAGTATAATAAAAGTGAAATGTGCCACTTTAAGAAGAATCACCCTAAGGAACCAAAGTCCATGGGTTGTTAGATGTCTCAGGTGACAGGTGAGTGTGTTACAGGTTTTAAGAGATAGACATTGATTGTTAAAGGTTAGAGAGGGCAGCATTAGAATCAAAAGAGGAAATTGCTGGAAGTAGAAAAAGCTAACTTATGCCAGTTCATCTCATTGGCTAAAGAGAGTTTTGATTAATAACCAGAGGAAGAAAAAGAAAGGAAGGCTTTATGTTTTCATATTTGGAAACATTTAGGCAAAAGGGAACTCCCTGCCAGAAAAATAATGAGCTAAGCCACCTGAGTATTTCTGGGACATTAAACTGAACCTAGAAGATGGCATTGGTTCTACCTCAGTTCCTACTTTCCCCAACCCAATAAAAATAAAATGCACATATTTAAATATTATTAAAGTATTAAAACAATGCATTCCCAGGGAAGGTAGACTTTCCATTTTTCAATTGTGAAATCAAGGTGACAAGTTTTACTTTTTCTCTTGGAAATCAAATAAAAGTAACAAGAATAAAAGTGAAAACTCCATCTCTACTGAAAGTTGGAGATACCATTAATTCTAAATCATACTATATGAGGGAGGTCAAATGGGATTGTGGGAAGAGGATGGGATTGCTGAGAAAGGATGATTACATGGTAGGTCTCAGAAAACTATGGCAAAGCACAATTCCCACAGTGATACAAGGCAATAGTACAAGAATGTGTGTGTGCACCGGCAGCAGGAGTCATTGGACCAACTAGTTAGGAAGAAAGATCTAGGCATGAGTGAGATGTAGGAAGTGAAGAATCACATAGACAAGTCATCTGTAAGAAACTGAGGCGAGATAAAGGGGAAGTATTCTGCATTGTTAGCAGCCCTAATCATGTCTTAGTTGTTGTGGGGAAAGAAAAGGCTAAAAGAACCGAATAGCACTTGAAACATTATGTGACAGGTCCCTTCCTCACACCCTTCAATACTCCTGAAAATAACTGCTCCAGGAAGAAAAGAGTAGAATGGCATCATTCAAGGGTAGGATAGAATCTATGTAAATATTTTGTGAGGCAAGAAAATGAGTGAAGAAACAAAAAATTACAAAAGAACTCATTAGAATAATGTTGCCTTGGATTAGGTGGGTAACCAATTATATGGTCAAGAAAAAGAAAAGCTAAATAACTGTCAAGGACACAATATCTGCATTGTGGAAAGATAAGGTAAGCTAACAAAAGGAAATGGAAATAAACTTAGCTAAAAACGTCAAATGTTATGTGAAATGAAATTTAAAACACCTCTGAAAGACAAAAAGATTTGCACAAATGGAAAGCATATCATTTGTTTAAATAGGAAAATTCAACATCTTAGTGGGTGAATCTATAAATTTAATACAATTTAATTCATAACGTCAATAGGATGTGTTTTGGAGCTATGCAACCAAAAGTTAAAACTTTTTTAAAAACTTGAAAAGTAAGAATAACCAGTAAATTTTTGAAACATAAAAGTAATAAGCTGAAGAGAGGGATAACTAGCTCTATAAAATACTGATACTTATTATAAAGTGAAATATTAAAAGAGTTTGGCACGAATAGTCAAACAGATCAATGGAACAAAAAGAAATTCCCAAAATAGGCCAAAATACATTTTAAAAATTAATGTATTACAGAAGAGTCATTTCAAATTAGTGGAGAAAAGATTAATTAGTCAATAGCTGAATTTGGAATAATGAATGGCTGGTCATATTGAAAACAAGTAATTTAGATTTCTACCTCATACCTTATAACCAAAAGAGAGTCTTAATGGATCAAAGATTAAAAATTTTTTTAAGCGCAAAGGAAATATACAAAAATTTTCAATAAATTCAGACTGGGAAAGAACTAATTATGATACAAAACACAGAAGCCATAAAAATGATAAATTATATTCAACAAAAGTAAAAAGTTTTTGCATTGAATAAAACAGCATAAACAAAGTCAAATGACAAAAAAATTAAGAGAAATACTTATAATTTATATCACAGACTGAAGCAAAGTTTCTTAATTATTTATAAACATCTTACAAAAGATGAGTAAGATGAATAACAAAATAGAAAAATGGGAGCTTTTTTCACGAAGATGGCGACCAAAGCAAAGGAAGCCCCTGCCCCTCCCAAAGTCGAAGCCAAAGCAAAGGCTTTGAAGGCAAAGAAAGCAGAGTTGAAAGATGTCCACAGCCACACACAAAAAAAGATCCACATGTCACACACCTTCCAAAGGTGCAAGACACTGGTTCAGAAGGTAGCCCAAATATCCTCGGAAGAGTGCCCCCAGGAGGAACAAGCTTGACCACTCTGCCATCACCAAGTTCCCCAGGACTACCCTGTCAGCCATGAAAAAGATGGAAGACAACAATACACTTGTGTTCACTGTGGATGTCAAGGCCAACAAACACCAGATCAAACAGGCTGTGAAGAAGCTCTATGACATTGACAGAGCCAAGGTCAGCAACCTGCAGGCCTGATGGAGAGAAGCAGGCATATGTTCGACTGGCTCCTGACTATGATGCTTTGAATATTGCCAACAAAATTGGGCTCATCTAAACTGAGTCCAGCTGGCTAATTCTAAACATAAATTTTTTCACTGTAAAAAAAAAAAAGGGAAAAGGTTTGTGTATCATGAGTACCCAAGCTCATCCTCAGCCTTGATGATTCATTAGAAAGACTCACAGGACTAAAAAGCCTGTTATACTCACGATTACTGTTTATTAAAGGAAAGAATACAGATTAAAATCAGCAAAAGAATAACGCACGTGGATGAAGTCCGGGAGAAATCAGGTACAAACTTCCAGGTGTCTTTTCCCAATGGAGTCACATGGACACACATAATTCTTTCAGCAATGACGTGTGACAACACATGCGAGGTGTTATCAGCTAGGAAGCTCACCTGAGCCTTGGTGTCCAGGGATTTTTATGGGACATCAGCTGTGTTGGCATGCCACCTCTATGCCACTGACCTCAGCTCAGACTGCAGCACCCACCCCTCTCTGAGCAAAAACAGATGTTCTCTATAAATCACACTGCTAGCATAAACCATCTCATCAAATTGATAGCTCAGTGTATCAGGCATACAAAAAAACACCCTTATCGGACAGAATATTCCAAGAACTCAGTGTTCACCTCCCAAGAGCCAGCCAAGGGTCAGTCCTCATGACAGATCTTTCTTGGGAATGTGAAGGTTTTGAGTACTCCTGGATATTGGGAATGAAAAATCATTTTGGAAACAGCTTGGAGTTATATAAAATGTTAAACATAAATTTGCCATACTAACCAGAAATTCCACTTCTTTATATCTACCCAAAAGAAATGAAAACATATGTCTGCACAAAGGCTTATGTGTGAAGACGCACAGTAACATTATTCGTAATACCTCAAAAGTGGGAACAAACCAAATGATTAATGGCCATCGACTGATTAATGGATAAATGACATTTATACAATAAAATACTAAGCAGTAAAAAGAAAATGCTGTTATATGCTAAATATGCATGGACCTTAAAAACATTAGGTTAAAGTGAAAGAAGCCTACCACAAAAGATCACATTTTATATGATTGCATTTATATAAAATGTCCAGGAAAGGCCAATCTATAGGAATAGAAAGTAGATTAGTGGTTTCCTGGAGTGGGAACAGGGAAAGATTGCAAATGATCAACAGGGATCTTTCTGAATGATGTACGTGTTCTAAAAATTGGACTGTGGCAATGGTTGCATGATTCTGTAAACTTTCTAATAATCAGCCAGTGTTCACTTAAAAATGGATGAATTATTTGGTGTGTAAATTATGCCTTGACAAAGCTGTTAATTTTTTTAAAGGTGCTGCACAGCACTGGGTTTGAAATGCTACCCCTTGTGGAAAAAAGCAGAATATATTTGGAAGCACACACAAGAATGTGGCAACAGTGGTTGCTTCTGGAAAGAAATGGGCACAAGGGGCTGAGGTGGGAAGGAGAGTTCTTCTGGGCTGTATAATGCTTTGTCCTCTATGGATTTTACGCCATGTGTGTAATCAGTATTCAAAATAATAACAACCTAAAATCTTTTGCATCCTTGGTTACTGGGAGTTACTTTGCTGACATTGAAGGTAATGAGGTCATTAACGGTAACACAATCATTGGAAAGGATAGTCTGGGAGGCAATGCTGTATTGCCTATTTTCAGAAGTGACCATTTTTGCATTGTGGAATAATATGTGAGTGGCAATATTCTATAATCAAGGGACTTGAAGAGAAGAGCCTGAGATAAAGGTATCTGCATATTTCATGGTAGTGGGAGAGCTAAGAGCTGAGGCTGGGATGTCTGAGGGTTTCATTTTTTGTGATTCAGGAGTGGTCATTTAGAAGGTTTTTGGAGAATAATGTATTGCCCACACTAATTTTCAGTCATT
The DNA here is from genome assembly GCF_964194185.1 of Rhinolophus hipposideros. Taxonomy (NCBI): domain Eukaryota; kingdom Metazoa; phylum Chordata; class Mammalia; order Chiroptera; family Rhinolophidae; genus Rhinolophus; species Rhinolophus hipposideros. Next base: position 16,072,008 of record NC_138051.1, on the reverse strand, counting down.
TTGCCATTATCCTGTTTTTCTATTAGATGCCACAAATGTAGCAATTCAAAAGCAAACTATTGGAAAACATATTCAACTTACCTTCTGTAGCTTTTTATTTCTCCAGATTCTCTAATTTGCTGTGCTTTTTGGGAATCTAAGTAGGTTTGTTTTTTTCTATGGATGGCTTCTGATCCATGGCTTTTTCCTATGGATGGCACTCATTAATAAAAGGTAAAATACCATTACAATCAATTCCCTAACAATTAATATCTCTGTAATTGCAAAGATTTCCGAGTCCTAATCCCTGGCTCCCTTATTATACCTGATGTCGAACACAGTGATATTCCAAGCAAATGGAAATATTTGCACAGTCCCTCAAAACTTGTGATAATGAAATTTCAAAATGCTTGATGAGGAAGAGCATCTTATAAATTACTACTACTGTACTTGGAAATTTGTAAGACTATGTCACTTAGCAATGAATGTGTACTGCTTAGTGTGACTCTCTATTACCGCAATCTGTGAATCAAAAAAGGATGCGAAGATTTCTTTTCTTTTGTGACTAATATCTGTTTAAACTTTTTATGTTCTATTATGACTTACTGTCCTCAATGGCTTGGAGACAAATATGCTATCAGAGTCTGAGAATATGTTAAACGATGCCTTCTAAGTGAAATTCTTCATTTAACCTTGGAGACCCACTTAAAATTTTATTTCCCACATGATACTTCTTAGTTAAGACTAAGGATGAAGGGATAAGGAGGCAGGTAATGTATGCACAGGTAACTAAGGGGAAGCAATAGAAGCATAGCAAGGGCGAGCCCCTACAAATATTGCAATAGATAGTAGGTTAGTTAAGAGTATGGGCTTCAAGCTAAGACAACCCAAGTTAAAATTTCAGTTTGGCCACTAACTTGTTTATATAATTAAATTGAGCAGATTACTAAAGTTCTTTAAAATTCAATTTCTTATCTGTATAATGAGATTAATACTATAGCTATTGCAAAGAGTTGTTAAAAGGATTCATTATCATTCAAGGTCATTGTTTTGATGAAAGCTTCAAATTTTACAGCAAGAGGAGAATAAGTTCATGCATAAACTGGGGTGCTTTATTTAAACATGATCAAGAATTCAAGTGATATCCAGAGAGACAAGATGTGCCATAGAGTTAGTTCCAGATTAATCTGACTGACTGAAGGACTCAGAATTACCTGGTAAGGAAAAATGGCTTTGGAAGTTTAACATTAACTATGAACCTGTCACGTTATTTAACTTGCCAAGTCTTACTTTCCCATCTATAAAAGGTGTATATGATAACAATATCTTGTGAGAATTCAGTTAAGTCTAATATCAAGTAGACAGTACAGTGCTTGGCACAGGCTGGGTGTTCAACAAATGATATTAACTTTAGGAGGATTATATAATTATTGTTCATATATCTTGCAGTATGGAGGACAAGAACAAAAGTATCACACAAAGTAAATCATGTGTAGGCTGTATATAGAAAAGGAGCCATAACCAAAACATGGTAAACTAAGAGGAAAACAGGCAGAGCCACACAAGGGTCAGGTCACCATGATGAAAGGGGATGTCCAACAATTAAGCAGGTAACATCTACCTACAGGAATTCAAGAAGAGCACTTGGAGCACCAAGAAAAGAGGAAGGAGAAGGAAATAAATACATTGATTTTCAGATGGTAGAGTGGGTGGAAAAGTGGAACAATGCCAGGTAAGTTTGGTTACTTCTGACTATTCTGTCTGGAACTAAAATCCTCAGATTAGGAGCAAAGATGCAAGGGAAGTATCCACAGAAACTGTGGTGTAAAGAGAAAGCAGAGAGCAGCTCTCGTGAAGATGGAGACAGCCTGCAAATGTAAAATAGTCTAGGCATTCGATTAGGGCCTGAGACCAGTTAAGAGGTGAGTCAAAAGGGAAGGAAACAGAGTTCCATGAAGCACTAGTTACAAACACACATGGAGTAAGGACAATCAATATAAAGAAAATAACATAAATAAGAACACAAAAAGCTGCAGATGTGACCTAAGAAATTCTCAGAGAAGAGAAATTGGATGTATTTTTACTGCAAATCAAAGGCTGATAGCAGAGAAGAAACAAATATTTTTTATACTGTGTTTCCCTGAAAATAAGACCTAGCCGGACAATCAGCTCCAATGGTCTTTTGGAGCAAAAATTAATATAAGACCCAATCTTATTTTACTATAAGACTGGATCTATAGTATAATATAATATAATATAATATAATATAATATAATATAATATAATATAATATACACCAGGTCTTATATTAATTTTTACTCCAAAAGATGCATTAGAGCTGATTGTCCGGCTAGGTCTTATTTTCAGGGAAACACGGTAGAATAATTGTAAATAATACATATAGATACTGCCCCCTCCAAGACGATGATTTTAATTCCTAGCCCTCCTTCCCCAACGGTGGGCTATACTTAGTGACTTGCTTCCATAGAACAGAGTAGGAGAAACCTGACCAACACCATCTTATCCAAATGATGAAGGTTAATATCATTATAGTGACCTTGTATGGAAATCAGGTATCCTCTGATGTGATGTGATGAGAAGGGCACTTTACCTCCATGTTACTTTTTCAAAACCCATAACTACATTCTAATCATTAGAAAAACATCAGGGAAACCCAGAATGGGGGACATTCTGCAGAATGCCTGACCAGTATTGCTAAAGACTGTCAAGGTCATGAAAAGCAAGGAAAGACTAAGAAATTTCACAGACCAGAAAAGACTTGGAGACATGACAACTAATGCCAAGTGGTATGTTAGACTGCATCCTGAAACAGAAAGAGAACATTAATAGAAAAATTGGTGAAATCCAAATAAAGTTTGGAGTTGGTTAATAGCAACCTACCAATATTGGTTTTTTAGTTTTGAGAAATGTACCAAGGTAAAGTAAGATGCTAACAATTGGGGAAATAGGGTAAAAAGCATTATGTTTAGGAACTCACAATACCATCTCTGCCACTTTTCTGTAAATCTAAAATTATTCTAAATTAAAACAATTTATTTTAAAAACAATGACTGCATGTCAAAGGACACAGGAGTCAAGTAAAATAGCTTCCAATGACCAAATGATGATAGAATTGGATTATAATCTAAAAAATAAAATAAATATCTATGATTACATACTGATATAAATGATTGAATAAACAATTAATGGGGGAGGCGGGACAACTGATCCTTATGGAAGAGTTTCAATTAATAAATGCAGAAGAAATGAGGAAAATACAAAATACCACTAAAACACGACAGTGATAATTATTACAAGCATGATCAACCAATGAACACTAAAGTTAGTGAGAAAGTTTATGGAGAAAAAGGATATTTGCATAGCCCTGAAATATCTTCTTACAAATATATATTAAATACAAAGGGGAAAAAGTCACTTCGCAGTGCAGAACCTGCCAAACACCATCTTGGTAATCAAATGATCAAGATTAACATCATTGGTAATGAGACATGAACAAATATTAGACAAACCCCAAATGAGGGATTTTCTGCAAAACTCCCGAACAATATTCTTCACAAGTGGCAAGGTCGTGAAAGAAAAGGAAAGACAAACCATCACAGATCAGGATAACTAAAAAGATATGATAACTAATGCACTGTGGGATTGTGGATTGGAAACTGAAACAGAATAAGGAGATTAGTGGAATTAAGTTTGTAGTTTAGTTAATAGTATTCTATCAATGTTGGTTTCTTAGTTTTGATAAATGTATCAGAGTTATGATAATATGCTAATACTAATGGATGCTGGGTAAAGAACATATGCCAACTCTTTGAACTGTCTCAGCAACTTTTCTTTACGTCTGAAATAATTTTAAAACTTAAAAATATATGCAAATTACACAGACACACACGCACACACACACACTCACACGGCTAAATATAAAGAAGGCTCACTTGGGGTTTAGAGCCCAAATACCCCTGTACCATCCCAGAATTCTGGTTACTAATAGCACATGCTCACCAACAACTGAAATAACTGGCTAATTGATAAGCTTTAATTAGCACAAGCTTATTAAAGTGTCTAGAGTACAAAATGGCGTCTCCAATGGTCATCACTGAGCGTAGGCCTCGGGTTTTATATCTCCCACACTTAAATACCCAGACCTATCAGCAAAGCTAGAGAACAACATGCTTCCGTCACCCTGGGGAGAGTCTGACCTTTGGTGTTCCTCACATGGAGGAAGGAAGGAAAAGCAGCAGCATGTGATTTGAAAGTCAACAAGTCCAAAGAGGTGACAGGGTCATGCCAAGGCTCAGGATTTTAGTGCAGACACTGTCCCTGCTTACCAGGACTCAATAGATGTCAAGCTTTCCCTAGCTCCCAGTGTCACCAATCAGAGGACTGCTACATACTCCTTTACCCATTGTGAGACTGAGTGAATTCACTGCAATTATTTGAATGAGGAGAATGAGAGTTTCTCCCTAAAAAAAAAAGTTTACTCAAAGGATGAGGTACAAAAAGATGTTTTTGGTTTTTTTTTTTAACTCTTCATGATGAATATGGTTAAAAGATATGTGATCCTGTTCAGAAAACATAGAGCTGAGGATATGAAGTAAGATGGGGAAGATCATATTTGTGAAAGTTTACGCTTACCATAAGAAATATAAAAAGCAAAATCTGTTCAATAACATGGCACCATATTCAGGAATTTATTAAGATGGGTAATGTCAAGTGGAGAATTTGAGTGTATTTATAGAAATGTGAAATGTTGGGAAGTAATAAATATTGACCCACAAACCCAAATTTATTTAGAATTGTCCATAACAATACAATAGTTTATGAAAATGCTAAGAATATGGAATATCCTCTTACAAATGAGCAACATTTAAAATATGAGAGATAATTAAGAGTAGATGACGTTTATTCCACTTTCAAGATGGCAGAGAGCTGTGGGGCAACTTAAAAAAGTATAAATTATAAAAAGTAAAACAGATGTCTCCACTTACACACTACTACTATATAATTAATGGAAACATTTAGGGGAAAAGTAAAGAAATTAAAACAGAAAGAGTAAAGGTGATTCATTAAATGGATGGCATCAATAGAGAAATGATCAAAATCATAAAAATCCCCCCCCAAAATAAATAAGTACATAAATAAAAGGAAAAAGGACAGACGTGTGATAATCTTGCTCCAGAAGACAAAATAAAGGTGGATGGATGTTGGTGTGGCAGCAAAACTGACTTTCATGAGCATCTGTGGGAAATGGAAATGTTTTTCTGCAGAGCTATTTTAAGAAAAAGAAATGCTTAGAGAAGAGTGTCATTGATATAATTCTGAAAAGGAAAGGTCATGTGATTTAACTGTAGACATCACAGTTTGTAAAGTGAACACAGTTAACGTGCGCATCTGAAGAAGAAACGTGTGAGTTGAATAACCTCAGAATTGCTTTCAGGAAAGCTTCTGAGCACAGCCTGTGCAAACATGTGGTGGTCTTCAGTCGCCTTGCAGGAAAAGTGGAAGTCAGCAGTGTGATGAAATAGGCCTCGAGCACTGAAAAGGGGAAAAGGGAGCATAGTGAGAAGTAGAGTTTCCTGTAGATGCCAACATCCACCCAAACTGCAGAAATCCCACTGCACAGGCTGAGTAATAAGGGCCTGAGCACAACACACTGCAAGGAACCACAAAGAGGCTGGAGTAAGCAAAGAGGTAACGGAAGTGGAGGGAAGGTTTCTTATAACTAGATTAAGAATAAAAGCTTTCAATGGACAATGATTCTTCCACAAAAATACACTAAGATATTCCAGGTGAACTTTGAGGACATCATATACCAAGGTGACCCTCAGAGAGAGAAAGAAATGAAAGTAAATGGGGCTATTTAATGTACTTGTATGTGGCTATCCATCAAAGAAAGTCCATCTCCAATTTAATAAGCTCAGTACAGAGATGAAAGCAGAGTTGGAGATACGGTAGCAGAAGCAGCTCTATATGAAGGAGATCCCAGTGAAAATCATGCATGAGCCAATATTCACATACTTTGTAAAACCTGATTCACATTCTTTCCATTTTTCACCTTCTTTCCCACTGTTTTTTTTCAGTTGTAAACTTATTATTACTAATTAATAATAATTACTTTCTAGCAATGAATAAATTGTCTTTTTAAATGATTGAGGTACCTATAAAGTGCCTCACCAATTATTACTACAGCATATTTGGCGTTTCCATAGTTCGCAAGGACAACCAAGCTGTGGGTATACACTTGGAGTGAACAGGTCTTTGCAGAATACTTATTGGTTCAATTTTTCTTGATCTAATTGTCCCAAATGTGACTTAATGACTTTCGGTCAGAAGATATAGGTCATAGTGGTTGATTTTGCAGTGAAGTAATAAAAATAGCTAATCGTTTCTGAGCACTTACTAGGTGTGACACACAGGGTTAAGTGCCAGATGTGTCATCTGATTATCCTTTCACTGCAGTTCTATGACATGTAGTATATCATCATACCCATTTTGCAATTAAAAAACACCAAAAACGTATGGATCAAAAAATTTAAATAATCTGCTGAAGGATGCTGCATTAGTCTGCTTGTGCTGCCATAACAAGATATCACAGATTCGGTAACTTTATACAACAGAAATTTATTTTCCCAAAACTCTGGAGGCTGGAAGGCCAAGATCAAAGGGCTAGCCAAGTTGGTTTCTGATGGAGACTCTCTTTCGGGCTTATAGACAGCTGCCTTCTTCCTGGGTCCTTATATGACCTTTCCTCTCCATAGGGGGTGAAAGGAAAGAGAGAGAGAGAGAGAGAGAGCGCTCTGCTATGTCTTCCTCTTCTTGTAAGGACACCAGTCCTATTGGATTAGGGCCCACCCTCATGACCTCATTTAACCTTGATTAACTCCTTAAAGGCCTTATCTCCATATAGTACAGTCACACTGGGGGTTAGGGCTTCAACATTTAGATTTTGGGGGGACAAACTCAGTCTATGACAGTCACATAACTGATAAGGAAAGGAATAAGGATTTGAACCCTGAATTTCAATTTCAGATCCTTATTCTATTACACTTTCCTTACTCCATATGCTAGTTACAGTGCATACTTGTTTTTATTAATTCTAAATAAAACAAAGTTGAAACACCTAAAATTGGTCTCTCATGAAAAAAAATGTCTGAACTATAGGTGAAAACTCATACTTTATAGTTTGTGGAAGCTAAATTCATCTGAATAAAGAGCACCATGATTGTCATCTGTGTAATGGAGAATTCTGCATGATAACGTCAGGCCAGATGGCTTTCACTAAGTTCTAATATACAGTGCATGGGGTAGGAAGGTAGTCAGTACTTGCCTAAATTGACTCAAGATAAATTTGAATATATACATGCAAGCTCAGCCCAGTTGAGGATGAGAACATTATCCATTTATTTAGTAAATACACATTATACTTTATTATGTTCTAGCCGCTGTGCCATTAGGCAGGCTATTAGGATAGAAAAGCAAGTGAGAAAAGTGTTTACTCTGTGTAGGAAAGCATAATAGGTGCTAGATGTCTGTGCAGTATGCAATGGGGATACAAAAAAAGACATGGTGATTTAGATATAACTCAGATGGATATCTACAGAGGAGTAAATGCATGCCAGGGAATTTAGATAAAAAGCAAGAAAACAAAAAGTTAACCCAGAAGAAGGAGAAACCAAGGGAAATTCAACTGTACTGATAATATAAAAATAAAAGATGAAGTGGTCAGGCGTTTTCAGTATCCTTTGTTGGGCAAGAAGATGAAATTAGGATAATGGGAACTTAAACCCTCCAAACTGTGTAGAATGTATCAAGCTAGTGGTGTTTGTTACCACAAATCTTATCAGTAGAATGTGTTTAAGAAAATGGCAATGTGAAGAATAATGACTCAAAAGGAAATGCATGAAAGGATATAGGAAAAAGATTTTTTTATTTTTTATTTTTAAGAGACCATTGGAAATAGAAGAATTGGGGCCAAGCAGAGTCATTGTGTGTGTGCTTTACATAACAAAGGGATGACCAGAATAAATCGAAACTTTTGGTTCAGGAATCGTGGCACCTGTACCAGAAAACAGTGGAAAAAAGAGAAGACAGGGTAACAATAGGTCTGTCAGAAGGCAAGAGTATATCAAGCATTCTATATGGTTGTTCGCATCTGGTGCTATCACCTTGTGAGCTGATTACAGGACGAGAACTTCAATTTCAATATATATATTTTGTATATATTTTTCTTCTGGCTGATGTTCAGAGAAAAGAGGCCTAAGACAGATCCTGGGGGTTTGGTTTCCCTAATTTCTCATAGCTTGAAATCAAGAGAGGGGGTAAGGCATACAAAATTTAAAAAATTATGTACATGTGGCTTTATGACTCAGGTGCCAAGTACACACAATTATTAAAAAGAGGGTAAAATTGCAGGAAATTCTTGAAGGAGGTAAGTACCCTTGGAAAGAATCAAATATGTGAGAAGTTAAGGAATTCCTGAAGCCTTCTCTGAATTTCCATGTTTCATTTGTGGAAAACTTTTGGGCAGCCCCACAGGTTAGGTGGTAGTAGAAGTTAAGTTCATTAGGAATCTACTGAAGTGGTTAAACTATTATCCAATTAATGTTGGCTCTACTTAATTGCCACAATGCCTGGAAAACAGAAAAAAACAAGATGCCCTGGTGATAATTTATTGTTAGAATTACATAACACTTCATGAGTGAAGGATAAATGGTCAGTGTTTAAAAGTATCTCTCATTTCTTCATCATGTTTTCTAAAGATTTGCCCTTCATTTCTTATCAGCAGATTAACTGGATTTAACACAGGACTGGCTATCCTTTAATCTTGTCAACTGAGCAAGATTAACTATAAAAGAGGATGTCCTTAGAATTTATTTGTACTTTGGGGTGGATTTGTTGCCATTGTGGATCTATTTCTAGTTTCTTACCTAATTTTAAATAAGCATACACAAAGTGTATGGCTTTTTAGAAGTAGAAAATGGCTGTTGCTTCAAGATTGAGAGTTTGGCATCCTGCCAGATAATGCTCCCGGTTTTGACATTTAAGGTGCATTCCCTCTACTGCCTGAAGTGCTTTACTTGCAGTTTTGTATTTTTACACATTATAGCCAGAAGTCCCTCTTTGCTTTCCTTGTTTTTCCTCTCCTCTTCATTATCTTTTACTTTCTCTTTCTCCCACCCCACTTCATTTTGACCCACACAATCTCGCCGAGGATGAGTAAATAGCATAGTCCTTTGGCTAAAAGACCAGGCCTAACTCACACAGGGGCCTGGTCTTTGATGTGAGTCTGGAGCGAGCTCTCAATGGCTGTTTGCTAAGTGCGCTCCATTCAGTGGCTCTAGTAAGACCTGTCCGGCATCATTGCCACTATTTCTCCCTTACATCCTGGATGATAGCCCTACTAAATGAATTCATTTCTTCCTCCCCATGGGCTACTCCTGTGTTTCACCCCTCCCCTCATTTCTACATGTATCTCAGACCAAACCAAGCAGGCTTCCCTCTTTGTCCCATCAGCACCCCCCTCCTTGATTGGGCACCACCTTCCCGGTGTATCTTTGGATCATGGCATTGACCGTGACACCATGCTTTTCCAGTAACTGATCTGAGAGGCCCTCTCCTACCTGCATCACCATGGCACCTGGCCCAGAGCAAATGCTTAATAAATTCTGTTGGATGAATTAGGACAGAGAGGGCATGCAAATAACATTTACAGAAGGCACAAGGTTGGACTTGAGAGCACTTATGCTGGATGATAAAAGCAGTTTCTGAAAGCACGTCAAACTCCATCTGACAGGAAGGAATTTCATAAGGGAAAATGTCAAGTTTTGCACTTAGTGTCTAAACAATCAACTGCAGATGTGTAGGGTTGTGGAATATTAGTTTAGATAAATATGACTTCAGGGTTTATGTGACTCTAGCTCAAGCTCAAAGCATCTGAAAGTTTAAAAGTCCGTGATAGCTCACCTTGTTTAACCCTATCCATGATTCCCCAGTCTCCTCAATCATGTGCTTGGTAAGGGACATTCTGTCTTCTGTGTGATCACTTTGATGACTTTTTCAGCCAGCTGCTAACTGACAAAATCATGTTAAAATAAAATAATTTTCAGCTGCATCAGTGAAAGTAGAGTGCTCAGATTGTTCTTACTCCTATTATGACATTTACCACGTCTAATTTTTGACAATCATTTGTTTCCTTATCTCACTTCTCTATTACACTGTGAGTTCCTTGAGGACATAATCTCTGCCCTATTCATCTTTTATCCCCAGTATCTAGTGCAGTGTACTCAATGAACAAATGCTGAATGGAAGAATACATGACAACATCATGCCTATGGTATGTATAGGTTATCACGTTGGACTGAAAACACAGGCTCTGATGTCAGGCTTGATTTAGAACAGCAGCCCCACCACACACTAGCTGTGTGACCTTTGGCATATGTCCTCAGTTTCTTCATCTCAGATAATAATAGATGTTTCCAGGATTGAATGGGGAAATAAATGTAAGCACCTAGTATTATCATCCTTCTGGAAATCATATGAACAGAAAACTGACAAACCAAAGATAGTCTATAATGGTGAAAACACCTAAATACGCATGTATCATACAATGAATAGTTAAGGATACTTGGAATGCTTGTCCTAAAGAAGGGGAGACTAGAGGGGAACATGATAGTTAGAGAACTATTAACGCAAATAATAATAGCCTGTGGCATTTTATATTTCAGAAAAGCTTCCCTATGCTATCTTATTTGATTTTCACAATAGTTGTATAACTTAGGGAGGGAGGGAGAGTAGGCATGCCTCATTCCTCTTAGTCTATAAATGAAGAAATTGAGGCACAGAGTTGCCACTTGCCTAATGTCCCACGGCCAAATGTGGTGAAAACAGGGCTGATCCATGTTGCGCTGGTTTGTGCTTCATTTCTCTTTCCACCAGAGCACAGAGCCTCTAGCAAGATATTGAGGGTGAATCTTATTTGTGTGGAAGTCAAACTTAAGGTTAATGGGTGAAAAATCATAAAGAGGTGGATAAGTCTCAAAAGACAGTTTTTTAGAGTAGTTACAATCATCCCATATCACAACTGAACAGCCTGATGAAGAAGTAAGTTCTCTATCATTCTTCATATTTAAGCAGAGAATGAATGTCCATCCATGGGAGAAGTTGAGGGTGGAATATTGGGCATGGTAAAGTCTAAGCTTCCTTTGAAGATTAGCTCTGATTCTAAGTCACTTCTCGATAAAATGCTGAATTCTACACACTTAAAATTTCCCTATCAACTCCTCTCAAGAATGTTGTTGAAACAACAATAATGGTGAGGCTTTTGAGTTCTTAAAAAGGAAAACGTCATGTTAATTCAAAGTGGTTTTACATTTATCAGTGAAAAAAGAAAAAATCTTCCACATCAATTATCTAAAATGCAATTCTTTGCTAACCATACAGGAAATTTTCTTAACCCTCACATTATTGATATTCTGATATATTTCCTCTCTAAATAAGACTAGTTAGTCATTGCTGTTTATGTAACAAGTACTATTATAGCCTAAATTTTCTGAGATTATGGATTTTACTTTAAATACGTGTTACTCTCTTCCAATTAAGATCCTCTCGACAGTGTTTATAGGCAACATACAAATTAGGCATAATTAAAGACGATGCATTCACATGTTTTAATTAGTGCTCTCTTATGCAGTAGTTTGACTAGATGTAAAAATTATTTCAGGGCAAGGCATTCCAAGAGATACACAGCAATAAAACAACTTTTGTAATTTTAATTTGCTCTACTATTCAATATGTGAATGTCATTCATTTCTTTCTGGGTTATTTTAAGTACAATAAATTATATTTTTCCAAATATATATTACATTTCATGCAAAGTTATCAGAAGGAAAATTCATAAGGTAGATAGATAGATTTGGGTTCCATGTAGTGTGAAGTGGTAATGGCCAGTTAAAGAAGTTTACTACTATTTCTTTCCAAGGAATTTTAGAAACCATCTATTAATCTTCAGTTAAGTTTTTCTTAACTAAGAAAAAGACATTAAGTAAGAAAATATACATTAACTTAACTAAAATATAATAGTATAAGTATAAAAGAGAGTAATAGATCTTTTAATATTTTACATATGTATTTAAACACAAAGACTGTGGATAAGTAAGAATTATCTAAATTAGTTTTTGAAACTATTCCAAAAATACTAAAAAGAATCAATGTAAGTCCCATATCACTTAAGTTCTAAAAAACATATATGCCTATATATTTAGGAATATGGAAATTCTTGGTTACTGGTGGAAATTGATCATTAAACATTTAAATGTTTAGTCAAAGCTAAGTCATTTTTATTCAAGATAAGTTAAATGCTCTTCAACTTTTATTTAACCTTTAATAAGGGAATGCTATCATAAAAGGAAATAGATTTCATTTTAAACTACATTTCATTCAATTATGTGCTGACTATAGAATGAAAAGCTGAAGTGATAAAACATTATGACAAATGAAACAAAAAAGGTAGCAGTATTCTGTCAGTTTTCACTGATTATCTGGCAAAACTCAATCACAGATTTTGTGCTTTCAAGATGGAAAAGCTATTTAAAGGTGATTATTGTATTTATAGATTTCCATAATGCTGTGAAAGCACAAAAGCAAATAATAAAGACCTTTTTCCTGAATTACATTAGCTCAGATATAAGATCAGGAACTGATTTTTCTGATATTTTATTGATTGTACAACTTAATGTATTCTATAATTGCCTTTTGTAAAGTTTAAGGCATTTGAGCTCACTATTGGATGGTCTGGTGCATAATTTAGAGAACAAGCAATTTAACACATTTTAAAAATAATAATGACAAAAATTCTGCAGTCCAATGAAATAAAGAATTTGTGGTGGCTATGGCAAAGTTCAGTGGGGTGGGGAGGGAACATACGCTATCAAGAGCATCATAGAGGCCAACAGGAGACATGTTTGCCTTGACTGTGGGTTGAAATGGACACATTTGGAGAAATCAGCTGAAATATAGCCTGGAAAATCAGAGTCTGTACTACATTCAATAAGGCAGTATTGTGAAGCATTATTTTTAGATTGTAAAAGTTGTTAGAAATGTTGTTTTAGTTTGTGTCATTGTGATAGCTGTGAGATATCTAGCACTGTTTACTACCTATTTCACACTAACTACATATTTCACTAACAGGAAGTTTCAATGACTACGCTTCCTTTGGAAAAGGGGTCCAAAAGTTCCTGATCACTGAGAGCATCTTTCTTCAATCTGGTTATTTCTAATAATATTGAATAAAAAATATACTGAGGTAATATTTGGTAGTTTACTAGAATATCCATATATCCAATTTCCCCAAGGATTACTAATTTAGATAGAGCAGTGCTTTTTATCCCTGATACGTATATACATTAGAATTTGTAAGCACTCTCATAAACATTACATAATTTGATCCTTTGTGAGGAAAAATATGATTTATAGCTACTTGTTATTCACATTCTCTGTTCTGAGATGAAGGTGAGGTTGTCACTGTAGGGGACAAGAATTAATAGGTATTTATGGAGGACACACGTTGTGTCTTTTAGAGATTTAATATCACTCTTATTTTAAGAACAATACATTGTATTAATAGTATTAAGCACAATTCGAGGTCTGTTTTAAAAACAGAAAATGCGATCATATTATTAGATGTGAAATCTTGAAAAAAATGGCTCTACCCTAAGTGAAGACATTTTGTATAGAAAAGAAGAAACAATATCATTTTGCTCAAGAAGAATGAATCACACAAGTCAGAACCCTCAATATTGCACAAGGTAGGCAATATTATATGAAGTAGTTGAATTAAGAAGTAGAAAAATGATTTACAGTGAGATATAACACACACTGACTCTCCGCCCCCACTCCCCCCCCCACCCCCTGTGGTTATGTGCACACATGCATGCCTCTCTCCCCTTTCTTTTTTTTCATTAAGAAAGTTTTTTCCCAGTTCTACATCGTTGTTGTTTTTACGTGTTAAATGACTATTAAATCTAGTCACTTAATATTTAAAAGCACCTTGAGTTCCAGATAGTAGAATAACGATGGCTATAAATGGAGGTATCTATAAAGCTTACCAATTAAATGTGGATGCAGCAGGCACAAAGGGGCTTGTATTCATATACAGGATTGCAAATATGTTACAAGGAGTAACAAAACATTCTTTTTTTCAAATGCATACCTTATTTAACAAACAGCCTTCATTTTGTTTTGGTTATAAAATGTTCTTGACTCCCAAAAGCCACTTTCCCTGCTGAGGGATGAAATGTCACCCAAAGAGTTCAGCCTTGCCAATTAGATCACTGGAATGTGGACTCCTAAGATGAGTAGAGCAGCCATGTCAACACACCATGCCAACATTCAGCGGGCCAGGCTGGTGAGGAGAGTTGAACAGACCTCAGGAGAGTGTCTGGTTAAGAAATGTGGAAATACTGAATTGACTTGGATTTTTCATTCTTTCCTGATATTTACAAACAAAAACAAGTTTTAGAATATATTGAACTGAACCTTATAGGGAAGTTCTAGACACTGTAAAATCTCACTGGGTACATACTGTGCAGAAAAGTAACATGAAAATTCAACATAAAGGTTATCTGTGAGAAGGAGCCTTTGGAAAGGAAAAGGAGTACAGCACATAATTATTATAACGTTCTGGTACTTTGGTCTGGGTGCTATGTCTGGATGTTCATTTATTACAGTACTTCATAATTCATATGAGTGTTTAAACACAAAATTTATTCTGAATGTGACAATTATTACATTTCAAAGAAAATAATAATGTGAAAAATGAGTTTTAAAAAAAGAAGCAAAGACAGTTATCCCTTGGATGGGGTATTATCCACGTTCCATGAAGATTCAAGAACTTAACTTCTTTCTAGGTAAACAAAAGATCAAACTTTGTAAAATTGTTAACATTTTTTATTTCTTCTATTAATAACCAAGTTTTGTGTTTTGTTTTTGCTTTTCTCCTTTTTTGTTTGCCCTCCATTCTTATTAGGTTTTGAACAGTTATTTACATCTTGCCTGCTGTCTTTGACCACCCCTCACCTCTGCCCACCAAGACTTTTGCTCTCTTGTCCTAGCCTGAAGGACTCTGTAATCTTCCTTGCCTCTGTAAATACTGCTGACTGAGTCCTCTTGCTAAAATGGGGACTGTGACTTACATCCTGCCTCTTTCTCTCAAGCCCTCCCTCTCCATCGATGTACCTAATGGTACTTGAAGTCTCTGCCTCTCTCATGCTTCATCTTATCCTTTCCTTCACGTATGCTTTCAAGTGGATATCAGAGCACATTTTGACCCTTTTGATGTTTTCCTTCTGCACAGATAAGTGGATTCACGACCTGCCTTTGACCTTGAAAGAATGAAAGCTTTTGGGTTGTCTCTATACAGGGAGTCAGCTTCTTGTAACTTCTATCAACTTTTCTTTCTTTCCTGTCTATGTTGTCAATGGTTTCTTTTCAATTCATTCTGCATTCCTCATTGCCTCTGCAACCTGTATTCTGCCAGGACTGTTTCTTAAGTTGCGCTAACTTTGTGTGTATCCTTTTGTTAAAAATTAGTCTGTCTCCACTCTTTTTCTCTTACACACATATTTTCCTGTCATGCTCAGAAGTCTTTTTTGATTTTATTCATTACACTTGCATGTGTCTCCTTTGAAGATTGTGTCTGTCTTGCAGTTGGGAAGGTCGGATTATCCATGGAGAGTTCTTGGATGTGGTTTTATTGTTTACAAAGGTGGACTATATAGCTTTGTATCTTCACCAGTAAATATAATAGAATGTGTATTTCTTAAACATACACACAGATCCTTGTCTACTGCTTTAGAGTGAACTAAACAATTAGGCGGTCTCAGAAGGAGTCATGAAACCACTTACTATTAAACAAAAAGGAATACTTAACACCATGACATGGTCAAAATGCTTTTCTCTATCACATGCTATAAAGCTCTTGATCTGCTTGACCTTTGTATCATATCTGAGAGAGATTTCTGCTTAAATGAACCTCAGGAGATATTGTCTCCTGTGTTTCTTGCCTGAATCAGTCGCTATTGTCCCAATAACACTATTATAAACCACTCTTAAAATACAGCGGCAGACAACAATAAGCAAATAGAATCACAGTTGCTGGTCTTCAGGTCCCCGGGACACTTCCGCATCACATTCTTTCACTGCTCTGGGAGTCTCGGACTATCTCATCGCCTGTGCTCATGATGATGGCAGAAATGCCAAAAGGGTGAACAGAAACACTGTGCTGCTTCTTAAGACCTAGCTAAGAACTGGCAGAGTGGTATTCCCACCCACAGTGTATTGGTCAAAGCAATTCACAACTTCAGTGGGATGGGAAATACACTCCACTCTTACTAGGAGGAACCTCAAAGTCATAAGGCTAAGGGTGAGATTGTAGGAAAGGGTGAAGGACTGGGAACAAATATATCATCTATTTCACTGTCATTCTCTCCAATCCATGGAGGGCTTGACATGAAGTTCTACATCCTTACTTAAATATTTCCTAGGAAGATACTTATAGATCTTTTCCTTATTTTGAGAAATCTTTAAAAAACATGCTAAGTCAAGTTTTTTTGTATTTAGAGGAGACACAATATTTAGCAGGAAGTATCTGTTAATAAAATGTTAAAAAGCTATCTGTGGTGTACAAGCCACTAGGTGAAGACCAATGAGAAAAGCAGAATGAAAGATGAGGTCTCCTCTCTTATGAAACAGTCAACCTGCCACAAGATATGCAGATAGGAAGAGATGAAGTTTCCTATGAATGGAGACTAGTCACAGCCAATACTTGAGAACAGGCCCCCAATGACACAGGATGTGCTTCTGTCAGAAAAAGAGGCTCCTACCAAAGGTCTTTTCAATCTTTCCAAAGGTCTTTTCAATCTTCTGCAATGGATTTGGAGGTCAGCCCTGAAAAATTGTCCTCTCCAGTAATAGAGAACTTTGATCGTCTCATTTTATGTCACAATTGCCTTCACTAAGAATAAAGACGGCTGTCCTATAACCCTCAGACAGTTATAAATGAGGTTCTAATGATCACAATAAAGGCTTCTGACCCGCAGAGAAACTTCTCTGTTAGATCAGCCTGAGATTTAGGGTGGTGATTTCTGTTTGTTGTCTTGTGTGAGGATTAGCTTCTAGAGCTTGACAAACAGAACGTTGGGATTGGTGCTGTCTACTCTGACAAGCAGTGAGAAAACCAAAGCGTATCTCTAAGTTTTGCAGAGCACAACAGCAGGAACACTAAAATCCAGGACTTTTCAGTCTCACTGGGCAACAGTGGAATACTATTGGAATCAAGCAAATTTCCTTTAGAAAGTAAACACAATTCTTCTAAGTAGCCATAACTTGTATCTGAATTATGGCTTTAGGCAGGACTCTGTGTGTGGCCCATAAATCATTAAAATCCTTAGGAATAAGTGCTATTATGCTCTTTTCTCTAAGAGCTACATTTTCCACGATTCCCAGTTTCCTTTACGAACAGAGACCCCTCTGGAGGAAAGAAAAACTCAGCATGTAGAGAAATTATATTAAGCAGAGGGTACTTTAAGTTCATTATAAAGAGTAAATACCTATTATATATGTATTGTCTTATTAAGAAGAAATAAGACATAATAAAGTCAATTCCTTAATCAATAATAAAACAAATTTATGGGCCTGTATATGATTCCAAGGTAGACATTCAACATGTACTTGCTGAATTAATAAATAAATATATAAAAACTTGGCTATTATTAGAGTGAAAGAGGAAACGATTACTAAGAAATGAGTAACGAAGTAGACTAGTGAATTGGATGTAACTTAATCTTATTCACTAAGAGCCCTGGATTTTTCATTTTTAGGGGATGTAACAATTCTACACAATGGTTTAGAAAATATTGTGTTAAAACTGGAAGGTCATCAGAGAGTACAACTCACACATTAAAAGGAATGAAAGATTTGATCAAATTGTTTTCATGTAGGCTACAAATGATTGAATCTTCTGGATTTTCAAACTGCAAAAAAGTGATATTTGTATCATTGAAACTTTTCCTTTTATAGATAATGAAAGTAAAAATGCCCAACATTTGGAGTTTCACAAGCTGGCTGTACACGAAGGCTTAGAATCTAGGACTCTGGATTTCTAGGGCAATTGTCTTCTCATGGGAAGATATCAAATGGTACATGTGACCATTGTCTGTGAAATTCATCCAGGTGATGCATGCATCAGTGGTTTATTCCTGCTAATTGCTGGGTAATATTATATTGTATAAATACACTTGTTCATCCATTTTCCTGTAGATAGGCATTTGGGTTTTCATTAGTCTTTGGCTATTGTGAATATAGCTTCTATGAACACTGATATACAAATCTTTTTGTGGGCATATGGTTTTATCTGGCTATATACCTAGCAGTTGTATTTCTGGGTCAATTGCCTGATAAGTATATACTGAAATCGAACAGTTCCTTAAAAGCAGCAAAGCAGTACTCATAAAAGTCCTCAAAGAATGGGAATAAACCAAGATTTATGTATCCAGACAAAATGTGGATCAGGTATACAGGCAAACGACAAACTTTTTAAAACATGCAATGAATATACATTTCCTGAGCTTCTTGAAAAAGTGAAAGAGGACAAGCTCTAGCTTTCCATGGTAAAATGCATAGCTGTGATCATGAAGTCCATTTAATCCCAGGACTTGAAGAAAAGATAGTACATTTTTTATTGCAGACTAGACTGTAAATGTCTTAATCCCCAATAACATAGAAATGATAAAAATCACAATTGTTGGTAAGAGAAGGGAGAAGTAAGGTCAGTTAGTGTTAAGTAAGCTGATGCTTGATAGCCAAAGAGTCAAAAGATACTCAAAGTGGATAAAGCAAGAACGTAAAGTACAGAGATATATTTAACGTATAAGAATAAACACTAGTAAAATATGTAATCAACTTAAATTCAGGTAGTAGAATGGGGGGAGAGAGGAGGGCTGAAGTGTACCTATCTTAAATTCACTCTTGCTCATCATAAGTTGTCAATCTATGAGCCTAAAAAAGCAAGGGATTCAGTCCATTGGACAAAGTTAATCATTAGAAAGAAACATAAAGTAAAATGTTTTATACGTAATAAAAACATAAAGCATAACACAGAAAGTGGTGATAGAATTTAGAACAAATGTTTCTGTCATGCTAAACAGACCTGCATTTTCCAATGGCAAGAAAAAGACTGCTATTAAACCACAAAGCCAAATGTAACTACACACTGCCTACAAGAGAAACACACTTAGAACAAAATGCCAGTGTCCTGAGAGAACCACAGGAAATAATGAGATGCGGAGTGAAAGTTCAGTCTTATTTCCCCACCCTCCAAGTCTGACTGAAGTGATGGAAAGGACCTGGCTACTCAATGCATCCATGAGCTGGGGCGGCCGAGAATTTACGTAATAAGCTGCACACTGGAAATAAAGCTACTGAAGCTCGTGTTGTTTGTTTTTTCCGCTTTCTCCACTAAAGGTCTTTAAGTAAATGGAGACCTCCTTTTCCCCAACAAAGGGCCAGATAAGGAGACCCTAGCTGCTCACCAGGATTCTGAGCTGCCTCGAGATCCAAGAGACACATTATGCTTATGGCTAACTTAATAGACAACTAAGAAGACTAATGGTGATGTGACCTGATGACAGTTGAGTTCGCCCTCTCTAGGCAGCAGCAGTGCTCCATCTGTCTCAGGCCTTCTGTGCGTGGGCTGCCTGTGATCTTGTTCATAAGACAGGGCTGGGCACAGTGGGCCAGGGGGCAGCATTGGTCAATTCAGCCTCTCATGGAAGGGTATGACTAAAAGAAGAATCGCATTGCTATGAATAAAAATCTGAAGGCTAATTTGTCTGACTGTATCTTTTATTAAGCACATGATAAGTTCCAGCAGAGAGTTCTACCTTCAGGGCAGTATTAGTAATATGACTCTACGTTTATTTTCCTCTTACTGTAGGGAGTACTTAGGTTTTACAGCTTCATGGTTGTTAGATTTTTTTTCTCAGTTCCAGGTATTAGAAACTGATGACACATTCGAAGGTACTCAAGGACATTGCAAGTAACAAAGATTGCTTTACTGCAAACACATTTTAGATATTTGGATTATCCTGGAAATGCATAGCATAATACAGTAAAAAGCAAAATGTTCACCCTGCCCACCTCCCAGCTCATTTTAAATATTCCACGGCCAGGAAAAGAGTCACATGAGATTCTGTGTGCAATTTCTACCTCCCCAAGGTGAGCATTTTTTCTAAGGAGACTTATGGACTCTGAAAAGAATGAACCATCTGAAATAAAAATACCCTGTGCCATGGTGAAGAATGAATGTTAAAATAAAAATGCGCTATGTTACTTCCTCCATCGGTATACAGACAGAATTTTTAAGTCTTGATGTCTGCACATTATAAGTTATTACACAAAGACGCAGCAAAACCACACACTAATTAGAATTATTCTTTTCACATGCCTGGTCTGCCCCATCTCCTATCACAGATGTATCCCTGAAATCAAATGACCATTTAATTTAAAAGACTTAAAAATTAGCATTTACTTTGGTGAATGGCAATAATTAGATAAATTTTTGTAGACTCCTTCCAGTTAACTTTTTTGTCACCTTTATCACTCCCCTCTTCAATCAGCACAGTATTCTTTGAATAGTTAACATGTGTGGAATAATACAGAGGGGATATAAAATAAAATAAAAAAATGTCAATCTCTTCCAGCCCTTTGAGGGAGCCATGATTATTTTTCAGGATCAGAACTCAGGCAAATGCTGAATTTCACTCTGCTGACAATGCAAAATTTTGGTGTGGGTGACACATTGCCCAGGATCTTGCATTTCAAAAGATGTCACAGGGAAGAGTGTCAGTCCCATAGGCAGCCAACCTGCTGGTTGCCAATCCCTATACCAGGCAAATGCTGTGCCCCTGGGGCCTACCCCAAAGCAAGATCCATTTCAGGTCTTGAATGAAGGGTAAATCGCGCCCTTCTCTGAGAGTGTCCACAGCAGGCCTCTAACCTGTGGGTCACTTGCCTGACTCTGTGTTCCTCTGCCTACTGGGGGCTATGGGAAGCCCATGAATCCTGAGTAATATCAACATCTAATCTCCTCTGCTTTATAGACATATCTTCTCCTTAATTTCAGTATACTGTCAATCTCTGGGTCTTAATCTGAGCTGTGGGAAACTCAGCTGCTGACCTCAGTGTTATGCTAGCCTGTTACTTCACCAGACTCTGCAAGTCCCAGCCTTGGCTCCATCTCCACTCCCAGTAGCAGAGATCCAAGCACCAGTTCTATGCAACACACAAACTTCCAGGACTGTTCTGTTCCAGAAGCAGTACCTTGAATGCTTAGGGAGAAAGAATGTAGCCATGAAGATTTGCACCTGATAGAAAATGCTCAGTGCATTAGCCACAAACAGGAAAATACAGCTTGTCTTCTCCATGTCCACAAAACGGCAGTCTTTTGTGATGGAGCAAGGGAGAATCATAAACAAAAGGACAAGGGAGAGGAGAAGGAAGAAAGAAGTCAGGGAGAGAAAGAAAGAAGAAAGTGACAGAGATAAGAGAGCCAGAGAGGGATAAAAAGAGCTGTGGTGGGGGTGATTAAAACTGCAATGGGGGAAAAGGTCTTCCTCCAGTAAAAGTCAACTAATAGAAGCTTAGAAATGCAATGATCAGCTAAAGAGAAAATGGATTCCCATTTACAACTGCATAGGGCTGATCAAAGGAAAGGATTAGTAGACAATCCCAATATTCTTCCACATAGTATATAAAATATCAGGGAGCAGGATGGCTGATATTTACAGGCTTAATAGATTTTCAGGTTTTGAAAATATGAAGGCAGCAGTGCCCCAGGATGCATTCACATAAATAAATTAGGGAAACTATATGGTGTTCTGTGTGAGTGGGTCTCAGTGAAAAGATAGAAAGATGTCCTTGTCTCCAACCCAGTGCTCTTTGAAAAGGCAAAGTTTTATGAGCCAATGCAAATGACTGATTCATGTGTATTTTTGGAGGAGTATCTTTGGCATTTTAAAAAGACCCTTGGTATGGAGAAGGCTAGATATAACATGAAAAATAGTCAGCAAATGACCATGCTGCGGTAGAATGTTGTGACATTTTCAGAGAGCTCGTTTCCCAGAACAATGTCTCCTCTGTGCACTTCTACAGAGCTGCTGGGACGACTGACGTCAAGCCCCTCTGGGATTCAGTACAAGGACTATTTTTACATGTGCAAATCCAAGAGGCTCTCTGAAATAAAACTGCTAGGCTAGACTCAATTATCCTGCAACTTCCAAACCAAAACAAAATCATCTTCACTGCTACTCACAGATTGTTGGCCATTGTGGGGATGAACAAAGTTATTTGTTTTGCTTTGATATTCAGAGCAGTCAGACACACATTTATAGCTCTAGAAAGAAACACATTTCTGAGTTATTGCTTCTCCAGGATTATGAACTTATTCTACCCACTCTGAGGTAGCAGGATAGTTTGGGGAATGCTTTTCCTACATTTTTATTTAAAATGTACTTCATTGAGTTGGCTCATTCATTGTTTGGGGAATAATTCAGAATGTCAAATAATTCTAATAACAGCTAACATTTACTCAGCGTCAGGCAGTTTTAGCATTTTGCAGGAGTTTACTCATTGAATCCTCAGCAGGGTGATTCTACCTGGAAACTTCAAGGTGAGTTCTTTAACTCTGACTAGTGGGAATTTTGACAGTCCTCACTTCCTGCTATGATGATCATAAATGAAGCAATAGTGAGAAACTAGGCTCATCTGTCAAGTCAGGAAGTCAGAACATATCCAGCGCTAACTCTTCACGAACCCATGAGGCTGAGTAATTAAAATGCTGAAGCTGATAAATGACTTCTGTTGAGCTTGGTCTTCTTGGAAAGAGTGGTATTTACTCTAAGGGCTGTAATATTTGCTTCAATGCAGGGATTTTATATAACACGGTCTATGCATAAAAAATTGAAAATGTAGGTATTTTAGTAATTAAATATGTGTCCGTATTTTATTCCAATATACTATTTCTTAAAAATCTTTCATAAAATGTGTTTCTGCCCAGTCATTTTTGTAAGGGCAGTTATTGGTCTCAGTTAACTACTTTTTGAATGGATACAGTGAGTGCTGCAATAAGAGCATTCGTTCCTATTACACTGGGGTTCTAATAAATCAATAGATTTGTGACTAGTTTGCCTCTTGATGGGAGTGGGGGACATCCTGCCATAAACCTTCTTAGCCCCTTATGGGTTCCATGAATCACAGCTTAAAGAATATCTTTCCATATGGCAGAAGTGATTGCCTTTTATTAAAAGTTTGCCTTAAAAGAGTTATCCTTCCAGATTAGATTGAGGACATCAATGACTTTTCTACTGTTAATATAACAAAGGGTACACTGTCAAATGTCTCCCATTCCCAGTGTTCTTGAACTTACATTTTGAAGTGCAGAGGAAAGTTCAGAGTGTATCTCGCAGAATCAAAGGATAATGAAAGGTGGTTAGAAGTAACTTCAAGTTGAATGGTGAGCAATTACTTCATTCAAAAATCTCCCGTATCATCCACTCAGAGGCCAGATTTTTGGGTGGAAATACTCATTGACAGCTAGCCCTCCAGACTGCTGGCAGCTGGACTTCATTTACAACTTTCACAGTGGCCACTGAGAGGCTAGTGGTAAAACAGTAGGAGCCACTGCCATCCCAGGAGAGATAGAGAGCTGGGTACAGAGCTGCTCTCTGAACACAAGTGGCAGATAGCGTCCATCCTCCTGGAGTGTCCAGCAGGCCTTCTCACACCAACCAGCCAGTGTGACATTCAGACGAAATGCTTTTTTTAAGGAGCTCTAATATATGAAAATGCATTTGGATTAAAAATATTTTAAATTTATCCAATGATAAATTGTTTAATTTTTATTCTTAAGATCAACCATAATAAATGGTATAAAATCACCTCAACCTAATTTATTTTTTTAAGCCCTTTAAATGACCTTCATGAATAAATAACTTTCTCTCTTTTAAGTACATCATGTAGTGCCTTTGCTTTTTCACAGATTGTAAGAAATGGAAATAAATTGTACGGATGCAACATATCAGAAAATCACAACTTGGATAGGAGAGGACAAAGTTTTCTTTTCTCTTTCCAACACTATAGGTCATCAAGTAAGCCAACTAGAGTGTAAATATAAAAAAAATGTTACCTAAAGTAATGATTTCAACTTAGTAGATGTCTTTCTACAGTGCTACAAAGCATTAACTTTTAGAATAGTCATTTTTCATGGTTTTCATTCTAAGTGCTTAGAGTAGCAGTATAGCACTTAATTGACAAAATGTATGGTCGTCATCTTATGCAGACAAAGCTTCATATTGACATAACTAACCAAGGTATACATGGGATGAAATTAAAGTAGGAGATTTAAACAGAAACAGGTGTGCAGAGAATTGTGTTTTGCTTTTTCTACAGATAGCAGACAGCCTTTTTCAGTGAAATTCCTTACACCTGATGCTTGGAATGTCTCTAGTTTTGAGCAAAACTGTTCACTGCAGTACTGAAAAATATAAAAAGGAAATAACCCATCTTATGGGATAAAGTTTATTCACATCTTGGAATACTATATGGTACCTAAAATATGTCAGTATAGATAAATTTCAAAAACATAATGTCAAGTGAAAAAAATAAAAAATATTGCAAAAGAGATACATATGGGATACAATATGTAAAACATACAGCAATAGTATACATTACTTTGGATACAGACACAAATAGAAAAAGCATTAAAATATATGGAGATTATACACTCCAAATACTGGATAGTGATTATCTTTGGGGAGGAAAAAAAATGGATGAAAGAATTAGAATTTAGGTGTATCTATAAAATTTGATTTTGAGAGAGAACAAATAAAAATATGACAAAATATTAAAATTTGTTTAATTTTGGAAACAAATATATGGGTGGATATTATATTTGTTGCTGGTTTGAAATATTTTATTAAAACTTAAATAGAAAAAAATCAAATGCCTCTGATTTTATTATGGTCATCTGAGTATATTGGCCTATTATGACTATAATTGAGCTATATCTTATTGATAGCACATTAACCACTTAGTTAGAACGTTATAAAGCATACATGGGTCTCATTTCCCCTTTCTAACCAAAGAAAGATAGTTGTCAATTTTCCCTTATCATTGTCCCTGAAAAAGACTACTATCAAACATTGCTACCTTAGATAAGGACATTGGTGACATTCTCAATTCTATCTAGAAAAGTAAGGAGCAAATTCCTAGTGAGTATCAGATTTTCCTAGTGTCTAAATTTTATTAGAGTTCAACTTAGAAATTGTCATCACAAAATTCATGAAGTGTATTTGCATGGCCTAAAATAAATTTTAAAAGATGCTTAACATTCAACCAGGAAGAAACTTAAATGTCACAAAAATATAATACATATAAGTAGAGCAACTTAATATAGAAAATTTCATAATTAAATTCATCTTAACAAAAGAGTTTTAAGTGAATTAGCCATATACCAATGTAAGCAGTTATATCGGTGAGATTATAGCTTACCCAACAGAATGATCAACTATGACCAAAATTGAAAGTTAGATTAGTATATAAAAGCAGCAAAATGGTCATTATTACACTAAGAAGAAACTATATCTTTTGACAATATCAAACAACATCCAGGTGATACTAAAGGAAACAATGTTAAAATTCACACATTTAAAATGGGAACAAATATTGCCATGGTTTCACAGGATTTGGCAATCCTTGCAGAGGAAATAATTCTGGGAAAAATGGTAAATCATGATTTGCCTATCATGGAAATTCTAAGAGACAAATCTTTGTTTCCAAACAGATGGAGTAGAACTAAGATTTCTGAAGAAAG
The DNA here is from genome assembly GCF_964194185.1 of Rhinolophus hipposideros. Classification (NCBI taxonomy): domain Eukaryota; kingdom Metazoa; phylum Chordata; class Mammalia; order Chiroptera; family Rhinolophidae; genus Rhinolophus; species Rhinolophus hipposideros. The sequence continues at coordinate 16,046,090 of NC_138051.1, read as the reverse complement.
ATTCTGTGATGTTTACGATTCAAACTTTTATGGACAATCTACAGGGAATAAAAAAATTAGAGGGGAAAAAAATAGGATGGATTACCTTTTCAATTCTTACTTCTGAGTAAAAAAGATGCTAAAAGTTTTGACACGAACCCATAACCACTTGATTATATTACTTGAACCTTAGGAATATATTGAGTGCTTGAAAGCCACAAACATATCTGCCTTCCAATTATTCGTAATGTTTCCAAAACATCAATGGAATAAAAAAGAAAAGCTTAGAAACAAAAGGAGCACACTGTGTTTCAAAAGACTCAGCCTTGTGGAGGTGTTAAAGAGCAAAATTCCTCAGGAAATTCAACCATGTGTTTTGCGCCTTATCATCTCTGAATAAATAATGCACCCTGCCTGCCAAATTAAAAATCTCATAATAGGTTGTTCAGATGGTGTTATTAGCAAGAGACTTGGACTGGGCTGTATTCTCCTGAAGGAAATGGGTAGATGACATTGGTGGATAAGGAAGCTGCACATTAGTGGCAAGAACATAAAATTAAAAATGACAGAATAAGTGTGAGATAGGAAAGCAGGCAATGAAAAGATTTTAGAGAGACAAAAAGGATTCTCTTAATTAAACATGATTATGCATTTATTATTTTTAAAAAAGGAAATCAGAGTGGTATCGGGATACATTTTTCTGACTTTAATGATTAAGCAGTGGGATGTCATCACCCCCTTCATTTTTTTTTAAACTTTCATTTTTGGTGGATGAATACTAAAGCATGTCTCGGACATGAGTAATTTTAGCCTGGAAGCTATAAGAAATAAAGAGAATTTTGGAATGAAATTTCTGAAGTCAGTCATTGGATCTTCTCCAAGTAATAACAACATGTAATTACATTAAACATTGGTAGATTCCCTTACCAGATATTTTTAAAACACTGTACATAACCCTAACAGAGACAGGGTTCTTGTAGAATAAAATATTATAAATAGCCATTTAATTAATGCCAAAAACACAGAATAGTATTTCAACCCACGGGGGAGCCTTAGAGATTTTTTTAAATTAAAGTACATCTAAAAGTTATATTTTTAAAATAGTAAATGCATTTAGATACTATTAATGCCATAGCTCACTAGATTCCTCTGAAGGGTTTGCTTAAAATTGGTCACTCAGGTTTCCTATATCACTGTCTCTATTGAATAGTTAATTCAAAGAATAATTATTGAATAATTAACGTATACAAGATAGTATGATAGGTGTGGGAGTGAGGAATGAAAAGAAGTTTATAGCTCAGGCCTTTTTTTTAAGAAGCATAACATCTAATAAGAGATATTCAGGAAGCATGGGAGATCTTTATGGAGAAGACGGAGTTTGAACTGAGCTTTGAAGGATTCTTCACATTTTAAGAGCCATGGCTAGAAGAAAAAAAAGTGCCTAAGTAAGAACATTCAGCTATTTTGGGCCCAGCAAAACAATAATTCCTACCCACCTACATAAGAAGAAGAAACTTAATGACAAAAATGAATTTATTGCTAAGAGATATGTATGAATTAACTAAACCAAGACAGGTGAAATAAGAACATGCAGAAATTTCTAAAATAAGTTAGTAGTTCACAACCTGAGAACTTCAGACCCCTGGAGGGATTACTGAATTATTGCAAGTGGCCCTGAATGGAATCTGAGCTCAGGCAATAGAATTAATAAATCATATCACCTGCAAATATGAACAACCATTTTCCAAAAGCCATTGTGAGTGATAAAGAATATGTTCTCTTAATAGCAATATTGCATTTTCTCAATTGGTACACTGAAAGAATAACTACAGATTGATATCATTTCACTGTTTTACTCAGATTGAAGAAAATACACTATATATAATATACATATATACCAAATTACGATTTTCATCTGCATTAGTTAATATGAGTATGTTTTTATGTGAACAAATATCCAGTTTATAAATCATTTCAAAATATTGATTGGTATTTTGTTCTGTTCTATGCTTTATTTGAACATTCCCCCATTATTGGAAATTTAAGTTGTTCTAATACTTTACTATTATAAATGATACTGTTGCAGATATTTTTGCCATGGCTACACATATATGTATATGTATATGTATATGTATATGTATATGTATATGTGTATATGTGTATATGTGTATATGTATACATATGTATATATACACATACATATATACACACACATATATATGTGTGCATATACATATATATCCTTAATTATTTTTAGGATAAATTCCTACATGTGAAATTGCTAAGTCAAAAAGTACTGTTTCCCCGAAAATAAGACCGGGTCTTATATTAATTTTTGCTCAAAAAGACACTTTAGGGCGTATTTTCAGGGGATGTCTCATTTTTTCATGTACAACAATCTACATTTATTCAAATACAGTCATGCCATCTTTTTCTGGAACATCGTCATAATGTACTAAATGTGTCCATCTGGCTGATGATCTTAACTGGGGCTTATTTTCGGGGTAGGTCTTATTTTCTGGGAAACACAGTATATGCTTTTAAAGATTTCAATACACAGAGGGTGCCAAAAAAATGTATACACATTTTAAGAAAAGAAAACTATTAAAGTTGTAATAATATATACCGATAACAAAAGATGAACACAAGTCACGTTTGACATCTGCAATTACATTATATTATATGATACTATATTATATTATATTAGACCTGGTCTTATTTTACTATAATAAGATATAGTAACATAAGACTGGGTCTTATATTAATTTTTGCTCCAAATGATGCATTAGAGCTGATGGTCCATCTAGGTCTTATTTTGGGGGAAACACAGTATAAGTGTCTAATCACTATGTTTTATACCTAAAATTAATATAATATTGCATGTCAACTGTAATTGAAAAATAAATTAAAATAATAAAACATACTTAAGTGTCTCATGCATGTGTGTCAGAGCAGCAGACAGGTTCACCACAGCTATTTAGAACTGCATACAGTACCTCCTAACATCAACCACTCAAAGACTTTCCTGAGAGACAGTCACTCTTTTGAAAGCCCTTTGCATTTTTGTAGCCTCAAAGATTTACTACCCAAAGTGCACTGAAAACGGAAATTGATATAGTATATAAATATCCTAGTCTCCCAATATATACAAACATGTTCGAGAAAGACTGTTTTCCCTCGAAGTACATCTTGATACTTCAACAGGAGCAGTACCCACAAAGCAAGGAATGAGAACAGTGAAAATGTGATCTCTGAAAATGTGATAGGATTCTTCCAATTCATCCAGAAAGAAGAGAGCAGTAGAATTGGAATTTTTATCAGTTTGAGGAACTTAGAAAAAGTACCTTCTAAGTACACATTCACTGTTTTCTGTGTGTAGTAGAAAAAACAAATTGATTTGTCGAATCTAATTACAGTGATTAAAAATTTTTTGAAAGCTTTACTTCTATCTGATTTCTTTAAGTGATGTCTATTCCATTTATAGAGGATGGAAACTATCTTTTGAAACAAAATGTAGGGCTCAGGAGCCTATAGGAGTAATTTCTATTAATAATACTTTGAAATCTCTGAGCACACATTTCAAGACATCCACTTATGCTTACAAGATGAAAATAAGAGAGAGAATAAAACCAATGGTGTAAATAGGCAAAGGAGAAACTGAAATTTTAAAACTCAAAGTTCTTTAGAATACATCGATTCTGTATTTAATTCTATACTTAGGTTCTGTTGTCTGATTTGGTACTTGATTCTATTTTCCCTCAATTATCAGGTCATCCTATTGTTTATTAGAACTTCAGTTTATTATACAAATGCACAATGTCGAATTCCTTCAGTATCTGTTGTTTTGTTGGACGCTACAGAGAGGAAGATAAGAATCCTCGGCAAGAATCCATGCTCAAATAAACTTCCACATACAATGACTTGAAAAGGGCTTGCTGTTCTAGAGCATCACTGAAATCTATTAAGGGTCTAAGCAAATCGGAGAGCAAGGGGAATGGGTTGAGGCCCAAGGAAAAAGAGGTAAATTAGTTAAAATTCAGCATGTGCTAGCTAGGCTTAAAAGTAAAAAAGCAGCTAAAGGGATTTTTGGGAATTCAAAACAGTGAGATGCAGGAAAGAAAAATATCAATAAAACTTCTTCAAATGAAATAATCTAGACCGATAATAGAAGTTGCTGTCCTAATATACTAGTTACCAATAAATATTACCTATAACACAAATACTCATAGATCAAAAGTTTTTCTGCAGAATGAAGCAGACGCCAAGCTCCTGCCTTACAGAGATACTGACAACTTTAGGGGGAAACTGGGGGGGGGGAGGGGGAGGGAGCATATTTTGTTTGTTTGTTTGTTTGTTTGTTTGTTTTGCCAGAGACTTTATAGAAAAATTGCAGATTGTACAGACAAGTTCCACATGCCCCTCACTCACTTTACCCTATTGTTAATATGTTATATTTCCATAGTACATATTTCAAATCTAAGACACCAACATTGATATATTCCAATTAACTAAACTTGATACTTTATTCAGATTTCACTAGTTTCACCCCCAAATGTTTTTTTGTTTTCCAGGATCCCATCCAGGATTCCACACTGTATTTATTTATTCATTATGTCCCTTTAGGCTCCTCTTGGCTGTGCCAGTTTCTCACAATTTGTTTGTCCTTGCTGACCTTGACAGTTTACTTTTTCTTTCCTGAATGCCCCTAATTTGGGTTTGTCTGATGTTTTTCTAATGGTTAAACCAAGGTCAGGGACTTTTGGTGAACAAACTCCATAGAAATGAAGTGCCGTTCTCAGAACACGCACTTACTTTTTCTTAAGATACAATTAAGGGATCGCCTCAAGGCTTTTGAAACATTTTCCTGTGACTTCGCCTCCTAATTAATTCAAAGTTTATTATAATCAAATGATATCAGCAAGGCTGCTATGACCTTGTCCATCAAGAACTTTTAGAATCTTGCAGTTGTGACTCTTCCTCAGCAATGATATTATCTTTCTCTTTGTAAAGCAGCAATTTTATTAATGCCATTCAGGGTATGAGTCTTAACTCACCTATGGGAGCACAACTGAAAGAAATACAAATTTATGATGACTGTATGATACAACAGATGCCACCCTAGGTGGCTTCCCACCATCTATTGTCAACCCGCTTTCACATTGTCCGCCTCCTAATTTAAGGTCGAACTCACGTTCCCAGCCCCTCTTGCATGTGGTCCAGTATTGGCCTACAAAAGGAGAGCTAGTCTGTTGAGGTGTTCAGGGGTGGGGGTGGGAGGACCACTTTCTTCTTGATCAAGGGAAAGAGGCATGGAAGGAAAGCACTTTTCTCATCTGCTCTGATGTGTATGTATGAAGATGAGATGCTGAGGGATGTTTTAGCCACGAAGCAAGAAGCCTGAGGATAAAAAGCCAAATGCTGAGGATGGGAGAACACAGGATGGAAACAGTCTGACTTCTAGAAGACATTACTGAGCCACCGAATCAACCCTGGGGCTGCTAAGTGACCTACCAGTATACTCGCTGTTCATTGGGCTCGCAGCTCAAAGCATCCTTACTGAAACGTACAGCAACAGCTGACATTTCTCACGGTGACTCAGAGAAGATAAGTTGATGACCCATAGAGATGTTTTGTTTTGCCTACGCAGTGTTCAAAATGTAATTACTCTCTCTTTAAAATCAGTTGATTTCACAGGGGGAAAAAAATTCTTACTTCTTTTCAAAAAAATCAGCAAATCTGTCAACAATGACCCACGAGTCCATCTACCAACAGTCACCTGGTACTGGTAGCAGCTTATACTTTTAGATGAGACCTGTGCTCTGCTCTTCGGCTCACCACAGTCCCCAACTGGTCAGCTTCATGCATTTATATTGTCTGTCCGGATCTTGTAAACATCTGTGAAAAGCCCTAGTAGCTGGCTTTTATTTAAGGCAAGTATCCTACTGGAAGCCCCTGTTGATTTTATTTTTTCAGTTTTGTATAAGAGAAGTGATCCCTAATTTTGAGAGAGTATGTCCAGTGAAAATCATAGAAATCTGGCTCTGACAAACTTTGTATCCCCTTTGTGATACCACATCTCCCTGTCTTCTCTCCCTCCTCCCCACCTTCTGGCCTCCCACAGAGAGGCAGAGGAAAACCGAGCTAAGATTAGCTTTCCAAATTACAAATTGCAGATGTTTTACTTAGCGTGCAAGCTCCTATACAGTCCATCAGGAAAAGATTTAAACCTTTTACATATCGATTTACACTCCATGGAAACTCACCTTACTGATCTAGACGTATCTCTTTGGATGGAGCCCAGCAAAAGTTTTATCAGTGTCATGTCTTGACTTTACAGTTCAAGGTTCCTCACTAAAGAGTGCATGCTCATGTAACAAGTTCCAATGTAGAATGCATATATATGAACTGTGGATTACAGCTTTTCCTTGGGGCATTCCCATAGCTACAAAAAAAGAAAGAAAAAATGGAAAGAAAGAGAGGATATCCCTTCCCAGAAAAATGTACTGGGCCATCAGTGGTATCTGTATGATTAGAAAGGTAAATATGAAAAGTCGGTATAGATGAGGCCACTTGATAGGAGGAAGGTAAAGTTTATTATTACTTACTTAGAAGGTAAACGTGAGACTTCTCTAGAGAGAAACTTTTGAGACTTGCTTCAAGATGTCAGAGCCACCATCTTTGGGTTCATTTTTGCTCTTAGCAGAAAATCCGGGAGCAACACACTGCTCTGTGCATCAGTCACAGAGGTTACAAACACAGTGCCACAGAAAGTATGGACAAGTTGGGCAGGCCAGAAGTCAGTGCCTCAGCAGACATTGTGTAGGCAATGGAACCTGAGGTACGTGACCCCAAGCCCTGTTCAAAGGAGCACTGCCAGTAAGCCTCGCATTCCCAGACAACAGTGAGCTCAGTGGTAGTTTAGGATACCTCTTAACAGGTCTCTAGGCTCACCAGATTTTTTGATGAGAAGTTTTTTTAAATCATTTTTAACCACCTAACCTGATGTTCAATGCATTATAAGAGAGAGACATGGATATAGGCAGGGCTTTCACAGAAAATGGTCTCTTCAGTGTAACTTTTCTTCGTTACTTCCAACAATAAATGGAATAAGTTGGTTAATTATTTTGTCTCAAATGTCAACATTCAATGTTTTCAAAAATTATTTCTTATTTAATTTCAATCTTTTCAATAATATTTCAAAAAAATCATTTCCTACTTTATTACAAATACTTTTCAGGAGGGTCCCATATTTTCATTACAGGGCTTGGCCTGCAAATCACAACATAAAACATGGGGGTGGGGGGTTTATGTGTTTCCATAGAATAATGTTATGATGTGGAGGAGGATATGCCACCTAATAAATCATAGTAATAACAAAACATTCAAATGATAAAATTAACATGAATACTACTATATGCTCATTTTTATGGTAAAATTGTACTTTCAGTCATATAAAATGTACATAAAAGTAATATAGTTATATGTAGGGCCTCAATATATCTAATATCTCTACATATTTAACTAAACAAATAAACCATATCATAAAATTGACCTAAAAGTAATGTAACACCCACAGTCAATATTAATTAATTATTCAATAATTTTGTTTGACTTTTTAGCATTTAGGAGAGATCTGGAAGCAATACAATTTAGATAACTTACAAATTATCTCAACCAATAATGTATCTCAAGATACATTACTTTTCCTTTGAAAATTTCTTATTTAGTAAGCAGAAAATTTTGACCTCTTGCTTTCCTAAAGAATGCATGGGTGTCCAGTACCTGTATGTTTTACTTATGCTGGTATTTTTGGTATTGATGATGATGACGATGACGATGGTGAGGAGCATAATTTGTTTTTGTTTTATCTCCTTAGTTCAGGTTTTCAGGAGACTTTCAGAAAAAAACCAGTCTTTTAAAATCTACAGGTAATCCAAACATTTAAAAATACCTGCACAAATTACTTAAAGAAATGTATTTTTATAAGCTCAAGTTTAAAAATATTACTTATTACAGATTCAATCAGTGAGAAAGCTAGATGTGAAATTAGGTGCAGGTAATAACAGCTGCACTTTTATATCAGCTTCAGCCTCTAATTTGTTTTTGTGATATTCTTCTGGCTGAAGAGTATTAGAAAAATACTAATACTCAGTGATGCAATGCCAAGAGTTAAAGTAACAGATTGTAATTTCAGAATTTTTAAAATTGAACTCATCTAAAAACTTGAAGGAAGACTAGTAAGAATCTTTTTGTTATGAAAAAGGAATAATGAGACAAACTTAAGGTATAGTAACCACTTATATTATATTAATCTACACATTGTATGTAACACTACACACATGTACCCCTATATACAATAAAGTATTATTACTACACCACATGTGAGTTTGCATTCTGTGAACATTGGACAAGCAGAGGTTGGTATTTTGTCCATCACTGAGGAACATATGCTGTGGCAGTGTATTTTCTTTTGTAATTTTACAGGAAACGCAGAACTGGAAAATGCCTTTATTTATTACTTATACATAACACCTATCACAAAGCTAGATCATACTAGTCATGTTTGTTGAATGAAATGAATAAAATTATTTAACGCTGTGGGAAGAAATCTCAGAACATTTTATAAATTATTGATAATCCACAATACAAATTACCAAGCCATTATAAAGGACCGGTGTAAAGACTATTAAAATATTATGTATAATGGAAACAACCAAAATGTCCTTCGATAGATGAATGGATAAAGAAGTTGTGGTATACATACACAATGGAATACTATTCGGCGTTAAGGAAAGATGATATAGGAACATTTGTGACAACATGGATGGATCTTGAGAGTATAATGTTCAGCGAAATAAGTCAGACAGAAAAAGCAGAGAACCGTATGATTTCACGGATATGTGGTATATAAACCAAAAACAACAAAAGAACAAGACAAACAAATGAGAAACAAAAACTCATAGACACAGACAATAGTTTACTGGTTACCAGAGAGTAAGGGGGGTGGAGGGAGGGAGATGAGGGTAAGGGGGATCAAATATATGGTGATGGAAGGAGAACTGACTCTAGGTGGTGAACACACAATGGGATTTATAGATGATGTAATACAGAATTGTACACCTGAAATTATGCAATTTCATTAACAATTGTCACCCCAATAAATTAAAAAAAAATATATATATATTATGTATAGAGAAATTATATAGTGTATACATGTTTACCTACATTTTGTCTGTGTTATACCAGTGCAAAAACCGCAACGTTAATACTCTTGCAAAAGTGGATACAAGTAGTGAAACCGGCCATTAACTCAGTGGCATTAAGTGATTTAAGTTGCAGTGTGTGAAGGAGCCAATGGAAGGAATTTCTTGGCTTTCATTTACATTGTGGATTAAATAGGATTTTATGCCCTTATCTGAAACACCAACATAAAAGTACTATATATATTCAATAAATGTTTGATAATGGTTCTGTTGATTAGTAACACTGTTTATGTGCGACAATGTGTAGAGTCAAATAATGGATCTACACATAAATTTTGGTAATAAAGCCTATTTGTAACTTCAGAAATTCCCTTACCATCTTGAGTGTTGTATCCACTTTCAAACATTGTTCCAAAGAACTAATGATATTTGAAATTTGTTTAAAGTTTTTGAATTTTATTTATTAATAACTTTTGTCATGGTAATGATTTTTAAAAAGGTAATGTTAATAAATGTTAATGAATGTTCATGGATTTAAAACATTTCTTGTATGCCCGGAACTGTATCAACACGTTAAATGTTGTCTCATTTAAACCTATAAATTACCTCATTATTATTATTGTCATTTACAAATTAGGAAACGGAGGTCCAGAGAAATGTAGTGATTTTTCCAAAGTCATAATGCTATTACATAGGTAAGCCATGATTTGGACAGAGGAGTGATTACTCCAAGGTCTGTGCTCTTTCCCTTGCACTTTGCATTTTACTCATGAGTAAAATACTTCTGCAAAATCAGATTGTGAAATGAGAATACTGTGACGCTTGGACCTTACGATTCCTTCTAGTTAACATCTCTGGAAGGTCTTGAAAAAATGGCTTTGAAATGGTAGACATTGCAAAACTTAGACTCTGCAGCAAAGGGTCTTCCATGTTCTTTAATCCTCCAGTCTGGATACGATCCCTTCTCTGAATTTTTATATTATACTATAATTGTTCACCTACTTTTCTTTGTTCTCCACTTGACTGTGAATAATTTGAGGGCAGAAATTTTTGTATTTTATCTTTATATCACCAATGATTTATCCAATGCATGGCAACATGCAATGCAGTACCCGGTTGGCAATTAATAACTGAAATTAATAAATGAATAGAAAGTCAAAAAGCATTACCTTAATTCTAGATCAGTCCCTCTCTAAATAAACAGGTTAAAGTACAGAAAACCTACTTAACTTACTACTTAGCCTTTAAAAAGACACCAAATTTTGCCTGCTATTTTTCCTTCTTCCCTGTGGATTACTGATTCCCTTTTCCTAAGGATTTCATGAAGAATGGTGCAAAATGTTCCCCGGGGAAAAAAATAAATCTGTAAAAAAAAGGTAAGTATTATGGTTCTAATTTTTTGCAAAGAGGTATAGAGTACATTTCCTCTCGGTGTTGAACACACAATGCAATATATAGATGATGTATTATATTATAGAAATGTACACTTGAAACCTATTTAATGTTACTAACCAATGTCACCTCAATAAATTAAATTAAAAAAAGAAAAAATATAGATGGTTTATTACTTCTGTATAAACAAAAAAACAACAACAATAACTATAACAATTCAATTATTCTCAGGACCGCAGTATTTTCCTTTCTTTTCTTGCAAATTAAAACCAGCGTTATATAATGCAATTAAGATGAAAGAACTTTTCTAGTAATGTAAGAAGATATTCCTTCTTTTAATTTCTGTTATGAAATTGAAACATTTTTGCCAATATGTTACTAATTAGTTTCGCACTATATGTGCTAGTGAAATAAAAACAAAAAAATAAAAACACTTTTGAAAAATAAAGCTGTAGAAATGCATTGCTATTTTTACATGGCTAGTTTTCCAGACCCTTCTTCCCCTGCACTGTTTATCCATCTCCCACCTACAAAATTTTACTAACAGCTTTTCTAAGATTTTGTTAATTGCAAGCTGAACATATCCTCAACAGAAGGTGACCCTTTTCATTTTAGATTGTGTCTTAAGAAGCTTATATTTAACTGAAAGGTGGATGCTCAATCTAAACTTTTCACCTGGTAGCTCCAGGAATGTGGGAACATTAAGATACCTGGTATTCAACAACTATCTAGACAGCTTTTGAAATTCTAGGTGTACGAAAAAGAAATTTTAAACAACAAAATCACGTATAAATAATAAGGAAGGAATATTTAATTAAAATCGATTTCTTAGGTACTCATGATTTTCATCACTTATGGAATCTAATATTGATCCTTTTTATCATAGTCTTTACCCCTTTGTACTTCATTTCCAGTACAGATGTGTGAGCACTCCCTAGGAAAATCATAAACCAACAGATATCCTCCAAACTTGTATTATTAAGTTGCAGTTTCTGAAGAGCAGCACGATGTGAATGGGGGAAAGCAATGATCTCAAAAGAAATCAGCACATTTGGGTTCAACTCTTGGATCTCTCACTAACTAGTTATAGGCCTTTGAACAAGTCACTTAAGCACTCTTGATCTCAGCTTCCTAATCTGTGAAATAACAGCGTCAAGCCTGATAAGTTCTAAGATGCCATTGCAATGTAGAATTTAATTAAAATTTCAAAAAACAGCCTTCCTTTAAGATTCAGAAACATAGAAACAACACACTGGTTCTGCTACCTCAGAGCAGGTTGGTTGATGATTAATACTTTACAGACACAGCACTGCGCATGTGCCACCCCTGTCCTCAGGTGGCCCAGGAACCAAGACTCTTCAGTCTATGAACTCAGGTAATAGAAGTGTGGCCACCAGAGCCGTTTAGAAACCAAGAGTTCCTTCAATAAGGAAGATCCAGTGCCTAGACCAAATACAGACAAATATAGAACTGACCAATCAAACCCTGCTAGATTGGAACAACTTTGTGTTTTCTCTTGTCCCTTGACTCTATACCATAATTGACCAAGTTCCAAAACCCTCCAATCAAAACTTGCCCTACCAGTACTACCACATGCCAACCTGTTCTCCATAACCCTTAACACTTGTCCACACCGCAGAGCAGGGAGATGCATGTGAGTGGTGCCTCCTATCTCCTGTGGGTTGATTCAGCAATAGGAAGCTCTTTTCTCCAAAGCCAGTGTCATAGTTTTGAGTCCTATGCCTATCAGGCAGCAGGCGCTTGCCCGGTAACAATATTTGTATCTATATGATATGATGAATGTTAACTAAATTTATTGTGGTAATTATTTCACAATATATGTAAGTCAACTTATCATGCTGTACACCTTAAACTTATACAGTGCTGTACGTCAATTATATTTCAGTACAAATGGAAAAAAGATTCAGAAAAAAATAAGTATATGTACAATAAGAGGATTATTCTGATAAATATCAGTTCTTATACTGTACAGACAAGGAGTTGATTTGAAAGAAAGAGTTCTCTTTAGTAAGATTCCATTTTGAAAGTCATTAAAGTTAATATTTGTATAAACCATTGAAGTTATAGTTTATTTTATTATTTTAAACATAAAACCATTCATGCACTTAATAAGCAGCATTCTAGTGAATGAGTTTGTGACAATTGAGACTGCTCAACCCAATGCTAGGACATGGCTCAGGTCTATGATTTTGGTATAACCTCTCAACATTAGAAAATGTTTTTGGAAGTTCCTTTGATTCATAGTAGCAATTGGGCTGACATAGAAAACTGCCTCTCCCATTTCTAGTACATATAAATACTAGATCAATGTAATTGTACCCCCTAATGTCTATATATTGAAGTAAGGTATAAACTAATTAAGGTACCCACAAGCAAAAGAATGAATTTGGACCCCTACCTCATATCATATATAAAAATTAACTAAAAATAGATGATATACCTAAAGACTAAAACTATTAAAATATTAAAAGAAAACACAGGATTAAGATCTCAGGGTTAGGCAATGATTTCATAGATAAGACACTGAAAGCACAAGTGACAAATGAACAAATAGATAAATTGGACCTCATCAATAATAAAAACTTTTGTGCCTCAAAGGATACCATCAAGAAAATGAAACTATAACCCACACAATTGGAGAAATATTTTTAAATCATATTATCTATTAAAGATTATTTTATTCAGAATATATAAAAAACTTACAACTCAACAACTAAAAGGTAAATTATATAATAAAAATTAGGAAATGTTTGATTAGACATTACAAAAGGAACATACACACATGGGCAATTAGCATGTGAAATGATGCTCAATATCTTTAGTCACTGGGGAAATGAAAATCAAAACCACATGAGAACCACTTCACATAAACACTAGGATGGCTACAAGCAAAAAGACAACAGTCAGTATTGAGTGTTGAGAAACTGGAAACTTCATACCCTACTGGTATGAATTTTAAAAAGTACAGTCTTTGTGGAAAACAGTTTGGAAATTCTTCAAAATACTGAATACAGATTCACCCCATAATTCCATTCTTAGATAGATACCCAAGAGAAATGAAAACACACATCCACACAAATGCTTGTACACTAATGTTTAGCAGCATTGTTCAAGATAGCCAAAAAGTGCCACCAACCCAAATGTCCATCAACTGGTAGAAGGATAAACAAATGTGGTCTATCCATACAGTGTAATAGTATTTGGCAATAAAAAAAATTTTTTTTAAGTACTAATGTAGGCTACAAGATAGGTAAACTTTCAAAACATTACACTAAGTGAAAGAAGTCGGTCACAAAACACTATGTATTGCATGATTCTATTTATATAAAATGCCCAGTAAAGGCAAATCCATAGAGACAAAAAGTGCATTAGTGGTTGCCTGTGGGAGGGCAGAGAGGATGTAGGAAATGACTGCAAATAGGTACCACGCTTCTTGTTGGTTTAATGAAATGTTCTAGAATTAGATAATGATGGTGGTTGTAAAATTCTATGAGTATACTAAAAATCACTGAATCATACACTTTAAAAGGGTGAATTTATTGTATGTGAGTTATATCTCAATGAAACTGTTTTAAAAAGAATTTACCTAAACAACAATAAAAGAAAGGATGGATAGTTTTGACAGTAAATTTGATACAAGGGAAGAGAAAAATGGTCAAATGGAATCTCGATATAAACAAATCCTTGAGGATACACTAAAGAAAAAGAAAACATAAATAAGCAATAATGAGAAATAGATGCCAATATGAAAAGTTTGAACATTTGTCTAATAAGAATTCAAGAAAGAAAATAGAAAGAATGGAAGAAAGGCAATATTTAAAGAGTTAATGGCTGACAATTTTTCAGACTTGAAAAACCTAAATTGAAGAGTACTAGTTCTGAGCAAGTTAACAAAAAATTAAACACATTTATAAAACAAATTAGGGGGACATCAGAAATCATAAAATTTAAGGAGAAAGATTTTATAAACATCCAGAAAGGAAATTATAATCAAAGGACTGAGAATCAACCTAAACTTCTGCTCATATAAACTACAGTGCAAAAGTTAGAGTGAAAATGAGATTTTCTTGGCCACATACTAAGTTCATTATTCACAACACCATCAGAAAGAACTGTTAAAGTAGATACCACAAAAAGAAAATTGAACTAAGAAGGGAAACGCAAAGGGGAATCGTGAGCAAAGAAAGTGATAAATAAGTTTTGAATCTAAATTCTATTTTGCAGCTAAAAATAATGATAATTGTAATTATATAAATAATTTCTAATTAGGAGAATAAATATAAGGTAGAATTAAATGCTAGACAACAAAAACCCAGAATATGGAAGAAGATTAGTGTTAAAGCCATTCAAGAGACTGATAAAGATACAAATTATCTTTAAATCTTGTTAATTTATGTATATATAAATATATATGTATACAAATTTTAAGAGAAAATGTCAACAAAATAGGATAAAATATATAATTTTTAAACCCACGGGGGAAAAAATACAATAGAGAAATCTCTATTAATCTAAAACCCAAAATAAAAAGGGTAATAATAAGTCAAGTATGTAATTTGATGCATAGAAAACATAAAATAAGAATAAATAAGTCCAAATATTTTAATAATTGCAATAACGTAAATTCTTTAAATTTGTTTATAAAAAGACAGAATATTGGCATGGTAAAAGAAAAATCAAACAATGGACATAAATATAACAAGCATGACTAGTTTGCACAAAATAACTTGGCTTCAATGCATAGAAACTAAAACTAATGGAATAGGAGAAACTGATAAGTTCACAATTAGAATAGGATACTTTAATACATCTCTCTCCAAAACTGAGAGATGAAGCAGTTCAAGAAGCAGGAGAGGCAGAGAGAGGGGGAAGGGAGAAGGAAGGGGAAGAGGAGGAGAAGAGGGAGAAGGAGAAGGAGAAGAAGAAGGATATACAAGATTTGAATAATCTCAATGTATAGACCTCATTTAACAAACTACTCAGCTTTTGTGGCTCTAAAGGAGCTATAGACATTTTACACAATGAATGAGCACGGGTGCATTCCAGTGAAATTTTCTTACAGACACTGAAATTTAAACTTTGTGTTATTATTTTTTGTCATGAAATATTATTTTTCTTTTGATTCTTTCAATTATTTAACAACCTAAATACTATTCACACCTTACAGGCTATACAAAAACAGCCAGTGAACAGGATTTGGCACGTAGGCTACAGTATGTTGAGCCTTGTACCAGACCACAGAGGAAATCCTTCCAATACATTTCATTAAAACATATATTATTTCTGTTAGCACATAATTAATTAATTATTATTTTTAAATGAACTAAAGAACAAAATAACCTTTCTATTAGTTTCCTTTTTCTTTTCTTTTTAAAAATTATATTAGTTTCAGGCGTACAAAGCAACATAACGATGAGACATTTTCACCCCTCACAAAGTGATAACCCCCTCCAAATACACTTTTTAAATTTATCAATATAATACAGTAAATATTAACAAATAGAACTGAGGTAAACAAAAGCTCCTTGGGGCTCTATTAGTTGAATGTAAAGGGATATTGGGATCAATAAGTTTGAGAAGTGATACATATACAGCATCTTTTTGCAACAATTGAAAAAAGTGGAAAAACCCTAAATGTTCATCATGGTAATAAATAAGTTACGGTAGATTTACTTAATAAATAATAGACAGCTGTTGCAGTGCATAAACAAGTCATGTTAGAAATGTGAGTTCATCTGAATACATAGTTTGCATTTAATAAAACATGCTGCAGTTGCTTTGGGATTGGTTTTTTAAAAACATACATAAAATGCTGTATGTTTCCTATATTTATATAATATAATTTGATAATATATAATATAATATATATAATTTGATTAAGTAATTCCGCATTTAGAGATCTGAACTAAGGAAATATTTAGAACTACGGATCAACCTATGCAACACAGTGCTTCCAATTTTTTCACTATTATAAAACTTGCATCATTTAACAATAGAATATGATTAAATGAAGTGTTGTTCATACAAATAATAAAGCTCATGCAGACATTTAAAATTATGCTTTCAAATAGTTTAAATGGCATGGCAAAATGTAATATATAATTAAAATATTAAGACTAAAAAAGCAGTATACAAATACAACACTTAACCAATTTGTTAGATAGATATGGACATAGAATAGAAAAACAATGCATCAAATGTGACAGTTTATCTACTTTTAAAAATATGTTATTATACATTTAGCTCATATTCATTTAATAATAATCAGAAAACACAGACTCAAACAATTTTCCCTTAGACTTTTAGTCAAAATGGAGTAGGCAGACACTGTGTCCACCTCCTCCATGACCCATTCAAAATTACAACTAAACTACAGAACAACCATCATTGAGAACAAACTGAAGTCTAGCTGAATAGAAATTCGATAACTAAGGAAATACAAAAGAAGCCACAATGAGACTGGTAGGAGGGGTGGAGATGCAAAACAGTCTGGTCCCCTACTAAGGCTGTGGTAATTAAGAATCCAGAGGGCTATCTCAACTGTGGAGGTCCCCTCTGAAGAGTGAGGGGTCTCAGCCTCACAATGGGCTCCCAGCCTGAGACACCAGTGCTAGGAAGAGAAGTCCCCATAACCTCTGGCTGTGAAAACCAATGGAGTTTGTGTCCAAGAAGACAACAGGCTGCTAGAGACTAGGTGCTGTGGGTCTTAAAAGTTCTGTGTACAGACTCACTTGCTCACAAACTCACTCGCTTGGAGTTCCAGAACAGGGGTTGCAGCTCAAAAATCACCAGGGACATACAGGAAGGAGCTGAATTGACTAGCTTCAGGGGGAGGGCTGGAGGGGCAGGGGTCAGAGAAGCTCCCTCTAGGAGGGAAGTGCTGGCAAATGACCACTGTTCCTTGGTTGAGCTCTCTCACTACCCAGCTAGCAGAGGTAGGCATGCAACAAATCTGAACCCTTTGTTAACCTGAATAACACAATTTTCCTAGTCCTAGTGATTCCCTGGACCCCACCTCACCCAACTCATGCACTCAGTCCAAACATCTTTCACCAGCTTTTCCACACAAATGGCTTTCCTTAGCTCCCAGTGAGGACTTTCCTAAAATCTCTCAAAGATACAGAAACTCCAAATAGACAATGGCTAGTAGCTAGCCTTGCCCTTGACAGTGGCTTGCCCTGTACTCCAGCTAAGTGGACCCAAGCCTGTCACAAGTGGCAACTGGCCTTGGTTCATAGCATAGCCTATCCCAGGCACTTCCAAGCCCAATACAGGCATCAACCAACTGCAGGTAATTTTTTAGTTCCTATCAGGTGGCCCTGGGCCAGGCACAGACAGTGACTGACTTGGGCTTGCACTGGCACGTGTTCTAAGAGGCCCCAGTATTAACATGCCCAGTGAAGAGCTTCAGACCATACCATAGCACCACCCAACCAGCTCCGTAAATGACACACCCAAAGAGTGGACTTGGCAGACACCAGAGCCCTGCCAAAGCTAACTCTGCCCCCATAGGGTCAGCTCCTGTACAAAAGCTCGTCTGCTCTAGTCACAGCCAGTCTTCACAGCCAGTCATCCTAAAGGTCAATCCTACCCACTCATGTGCCAACAGCAATCAATGATCAACTACAACAGGAAAGCACACAAAACCAACACAAAGGACACCTGGAAGCACCTACTCAGGTGATCAAAGAAACTATACCACTGGGCCCACAGGATAAGTACAGAATGAGGTCATTCTGCCGAGACTGGGAGATATAGCAGATATACCTAATACATAGAAACAAACACAGAGAGGCAGCCAAAATGAGGACACAAACACATCCCAAATGAAAGAACAAGACAAAACTCCAGAAAAAGAACTAAACAAAATGGAGGCAAGCAATCTACCAGATAAAGAGTTCAAAACACTGCTTATAAGGATGTTGAATGAACTTAGGAGAAGAATAGATGAACTGAGTGAGAACTTCAACAAAGATATAAAAAACATAAAAAAGAACCAGTCAGAAATGAAGAATATAATAACTAAAATGAAGAATATATTATATGGAATCAACAACACATTAGATGAAGCAGAGGACTGAATCAGAAATTTAGAAGACAAGGTAGCAGGAAGCACCCAATTGGAACAGCAAAAAAAAAAAAAAAGGTTAAAAATGAGGACAGTTTAAGGGGCATCTGGGACAACATCAAATACATAAACATTCACATCATAGGGGTACCAGAAGGCGAAGAGAAAAAGCAAGTGATTGAGAATCTGTTTAGAGAAATAATGACTGAAAACTTCCCTAATGTGCCAAAGGAAATAAACATACCATCCAGGAAGTGCAGAGAATCCCCAACAAAATGAACTCAAAGAGGCTTACACCAAGGCACATCATAATTAAAATGCCAAAGTTTAACGACAAAGAAATAATCTTAAAAGTAGCAAAATAAAAGCAGTTAATGATGTACAAGGGATGTCCCATAAGACTGAGATGATTTCTCAATAGAATCTTTGTAGGCCAGAGGGATTGGCACAAAATATTCAAAGTAATGAAAAACAAGGACCTATAACCAAGATTACTCTACCTAGCAAGGTTATCATTTAGAATAAAAGGAGAGATTACAGAGAAGAAAAAGTTAAATGAGTTTATCACCAACAAACCAGTATTACAAGAAACGTTAAAGTAATTTAAGAAGAAAAATAATCAAAAATATTAATAAGAAAATACAGCAAAGAAAAAATTCTCAATGAAAAAGACAAACACATAATAAAAGCAGTGAAACAACCAACTATAAAGCTAGTACAAAGAGTAAAAGGCAAAGGTAGAAAGATCGTGTGTAATTACAACAATAAATTAAGGGATAAACACACACACACACAAGAAATAACAAATAATGACAAAAACATAAACATAGAGGGTAT
Source organism: Rhinolophus hipposideros (assembly GCF_964194185.1). Lineage (NCBI taxonomy): Eukaryota > Metazoa > Chordata > Mammalia > Chiroptera > Rhinolophidae > Rhinolophus > Rhinolophus hipposideros. Next base: position 16,026,590 of record NC_138051.1, on the reverse strand, counting down.
CAATAAAAATGGTAGTGATTTTTGAATGTGTTCAAATTTAAACAACCATCAACATAATACCACCTCAGGGATGCTGTGGATGCCTGGTCATGGCATTGTACACCAGAGGCTGGACATTAATGAATGCCAACTATAATTTTATGTGTATAATGTGATGGCTCAGTGTGAGGTCGGGGTGGTGGTGGATGTGGGGAGGGGAGTTCACGGTGTGAGGGATGTAAAAATAAAATAAAATAAAATAAAACTATAAAAAAATAAAAATAAAAAAATAAAAAATAAATAAAAAAAAAACATAATATAGGCGGCTATAAGCATAACTTAGTATATATGAAGCACATGGTAACCACAAACCAAAAATCTACATGAGACATAGAAAAAATAAACAGAAAGGAATCCAAACACAACATTACAGAAAGTCAAGAACACACAAGGGAAGAGTGCAAGACAATAAGAAAAGAACAGAGAAGAACTAAAAAACACTCAGAAAAAAAGTAACAAAATGACAATAACTACATACTTCATTTCCCCAAACATAAGACTTAACCGGAAAATAAGCCCTAGCATGATTTTTCAGGATGCTCATAATATAAGCCCTACCCCCAAAATAAGCCCCAATGAAGATCGTCAGCCAGATGAATGCATTTAGTGCGTCTGTTGCAACACACGACAGACATATTGAATTATAAAATAATATCAATATATAATTAAGTACAAATAAATATTATTGACATTAATACTTAATATCAATGATAATATAAATTATAATTAAGTATTTGTAAATACCCAAGAGGGCACCTTTGGACAAGAGGTAAATGCCTATATAAACAGATGAACTCGAGACTTATTGCCGAACGACCAATTGGAGTACAGACACAGCACACGAATAATGTGCACACTTGATAATGAACAGACACGGTTGTGTCTAATATGAATCTTCATAATTCAATACATCGTGTGTTGTAATGGACGTATTTAATGCATTTATGTGAAATAAAGAAACGTTTTCTGAATTTTGGTGCCTGCAATTTTTCATCGCTTTTGTGTGGACAATCACTTTTAACTGTCATCTTTTTTGTTGCCACTCTTATCTCATACGTCTTCAATTAACACTTGATTTAATGGTAGATTTAAAGGGAATAATATTTTGACCCCCAGACAAGATGAGTGCGAAAAGGAAGAGCTATTCCCTCGAGTACAAGAAAGGAATTGTGGAGGCTTCTGGGGCAAGAATCTTACGGCTTTCTGCAAAGAGCAGCTGGATCTCCGAATGGTCCGAAAATGGCGAGCAGAGTATGATAACCTCAGTCAACAGGTGGATGAGGGAAATGCTAAGAAGCACAAGTGTGGATCAGGTCGGCAACCATTATTTCCTGAGTTGTGAGACATCATCTGTGAATGGATTGCTGACAGAAGACTACAGGCTTTGGTTGTGTATGGGGCTGATATTCAAGCATTTGCCCTTGCAATGGCACCACAGTTAGAAATATCCCCAGAAGAATTCAAAGCATCACAACACTGGCTGGAAGGCTTCCTTCACTGATATGAACTGTCTCTAAGATCGACAACACTGTTCAAGCTGGAAGATACTGAAGTTATTAAACACGCACTTGCATTCAAGTCCTTTGTTGAGGCATCAACTTTTCTAAATACCAACTCTCCAACATGATTGTTATGGATGAAACTTCAGTGTTTGTGCGTCAAGGATCTCAAATGACAATTGATCAGAGGAGTGCCTCGTCAATCTGCATTCCCTCCAATGGTTACGAAAGTGTACGCATTACCTGTATTTTGGCAATTTGTCTGGATGGAAAGGAAGCCCCACCTCTAATCATCACTAAGGGCAAGAAAGATAAAATCGAATGTGTTTCAGATATTTATGTTCTTGAAACCGAAAAAGCCTGGTGCACACAAGCAGTTATAAGGAAGTGGATCAATTTAATGCTGCCACTTGTTATGTGAGATGGACAAAGAGATCTGCTAGTCTGGGATTCAGCCAGCACTCACCACGCTAACGACATGAAGAACTTCCTTGAAAGGAGAAGAAAAGATCAAATAATGCTTTCCACAGGAATGACTGCCTATCTCCAGACTCTTAATATTGCAATAAACAAGCCACTTAAAGACCATTTGCACATGGAAATCAATGACTACATTGAAAATAAAATGGAAAACATCAGCGTGGAAACTTTGTGAAGCCTAGCCTGCAAGAGGTTGTGACTTGTGTGAAGAATTCATGGGATAAAATCACTGACAGCTGTGTTACCAATGCACTACGAGCAGGCTACATGGACAGGAAGTGCTCATTTAAGGAGAGTTCTATTGCTGGACATGAGAGATTGGGGCCAATGGTTCTACAGGAAACGAAGTTGCAAGAAATTCAAGCCAGAATTCAGGGGTCCTCCGGAGTTATGATGACGTTCCAGAAGAAGATGACATGACTGTATTTGAATAAATGTAGATTTTTGTACATGAATATAAATGAATAAATGTAGATTGTTGTACATGAAAAAATAAGACATTCCCTGAAAATAAGCCCTAATGGCGTCTTTTGGAGCAAAAATTAATATACAACCAGGTCTCATTTTTAGGGAAATACGGTACCTATCAATAATTTAAATGTCAATGGACTAAATGTGCCAATCAATAAATAGCCAAGACATGGAAACAACCGAAATGCCCATCGGTAGATGACTGGATTAAGAAGCTGTGGTACATTTATACAATGGAGTATTACGCAGCCATAAAGAAGAAAGAAATCTTATCATTTGCAACAACATGGATGGATCTAGAGAACATTATGTTAAGTGAAATAAGTCAGAAAGAGAAAGACAAGTACCATATGATCTCACTTATACACGGAATCTAAAGAAAAGAATATGTGAATGAACTAATCAGAGACAGTTTTGAGGACACAAAGAAAAAACTGAGAATTGTTAGATGGGCGGGGGCGGGGGGGGGGCTGGGGATAAGGGGAAAGGTGAAGGGATTAGGAAGCAGCTGGTAACCACAAGATGGCCTCAGGGTTTTCTGAAAATTAATTTGGGGGACTTATTCAATAATGTAAAGATTTTGTTGGGTATCCGATGGACATGCGTCCTATTTGGGAGACCACCTCAGAGATAATGTGGATGCCTGATCATGGCATTGTACACCAGAAGCTAAACATTAATGAATGCCAACTATAATTTTATATATATAATGTGATGGCTCGGTGTGAGGTTGGAGGGATAATGGATGGGGGGAGGGGGGTTCACAGTGTGAGGGATATAAATGATGAACGTCTAAGTAAAAAAAAAAAAAAAAGAGAGAGATAGGGTGGCTGAATGGATTAAGAAAACAAGATGAATTACCCAACAATACCTTTCCCTGGTATATACCCCACAAATCTAAAAACATTTATCCGTAAATATATATGTATTCCCACGTTCACTGCAGCATTAATTATTGTGGCCAAGACATGGAAAAAACCGAAGTATCTTTTGATATGTGATTGGATAAAGAACATATGGTATATATACATGATGGAATATTACTCTGCCATAAGAAAAAATGAACTCCTGCCATTTGCAACATCATGGATAGATCTTGAGATCATTAAGCTAAGTGAAATAAGTCAAAAAGTCGAGAACCATATGACTTCACTCCTATGTGAGATATAAAACTGAAGCCAACAAAGGGACAAACAAATAAAGAAACAAAAACTCATAGACACAGACAACAGTTTAGTGGTTACCAGAGGGTAAAGGGACAGGGGGAATGGTAAAAGAGGACAAAGGAGATCAAATATATGGTGATGGAAGGAGAACTGACTCTAGGTTGTGAACACATATTGCAATATATAGATGATGTATTACAGAATTGTATACTTGAAACCTATGTAGTTTTCTTAACCATTTTCACCCCCAATAAATTCAATTGAAAAAAAAGACTCATATGTATGCTGCCTACAAGAGACCCACGTCAGGTCAAAATACACACATAAACTTTAATTAAAAGGATGGAAAAAATATTTCGTGAACTTGGAACAGACAAATAAAAAAGCTGGGATAGCAATACTCACATCACACAAAATAGATAATAACAAAGGCTATGAGAAGGCATAAAGAAGGACATTTCATAACAATAAAGAGATCAATCCAATAAGAGGATATAACCCTTAGAAACATTTATGCACCCATGTAGGAGCACCTACATATGTAAATCAAACATTGACAGAAATAAAGGAAGATATCAAGAATAATACAGTCATAGTAAGGGACTTTAATACCCCCATTGACACCAACGAATATATCACCCGGACAGAAAATCAACATGAAAACAGCGGCCTTAAGTGGCACACTAGACCAGATGTATTTAATTGATATTTTCAGAACATTTCACCCAAAGTAGCAGAATATATATTCTTTCAAGTGCAAATGGAACATTTTCCAAGATAGACCACAGGTTAGGCCACAAAACAAGTCTCAATAAATTTAATAAAACTGACATCACACTAAGTAACTTCTCTTATCACAATGGTATTGAAACAAGAAATCAATTACAAAAAGAAAACTGAAAAACACAGAAACCCTTGAAGCCAAAATAACATGCTACTAAACAATGAATGTGGTAACAGTAATCCAAAGATACCTTGAGGCAGATGAAAATAAAAACACAACAACCCAAAATCTATGAGGGAAATTCATACCAATATAGGTCTAACCCAAGAAACCAGAAAAATCTCAAATAAACAATATAACCTGATACCTAAAGGAAATAGAGAAAGAACAAACAAAGCCCATAGTGAGTAGAAGGAAGGTAATAATAAAGATCAGAGCAGAAATAAATGAGTCTAAAAAAATATACACAAAAGATCAATGAAACCAAGAGCTGGTTCTGTGAAAATATAAACAAAATTGATAAACCTTTAACCAAACTCATCAAGAAAAAAGAAAAAGGACCCAAATAAATAAAATCAGAGATGAAAGAAGAGAAGTGACAATCCAAAACCATAAAACTCCTAGAAAAATACATAGGCATTAAACACTTTGACATTGCTCTTAGTAATCTTTTTTTTGGATATGTCTCCTCCAGCAAGGGAAACAAAAGAAAAACTAATTGGGACTATATCAAAATAAAAAGTTTTTGTACAGTAAAGTAAACCATCAGCAAAACAAAAAGATAATCTACTAAATGGAAGATAATTGCCAATGATAAATCTGATGAGGGACTAGTTCAAAAAATATAAGGAATGGGATACAACTTAACATAAAAAATAAAAACAAACAATTCAATTTAAAAATGGGCACAGGACCTGAATAGATATTTCTCCAAAGAGAATATACAGATGGCCAGTAGACATATGAAGAGATACTCAACATCACTAATCATCGGAGAAATGCAAAAAATAGTATGGTGTTCCCTCAAAAAATTAAAAATAGAACTACCTTATAATCCAGCAATCCCATTTGTAGGTATTTATTTGAAGAAATCCAGAACACTGAATTGAATAGATACATGCATTCTTATGTTCACTGCAGCACTATTTACAACAGCCAAGATATGGAAGCAACCTAAATGTCCACTGACAGACAATTGGATAAAGAAGTAGTACATGATAACGGAATATTACTCAGTCATGAAGAAGAATGAAAGCTCACCATTTGCGACAACATGGATGGACCTAGAGGGTATTATGTTAAGTGAAATAAGTCAGACAGAGAAAAACAAATACCATATGATCTCACTTATATGTAGATTCTAAACAACAAAATAAATGAACAAACAAAACAGAAATAGACTCATAGATACAGAGAACAAATTGATTGTTGGTTGTAAGAAGGGAGGGGTGGTTGGGCAGCTAGGTAAAAAAGGTAAAGGGATTAAGAAGTACTAATTGGCAGTTATAAAATAGTCATGGGGATATAAATACCGCATAGGGAATATAGTCAATAATATTGTAATAACTGTGTATGGTGTCAGATGACTTATCAGGGTGATAACTATAAGTTATATAAATGTCTTATTACTTGTATACTTATTGTTGTATACCTGAAACTAATAGAGTATTGTATGTAAACTAATTAAAAATTTAAAAATAGAAAAAATAATTCAGAAAACACAGATAAAAAAAGAAAAAATCACCTATAATTTTACCAGAGTAGTACAATATTAACAAGCAATGTATGTACACTTCTGAATACTTCCCTATGTATGTATGTGCTTTTAAAATAAAATTTGTATCATATTACATATAATTTTTAACCTTATTTTTTTACATTTTTCCATTTTTGTGGTAAAATAGTATATGGAACTAAATCTTTGCATTTATTGTTAATTATGTCTTAGAATAAATTCTTACAAATAGATTTTTGTGGTTCAATCTTGCACACATTTTTAGGATATATACATATACATATATGGTTAGTTTTATGTGTCAACATGAGTGGGCCACAGAAAGTATTCAGATATATGGTCACATATAATTCTGGGTGTTTCTGTGAGGGTATTTTTGGATGAGCTTAATATTTAAATTGATAGATTGAGTAAAGCAGATTGTCCTCTCTAATGCTGATGGGCCTCATCCAATCAGTTGAAGGCCTGTATAAAACAAAAAAGTTGACCCTTCCTCAAATAAGAGAGAACTCCTGACTGACTGCCTTCGAGCTGGAACTGAAACACTGATTTGGAACTGGCATTTGCCTGCCTTCAGGATTGAACTGAAACAACTCTTCCTGGGTCTCAAGCCTGCCAGCCTTTGGCTGGGAACTAAACCATTAGTTCTATAGGGTCTCTAGGTTACAGATTGCAGATCTGGGGACTTATCAGTCTCCATAATCTCATGAGCCAATTATTTATAATAAACCTCTTTCTGCGAGGTAGAAATCCATTCTATAAGTTCTCTTTCTCTAGAGAACCTAGGCTAATGCGTAGGCTTTAAGAAGGGTATATAAATTTATACTGCCACCAGAATATATCAAATTTCCCACCTCCCTTCACAAAAGACAGTGCTGTGTGTTCTTAATTCTCTGTATTTACCATTTTGATACAATAAAAATATTATGACTGTCATGCGGGGTGGCCTGCAGGGTCTCCGCTCCCACTCCCCACATAAGAAGACCCGAAAGGAACACCCACGGAGCCATAGGTAGGGGAGTCATACCACTATAGTCTTGCTGGCAGCTGGGTTGGAGACACAGGAAGCAGGAGCCACACTGTCTGCAACCTGCTGTCCAATTCTCTGCAATCTGCAACCCGCACTCCGCCGTGCTAACTGCAATCCACGCTTGCCAGGCACCATTTTCTTGCTAGCCCCCATTTTCTGCTAGCATAGCCATGTCAGTTATATTAGTGACCAATGGCTCACTGGTTACAGCTGATGGCCAACTAGCCACAGCTGATGGCCATCCAATCACAGTTGATGGCCATTTACTACCTGAGCTAGCTAGCACCTTTCTATGTGAGGCCAAGAGCCTGGAAACTGCTTTCTGGGCTCTGTCCCCACAATGACTTTGTTGTTTTAATTTACATTTTATTAGTAAAAATAGATGTTGTCATATCCTTAATGTTATTTCCATTGTTTTATTTAATGAGTTCTCTTCATTTCCTTACCTATTTTTCTATTTGCATATACCTTGCAAAGAAGTTTTTTATGTCATAGCTATTAATTTTTGTTTTATCTACCATATACACGATGAATATTCTCAGTTTGTTTTTCCTTTAATTCTGGTTATATTTTATTATATCATAAAGAAATTTTAGGAATGCAAATCCAGCATTTCTCTCCTTTGTGGTTTCTGGTTTAGCATCATTCTAAGAAAGTCTTTTCTCAAAGCAAAACTTATCTAAATATTTACCTATACAACTTTCCAGAACTTTTATTATTTCATTTTATAATAACTCTACTTAATTTGGAATTTATTTTGGTGTAGAATGTGAGACAGAGATCTGCCTGCTTTTCCCAGTACATAATCTATTCTTATTTCACTAAAATGAGATGAGTGAGGTGATCCATTGTTTGGTGCCATTCATTTTCATCAGGATTAGCATTAGCAAAATCAGGCGATATGGTCTTATATAATAATGGTCTCAATATGTTCTTAATTTCTACGTTCAGTCAATGTCTATTGAACTGTATTAACTATTTAACCAGGAGGGTGAGAGCAAGGTGGAGTCCAAGGAGTACCATTTTATCAAGCCAACTGTAAGTGCCAAAGGCTTAATTTTATTTTATGACATTTTGGGTCACAACATCCATGCCCACTATGGATATTTTAGAGTCCTGGGCACTATGACAATGAAGAATTTAGGCAAAGCAGTATTTCGGATGGTAAAGGTGAGGTATACCTGCTTTAGGTTCAGTAATTCCCCTAAAAATATAACGGTACCTTATTTAAATTTAGTAGGAACCCCCAGTACAATTGCAGTTCAAACCCCAGTATCAATTTGGGCCATTAAGATTTGCCAATTGGGGCATCTCAGCAGATGCTAAAGTTAATTTAAAACCTCTATTATAGAGACACAAGAGCCAGTGGATATCCTTTTTAACTTTCTTTTCCATAAATTATTTTAGTAAATTTTGAATTTCCAATTAGGTCAAATCATAAAGTGCTGCTACAGTTCCTGTTTCCTCCCACTGTGTGAAGAAATCATTTTGTATTATTTTGTTTGGTTTTTGGTTACTGGATATACTACGGAGGAGAGAGGAATTCTCTCTATCCTGACAGTATTTATAAGTCTCATCTCCAGAGAGTACCAACTCAGTACCAACAGGGTTCAGGGCCTCTCCCATGACAACTGTTTTGTTTTGGGCTTTAGGGACCTAGAAATTAAGTTGGGTTTGAATTAACCACTTGATATATTGATAAAGTTCGGTACTCAGTCAAACCCACAGTCTTTGTCAGTTTGTTTTACAGTTATCCAATAGAGTGATGGCATTCTCTGGTCCATGCTATGAGGTACCATGAGAGTTTCTCCCTGTAATCTTGAAGATGAAGATATTTATTGCAATAGAGGCAAGGGAAGCAGTCGCAGAGGCATTTTAAGACATTTACAAATCCTAGTGAGCTCTCTGAATTCTGGAATGTAGACCTCAGCATGAGACACATCACTGCTCTTTCTTATACAAGCAACCAACTATATTGCACATTAGGAGGTCAATGCTTTGTTGAAACACACAACCAAGGGTCCAAAGGGTAAAAGTTACTCCCCTGAGCCTAGAGTCAGCTATGGCTTATGCTGGAAATGAGACACATGGATAGGTCCAGGTTAAAACCCAGACCACTTTGAAGAGGGCCTTAAATCCCATACTTTTGTCCCTAAATGCTTCTTATTGAAACTTTCAAGTTTATTAGTTAAATCTATAACGTTATTTGGTAGGACTCAGCAAATGCATCTCAGCACAGCACAACTGAAAATACAAGCTTCCCAGCACACGGCAACACAACTCACCAGCCAGGCAGTAGAGACAACTGGCAAGCCAAAAGCAAGAGAAGAAAGATCCCCAGGTCCATAATGCTAATTGTTTTGTATTTGTCCTGCAAAGGGCATGATCATCCCCTACACCCCGCCGCCCAACGTAAAATTGGTTCAGATATGGAGAGATTGATGATGCTACACAAGCGATAAGAAGGTATGAAAAGATGTATTACTCTCATAAAGGGGCATCGTGGAGAGAGCAAGGCTTACATCAAAACTGGTCCAAAATGAAGTGAACGAAGGAAGGCACAGACGGCTTTAGTTTTTACTGTGCTCAGAGGGTGGGGCCTGGGTCAGGGTTCTTGCATACAGACCAGGATTTGTGTGGCTTCATCTTCAGTGGCAGGGGAAGGAGTGTTTAGGGTTTATCAGCTTGCCAGACTTGAGATGAAAGGCAGGGCCTGAAAACTGTCAGTAAACTTCACAAATAGAGTCAGAGTCTTTACCACAGTGTTTCTTTTTCTTTTTGCTCCGTCATTGTTAGATTTTGGTATCTGTTGTATGAAGTGAGTAAAGATGATTTTTGGCAGCTATCTACATTTTTTTCTATTCTAGAGCATAATTTAATGAGTATTTAAATTGTCCGTTTCCTAAAGATTAGGGTCATTTTTTAAAGCTAGTTCGCTGACAATTTAATTTTTTCTATGGTTATTGACATATTTGACATTTATTTCCACTTTAGGTCAATTTTCATTCTGTGATATATTCCAGATTACTCTGTTTAAGTCATTTATATTTTTGAAAAACAATGCAAATTTTCCTTTACATTACTTCCCTATTTTCTAAGCTTCTTTTTGTGTTTGTGGGTGGAGGCACTTCAGGTTCAGAATATTGAGTTAACCATAATCTTCATTTCATGATATATTACAATTATTGGTCCATTCCTTTAATTTGATTTATTTCCTTATTTAATCCATTGCATTCACTCACCTCCTTCTCATTCCTCTCCCTCTCATAGGGAAATACTCTAATATATTTGGTATATATCCCTTGTATGTATGAAGGCCTGAAAAGTAAGTTCGCGAACTTGTTGCAACAATGTTAGTAAACTTTTTTAATATCAGCGGGATTATTCATTATGAATTTGTACCAACTGGACAAACAGTTAACCAAGTTTACTATTTGGAAGTGCTGAAAAGACTGTGTGAAAAAGTTAGATGAAAACAACCGGAACTTTTCACCAACAATTCATAGCTTTTGCATCATGACAATGTACCAGCTCACACAACACTGTCTGTGAGGGAGTTTTTAGCCAGTAAACAGATCGCTGTATTGGAACACCCTCCATAGTCACCTAATCTGGCCTCCAATGACTTCCTTCTTTATCCAAAGTTAAAGGAAATATTGAAAGGAAGACATTTTGATAACATTCAGGACATCAAGGGTAATACAACAATAGCTCCGATGGCCATTCCAGAAAAAGAGTTCCAAAATCGCTTTGAAGGATAGACTAGGTGCTGGTGTCCAGTGCATATCTTCCCAATGGGAGTGCTTCAAAGGTGATCCTAGTGATATTCAGCAATGAGGTATGTAGTACTTTTTCTAGGATGAGTTCGCAAACTTAATTGTCTGCCCTCATATATACATTCAAGGAGAGGGAATTATACAAGCCCTTGTTCAATGAATATTGAGTGCCCATTCTGTTACAGGTGATCAAGACAGAAAAAAGTCCTTGAACTCACATAGTATAGGTTCAGTTATGGGACATAGATAAAGGGGAAAAAATTTAAATCAAGATGTGATAAGTGCTATGAAGACAGTATGACAAGACAAGGATATGGAAAGTTGGGCCTCATATACAAATGCTCTGATTGAGTTCAGATCCAGAGAAAGACTTACTTTTGCCAATCATAATTATGCTTAAAGCATGGAAGTTGTATGTCTGCTCCTTTCATTACTACCCCTAGCTGGTAGCTAACACTACAAAGAACAAAACCCATTGAAAGCATCCCATCCACTCCAAAGGTAAAGGACTGGAAAATAAAAACTTGTCCCGATTTCTAGAACTCTGCTTGACTAGGCTAACTGCCAAAGTCTATTTTGGTGTAGGAATTAGCTCCAAAATACGGGTTATCCACTTCTCTTTGGGAGTGGAGGAAGAAAGGAGACTTCATCACAAATGTGCTGATATTCAGGAGAAAAAATTTCATCCCTACAAAATAAGGTTTAATTAGAATATCTTGACATTTCTCTTCCTTAGAGAGCATGACAGGAACAAAGAGGAGGTTTGAGGTCTCCCTGGAGTAAAAAACTAAAGTAACAACAGAAAAAAAAATCAACAGAAAAAAATATGAAAATTACTGTAATAGTAATCATTGCTAACCTTTCAATATTCATCAATACTGGTATAGAACTGTAAGACCCGGAAGTTGTAAATAATGTCAGTCTTTATTAAAAGAGTGAGTACTGATCAAAATAAGTTAAGGTCCACTACCTTTAGAAGCTACTTAAATATGTGCATGTTTCAAAATGTTTCCTTGATCCAACTGAATGATAAACATTTCATGGACCTTAGAGAGTAATTGGTAGAGTTATGAAACTTTAAATTTGTAATCTTACCCTGGTTCAATCCACTTTATTGAAATGAAGGAAAATAAGTAAAAGGACATTGCTGAGGAATAAAATACTTCAGGATAGATTTTTCAAACTTTTTTTATTTTCATCTGCAATAAATAGAGCATTAAAAATATTCCATAAAGTTTATGAGCAGAATTATACAAACTAGTGATGCAATGTAAATATCTCTGTTCATTAAGGCTCAACTGTTTCATCAATTTTGCACACATAGTTCAATGGGGACTAATACACTGCAATGTGAAAAGTGTTTATTAAGTATCAGTATGAGTCAACTAGGTATATCTAATTATACCCATATAATATGATTTCTCAAAGTGATTTGATTTTTATTACTTCACAACCTTAATTTTACTGGATTTGATGGAGTTTGGCATATTTTCAAAGTGAATTACAAGTTATGAAAACACTTAAATAAACATCCAGAGTACTTAAAGTTAGGAGTCTGATTCTAATGATATTGTATGTATGTGTGTAACATAGCCGTCTTTAAGATTATATAAAGAAATATCACTGAACTTTTAAGGCTTTTGTGTGGTAGCTATGATTTCTAGGCTTCATGAATAAATTATTAACAGTCAGAATTCTTGTTCAGAAAATGATCCTACAGGCTGTTACCATAGTAGACTCAGGAAACAGCATTTTTTGGTTATGCCCCAAAGGCTTAGCATAGATTAGAATCTAGAAATTTAGGTGATTGAGCACAACTGTTGAAGAAGAATATTCTACAGAGTTTGTAGTTCAAAAAGCCTTCACTCTCATACCTTAGATCACCTCCAATTTGTAATTTTAGGTACACTGACTCAGAAATGGCATATTTCACATTCAGTAATTGTTCGCCATTGACAGAATATTCGTTTTTCTTAATATTTATTCAACATGTCTCAAAAATCAAATCCAGACTTTTAAAAAATCATACTGTTACTTTTGGTCTTCAATTATTTAAAAAAAAAAAAAAGACTTCATTGCAAAACAACCACAACAACCACAACAACCACCAAAGTAATTTAGAAAATCTTGAATTCAAATGAAACTTAAATTCTCAGGGAAATACATATACAAATTTGGAAACTTGGAAATATATGCCATTAAAAAAAGGAATAGGCAGGTTAAGAGTCAGAAAAATTAAAAATACCCATGCATGAAAATTTCCAGATGCACTGTCTTTCATGAAAAGGACACTGTAAACAAATTGACAAGTTTCTTCATCTCGATTGCAGGAAAAGATCTCTCTTGCAATGAGTCTAAACGAAGTTCTCAGAGCTCTGAATCACATAGTCACCCTACAGAGAGAAAGCAAATCCCCTATAGCAATCTAAGAATAATGCAGTCAAGGCAGAAATAATAGCAAGCAGCAAAGATATGTGAGACTAGGCTACTTGCCTACAATTGTGCTACCCAAGAAAATATTCTGAAAGGTTTATTGTGACCTAAAGATACTGGCTGCAATGCAGTAACATTACCAACTCTAAGTCCAAACAACAACAACAACAACAGTAGTAGTAGTAGTAGTAACTAACATCTAAGAGAGTGGCCACAGAGCTTCCAGCATCTATATGAGAGACCTTTCTAGACTATGTTTCTTGCAGCCACAGTTAACACACCCATACAAAAAAAGTCAATTACAAATACAAAATTAGAAAGAACATTTATTTTACAAAGTCCCATTTCTTCTTTCCTACCATCTCATGTTTTCCTTTGGAATTTTCTGGAATCAAAACTCACAAGTCTTTAGGGTACAGTGATTAAAATGAAGCAAAAATTCATGGAGATTAAATGGCCTCTGGGACAGCCTAATTTGCTGTGATGTCTTTTTGTTGATGACAATGTATTGCAATTTATTTTTTGCTCCATGACAACTTCAGATTCTCTGCCTAATCTCTTTCCTGCACTCTCAAGGCTCAAGAGTGACCATTTTTTCAAGGGCTTTTGGAACCTCTGTTCATTGTCTGAGGGGAGGAAATGTGACCCCAAAGTGACGGCCCAGAGCAAATTTAAATTTTACCTGGGTTCTGCTCCAACAGATTTCTTGTCACTTAGCAGTGTTATGAATTTTAATATGATTCTTATTGCAACTCAGTGGCTTACTTTTAATCTTCAACCTTTGGAAAGCATTGATCAAATTCATCACATCATAAAGGTGCCCTTGCTTCAGGAATCAAGCAAGGCTTTCGTGGAGTAGCATTTTCTGTTTCTGTTTACATTCTTACTTATTTCGTTATTATTCCCAATTTTAATTTTCACGATTTTTGGTTCTATCCTGATTGTTAATAGCCTAAAATTAACTTCAAAAATATAGTCACCTATAATAACTGATCTACTTAAACATTTATGTATCCACAAATATTCTATTCAGAAGCATTCATTCAAATCATATATATTAAGTAGTTACTGCATACAAAGGCATGGGTCTTAGAACTGGGAACATCATGATAAATAAAACCAAATACAGTATTTGTCTTTTTGGAGCTCAAGGCTTAGTGGGGAGATAGAGGCACTAATCAAATAATCATAAAACATTTAAAATTTTTATTACATCAAATGTTATTCAAAAGAGAAATATCATGCTATGAGAACCCACTATAACATTTTTTGAAAGATCAGAGAATTCTTCCCTGAGGAAGTGATGTTGGAACTTAGATCTGAAGGATGATTCAAAGTTAAACTAGGCAAAGTGTGGAGAAGTGAGTGTACTAGGTATAACAAATGGCAGAGGGAAGACCCCCGTGGGAGAGGGGTGATACCCGGTGATACAGGGATTGAAAGAAATTAAGTGCAACTGAGGCAGAGAGAGCAAGGGATTTTGGTATAAGAAGAAGATGAATCCTATTAATTCTACCCTCAAACTATTTCTTGATTGTGTTCACTTCTCCCTGTCCTCATTCCTACCATCCTACTTGACTGTGAGATCAAATGCAGGTGTCTCCTAAAATAACAGACCTGTCTACTCTCTGCTTTTATTATTTCTCTGCTTTTATTATTTGTCCCCTACAATTGATTCTGTGCATTGTAGCCAGTGATCTTTTCCAAATGCAAATTATGTAACTTTTCTACTTAACGCCAATCAATGTCATTGCACTTTTCATGAGATGATAGTACTACCAGAGGAACTTGACTGGTCTGGCCCTACTCACCTTAGTCTCGTCTCCCACTACTCTACCCCATCCCTTCAAGGCTTAGTTAAGACACTCTGGCCTTTTCTCTGTTCCTCCAGAAAACATGTATGCAAGCTGTTACCTCCAAGGAAACTTCTTACCTTTTCATCTAGTAACCATATGGCTTCCTTAAAGACAGCCTTAGTAATGACTCCCCTCCTAAGTAGACTAGGTATACCCCCATTTGTATACGTTTATGGCATCCTATACTTTCCCTTCCTAATTTGCACGACAGATTGCATTATTGGCCTCAATTTTTCACTCTTCCCTATATCCAAACACCTTGCCATGTAACTTTTTAGCTTCTGCTACAGAAGTTGTGCATACTTCTTTATTCCTTGCCTTTGGACTTGGCCTTGTGAATTGCTTTGGTCAGTGAGATATTAACACACATAAAGAAAGCTGGAACTTGAAATTTTCTTTTGTGGTTAGGTTAGATAAGAATATATCATGGTTAATTCACCGGTTCAAGAAGGATGAGACATATGGAATAGACCCAACTTGCAACTAAACATTCTTCAGCTGAACCCAGCAGCGCCACCCAACCATGCCAAAGCCATGTGAAAAATAATTTTTTTCATTGTATGTATGTCACAGAGATTTTGCAATTACTGACTGATATAATTTGTAGCAGGTGTGACTTTTTTAAAAATGGGAAATAAAAGGTATGTCATATTATTCATCTAAACCAATAAAATACAATCAATAGTACAGGTAACCATTAAGTAATTTTTAAATATAATGATTTTAACTACCTAGAAGAAGTTAGTGATACCAGAAGAAAATAGCTTACTTTCATTAACTGCTTGGATGCTCATAAATAAATCTTAACCCCGAAACCACCCCCCCAACCCTGTACTGTGTTTTATTATCTTTCAAATGAGGGGAATGGATTCAGCAGGGGTAGTAAATGAGTTTGTCTTGAGAAATGACTCCAATTGATTGTTGTGACTTTCTGGAACGCCATGCTGATAATGATTCTAAGGCCAAATTTAGGCTCAATCGATTGAGTGGCATGATCAATTAACAGAGTCTACCCTGGAAAGAGAAGAGGGTCTATAGCACCATAGCCACATATTTGACAGCCATGGATTAGAATGTCTCTAACATTCATTCCATATTTGACACCCATAACTCAAGGAGTTAATAAGTTAACAGACAATAGAAATAAGATCTAACTACAGTCTTGGACAGGCAAGATTTATTTATTTTCTTTGGTTTTCTCCACGTTTCTCAGCAAAATGCTAGATTCACAGAATAGTTTAATAAAGACCTGAGTGTTTTACTGCTTGTGGCAGCTCCATAGCTAGGAGTTCATTCTATGGGCTTATAAACCTGAAGCCTCTTGGATGTGAGTAACAAACTCTCACCTCAAGCTAACTGAAGGAAGAAGAAATGGTTAAATTTACTGACTGACACGACTGAAAAGTCCAAGAGCTGTCGGCTTCTTCATGCTATATTTTGGGCCTCAAATATCTTAGGACTTAGGCCTTTTCTCTCCCTCACTTAGCTTTGTTCCCCTTGGGGACTCTGCATGATAACTCTGGCTGTTCTAAGCTCTCTTAATAGTTTCAGAAAAAAATAAATAAAGACTGAGTCTCACTGGACTTAATTCACCATCTTAAGTCACATACTTACTCCTGAACCAACAAGTATTTCCATGGGGAAATGTGGTATCACACCGACTGTGCCAAGAACAGAGTTGTCCCGGCCTGGGGGACTGTAGCTGATTTTTATCTTCTTCTCTATATTTTTTCTATATATTCCAAATTTTCTACAGTGACTATGATGTGCTACCTTTATAATCAGAGAAATGTAGACATTATTCATAAAAAGAAAACAAAAAGAGGAGGAGCAAAAAGTCTGATTCACCCTTCTTTTGTGCAATATGTAATGTTGCCATCTTTTAACCTATCTGTTACACTCAGTTCTGGCAAACAGATCTTAGCTCTACCTCACTTTTTCAAGCATTATGCTACAAATAAAACCTCTTTTGACCTAGGCCATTCTTCACTACGCTAAAAATAATTTTTGCATGAAAGCTACTCAACAACCTGACACGAAACAACTTGTTTTAAAATGTACTTGATGTAGCAACAAAAGATCCTGGACATAGCACAATATTTCTTTGTTCTACAGAGAAGACTTCATTATTTCTTGTGATCTATGTGCCACTATTGTTTGCAGGATTAAAAGACGCTTCTAAGTATAGAGCTTCCACATAAACTTTGAGACAAATACAAGGATAAATTATAAATTCAGGAAAAATCTGGTGTACCCAAAGCAAATCTATGGTGTAATGAGTAGCCATAATATGCTATCTTAGAATATGTATTGTTGATCCAATGTCATGTTCTGTGTGAGATTTCCTCCAGGACTGAAAGTGCATTGTTCAGCTCTTGAAATGAATTCTTAAGATCTCACTATGGCATAAGAACAGTGGCATAAGACTCTAGTTAACGTGGAACAGCAAATAATACTATAGTTAACAGTGATTTACTTTCATTTTTAGGCCACAATACCCTAGAGAAGCAGATCTACACTCTGTTTATCGTAGGCTGCTAGGATACCTCTTCCTTAACTGCTTTCCTTTGGTCAAATTCTAACGCTGCACCCTGGACTCCCACGACCACCCTGGCTTCAGTCAGTTCAGTTTCTTCAGATCCTGCTTCTGCAAAGGATCAAATAAAATCAACTATGCTAAGGTTAAAATGAATAATTCAGAGATGTTCATCTTGCCTCTAGGTATATTTTTATTTTTTGCAACACTTTTTTGGGGAAGGTGGGAAAAAAGCATACTTTTAGTTCTGCAAGTCAACACCCTAAACAAAAAAAGTCGATGAAAATTTTGTTACCTTAGGCTAGTAAGCAAAATCAAAAATTAACAGAGACAATAGAAGTGAGATTTTATATATATATATATATATATATATATATATATATTTACATATATATGTAAAGTGGGGATTCAGAATGTTCAAATCACACATAAAGACAACAGATTAAGACATATACATATTATTAAAAACTGTTTCCTCTGTAAAAATTTGACTTAAAAATCTATACAGATATATATCTAGATATTGTTCCAGAGAAACACAATTAAAATTGAACCAAGGGAATAATTGAATTTGAAACAAACAAAAAAATTATTTCAGAGATAGCCAAAAATTTAAAATTGAACATTAAAAGTCATCTCCAGGATTGTTTCCTTTTATAACAATAAAAAAAAATCTTTTTCAGGAAACACAGAAGTAGAAATAAATGAGGACTTCTTAGTAAAGATTAATTCTGTCTAGCCATTGGTCCAATTGCTCTTTCATCTATCTACAGCTACAATTGAAAAATGTTGCTCTATTATTGGGCTATAGGAGTCACTCTACTCTGTCACACTTAAATAATGACATTATGGATTTTGCACTATTGTGCAAAACCTAGGACTGCTGCATTACTGTATTTGAAGTACAGGGTTAAAATACTTAATTTAAAATAACATATAATTTGGAAATCATAAACTTTTTACAAAGCAAGATTGCTTTAGTAAATTATAGCAAGCACCCTAATAGCATATTATATAACCGTTTAAAAGGGCATTTAAAACGTTATGTAAAAATATAAAAAATGTTTATGATATGATTTTATGTACAAAAAAACTAAAGTAGAACATGTGTGTCACAACTATGAATATAACCAAAGACAAGGCTTAGAAAGCAATATGCAAAAGATAAATAATTGTGACTGAATATTGAAATTAGAGTTGACCTATTTTAATATCTTCAAAGTTGGTAAAATTATTTCAATGAAAAGGAATAATGTCTTCATATTTAGCTGCGACTCTTTCCATTGTTAACAGATATTCATGGATGTGCTTTCAATCGGAAGGTCATAATGTAAACTGTCTTTTATTACTTAAACACCTAATTATGGAACATAAATCCCCTGTTAAAGCATCCTGTGTTTACCATTTCTCATTTGATTTCCCTGTTTCTTCTTAGTGAGTGCTATCAGCTGAAGAGTTTGATTCATTTTCTTTCAGTTACAAGCAAATATTTTCATTATTCAAATTATGTTCTGAACATCATGCTACTAATTATATACAAAGCATGACTCCTTCACAATCTCTCATGACATTATCAGTAGAAAACAAGCATATGCACATCTCCACTAAGAATTTCAAGTTCATGCAGCTTAAAAAACATCAGTCTAACTAGAAATATGTATATGTTGACATTACTTTGATTTTGTAACTACAAAGGAAAGTAAAAGGACAACTGGAGAATGTTAATAACTCATTTACATAAAAATGTATAATTGGTTTCAGACTTATGAAACATTTAAAAAAATATATAAAGGTACAATTTAGATCTGAATATTCATCTAGTGTATGGTGCCATTCAACAGGGAAACATATCTTCCTGCAATCATTAAAGAGAATGTTTGATGTTTGCCATGGGTTAACATTCAAGGGCAGCTACAGGGATGCAGAACCTTGCGTGTCAGGGAACCACACAACCCTCCTTCCAGGTAACTTCCAGAGGTCATTATCATGGTCTCAGGAAAATTTATTAAATGTCCTTCTTTTCCTTCTGATGATTCGTCCATTATCATCACCACAGCCCACCTTGCTCTCCTTTACCAAGTCACTACCACCTACCCACTATTGAAGTACATCTTATCTCTCCTTGAATTCTTAAAATTGAAGGTTACAATAGAGAAATGGATGAGTTTGATATTTTCATTAGCTTAGCCTTACAGCAGAATCGTGGCATACCAGAAACAAAAATTAAGTAGTAAATGTTACAGCTCACAGCACCACATCCTCCTTCCACCATACTACTGAAATTTCTAATGTATCTCAAAATGGCAAGAACCTCAGTCCATAATCCGCACAACCATCACTTTCTTCTAGCCACCTTCTCTCTTGAGAGTGACCCATGTAACCTTTGACGTTTTGTCTCAGCCCCACTCATCTTCATGTCCAGTCCCCATTATGGTCAATATGTGACTATTTATACCTCACTGTGATCATCAGGGTCCTAGAGAACTTTTGTCCAATTTCAGCATTAGAAGTAACACTAGAAATTTAATTTTATAACGTGTCCTAAGCAAGAAGAGATAAATGGGTTTAGTTTGCTGTGTCACTATAAGAGTCATGATTTCCTGAGCACTTGTAGGTCAGACATTATGCAAAACACTTTTAAACTTTTTATTTATTTAAGTGTGTCTTTCCAGGACCCATCCGCTCCAAGTCAAGTAGTTGTTTCAATCTAGTTGTGGAGGGTGCAGCTCACAGTGGCCCATGTGGAGATCCAACTGGCAACCTTGCTGTTAAAGAGCACAGGGCTCTAACCAACTGAGCTAACGGGCCGCCCCTGCAAAACACTTTTAATCTTATTTAATCAACATACAAGTCCATCTGACAGATAAAATATTGAGGAATATTCAAATTCAGGTCTGAGTGATCCCAATGCATTAGCACTGTACTTGACTATCATCTAGTACCTATACTGAATATATCTATACCTAAACACAGTCCTCCTAAACTGCCCTGTCCATCATTTCCATGTTTAAGTCATAGGTCTTGCACTCATATTTATTACAGATCTTCAAACAAACCTGTGTTGGCTGTAAAATGGGACAGCATCTTTGATTAATTATCAATTGCTACATAACAAGTTACTCTAAAATTTAGCAGCTTAAAACAAGAATCATTTATTATCTCACAATTTTTGTAGGTCATGCATCTGAGCATGGTTTACTTGGGTGCCTCTGGTCCAAAGCCTCTCATGAGACTGGTCAAGCTGGTGGCCAGGGCTATAGTTTCCTGTGGAAACTTGACCAGGGGTGGAGGAAGCTAGAGGTTCTATTTCCAAGCTCACTTACGTGGTTGTTGGCAGGTCTTGGTCCCCTATCACAAAAACCTCTCCCCAGGACCTTGTCATAACATGACAGCTTAATTCCTCCAGATGGAGAATATGAGAGCAAAACAGAGAGTCCCCAAGACAGAAGCCACAGTCTTTTTTGTAACTTAATCTTAACATCCCATCATTTCTCCTGTGGAAGCAAGTAACAAATCCAGCAGAGGGGATTGCATAAAGATCTAAGTACCAGGAAGAAAGATCCCTGAGGACCATCTTAGGGACTGATTTCTGCACACAGAACCCCCACCCCCACCCCTACCACAGCGCTCTCCCTACCACTTGTGTTTCACATTCCTGTGTCTCTTTATCTTCAAATCATAACTGTGCCTTTTTGTCCCAGGACTATAAATACATTATTGTCTTAGTCATTGTTCCTGGACCCCAGCTCTGGACTCCCTTCTGAAACGGCAACTGCAATCTCTGTTACATAATTTTGGAAGTCTTTTTTATGTTTCTTGTTGTCAGTTTAAGCTGCTCAGACTGTCGCTGAAGCTTGATTTGAATTGAAGCGAATCTTGGCCTTACCTTCACCCGCTTCCTGCTTTATCCCCTGGTTGTCTCGTGTTAGTCTCCAGGCTTAGTCTGCCCTTCTTCTATTTCTGACTCCAATATAATGTGTAGGAATTTCTCTGAATATACTCGCCTGAGCTCCAGGTACATTTTTACTAGCCTTTAAGGCCCACTCGCAGCCCATCCCCCCACCATGTCCCAGTCCCTCGTTCTTGCTTTTCTCAGGATGGACCTTTCCCAATCTGGCCTCCTGAGATTTTCCCCTGGTGTCAGAACTCCCTGCACTGGCCTGTAGTCATCTCTTTCACCACTGCTCCTATGAACTTCCTTAACTAAGGACCCCACAAATCCCTCAGTCTTGTTCAGGTTGCTGCCCCGTACCTCTTACCAAGTTGCTAAGTCTGGTTGTGCTCTTTGGTGATGCTTAGTTCTTTTTTTTTTTTTTAAGTTCCAATCTAATGTTAGCACTTGACATCTCCGTAGCAATATCCTTAAATTTTATTTATTTTGTTTCACCACAAATACTTAATGGGTGGGGAAGTTCCCATGACATATTTCCTCAGTCAGTTCCTACTTTCTGGTAGGAGAAAAACACGAGGAACTATCAATGAAGTACTAGGAGATTTATGAGGGTCTATATTCATATACCCACTTTAGTAAGAGGACTATGAGTAATTCATGTTTGAATTGTCATCTATGTATGCTTTAAAGTTAGATATTGAGAGATTATAGCCCTAAAATATGCTTCACTATTCAGTATAAGGCTAACCAAACAATCTATAACAAAATGCATTAATAATAATTGTGGTCACACAGCATCCTAGCCGTCTGTCCCCTCCAACCTTTCCCTAAGGAAAGAAGAAGTTGTGGGACTGTGCCTCTCTAGGATGGAGTTTATAATACCCTGAATCTCTCCATCTGGTCCTCAAGAGAAGGGTCTGCGGTCAACGATGAGTAAGATTCCTCACAGGAGGGACAACTCAAGCCAGACGGGACCCCGTTGGGACCCCAATGAGCTGTTATAAGTAATAATATGAGGGAGCCTTGCCCCTCCTTCTTCTTGTTATTATGGAAAGCTGCTGCTTGCTTCAGCTACTCCCTTTCACCTTATTGTAAAAGAAGCCCGTTAGAGCGAGAAGATCACGCTCTTTCTACTCAGGTCATGGGACAGCTTCACCTTAAGGGACTCTCTCCCCCAGGGTGGTACATACTGCATCTTAGTCATCAAGGGACGACGTGCTTCGGCTGTTTTGGGACAAATAATTGGGTATTGGTACCATTTTTTTGAAATAGTGTAAGAGTTTCACAGACCCTGCCCCTAATCATGTGATGTCCATTGTCTGTAATCAGTAAATACTGTCGACTATCCGATTTGGGGCTCCAGTCTCTTGAGACTGCAAGTCCCTTGTTCCTTTGTGATTTAACTGTATATGAGTCTCTGTCTTTTTATTAGAATTTAACCCTCGCCGCCTCCCTCGCCTTCCCACGGCTTGTGTTGTGCAGGTCGCAACAAATAATGAAGATAAACCAATAATAATTTACTGTTAGAAAGAAGAGCAGCAATCAAAAATCACAACCTAGTAAAGATAACACAACCTAGTAAAAATGATGGTTTACTGCTACCAAGTAGTCTTTCCTAAAATTTCAGAAACTCCATCTATCTGCCTTTATGTATGTGCAATGGCACTTGCCAAATAGCAACTAGCATCAATGAAATACATTAAAATATTTATTTAATAATATGGTAATATTAATTTAAATATTAATTATTAGTGAAACCTTTATAATTCATATACCTCACTAGTTTACAATGGTTACTTGTACCTACAAAGTATATAGGTTTATATATCATTCATCTGTAAGACACAGAGAAACTTTGAATTTTTAACTAAATTCATAGCACAACAGGAGAAAACTCTTGACTTATTATTGCAGGTCCACATCCTTTATCTGACACCCACAGGGTTAGATGTATTTCAGAATTTTCCAGATTTAAGAAAGAATCCAGTGCCTATACTATTTATGATATACCACCAGTACCAAGGGCAGCACCCTGTAACCAAATACATTCATGTGTCTGCTATAAAACATAGATTAAGTTGGATAAGTAAAGACTATAAACAGCTTCAAATCATTTCAGGCTAGGACTTTCTGCCAAATGAGTTTATACCAAACTGAACAAAAATCTTTTGGTTCTATTGATTTGGGGATGGTGTAATTTGTGGCTAAAAGGATGTGGATTTATACAGTGTTCTAGGTTGCATTTCAGAGCTGAAAGGTTGGAACCACTCTGAGATTAATAACTACCAGTGATCACCTCCATAAGGTTTCTTTAAAAACTCACTCAATTTCCTCCAGCCCCTTTATCTTCCCATGTCTATTCAAGAAGTGATCTATTACGGAATTGTGCATATCCTTTTTTCTTCTCAATTTTATTGAAAATATTTTCAATAAATAATTTATATACAATAAACTAAATCCAATTAAAGCACACAATTCTATGGGCTTTGACAGTTGTATACACCTGTGAAACCAAAGCTAAAATCAAGATACAAAATATTTCCAACATCCCCAAATGATTCCTTATGCTCTCTTGTATCCCATCTCTCTCTCTACCCTTCCCGCAGGCAGCCACTAATCTGCCTTTTATTCACTTAGATGAATTTGCATTTTATATTAATGAATCATACAGTATACACTCCTTTGTGTTTGTCCTCTCTCACTTGGCATAATGTTTCTGAAATTCATCTGTGTTGCTGCATACATCAGTAGGTCCTTCTTTTTATTGCTGAGTAGTAGTCTAATGTACAAATATACCACATTTTGTTTATCATTTACCTTTTGATAGACATTTTGGTTGCTTCCAGTTTGGGACTATTGTCAGTCAAACATCTGCCTTTGAGTGGACATATATTTCCATTTCTCTTTTATATAAATACCTAATATCTGAATGGCTGGGTCAAATAGTGTATGAGGCCTGACAATTAAGTTCACAAACTTGTTTCAATGATATTGCTAACCTTTTTTTAGTATCAGAGGGATTATTCATTATGAATTTGACCAATTGGACAAATAGTTAACCAAGTTTACTATTTGGAAGTGCTGAAAAGGCTGCATGAAGAAATTAGACCTGAACTTTTCACCAACAATTCATGGCTCTTGCATCATGACAATGCACCAGCTCACACGTCACTGTCTATGAGGGAGGTTTTAGCCAGTAAACAAATCACTGTATGGGAACACCTCCCTACTCACCCGATCTGGCCCCCGGTGACTTCTTTCTTTACCTGAAGATAAAGGAAATATTGAAAGGAAGACATTTGGATAACATTCAGGACATCAAGGGTAATACAATGACGGCTCCCAATGGCCATTCCAGAGAAAGAGTTCCAAAACTGCTTTGAAGAGTGGATGAGGCCCTGGCATCAGTGCATAGCTTCCCAAGCAGAGTACTTCGAAGGTGACCGTAGTGATATTCAGCAATGAGGCATGTAGCACTTTTTCTAGGATGAGTTCGCAAACTTAATTGACCAACCTCATGTATTTATCTTTTTGAGAGACCTACAATTTTTCCAAAGTAATTTGCAAGTTTACATTTCCATCAACAAGATATGAGAGATATACAAATTGTCAATTTGTGTATCTTACTTTGTGAAGTCAATATTCAAGTAGTTTGTCAAATTTTCTATTGGATTGCTTTTCTTCTTGTGAGTTGTAATTGGTTTTGTTTTTGTTTTTCTGAATATAAAATCTTTGTCAAACATACATATTTGAATATTTTCTCCCATTCTGTCTTGCCTTTTCATTTTCTTAAAGGCTATCTTTCAAATTTTAAATTTTGATAAAGTACAATTTTAAATTTTATTTTATTTTATTAATAAAATTTTATTTTAAATTTTGATAAAGTACAATTTATCATTTTTTTTCGTTTTTTATGAAGATTTTCTCCAAATTTTTAAAGGGTTTCATAGTACTACACTTATATTTAGACTTATTACTCTTTGGAGTTAACTATTATGTATTATGCGAGATAAGGGCTACTGTTCCTTTAAGCCTGTGAAGTGCAGAGGGATTTAAGGCAGTGTATGCAACAGGAAGGGGCACCTGCACTGCTTAAAGAATAAGCAGAAAACATGAACTCTGAGGTGACTAAACCATTACCCATTCCTAAGCCACCCCTGACCAGATTGGCTGAAACAGAGGCAGCCCTTTATCCTCTTTAGGGTCGGCATGTGTTCTAGTTGGGCTTATTATTTTCCATTTAGTTCCCCTATAATTTGGACTCTGTTTACATTTAATTAATTAAACACGTTTCTCTAGGCTGGTACTTACACCAGAATTTGAACTACAGCATTGAGCACAAGAAAAAATGCAAACAGTGATACAGCTCTTTGTACCTCCTTCAAGTAACACCAGCAAAATTCTCAGCAAATCATCATTTAAAATGAAAATGTAATTGTTTTATTTTTAAATGATCATTTAGACCTTAATTATTTTTTCACCATAATAAGCCTCTATGTTGTGGAAGACATGAGCCATCCACATAAATTTTTCTCTCTCAAAGGTTTACTGTTTAAAAGCAGAGAACACAAAACACAGAACAAAAAGCCTGATCAATTTGTAATCCATCCAAGTACCAATAATGTTGAATTGTATGATGTGTAGGGTGCCTAGAAACATTTTAGTGCACTGCAGGTTACAAAAATTAAACAAGTGCCACTGTGATCCAGAAACATGTTTGGTGTGCAGATTGTGCACCAACTGCAGAAAACATTTTATGGACAAGCTAAATTGGCATTCAACAGCAAGGCTCCTGCCTTTGGTTTCAAGATGGAGGAGAAGGAAGTTCTTGAGCCACCTCCTCTCACTGACACCAAAGCTACAACTACTTATAGAAGAGCTATCTCTGAAAATGACCTAAAGACTAGCAGAACAGATTTTCTACAACTCAGAACATAAAGAAAACCACATTGAGATGGGTAGGAGAAGCAGAGACTCAGTCTAATCAGGACCCATGCTACTTCCCTCTCTCTGTTTGGTGACCCACAAGCAGGAGGAGTACCACAACCTCAGAGGTCACTCCCTGAAAAGTGAGGGGTCTGAGCCCCAGCCTGGGGTACCTGTACCATAAAGAAGAGCCCCATAACATCTGGTTTGGAAAAACAGCTGGGTTTACATCTGGGAGTGCCAAAGAGCTGTAGGAAACCAAGATAGGGCTCTTTCTGAGACCCAGAACAGAGGCAGCAGTTTGAAAAGCACCTGAGTTATACATGAAAGTGATACATTGACTAATTTTAGGGTGCGTCCTGGAGGGGTAGGGATCTGTAGGAACTTTCTCCAGAGATAAAGTGCTGGTGGGTGCCATTTTTTCCCCTTTCTTTACTCTCCCTCCACTTATCTGGTCTGACACTGGCAAGCACCATTTCTGACACTCTCCATTAACCTTGCTAACACTGTTCACCTTACAGTGGCATTTCTCTGAAGACCCACCAGGCTGGCACCCTTCCAAAGTGACTCCTATCCTGTCACATCCAGTGCCAGTGGTGTCAGCTGGCATTGGTGTCCTCCCCCATTTCAGCCTCTGCCCCAACAGACCAGGTCAGCAGCTCAGTCAGCACCAGCGCACAGCCATGTGTCTGTAACATTTGAGGCTAGGCCTCACAGCCAGTCACACCAGAGGCTTGTCCTGCATGCCAGCATGCCAACAGCAGTTGCAGTACAACCCATCAGCCAGCTGCACTGGGCAGGGGATGCCTTACATACCAGCATACCCACAACATTTGTGGCCAGGTCTCACAGCCAGCCAGACCAGGGTCCAGCAGCTTCTGCCAGTGTGTCTGCAGCAGTTGTGACCCAGCCACAATAGGAGGCCACACTAGTCCACACAAGGAATATTTCTGGAGCACGTGGTTGTGGTGACCAGGGGGATTGCACTACTGGGACTCACAAGACACCTTCTACATAAGGCCACTTTTTCATGACCAGAGGACATAGCTGATCTACTCAATACATAGAAACAAACAGGCAAAATTGGGACACAAAAGAACATGTCCCAAACAAAAAACCAAGACAAAATGCCAGAAAAAGAACTAAACTTAATGGAGATAAGCTGTCTACTAGATAAAGAGTACAAAGTAATAGTCATAAAGATGCTCATCAAACTCTGCAGAATAGTGAGTCAATTCAGTGAGAACTTCAACAAAGACATACATAATGTAAAAACGAACCTGTCAGACCTGTAGAATATAATAACTGAAATGGAAAATACACTAGAGGGAATCAACAGTAGATCAGATGACGCAGAAGAATGGATAAGTGATCAGGAAGATAGGATAGTGGAAATCACTCAGTTGGAAGAGCAAAATGAAAAAAAGAATTAAAAAGAGTGAGGATAGCATAAAGTAGCTCTAGGACAAAAATAAAGTGTACTAACATTCACATCATAGGGGTCCTGGAAGAAGAATAAAGAGAGAAAGTGACAGGAAATCATTTTGAAAAAAAAAATGGCTGAAAACTTCCCTACCTGGGAAATGAAACAGACATTCAAGTCCATGAAGCACAGAGTGTCCCAAACAAGATGAACCCAAAGAGGCCCACACCACAACACATCATAACTAAAATGTCAAAAGTTAAAGATAAAGAGAGAGTTGTAAAAGCAGCAAGAGAAAAACAACTAGTTACTTACAAGGGAACCCTCATAAGGCTATCAGCTGATTTTTCAGCAGAAACTTTGCAGGATAGAAGGGAGTGGCATGATATATTCAATGTGATGAAAGGAGAAAACCTACAACCAATAACACCCTACCAGGCAAGTTTATCATTCAGAATTGAAGGAGAGCTAGTTTCCCTGGAAACAGAAGCTAAAAGAGTTCATTATCACTAAACCAGTATCACAAGAAGTGTTAAAGGGAATTCTTTAAGCAGAAAAGAAAAGGCCAAAAGTAGAAATAAGAAAACATAAGAAAGAAAAACATCTCACTATTAAGGCAAACATAGTAAAGGTAGTAGACCAATCACTTATAAAGCCAATATGAAAACAAAAATGGCAATAAGTACATATGCATCAATAATTACTTTAAATGTAAATAGCTTTACGGCTCCATTTAAAAAACATGGGGCAGCTGAATGTATTTAAAAAAAAAAAAACAACAAAAAGAAAACAAGACCCACACATATGCTGCCTACAAGAGACTCACTTCAGATCTAAAGATATACTGAAAGTGAAGGGAAGGAAAAAGATATTCCATGCAAACATAAATGAAAATTAAGCTGGGATAGCAACACTTAAACAAAACAGACTTTAAAACAAAGACTGTAAAAAGAGATGAGGGTATGACATAATGATAAAGGGATTAATTCAACAAGAGGATATAATATTGTCAACATGTATGCACCCATCTTTGGAGCACCTAAATATATTTAGCAAATATTAACAGACATAAATGGAGATATTGACAGTAATACAATAGTAGCAGGGGACTTAAATACCTTACTTACCCAATAGAAAGACCATCCAGACAAAATCAACAAAGAAACATTGGCCTTAAGTGACATATTAGAGTAGATGTACTTAATTGATATTTATAGAACATTACATCCCAAAACATTGTTTTCAAATACGCATGATTATTCTCCAGGGTACATAACATGCTAGGCCACAAAACAAGTCTCAACAAATTTAAGAGAATTCAAATCATATCATGCATCTTTTCTAACCACAATAGTATGAAACGAAATCAATTTTAAGAGAAAAACTGGAAAAAATGCACATGGAAGTTGGGCAACATGCTACTAAACAACCAATGGGTCAGTGAAGAAATTAAAGATAAAATAAAAAAATACCTTGAGACAAATGAAAATGGAAATATTATAAAATCTATGGGACACAGCAAAAGCCTTTCTAAGGGGGGAGTTTATAGCAATAGAGGCCTACCTCAAGAAATAAGAAAAATCTCAAATAATCTAACCTTACAACTAAAGGAACTAGAGAAAGAAAAATAAACAAAGCCCAAAGTTAGTAGAAGGAAGGAAATAATAATAAAGATGAGAGCAGAAACAAATGAAATTGAAGTTGGAGACCTCACTCTTCCTGATTTTAAACTATACTATAAAGCTATAGTAATCAAAACAGTATGGTACTGGCCCCAAAACACACTTAGATCAATGGAACAGAATAGAGAGCCCAGAAATAAACCCACACTTATATAATCTATTAAAATTACAACAAAGGAGGCAAGAATATACAATGGGGAAAAGTCTTCAATAAATGGTGTTGGAAAAACTGAACAGCTACATGCAAAAAATTAAATTATCTTAGCAACTCAAGTTATCTACTCTATATATCCCAAATTCCTTAGCCTCACATTCAAAAGTTCCATGATGTAACTCCCCTATTTAGCAATCACTGACCCCCCCCCCCCAAGCCCTGTCCCTTCCATCCCAGGTGGACATTTATTCTCTCATGTAGTCCTCCTCTTGTCTCTGGTCTCGATGTACTCAGTGGGAAGCAGACACAGTGTGCCCACCCACACAAACTACAGTTTGCTGCGGCCCACATCCTGTCTCATGCACAGTATTACTTGACATTAGTTTTTCTTTTCAGTGTTTAATTTGTATTCAGTGACCTCAAAAAGAAAGTTTTTCTCCTAATTGTATCTCTAACCTTCTATAAAGATGATTGGGGATCAAGAGCCACACACTCCACCCTTTTTTCTTCCTCTCTCCCCACAAAGGTAGACACTAAAGAGGCCCAGATCTGGTTCCAAGCAAGGCCTAATCATTTCTCTGAGCTGTAGTTTCCTCATATGTGAAGTGTGGGTAGCACCCACCTGATATAATTATTGTGAGAATGAAATGAGAAATCTATAAAAAGGTATTTAAAGTATGTGCTACACTCAGTAATAGCTAGTATTATTTTTCATACTTTTATTATTACTGTTCCTTCTTTTCTTCCTTTTCTTTTTTTTCTTTTTAATTGTATGCAACATTTAAAGGCCTGAAAACAGTTTCTAAGAAAATGTGAGGGTGGCCAAGGCATGCTTGGCTGTGGACAATGGGCCTTACTCACTTCCCCCTGCTCTCCATGTTTCTCTTCCTATTTCTTTGATCCCTGAGAAGTTGAGGTCATTCATTCCATGAGAGTGAAAAGATATGACACTCAGAATTGGACTTTTGTCATTGATAGAAAAAGCAGACCTTTACCCTGTTTAATCTGGGGCTATGGACCTAAGTACGACCACAAAAGACACAGGATGGGGGTCTCACAATAATTAGATCCTAGTAGTTCATGAATAGTGAGTATTGTTAATTAGGATCTTGTAACAATGCAGAAAGCCACCTGCAGATAAGGTCAAAAGAACTGAGACCAAGTTGTGCAGGCTCTGAGGACGTAGCATTGCTATCTGCCTGGACAGAACAGAGAATGACCTTCTATTCCATACGCTGTACTAAAAGCCGAACCACTTCTATAGGAAATTATCTTCTAAGTCATTTCAATTCTGCTAAAATTTGTCAGTTTTAGACTGAGCTAACTTCAGAAAAAATAGTTCTTTCACAGAGACTCTTTATGAGTTTTCTTCTCTTTTCTTCTCTCTTTTTTTTAACTTTTTGTTGCTTACGGTCTATATCTGTTGTTGCTTGAGGTAGAGAAATGTGACTTCATAAGAATCGATGTCTTCCTCCCTTCCTCCCTTCCTCCTTTCCACTTCCTTGCCTGATAAACATATGGATATCAATATCCCCTGGGTATTTTATTTATTTATTTATTTATTTATTTATTTATTTATTTATTAGTTTCAGGTGTACAAGACAAGGTAATACTTAGACGTTCATCATTTATATCCCTCACACTGTGAACCCCCTCCCCCCATCCACTATCCCTTCGACCTCACACTGAACCATCACATTATATATATAAAATTATAGTTGACATTCATTAATGTTTAGCTTCTGGTGTACAATGCCATGATCAGGTATCCACAGTATCCCTGAGGTGGTCTCCCAAATAGGACGCATGTCCATCGGATATCCCCTGGGTATTTTTATACAATTCAAAATTGTTTCCCAAGAGCAACCCTTCCACCAATTTTTTGAATGTGGGTCAGATATTCTGTGCTCTAAAAACTTTCAAAGGTCCTTTAGGGCCTATAAAAAGGCCAAACTCCCCTGGATTGTATTCAGAACACTCCAAAATTTTTTGTCAGCCTACCTCTTGAGTGTTATTTCCCAGAACTTCCTATGGCATATCTCATGTTTCAGCCTAATTCATTCATTCATTCATTCATTCATTCATTCATTCAAGACATAGTTATTGAACAGCTACTTTGAGCCAGTCCCAGTACTAGGTACTGAGGGTTCAGTAATGACCAGGAAACAGTACCTGAGCCAGTGGAACTTAGAATCTAGCAAAAAAGATAAATATTAAGGAAAAAAATACTCAAAATTTTAAATACACTTGTGATAAACTCAAAACAAATATACAGCGTGCTATGGCAGTGGATATAACAGAACACCTCACCAAGTCTTTGGACATTAAACCTTGTGAAAATTGCATATAATCTGGACTGTAAGATTTAGTAAATATGTATTAGTTAGGTAAGAGTAGATTGGGCAAAAGGAACGTGCCAAGCAGAGGGAATGGCATGTCCAAAGGCTCTAAAGTAGGAAGGCGCTTGGTGTAATGGAGCAGAGGATGAGCAGTTAAGTCTGGAGAATTGGTCAAGGGCCAAATCATGCAGTACTTATGAAATAACTTAAGGATTTGATCATTTTTCTTTTACATCATGATATTTCCTACTTTAGGCTTTCATGCATTCTATTCTCTTCTCCTTCTGTATAGATCTAAATGCGATTTATCTTGAAAACCTAAGTTCACATGTTGTGTCATACATCCAGGCATCCCTTGTTCCTTGAAGCTAGGCACACTAAGATATTATAGGAAAGGGCTTCTCTGGTTCTCAGCCCCAGTGGCTTCTATTCACATACCTTGGCCACATGGTTCCTTGGTTAGGATAGCACAGCTCCTGTGCCTCAGACATCCAGAAACTCATGGAAGCCAAGCCTCCCTATGCATACCATGCAGACATTTTAGGGAAGGTTTATCAATATTGTTAGGGTAATTCCGCCAAATGGTCTGGAGGTCTCTTTTCTCTGAACATTCTTTCCCCCAAAATTTCTTTTGCACTTAACTAAATCACTCCCCACTTTGTTTGCATTGTTCTTAAAGGTCTCATGATCTCAATAATTGCTGGCTTTAAGAAAGCAAAGCTGGGAAGAAACATGTTTCATTATCATCTTTTACTTTTGGCCCCCTAACTTAGACATTTAAAAGTCTAAGATATAAGAAAAATAAAAACATAAATCATCCTTCTGTATTTTTACTCACAAATTGATTGAAAACCCTATTTATGCTTTGAGTAGGGATTTTCTGTAGTTTCAACACACAGAATAATAATGGCTGGGTGAGTGATATTTTCCCGTTTTTTCAGGGGACAAGTTGATGAGTCTGTGAAATGGACATTTTTCTGGTACCTCCTTGGAGAGTCTCTTTCTTTCCCAACACTGAACACAGAATAGCCCCCAGTCTGGATAAGGCTTAACGGATGTTATATCACTATGGAATTAGCCAAGTGCTACTGCATGAAGATTCAGTTATGGAAAATGATGAGGGCTGCCCTTCTACCCAGGTCCAACCACAACTTTTACTTTCTCTGGGTTATCACTTGGTAGAATGCCCATATTAATTTATCATTCAAATTCAGACACAAGTGAAAGTTAGAGCTACAAATAATTCTGCTGGATAATGGGCATACATTGAGATGGTCCTGAGTAGAATAGGACATAGGTCACCATATCAGTCATTCCCAAGGCTCCAGGCCCCAGATTTCAGGCACCTACCGTGTTTAGCTAAAAATAAGACCTAGCCTGACCATCAGCTCTAATGCGTCTTTTGGAGCAAACATTAATATAAGACCCGGTCTTATTTTACTATTTTACTAATTTCAAGTCTTATTTTACTCTAAGACTGGGTATTATGTAATATAATACCTGGTCTTATATTAATGTTTGCTCCAAAAGATGCATTAGAGCTGATGATCTGGCTAGGTCGTATTTTCGGGGAAACGGTACACTAAAGGACAGATTGGGAGGTTATCTGTTATATAAGTATTAAGGCCTTCCCTTAGCTGGGGATCTGTGAGCAGCCTGATGAGTGTTTCATTCTCCTTCTTTCCTCTTTCTACTCTTCTAGTTCTTGATGTTTGGTTCCAGTCTTCGGCCTCCTCTGGTCTCCCAAATCACCCCAAGCATACTTCAACTCCCATGTTACTAGCAGTAGGTTATGAGACGTGGTCTAGCCTACCACGAAATATCCATCTTCTATAACCAAAACAAAAAGAGAAGCTTTTTTCCTTTCTAAACTTGTGGAGGCCATATTGGAAATATTTGCCACTCAAGACTAAGGAGCCATCTTCTAAGTTTCCTTTTAGAGTCTTATCTCTAATTTCAAGTCCCATTCTCTCAGCCTTGAGGTACCATATTAGTAGATGATTAGAAGGCATATAACTTTGATGGTGTTCCCTGATTTTTATTCTGGCCAACTGGCTTTCTGAAGACTATTACTAGGATTCTGATCTGATTTCTGCAAAACACTATAAAGTGGTTGTTGAGGCATTTAATATTTCATAAGTTTTTATCAGTCTTAACTGGCAAGGCATGGGTAATGCCACTGGAATCAACAGTTCGTGTCTGGTCCCTCCAATCCATCAAGATAAGCTAATACCTCCAGGTTTTTCTTTAGCAGCTCTTATAGAAGAAATTCAGAGAGAAATTCATATCCATTAGTGTTAAATTTGGAGTAGAATATGCCCTTCAATTTTTTACTTGCCCAATCCTACTTTAAACAGATTAGACACATATACCCAAGTCTGAAGATTCTGGAGTTGGAACTCTCTCTTTAATCAAGTCTTTAATCTTTTTTTAATGACACAATATTAACTTTACTAAATGTATCAATCAGTGTCCAATCAGGAGACAGAAACCACACAGGGAAATTTTAACATAAAAAATTAACTAGTAAAAGGTGATTAACTACTAAGTGGGATAAAAGAGACCTCTAAAGGAACAACTGTGGGAGGAGCTACCAAGTCTTGGGTTCACTGAGACTACCCAAGGAAGGAACACACTTGGAAGAGGACCTCTAACTCCAGACTGACATTCAGACCTGAGGGAAGGTGTGGCTGTGGACCCCACCGGTTCACTCAGGTGCCAAGTCTTCAATCTTAACCTGATGGGTACTTTAGAATGTACTTGGCACATTCTCAAACAAACCTAAAGCCTGTTTCAAAGAACACAAATATTCAAACACAACCTCTGGAGTATTGTTTCATTTGAGGGTATGGTGGCTTCTACATCTGGGTCATGGACTCAGCTATGCCTCCAGAGTTGCCCATCTGGACCTCATTACCATCAGCCACTGCTGCAGTACCTCCGAGGTGTGGTGCAGGATCCACTTCTTCTAAGTGTCATCTTCATGTCTAGAAATTCTGACTACTTCTGAAAAGTCATAATAGTCTTCTTCAGTGAAATAGCCTTCCCCACTACCATCCCATTGCTTTAGTCTGTGACTCAGGTGCCATGTGTAGGTGTGATGCTGTGTAAGTGAATTTCTACCAAGGGATTCTGTGACTCTGGCTGCCAGGTCACCTTCCTTCAACAAATCAAATTCAACACTGGGACTATAAGTCCATCTTTTATGATCTTCCCTTTCAAGTTATTATTTTGTGAATAAAAGACATATAAATCCTATCAGGAAGGTATTAGAGGTGTATTTTCCCTCTTTTCTTTCCTCTTGCCAAGAGCTTATAATTTTCCAAAGGTTTTCAAAGTCATTCACATCACGATACACTGGTTTACCTCAAAGCAGTGACTCCTGAGAACCTACACTCTT
Source organism: Rhinolophus hipposideros (assembly GCF_964194185.1). NCBI lineage: Eukaryota > Metazoa > Chordata > Mammalia > Chiroptera > Rhinolophidae > Rhinolophus > Rhinolophus hipposideros. The sequence continues at coordinate 15,991,029 of NC_138051.1, read as the reverse complement.
CCTTGAATAACAATCAAGTGTTCAGCAATTGTCTCTAACGGTGTTAGCCCCCATCCTAAGGAACTACAATCGGTTCATGGAACAGATCTTGTCTGTGCAGGCATTGACAGTAAAACCTAGTAAATCACTATGTAGCAGATATAAAATTCAGTTCACAAGTTCACATAAACAAGAAAAAACACACTATTACATTTCCTTTAAGTAAAATCAAATCAAACCTTCAGCCCCAATCCTCTCAAAGTCACTGGAGTTCCCCTACCTAGGTTGTTTCAAAGTTATGGGGTCAGGGAGACCACACCATTTATGTCATTGGTTCACAGTGGCTTACACCGTGATGCCCACTGGCCATCCCAGAAAATCCCCTTGGATCAGGTAGTTCTGCTTCTATGCCTATGTAGAATCTGGGAATCTTTACCAAAATTGGAACCTCAGTCGCTGTGTTCCTGTCTACTTAAGTAAATCACACATGCAGATATTCCTTCTGAGAGCCTACCACCCACAGAAGGGACTCATACGAAGTATGGCCCAGCTCCCCGGAGTCTATTCTACTCCAATATCCAACTGCTTATTTTTATTATGAATAAATTACTCTTTCCTCATTGACACAGACACTTAGCATCATTTCTTTAATGAATTCATGCTTTAGGACAAAACAAGCCTGGAAGGCAAGTGCCCAATAGCCAGTCCTACACATATGCCTACACGAAGGCAAAGAGTCACTAAAAGATCAGCTTGTCTTAGGGAGCTGAAGAACAAATATTGATACATGGTAATAAATTTAATAATTTTTAAATTTAATAAGTTAACTGTCACAGCTATACATGATCAATTCTTTCTTTTTATACCAGTACAGTGCATTGCATTACTTTAAGCTTTGTGTATATAAATATACGTAAATATATATATATATATATATATATATATATATCTTTATTTCTCTATCAGTTAATAAAATCTGTAAAGGAAATAATATAATTTATACTTCTATAATGCCTCATAAAAACTAGAATGAAGCAGGCCTTGATAACTATTTGAAAAATCAATGAATGAACGTTTATAAAATAATGATAATGCTGTTTTAAATTTCGCATGTACATTATGCTTTCCAAGTAGAAAAAATAAGACTAAGAAAGTTGATACAAGCAATTAATTTTACTCTCAAAGTCATTCAACTGCTATGAAACATCATTCTAATTGTACATGTCCAAAGGCTACACGTGGTTTAGAGCACGAGATTTCTGACGAGACTAAGGAATGAGCCAGGAACCATCATCATTTAGGTTAGTAGCTCACTCCTAGGGAAGACTTTTTTGTCTTAAGGGTACTAAAGAAACCAATTTACATTTTTATCTCCCAAGTCACATTACCGTGACTTACTGTCCAAGTGTGAACACTCAAGGTCTGTAGGCCTAGACAAAGGTGATACTACAAGTTTGTTCCCAAGGACGAATATCAGGTCTTGCCCACCAAAAGAAAATTAGATGATAGTAATGTGTGGTATATTGTAGATGTATTGCACAGATCTTCACAAAGCTGCGAATTGCATTGCTTATGGATTTTCTTAATAATTTTTATATGCTCAATCCACCCTAGTGACAGGATAGAAAATATCTTGGTTTAGACAACTAAAATTAGTTTCACTTTCCAATCAAAAGACAACTAACTAGGAAATATTTCACAGAAACATAAGTCCTTAAGGGTTTAAAGCTCTTATTTTATGCTCTTAAACATTTTCTTTTTTTATTTTATTCTCTTAAACATTAATTATTAGAGGGCACTCATAGAATTACACAGGAGAACAAGATGAACTGTGTCTCATTGTCTTAGAAATATATTTCTTTCCATTAAAGGATCACATTCTTTTCTACCTAAAACTCAATTTATCTTGTCACATTGTTACATTAAGGCATTTCCTAAATATTTTAGTGTCAAATAAAACCATCACCCTCATTAGCGTGAGGAAATTGAAAAGATCAAATTAATGAGAAGTGTCAAGAGTTCTAAGTTTTCAATTTTTGATTGTGGCAGATAACTCAGCCCCATGTTAGTCATTAATAGCAAAAGCTAACCGGAAATTCACATGTCCACACACATACTACACAAACGCGCGTGCGCGTGTGCGTGTGTGTGTGTGTGTGTGTGTGTGTGTGTGTGTGTTTGTGAGAGAGAGAGAGAGAGAGAGAGAGAGATCATAGTGGTGTTTTGGACTTTTCCTCAGGCACTTTGGCATTTAAACCTTCTGAATTCTTCTCAGCATATTTTACTTGAGAAAAAATAATTTTGGGAAAGCATTAAAAACATGACAAATGTCAGTGTAACATAAACAATATTATCAATCCTGTTGCAATATGGCAATGTGCTTTGGACTTGTATATCTGCTCTTCAAAAAATAAACTGATATTACATTCTCCTTTGAATAATAATAAAACACAATTTTGTGTCATTTACTTGGTCAAGGACTAAATATGCAAATCCATGAGGCATTCAGCTTCCTACTCCAATATCAACCACAATAACAATAAAAACAAAAATCCCTTGATTCATGCAATACCTGTTAATAAACTACTCATAGACAGTAATGATTGCTAACCACAAAATGTCACTCTCAATAACATCCCTGTAATCAAAAAGAGTTACCGAGGCTCTGAAAGAAGCTAAATTCTAGTGAGTAATACATGTAAGAAGGAGATAAACTTGAATACCGACAAAAAGTGAGTTCTAAAAAGAATACATGGGGCTTATATTTTAAGAAAAGTCTAGGACAAAAGTATGAGCACATAAATGATACATCATTTTGAATTTTACAAATCAAAATTTGGCTTACAAACTGTTCAATTGGCATTTCCCCACTTCTTTGATGAGAATAAATGTCTTTTTAACTGCAGTGAATATTGAGCAGCAGCTCAATGTATGGCATGATCATTAAATCAATGAGCCAGCTTTTAGAAGCAGCCTATGATAATGAGCCACTCATAACCATTTCCCTTACTAGTACTCAGCCATCATTTCATTTTACTTTGCTCTTCTGACCTCAATATCAATGCTTTATTTTACTACTATAAAGATGATATTTTGAGAGCAGATCCAACCTTTAGCCGCACATTCTCCAATTCTGATTTTACCCTGCAATCTCACAAAATGTTCTCAAAGAAGAAAGCCAAAGGAATAAAAGTTCTTAAGTGTTCAATATTTTTCACTGACACAAGCTCCTTCATTTGCATAAATTGTTAGACTACCGAAACAATCAATCAACAAATGTCTGCTATATTCAGGGCTCTGTGTTAGCTACAGAGGGTACAAAGATGAATAACTATTCTCATTCTCACCTTCTAAGATCTTATACTCTAATTCAAGAATGGCAAATTTGTGACACACATGTCGTTATTCCCTTCTCATGGGTCAGTGTGAACATCTCTAATCAATTTGAATAGAAAATCCTCTTGAACGCCACATTGACCTCAGAATTCTTCTCAGTGATTGAAACTAGTGTGCAAGATGAAACTTATTTGCCATTGATGATCCTCATGGGGAAATGGAACAGATGTTAAAGAGAACAATCAATATCGTATAAGATGCACTCTAAATGAATGATACAAATATTAAGCACCATAGAATTTCTAAAGAAGAAAAGCTCACTGCAAATGGAAAAAGAAGTCTTTCCAAATGATTTAGGATCTCAACTAGGTGGCCTCAAAAGATAACTTGAATTTAGCTAGAGAGAATGAGGGAGAATGTTCTGGATAGTAAGGATGGCAACGAAAACAGAGAGGCAGGAATGAATAAAACAAGCTTGGGGGATGGTTAGGACTCGACCAGATTGATCAGAGTCAAGATTCATTCAGAGAAAATAGTATAGCAGCAAACAAGATTAGAAAGAAAAGTAGGGAGTTGGTTGCAAAGGGTGCCAAATGCCACACTTGAGTGCTGAGCTTTAATCTACTTCTCATTCAATCCTAATTTGAATTTGCTAGAATCCAAAGGTAGCTATGATTGGGTTGATAGCCCAAGACATCTGAAATGGAGTTTGTGTTACTTACTCTCTATTTCCCCAATCCATCTCCAATTTCTGCCTGTCCTGACTGTGCTCTGTGCCCCCAAGAAGTTTAATTTTGTGGAATACATCCCCAGTCTCTCTTGCTCTCTGACTTCTGAATGGTTCCAGCCAAGACACCAGGAGGAGATCAGAAGGCAGGGGGAAAGAGCATGTAGGTGTATAAGTCCTCCAGACCCTCTGCCAGGTGGTAATTTTGGCAGTGGCTTGGTTCCTTTGCTTACAGTTTATTTCATGCAGTCCCTTTCCTACGATTACAGCTCTTACCACAGCCCAGTAACTCCATTTCCTTTCATTAGGTGTAGAGATGGTAACAGCACCCTGTTGCTAGTTACTAGGTATGTTACCTTCCTTTGTCACTTAGTTCCCTTAACCTAGTCTCATTTTTGTTCCCTTATTCTATCCTCAATCAACATTTTAGTGCACCAGCTCTCTTGCCAGGATTTTATTACAAAGCTCACCTCTTTGTTAAAGAAGCATCAACTTCTTTAATTTGGTGCCTTAGAATTAAATGGCTGTACACCAAAGAGTTAACTCTTTTGTGAAGTACTCCATCCCTTTCCCCATGCAGGTGTAGCCTGTGAACACTCTAAGGAAGGGCAGAAAATCGATTCATTGTATATGCCAATTCTAGTAGGTTGGTCGCAGAAGCCTATCTATGAAGCCACATTAGGTTCACCAGGAAAAATTTTTTCATGATTGATGAATGATGCCTGCCCTGGATACAATGCCTCCTTTTTGCTTATGTGTATTGTCTCATACTACCAAATTCCCTTTATACCTACATGTTTTCAATAGTCAAAACTCCAGTCAAGGTATTAGTATGTCGGTCCGTACGATCCTCAGGGCACTGAAGACCAACGAATTGGCCATCAGTTTTGGATCACCTGGAAAACCCTGGAAACCTTACTGCTGAGTATTTGCTTGCCCCTGATCTTGGCTGACATATGTTCCCCACCCCCAACATCTTTTCCAGCCTCCTCTCTCATGAGGGCTTGTTTATCTTAAAGCAGATGCTTTTCTCTAAGGTCATGGTCAACACTAGGGTCAAGTTATACCAGCGAAAGAATTATCTGAATAGCCAACACTGCTTTTATCAATCCCAAAGTTTGTCCATGGCTCTAATACTGCATTCTCTGGGCTGAGCTACGTCCCCAACAGGAAGATAGTCCAGGCAAACTTTGAAAAGGTATTTATCTGTTATCACTTAACACAGTATAGACCTGATTTATTCATTGTAATTCATAATTTCTCATTTCTAGCTTTTAAGTTACATTAAGTCCTACCAAGAACCCTAGAAGGGTTTCTGTCTCCAGAAATTAAATTAGTTCCTTTCTTTTTTTAAAGTAGACTCAATTGACCTTGACTTGACTTTAAAAAAAAAAAAAAACTCAGAATTTTTCATTCACAGTCAAGACTGATATCGTTTACCTTCTTTTAGAAGGTAGATTTAATGCTATCTGGTTTGTTATACCAAAATGTGGTAGCAGCATTAGACTCCAAGGAAATACAACAGACTCCGAAATGTGAAAAATGCTTCCATAATCCATTTCCTTCAGTGTAATTGTAGGTCTAAGAAGACATGTGTGTCTTGTACAGGGTAGACTTGACTCCTCAAAATGCTCTCAGAAAAGGATATACTGAGCATATTATTGAATTTTCCAAATATATAGAGTTAAGTAGATAAGAAGGAGGCTTTCAACAAAATGATTTACAAAGATAAGTTTTACATTATTTGGATTGCTAATGCCTAGAAAAGAATATTTGTATTCCCTTGGTTCTTAATCCTCCTAATAAGCCCAAATAATTGACCCCACTGTTGTTATATATTGAAAAGTAAGATTACTTATGGCATTCACAGAAAGGTCCAATCAAAAAGCATAACATTTCATTCATTCCTAAAATTTCCAATTGATTCCTTATCTCCAGTCACTTAAGGAGACTTCTGTCTTTATTGAATTTTAGAGGAAATGCTTTCACAATCGCATTTTCCATATTCTAACCATTTTGCCAGCACTAATATAGGACAGGCTCACAGCCAACAATTCAGGATAAGAATTGAGCTACTGAATGAAATTTTTGACATAACTAATACAAAATGCTAACAAACCATATATAGTATATATCTTTACTGCCCAATCGCCAGGTGCAGCAGCTTTTTGTAGTTATCATTATTCATCTAGCCAGCATACTCATTATCTAGTAGTATATTACACTTTCTAGCACAGATACAACTTACCTATAAGAATTTTTTTTCTAAAGAATTTGAGGTCTTCTCAGGTTGTATTATTCCCTTGAGAAGTCTTTTATAACTTCTGACTCTGGTCTCCAGTTAGTGATAACTTGCAATGTTAGACTTACTACTTTTCAAATAAATAAGCCTTCCCAGCCTAGAGCCAAGCATATCACTTATCTAAGGGTTGTGCAGCAACTTGACACTTTTAGCACACCTTTGGAGCCAAGAACTCATAAACGCTGGAAAATATTCATCTATATATATATCATTCTTTGTCAAAGATGACACTACTGGTAACATTTAAACAAAACAAAAAAATAAACAGAGGGGAAAAAGATGAAACAAAGTGGCCCGTGTAATACTGTCTCTTCTTAATTATTAATCTTCCAAATGCAATTTGGAAGAAAGCAATTGAGAAAGCTGGGAAAAAGAGAAGCAGAGTGACCTGTGTAGAGCAGATGTCCAATAAATATTTGCTGATTAAGTAAAGAGATAATACAAGTAAGAGAAAGAAACAGGACGTTCGTGTTTCCCAGGACTGTCATAACAACGTATCATAAACTGGGTAGTCTAAAACAACAAAAATTTATTCTCTTACAGTTACAGAGGCTAGAAGTCCAAAATCAAAGTGTCAGCAGGGCCATGCTTTCTCTGAGGCTCTGGGTAGAATGATTCCTTTCCTCTTTATAGTTTCTGTCGTTATTCATCAAATCTTGGTGTCCCTTGGCTTGCAGCTACACCTCTCCAACCACTTCCTCTAATGTCACATGGTGTTCTCCCTATGTGTCTCTATCTTCACGTGGTATTTCCCTCTTTTTAAAAGGACATCAGTCATATTGGATCACAGTCCACCCTAATGACCTCATCTTAATTTTATTATATCTGGAAAAACACTATATCCAAGGTTACATTCACAAGTAATGGGAGTTCGTACCTCAACATATCTTTTGGGGGCACACAATTCTCTACCCATAACACAAGAGTAGAGAAAATGAACATAGAATAGAACTACTGCTTAGAAAACTTATGAAAATAATTCTGAATACTGATATATTAACTATAGTAATGCTTACTAAGCCCACAAAATTAGGTTGGGCTCTTAACTCTTATGTATTTCCTTCATTGTTTGTATCTCTTTACTTTCCACTTTTTATTTAATTTCTTCCGCTTTTCTACTGGCAATGTTTTCTAATCATCACAACCAATGGTAATTAGTTTCCAACTCTTTACATTTTTTTTTCAGCTGCTAGATCTTCTGAACACCCATAAGAGAATGTTTTTGTTGTTTTTCTCTGTAGCAAAGTAATATCAAATTGTTGGGGTACAAAATGAAGGACAACTCCTGTATTTTTCCTCTATTAAAACTTACAATCTAATCCATCATGAGATATTTTCTACTAATCTCAACTCTGGTGCTAATGTTAAGGGCAGAGTCCATCTAAAAATCCACCAAGCGTCCTTTCCCCTGAATTTGGCACACACATTTGCAACTATCTAGACACTCCAAAATTTCTCCTTGAGCAAATATTAATTGAAATCCTAGCATGCCCACAGTCAGACTTGCCATCTGTACTTCAAAACTCATTTCTCATTTCCTGGGTAATATAATCCCATTAGTGGCGATCATTTTCTTCTAAATAAAGCAAAGCAGAAAGTTCAAAGACATGTTGGACTCCTTTGTGCTCAAAATTCAATTTGTCTCCAAATCATGTCAGTCCATCTTTAATCTTTTTTTTTAACTTTGTTCATCTGCTTTCTTATAGCCTTGTCTCCTTTTATAGGCTTTAATAACTGTATAGATTTTAAAACCTTTTTTGTGATGGAAATCATACTGGAATAACCCAAAGGGCATAGATCAGGGTCTTATAGATAGAGTGTTAAATTAACTGATAAGTACATCATTAGGGGGAAAAAAGAAACTTAGGATACTATCAGATGTTAAGCTACACTGAAAGATTTTTTTATAACAGACTCATATTTAGAAGAGTGATGAATAGCCCTATTACTGTTATTCTGGCCATTAAGTAATGAAAGCAGCTGCTCAAATCTACTATTTGGCTAACCAATCATTGGCCTATTAATCAGAAAATTATTGTCTTTATAAAGCTATAAGTTAGCTTAGTGGACTTCGGAAAACTGTCACAGATAACATAAAAAATGTTGAGTCTCTGACAAACTTTGAAAATGACCCACTGCCAGGCTCAATTTTAATGTGTCAGATAGCTAGCAATGGGCAATTTGCAATAGAGGATTTTTACATGTTTTTAAAATTCATTTTTATCCTATGCCTATATATTTTCAGGTGTTCTTGATATGTGTCTTTGGATATTTGACTATATTTTACACTTTCAATATTAATTGAGGACACCTGACATGTTTCAGAGATTCTGTAAGTCTCTAAGATCTATTTTACAGCTTCTTACTTACCAAGCAAGCATGTTGAAAGCAAGACTAGATGGAGTATTTTGGCATCAATGTGATAACAAATAAATGTCCTAGTCAGGTAAATGACAGAATAAAATATTTGCATGAAACACTCTGTCTTTCAACTAATCTGTTCGTCAATGTAAAAAGCTCAGCAGCACATTATTTACCTCAACCCACTAATTACCCTTGAGTAGCAATTTAGAGTTATGAAAGAATTTTTGCATATTTATTTTATTTCACTGTCAAAATGGTTATACCAGTCAGAGTTAAATCAGGATATCAGAGCTACTACAATATTACAGAAATAAGAGGTTTTATATATGAATGAAATTTCACACAGATGTGATAGGAGCTGGGAAAATGAAGGTCTGGAAGGGGGAAATAAGAGGATTAAATAGAAAATAATCACTAGTCATTATCAGCCAGAAGTGCCAGCTCAGGCAGACTGGAGGAAAATTTAGGACCCATGCAGATTTTATGAATTATATATCTTCTGTGGAAACTTCTATTCTGGGAAAGTTTCTGTCTCTGTGGAAATTACCACAATATTGGGGCCTGGAACCAAGTTCCTGGTGGAGGGCTTAGGACCACTGTTGATCACCAGGGCCAACAGTTAGGAAAATGAACTAAATGCAAAGCAGGAGAACAATGACACACAGGTACCCACCGGACTCTTATGTGTCTATCACTTTTGTTTGTCTCCCTCAATCTTCCAAGATATCTCTGTTTCACTTCCACTGTCCAAATTTCATGAGAGTCCCTATTTTGATTCATAGTAACTTGGAACCATGGAGGAGAGGTGATTCAGGTCAATGTAGTTCTCCATCTTGGACAGAAGCAGCAATGCTAAGTTGGTGCTATTGTATCAAAATCTCAAAGACAGAATTTAGGGAGTATCCAAGATAGTGGAGTACATAAATGCTGTGCTTGCCTCCTCCAATGACCGCATTAAAATTACAACTAAATTATAGAATAACTAACCTGGAGAACCATCTGAAATCTTACTGAAATCCTATAACTGGGTGTATAAAAAAGAAGCCACAGCAAGACTGATAGGGGAAGCAGAGACACAAAATGGACTGGTTCCACACCTGCATATGGCAGTTGAGAATCAGGGGGGATATCTTGGCTGTGCACATCCCCCCCCAGGAGAAACAAGGGGCATAGCCCCACACCAGGCTCCCCAGCCTGGAGTATAGGTGCTGGGAAGAGGAGCCCCCACAATATCTGGCTGTGAAAAATAGTGGGGATTCTGACAGCACAGGTGAAACAGAAGGTTGTGGGAAACACAGACATCCTAGTAAAGGGCCTGTGCACAGACTCATTTGGTTGTAGGCACTCACCCTGGGCTCCAGCAGAGATACAGCGACTCAGGAGGCTCAAAGACATTCGGGTAGAGACTGAGTTATGTGCCTCTAGGACAGGGACTGGAGGGAAAGTTGCCATTTTCACTGTGTGGGGTCCTCTTCCTATGTATTCTACATGCAGGTGCCACGTTTCCTGTGTTGAAATCCTGCCCCACACAGCCATATCTAAATCTGCATTGGCCTGGTAAACTCTACTCACTCGACCCTGGTGACTTCCTTGGATCCTGCCCCCCCCCCCCCAACAGGTGAACCGCATGAGGCTCTATTAGCAGCTGAGCCTTATGGGAAATAGCAGGTGGCTATAGGCCTTGGAGTATCCTAGATATTTTGCAGATCTACTCCAGACCTGGTACTGGTGGTAGCCATCCTTGGTTCACAGCATAGCCTCTCCCACATGCCTCCAGGTATAGCAAAGGGAGGGACGAACCACGGATTACTTTGTAGCTCCTACCAGGTAGTCCCTGGCTGGTCACAGGCAGTGGCTGACCTGGGCCTGCAATGGAGCCCCTCCCAAGAGGCCCCAGAACCAACATACCTGGAGGTTGGGTACAGACCACAGCAGAGTACCACCAAATTAGCACCACTAGCAGCACACACAAAGGGTGGTTTCAACAGGCAACAGAGTCAAATGGGGCAAATCCTGCTCCATGGGGTAAGCCCCCATACAGCAGCCCATAAGCTGTGGACTTCACCAAACCCCACAGCCAGTCAGCGTGAGGATCAATCCCAACCACTGATTGCAATAACAATCAAGGCTCAACTATAACAGGAGAGCACACACAACCCACACAAGGGGCATTCCAAGAGCACCTGGCACAGGTGACCTGGCACAGGGACACTGCACCACTGGGCCCCACAGGGCACATACTACATAAGGCCACCCAGCCAAGATGGGGAGGCATAGTAGGTCTACCTAATACATAGAAACAAACACAGAGAGACAGCCAAAGTTAGAAAACAAAAATTGTGTTCTAAATGAAAGAGGAGAAAACCCCAGAAATAGAACTAAATGAAATGGAGGCAAGCAACCGACCAGATACAGAGTTGAAAACAATGATTATAACGATGCTCAATACTCTTAGGGGAAGAATAGATGAACTCAGTGATATAATAATAAAGAGACAGTAAGCATTTAAAAAGATATAGAAACCATAAAAAATAACCAGTCAGAAATAAATAATACAATAACTGAAATGAAGAGTGCAGTGGGAGGAATCACTAGCAGACAAGAAGAAGCAGAGGATCAAATCAGTGATTTGGAAGACAAGGTAACAGAAACAGTCAATCACAGCAGCAAAAAGAAAATGAGGACAGTTTAAGAGACCATTGGGATGACATCAAGCATAACAACATTTGCATCATAGGGCTAACAGAAAAAGAGAGAAAGCAAAAAATTTAGAACATATTTGAAGAAATAATGACGGAAAACTTTTCCTAATCTGGCAAAAGAAATAAGGCATACAAGCCAAGAAAGCACAAAGTCCCAAACAAGATGAAAACAAACAGACACCAAGACACGTCATAATTAAAATGCCAGTTTACGGACAAAGAGAGAATCTTAAAAGCAGCAAGAGAAAGGCATTTAGTTACCTACAAAGATGCTCTCACAATATTGTTAGTTGATTTCTCAACAGAAATGTCATAGGCCAGAAGGGGTTGGTACAAAATATTCAAAGTGATGAAAAGCAAAGATGTACAAACAAGACTACCCTATTCAACATGGCTATCATTTAAAATTGAAGGATAAAGAGCTTCCCAGACAAGAATAAAATAAAAGAGTTCATCACCACCCAACTAGTATTACGAGAAATGTTAAAAGGACTTCTCCCTTAAGAAGAAAAGAGGGGTGGGGAGAAAGAGCATAAATATGAATAATAAAATGGCAATAACTGTTTATCAATAATCAGATTAAATGTGACTAGATTAAATGCTCCAATCAAAGGACATAGGGTAGGTCGATGGATAAGAAAACAAGACCCATACCTATGTTGTCTACAAGACACCCACTTCAGATCAAAAGACACACACAAACTGAAAGTAAAGAGATCAAAAAAGATATTTCATATGAATGGAAACAAACAAAACAAAAGTTGGGGTAGCAATACTTATATAAGACAAAATAGACTTTAAAACAAAGGCTATAACAAGAGACAAAGGGGGTTATTACATAGTTATAAAAGGATCAATCAAACAGGATCAATCCAAGCCTTGTAAATATTTATACACCCAAGATAGGAGCACCTAAATATGTTAAGCAAATATTGACTGACATAAAAGGAGACATAGACAGTAATACAATAGGGGACTCTAACACCCGATTGACAGCAATAGACAAATATTCCAGAAAGAAATTCAACAAGGAAACAGCGGCCTTAACTGACACACTAGACCAAATGGATTGCATTGATATTTTTAGAGCATTTCACCCCAGTGCAGCAGAATACACGTTCTTTACAAGTGCAGATGGAACATTTTCCAATAGACCATATGATAGGCCACAACACAAGCCTCAATAAATTTAATAAAATTAAAGTCATGTTAACCAACTTCTCTGATTACAATGGTATAAAACTAAAAACAAATTATAAAAAGAAAACTAAAAAACACACAAACCCATAGAGGCTAAATAGAATGTTACTAAATAATGAATGGGTCAAAAATGAGATCAAGAAAGAAATCAAAATATATCTAAAGGAAAGGAAAATGAAAACACAATGACACAAAAATCTATGGGAAACAGTCAAAGCAGTCCTAAAAGGAAAATTCATAGCAATGCAGGCCTACCTCAAGAAACAAGAAAATAAACAATCTAAACTTACTCTTAAAGGAATTTAAAAAAAAAGAACAAAAAGGGCCCAAAGTGAGTAGAAGGAAGGAAATAATAAAGAACAAAGAGGACATAAATGAAATAGAGTCTAATCAAACAATACAAAAGACCAGTGAAACCAAGAGCTAGTTCTTTGAAAAGGTAAACAAAACTAATAAACTTTTAACCACATTCATCGAGAGAGAGAGAGAGAGAGAGAGAGAGAGAGAGAGAGAGAAAGAGAGAGAGAGAGAGAGAGAGAGACCAAATAAATAAAATCAGAACTGAAAGAGACGTGAAAACAGACAGCACAGAAATACAAAAGATGGTAAGAAAATATTATGTACAATTACATGCCAACAAAATGGACAATCTGGAAGAAATGGACACACTCCTAGAAACATAAAACCTTCCAAGACTGAATGAAGAAGAAACAGAAAATCTGAAACAGACCGATTACTACTAATGAAATAAAATCAATAAACCAAAAATTCCGTACAAACAAAAGTCCTGACTGGATGGCTTTGCAGCTGAATTTTACCAAACATTTAAAGAAAAATTAACACCTATTCTTCTCAAGCTATTCCAGAAAATTCAAGATTATGGAACACTCCCATGCTCATTTTATGAGGCTACCATTAAAATGATTTCAAAGCCAGAAAAAGACATTACAAAAAAAACAAAAAACAACAACAACAAAAAAAAACAAAAGAAAACAAAAAAAAAAGATAGGCCAATACCCTGATGAACACAGATGCAAAAATCCTCAACAAAATATTAGCAAACTGAATTCAGCAATACATTAAAATAATTATAATCCTTGATCAAGTGGGATTTATTCCTGGGATGGAAGTATGGTTCAAAATCCACAAATCAATTAAAGTAATGCACCACATAAACAAAATGAAGGATAAAAATCATATGATCATATCAATAGGTACAGAAAAAGCTTTGTATTTTTTCATTTTTTGAGGTTGTTTTTTTTTTGGTGTTGAGTTGTATGAGTTTTTCATAAATTTTGGATATTAACCCCTTATCAGATATATCCTTGGCAAATATCTTCTCCCATTCAGTAGGACAACTTTTTGTTTTATTGATGGTTTCTTTTGCTGTGAAAAAACTTTTCAGTTTGATGTAATACCACGTTTGCTTTTTCTTTTACTTCTCTTGGCCAAGGGGAAATATCAGTAAAAATATTATTAAGGGTAAAATATGCAAATTTACTTCCTATATTTTCTTCTAGGAGTTTAATGGTTTCAGGTCTTACATTTAAGTCTTAAATCAATTTTGAATTTATTCTTGTATGTGGCATAAGAAGGTGGTCCAGCTTCATTTTTCTGCATGTGTCTGTCCTATTTTCCCAGCATCATTTATTAAATAGACTGTCTTTATTCCAACGTAAATTCTTGTTTCCATTATCATAGATTAAATGACAATGTAGACATGGATTTATTTCTGGACTCTTTATTCTGTTCCATTGATCTTTGTTTCTTTTTTATGCCAAAACCATGCTGCTTTGATTACTATAGTCTTGCAGCCACTATGGAAAACTTTATGGAGATACCTCAAAAAATTGAAAATGGAACTACCTTATGATCCAGCATTCCATTCCTGGGTATCTATCCAAAGAAATCAAAACACTAATTTGAAAAAATATATGCAACCCTATATTTATTGCAGCGCTATTCACAATAACCAAGATATGGAAACAACCAAAATTCCCACTGATAGATGATTGAATAAAGAAACTGTGGTATACAATAGAGTATTACTCAGCCATAAAGAAGAATGAAATATTACCATTTGCAATGACATGGATGGACCTAGAGAATATTATGCTAAGTGAAATAAGTCAGGCGGAGAAATACAAATACCATATGACCTCACTTACATGTGGAATCTAAAGAATAGAATAAATGAACAAACAAAACAGAAATAGACTCAGAGATATGGCGGGGGTAAAACACCTGAGGGTTGCTAGATGGCAGGGGGGTGGTGATGGGGGAGAAGTTTAAAAAGGTTAAAAAGTACAAATTAGTAGTCACGATATAGCTGCGGTGATATAAAATACAGTTTGGGGAATATAATCAATAATGTTGTAAAGATTTTGTGGGATGTCAGATGGGCACAAGTCTTGTTTGGGAGACAACTTCATGGGCTGCACAGAGGCCTTACCATTGCACTGTACACCTGAAGCTGAATAATATTGAATGTCAACTATAATTAAATATATATCTATATATAATCATGGGATGTAGAGTACAGCATAGGGAATAGAGCCAATGGAATTGTAACAGCTGTATACAGTGTCAGAGCGGTAGTAGATTAGGGGACAGAGGTTATCACTTTGTGAGAGGTGTAAATGTCTAAAACTAATAAAATAAAATGGGCAGAGGGCCTGAATAGACATTTCTCCAAAGATGACATACACATGACCAGTATACAGGAAAAGATGTTCATCATCACTACATTAATCATCAGAGAAATACAAATTAACACCACAGTGAGATATGACCTTACACTTGTCAGAATGGCTATTATCAATAAATCAGCAAGTAATAAGTTTTGATGAGGAGGTGGAAAAAATAGAACCCTCATGCACTGTCGGTGGGATTGCAAATCACTATGGAAAACAGTATGAAAGTTCCTCAAAAATTAAAAACAGATCTATCTCATGACTTAGCATTTCCACTCCAGGGTATGTATCCAAAAAATCTCAAAACACTAATTCAATAAGATACATGCACCCCTGTGTTCACTGCAGCACTATTTACAATAGCTAAGATATGGAAGCTACTGAAATGTCCATCAATAGATGATTAGATAAAGAAGAAGCAGTACATATATACAATAAAATATTACTTGAACATAAAAAAGAATGAAATCCTACCATTTGTGACAACATGGATGGACCTAGAAGGTATTATGCTAAATGAAGTAAGTCAGAATGAGAAAGATAAATACCATATAGTTTCACTTACATGTAGAATCTAAAAATAAAAATAAATGGACAAATGAAACAGAAACAGACTCATAAATACTGAAAACAAACCGATAGTTTCCAAAGGGTAGGGGTTTTGGGGAGGTTAATGAAAAAGGTGAAGGGATTTAGAAACACTAATTGGTAGTTACAAAATAGTCATGGGGACGTAAAATAAAGCATAGAGAATATAGTCAATAAAGTTGCAACAACTATGTATAATGCCTGGTGGGTACTAAACTAATCAAGGGGATCACTGCACAAATTATATACATGTCTAACTACTATGCTGTACACCTGAAACTAATACAAAATAATACTGAATGTGAACTATTACTGAAAAATATCAATATTTTTAAGTGAGATTATGAATTTATCACACTGATCGATTTGTGTACTTTGAACAATCCTTGTACTCCTGGAATGAACCCCACTTGATCGTGATGTAATCTTTTAATGTATTTTTGTATTTGATTTGCTAGTATTTTGCATAGGATTTTTTCATCTCTATTCATGTGATACACCACATAAACAAAAGAAAGGATAAAAAGTATATGATGATATCAATAGATGCAGAAAAAGTATCTGACAACCTACAACACCCATTAGGATTAAAACACTTACTAAAATGGGTTTAGAATGAAAGTACCTCAACATAATAAAGGCCCTATATGACAAACCCTTGGCTAATATCATACTTAATAATGAAAAAGTGAAAGCTTTTCCTCTAAGATCAGGCACAAGAAAGGGATACCCCTGACACCATTGTTATTCAACACAGTATTGGAAGTCCTCGCCAGAGCCATCAGGCAGAGAAAGAAATAAAAGTCACGCAAATTGGGAATGAAGAAGTTAATTGTCACTTTTTGCAGATGACATGATTCTTTATAGAGAAAACCTTAAAGACTCCACCAAAAAACTATTAGAAACAATAAACAAATACAGAAAAGTGTAGGATACAAAATCAATGTACAAAAATCAATTGCATTCCTATACAGCAACAATGAAATTTCGGAAAAAGAAATAAAAAAACAATTCCTTTTGCAATTGCAACAACAACAAAAAATAAAACACCTAAAAATAAACTTAACAAAGGCTGTAAATGGTCTATACACTGAAAATTATAATACATTATTTTTTAAAAAAATTAAAGAAGACACAAATAAATTAAAAGATATCCTGTGTTCATGGATTGGAAGAATCAGCATAGTTAAAATGGTCACATTGCCCAAAGCAATATATGGATTTAATGCAATCCCCATCAAAATCCCAATGGCATTTTTCAAAGAAATGGAACAAAAAATCAGCAGATTTGTATGGAATCACAAATGACTCTGAATAACCAAAAAAAAAAAAAAAAAAATCCTGGGAAAAACAAGGTCAGAGGTATCACACTCCCTGACTTCAATTCATACTACAAAGCAACAATAAAACAGCATGATATTGACAGAAAAACAGACACGCAGACCAATGAAATAGAATTGAGAACCCAGAAATAAACCCACATATATATGGGCAGATAATTTTCAACAAAAGAGCCAAAAACACAATGTAGAAAAAAAAAAAAACCTCTTCAATAATAGGTGCTAGGAAAGTTGGAAAGCAACATGCAAACGTATGAAGCTATACTGCTGTCACCATATACCAAAATTAACTCAAAATTGATCAAAGACCTAAACATAAGACCTGAAACAATAAACTGAATAGAAGAAAGTATAGGTACTAAACTTACGGACCTTGGGTTCAGAGAGGATTTTGTGAATTTGACCTCAAGGGCAAGAGAAGTAAAAGCAAAAATAAATGAATGGCACTATATCAAACTAAAAAGCTTCTGCACAGTAAAAGAAACCATCAACAAAACAAAGAGGCAGCCAACAGAATGGGAGAAGATATTTGCAAACAACACCTCCAGTAAGGGGCTAATATCCAAAATATACAAAGAACTCATGCAACTCAACAACAAAAACAAACAATCCAATTTAAAAATGGGCAGAGTTCCTTACATATTTTGAATATTAGTCCCTTATTAGAAGCATTGTTTGCAAAAATCTCCCATTCAGTTGGTTGCCTCTTTATTTTGTTGATGGTTTCTTTTGCTGTGCAGAAGCTTTTTAGTGGATATACTCCCATTCTTTTTTTTTTAGCTTTACTTCCCTTGCCTTTGAGGTCAAATTCATAAAATGCTCTTTGATCCCAACATCCGTAAGTTTAGTACCTATGTTTTCTTCAATGCATTTTATTGTTTCAGGTCTTATGCTTAGGTCTTTGGTGCATTTTAAGTTAATTTTGGTACACGGTGACTGATAGCAGTCTAGTTTCATTCTTTTGCACTAATATCCAAAATATGTAAAGAACTCATACAACTCAATAACAACAAAAAAACAAATAATCCAATTAAAAAATCGGCAGAGGAACTGAATAGACATTTCTCCAAAGAAAACATACAAATGGCCAATAGACATATGAAAAAATGTTGAACATCACTAATAATCAGAGAAATGCAAATAAAACCACAATGAGATATCACCTCACACATGTTAGAATGGCTATCATCAACAAGACAAATAATAACAAGGGTTGGAGAGGCTGTGGAAAAAAAGGAACCCTCATACACTGTTGGTGGGAATGCAGACTGGTGCAGCCGCTATGGAAGATAGTGTGGAGGTTTCTCAAAAAATTAAGAATAGAATTACCATACGACCCAACAATCCCTCTCCTAGGTATCTACCCCAAAAATCTGAAAACATTTATCTGTAAAGATATATGTGCTCCAATGTTCATTGCAGCTTTATTTACAGTTGTCAAGACATGGAAACAGCCAAAGTGTCTTTGATAGATGACTGGATAAAAAACTTGTGGTATGTGTACACAATGGAATACTATTCAGCCATAAGAAAAGATGAAATAGTACCATTTGCATCAACATGGATGGATCTTGAGATTATCATGCTGAGCGACAAAAGTGAGATAGAAAATGTCGAGAACTATATGACTTCACTCATGTGGTATATAAAACTAAAGGTAACAAAGGAACAAGACAAACAAACAAAGAAACAAAAACTCATAGACACAGACAACAGTTTAGTGGTTACCAGAGGGTAAGGGAGGAGGCGGGTGGTAGATGAGGGTAAACATGGTCAAATATATAGTGATGGACGGAGAACTGATTCTGGGTGAACATACAATGCAATATATAGATGATGTATTATAGAAATGTACACTTGAAACCTATATAAATTTACCAACCAATGTTGCCCAATAAATTTAATAATTTTTTTTAAAAAGTCAGATTTTATTACCCCATTCTATAGATGAGGAAATTTAAATACAGCTTACATAAAGTTACTTAACTCATAAATTATAGGTTCAGGCAGAAGATTTAAACAGACACTCCATAAAAGAAGAAATCCAAATGGCTAATAAACATTTTAGATCAATGAACTTTTAAAATCAAATGTCACTATACACCCAAATAAGAAAAAAATAAGAATTTTGATAATACCAAGTGTTTCTGAGGAATATACTTTGAGTATAGTGTATATATATATATATATATATATATATATATATATATATATATATAAATATAAAATGTTCATATCAATGATATTTGTATTAACATAAAACTGGAAACAACCCAAATGTCCATTTACAAAACAATAATCAAATGTTGATATATTCATATAATAGAATACTTCACAGCAAGGAAAATGAAAAGATTAAAGTTACATATAAAAAGCATGGATTAATCTATAAACATTATAGTAAGACAATACTGTAAAATATGATTATTTACATGCTATCCTTGAGTTTTTTGAGCTTCGATGTTTTACCCTCAGAGTATATTCAATAATAAAACACACATAATAATCAATGTTTATGCAGCTCAACATCTCATTTCAAAAATCTAGGACACGAGACCCAAGATGGAGGAGTGAATAAACACTGACTGCTTCCTTCCATGAGCACACTAAAATTACAACTAAATGATAGAACAATCCATCTGGAGAACCATCTAAAGTCTAGCTGAACAGAAGCTCTATAAATAAGGATGTAAAGAAGGTACATTGAGACTGGTAGGAGGGGCAGAAACACCAAATAGGTTGCTCCCTGTGACAGGAGAAAATTGGGAGGGATATCTCGGCTGTGGAGGTTCCCCCTGGAGAAACAAAAGACCCCAGCCCCATTCCAACTCCCAAGCCTGGTGTATGGGTGCCAGGAAAAGGAGCCCCCACAACATGTAGCTGTGAAAAATGGTGGAGGTTCCGATCATCCAGGTAGGATAGAAGGCTGCAGGAAACTCATATTCTCTTAAACAGCCCATGCACAGACTCCTCACTCACAGGCATGAACCTTGGGCTCCAGCGGAGGGATGGTGGCTCGCAGAGTATCAGAGGCATATAGGGAACAGACTGAGATGTGTAGCTTCAAAATGAGGGCTGGAGGAGAGCTGTCATTTTCCCTCTGTGGGGTCCTTCTCTCTTGCAGCTGGCAAGCGGGCACCATCTTTCCTGTGTTGAGCTCGCCTCCACAGGCCAAATCTAAATCTGATTGGTCTGGTGAGCTCCAATCACTCCACCCTGCTGACTCACTGGGACCCCACCCACCCCAATTCCCCCAATGCTAGAGGCAGCTGGAGCAGCCAGCCCTGCCCACATGGCACAATTTCTTGGAAAACTGTGGGGCTCTGCGGACCCCAGGCAGGTAGCAACTGGTCTCAGTGTGCTCTGATGCTTTTGCTGAGTTGCTCCAGGCTTAACATTGGCACCAAACTTGAGTCTACATTAAGCTGGTGACCACAACTCTTCCCACTCTAGTGACTCCCTGAAATTCTATGTCTCCCAACTCAGGTAACACACGATACTTTATCAGTGGCTGAATCTTAAGGGAGCTGGCAGGTGGCAGCAGTCCTCGGGTGTCCTGGCTGTTTGCGGAGCTACCCTAGGCCCAGTACTGGTGGCAGCTGTCCTTGGTTCATAGTGTGCCCTCTCCCACCTGCCTCCCGGGTTAGCACAGGCAGCAAAAAAACACAGATTGCTTTGTAGCTCCTACCAGATAGTCCCTGGCCAGTCACAGACATTAGGTAAACTGGGTTTGTACCAGAGACCCTCCCAAAAGGTCCCAGAATCAACATACCTGATGGTTGGATACAGGCCACAGCAGAGCACCACCCAATTAGTCCCATAAGTGGTACACATAAAGGACAGTCTCAACAGACACCAGAGCCCACTGGGGTGAATCCCACTCTCACTGGGGTAAGACCCCAACACAGCAGCCCATAAGCTGTGGAGATGGCCAAACCCCATAGCCAGTTATCCTGAGGGCCAATCCACCCACTTATGTACCAATAACAACCAAGTGTCAGTTATAACAGAAGGGCACACACAACCCATACAAGGCACACTCCTGGAGAACCTGGAGCAGGTGACTCAGGAGACTGTGCCAGGGCCCCACAGGGCACCTACTACATAAGGCCACCTAGCCAAGACTTGGAGACATAGCAAATCTACCTCATACATACAAAGAAACACAGGGAGGCAGCCAAAATGAGGAAACAAAGAAATAAGTCCCAAATGAAAGAACAGGAGAAAACTCCAGAAAAAGAACTGAATGAAATTGTGGCAAGCAGTCTAACAGGTACAGAATACAAAACATTGGTTATAAGGATGCTCAAGAAACTTAGTGAGAACGTCAACAGAGAGATAGCAAGCTAAAAACGGACAGAGAAACCATAAAAAAGAACCAGTCAGAAGTAAAGTATACAATAACTGAAATGAAGAACGAACTAGAAGGAATTACTAGCAGACTAGATAAAGCAGAAGACCCAATCAGTGATTTGAAAAACAAAGGTAGCATAAAACACTAATTGGAACAGCAAAAAAGAAAAAGAATCCATAAAAATGAGGATAGTTTAAGAGACCTCTTGGACAACATCAAGCATAACATTCATATCATAGGGGTACCAGAAGGAAAATTCAGAAAGCAAGGGATTGAGAACCTATTTGAAGAAATAATGACTGAAAAATTTCCTGGCCAGGCAAAGAAAATAAACATACAAGTCCAGAAAGCACAGAGAGTCCCAAATAGGATGAACTTAAACAAGCCCACATCAAGACACATTATAATTAAAATGGCAAAGGTTAAACACAAGAGAGAATCCTAAAAGAAGCAAGAGAAAGGCAACTAGTAACTTATAATGGAACCCCCATAAGATTGTCAGGTGATTTCTCAATAGAATCTTTACAAGCCAGAAGGGATTGGCTGAAAATATACAAAGTAATGAAAAGCAAGGACCTACAAACAAGACTACTCTACCCAGCAAAGCGATCATTTAAAATCAAAGGACAGATAAAGAGCTTCCCAGACAAGAAAAAGCTAAGAAAGTTCATCACCACCAGACCAGTATCACAAGGAATGTTAGAGGAACTTTTTTAAGATGGAAAAACATATATATAAGAAATATGAATAATAAAATGGCAATAGCTACATATCTATCAACAATTATTTTCAATGTAAATGGATGAAATGCTCCAATCAAAAGACAAAGGAGGAATGAATGGATAAGAAAACAAAACCCTTACATTTGCTGCCTACAAGAAACTCACCAGATTGAAAGACACACACAGATGGAAATAAACGGATGGGAAAACTTATTTCATGAAAACGGAAACAAACAAAAAACAAAAAAAATACTGGGGTAGCAATACTTATACCAGACAAAATAGATTTTAAAACACAGGCTATAACAAGAGACAAGAAAAGACCCAGTAATCCCACTTCTGGGTATTTATCCAAAGAAACCCAAAATGCTACTTGAGGGGACGTGTGCCTCCATATGTCCATTGCAGCATTGTTTACAATGGCCAAGATGTGGAGGCAGCTTTGGTGTCTGTTGATGGAAGAATGGATAAAGAGTAAGTGGCACATATATACAATGGAATATTGCTCAGCCATGGAAGGGAATGGGTTCTTGCCCTCTGTGACAGCATGCATGAACCTATAAGGTACTGTGTTGAGTGGAGTGACAGACAGAGAAAAACAGATGCAATGTGATTTCACTTACATATGGAATCTACAGAAAAAAAAAACAAACAAACAAAAAGACAGAAACAAATTCATAGATACAGGAAATATTTTAATGATTGCCAGTTGGGAGGGGGGTTAGGGTGTGGGTAAAAAAAAGGGGAAGGGATTAAGAAGCACAAACTGATTGTTAAAAAGTAGTCATGGGGATGTAGGGTATAGTATAAGGAATAGTCAATTATATTGTAATAACTATGTATGGTGTCAGATGGGTAGTAGATTTGTTGGGGTGAGAGATAGTAGTAGATTTGTTGGGTGGCAGATTGAAAAGGGTAAATGGATTAAGGAATACAAATTGGAAGTTATAAAATAATCATGGGGATATAAAGTAAAGCACAGGGAATATACTCAATAATATGGTAATAACTATGTATAGTGCCAGGTGGGTTCTAGACTAGTCAGGGGAATTACTTCTTAAATTATATAAATGTCTAACCACTAAGCTATACACCTGAAATTAATATAAAATAATATTAAATGTCAACTATAATTGAAAAATTTAAAAAGGGGGGTAAAGGGTAATAAGAGGTCCAAATTTCCAGGTATAAAACAAATAAGTCATGGGGATATAATGTACAGCATGGGGAATATAGTCAATAATATTGTGACAGTGTGGTACGGTGTCAGATGGTTGCTGGACTTATCACGGTGATGACTTCTTTAGGTCTATAAATGTTGAAAACTATGGTGTACCCCTGAAACTCATATAATACAGTATATTAGCTATATTTTTATTAAACATCTTTTTAAAAAATCTAGGACAAAACACATCTTTGAATCAATGCATTTGTATGATGTACAAAATTATCACTAACCTCACTAATCTGCATCATAATTTTCATCTCATGTGGCTCAGCTGTTTACAAAACAGATAAAATGTATTTTGGTCCTTACATATCCAATAAAATGACTTGTAAACCGAAGTGCAAACTATTAAAAGAAATTCTTTTTAAGCCCCTATTCTCAGATCCCAAATGGCTGTATTGTAGGTATTACTGAAACAGAGCCTATAGATTCTTTCTAGACATACAGAGAATATCTACAAGAAGTGGCTCTGCTTTTGGTGTGCCAGCTAAGTCCTGTTTACTGGGTCAGTGTACCCATCCTTCTCAGCAGGACTGTCCTCCGCTGAGGAGAGTCACTTTGCCTTGAGAGGCTTGGGAGGTTATACCCCACGCCGAGGGTGGCTGGCTGATGTAGGGTGAACACCCAGTCACCCTGCCTTTCAGAAGGACAGGTTCTGCAGAAACATTCATACTCCAGCACTACCTGTGGGATCAGGACAAGGCTAGACTTCTCCTAAATACATCTTTACTTGGCTTCCTCTGCTATATTATGCTTCCCTAATTCCCTTACAGGTTTCATTAGAAGATATTCCCTCTGTAAATAACTGGCACAGGAATCTCACGGTTCTAGAAAATTTACCTAAGACAGCTGGTGGCAGGAATAGACCTACTGAGGGTGAAGAATATAAAATTAGATAAGGGAGAATTTTTTAATAGTGGGACTTTCCCTGTTTCTCAATTTAACACCATGGGAAGGGATTCCTGAGTTTAAATATGCTGATGGAATGACTCTTAGAAGCTTGAAAAAAAACTGATAGCCCACATTTAAATCTATGCCAGAATTGCAGTGACAGGCTGCAAAGGAAGGTATCAACAGGTTCAGAGAAGTAGGCACGCTCAAACAGAACTATCAGATAAGATCATAAAAACCACCAGCTGGCTATATTCCTAAAGACAGCCTAGAACACTCCCCTTGCCAAGGCAATAAGGGGTGTTTGGGTGAGGGGTCCCCAGCATCACTGAAAAGTTCAGGTGGTGGTTCTCTGGAAACCAGTACTGATAGTCAGAGGCACTATTGTAGAACTGGGCTCCTTCGTAGTGCTAGGGATGATAGGAGCCCAAATCAGGAAAAGTCAAAAAGTAGCACTTAACCTTCATAGATGAGGAGGACATAATATTCAAAATGAGGAACCTGTTAGAATGACAACCAGGGAAGCCTCACTCAAACAAATCTACAGAAACAGTACACACACACACTTCTTATGTATTCCCAGAAGCACAACAGTTGGGTAGCCAACAAGAGTATTGCATAATATAATCAAAAGAGATTAAGAAAAAAATGAGCAGAAGTCTGAGATCAAACCTCCATGAAAAGTGTCTCGATCCCTTGCCCCATTTCCAGATCTCAGCCAGCTCTCTGACACAGAATTCTCTACTGAAAGAGAGCTTATTCCTTCTGTGGGAAGCCCTGCACTATCACAGCAAATATACAAAGTAGTGATTTCCCCAGATTTTCCACCAAAGAGACCTATAGCCATTTACTTGGTTGATTGTACACTAGAGAAAGAGGACATCCAGATTTTTCACATTATCTGAATAACCCCCATATCAATTAAAGAAATTAAATTTACTGTTAAAATCTTTTCATTCACCAGTTACTACACTGGTAAATGCTAACTAATATTTAAGGAAAGAATAATGCCAATTCTACAAAAACTTTTCCAGAAAATTGAAGAGAGAGAATACTTCCCAAATATCAAAGCCAGACACTAATATCTGAGGGCTCAAACCCCCATTTGAAAAAGGGTGTATGGAAGTTGGGCAATAAATGGATTCTTGGTTCAAGTCGTCCTACAGTGAGTTCACTGGATCCACAGACAAACTGCATTTTCCCAGTTTCCAAATGTATAATAGGATTGGCCATGCTCAGACATTGATAGTACCCTAATATAGGTTCCTTGGTCTATGAATAAAGTTATTATCTTAGTGGAGGTAAAGTGGAAACCCCTGAAATTGCCACTCCCTATTCTCAGGTAAGATAGCAAATCAAAAATATATTGCATCCTAGGTAGAATAACAGACATTAGCTTCACCCTCAAAGACATAAGGAATGCAGGGGTGATGGTCCCATCATATTCCCATTTAATTCATCACTCAGTCCCTTGCAAACTTCAGTTAAGGTATGCCATCTTAACTAAGTAGGAACCTCAACTGCAATTAATGTACCAGATGTGATATTACTAGAACAGATTTTTAACATAGCCTCTGGTATGTCCAATTGGCCTGGCAGATATGTTCTTTTCCCATCAGGTAAGAGAATCAGAAACAGTTTTTTTGGACATTAGATGAATAGCATTATGCATTCACAGTTTCATTCCAGGGCTCTGTTTACTCTCCTGCTTTTGGTCACAATATTCAATTCCTTACCATGAGCAAGAAAGAACTAAAGGGAAAAGAAATCTATGGGTTGTCTTATCCTTTTCTTTCCTTCTATGTCGTTTTCAGGGTAAGTGGTTGGCTAATACAAGAAAGTAACATGAGTGAGAAAGGATACCGTAGGGTTCCTTGGGTGTTCATGTTTCTTAGAAAACTATGACCTTCTCTCTGCTTTCAAAGCAAGTTCTGGTGCAAACAGAAGGTATGGCCACTGGCAGGTGTCAGCAATCCCCCTCCTCAAGTTACTCAATTGTAGATTATCATATTTACCTTATACTTGCTTTGAGTCTCACCGAACTCCCATACATCCTGGGTCTACCAGAACTCTGTGCTCATGGAATGTCACAAATACGATATGCAGATACAGTGGTGAGGAACAGTGGACATGCATATCACATTTATTTCTTCTGCTCACACACATATTCCATTATCCCATCAGATTTCACTAAAGATAAGTTCAAAGATAAAATTTTTAAGAGTTCCAAGAGGGGAACAGCAAAGCATTAAACCAAGCACAAGGCCCTTTTGAGCAGTGGAGCCTCATGCAACTGCACAGGTCACACTCCACGGAAGCTGGCTGGCCCTGCCAACATGTTTTGTGAAAATTTAATGCATGATAAACCTCACTAAAAAAAAAAAAAAGGAAAGAAATTCAAATTAATATAATAATGAATTTTTTCATCTATCAATTTATCAAACTCATTTTTTTCCAATGATAATATCTGTAGGGGTAAAGGTACAGTGAAATGGGAATTATTAGACCGCACTGGTGGATTGTTTCTACATTTCTGCTGTAAAGATTTTTAGAGGGGTTCACATTCTTTAACATAGCAATTCTACTTATGGAAATCTAATCTAAGGAAATATTTCAAACTTGCAAACAGATTCATATTTGATCATGTTCATTGCAGCATTATTTTTAAGAAGGAATAATTAAAAACAATCTTAAGCCCTAAGGGTGAGGGACTAATTAGAAAAAGTTCAATATTTCTATGTGATAAAATATTAGGCCATCACACATAGCATGTATATGGAAAATATTTGTTGTCATGTAAAATGCTGCATAATATTATTTAATGAAAGTTTAGAAAAGTATATACACATTATAAATCTGTTTTAATACAGAGGGTGCCAAAAAATGTATACACATTTTAAGAAAGAAAAAAACTGTATTAAAATTGTAATACTCAATATATACCGATAACAAAAGATGAATACAAGTCATGTTTGACTTCTGCAATTACAAGAGATGCTCGAAGTGGTTACCATCAGTGTAATTTTAATACAGTTTTTTCCTTTCTTAAAATGTGTATACATTTTTGGGGACCCTCTGAATATATAAATATTATATATAATATAAAATATATAACATAATATAATATTTAATATCTATTATATTATATATTTTTCTTTTTTTTAAGATGGGAAGGAATTCAGGAAAACATTAATAGTGCTGACTGTGGTTATGGGATTACAGGTAATGTAGCTTCTTTATGTTTACTACTTCTCTTACTTTCTACCACGCTTAAATACTTTTCAAATTTAAAAAAATTTTCAATCAGAGGAAAGGCTTCAAACTAATTCCAAGCCATTTCAGGACTTTATTATTATTGTAGAATGCTTTCACCTGTGTCTGGCACATTTTTCATAATTTGTGTTTCTCTTCATCCCTTCAATTGCTTTCTGAAATCAATTGCTTTCTGAAATCAATTGCTTTTAGCTCATGCTATTAAGCCTAAGAGAGGGAGATAAAATAGTGTGAAGGTAATAATGGTTATATCGACAAAAAAAAAAGCGCGCGAGAGAGCCTGACACTCAAACAGCTTGTATCACTGCTATTTTTACTCATGTACAAAAGTGAAATTTCAATTGATTCTTGAGACTTCAGCCCAACACTTCTTATCCTGCCCCTCTATAGATGAACTCTGACACACCTGATATAATTAGGTATAGAAACACTGTAGAAATGGCCTTAAGAATGCTGTTGCTGCTGTTGCATGTAATTATTTCCTCTGTAATTATCATTATGTTTTCATAGAATTTTAAATAGTTGTTTTTTGTGGGTTTTTTTTTTTTTTTTTTTTACATTTCACATTTCTCAGTTTTGCTTATGTTTCATAGTTAGGAAGAGAAATACAGATATATCATTATCATAAAGTGATCAACATTCAACATTTAAATATTCATGACAAAGACACACACATATACATATATTCTTTTCATAGAAGTCCAAATGGTCATTTCTAACTCCATAATTAATAGGAAAAGCAATAATCTAATCTCTTAATTTATTCAAGCCAATGTGAACAACTGCCTACGGAAAAACAGTCTGTACATTATTTTTTAAAGAGCTTTAACTTGTGTTCAAATTTTTTGGTGAACAGAGAATGCATCATCTCCTCTTCCCTAACTAGATAAACATTTTAAGAGAAATGACTCAAATTGAAAATCCTAAGGTCAAGACGACCTGCCCTTTCCTAGGCTGACTCAATGGACAGAAAGGTTATACCCTCACTACAGGGCATCAGCCTGCATTGCCCCTCCAGCTTAGGGGCTTACAATCAACCTGAGATTCCCAAGGTTGGATGTAACTCAAAAGGTCATTGACGCCATCAGTTCTCAAATGTGTCCATTTATGTTGTGGGTCTAGTGGTTCTCTGTGAGATAAGTACAACAGACACAAACTAAAACATGCTTCATAGCGCTAATTTTATTCCATTTGAAGTCATGTTCTTTAATCTCAGGAAATATCCCTTTAACATTTTTGGTGTTAAAATACATTTTTTATGAAAAAAAATAATTAAAATTAAGTTGCTGTCTTTGTTTCTTTTTAATGTTCTTACTGAGAAAACAGATGACCCAGTGTGAGCTTTCTGAGAAAATTCTCTGTTCCATGAAAATCCAAAGTCCAAGATCAGGTGACAAGGAGCTTGCTTCTGCCCAAACCTGAGGCAGCTCGTGAGCAAGAACCTGTGGGGTATGCTGGGCAGTGAGCAGCTTTGGAAGCCAATGGGATAGGATTTGAAGCCTGTGTAACTTCAGAGATATCCCCTGACCTAGTTGAGTAAGTCATTTCTTTGCCTGTATCAGCTGAACTAAAACTACTTTTGTGTCAAGTTGTTGTGAAAATTAGAAAACGCATGGTTGGCTCTCTAATAGGTCAATGCAGAAGGGCCTTGCTTGCTCTACCCTATCTAGTGTTCACTCTCGTCTCACCCACCCCACCCCCCAGCCATTCTCCATGCAACATCAGGGTACTTATCATTCTCTGGATTCTTTTAATTATCCCAACCAGAACATAAGATTCATGAGAGAAGGGACTTCATATATCCTATCTCCACTGCATTCCCAGCAGTTAAAAGATACAGCAAAAATATGGTAGCACTCAGTAAATATTCATTGAATATCGAATGAATATAAAGTATTTGACACATAAAAGATTCAATATATGTTAGTTCCCTTCTTTCTGACTGAGGGAAAACAATCCATCTTCCTAAAATATCATATGAGTCTTCATTTTCTGAGGCCATGGGAACCCATCCCTAATACATAAGGTGTCTCTCTTTCCAAATATACTGGGGGTGCCAAAAAAATGTATACACAGTTTTCTTGGAAAAACACATTTCTTGGAAACTTGTATTCATCTTTTATTATTGGTATATATTGGATATTACAATTTTAATACAGCTTTTTCCTTTCTTAAAATGTGTACACATTTTTTTTTGCACCCTCTGTATATTCCCAAGTAGGAAGTAATTCTTTAGGTAACTGTTACTTGATAAGGTCATCTTGATTTCGGAGCTGGCTGCAATTAAGAATGATTATGTGATGGCAACCTCAAATTGGCTTTGGATGCCTATTTAGTTTATTAAATAAATAGAATGCCTAATCTTTGGGATTCACACAGATTGCCAGGGAAATGTCATTTAAAGCCTTCCATTTTAAGACTATGTCTATTATCTGGTAATTGCTTATATTAATTTGCATTTCAAATCAGCATTGAAAAATCTCACCAAGCAATCATCTTCAGCTAAATTGACTTTTTCCGCTAAAAACTAACACTAACAATAATAAAAAATGTTTAACATGACATAAACATGCTAAATACTAATATCAAAAAGGAAGGAAGGAAAAAAGGAAGAAGGGAAAGAAAGAAAAAGAAAGGTATTACATTACCATAGAGCGAAAAGCGGAACCATAAATAAGAAAATCAAAGGCTACAGAGTGTCTCTACATCTGAAAAACTAAGGCCTCAGGGAAGGTCCTATATCCCTGAGATGCTAGAAATGGCTCTTCCCAAGTTGGCTGAGGCTCCAGTCCAGCAAAGAAGTGTTTTGGGGGCCATAATGAAAATATACATGTCTAGGATAAGGAAACAAGAAGCTGAGTGAGACAATCCCATTATTAATTGCGGCTGTCGTCCATCATTCACTCAACTCCAAGTACTAAGTGAGTGCCTATGTTTCAGGGATTCACAGCCATTAAAACACAACTTGCCAAAGCTCCAACTCTTTGCCCTTGGCAAGAAGTGTGCCCTGTGTGGCTGTGGGAAGTGGTAGGGAAATCAGTCAGATAGCACTGGTGGACACACCAGCCAGGACTTAGTGTGCCGATACCTATTTAGCTCAATGCTAGGTACTGTAAAAAATACCTAGCCTTCCAGTTCAGGGTCCACTGTGTTAAGAGCTTAGAAATCTTCACTTCCATTATTAGGAAAAGAAAATGTTAAACAAACTAAAAATCAATGACTTTTCTTGAAAACACCAGAGAACTGAGGTTTTAGGGCAAATCACTACGCCAACTCCTGGCAAGCCACAGCTGAGATCTGCTCATCAGAGGCAGAAGCCATTGGGATCATAAGTTAATAGGAACATTCAAATGGTAATGTTGATGAATTGGTGGAGGCTGAGTATGGACAAACTTAAGAATAGAAAATCCTGGGGGCTGCATATCTTAGGCCCCTCACACTTTCATGTATTTCACCTCCAGGAACCCCACCACGTTCTCATGGTAAATATACAAGAAAGACCACCGTGTGACTATGGCAAGGAGAAGGCAAGAGTAACCAATGTGAGATATGCCCAGAGGGTTCTCCATATCAAAGACCTCTCCAGAGTCGTATCCTACCCGGAGGAAGGGCATTTATCCCAGTATAGGCCCCTCTAGCCTTCATCTCCTTTAAAGGAGAGGGAAGGGAAGCTAAAAAACACATGTGAAGGTCACATCCCAGAGATACAGGGCCATTAAAAGACTGAGACTTAATCATGAGATTATAGAATGCTTCTCTCCCTTATATGTTACTACGACACAAACAGTATAATAACAGTGAATTCAGCTGGAAAAAAACTGCAACACTCAGACTCTATTTAAGAAGGAATTTCTAGGGAAACCCAAAGTAATTAATAACACCAATAAATGGTTCCAACATGTAGCCCCAATTCCCATTTGGGGAAGTTGGGGGACATCAGCAGCAACTTAAAAGGAAGGCCTACTTACCCCTCAGTAGAAGCTTCTTCCCAACTTTGCTCAACCAAAGGAACATAATAGACTCTACAATATAATTCCCTACCTAAACAGGAAAGTAACAGGTGTCTGCCATACTCCAAGGTCTCAAACTCAGAAGAAAGTCTCTTATGCCTCTATCAGCTATGTCTTTCATATTAGTCAGGGTTCTCCAGAGAAATAGGATGGATGGATGGATGGATGGATGGATGGATGGATGGATGGATGATAGAGATACACAGATAGATAGATAGATAGGTAGATAGATAGATAGATAGATAGATAGATAGATAGATAGATAGATAGATAGATAGATAGATAGATAGATAGATAGGTAGGTAGGTAGGTAGGTAGGTAGGTAGGTAGATAGATAGATAGATAGATAGATAGATAGATAGATAGATAGATAGATAGATAGATAGATAGATAGATAATAGATAGATAGATGATAGATAGATAGATAGATGATAGATGGATGGATGGATGGATGGATGGATGGATGAATGGATGGATGGATGGATAGATAGATGATAGATAGATAGATGATAGATGGATGGATAGATAGATAGATAGATAGATAGATAGATGATGGATGGATGATAGATAGATAGATAGATGATAGATAGATAGATAGATAGATAGATAGATAGATAGATAGATAGATAGATAGATAGATAGATATGAATTTCTTTTAAGGAACTGGCTCATCTGATTGTGAAGGCTGACATGTCAAAATCTTCAGGGCAGGCCAGCAGGCTGGAGACCCAGGGAAGAGTCAGTATTACATTTCAAGTCTGTATGGCAGTCTACTGGCAGAATTCCCTCTTCTTTCAGGGAGGTCAGTTCTTTGTCTGTTAAGGTTTTCAACTGATTACATGAGGCCCACTTACAACAAGGAGGGCAATCTGCATTACTCAAAGTCTACTGATTTCAGTGTTAATCTCATCTAAACAATATTTGCACTGACACATCTAGAATAATATTTCACCAACTATTTGGTTACCATGTCCTAACTAAATAGGCATAAAACTAGCCATCACAAGTCCACCCCTTGCCAGCTTGGCAGATCTCCTTAAACCATACTTAATCTCCAAATAAAGACAATAACAAGGTCATACTTTCACCTGACATGATACAACTATCAGGCATACACCAGAAATACACTAACCTTTTCCCCAGTAGAGGATGCAAGGTCCTTGGCTGATACGCTCATTCTGCTAGCAGATGTAGTTCTCAGAACAGTGCCCGGGAAGGATCCTCCTAACAAACAGTCATGAACACATGGTCTCCCATGGAATGTCAATTTTATGGCTACTATTTTAAGTACTTTAATGACTTGTTTTCTGGGGCAGTAGGTTTGCCACATAAAACCATTTTCTTTTAGCTGGTGAATTTTCAAAGGATGCTCTTATTTCTGACTCTGACACAAATACTATGTAAAAGAAAAAAGACCTTGTGAATTAAATTCACAATTCCTCTTTCATTTTCTTCCTTTATCCATGTGTTATTTTAACCCATGGGGGTAAGGGACAGAAATTTGCATTACACAAAGGATACTTTGTGCAACCAGCATGAACGGTAAGCACTGATAATGGATCTGAGGCTTGGGAAAAGCTAAACAGTAAATTCATACCAATTAATTTTTTACTTTAAAGATTATTGTTTAACTGATAATAAATTCATGAACCCAATTTTTTTTGGAAGAAACTTACCAATGGGAAAGGTACAGTATTGATAACTTTGCACACTATTGACTTACTCTTGCCTTCTGACTTGGTTCACAAATGTTTTTGCCTTGTAGGATTTTTAGTGATAGCCAGATCTCCTGCTTGGTAAATGTAAGTTCTAATATTGTTTTAGAAGAGTGTATACATATGCTCTACCTCTTGCAAATAGTAGGTGCTTAACCATATTTATGGAATGAATATAACAAGAGAATTAGAAATAACCAGTGTTACTACAATGAGATATCATCTCATACCTGTCAGAATGGCTATCATCAATAAATCAACAAACAAGTGCTGGTGAGGATATGGAGACAAAGCAAAGAAGGAAGGAAGGAAGGTAGGAAGGAAGGAAGGAAAGAAGGAAGGAAGGAAAGTGGAAAGGAAAGAAAGAAGGAAGGAAAGAAGGTGGAAAGGAAAAAAAGAAGGAAGGAAAGATAAGAGGATTAAATTTGTAAATTAAAGAAACAAAATTTCGTACCAAAAGTAAAATTAGAGATTGGAAGAGGAACTAAAAGCTGTTTCATCCCAGAACTGAAGTGGTAGAGTAAAGTGCATTTGGGTCTAAAGCTAGATGAAGGAAGAGCTAAAGGCTTGTTAGGTTCTCCCGACCTGTACCAGCAGCAACATCCCCTCGTGCTGCTATCCTGTACCAGTGCAACAGGGTACTGAAAATGACAATGGTGAGACACCTGCCCAGACAACAGTCCTTCGAAAAGACATTTTAATACATAAAGCTTGTTGGTTCCAGTCCTTGTTCATCAGTGCTCTTTGGTAAGTGTTTGTACTGGGATGAATTATGTTCTCCCAAAATTCGAGTCCATCTAGAACCTCAAAGCATGATGTTCTTTGGAAATAGGGTCTTTGCAGACATAATTAGTTATATTAATATAAGGTCATATTGGATTAGGATGGACCCTAAATCCAGTGACTGGTGTCTTTATAAGAAGCCTATGTGAAGATAACATAGAGGCAGAGGCAGAGATTGGAATGATGTGTCCAGAAGCCAAAGAATGCCAAGGATTACTGACAACCACCAAAAGGTGGGAGAGGCAAAGAAGAATTTTTTCCTAGAGCCTTTGAAGGGAGCATGGCTCTACCTTCATTCTAGATTTCTAACCTCCAGGACTGTGCAAGAAAAAATTTCTGTTGTATTAAACCACCCAGTTTGTGGCAGTTTGTTATAGTAGCCCTGTTTTTAAAAATAATAATAACTAGCAACTGGCATCTATAATTTTATATTTTTGAAATTGTTTATTGGGTTTTTAATTTATAATAATAATATAGGCTCAACGTATCAAATTAAAATATACAAATTTATAAAGTTAAAAGTAAAAGCCTTACCTTTACACACCAGATCCCACCCACATACAGTTACACTTTTTACCTTTTCTATGAATATATACATATGCAGTATTTTTTAACAAAAATGGGATCATCCTATATATAACGTTTTTCAGCTTGCTTTTAATGATATATTATAAAATATACAGACATCTTTTCATGCCAATATATAGAAATCAACATTATTCTTTTAATAGGCTGTATAATATTACATTTTAGCCACAATCTCATAATTCATATTTTATTCAATACAGACAAGGTCTCTGACAAGTAACTTCATGAACTGATTCTAGAAAAAGTGCCACAAACCTTATTGCTGAATATCACTATGGTCACCTTCAAAGAACTCCCCTTGGGAAGCTATGCACCGACACCAGCGCCTAGTCCACCCTTCAAAGCAATTTTGGAACTCTGTTTCTGAAATGACCATCAGAGCTGTCATTGTATTACCCTTGACGTCCTGAATGTAATCCAAATATCTTCCTTTCAATATTTCCTCTATCTTTGGTTAAAGAAAGAAGTCATTGGGGGCCAGATCAGGTGAGTAGGGAGGGTGTTCCCATACAGTTATTTGTTTACTGGCTAAAAACTCAGTGACAGTGCCATGTGAGCTGGTACATTGTCGTGATGCAAGATGCAAGAATTGCTGGCGAAAAGTTCAGGTCGTCTAACTTTTTCACTCAGCCTTTTCAGCACTTCCAAATAGTAAACTCGGTTAACAGTCCAGTTGGTACAAATTCATAATGAATGATCCTTCTGATATCAAAAAAGGTTAGCAACATCGTTACAACAAGTTCACGAACTTAATTGTCCGACCTTGTATTTATTGTCAGCTATGGGAGAGACATGGAATCCCTGTTTTCAAGGAGTGGGAGAGATAAATAAGTAAAAAAGAAATTATATTGCAGTGTGATAACTGCTTCAACAGGCACAAGCACAGAGCAGACTGTGGGAGAAGATGGGAAGGGTGCTCCAGACACAGGCAGAAGAGTATACAATTGGCAGGAGATAAGAAGGAATAAAATCCTTTGGGGCAAAACAACCAGTATATCGTCATTCTCCCAAGTTGATTGCAAAGAAAGAATGAGGCACACAAGAGCTCTAGAAGATTAAACATAGTCAATTTTCCTGGATTTAAATACACTCATTTAAAAAAGGGTATATAAAATAATTTAATGATCAGTTAGAATAACACAATGCACTATGTGGCCTGAGTACTTTATCAGTATGATTTGTTCTACTGGTACTTTAAAAGATGCACACTTCATTATCAAATGGGTGTTGGCTGCTGGCACATGGGCCCTAATGAATCATTGCTTAAACTTCTAGGAAGCTTTTTCAAGGATGCAGCCCAAGGTGGGGCTCCAGACAGGTAGCATCCTAGCAAATGAGGCCAAAGAACATAGCTAAAGCTGTATTGAAACGGTGTTGAGAATTTTTTAAGGCAAGATCCTCAAGCTCAGTCTTAACGAACCCATAGAAGGATGATTTATTACCAAAGGACAGAGGAAAATGATTAGCCTTAATGAAGCACCTCAGAGTTTATGCAA
Source organism: Rhinolophus hipposideros (assembly GCF_964194185.1). Classification (NCBI taxonomy): domain Eukaryota; kingdom Metazoa; phylum Chordata; class Mammalia; order Chiroptera; family Rhinolophidae; genus Rhinolophus; species Rhinolophus hipposideros. Next base: position 15,954,738 of record NC_138051.1, on the reverse strand, counting down.
ATTGGATCTGATTCACTACTGATCTTGAACTCAAAATTCCCTGTGACTTCTAGCTAATCAACTTTAATCACAGGTGTGCCATTAACGGGCCTTTTGTCTGAGGCCTTGATGTACTGCCAGGCTTTATTATTCGGTGATGGGGTGGGAGGACACTTGCCTACAATTTGGAATAGAGTGGGATAGACTAGATGCCAAGTCACTTCCCTTTGGGAATACCTGAAACCTTCCTTCCTCCGCATCCTTTTCCGTTCTAGTTACCAGGGGAAGAGCAAATCTAAGTTCTCCACATCCGGTAATGAAAATGGGCTCAATTAAGCAGGAAAAATTAGGACAGGTCCTCCCCAAATCAGTTCCGGAATGTAAAAGTTACTCGATAATCTAAGTGTGAATACAGTGAGAACATTCCGTTTCTCATTCCGTAGATCTTTGGAATAGAACTGGCGTGATCATCAGGCTGGCAGAGCTGCAGTCCCATAGGACATGGAAGAAAAGAACCTGAACAACCCCTTTCAGATAATTATAGCTCACCTAATTTCTGTTTTTAAGTCAGAAATAAATATGTAATGGAAGTGGTAATTGTGTTATTAAGGATAAAGTATCTTCAAATTATTCCGTAATGGCCGATGCCTCAGTAACTACCTGGAAAATTCTTGTAATAAGGGTGCACGCATGAGTTCTGGCTGAATGCTATCTGCTCACCCACAGGGCAGACAGTATGAAAATGCCTGAGGCAATGGAGTCCTTACTGGGACCAACATTTCACCCAGTTACAAAAGCAGTTTATCAGCTGCAAGCACAGAGAAACTTCCTCAGCTAGTTAAGCCTTGCCTTATACTCATAATCTCTCATACTTAGTTTTAGAATATTTTCCATTTAGCAGATTCTGCTTCCTGGCTTTCTTGCTGAATCAGCCAATGAGAACTAATTTCATGTCTCCTTTGAATCCTGTCAATCTGACTTATTTTGTGAACAGAGAAAATGGCAGCGTCAGTCAAAGCAGTCACATTTCGCAGTCCCTCAGACAGCTTTTCAGGAGGAACTCAACTAAATCACATTCCATTCACTGGGAGGAATATTTATGCAGAGCATGCAGCAGCCAAGGGAGCTGGGTCAGTGGAGGAGCGCTGGTCACCCCAGTGCCTGAGGGGTTCCTATACTACCGGACAAACCTGGCCTTAGGTGCCTCTGACCCCAGGATTTGGATTCTGTGAACCAATAAAATTTTAAAAGCCAATGTATATTTACCAATTTTTTATTTGTCCTGGTTAGCAAATTAAAAAAAACCAAGTGCCATCTACTATTGCTATCGTTTCAGAAAATGACATTTGTAAACAGCAGAACAACAGGAAGTTCTTAAGAATTTTTAAAAATCGAAGCATAAAATTAGCGTTATGACACTCACACTATGTTGTCCTTGTTTTTTTTCCATTTTTCTTCAAATTGGTAGAAAGTTTCTCAGGGTAAAGTGCCCTAAGACAAGAACAATTGTTTTCCTCCTGATTCAAAGAGACAAATAAAGAGGGAAATGAAACAAATGAATCAGGGTGTGTTAGACTTTTTATCCCAGTCTGTCTGTGTCCTTCCCCAGCAAACGTACTCGGAGACCTTTTCTGTCCTGTCAACACTCACTACCTCCCAACCCGGAGCTCAGGAACCCTTCTGAATGCCCCGAAGGACCCCACATTCCACGTTTTCTCATTAATAAGTAGCAATTTATGATATTCAAAACTGAAAACAAATTTTGAGAGAAAAAAACTCTATTGACAAGCCAGTGTATCCAAGATAGAAAAAAAAAACCTTATACTGTTTCTATTTCAAGAAATTCAACCTCTAATGAATACCAGTGTTCTCTCAAGTCAACGTAAAGTGTTCCTTAGTGAAGCTTTGGCCTTTCCAGTGCTAATGGTCATCACAAACAACACTGTCACAAAGCCGTCTGATGTTGTTTACCACCGTCCTGCTACTATCACGTGGATTATCTCAGTCATTTCCTGTGCTAGGCACGATGGGGTTAGGAAAGTAAACGTCACAACCCTCCTGTACCAGTCCTTTGGAAAAGTTACTAAACCTCTCTGAGACTCTCTGAAATGTGTAACATAATCCTTCTCAACTCAGCATTATTGTAAAGATCAGGTAAGACACATAAAAATACCTTACAAATTGAAAGCATGTATATGTATGAGGTATTATTGATATTGCTTTCTAATAAAAAGAAGTGATGAAAACCTAGTAATAACATTTCAAAAAATACCTCCAGAGTAATAATAACAATGATGATGATAATGATGGTGATGGTGATGATGATGATGATAATGGCAATGAAAAGTGAAAATAAGAAAATAAATAGCATTTCTCTGGGGCTTTTTGTGCCAGGTATTATATTAAGCACTTTTTGTGTGTTTTTTGTTTTTTTATTCATGTAGTTCCCACAACCATCAGGTGAGGTAAACACTAAAGTTATCCTAGTTTAATAAAGGAGTACACTGAATTCTAGAGAATTCGATAGCTTTGCCAACTTCACACAACAAGCATAAAACAGAACTGAGATCCAAGCCCTGATTCTGTCTAATTCAATAAACCCTGTGAGTGAGGCTTAGCAAAAGCCACGAAAAAGACCTTTTTCTTTTCTTTTCTTTTCTTTTTTAAAGCTGGACTTAGGGCAAAGAGGAAAAAATAAGCAGAGCTTGGCCTAAATCTTCAAGTAGGTGGTATAACATGAGCTGATGACAGAAAAGAAATAGAAATCAACTATTTTTCTTCCTTTTACATCATCAAGAGAACTAATTGTCAAACTGAAAATGGTAGAATAATACTATTAAGGAAAAAACCAAAAACAAAATAGAATTTTGAGGAGCCTCAAAAGGAGCCTCAAAATATCATACATTTTAATGTTTTTGGTTTACAAATTTAAAAAATCAATGGGATTAAAGGTTTTGCCCAAAGTCACAAGTAAGGCCACAGCAATGTTTGGGTACAAGTGGTGGCCTGACCCCTGGTTCAACACTGCTTCTACTACTATTGCATCTGAGGGAGAAAACACAGAATAAGTCACTGGGTTCTAATGAATCACATCACACAAGGTACTACAAAACAGATTTACAGAATGTCTGATGGTAATTTTTGAAATCATGGGAAATGAGAATTGCATCAGAAGAGAGGAGTCTTTAAACTGCATAGCAACTAGAAGAAACACTGTTAATTCAATAAAAGGAACTGCTTACCTGGTTTGCTCACTGGACACCAGAATGTCGTCTTAAACAGCAAAGGGAGCTCACAATTCAATTAGCTAAATATCAATACCTAGGGAGTTGCTTAAATTTAAGATACTATCAAAATTAATTGAAAAGTGGTACTCCTTTACTAAAAAATAAGAATTGTATGCATCTTATTAGATATATATTAGCTATATTACCTGCCGTGATTAAAAGAATCATTAGCCACTTTTAAATAAAGCTTAATAGAAGTAATTAAAAATTAATGTTGACATTTCAGTAATTTTCTATAATTGTAATAACTACTGCAGGGTTGAAATAATTTTCAATTTCATAATAAATTATTTGGTCACCACATTTTTCATTCTTTGTCCAGGGTACCAATGAATAAACTCAAGCTGCTGCCTCATCCTGGCCACACTGCAGAGAGCAGCCCCTGTAAGAGGTTATTTAGCGTAAGCCTCTGCCTTTTTGATATCCTGATCATCATAATAAAGCAGATTCTCTCTAGAATCTGCAGATACTTGCAAAAAAAAAAGAGATTCAATGCAATTGATAATCTCCAAAGCCAGCCATTACCAAAACTCATTGAAATGCAGAGGGCTATCCCCTTATTTTCGTTATTTGTTAATTGTCCGGATTGTAGATGTTACATTATTAATAATGCTTTTTAAAAATCTGTTATTGTTTCCAATGTATTGTATTCCAGTGTATTATTGTATTCCAGCTCGATTTTACTATTGGATTAGTATGTCCATTTAGGTCTAGCTTTATAGTTCAAACTCCACCAGTGGGGGACAAAACCCCAAAACAGAGTAGCATAATCCATGTAGAACTCACCATTTATTTTCTTGGACAATAGCTGTTAGTAGATATACTGTGTCTTTATTAATTGGCAGGCCAAACATCCTTCAAAATCATACCTTTCTTAATTGTCAGTTACTGGCCGCTCCTCAGCCCCCATTTTCTCCCAAAAGTGACTTTGGCCTTTCTTTTAAGTCAAACCATTGCAGTATTTACAACAGTTATTGAAAGGCTGTGCCCCATATTTGATGAAAAGCCATCCAGATCTGTTAGTATTCTGAGGAAACAGACGACAGACACCTAATTTTATTTCAAACTGCAAAGCATATGGTTGGAGTTCTGGTAGTATAAATGTACAATTCTTCCTCCCAAATCAAATAGTGATAACCTTTAGCAGTCACTTTTCTGGGTTTGTTGGATTCTTCATTTTATGGAACATGTTCAACAGATTTTTCTTCTGTGTGTCCCATGCTGCTCTTTTTCAAGCCATTTGTCTTAGGCTGTCACTTTCTTAGTTTAGGGTAAACATTCCTTCTCAGGGAAACTTACCAACAGCAGCTTAGGAACTCATCTACTTCATAACTAATGTTTAACCAACCAATTTCTATCAAGTGATTTCAAGACATTTCTGCATAAACTCCCAAAGCAACCATCCTCTGCCCTACCCCATTCTCCAGGGCTGCTGCTCAGGCCTACGGTAGTGGCTGAAGAGTTATTTGTGTTTATTCTAGGCCCAATATAATGGTTACAATATTATTTTCAAAAGAAAGGGAGTAAACAGACTTTGATTATTTTTGTTATGGCTACTATATTGTTTAAGCAATAATCAATTAACTAATGTGAAAATTAATCAGAAGCCTGATAAAAGTAATGTATCTTGACATCATCAGTCAGGCATTTTTACAAAAGTCTTTAATGGTAGCCTTACATAAAACACAGAAACATTTGCGTAATAAAACATTTACATGGATATTGGCTGGTTGAATGATTCTGCCCAAATCATGTTGGTCCATGACTAGTTCTGCCCTTGACCCAGCTCTGCTTACATGTTTAATAAAAATAGGTAACATAGACCAAATCTTTACCTTGAGCTATGGCTGGGAATTTTAAGCATTTTGCATATTAATTGATTTACTCCTCACAAAAACCCTATGAAGTAAGTATTATTATATCTTCCATCGTAAAGACGAGGAATTGAGGGTGAGAAAGGTAAGGTCACCCACCCATGGTACATGGCTAGTGTGTAGGGCTAGGATTTTTCCTGGGCTCGGACGTCAGAGCCTAGCCTTATTTCCACTTGGCTCCCCTGTCTCTCTATCAACTGTGTGTAGATCAGCTCTGAGTAGTCAGGTTTGCTAAATCTGTATATGCCATAAAACCATGAGAACTGGCTAATTTGTTGAACGAAGGAACTGAGACAAGTGGAAACAAGATAAATGGGATTAAAATGCTTAGTTTGCATTTAGACTCAGCAAAATAAATTCCATACATAAAAAAAGAAGTCCTAAATTAATAAAAAAAAAAAGTCCTTCTGTAACAATTTATGTAAAAAATCTGAGTTGTTTCGGTTGACAAAAAGTTCAGTATAGGTCAACAGTGTTCCTATGAGGAAATTCACCCCACATGTCTATACAGACCAAGGGAAACAGCACTGTGTTTTTCAGTGGTGAGACATCTCTAGAGGATTGAGTTGTGTTCTCATATCTCATTTTAAGAAAGACCTTGGTCATTTGCAATGTGTTCAGAAAGCAAGGCTAGGATAGCAAAGAAATCTCATCATAGGCCTGATGGTTAAATAAAATATATTTTACGACAAAAAGTTTTGGGATGGGCAAGGAGGAAAGGTAGATATTATAATCCACACAAACAGAATTTAAGTATTTGCTGACTGCAAGACAGTCTTATGAACTATAGAGAGGTTATTCTGCTTTTATTCCAAAAAGACAGACCAGGATCAATAGGCCAAATTTATAGGAAGCCAACTTTCAGCATAATATTCAAGGAAGAAGTTTCTCATAAGTAGAATTATCTAAAATTAAATGGTTGATGAGAAATAGGTAAAAGAAGTATTTATGTATTAGATACACTCTCTGGAGTATATATGAGTTAAGTAAGTTAATATGTAGTATTTGCTTTAAAATAGTACAACAAAGGAAATGTGTATGGGAGAGAGCTGGAACAAGAATAGCAAAACATTGATCATTGTTTAAGCGAGATAACGAGTACTCGTAGATTACTTATACAATTATTTTTTTTTTTTACATTTGTATGTCATTGAAATTGTAATCTTAAGAGAAATATATTGCCTTGAGGTAGTGAGGTTCCTGTTTTGGGATATGGTCTCAGAGACTGGATTTCCACTTGAAAAGGATATTGCACAGCATACAGAATGTTAGACTTCCAGGATCTTTCCAAGATTCTAATTCTGGAAAGGAAGTTACCAAAATTTTGTTAGAGAAGGAAATAGCCCCCACCCAGCCTCTTTTATTATTGACAGATTTTGCTGCCTGTTCATCATGTCTTCCCGTGGTACCCACCCCCTTGAGCGTAGGCAAGACCTTTGAATACGATGGGATATCACTCCTATGACATGACAAAAAAAAATTTGTAGATACGTATGATTGAGATCCTTAACCAGTTGACTTTGAGTTAATCAAATGGCAGATTATTCTAGATGAGCTTGACTTAATCAGGTGAGTCCTTAAAGAAACAAGAAGTAGAAGCAGATAGCACTATTGGCCTAGAAGAAGCAAACAGCCATGTTATTAGCTGCCTATGGACCAGGGATGCTTCTAGCTGCTGAGAGCAGAGACCAGCCAACAACTGGCAAGAAAATGGGTATCTTCAGTCATTCACCTACAAAGAAATGATCTCTGCCAATAGCCAGTGAGCTTGGAAGAGAACCTCAAGCCTCAGAGGAGATTACAGTCCCAGCGGACATGCATATTTTCAGCGTGGTGAAACTCTGAACAAGTCGATATCCAGAATTCGACCTACACAAACTGAGAGGTAACAAATTTGTGTTTTTTTTAAGTTGCTAAATTTGTGGCAACTAGTTACTGCAATAGAAAACTAATACACCACAGTATAATCAGGTCTATCCTGGCTAATACAAGGGGAGATTTAATTGCTAAGTTATGATTACTATAGTGCTGGAAATATTATGGAAAGCAAAAAAATCAGATTGATCAATAACGTCTGTACAATGGAATACCAGACAGCCATGAAAATGAATGAGGTAGGTCTGTATGTGTTGTTACTGAACAATCTTTGATATATTTGTTCAGTAAAAACTAAGGTACAGATAATACGAGTATATACAACATAATCCCGTTGCATTCTAATGGTTATATAAGAATGATTGTATATCCATAGATAACTTCTGGAACGATCAATGAAGAACTATTAACAATGACTATGTCAGGAAAGGAAGATTGGAAGTCCAAGGTAACCGTTAGAATGACTTTTCATTGTATAAACTTTTGTACTGCCTGGATTTTTATCATGTGCACATATAGATGTTTTTTAATTTTTTAAAGAAACAGAAATGAAAAATAAACTAATCAGCCTGCATTGATTGAATATATACTAAATGTAAATCACTTTATTAGGTACACAGTTGTACACAAGATCACGTGGCAGCTGCTTACTTAGCAATGCACTGGATGAGACAAGTTTGAACAAGTTAATGGCAACACAGAGAATTATAATTTCTGCATAAAACTGGAAAAGTTGTCTGGCAGTTCACGAAGTCCCTAGAGAGTGTAACCAGAAAAAGAATGCAGGTACTGCAAGTGTGGGAAGTGGTAAGATGAAGAAGGGCACCTCCTCTGACATTGCAGAGTCAGAGCTGCTGTATAAATTGCTTCGTCATCCACCCAGGCAAGCCTGAATCTGATGAGTCAGGTATGCAGGGAGGTAAACTGGGTTTGGGGCAGAGGTCGCTGGTGCCTTGAGTTCCATCTGCTTGGCCCACCTCTGATTTTAGCCACATCTGTGCTGGACAGTTCCAACTAACTTGACTGTGTCCTGCCTCATGAAACCTTTGCTTTTCTACTTAGGAGTTTTTGCCAAATCTGTGGGAAGCCAGCCCCTGGAAGTGCTGGGAAATTAACATCTCTGAGAGTAATCCTTAACTAGCAGCAATGGGAGCCAGTGGATAAATGCCTCTGCCTCCTGAGCCTAAGGGAGAGAATTTTGGGAGGCATTCTGAGAGTTGAGTCCCCATTGCCTACAAGAGAACATTTATAAGGCAGTCTTTATCAGCCTTCTTTTCTTCCATCTCACTCCTCCCTCCCTTCCACCTACTTTCTGAAGTCACTTCCCAAATAAATTACATGCACCTAAGTCCTTGTTTCAAGCTCTGGTTTTGTGGCTACCCAAACCAAGACAATATTTGTTAAAGAAGAAAAAAACAAAAACAAAAAACATGTAGTTCTACAGTGTTGAATATGCAGAGCAATAGGGAATTGCTTCTTGCAACATTATTCTAGTGGGAGATTTAAAATAATCTTAAATCTCCCAAAAGTGCTCATGATGCCTTTCTGGAAAAAGGATTCTGCAGTGTAGGGGGTAACATCCAATCCCAGAGAAAGCCCATTGTTCTAAATGAGGCCTGTTCTAAGAGGGCTAACCTGTAGTTGCTCCTGGTGAGACAGGTTAGTTAGCACGTTACTAGGTAGACAGGGAGGTCCCTGGTGGCATAAACAAATAAAAGCAGCCATATTCTGAAAGTCCAGGTTCCAGAATATCTCCTTCACTCCAGGACAGAGATATGAGATTATGCCTTGAGGTTAACAAATTATCTCAAATCCCTTTTGGCCGCACAAAGCAGCAGATCTAGTAGACAGGAATAGGTTATTTCGTTAATTGCTTCAGCAATTAGGCAAACAGGACAAACCTAATAGATGAATTCCATTGGAAGGCTCCAGCCCTCTTCCCCAAGCAGACAAGGGAAAGTATAAAAGTAAAGGCCTTTTGCTTTAGCTAATGGGCTTCCCAGTTTCGGGTACCCCTCCTGCTCAGGAGCTGTAACTTCTCCTCCTGCTTCTAATGAACTATCTTCCTTTACAACTCCTTGCCTCTTCCTGGTCCATGTGTCCATTCTTCGGCTTCACAAGACACAATCCTGGCCCACACCCAGAAATTGCCGGCAGATCCTACCTCACTGGCAGGAGTGTGGGGACAAAGCCCCCAAAAAACAGTTTCCAGGCTCTCGGCCTCACATAGAAAGGTGCTGGCTCGGGTAGTAAATGGCCATCAACTGTGATCAGATGGTCATCAGCTGTGGCTAGTTGGCTGTCAGCTGTAACCCGTAAGCCATTGGCCACTAATATAACTGCTGTGGCTACGCTAGCAGAAGGAATGGGGGCTAGCAAGAAGATGGTGGCTGGTAAGCGCGGACTGCTGTTAGGCAGATTATGTAGATCCTGCTTCCTGTGTCTCCAGCCCAGCCGCCAGCGAGAATATATTGGTTTGACTCCCCTATCTATGGCTCCGTGGGTGTTCCTTTTTGGCCTTACCATGTCCTGCATTCTTGGGCAGGGAATGGGAGCGGAGACCCTGCACGACAAATGACGCAGCGAGCAGGGTCCCCTGCGTGACAAGGAGGTATTTCAAATACTCACTACATTATCCTTACTTTCATTTTACCTTGTTATGCCTCTTTATGCCCCAAGTAACACAGCAAATAATTCCCTTTGGTCCTTGCTATTTATTGCTTTCCAAATGTGGAACAAAATGCTTACCATTCTCTTCCTCCTTGCTGTCTTGCCAAATTTACACATCACTCCTCCTAATCTCATCTCATTGTCATTTCAATTATCCTTCTCTACATTCCTTCTTGCTGTCTGTATGTAAGTAAGGAGGATTCCAACTAAAGAGTCTCATTTCAGAAGAAGGAGGCCTAAAACAGGCTTCCGGAAGACTTCAATTTGAATAATAGCAACAAAGAAAAAAATAACTCCTTTGTCTACCTTCAAAATTCTTGCTAGAACTAGTAGAATTTGTAAACAAATTTATTTCACAGGGAAAACCTCAGATTCTCAGATTCCTCTCCATCAGGCAACTACTTACAATAGATTTTCCTCAGATACACCTGTTCCCTTTGTGCTACTCCTTTGAATGCAGGCATAATTAAGCTGATTGTAGCCTCAGTTGGCCACCATATCCAAGGGAAAAAAACAGTAGCAATTCAAAATGATTACTCTGTGTACTTTTATCTCTGCTTTGTTCACCCTGAAGATGGTTGTATGGCTCCAAGGCTCTTGTTGTTAATATCAGGGAAGATTTTATTATTTTCTAAGTCTTTATCAGCACCTTCCTCTTTCTCCAGAATGGCTTCAACTGGGGCCCCACTGGTCTCTTTTGACAACCATCTTTCTTTCCTAAAGTTGTTGAGGATACAGAAAAGCCTGACTGTCACACATTTGTTCCTGTGATTACCTCCCCTTCCCCAGGCGCTTCCTCTCCAAGGAAATTTAGTTTCTGTAGTTCACTCAGCAGCGGTCAACTTTATTGTAAATTATGTCCAGATCTGCAAGTTAACTAAGCAAAAGAAATTTAAGGGGAAAAAATTAATCTTTAATCCTTCTTAGTAATTTTTAACTTCAAGGAAATAAAAGAACACATTGTGATAAATTTGACATCATAGACATAAACAAAGGACTTACGATATATTTTTTCTGAGTATCTATGATTAGGCTAATACTTCATGTTAATATGTCAACCTATATTTGGAAATTTGATGACACTCACTGTGATAATTTCTGAGAGCTCAGTTTGGTACCACGCTGGACAACATATGCAAAGAAGTAGGAATCAGTAGAAACATTTGTGAAGTGGCTATTCCACACCAGACACACTTCACACATGTTGGCTTATTAGATTTCCATAGCAATCTCTTCCCTACCGATGATCAAATTTAGTGTAAGTAACCTGCTCAACTTACAACCACAGGTGAAAGAACATCTATCCACATTCTTCATCACCACACTGCTTCCCAGTAACAGACACATATTCACAACTGTTCTACATGCCCACAATCATCATCACAGTCAACATACAAGATCTGACAATTAAGTGTGTGAACTTGTTACAATGATGTTGATAACCTTGTTTAATATCAGAGGGATTATTCATTATGAATTTGTACCAACTGGATAGTTAACCAAGTTTACTCTTTGGAAGTGCTGAAAAGGCTGCATGAAAAAATTAGACCTGAACTTTTCGCCAACAATTTATGGCTCTTGCATCAGGACAATGCACCAGCTCACACGGCACTGTCTGTGAGGGATTTTTCAGCCAGTAAACAAATCACTGTATTGGAACACCCTCCCTACTCATCTGATCTGGCCTCCAATGACTTCTTTCTTTACCTGAAGATAAAGGAAATATTGAAAGGAAGACATCTGGATGCCATTCAAGACATCAAGGGTAACATGACAACAGCTCTGATGGCCATTCCAGAAAACAAGTTCCAAAATTGCTTTGATAGGTGGACTAGGCACTGGCATCAGTGCATAGCTTCCCAAGGGGAGTACTTCAAAGGTGACCATAGTGATATTCAGCAGTGAAGTATGTAGCACTTTTTCTAGGATGAGTTTGCAAACTTAATTGTCCAACCCTGTATGTAACTCAGATAAAGGTAGCCACTCCTTCTGACTTTGTCAATATTAGGAATATGGATTGCTGAATAGACTGAAAACCCAGACTTTAAATACTTGTCCTCTTTAGAAGAATGATGGGATATAATCTTTTGCTTCCTGCTAACATCCCTGTGATGTCAGGAAATATTTTTCATAAATCCTACTAGGAAGCTGTGTAAGACAGTTTGTTGGTTGGCTGCCCCAACCATGATTTCAATCCATTACTCCTAATCATCTTCCATGAGTGGGTTTAGAAAACCCTTATGGCTAAGATACATGCCAATGTTGGCTAAGGGACTTCTGGGGAAATTTTTTCTTTCCTGATACAGATGCCACATATTTCCTCCATCCTTTATCTTACCTTAAATATGAATGCAATGACTAGAGCCAAGGGAGCCACCTTCCCACCATTATGGAAAGGCCAAGAAAATCATGGCAACATGGGCCCTGGCAGCTGAATCTACAGTAGGAATAATAAACCCTTCTTTGGTTAAGCCACCATAGGTGGGTTTTTTGTTATTTATAGCTTAATGCATTGCTAACTGATACAGAAACAAAATATTTTGTAGTACAAATTTGGTCCCTTTAAATGAGATGGCATTTCATTAATAGGTGTCTATCTAAAAGACAATCTAGATCGATGCTGTCCAATAGGCTTCCTGTAATCATGGAAATGTTTTATATGGGCACTGTTCAGTATGGTAGCCACTCGTGACTGTCAAAGACTTGAAATGTGGCTAGTGCAACTAAGGAACTAAGTTTATACTTTATTAAATTTTAATTGATTCAACTTTAAATTTAAGTGGTTAGTGGCTACCACATTGCTGTCACAATCTAGACATTTTGTGATTTATGATATATATATGCATGTCTGTGTTTAGGATGAGAAACTGAAAACTTGTCCAAACCTACTTGAAGCAACCGATTATCTTTTCTTCAGCCTGAACATAGAAAAACCATGGAGCAATAATCCAATAATTACAAGGCGTAGCCAAATATTTTAGTAGTTTTTAGAATATGTCTATTGCCAGAGAGAAATCTTCAGCTAAAAGGTTGCTCGTGGTCCTGAACTAAAACATGGTAGAGTGTACATCTTTTAGATCAGGAAAAACAGCGATTTCTAGGGCTGGAAACACAGAACACTGCTCGATTTTTCTGACAGGTTCCCTCTACAACATGGACACAAGGCAGTAGTCTTAAGTGTATTTCTTTTCATCCAAGTTACTATCTCTATAAGGTCAAAAGTGGGCACAGCCTCCTTTCAGCAAAGGGTGTCTTCTGGGTACCCCAATCCACTTCATCAGCAAATCTCCATTCCAGATTTCATACTTTTTTCTCCCATTATTTCCACCCCCCACTTTGGTGGTGTATCCTATGGCTTTATTCCCTTACTCCTAGAGAAGTATTTTCTGAACTGAACTATGTTCTGAACTGAACTATTCCCCCACCACCATCACCACAAATTCATATGTTGAAAAGCTAACCTTTGGTACCTCATATGTGACTGCATTTGGAGATAGTGTCTTTAGAGAGGTAATGAAGGTTAAATGGTGTGATGATGATGGGACTTAACATGACTGACATCCTTAGAAAACGAGGAGACGAGGACACATAACACAGACTGAGGGATGGCATGGTGAGAACGCAGCCATCTGCAAAGCAAGGAGAGAGGCAATGAAAGAAACTAAACCCGCTGACACCTTGATCTTGGGCTCCTAGTCTCCAGACCTGTGGGGGGGGGAATCTGTTATTTAAGCCTCCTACTCTGTTGTATTTTGTTATAGCGGCCTTCACAAACTAATACACACTATCTATCAACTTTCTCTCGAACTCTCACAAAGAGGCTGTTCAGAGGAAATTCGGGCAATGTTAGATAAGGCAGGAGCACCGTGGCAAGCTCATGGGGGAGATATGTTTGGTAATTGGAGCTCTGAGTTCCGCACAATTCACATGTATGAAATCATCTCCTTCGTCAGTGAGGTCTGTATGAGGGCAGGAGGAATAAGTAGAAAGGGGATGGTAGAGAGGAATTTATCATTAGAAAATAATCTGGAACTTAGATAGTTAAACAGCAATTATTTCATACAATGTTAGGTCTGAAAGACACACCAGAGCTACTTTAGTTCAACACTGTACTTGTATAGGTAACAAAACTTAGACCTCAAAGAAGAATAGCTTATCTAAAATCAGTCAGTTGGTGGCAAAACTAGGATTGGACCCCAGTCTCTGGTTCAGTGTTCTTTCCTTGGTTCTATTTTATTTTGAGGAAAGAACACACTCAGCTTTTCTTATTTTTTTATTAGAAATATATAGCAAAATGCTTACAAATCAAAAATTGTATTCAAAAAGTTAGCTCGGTGTTCCAGTTTTAAATCCACCATTTATCAGCTTATGTCCTTAAGCAATCACTTAACCCGTTTCTTAATCTATAAAATGTTGGTGATAATGGCTGCCCTTTCTCTTTATAGTATTGTCTTAATAATCAAAGAAAGATAATGCATGAAAGTGCGCTTTGAATATTACAGTGCTTTATCATTTTAAGGTAATAGCATTATAGTTTATTGTAGCTAAAGGTTAAAGTCCATTTTTTATTGCCCATGATTGCTTTACTCTTAAATCAAGTCCACTGTATCAAAATAGACATAAAAAATAACTTATTTTAAATCCAAACTGAGCACCAGAATTAGTTTCCTCAAGGGAAAATGTCCATAAACTTTGTAAGAGGTTAATGGAATGGTCCCTTGCACCTGTGTTTATGTTGCTGGAGTGATGTTACTGGTTCTGGCAGAGAAATCAGAAAATCTGTAGCTCATTTCTGCCTTGATTGCAAGATGATAGATTAATGGTCATATACATCTGCCTTGGGGACTTCCAATAAATATATGTTGTAAATACAAGCCAAACTTTTGGAAGCCACTTACAAACAAATCTGAAGAAACCACTTCCTGTACCCACTGACCTGACAGCCTGGTTTCCCTGGGGAATTGGCCACAGGAATAAAACTATCTATTAATTACCCAGCTTCCTTATGAAGGAACTGTGAGCACAGAGTTCTTTATTTCCAAGTCTGGTTTTTGGTCCTTCACTAAAGAATTTATAAAAGAACTTAAGTTGTATATGTACCAGGCAATTACTGGGGAATTCATGTAGCTAGATGTGATCTCTAGAGCATCCATGTGCTATATTCTCAATATTTTACTATTCAGTTTATTCACATGTATAAATTTATGCCATTTGCTTATTAAAATCAATAAGAACAACAAAACCCTTTTGATAATCACAAACAGTTGAAATCAAGACATCAGTTATAGTATTTCATCAGCTTCTGCTTCGAAGTTATTTATTTTGGCATTTTATTTAGCTCTTCTCATTTTTCAAATTACAGTTCACACATATGAACAGTACAGGTGATAAGAGTTTGAGTTGCAACACCTTGATACACATTAACTAAAATGCCTTCCCAGGAAAGGGTATTCTCTTGAGGGCAGGAGCCTTTTCTGTCTTATGGGTGCTGAATCCACAACACAGGGCCTAACACCTAAGTCTTAAAAACAATATTTTAAATTGACTACATGAATCCATTGGCTGAAAGAATATTAGTGGGAAATTATGTTTTCAAAATTTATTTTCTATTAATATCTAAAAATGTCTCGTATTTCTTCTAAATAAATTAGACAGGAAGCACAACAATGAACTGTATCAATTATTAAGTTATTCTCTCAGTTTCAAAGCCACACTTCTATACTGTTTTGTGATGCTGGGTTTGTACTCTGCAAATCACAGTTCTGCACTGCAGGTTGCACCCACATTCTAATAATGGGGCAATTCTAACATGGGGCAGGAGAGAGAATGCAAGTCCAGAGGAGAAGGAAGAGACTTGTTGGCTTGCAGCTCCTGTGGGCACCATCCCAGCCATGCTTCTCAGCTTAACAGTGAAAATCCCTTCCTGTAGCAGCAGCTGAATCAGTTTGCGTGTTTTATTCCAATGCTTGTAAAACCAGTCCCATTATATCCTCTGTCTCCAGAGATAACTGAACCACCCTGAGAGTGCCTCATTTTCAGAGGTCTGGAGCTAAGGCCATGGAAGACCTCCTCTGAACTGAGATTCCAATACCACTAAGCACCACCTCCCCCTCAGAGTCTGAATTTTAGGTCTGTTAGGTCTCCTCTAGGTTTTGATAATCACAACCCCTTCCCTTTGCTCACTCAGCAAACCTAGGGGTGGTTCCTTCTCCTCAAACTTTAGTAAGCCTCAGAATCACCTGGAGTGTTTGCAATTCACAGGTCTTTGGGCCCCACTCCCAGAGATTCTAACTCAGGATGTTTGGGGCCCGGCGTGGGAATATGTCTTTCTGACAAGTTTCCAAGTGATGTGGAGGCTCCTAGTCTATGGATCATGTCTGGATCATGTCTTTACATGATCAGTTTGGATCATGTCTTTACACTTGAATGTAGTATTGAGTTCCTAGCCAAAGGGAAATGGAAAACAGACAATCCAAGACATGCAGTGGGATTACAGTTAATCAAATTATCACCTCTGGATGATTGCAATGGAGTTTCCTGGGGCCCTAAGTGGCTGCTGCACCTGACCATTATGTCAATAGAGATTACCACAAGGACAGTGGTGTGAGCTGGATTCTTCTGAGTGTACTGACTTCTTAAAGAAAGAAAACGAGAACCTTGAGCCTTTTAACTCTCATTTCAAGTCATATCAGAAAACTACAAAGCTTCCATGGAAGCCTTAAAAAGATGTGTTTTTTTTTCACCACAAGACCAATATTGCTGAAAAGCAAACACGCATTTTGATTTTGTGATCTGAAGGATTCACAGCAACTCAAAATCTCTCTTGAAAGTTACAAAGCTGGAACTCAGGGGAGGAATAGTGACATCTGTTTGGACTTGAATGAGACTGAGAAATTTGACAACTCAAATCACTCTGACTCTCTTCTGCCAGTGGAAGAAGCTTGTTCTCCTATGTCTGGGGAGAATATCCTTCCCTTGCTTAAAAATGTTGTAATAACATTACCTAGAACAGTTGCCATGGCAGGATGTCCATTATCTTCAAGGCTAATCCCCTCAAGGGATTATCTCATTATCCCAATAACTCCTTACGGCCACTAGACCAATAACTAGAGTCAAATCTCTGCATGGAAAGTGGGCATCCTCATTTAATTCAGTCTGCTTGGCTGAGACAGAAGATAGATGAATTACGGATAATTAGCATGGATTATCATAAACATCATCAGATAATAACCCCATTGTAGTTGTTGTTCCAAACATAGTATTTATGCTGGAGCAAATTACACTAACTCTAGTACTTGGCATGCAGCTATTGACCTAGGAAATGTTTTTTTACTATACACAAATTAAGAACTACGGGGGGAGAAAAAAAGTTTGTTTTACTTGGAAGGGCCATCAGTATACCTCAGAACTATATCAACTCTGTTCACTGCCATAATATAGTTCACAGGAATCAAGATGATTATCTTGACGTTCCATGCAATGTCATACTGGTCGTTGTAGCAGAATAATGGTCCCACAAACACGCCTACATACTAATCCCCAAAATCTGTGAATACATTACTGACATGACAAAAGAGACTTTGCATGATATTGAGGCGAAAGATTATCCCAAATTAACCAGGGGGGCTCAATGTTATCACAAGGTCATCATAAGAGGGAGGCAGGAGGGTCAGAGTCAGAGGGAGAATGAAGGAGCTATGATGATGGAACGGGAAGTCAGAGAGAGATTTAGAGAGAGGGAGAGGGAAGAGGGGAAAGATTTGAAGATGCTATCTTGTTGGTTTAGAAGATGGAGGAGGGGGCCAATCAGCTAAGGAATGCAGGTGTCCTAGACAAGCTGGAAAAAAGGAGGAATTGGATTTCTCCCTAAAACTTCTAGAGGGAACATATCCCTGCCAATACCTGGAGGATTTCTGAGCACTAAAACTGTAAGATAGTGAACCTGTATTGTTTTAAGACAAACAGACAGTGGTGTCACACTGCTCAGTCATCATTATCACACTGCACATTTGTAACCATAAGTTTAGGGTTATGTTTTTACAGTAGCAAGAGAAATATACTGGTCCATTATATTGGTGACATTATGCTAATTGAATCTGATGAGCAAATAACAGGTACTTTAAATGCTTAATAAAACATATGTGAACCAGAGGTTGGGAGATAAATCCCATAAAAATTCAGGGCCCATCACCTCATAAAGTTTCATCAAGTTTACTAGCTATTTTTGTATTCATTGTAGTATTTATTATTTTATCTAGTTGGTATAAAATAGAGTATTCTCATTTTTTGATCTCTTTTGAAGTGGCTTATTTCTAGACGCTCTTCAACAAAAATACATTTACTTTGATATTAGAGAAATTAAGGCCTGTACACTTTTCAAAAAGTACTATCAACAAGCATACAGATATACAGGAAGAGTGGCCATCTAACTACTTCATAAGTCTTTCTTCAAAGAAAAAAATTGTTCTCCTTAATAAAAGCATTTTTTTTTATTCTGGGAAAAAAAATAAAACACAACTAACAGAAAAAATACGTTTACTTCATTTCCTGCTTATGTAGTTGATTGTTTATTGTCAGCAGACTTTAATTTTAGTATTAAAATTACCATATTTGAACAGAGAATCAAGATGTTTTAAAATTTTGAGTTTAGAAACTGTCACCCAAAATAATAAATTGTATCTTTATAATGCTAGAAGTTTTTAAAAATATAAATTAATATTGTAAATATTAATTTTATAGATGCAGTATAAATATATTTTCAAAGTAAGAAACGAAAGCAATCCAGTTAAGAAAATAAATAATGTGTTGTACTTTAAACATAAATTTCTTAATGTATACCTCCACGTGCTAAGTTTTGTAAGTTTTTTGTAAAAAAAAAAAAAAAATCCTGTGGCAATAATCAAAACTACAATTATTTACTAAACTTACAATATGAACTATGTACTCTGAGATGCAATATATTGAACACAAAGTTGGAGAGGTCATGGTTTCCAGTCTGAAAGCTTGCAACCTGGAACTTAAATAAGGTATCAAAATGTTAAAAGTTCCATAAGAGTAAATAACCACAAGGTAAAAAACAATACCATGTAGTAACATTATTTGCCAAAAGAATTACATAGTAACCAAAACAAAGCTGAGGAGATCAATAAACTTCGAGGAATTGAGACTGGAGCTGAGTTTCCAAGGAAGAAGCAGAGAATATTCTCGACAGGCGACATGATGAACAATAAAGCACAAAATCTTATAAGAGAAAAGGGCAATTTTTAATACTACATTTTATAGAGAGGAGTTTGAGGCTCAGAAAGGCTAACATTGGTGTGATTCTGTCTATGTGTTTGAACTGCCAAGATGTGTTCCTGAAAGTCTTCAAAAATTCAAGCGTCCTCACGACGACCATGAAAGGTTCAGAGTTATCCAAGGCAACAATTTCTACATTCCGGAAATAACACATCAACTGACTGCAACATCTTTAGAAGAACTTAAATCTTCTAAATTGGCAGGGATGAGTTTCTTTTGCCATGGTCGTCTACCTTGTAAGTTTCCTAAATATAAGTGAAATCCGCTGTGTTTTATATTTTGTCAAGTGAGAAAGCACAATGTCGTGGGGAAAGCTGACACACAGAAAAGGAGACTGAAAGCCCTGATCTACCTGGACTATATAATTACTAATTTCCGTCAATTCTAAAATCCTATGGCAAATGTAACAGCTTTGCTAGGCCAGGATAAAAACAGCGAAGGCAGAACAATATCCTTCCAACTCGAATCCCAATGCTGTATTTAAGTTAACTTCTTTCTCAAAACTAATTAAAATCACTGGCTCTTTTAGGGCAAGTTGATCTGCATATCTGACTCTTTTTTTTTTTTTTTTTTTGTAGTGGCAGAAATGGGGAAGAAATGCAAAGGAGCATAGTTCTGAGTCCACATGGCCCCATCTGTATGCAAATCACCAAGCAGAATGCAAAACACTTAACACCAATAATGTCAGAGTTATTAAAGCAAGTAATTTCCTTTTCCTGACACCATTTTCATGAACCTTGTCAAAACAGTCTCTTGCAAATTACGTAAGGTCTTAGAGGCTTTTCCAAGGAAATGGCTTGCTTTATTAATACAAATCCCTTCCCGTTTTGAGCACAGAAGAGCTCTGCGGGAGAACCTCTGGGTGGAAAGGATGGCTGTACAAGGGATCTATACTCACTTCTGAAAGCTCACCACCGCCTCAGAACTTTCTCACTGTGCTTTCCAGTTTAAATTCTGGCCCAGATTGCAGTTCAAACAACAAACTTTTTTCCTTACCTTCTTTAGGACATGTTAAGTTGCCATTCTGAAAAAGGCTTTACGTAAAAATTAAAAGAAACAATCAGAAAGAAAAAATAAAAAGGCACAGCCTCCTTTACAAAGTGTACATTTCCTCTCCTGAACGAGCTAATTTATTCACTTACCACCTGTGCCTGCCTTCTCCATTCTATGCCTGCCTGAAGCACAGATAACACACTTAAGACTCACCTCTTCTTTCTAGGCCCTTCCTTGTCACATTTTCTCCTGACTTGCAGGGTGGGATAGAAGTTAGCAACACAGACCCTCGGAGGAAATGAGTAGTCAGTCTGAGAGCGGTTTGATGCAGGAGTGCAACTTCCACCGTCCGCTAAGAGCGCTTGCTCAACAGAGATGACTCAGGAGCTTGAGACCCTACACCTCCTTCCCCGATGGTTGGAGCCACTTCCTCATAACTTCATTATTAGTCTTCTCGACTTTGCACCAAAAAACAAAGAAAAAACAAAAACAAAAAACTCCTAACGAAATAACTCTATTATTATAACTGTTATACACAATAACTTTTAAAAGTTTCATGAATGTTAGAAATCCAGGGACATTCCCCACTCCTTCCCCACTGCATCACAGGGCAAGCAGTGGCCTCCCAGGCCCTCCTTGAGGCCCTGAAATGCTTTCTCAGTCATCACTGTCACACTGCACAGAGGTCGCCAAAGGTGTAAGTTTCTCTTAAATTTGTGATTAAAACATTCATCATAGTTACAAATCCTTCCTCCAATCTGAGGCTGGGAATGACATGCGACATTAATCTCCTCTTCCCTCTAGGATTTTCCAAAGATCAAAAAAATCTTTTGACTGTAAATAGCTCTCAGCATTGATACACCCTGAAACTGTCTGTGTACATCAGAAAAGGAGGAGAGCTCACTGGCTTCTAAGAAAAGAATTCATGTTTTTCATGCTCAGGGCCTTACTCCTGAGAATTAAACTAGAAAACACGATTTTGAAAGGTACATTCAAAGACAGGGACAATCTGTAAAAGGATAAAATAGCTGCTAGAAACAAGTAAACAATTCTATATTTTGGATCTTTGAAAACAAGATGAAAGTACTTTACAAAAGAACACAAGCTAAGGAACTCAGAAAAATTGAAGTCAGTTGACACTCCTCATAAGAGATTTGCGGTAGTGGTTGTTGCTTTTAAGGTTGTCTTGCCCATTATATAATAAGTAGAATTTGAGTGTTTTCCTTCAGAACTTTACTTATAAGAACTCCATTGTAAGCCAGTTCCCATTGCCCATAGAATAAAGGCCAAATTCTGTGGTATAGCTTACAAAGCTCTTCATGATCTGGCCCCAGCTTGACTTTCTGGCCATATCTACCCCATAATTTTGTATTCATCCTTTGCTCCAGCAGTACTGAGTATTAACAAGTTCTCACATTTGCTACATTCTCTCAGGCCTCTGCACAGAAATACCTTGTTATTTTGGGACTGTTCCCTTCTCCCATCCCACTGTCTAGCTAACTTCTATTTTTCTTCAAAGACTCGGGGTAAGTGTCATCTACCGCAAGTCCTCTAGGATTCCCACAGAAGCTCCCTCTGATGAAGCAGGCCCTCTCTGTTCTTATTGTCCACTGTACACCCTATGTTAATGCACACACTGGGTGAGTTTAGGTCAGAAAGTCACCTAAAGGCACAATGATTTTAACCCATTATCCCTCAGACTGAATGTACACAGAGATTATTTTCAAACTGTACCCACAGTAGGTGTTTGGCAATTATAAATAGCCAAGAATAACATTAAAGAAGATCTAATACCAAAAGCATTAAATGACAAATTTTTGTACATTTTAAATTCTACTAAGGTGTATATTCTTCCATGTCTTTGAAACAATTCATTTTATTTATTTGAAATTATTGATTTATAAGTACATAGAGATTTCACACTCTTGGAAACAATAGTTCCCAGTATAGATTGTTAGAGCTTCTAGAAAATACAAGCTAACATTTAAATAAATCCAAATTTATAAAAGCAGTCATAATCATATATATGTGTGTACAAATATATGTATATATGTATATATATATATATATGTACATTGTACTTTATTTTTTCTAACCCTAACTTTAACCCTAACATTGTACTTTCTTAAATAAGCCATTTCTGTAAAAACTATTACAACTAGATAATGACTGGAGTAGCATTAAAATGGATATTCTTCCTGTCTGAAGTGTGTTTTGAGCAGGGGTTGAAAGATGGAGAGGATATACCTTTTTATGGAAGAAAGAAAATAATACATACTGCAAGACAGTGTCTGTATGATCTGTAGGTAAATATTGGTTAGTTATATATGACAGTGAATTTTTCTTTGTTAAAGTAAAGAAATATGAATAGTTTTATTTCACTAAAGTAGAAATCATAAACCAGTAGGTAGTAGAAAAGAAATACAAACTTTGAGTTGGGGTGGGGGTGGGGAAAATAGTATATGGGCTCAGGGTGGAAGATGGGAGTGAAACAAAGCTCCTAAGTGACAATTGAAGACATTTTAAAAATCCCACTAATGACTTACTTGACTGAAAAAAAGCAATTGGTAGTCACGTGGTTTCTAACAAGGAAACAGACAATTGTTCTTACTATGAGAAGCTTGAAGAGGAAGGAGACAGATTGGCAAGAGATTATTTAGAGATAAAACCCTAATGGAGGAGAAAAGGAAGATGAAAGAGAAGAGCTAATAAATAGTACCATAAAGAAAAAGTCAAGGATAATTTCATAGTTACATTTCAAGAAGCTCAGGAGTCTAGTGGCCAGCAACACTAAAAACAGGTGAAAAGGTAGAAGAGCACCCATAATGTGCAGATTCAATATTGAAAAATGTCATCTTCTTCAGTACATTATATGAAATTATTTCAGATCAAAAAAATCTCCAAAGAAAATTTGGAGAGGAGGTTACAGAGGAAACAGAGGTGATGTGAAAAAAGAATTCTAATAACCATCTGGAGTATAAATTGACAGAAATAGTCAACAAAAAAGTTTAAAGAATAATGAGAGGGAAGTTTTTTTTCTAGGTACTAGAGGATTTTCTTTTAATGCTAAAACATTAAGAAATAAAAACAGTGTGATATCTGGCAAGAGAACAGGTAGATACCATTAAATGAAACAATAGAGAGTCTAGAAATAATCCATAGTATATGTAAAAACGTAGTGTATACTTAAATGACATTTCAAGTCAAAGGAGAGAGATATAAGTGGTGCTGGAATAACTGATTAACTATTTTAATTCTTCCCTCATATCAGATACTGAAATAAATTCCAGTTAGATTTTAAAAGTTAAATCTCTCTCTCTCTCTCTCTCTCTCTCTCTCTCTCTCTCTCTCTCTCTCTCTCTCTCTCTCACACACACACACACACACACACACACACACACATAGAGTAAATATAGGTGAAATTATTTTTGTTTAAAAAAGAGAGACAACCAAATTGACAAACTTTTAGCTAGATTGACCAAAAGAGAAAAGACTCAAATTACTAAAAATTACTAATTACTAAAATCAGAAATGAAGGAGGGGAGAGGGGACATTACTACCAACCTTAAAAAAAATCAATAGATTTATAAAGGAATACTGTGGACAGTTGTGTGCCAATAAATTAGATAATTTAGATAAAATTGACAAATTCCTAAAAAAAAGATAAACTACTGAAACTGACTCAAAAAAAATAGACAATCTGAATAGACCTCTAATAAATAAAGAGACTGAATTAGTAGTCAGAAAGTTACCCGCGAAGGAAAACTCAGGCTCAGATGGCTTTACTGTTGAATTCTACTAAACACTTAAATAACAATGAATGAATAATAATTCATTCATAACTCGATAACAATTCTTTACAAAGTCTTACAAAAATTAGAAAAGGAGGAAACACTCCCCAGCTCATTCTATGACACCAGTATTAGCCTGGTACCAAAACAAGACAAAGTCCTCACACAAGGAAAGAAAACTACAGACCAATATCTTTTACGAATATGGATGTAAAATGGATTACAAAATACTGACAAACTGAAACCAGCAACACAGAAAAAGAATTATATACCATGACCAAGTGGAACTTATTCCAGGTATGCAAAGTTAGTTTAACATCTGAAAATCAATGTAATAAACTCTATTGATAGACTTTGAAACAAAAACAACAAGGACATCTCAGTGGATGTAGAAAACTAATTTTATTAAATTCAACACCCTTTCATAATAGAAATATTCAACAAACTAGGAATAGAAAAGAACTTCCACAACTGACAAAAGTCATCTATAAAAAACCCACAGCTGACAATAGTTAATGGTGAAAAATTGTATACTTTCCCTCTAAGATCAGGAACAAGCTAGGGTTGTTTGCTCTCACCACTTCTATTCAACATTAAATTAGAAGTTCTAGAGAAGGCTATTAGAAAAGAAAAAGAAATTTAAAGTTTAAAGTTGTCCGGATTAGAAAGGGAATAAGTAAAACTATGTCTATTCTCAGAAGACATGATCTTGTATATAGCAAATCCTAAGGAATCCACCAAAAATCATTAGAAGTAACTAATGAGCTCAGCAAGGTTGCAAGATACAAGATCAATATACAAAAATCGATTATATTTCTATACACTTGAAATGAGCGATCTTAAAATGAAACTTAAAGAATCATTATAACAGCTTCAAAAAGAATGAAATACTTATGAATAAATTTAGCAAAAGAAGTGTAAAACATACTCTGAAAACTACAAACTATTAAAAGAAACTAAAGAAGATTTAAATTAATAAAAAAAACATTTTCATGAATTAGAATATTTAATATTGTTAATTGGCAATATTCCTAAAATTAACCTACATGTTCTGTGTAATCCCTATTAAAATTGTAGCTGACTGCTTTGTAGAAATTGACAATTTGATTCTAA
Source organism: Rhinolophus hipposideros (assembly GCF_964194185.1). NCBI lineage: Eukaryota > Metazoa > Chordata > Mammalia > Chiroptera > Rhinolophidae > Rhinolophus > Rhinolophus hipposideros. The sequence goes on along the minus strand of NC_138051.1, from coordinate 15,929,859 downwards.
TATTCATATGGAATTGCAAGAGAATCAAAACAGCCAAATCAAGCTTGAAAAAGAAGAACAAAGTAGGGAGACTCACACTTCTGAATTTGAAAACTTGGTACACAGTTGCAGTATTCAAAAGTGTGTGGTACTGGTATAGAATAGAATAGACATATAGGCCAATAAAATCAAATTTAGCGTCCAGAAATAAATCCATGCTAATCAAAACCACAATATAATACCATTTCACACCCCCTAGTATGGCTATAATTTTTAGAATTACTTTTATTAGTTTCTGGCATACAGAACAGCATAGAGACCAGACATCTATATAACTCACAGAGTGACGACTACAAGAACTCTACTACCCACCCAACATTATACATAGTAGTTATTAGAATATTATTGACTATATTCCCCATGCTGCACTACACATCCCTCTGACAACTTTTTAAAAAATTATAGTTGACATTCAATATTATTTTATATTAGTTTCAGGCATACAGCACAGTGGTTAGACATTTATATAATTTATGAAGTGATACCCCAATAAGTCTATGACCCATCAGACAGTATATATAGTTTTTTACAATACTATTGACTATATTTGTCATACTATATTTTACACCCCCATGATACTTCTGTAACTATCAATCTGTACTTCTTAATACTTTCACCATTCTCACCCAGATCTGCAACCACCCTCCCATCTAATAACCATCAGTTTGTTCTCTGTATCTGTGAATCTGTTTCTATTTTGTTTGTTCATTCATTTTGCTCTTCAGATTCCATATGTAAGTGAGATCATATGGTATTTTTTTTCTCAGTTTTACTAATTTCACTAAACATAATCCCTCCATGTCCATCCATGTTGTTGCAAATGGTAACATTTCATTCTTTTTCATGGCAGAGTAATATTTCATTATATATACACATACCACTTCTTTATCAAATAATCTATTGATGGACAGTTGAGTTGTATCCATATCTTGGCTATTGTAAACAGCACTGCAGTGAACATTGAGGTTCATCTATCTTTTCAATTAGTGTTTTGGAATTCTTTAGATTAATACCCAGAAGTGGAATTGCTGGGTTTTTAATTTTTTGAGGAACCTCCCTACTGTTTTCCATATTGTCTGCACAATTTGCAACCCCACCAACGGTGCATAAGGCTTCCCTTTTCTCCACATCCTTGCCAACAGTTGTTGTTTGTTGATTTATTGATGATAGCCATTCAGACAGGTGTCAGGTGATACCACCTTGTAGTTTTAATTTGCATTTCTCTGACAATTAGTGACGAGCATTTTTTTTCATGTTTATTGGCCATCAGTATGTCCTTTTTAGAGAAATGTCTATTCAGGTCCTCTGCCCATTTTTTCAATTGGATTGTTTATTTTTTTTATGTTGAGTTGCATGAGTTTTTTACAGATTTTGGATCTTAACCCTTTATCAGATGTATCATTGGCAAATATCATCTTCCATTCAGTAGGATGTCTATTTATTTAGTTGATGGTTTCCTTTGCTGTGCAAAAACTTTTCAGTTTAATGTAGTCCCATTTATTTATTTTTTTTCTTTTGTTTCCCTTGCCAGAGGAGATATATCAGTAAAAATATTACTGAGGGTAATGTCTGAGAGAATTTACTGTCTATATTTTCTTCTAGCAGTTCTATAATTTTGGTCTTACATTTAAGTCTTTAATCCATTTTGAGTTTATTTTTGTATATTGAGTAAGAAGATGGTTCAGTTTCATTTTTTTTGAATTTATCTCCCCAGTTTTCCCATCAACATTTATTGAATAGACTGTCTTTACCTTAATGCATATTCTTGCTTCCTTTGCCAAAGATTAAGTGACCATATAGACATGGATTTATTTCTCGGTTCTCTATTCTATTTTATTGATATATGTGTCTCTTTTTGATTACTATGGGCTTGTAATATAGTTTGATATCAACTACCATGATACCTGAAACTTTGTTCTTTCTCAAGATTGCCATGACTATTTGGGGTCTTTTACGGTTCCATATAAACTCTGAGAAAAATGCCATTGTTATCCAATAGGGATTGCATTAAATCCATAGATTGCTTTGGGTAGAACAAACATTTTAAATATATTAATTTTTCCTATCCATGAGCATGCTATATGCTTTTATGTATTTGTATCTTCTTTAATATCTCTCATAAATGTCTTATATTTCTCTGAGTATAGGTCTTTTACTTCCTTGGTTAAATTTATTCTTAGGTAATTAATTTATTAAATACAATTGCAAATGGGACTGTCTTCTTAACTTCTATTTCTGATAGTTTGTTATTAGTGTATAAAAATGTAACCAATTTCTGAATATTAATTTGTATCTTGCTACTTTACTAAATTCATTTATCAGTTCAAAGAGTTTTGGTGAAATCTTTGGGTTCTCTATATAGAATATTGTGTCATCTGCAAATAATGACAGTTTTATTTCTTCCTTTCCCATTTCGATGCCTTTTATTTCTTTTTCTTTTCTGATAGCTTGGCTAGGGCTTCCAGTACTATATTGAATAAAAGTGATGGACATCTTTGCCTTGTTCCTGATCTTAAGGGAAATGCTTTTAGCTTTTCCCCATTGAGTATGATATTAGCTGTGGCTTTGTTATATCAAAAATGGATACTGGATTTTGTCAAAGACTTTTTCTGCATCCCTTGATATGATATGATTTTCAGTTTTTATTTTGTGTATGTGGTGTATCACATTAATTGATTTGCAGATATTGAACTAACCTTGCATCCCAGTAATAAATCCCACTTGACTGTGGTGTATGGTCTTTTCAATGTATTGCTGAATTCAGTTTGCTAGTATTTGTTGATTTTTGCATCTATGTTCATGAGGGATATCAGCCTATCATTTCCTCTTTTTGTAATATCTTTATCTTGTTTTGCAATCAGGGTAATGCTGTCCTCATAGAATGAGTTTAGGAGTCTCCTCTTCTATTGAGTTTTTGTATAGTTTGAGAAGAATAAGTGTTAATTCTTCTTTGAATATTTGGTAAAATTCACCTGCGAAGCCATTTGGTCCAGGACTTTTACTTGTTGGGAGCTTGCTGATTACTTATTTGATTGCATTAGTAGTAATCTGTCGTTCAAATTTTCTGAAATAAAAACTACAGACCAATATCCCTCAAAACATAGATACAAATATTCATAACAAATTATCAGCAAACTTAACTCAGCAGCACATAAAGAGGTCTCCAGTCTACATGTATATGCCGTTAGTTCTGGGAGTTAGCCAAAGCTAGTTACAGAATGGCCAGTGTCAACAGGTTGTGGTCTTATGTTCAAGGAGTGATCAAACACAATGGTGAATGTTTAAATTTAAAAAATGTATTACAATAAAAGACATATTGCCATTTATCCCCCTCAAAATGCTCCTCCTCAATTTGAAAACACTTATCCCATCATTCTTGCCACTTTCTGAAACAATTCTGGAAGTCCTCTTTCGTGAGTATCTTTGGTTGTCCTGTCGTGGCTGCCTCGATGTCCAGAATCGATTCAAAACATTTTCCTTTCCTGGTCATTTTGACTTTGGGGAAGAGCCAGAAGTCTCACTGTGCCAGATCTGGTGAATAAGGTGGATGCGGACACACCATAATGTTTTTATTTGACAGAAATTGATGTACCAGAAGCAATGTGTGACATGGAGCCTTTCTGTTATGATCACAAAATACTGTGAATGCTGTTGCCAAGTGCTATTCAATGGAAAGGCAGGGATCTTCAATACGGGAAGCTGCACGTTGATCCTTAGTAACAGTGTGTGACAAGTTTCAACTTGTTCGGTGCAGTCAGTCAGGTGTGAACCATGGTTGAAAGAAGGTGTGTTTTAGAGTATGCCATAAATCACCCTCCATCATAACAACACTCTGTGTCATATCGCTTCTGGTATATGGCAATTTCTGTCAAATAGAAACATTACGGTGTGTCCTCATCCACCTTATTCACCAGATCTAGCACTGTGCAACTTCTGGCTCTTCCCCAAAGTCAAAATGATTCAGGACATCGAGGCAGCGAGGAGAGTGCAACTAAAGAAGACTTCCAGACTGCTTTGGAAAGTGGCAAGAACAATGGGATAAGTGTGTTCAAAGCAAGGGAATATTTTGAGAGGATTAATGGCAATGTGTCTTTTACTGTAATAAACTTTTAAAATTTAAACATCTACTGCATTGTTTGATCACACCTCATATATCCATATAATAGAATATTATTTGCCTATAAAAAGGAATGACGTACTGATACATACATGCTACAACATAGATGAAACTTGAAAACATTATTCTAAGTGAAAGAAGTTGATCACAAAAGATTAAATATTATATAATTTCACTTATATGAAATGTCTAGAGTAGACAAATCTATACAGACAGAAAGTGAATTAGTGGTAGTTTATGGCTGGGGTAGGGGGAGGGAAGAATGGGCCTGAAAAGGTGATAGGAAAACGGTATGGAGTTTCTTGTTGCAGTGATAAAAATATTCTAAAATTGATAGGTGATGGTTGCACATATCTGTGACTGTAATAAAAACCATTGAATTGTACAATTTAAATGGGTGAATTGTATGGTATGTGAATTATATTTCAATAAACCTGTTTAAGAAAAAAGAGAAAGAGAGTGAATTGGAGGAATATACAGCAAAATGTTCACAATAGTGAGATTTCAAGTAAGCAAATATGGCCAGTGGCTCACATTAAAACTTTATACAAAATAAAAACAATTATAAAACACTCCCGTTCTGGCCAAAATATAGTAAAAGGGACCAAGTTTACCCTCTTGCCTGAAGCAACACGAAAAGAAAAACAAACGTGAAAACCGTTTTCAAGGCACTACATATCAGATAACAAAGGACAGTGATTCCCTAAGAGACAGAGAACAAGCAAGGTGAGCTCCCAAATTTCCTCAGTTTACTGTCCTGAGTTTCTAACAATGCTGTAGGGAAGGGGAGACCAATAAGTGCCCAGCCCACTCCCTGAGTTGAGAAGATCAAAGTGATGAGAATTCACAGGACAGAGTACCAGAGAGGAGAAAACTGCATAGAGATTTCTAGTGACCTGCAGAGAGTTCCTCTCAAGTGTTCTGCTGAATACTAATCAACACGTGTTCCTAAAGAAATTACCCAAGGCCAGGGAAAGAACTACTCCAAAGAACTAGAGATCACCATGCCTGGTTTTCACGTGTCTGGGAACGTAGTGTCTATTCCCACTGACCAGACTGGTAAATATCATGATTTGCAGGGCACTGGGTAGAGAACACAGAAAGGTCTTACCTCAGTGTTGGGGGTTAACGGGCCTTAGAAAAGGACTGCTGCAGTCGTACCTAACAAGTCTTATAAGTAAGACTATCCACAATATATAAAAAATGATGTAAAGGGTGTCAAAAAATGTATAGACAGTTTAAGAAAGGACAAAAACTGCATAAAAATTGTAATACTCAATATATACTGATAATAAAAGATGAATGCAAATCACATTTGACTTCTACAATTACAAGAGGTGCTCAAAGTGGTTACCATCAATATAAATTTGATACAGTTTTTTTCCTTTCTTAAAATGTGCACATTTTTTGGCACCCTCTGTATATTCTCAACACTCAATAATAAGAGAACAAACAACCCACTTAAAAACTGAAGAATAAATCTGGACACTTCAACAATATACAGAGGCCAAATAAGTACATGAAAAGATATTCAACATCATATGTCTTTATAAAAATGCAAATTAAAACCACAATGAGATACCACCTCACACCCATTCAGATGGCTACAATTTAAATGACTGATCATACCAGTTTGGGTGACTATATGAAACCACTGGAATTCTCATGAACTACTGATCGGAATGTAAAATATTATAATCATTTTGAAAAACAGTTTTATGATTTCTTAAAAGACATCTACCATATAATCTTAGCCATTCCTTTCTAGATATTTACCCAAAAGAAAGCATATGTTCATACAAAGACATATAGGAATGTTCATAGCTGCTGTGTTTGTTGTAGATAAAACCTGGAAACAATGCAAATGTCTATCACCAGGTGAGTAGATAAATTGTGACATTCTCACAATGGAATAACATTTGGCAGTATAAAGAATTAAACTATTGACACATGACACAACACAAATAGATCTCAAAATAATTATGCTGAGTGACAGAAGCCAGGCCAAAAATAAGTACACATAAAGTTGGTCTCATTTATATAAAATTCAATAAAATGCTAATGAAACTATTGCAACAGAAAGTAGGTCAGTGGTCACCTGGACATGGGGCAGGAAAAGGACAAGGAAGGGCGGAAGAGAAGGATCACACCAAAGGCATGAGGAAACTTGTAGTGATGATTTTATAGACATATACAAATATCAAAACCTTTCCACTTGTACACTTTAAATACGTACAGTTTATTGCGTGTCAATTAAACCTCAACATGGCTATGTGAATAAAAAGATCATGCCAAGACAAAGTTCATGATTTTCTGTTATACAATGAAATTCGCATTTTACTCCACATATTTTACCAATTTTTTATAAATAACAAAAATAACATAAAAAAAGAAATCATGGCAATTTATAATGAAAAACATCTTAGAGATTATTTAATATACGCCCCCTCTTTTTCAAGTGAGCAAACCGAACCCCACGGAGGTCAAGCTGCCCGAGATCACATTGTTGGTAACAACTAGGAAAGGACTCCTGTGAGTACTCTTCTAATCTCTGTAATTCTTTTAATGTTTCACACGTTATAAATAAAATGTTCTCTGTGTACATGGCAGACTAAATGTATTATTACAACCAGTCCTGCAGCTCATTCTCTTTTCATTTGCTAGGTAAGTATATTTGTAAATGTACACATTTTATTTGAATTATTCGCACACTGTAACAGCATTTACTTAGTGACCTTAAGTTAGTCGCCTCACAATCTACGCGACAAAGCAGCTTCCACGAGGGTACCTGTGTCATATTAGCCTATCGACACCTACGGCCAAAAAGAAACAGTAGTCTTAGGAACCAATAATGGCAAATCCCTTCCATCTGGGAGGATACTGACTCTCTGACTTCCTTTGACTCTCCTCAACTCCCCAATGTAGACGCGGCAGTTATATTAGCGGCCAATGGCTCAAGGGTTATAGCTGACGGCCAACTAGCCACAGCTGACAGCCATCCACTACCTGAGCCAGCACCCCTCCACGTGAGGCCGAGAGCCTGGAAACTGCTCTCTGGGGCTCTGTCCCCACACTCCACCCCTACAGGGTCTCGCCTTTCAAAATGCATTTCATTTGAAAACTTAAGGTTTTTTTTATATGAATGAACTTGACGTATCTGTCTGGTAACAGGAAGCTTATAAAATAGGTCTCTTAATATTTGAATTTCCTTCTTACCACAGTTTGTGTAGAATCCCATAGAGCATATCTTTGCATTGGCTATATAATTAGATGTTTACATAGTATACATACTTAAAACAGAATCTAGGTTTATTCCCAGCTGTGGTCAGCTAAACTAAAAATAATTTGGTGCCAGCAACATGAAAACGTATCAAGATTGCAAACAGTCTTAAAAAGCAAAACCAGGTCTTCTGAAACTATTCTTTGCTACAGAAATCTAATAACCAGGAGTTCCCTTAAAATATTAATGCACTTGTTATTCATTATAGGAATGTGGGAGACACATTCAGAGATCTACTTTTTTAAAATAGGCAAGAGGACTTAAGTTTTCTACTGTAATCAGTAAATACTATAAATCTACACACTGTATTGAACTTTTTACTCCCTATCTCCACCTCCTTATGGTCTCCCCTCCGCCCCCCCAAAAAAACACAAAACAAAACAAACAAAAGAAAAATGGCATATAATTGTCTCTCCATGTTTCCTCAATGCCCCTTCTCTTGGTGACATATATTCCAGCTGGGCAGTAGAGAGAAGACTGAATTGAAAATCTGAGGGACTCAATATTTATGGGCCAATCTATGATTTACCCAAACCTAGTGTTTTAAAGAGGAAAAAAATAATAAATATGTATAAATACACATAGCTACAACTTCTACTTTCTTCAGCATTCGTTCATAAGACAGTCTGAAACATTTCCCAAATGTGCTGTGCTAAGCAAACATTAAGTAACAATAATCCTTTTGCTCTCTCCTGAGGTGGGAATTTTCACACACTGAAAGAGAACTAAGGATAATGGCATTCAGTTATGCAAGACTTGGCCTGGCAGAGTGCATTGGCAGCATTTAGCATTTACAATGGGTACATGACCAATTCTCCTACCTAGTGAAAACCTCAGCCTTCATTCCTCCTAACATTTAACTTGTGTATTAGGTTGGTGCAAAAGCAATTGTGGTTTTTGCAATTATGTTTAACCTTTTAAACCGCAATTACTTTTGCACCAACCTAATAGTATAACATAGGTTTTTAAATCGTGTCTTGACTCAGTTTTATGGCAATGGCTAGACGCAGGCCATTTCCCCTTCTTGAGCTGCCGTCATGCGGGGCGGCCTGCGGGGTCTCAGCTCTCGCTCCCCACACAAGAACACAGGACATGGTGAGGCCAAAAAGGAACACCCACGGAGCCATAGGTAGGGGAGTCATACCACTATAGTCTCACTGGAGGCTGGATTCACACGATGTGCGACCTGCTGTCCGCTTTTCTACCAACCGATCAACTCTCTGACTTCCCTGTGCTCTCCTCAACTCCCCAACATAGCTGCAGCAGTTATATTAGTGGCCAATGGCTCAAGGGTTACAGTTGACGGCCAACTAGCCACAGCTGATGGCCATCTACTACCAGAGCCAGCACCCCTCCACGTGAGGCCGAGAGCCTGGAAACTGCTCTCTGGGGCTGTGTCCCCACACTCCATCCCTACAGACTCTCGCCTCACAATCTATGTGACAAGTGGCTTCCGCGAGGATCCCTGTGCCATATTAGCCTATCAGCACCTACGGATGAAAAGAAACAGTAGTCTTAGGAACCAACAATGGCAAATCCCTTCCATCTGGGAGGATACACGCTAGCTTTTTGTCCTGGGAAAGGAGGGTCACTGCCACTGGCACCTTTCCCGGTTTGTGGTACCAGACCTTTATGGCAGTGCTTGGGGTCCCTTGTAGAGTTTCAATATGTAACAGAACAAAGGACCCCATAATAGGCCATAGTGTGAGCACATAGGTTCCCTGCAAAATCATCCCTGTATCGGGACCTCCGTATACTACAGTCACTTGCGGTGGTCACTCAGCCACCACCCCTGGCGTCACTTGCAAATCATGAGTCAAACCGGCTCTCCATGGGGTTATCAGGCCCAACCATCGACAGTGGGGGCTTTTGACCTGCCAGGGCCAAGTCCATTGCTGTCGTTCCCCTCCTTTCAAGCATGTGGGTGTTGGCAGCAAAATGTTTCCATTTCTGCAGTAGCCTGGCTTTAACTGTCTCACTGGTGGTAACTTGTAATTGAATGGGAGCGGCCATTCGATGTAGCAGAGCTTCTACTGGTGCGAGCCCTCCCTTCTGTGGTCTCATTGAGGACTCTCAGTACATCCCATAAATGTGAGGCCAAGTCACGCATCATGGGAGGGTGTTTTGACAACCGGAGACCTTGCTTCAGAAGGCCATTGTAGTGTTCAATCATGCCAGCTGCTTGTGGGTTATACGGAGCATGAAACAACCAGTGCACGTCCATTCTGATAGCCAGTGCACGTCCATTCTGGCAGTCCAGCGCTGCACTTCTTGCCCCGTAAAATGGGTACCCCTGTCACTTTCAATGACTTGGGGGCGACCATAGAGGGCGCACAGCTGTGTAAGAGCGACCACTGTACACCACTGATCCGCAGCTGGACACGGTCAAGCAAACATCAACCCTTTAGCAGTGTCCACTTCTGTAAACGCGTATATCACATTGCAGGGCTTAAGCAGGGGTCCAATATAATCCACTTGCCAGCGAGTGAGGGGCACCCTCCCTCACATAATCTGCTGTGTCTCCCAGGGGAGCCTCCGCCGTTGGAGGCTGTCCTGGGCACAGACGGCACAATCATATCAGGCATCTGCTATCTTCTGCCATTTCAAAGGCAGATCCCAGTGTCTGCTAACCTGCCACATACTTCGACTTCCGGCGTGCTGCAATTTCCTGTGCAGCCAATGGGCCATATCAGTGGCAGGAGCCTGTTCTAACCATCGGACCCATGCTAGGGCATCTGCTTCTTCATTACGTGGGGACACTAAGGGGGAGTGACCTGTGACATGCATTAGGGTCACCTCCTTTCTCTGCCCTAGGTCCCAGAGGTCCTGCCACATGGCTTGACCCCACAGTGGATGGCGTCCTACCAAACTGTTTTGGTGTTTCCATGTAGGGAGCCACAACGTTAGGCTCCGGAACACCGCCCAACTGTCAGTACAAATAACTAGGGGCCCAGGCTCGTGGCTGATTACCATCCACACAGCCCGTAATTCAGACCACTGTCTACTCTGGCCCGTCTCAGTATCAAACCAAATGGTGTCTGTTTTGGGCTGCACACCAATAGCCGTCCAAACAGCTGCAGCCCCTCAGCTAGAACCATCGGTAAACCAGGCATCCTCAGGTACTGGGGGCTGTACTTTGTAGGGCGAGGGCTCTAAGTCCTCCCATCTAGGCAGAGTGCTTGGCTCAGACTGGGCTACAAGCTCCACAGGCCCCAGAACCTGTTGTAGCTCTGTGCTCAAAGGGCTTGAACTAAGGCTGCTACGTTGCTCCTAGTAGGCACCCCACTTGGTGAGGGTGGTGGTCTGTGCCACCCCCGTTTTGGGTCCCTGGGTCCACGTACGGACCCACCCCTGGACAAGATAGGTTGTTCGAACCAACACCCGTGTCGTTCCTGTAATGACTTCTGTGGCCACTAGGGCTGCATACACAGCGGCCAGCTGTTTCTCTATTAGAGAGTAGCAGACCTCCGGTCTTTTCCATAATTGGGACCAAAATCCCACAGGCAACCGGAGACACTCCTGCCGTTGTCAGAGGCCCCATCCATACCCCTGTTGGGTTACATGAACATCAAGTTCAAATGGGCAGCCGAGGTCCACTACTTGCAGAGCCTGTGCCTGCTGCACTGACAGTTTTGTGGCAACGAAGTCGTGCTCTATAGCCTCTGTCCAATCCCATGAGGCCCCCTTTTTTATCATATTGTATAAGGGCCTTGCCATTTGTGCCAAATGGGGTACAAACACCCACCAATATCCTAGCAGTTTCAAATACGTCTGCAGTTGGGAGACCTTGGTCAGCTGGGGCAGGCTTGTATCTTATCAATAATTGCTTCAGATATAACCTTTGTCTTACCCGACCACACAACACCCAAAAACTTGACGAATAAGCCAGGGCCTTGGACCTTTTCCTCATTCACCACCCAGCCACGTGACTTCAGGTGGCGGAGAAGAGAGGGAGCTGCTTGCTCTAAATCAGAAAGAGAATCTGATGTTAATAGAATATCATCGACATAATGAAACAAGGCCACAGAGGACGGGTGATCCCACTGTGCCAAATCCTGGGCCACGAGCCCGTGGCAGATAGTGGGGCTGTGCAAGTATCCTTGCGGAAGGTCTTGAAAAGTCCACTGCCGCCCGTCCCAAGTAAAAGCAAACTGCTCTTACACTCGGGTGCAATGTCAATGGAGAGAAAAACATTGGCCAAGTCCATTACATAGTGATATGTTCCCAGGCGGACAGTCAGACGATCCATCAAATCGTGTATTGAAGGTATTGCCTCGTGCAAAGGTGGCGTCACCTTATTTAACTCCCTATAGTCCACAGTCATTTGCCAGGTCCCATCTGGCTTCTTGACAGGCCATACTGGGGAGTTAAAGGGACTGTGCGTTGGCCTCACAATATGTGCCTTCTCCAATTCCAATATTGTATGACCAATCTCCTCCTGCCCTCCTGGCAGGTGGTACTGTCACACTGTAACCACGCCCCAGGGCTGTGGCAACACTTGAGGAGGGTGATGAGCATGCCCACGTGTCACCGCTTTCACCACCGGGATCCGGAGACGGAACTCTCCTACCGACGTCTGTAAGCTGAGGCCATGTAGCACGTCCACCCCTAGAATATACTCCACAACAGGGGAGACATACACCTTGTAGGTATGAGAGGGAAGCCTTCCTATATCCAGTGGTAAGGGAACGGCTTTCACAGTCACTGTCTTTCCCCCATAACCATCAATGCAGATTGCTGTCGGGGAACAGTTCTGGGTTCCCATAAACAAGACTGCAGTCTGTGCCAGTGGCAACGAGGGCCAAAACCCTCTGCACATTAGAAGGGGACCAATGTATGGACAGTTCCACATGGGGCCTCCGGTCCCTGCTCACCCCTCTGACCAGGTACGTTGGCGCCAACCCTAATCAAGCTGAAAGGAGTCGGCCTCAAGCAGCCGCATGAAGTCCTGGAGGGACACGGGTCGCGCTTTCCCAGACTTCTCCTTTAGGCTTCTCCGGAATTGCTGTTCCGGACACAACTGTTTCTAAAGTTCCAGCAGGAGTGCATTGGGTTGTCGGTCTATTTTCTTCCAATTGACCTCTGCTGCCACGAGATCACGCCACATCTGTGCGCATGCTACTCTCTGAGGCCCGCGACCTCGCCCCTTTACCTTTGGTTTGGGCTTCCGGGTCTCAACTGCGTGGACCTCCTGTCTCAACTTCCTTCGCCTCCGGCTTTCAACATCCCCTAGGGTGGCCATGGCAGTTGTAACTTCAGGGATCTGTCACCCCACATAGCATGTAAGAATAGAAACCAAGGATCCAAAAGCACTCGCAGGTGCAGTATCCAAAACCAGATCTCTCACGCTAGCTGTAAAAAGCTCGTCATCTAGCCCCTGCATGTTAAGGTTAAAAATAGCATGTCTCATACCCATTTCACGGATGATTTGCATAAGTTCCCTATATGACTGCCATTGACTCACAGTGTCTGGCAGCTCGAGTCCTCCGCGGAAGATGTCCACAACCCTCGGAGCCTAAGGCCACAGCAGATCACCAAAATGAAAGCAATGCCGTCCATGGCCAAGAGGGAGGTGTGCCAGCTGGAGGCTTGAGTCTCCCAGGCAGACCACGCCTCCCGTTCTCAGTGTCGCTCCTCGTGGGCCTCCTGAAGCTGAACTTTTGTACGCATAAACTGCTCCACCATCCTTGGGTGAGTTTTGGCCGGCACCATACCCTGTTCTCTGCGCCATTTGTCACGTGGGGTGGCCTGCGGCGTCTCAGCTCCCGCTCTCCACATAAGAAAGCAGGATGTGGTAGATAGGGGAGTCATACCACTATAGTCTCACTGGAGGCTGGATTCACACGACGTGCGACCTGCTGTCCACTTTTCTGCCAACTGACCAACTCTCTGACTTCCCTGTACTCTCCTCAACTCCCCAACGTAGCCGCGGCAGTTATATTAGTGGCCAATGGCTCAAGGGTTACAGCTGACGGCCAACTAGTCACAGCTGATGGCCATCTACTACCGGAGCCAGCACCCCTCCACATGAGGCCGAGAGCCTGGAAACTGCTCTCTGGGGCTCTGTCCCCACAGCTGCCAATGAAGTCCACACCCCCCAACCACCTCCAATATAGGCTTTCACACTCCGGCTACTATTCACCTATGCCCCACAGCCCACTGAAATTATCCAAATTGCCAAACCTACTGGCCCTGCCTCCTACTTTGCTTCCCTCAGAAACCACAATAAAGGTGTTTGTCCATAGTTCCACCCTCCCTCTGCCTCATTACTGATACTGGTGCTTCCCTTGACTGGCCTTGACCAGTGTGCTTTTCTCTCCAGACAACTAGGAATCCAACAAACTATAAAATTCGTTCTGGTTTCTCTCTCTTGATCTGTTCTGGCTTCACCATCCTCACCCAAGGTAATATGGGTAAAGCAGGAAGCAGGGAGGGAAGGAGGGAAGGAAGGAAGGAAAAGAGGAAGGAAAGAAGGAAAAAAGGAAGGAAGGGAGGGAAGGAGGGAAGGGAAGGAGGAACTTAAATCACCACTTAAAAGTAACTTTTTTTTGCTAAAATTCAACTCAAATCAAAAATAAGCTCTTTATGAGAGAGTTTTGAGAGGTGTCAATAGTTTACAAAAATTAAGCTATGTCTATTATGTATTGAGCACTTAATAAGTTATGCCATGTGCTTATATCCTATTATATTACCTCATGTAATTTTGAAAAAAAAGGCTAGTGATGTAAAGCTACTCATATCTATATTAAATAAAGGAATCTGAGGCACAGGGAAACATTAAAAATTGTCTAAAATGTCAGAGCTAGCAAATGGTAAAGCTGGGATTTGAACCCAGGTTTCTGTAAATCCAAACGCTAATCTCTGAAGCACTAAGAGATATTACCTACAAGTAGCTGCTCATCCAACAAATGTTTATTGAGCACCTATTATATGACAAACACTGCATTATGTGCTAGAGAAAAAGACACCGAATTGATACTCAAGATGCTTACACTCTAGAGAGAGTAGTTATTTTATCTAGAAGAACCAGACAACTTGGTAAGTATTAGGGGAAATTTTATACAGGGCCTTCCAGAAATATAACAATTTACTTGATTAAGCATCACCTCATAGGGTAAAAACTGATTTCTACCACTGTTATCCTTTGCCACCTTCTCTCTCTCTCTCTCTCTCTCTCTCTCTCTCTCTCTCTCTCTCTCTCTCTCTCTCTCTCTCTCCATACACACACACACACACACACACACACACACACACACACACACACACACTCCATTTAACTTGCTCCTTTGGATAGTTCTTCCTCGGTCCAAGGATGAAATATCAAGTCCCTTAACTTCTTTTCTGACTGCTTTCAAGTACTAAAAAGTCCTCAGGTCACTTTTAGCCAAAAGAAATGTCTCATTCAGTCACTGAAATGTGTAGTACAGGGCAATAATCAAACCCTGCAGGTTGTGTAAAGTTAAAACTTCCCACCTCAACCTGCTCCAGCCCAGGAATCCTGTAGTGAGGAAGCCAGGTGTGGTCCCTGGCACCTGCTTCATTCAAGTTCTCACTTTACTATCTTCTCCTTCCTCGTTATCTATGGCTTCTGACCCCCTTGTGAGTCCACAAGACTTGACAATGGCTGCCTCACCACAGCTTCTCTATTAAGGATCTGGGGCCACCATAATCTCTAGCTACCACAGTTGATACAAAATCAGTTTGCTGGGGAAACACATATTCAAAGAATCTTTTTTCTTTTTGAACACATAAGTGCTATGATGATATCGGGACTGCCCCAATTATTCATGAATCATTTCAACAAACTTGCTATGATAAGCACATCACATTCAATACAGTCATTTCTTATAACCTGGAAGAGAATAGCAGATATGGAGACGCCTTATGAGACCCTGGCCAAACTTCTCTGGATTTTAATTCCTCAGAAAGTAAAGATGGAAAATATGAGCTGGTAGTTGCAGCAAATTAGGTTATTCCTGAAGAGATTAAAGACTTAACTACAAAGCGTGACATGGAGAGGCAACATATAGAGAGTCTAGTAGCAGGGTTCCTCACCAAAGTGCTTTGTTACCATCATAAAAGAATCTAGTAATTTTACTAACAATTGTCACCCCAATAAACATTTTTTAAAAAGAATCAAGGAAGTTAAAGATAGCCAGCAAATGAATCAAAGATTTATTAGACTCTGATTGGAGCTTCTTCCAAGAGTCTTGTAATTTCTACAGTACAATATTTATTCTGAGTTTTTCTTTGTGATCACAAAGATCTCCACTAATCTTTCACCACCTATTTACCCTGACTACAGGACTATTTGCTTCTGTTATCAAAATCTCTTTGAAATTTGTTATGTCTGTATTTGTGTGTGTCAACATTCTGCAATTTAGCTCTATTTCCAGGATATGTGTGGTGGCCTTTAAATTTTCACTGCCTTTTGTTCTGAAAGCTAAGTAGAAGAAGCTAAAAGTGACTGAGTAATAAGAAATACTTATTCTATCTTCCAGATTATCAGTTGAAATTGTAGTAGAGGAATTGCATAGGAAAGTCTTTGATAAGAAACAATAAAAATACACCATTATTTTTAATGTAGCTAGTTTCTTAGAAGAAATGGTTCCAAAACAGTTCTTTGTGCTCTTCTAAGAGAGTGATTTTTTAAAGAAAGTTATTCTATATATTATACATATTTTTTATGTTTCCTTACTAATTTTTTTTTCACTAGAAATGGGGAAGAACTAGCCAATTTGTAAGTCACTATTTTTTTTTAATTTATTGGGGTGACAATTGTTAATGAAATTACATAATTTCAGGTGTACAATTTTGTATTACATCATCTATAAATCCCATTGTGTGTTCACCACCCAGAGTCAGTTCTCCTTCCATCACCATATATTTGATCCCCCTTACCCTCATCTCCCACCCCCCAACCCCCTTACCCTCTGATAAGCACTAAACTGTTGTCTGTGTCTATGAGTTTTTGTTTCTCATTTGTTTGTCTTGTTCTTTTGTTGTTTTTGGTTTATATACCACATATCAGTGAAATCATAGGGTTCTCTGCTTTTTCTGTCTGACTTATTTCGCTTAGCATTATACTCTCAAGATCCATCCATGTTGTCACAAATGTTCCTATATCATCTTTTCTTACCGCCGAATAGTATTCCATTGTGTATATATACCACAACGTCTTTATCCATTCATTTATCGAAGGACATTTTGGTTGTTTCCATGTCTTGGCCACCGTAAACAAATCTGCAATGAACATTGGAGCACACGTGTCTTTATGTATAAATGATTTCAAATTTTTTGGGTAGATACCCAGGAGAGGGATTGCTGGTTTCATATGGTAATTCTATTTGTAATTTTTGGAGGAACCTCCACACTGCCTTCCATAGCGGCTGCACCAGTCTGCATTCCCACCAACAGTGTATGAGGGTTCCTTTTTCTCCACAGCCTCTCCAACACTTGTTACTATTTGTCTTGTTGATGATAGCCATTCTGTGTAAGTCACTATTTTAATAGAATGATTATTTGTCGAAGTGAGGCTTGGGATTTGATTATAGTTTTAGTGCATGGAAGATCAAATTGAAGTCCCTTTTATGAAGAGACAACCATGTGAAATTTGAACATGATTTTTGAAAAACAACATACACATTGCCAACTGTTAACTTTGACAAGTTAAATAAAACCCTAATTCACTAGCTTGAAATTATTTAGGTATAAACAAGTATTTACTCCCTTGCCCAGCATCTATATATGTTTAGAAAATGTGACCCAAATAAAACTGGTTCATTGCTGAGTGACTACAGAATCTCACTTTAAATTAACAAGGTAAGTACAGTAGTCTAACAGCATAATTTTTTCTTCAGAACAATGACTTTAAGAGCTCTTATTTGTGAAAGCTAAAGCCTGAGTTCTTTTGGGAATTTCCCAGAAACTATTAACTGGTGATCCGCAGATATAATTATTTACCTTTGAATTTTAAAATGGATTATTATTAGAGACTCTTCTCTAGAAGCTTTGGAATATGAATTTCTTTAAATTCATAAAAGAAAATTCATTGTAATTTTAACATTAAAAAAAGAAAAAAAATTTTTTGGTTCAAGGGTGTTGAAAAGTCTTTTTAAGTTCTAGCATTGAATAAGAAGAATCTGAGGAATTGTACCTGCTTTGTTTTTAAAAGTAATTGACAAAACTTATTTGTGCATGAAAATTCTTTGTTTTAAATTCTGTTTTTGTTTTATATACCATCTTAAAAGCTGAATTTTATTTAATATTCTTGGTGTTTGGCTAGTTATTTCCAGATAGATTTCGTATCCTAGATTTTTAGATTTGTTAAATACGAAAACATATTTCATTAATCTGTTGTGATTATGTGTAAAATTCTTAAGTTTTAGAATCTGTTTGCATTTGTGATTTTTAAAATAATATTTAGTATTTCATACCTACTTAAGTTTAATGAAAATGATTGTTTTAACTCTAAAAAAAGTTTATACTTCAAGCAACATACATCTAAAATATGAATAAATTCATATAACATGAAAAGGTTTTTCTTTTTTACTTTTTCTTTTGAAAATATTAACATCTTGATTGGCTCTATTTAAATTAACTTTAATTGATATACTTAACATTTATATTTTACTTAAAATTGTATAAAATAATTAACACTTCAAAATAAAAAAAGGAATGCAGAACAAGTAGAACAAACAGAAAGCACATAAGAACTAGATTTAAAATCAATACATCAGTAATTACATTTAATATAAATGGGCTAAATGCTCCAATTAAAAGGTAAAAAGTATGAGATCAGATATATACATATATATGATACATAAAATAATGATTTAACATATACAGTACACATTTGAAAGTGAGAGAATAAAAAAATATGCTACGTAAAAAAACAAAGTGTTATATTAATACCAGACAAAAAAGGCTTTAAGGCAAAAGCATTACTACTCATAAAGATGGTCACTCATAGGTCAGCAGGTTCAATCCACCAGAAAGATAGAGCAACAATAAATTTAATATAAACTAATAACATAATTCAAATAACTCTAATAACATAAACTCTAAGTATAAAAAGCAAAATGTTAAAGAATGCTAAGGAGAAACAGACAAATTCATAATCATACTGTGAGTCATAACACATATTTTGACACTTACAAAGCATAGAGACAAAAACAATAAAGGCCCTAACACAAGCCTCAATGATTTCAAAAGACTGAGATAATATATCGTATTCTCTAATCAACACAATTTATCAGAAACTACATATTTCTGTACCTTTACGTTCATTGTAGCTTTATTCACAGTGGACAAGACATGGAAACAACTAAAGTGTTTTTTGATAGATGATTGGATAAAGAAGATGTGGTACATACATACAATAGAATATCACTCAGCCATAAGAAAAGATGAAATACCGCCATTTGCAACAAATTGAATGGATCTTGAGATTATTATGCTAAACAAAATAAGTTAGACAGAAAAAGTCAAGAACCATGTGATTTCATGCACATGTGGGATATAAAATTGAAAGCAACAAAAGAAACAAGACAAACAAACAAACAAAACTAATAGACACAGAAAATAATTTAGTGATTACCAGAGGATAAGGGAGGAGGAGGAGTGGTAGAAGAGGGAAAAGGGTGATGGAAGGAAAACTGATTCTGAGTGGTGAACACACAATGCAATATATAGATGATTCAGTACAGAACTGTACACTTGAAACCTATATAATTTTACTAACAAATGTCACCTCAAAAACCTTAAAAAATTAATTAAAAAATAAAATTACTGGATCATATGGTAATTCTATTAATTTTTTGAGGTACCTCCTCAAAATGTTTTCCACAGCAACCATGCCAATTTACATTCCCACCAACAGTGTATGACGGTTCCTTTTTCTCCACAGCCTCTCCAACACTTGCTATTATTTGCCTTGTTGATGATAGCCATTCTGACTGGTGTGAGGTGATATCTCATTGTGGTTTTGACTTGCATTTCTCTAATAGCTAGTGACGTAGAATATTTTTTCATATATTTGTTAGTTGTTTGTATGTCTTGTTGGGAGAAGTTTCTGTTCATGTCCTCTGCCCATTTTTTTAATTGGATTGTTTGTCTTTTTCTTATTGAGTTACATGAGTTCCTTATGTATTTTAGATATTAGCCCCTTATCGGAGGCATTTGCAAATATCTTCTCCCATTAGATTGGGTGGCTCTTTATTTTGTTAATGGTTTCTTCTGCTGTGCAGAAGCTTTTTAGTTTGATATAGTACCATTCATTTATTTTAGCTTTTGCTTTCCTTGCCTTTGAGATAAAATTTATAAAATCCTGCTTGGACCCAAGGTCCATAAGTTTAGCATCTATGCTTTCTTCTATGCAGTTTATTGTTTCAGGTCTTGTTTAGGTCTTTGATCCATTTTGAGTTAATTTTGGTACATGGTGACAGATAGCAGTCTAGTTTCATTCTTTTGCATGTAGCTTTCCAATTCTCCCAGCACCATTTATTGAAGAGACTGTCTTTTCTTCATTGTATGTTTTTGGCTTGTCTGTCAAAAATTATCTGTCCACGTTTATGTGGGTTTATTTCTGGGTTCTCAATTATATTCTATTGGTCTGTGTGTCTGTTTTTCTGCTGATACCATGCTGTTTTGATTATTGTTGCTCTGTAGTACAAGCTGAAGTCAGGGAGTGTGATACCTCCAGCATTATTCTTTTTTCTTAGGAGTGCTTTGGCTGTTCAGGGTCTTTTGTGATTCCATACAAATCTGGTGGGTTTTTTTGTTCTACTTCTTTAAAAAATGCCACTGGGATTTTGATGGAGATTGCATTAAATCTGTATATTGCTTTGGGTAATATGGCCATTTTAACTATGTTGAATATTCTAATCTATGAGCACAGAATGTCTTTCCATTTCTTTGTGTCTTCTTCAATTTCTTTTTAAAATGTCTTATAGTTTTCAGTGTATATGTCCTTCACATCCTTTGTTAAGCTTATTCCTAGGTATTTTTTTCTTTTACTTGCAGTTGCGAAAGAATTGTTCTTTTTTAAATTTCCTTTTTTGAAATTTCATTTTTAGTATATAAGAATGCAATGGATTTTTGTACATTGATTTTGTAGCCTGCAACTTGACTGTATTCATTTATGGTTTCTAGTAACTTTTTGGTGGAGTCTTTAGGGTTTTTTTATATAAAGGATCATGTCATCTGCAAAAAGTGACAATTGAACTTCTTCATTCCCAATTCAGATGCCTTCTATTTTTTTCTCTTGCCTGATTTCTCTGGCTAGGACTTCCAATACTATGTGGAATAGCAGTAGTGATAGGGGAGAACCATATCTTGTTCCTGAATGTAGAGTAAAGGCTTCAGTTTTTCACTGTTAATTATTATATTAGCTGAAGATTTGTCATATATTGCCTTTATTATGTTAAGGTATTTTCCTTGTATATCCATTTTATCATAAATAGATGTTGTATCTTGTCAAATTATTTTTCTGTATCTATTGATATAATCATATGATTTTTATCTTTTATTTTGTTTATGTGGTATATCACATTGATCAATTTGTGTATGTTGAACCATCCTTGTGCCCCTGGGATGAACCCCACTTGATTGCGATGTATAATCTTTTTAATGCATTGTTGTATTCAATTGGCTAGAATTTTGTTTAGGATTTTTGCATCGGTATTCGTCAGAGATATTTGTCTACCATATGACCCAGCAATCCCTCCCCTGGATATCTACCAAAAATATCTGAAAACATTTATACATAAAGACATGTGTGCTCCAATGTTCATTGCAGCTTTATTTATAGTGACCAAGACATGGGAACAACCAAAGTGTCCTTCAATCGATGATTAGGTTAAAAAATATGTGGTATATATATACACAATGAAATACTACTCTGCCATAAGAAAAGATGAAATACTGTTATTTGGGACAACATGGATGGATCTTGACATTATTATGCTAAGTAAAATAAGTCAGACAGAAAAAGTCGAGAACCATATGACTTCACTCATAGGTAGGATATAAAATTGAAGGTAACAAAGGAAAAATACAAATAAAAAAACAAAAACTCATAGACAAAGACAACAGTTTAGTGGTTACCAGAGAATAAGGCAGGAGGCGGGTGGTAGATGAAGGTAAAAGGGATCAAATATATGGTGATGGAAAAAGAACTGACTTTGGGCGGTGAACACATAATGCAATATATAGAGGATGTATTACAGAATTGTACACTTGAAACCTATGTAGTTTTGTTGACTATTGTCACCCCAATAAATTTTAATTTATAAATAACACAAAATCATTAAATTAAATTTTTAAAAAATTTAAACAGAAACTATATATTTCTTTAAAAATACAGATTTGGCTAGTAGTCAAGATGGACTAACATGAATCAGATTGACTCAAATTTACTTTCTGACCTTAAACAACTTAGAAAAGCCAACCACATATATAAAACGACAATTTGCAGACAAAATGCAAGACAGGACTGTGATCCATGAAAGAAGAGAAACAAGCAAGATGAGCCCTACTGTTCCTAAGGTGTATATCCTGGGAGGCCGTTACCAGGTTACTATGAGGGGGATAGGAGTAGGGAGTTAAAACAGCTGGGCTGTTTTGCTAAACTGAGGAGACAGAGATGAGAGCCCAGGAAGATCGAGACAGCTAGAATTGGTAGGGTAGCATACAGGAGAGGAGGGAGCTCCACAAAAGAGAGCTCTAGAAATCTGCAGAGGGGTCCTTTTGACTCTGTGGCTGAGATAACTACACAGTAGAGAAAAGCCCATGGAAGGGAGTAGTCAGAACAATTTCCTAAGCACACAGGGCTTGGAATAGTTTGTGTTCCCATTAGCCAGAGAAAAAAGATTTTATAATACATCAAGCATCGAGTAAAATCTTCAAAAGTATATTGACGAAGTAGTGGAGTGACATTAGCTATAGATTAAAGGCCTAACAAAATTAAGAGTATACCAAAAACGTCCCAACTGATACAAAGTAACTTTACTGAACACCTAAATAAAATCCAATAGTATTAAAAGAAAAACAAAGTTCAGCACTAGGAATGTGCAATTTACAATGTTCAGAATCCAATAAAAAAATTGCCAGGACTACAAAACACAGGCAACTCTAACATAATAACAAGAGGAAATATCAATCAATACAAACAGACTCAGAACCAGAGATGACAGAACTAGTGGACAAGGAGGTTAAAACTGCTTCATATTTCAAGAAGGGTGAGAAAATATGAGCATGCTGAGGAGACAAATGGAAGATACACATAAAAAAAGAACCAAACCAAACTTTTATAGATAAAAAATGTATTTCAAGTTTAAAATACACTAGATAAAATTAACATCATATTAGGTACTGCAAAAGAAAAGATCAGTAGATTTGAGGACATCACCATAGAAACTATACAATACGAACATAAAAGAAAAAAAACATCAGTGATCTGTGGAACAATATCAGGCACTCTAACATATATGTAATAGTGTACAAAAGAAGAGGAACAGTGAAGAGAAAAAAATTATTTAAATAAACAATCGCCTCTTTGAAATTTCATGAAAAAATATATAAATCCACAGATCCAAGCTCAATAGATGCCAATCAAAAGAAATACAAAAAAAAAAAAAAAAGCCAGGGCACAACAAAATCAAATGGCAAAACACCCATTGATAAAATCATAAAAACAGCTAGGAGGAAAAAAAGATACATTATGTGTAAAGGAACAAGAATTGAAATGATAACATCCTCATCAAAAACTGTTCAAACAAAAAGACAATGGACATACATTATACTACTAAAAGAAAGAAAGTCACCTAGAATTCTCCAGCCAGAAAAAAAATATCGAACAAAACTAAAGGCAACTACAGCATTTTTTTTTCAGAAATATAAAAGTGGAGAGAATTTATCCCTAGGATCTGCCCTGCAAAAAATGGGAAAAAAAAATGTGAAAGAAATTTCTTTAAGCAGAAGGAAAATGATTCCAGAGGAAATTTTCACTCTACACAAAAGGAATAAAGATCGCCAATGGTAAACATGTAAATAAACAAAAACATACCTTACCTCATATTTAAATCCCTTTAAAAGATCACTGACATTTTAAAGCAAAAATAACAACAGTGGATTCTGTGGTTTATAGCCAATGTAAAAGTAAAATGTATAAATATAATAGTACCAAGGATGGGAGGGAACAAATTGAAGTGTATTTTTGTAATGGTTTTACAGTACAGGGGAAGTGTTATAACAGTATTGAAAGTAGATTGTGATATATTAAAAATATATATTGTAATGCCTAGAGGAATAGAAATAGCTAAGAAACTGGTATTAAAAATAAAGTGGAATTTTTCAATACCAAAGTAATCCAAAGGAAATAATAAAAAAGAAAAAAGGAACAAAGGGAAGAAGAGACAAATAGAAAACAAGTAGCAAAGTGGTAGTTGTAAACACAGCCATATCTCTAATTATACTAAATGTAAAAGGTCTAAGCACAATTAAAATGTAAAAATTGTCAGTTTGGATAGAAAATGAAGCCCCAACTATATGATATGTACAAGAAACCCATTTCAAATATTAAAAACTAACAGGTTAAAATTAAAATGATGGAAAAGATGTAATACACAACAATTAGTCATAAGAAAAGTGGCATGTCTATACTAATATCACAGTAAAAGCAGATTTCAGAAAAGAAAATATTACCAGGGATAAAGAGATTCCTTTCATGATAATGATAAGGAGCTCAATTCCTTAACAGGATAGAACAGTCCTAAATGCTTATGTATCTAATAACATAGCTTTAAAATGCATGAAGCAAAAATGCGTAGTATAGGAAGGAGAAAGAGATAATTCCAAAATTATAATTGGGGCTTTCAGTACTCATCTCTCAATTACAGGAAAATAAGTAGACAGCACATGAATAAGGATATAAAAGACTTGAATTCCACTATAAACTAACTTGGCTTTATTGACATTTATAGAAACTGCACCCCCAAACAGCAGATTAACATTCTCTTTAAGGGCACACAAATCTTTCTCAAAGACAGTGTTTTTTACCATAATATCTTGATAAATAGAAAAAGGTTGAAACATACAAAGGATTTTTCTGACCACAACAGAATTAAACTAGAAATTTTAATAGCAAAAAATTGCTGATATCTCCATATATTTGGATATTAAACAACATATTTATAAATAAGTCATGGATCAGAGAAGAAACCACAAGAAAAACTAGAATATATTTTGAACTGTAAAAATGTTAAAAATACCACGTATCAAAATTTGTGGGACGCATGTAACAAATTCTTTAGAAGGAAACGTCACTGCTTATATCAGAAAAGAAGAAAGGTCTAAAAGCTTTTCACATTAATAAACTATAAAAAGAAAAGCTAATTAAACCCAAAGGAAGCAGAAGGAAAGATGTGAGAAAGATGAAAGCACAAATCAATGAATTAGAAAACAGAAAAACAATAGAGAAAATTAATGAAACCAAAAGAAATGGTCCTAGGAAGTAGGCCGTCCGGGATGTGATTCTAGAACAGGATCCCTCACTGGTCAGGCAATAGGCAGACCCCAGGAAGATAAGAGTGTGGTGATAACCCCTTGGGTATGCTGTCACATTACAATTACAGTGACTCTTACCTGGGCTGAACTGGGATGGGGCATAGGTGGAAGGGGAAGCATAGATGATTATTCGGTTATTCTGGCACTGGAGCCTTTTTCACTCATTTGTATTTTCTTATTTTTCTATGACTAACAAATTACTTTTCTAGTTAAAAACAACAGCAACAACATATTTTAAAGAAAAAAATGCATATCCAAGATTTAGCAGCATCAGGGATAGGCACCACGAAGAAACCTCAAAGAAACCAACACCTAAATATCAGAATCATTGCATTTTAAACCCAAAGTACTTCAGGGATAAACCAAATCAAGTAGTTTATTTTACAGATTAAGAAATATAGAAATAAATACAGAACTAAAGAGGATTTTCCAGGGTCACACTAAAGTTGGTAGAACTAAAGCTAAAACTAGAACTAACAGTGACCAAAATTTTCGAACTATAAATAAGAACACATGATCTGACTTGGCATCAGTTTCAGGAGAAAAAGATCATCTGAAAAATAAAATTTAGAGGTTAAAATTTAGAGGTTAAAAAAAACAACTGTCATCATCAGACCATTTAGATAATTTATGGAGTTTTAATGGGATGTAATGTTTAAAATTGGGACTGTTTGATTTGTATTGTAAAGCACATAAAATGTTCTCTGGTGTAATCCCACCCCCAAAAAGCTTTATAAAAAAAAAAAATACTGAAGGGTGGCAGGATGGTTCAGTTGGTTAGAGCACTAGCTTCGAACAACAGGGTTGCCGGTTCGATTCCCACATGGGCCAGTGAGCTGCGCCCTCCACAACTAGATTGAAGACAACAAACTGCCACTGAGCTTCTGCCGTGGCGACAGGAGGGCTCAGTTGATTAGAGTACCAGCTCTCAACAACAAGGTTGCTGGTTCAATTCCTGCATGGGATGGTGGGCTGTGTCCCCTGCAGATAAGACAGAAAAGAGCAACTGGACTTGGAGCTGAGCTGAAGGACAAGACATTGGAGTTAATGGGCCCTGAGAAACACACTGTTACCCAATAGTCCCCAATAAAAAATAAATACATAAATAAATCAAATAAAAATATTGAGCCTGAATAATTTTTTACACATGATTCTCACATCCTTCCTCCTTCAATTCAATTATAAATCACTAAAAGGTAGGGATTTTCTCTTAGCTTGATCACCTCCCTGCAAAAATCCTCCATAGATATTCACTTAATATTTGTTGATTTTGCTTCTGTATAAAGGCACAGAGCACTGAAAGGAGGAAGTATCAAAGAAAAAGTAGAAGCATGAGTATCTACTTTCACTGTGATCCCAACTTTCCTACTAAATGTCTCATGAGAATTATTAGAGATTATGTACTTGAGAGATAGCTAAAACTTTTTGGGGAAAGCTATGAGTAACATCTCAGGCCTTGCTATCTCTGTGTGCTCTCTGGAAAGAGTGTGCTCTAAGCACATCCGCTGGCCCTACAAGGCCATGTTGACACTGGCCCTTAGTAGGATGTATTGTCCCTTTTTTACACTCTCTGCCAATAATCCTCCCCACCAAGGATAATTGAGGGGAATGGTTGCCCTGTCCAGCACACAGCGGTTCTCAGCAGTATGGCCACCCATATGCAGCTTGTCATGGACACTGAAGCTGGCATGCACCCTCATTCTGCTCTTGTTAGCATGCTGACAGAACTACAAGGATCATGATTTATTCAAGCTAAGCCCAAATCCTTCACGAAAAAAAAAATGTGCCTGGCTAAAAGGGAAGAAGAAAGGATAGAGTTAGAGTTCCCACACAAGACTCCTTACAATTTAAATTCTGACTGCAGCTTTATCAATCTCAAGTGAAAACATAAAAAGAAACAGAAAGAGGAAGGGGAAAATCAAACTCAGACAGAGCATGGCAAATTGGAAAAGAAATCTGCAACATGGAGTCCCCAAAGAAAATGAGCTTAATTATTCCATGGGCATCCAATACATTCAGTGCATATTAATTGACTTTACTGCTAATAAAACTAAATGGACTTGAACATTTCTATACAACCAGTACATTGTATAGAGCATTTATTTTCAGTGGTATTTTGATAGCAGTTCAGCTCTTATCTTACATGTTAGAAGACATTCTCTTTTGATATTTAAAATACACAAGGAGAATATTATACTTAAACATCTGTGGGGAAAGGTATAAATGAAGAAAATCAAATATAAATTATTATGTAATTTTTTCCAAGTCTGTAATACTATATTCTGCCTCTATACATTCCTTTGTAGCGCTATGTAGACTTTAAATTCATTTTGACAAATATGTTTGAAGATAAAATTCTGTGCTGTTCCAGAAAAAAAATAATTTTAACAAATGAAGTTACAAGGAAACTAGTAACTAATTAACTGATAATTAAGAGAATCTAACACGGAGAAGATTTCTAGTAATTATACTGGGTTTCTTGAAATGGGCTGAAATGAAATGGGCTTCATCACTGAGCAGCCCTGGAAACTCTCAGCTGGAAGGCAGGTGATCAAGGAAGCTAGAAAGGAGATTCCTGTACTGGAGAGAAGGTTGGGTTAGGTGATTCCACAGGTCCCTTCCAAACATAACACTTGTATTATGTATTTGAATTGCTAGTTAAGGTTCCATGGAAATTAAGACAGAATGTAACCTAATTGTTTAGCGGTTGTCACCCTTGGGCAATGAAGAACCCGACGACATCTCACCTCCTTTGTACGGAGTACTGGTTGGTGGTAGGATCCACTCCTGTGATTGGATAAGTCTATGGAACTTGAGACACAGGGTCCCTTGTCTGCTATATCCAAGTTGGCTGTTAACTGCAAAGACATTCATGTATCCCCTTTCTTTCTGCTGAAGAGCTCACCTACGAATTCCACTGATGAAAGACATGCAAACATCAACTCTCTAAGAGTCCTCCATACAGAAACCAAGTGGACCTTATCCCTGCTGCCTGTGGTGATGACATTTTACTTCAAGTGTCCTTCTTAGTTCTCTAAAACTGACTTCTTGGGGTCACTTGGAGAGTGGAAATCTCAGACACAATAAAACCAGCGTAGCTGCAGTCTCAATATAGGAAACAGCCCTGGAGGACACACGCTGAGAGAGGCAGCCAGGGATGCCGTGGAGGGTTGTGCCCTTGGGCACTACACAAGTCTCCATATTCAAGAGGCAACAGTCCCATCACAGACAGCTTTAGCATTTTGAACCATTGTCAGATTTTTGTCATAATTTATTGATTCCAAAAACAGATAATTTGTCTATTTATTATGATAATTTTCTAGCAGTTGGCAGCACTGTATCTTGTTCTAACACAATCACTATGTTGCAATTTGCAACCATTCCCTGACAAAAGGGACACACAAGTTTGATAATCAAAAGAACTTGTCGATCAAATATCTAAAATAACCTGTGTTTTCACACAATGAATTACATTTTTGCCTAGTGTATTGAGAGGTAAGTATCTGAAAATGTGAGCCCAGAAGTCCTCTGTTGGTGTTCGTGCACAGCTTCAATGTGATGCTGTGTAATGTAGATTATAATATGAATGTGCTATTTGTTTACTGTATCGGAATAGTATTAGTCCGATAACTTAAAGCTATGAATACTTTCAGGATGATGTCAATCACTATGGAACAACAAATCTTTATTTCCCCATTAATAATACACAAAGTAGTATTACTTAGACATAAGTTAGAGATTACTATGTAATCATTCATTTAATATGGCAATTGATTATTTTTTGTTATGGAAACTGTGGCAGTACAAAAATTAACTCCTGTTAAAATACTGTAGCCTCCTGCTACAAAAGATATTATTTAATGCTATATGCGAAATGTGCAGGAAGCAAAATTTAGTCAACATAACACTTGTATCACGTGTTGCCCTTGAAAGAATTAAGAAATTCTTTGAAGAAACATGAAGCAATACCACTTACTAAAATTATATCATTAATGTTGAACTGATGGCAGTTTCTGGACTCTGATACCAACTTCTCCAACATCGAATTCCCAGAAAAAAAGAGGAAGGTTTATTTCACCCATAAATCTCACTACCAGCTTACGTACGATCCAAAACTAAATTTCAAAAGCAATTATTTCCTATTTTGACTATAACAATATTGTGTTTAAAAGGCTATGAAGACTATTGTGGCCTTTTCATTGCTCTAGATATTTGATACTGAAAGTGTAGTCCATGGACTAGCAACGTGAACTAACAAATAGTTACCTGGGAGATTCTTCGAATTGCAGAACTGCAGGCCCCACCAGACTTATCGAATTAGAATCTGCATTTTAATGCAATCTCCAAGAAATTCAAATGCACGCTACAGTTTGAGAAGTACTCCTCCAGATGACATATACAATTTGAAAATTATGATGAATGTGAATAACTACAACTTTGTGAAAAAAAAAAATTACAGTTTATATTGACTGATGACCATAGTAAGAAATATGATAGTGTTGTGATATCAATAACTTTAAGTTGATTTTGAAAAATAAGTTATAGCTCTCCTTAAAATATTACATGTCCCTGGTGATTAGTAATGTCATACATCTTTTAAACCAGGCACAGAAGGACAAATAGTGCATGATCCCACATATATGAGGCATTCAAAATGGTCACATACATCGAAGCAGAGAGTAGAATGGTGGTTGCCAGGGACTGAGGGGAGGGGAAATAGGGAATTGCTATTAAACAAGCACAAAGTTTCGATTGTGCAAGATGATTAAATTCTAGAGAGCTGCTACTCAATGTTGTGCTTATTGTGAACAATACTGTATTATACACTTATAAATTTGTTAAGAAGGTAGATCTTATGTTAAGTGTTCTTACCACAATTGTTTTTAAAAAGTTGTATAACAGCATGGATAGTATAGTCAGACTTTTCTTTGAAAGCTATTATATATTCAAAAATCAAATACAGAGAGTGCCAAAAAAAGTATACGCATTTTAAGAAAGGAAAAAAGTGTATTAAAATTGTAATATTCTGTCTGACTTATTTCACTTAGCATTATGCTAAGTGAAATAAGTCAGACAGAAAAAGCAGAGAACCCTATGATTTCACTGATATGTGGTATATAAACCAAAAACAACAAAAGAACAAGACAAACAAATGAGAAAGAAAAACTCATAGACACAGACAATAATTTAGTGGTTACCAGAGGGTAAGGGGGTGGGGGGAGGGAGATGAGGGTAAGGGGGATCAAATATATGGTGATGGAAGGAGAACTGACTCTGGGTGGTGAACACACAATGGGATTTATAGATGATGTAATACAGAATTGTACACCTGAAATCTATGTAAATTCACTAACAATTGTCACCCCAATAAATTTAATTAAAAAAAACTATAAACAAGAAAAAAATTGTAATACTCAATATATACCGATAACAAAAGATGAACACAAGTCACATTTGACTTCTGCAATTACAAGCGATGCTCAAAGTGGTTACCATCAGAATCTAGACACTCTGAGTACAGCAAACTACTGCTTGAACAACGTTGACCAAAGTGTCCACTTGTATATATTTTTTTGGTACCCCTGGTACATATGTATGTAAGACAATATACTTTCAGCAATAATTTATCAGACACATGCAAATACTTTTTATAGCTCTAAGGACATATTTAACTTTTCCAATATTAGTCACCAGTGGAGAAAATGTCTTCTTAAAAATTAAAATGCATAAACTCCTTAAGGCCTAAAATGTCACAAAAGAGATGTCATACAAGTCTAGGAACTATTTCTATAGCAAAGGAGATATTGGAGAAAGTAAGCATTCAATCTGCCATAAGTAATTTAATTTCTATGAAAGATGTGTGTTTTGAAACAGATTTTTCTATCCCAGTGGCCATTTTTCCAAAGTGTGATTAAGAATTCAAAACATTGATTACTTTATGTTAATTAATCAATTTGCATAGCTGTTAAAGAATGGCTTTAGGTTTGTGATTTTTTTTTTTGGTCATTATTAAGGAAGATGCACTTCTTTCTATTAGGTTGGTGCAAAAGTAATTGCAGTTTTTGCAATTATTTTTAACTGTTTAAACCACAATTACTATTGCACCAACCTAACAAATTTGTCCAAAAGCACCAAAAGGGCAGTAGAGCCTTGGAGGTAGCATAGCAACAGGAGATAGCAGTGAAGAAAAGTTAAGAGCCAATATTTGGACCAAAGTTTGCTATCTGGTCCCACAGCTATAAGCTGAGTGATCTTGGGTACATGCCTTCCCCTCTGTGCCTTAGTTTCCTCATCTGCAATATGGACTGATACAGTTTAAGTAATTGTTACATATAGAGCAGTTAGTGCCAGGCACACAGGAGGTGCTCAGTAAATATTAGCTATTGCTAGTATTATCTTTAGTATAATATGAAGTGTATATCACAGTTCTTAAACTCTAATAAGCATGCAACATAGTATCTGTTACTATTATTAGAATCATTCCATTCCAGCAAACTAAAGGAAAATGAGAGGGGGAAAGAACCTTCTCATTGAACATTTGGTGTGAACCTGGCATGCCACTGATCGCAGTCATGAAAGGATCGTTTTTTGTTTTGTTTTGTTTTTCATTCTTCTGAGTCAGGAATATATTATGAATACAGTTAGCTTTTCTTCTTAATACCCATCTTGCTTCTGTTTTTAAAAAAGTTTAGTTCACTCATAATTATTCCAATCATTAAAAAGCTAGATGCTTAAGGTACTCTGGTGAATAATACATGATTCCTGATCCAAAGACTCTCCCATTAATGGAGGTAATTATTAGTGTGGATAACAGCACAGTCGCTAAATCATCAGTAACTTTTTCTAACCACCAGCGCAGACTTTAAAGTCCAGAAACAGACTGATCAAGTAGAAAAAGACTAGCTCTAGGAATTATCTCTACTAACTAAATTCTTTGATCCTTTTCCTATTGTTGACCCATCTCTGGTACTACAACTTGTGCAAACGATGTTTTTCGGAAAGAAAACTCAAATCTTGATTGACAGATTGCATTAGAAGTGGTATTCTGGTGTCCCTTTTAGTCTACAGGGACTATTAAGGCTGACAAAGATTTCTAGAGGTTTTAGCTAGTGGAAACATTGCTACACTGACTGTATTATCATAATAAAGTGACACGTACTATTTTCCCACTGAACGAGGCTGCACGTCCCTGCACCCACACTCTAGGATCTCAAAGTCCATGTCATCACCAGAGAGCCAGGGCAAAAATTCTTCAGTAATGAGCTGTCTCCACATCCCAACAGAGTGACATGACCAGAGGGCTTTCAGAAGAAGCTTCTCTGGGTTCATTTGCCTGGACCATTTAAGCAAAACAGCTACTGAGGTATCGTGGCTACTGTAACTGTAGTGAATAACCAGAAAGAGATACGGACTTGGAATCCTTCAGGGGCAGGCACCTCTTAGCCCCCAGAACTGACACATCTCTGATATATTCCCAGAGAAACTCTGTAGGTATCCATGACCATCCACCCTCGGGGCTGGTGTCTGCCTCGATGTCATGAGCCAGGCCGCTCCAGGAGTCCCTGGGCAAGCATCAAAATACCACTTCAGGGCACCAAATGTCATTTTGTTGTCTCACGAAGGCTCATATGCTTTTGGAGTTTTCTTTAACTTTTTTCCAGTGGTTAAAATAATGATATTCTGACCGCTTCATTTGTTCTACTCCCAAGAGCAGACTAACTTAATTTGTTTCACCATTATGCTTTTTTTTTTAAATTAAATTTATTGGGGTGACAATTGTCAGTAAATTTACATAGATTTCAGGTGTACAATTCTGTATTACATTGTCTATAAATCCCATTGTGTGTTCACCACCCAGAGTCAGTTCTCCTTCCATCACCATATATTTGATCCCCTTTACCCTCATCACCCACCCCCCACCCCCTTACCCTCTGGTAACCACTAAATTATTGTCTGTGTCTATGAGTTTTTGTTTCTCATTTGTTTGTCTTGTTCTTTTTGGTTTATATACCACATATCAGTGAAATCATAGGGTTCTCTGCTTTTTCTGTCTGACTTATTTCACTTAGCATTATACTCTCAAGATCCATCCATGTTGTCACAAATGCTCCTATATCATCTTTCCTTAACGCCAAATAGTATTCCATTGTGTATATGTACCACAACTTCTTTATCCATTCATCTATTGAAGGACATTTTGGTTGTTTCCATGTCTTGGCCACCGTAAACAAAGCTGCAATGAACATTGGCGTACACGTGTCTCTATAGAGAAACGCTTTTATATTTTTGGGGTAGATACCCAGCAGAGCAATTGCTGGGTCATATGGTAATTCTATTCGTAATTTCTTGAGGAACCTCCACACTGCCTTCCATAGCAGCTGCACCAGTCTGCATTCCCACCAACAGTGTATGAGGGTTCCTTTTTCTCCACAGCCTCTCCAACACTTGTTACTATTTGTTTTGTTGATGATAGCCATTCTGACTGGGGTGAGGTGATATCTCATTGTGGTTTTCATTTGCATTTCTCTGATGATTAGCGATGTTGAGCATTTTTTCATATGTCTATTTGCCATTTGTATATCCTCTTTGGAGAAATGTCTCTTCAGGTCCTCTGTCCATTTTTCAATTGGGTTGTTTGTTTTTTTGTTGTTGAGTTTCACGAGTTCCTTGTATATTTTGGATTTAGCCCCTTATCAGAGGAACTGTTTGCGAAAATCTTCTCCCATTCAGTTGGTTGCCTCATTATTTTGTCAATTGTTTGTTTCTTTTAGCTCACCTTTTGGGTCAGTGGGAATGTCACAGGCAAAAGAAGCAGACTTGACGGAGTGGGGATAGTGGTTGTAGATGAGCAGTAATGAACAAGAAATGAGCTCTGCATGTGTTATGGACTGAATATTTGCAAGCACACACACACACACACACACACACACACACACACATCCCCCTCCCCACCCCACAGAAAAAATTCATATGATGAAGTACTAGGCCCCAGTGTGATGATATTTAAAGACGGAGTCTTTGGGAGATAATTAGGCTTAGAAAAAGTCATGAGGGTAGGGCCTTCATGATAGGTTTAGCTTCTCTCTCTCTCTCTCTCTCTCTCTCTCTCTCTCTCTCTCTCTCTCTCTCTCTCTCCCTCCCTCCCTCCTTCTTTCTCTGTGTGTGTGTGTGTGTATGTGTTCACTTATCATCAAGAAAATGTGAGCACATGGAGAAAAGGCTGCCATCTGAAAGCCAGGAAGAGAGTCAGTCCTCTCTAAGAACTGAATTGACAGGCACCTTGATCTTAGACTTCCCAGCCTCCAGAAGTATGAGAAATAACTTTCTGTTATTAAGCCACCCAGCCACTATTTTGTTATGGTAGTTTGAGCAACTACTAGAGTGTAGAATAGACCCAAAGCTATTGATCTGAATATTGTAAATCTTCCATATTCTGGGTCCTCCATTAGCACTGGAGCATATCAGGAATTATTCTGTTTTGCTCATGTATTCATAAGTAAAGGCTTACTGAATTATGAAATCAAAACTATACTTAGAAATGCTTGTAATTCACACTTTTATTAAAAGACTATGTTATATCAAAATGGAATTTTCTTAGAAATTTTAAGCTGTGCAGTCATCATAAATTTAAGCATAAGCATGTTTCATGACTCACTAGGAGATCAGCCATAAGAATCTAATGCATCAAAAGTGCAAATGTAATATCAATTTAACTAAAACAAATTATTTGCAATCATTCAACAAATTTAAGGAAATTCTTTCTAGCTGAACGTGGTGCTATGTGCTGTCTGTGCAAAGGTGGATGGAAAAATAAAAAATCAGGTGAAAAGCAAGGCATGGGCCCCAGTCTTAATGGACCTAACTCCTGACATCAAAACCCCCATATAATGCTCACCTGAATAAGCTTCTAATAATTAATTTGCCTGTGTCCGTTACAGATATATTCATTATTGACTCCATATTTCAAATTCTCATGCCTATAATGTTAATTGTGACTTCAAATCCACAGTGTGAAAGAGATTCACATAGCGAGCATTTTTCAAGTGTAGAGATAGGAATCAATTTGATTTTCAGAGTTAATACAGCCTAGTAATGTGTGCGAAAAAGAAGGAGAAAAGGTTGAGCTCAAAAGTTTTTCACTTAGACACAAAAACAGACTATTCAGAGGCTCACAGGCTGCATTCAATGTTCTCTGTTGAAGATAATGAGACACCATCTGCCTGACACTAATTTACAGTTTTATGTAGCTGGGAAAAGAATGATCAAATATCCATCCAGAGGTAGGTATACCATCTATTTTTCTATAGTGCATAATACAAATGCATACATTTCTTTCAGAAACTAAATAGAATTTTTTTATGAGAAGACATACACTTTTTGAATTTATTTAATCTCTTAATAACATCTTCTAGCAGGGAAAACGTATTTTCTACTTCAAAGAATATTAGACTTGAGAGCTTATCCACAACTATTTCACATTTGTTTAAAAAAAAAGAAAAAGTAAACTTTAGTGTCATTTCCACCCATGCCTAGAGGAGAATGAAAGTGCCATAACAGCAGCTAAATGGGTTAGGATTGAGAGAAATATTCCCCCCACCAGGACTGGGTGAACTCATGCCTGTGGGATCAAAAGCAGGTTTAGGAGACCTAATATTAGTCACAGCTAATCTCCCATTGTGAAATATATTCTTGTTCAGACTTTTCATGCCCTAAAAGTATACAGGGGACTATTACATTAAAAAAAAAAAGAAAATGAGAGGGGTGACGTCATAGGAATGGCGGCAGCGGGGCGCACTTTCTGAGTTCTCCTCCGGATCTTATTACAAATGGAACATATAACCCATCAAAGAACTCTTTGCTAATCACACAGAACAGATAAGAGACTCGTGGAAGGATTACTTGAAGGTGCGCAAATTGGGCGAGCAGGGAAAGAAGGAAGGAAGCAGAGTGGAAATGCGCCGTCCAGGGGTGGGATCACGGCCAGCAGCTGCTGCTGCAGCGGCAGCGTTAACCCGCAGCTCTAAAGACGCAGGGGTCCCCAGGGCGGAAAACAGAATACAAAAGCCAGGAGGTGGGCTCTTTCCCTGCGTCCCACAGCTGATTGCTCCCGCTGGGGATGCAGCTTGGTGGGCCCTAGGGCAGACAAAGAACACAGACTCCATGCCTGGGCCCCTCCCCCTGCTCTTCCAATCCTGCCCCCGCCCTTCCAGAGACTTAAACTGGCCCCTGAACTGAGGAATAGTGTCAGATTACAGAGGAGCCTTAGTGCTCAGGCTCTGGGAAGACTGACAGGCAGCTCTGACCCAGGGAAGAGGCTGGGAAGACTGTGATTTTGGCTGGGCTAGGAGAGAAGAGACTCCTCCACCCCCAGCCACCACCGTTTCTGGCCTGCAGGAAGAGTGTGACTGCAGCTGGGCTAGAAGAGAGAAGATCCCTCCACCCCCCACCCCCCACTCTTTCTGGCCTGCCTAGGGTGGGGCAAGTGCAACTGCGGAGGCACTCCCAGGGATCAGCGGTAAGCAGCAGATGAAGTGCCCTAAGACTCAGGAGAACTGGACACAGGGCTTGTATTGCTACTTTCAGTGTGCATATGTGCAGGCAAGGGCAGAAACTGCACTGACTTTATAAAAACTATCATCCAGACCCCCCAGCCCCACACATTTAAATCTACAGTCCCAAAGTCACCCTGGGCACCAGGTGACTGGGTTCTGCCTGCACAATAGGCAGGGGACTCTCTGGTACAGCAAAGGACAACCTGGAGATTACTTGGTGGGCTTAAGCCAAGACTGGCGCTGCTTTTTGTTTTGTTTTATTGTTTTGTTGTCTTTATATCTTTGATATCTTTGCCTGTGTTGAGTGGGGGTTATCGGGTGTTTTTACATGTGAATGTATTTGATTTTTTTCTTTGTTGTTGTTGTGCTTGGTGATTTGCTTTGTTCTGAAATTGCCCTACCAGGGCCCAGCTTAAGAGGCACAAGATTCAACATATCCAGAATCCAACTCCAGACCAAACCAGAGTACTACCGTGTTTGACCTACAAGTCACACACCCAGAGGGAATTCTCTGAAGGCACAAGAGAAGGATTCGTGGAAGGATTACTTGAAGGTGCACAAATTGGGCGAGCAGGGAAAGAAGGAAGGAGAATCCTTCCTCTATTGAGAGGCCAAACCACATTTAAGAGGTCAACCCTCACACAGCAGAACACCCTGCTGGTGGGCAGAGCCAAGTCTCACAACTAGTCAGCCTAGGAGTTAACTCCACCTACTCAAAAGTAAAAAGCAATTAAAGATCTTCTTTAACAGGACAATATACACAACACAAGAGTGTTGAAGAGAAAAAGCAAGGGATTGGGAAAATATTTGAAATCAAAAGATATCTCGAGAAAACGAAAATGAAAACACAACGACCCAAAATCTATGGGATGCCGCGAAAGCAGTCCTAAGAGGGAAATTCATAGCATTGCAGGCCTACCTAAAGAAACAAGAAACATCACTAATCAACAGTTTATCTTCATACTTAAGGGATCTGGAAAAAGAACAGCAAAATAAGCCCAAAGGGAGCACAAGGAAGGAGATAATAAAGATGAGAGCAGAAATAAATGAAATAGAAACCAGAAAAACAATACAAAAGATCAATGAATCCAAGAGTTGGTTCTTAGAGAAGATAAACAAAATTGACAAACCTTTAGCCAGACTCATTAAAAAAAAGACAGAGAGGACCCAAATTAATAAAATCAGAAATGAAAGAGAAGTAACAGACACCGCAGAAATACAAAAAATTTTAAGAAATTACTATGAGCAACTATATGCCAACAAATTTGACAATCTGGAAGAAATGGACAATTTTCTAGAGGCGTACAACCTTCCACGCCTAACTCAAGAAGAAACAGAAAACCTGAATAGACTGATTACCACCAGGGAAATTGAATCAGTAATCAACAATCGCCCAACAAACAAAAGCCCTGGACCAGAGGGCTTTACAGGTGAATTTTACAAAACGTTCAAAAAAGAATTATCACCTATTCTCCTCAAGCTCTTCCAAAAAATCCAGAAGGAGGGAAGACTCCCAAACACTTTTTAGGAAGCCACTATCACCCTGATCCCAAAATCAGACAAAGACACCACACAAAAAAATAAACTACAGGCCGATATCTCTAATAAACATAGATGCAAAAATCCTCAACAAAATATTAGCAAACAGAATTCAGCAATACATTAAAAAATCATACACCAAAAAAAAAAAAATGACTTCAGATAGTGACTGATTTCAGAACAGTTCAAAACTAAAGTGTGTGACATAAACTTTTATTTACCTATAAAAGGCAGGAAGTAAAGCTGTAAATGGCTTTACTCCTCTAGAACTATTTCCTCATATGCAAATGGTGTCCAGAAGCTGTAACAGCTCTAGGATACTATAATATCTTGCGAAAGTAGTTTGTTGTCAGATGGGATAACATCAAACAAACAAACAAAAAATCAAACAAACTAACCAAAAAACACCATGTGAAGGGCAGGTTATAAAATTCACCACAGAGCCTAGCACAACACCTGATGATCAGTAACACCACACAGTTATTTGTGAGTTTGAGTTATTAGCTTTGTTGAGATAAAGGACATCTTTTATTCTGATTACTATGGTACTGCAAACAGAATTCTAATATCATTGAAGTTGTTGAGATCAAATACAGTCATAGGTTTTTGGAATTTGTTCTTAATTCTGACTTTGGTTATTCCTTTCTCTGTACTATCCTCTTACCTTATACATACAGAGGGTGCAAAAAAAAGTATATACATTTAAGAAAGGAAACAATTGTATTAAAATTGTAATAATACATAACGATAACAAAAGATGAATACAAGTCACGTTTGACTTCTGCAATTACAAGAGATGCTCAAAGTGGTTACCATCAGCATCCAGACTCTTCTGATTACGGCAAACTACTGCTCGACTTGTTGCTGTACAAGGCCTCCCAGATTTTCCCTTGTACACGTCACACACAGCACCATGCATCTCAAACTTATCATGAATTCATGCAATTGTAAGGCATGTTGGAGGTTCTGTTGCATACTCATGCCTCCATTGTTGCTGTACTTTCACAACATTCTCGAATTTCAAAGACCATTCTTTCAAAATGGTCTTGTGCTCCTCAAACAACCATGGTTCCGCCATTTTCTTTGTCCTGCCTGTTGCATGGTGCTAGCATTCATTGGATTAATGCCATCTTTTGAGCAAATGTCATACACATTGCTGCCATAATTCAATTAAACTTCAAAAAGTAAAACAGATAACATCTCTCAACATTTTCTTGGCACCTCCAATATTATATCATCTCACTGCTCATGTCATCTTAAAATTCTATGTGCCGTGGTGTTTATTTCTGTGCTAGTAGTACCAGCAGAGCAGCTATCTATCCAAAGTAGCCATTCAATAGCAGTTTGTTGATGAGAGCCCCTCCAAGATGTATAATCCATTGCTCTTCCACCTTTCTCTGTCCCTTGCTCTTTTCATATCCTCATTTCCCAATATATCCAGTTTATATTCCAAGGTTCAGCATTATAATTACTATGGTGTACACACTCTTAGCTATCCCAGCCTTCTGTCACTTTGTTTTACCTTTCTGGCAAATTCCAACCTGCTTATATCTAACTTTCCATCCACTGCTCATCTGCACCTGAGTATTAATAACTAAATATGTATAAACTACATAAAATGTTCAAAATACTGAATGGTCTCTTTTTAAGCTCAAAATCAATAACCTCAAATGATTCCATAGTTTCACCCAGGAACCCTATTGCATTTTTCCAGAATATTCACTCTGCAACCCTTCTAGATGATTATATACCCCTTCTTCTCTGTCTCATTAAGATAAAGATAAGATAAACTTTGTTCCTATTCAGAAAATAGAAGCAATCAGAAGAGAACTTCTACAAAATTCCATCACATCTACCCAACCATTGCTTCTAGCTCTACCTTTCCTTCTGTTACCTTTAGGAATGGACTGTCTTTCCTTGTATCAAAGCCAATCTTCCACTTGTACACTAGGTTCCATCCCCTCTTACATAATCAGGGACATTTCTTTAGGAATTGTTTCTTCTCTCCCCAGTTCTTTCTTCTCCACTATTTTGTTTCCATTTGTACACAAACATACCATTATTTCTTTATCTTAAATAGAAACTTTCCCCCCATCTCTTATACCACTTCCTCCTCTAGCTACCATTGCTCTTCTACCCTTTGCACAAAAATACCTCTAATGAGTAGTATATACTTGCTGTTTCCAATTCATCTCTTCCAATTCTCTCTGAAACTCACTCCAAATCATACTTTTATCCCCACCACCATTTCCCCCATGACCTCCATTTGGCTAAATCCAATCAGCCATTCTCAGTTCTCATCTTACCTGAACTATCAGAGTTAGACACAGTTGATTACTCCTTCTGAGACACATTTTCTCCACTTGGCTCCAGGACTCACACATTCCTTTCTTTCCACCTACATTCATGAACATTTCAAAATCTCCTTTGCTGTTTCTTGTAAATCTCAACTGCTGAACAATGGAATACCGTAGACTTCTTAGGCTTCTTCTTTTTGCTATCTACACTCACTCTGTTGGTGATCTCATCCAGTGTCATGTCTTCAAATACCATCCACAAAAAGCAATGACTCCCAAATTTATGTCTCCAGCACAGACCTCTCCCCTGAACTCCACAGTCATATGTCCTACCCTCTACCTCAACCTCTCCATCAGATGTCTGCCCAGGATCTAAAATTTAACCTGTCTAAAGGCAAACTCTTGGCCTTTTTCCCAAGCACCTGTTTCCAACAGTTTTCTATCTCAGTAATTATATTCTTTCACTTCCTCAGGATAAAAAATCTTAGACATCCTTGACTCTCATACCCACATCTAATCTATCGGTCAATCCAGTTGATTCTACCATTAAAATCTCCCCTCTCTCTCTCTCATCACAGAGATAATCTAGATATTATTTCATTATAAGATCTTAGCAACTTAATATGCTGCCTCCAGTGAGTATTTCCATCTTAAAAGGGCACCACAGAAACCACAGAAAGGGAAGTGCTTTTCCCAAGAGAATATTAAAGTCACGTGAGAGGAAAGATGTTTTTATATGGGGAGAGTTGTTTTGAGAGTTTTCAGTAATCATAGCAGGAACTATCTTCTCAACACTCCGCTTGTTTCCCATTTTAGCAGTTAGCTGTCCTGTCTCTTCTGAGTGGGTGGTAGTAGCAGTAGTAAGAAAAACTGTAACAGCTAATATTTTGTTGTTTATTAATATTAATAGCTAACATTAATTGCACACTGATCTAGGTATTTTGCATGTATTGTCATGTAATCCCCATTATTATCCCCAATTTAAAGATGAAGCTATTCAAGCACAACAAGGTTAAAAGAAAGCACCCAAAGAGTTGGGATTAAATCCAGAGAGTAGAAACTGCGAGACCATGACTGCTAAGAATTAGTGGCCACAGACCCACAGGAAAGAGCAACCAGCCATGTGTATATGTGGCACCCAGCACTACACCTTTAACTAATTGCAATCCTGCCAAAGCCACCAGAGACATCCAGTGCATCTCTCCAACCTCTCCTCCCACCCAGCGCCCGGGGCCTGCCTTCGTACTTCTTAGCTTCTCCAACTGCCCAAAGCTCAATAGCACTACATTCTACCCCTTCTCTCTCCTATCTTCCTTTCTGCCTCCTCTGCACCAGCTCTGCTCCTTAAAAAGGAAACAAACTGAAGTACTGGTGTTCCTATCCTGTGACATTCTAGGTGAGAGCTGATTAATCTAATTAACGCTTTCATGCTTTTGTTGCAACCACTGTAAAAGTTCATACCAAAACATAACTATTTTCCATTTCATAAATACTCAAGATGTGAGAGTCTATGAAAAGTGGAAATTGTGCTTTCAGAAAGCAATCTGTTTTGGAATCCAGCTTCAAAGAAGTTTAAAGATAAGAAAATCTTAGTGGTCACCTAGGCCAGCCTCCTTATCACGGAGCCCATGCACCTCTAGTGACCTGGCAAAATACACAACTACTTTGTTCCAGCAGGCGAACCCAGATTTTCTGACTTCCCATTTGAGTTATTCAGCAAAAATTTAACAGGTACTTTTTTATGTGTCAGGTATGGAGAACAATAGGGAACATAAAATTTAGTGCTCTTTCTACTCTTTTTTCCTTGGTTAGATTCAAGTTCTAAGTGTTTGTTTTTATGCTGAGGGCATCCTTAGCTGCTAAAAGAAATCGTGATGTCTTCAGAGTCACAGCAAGAAAGCTGAAAAGCGCAATGTTTCTTTTTCCCTTATCATAAAATGGAGTTAGATTTTAATGTGAACTGTTGGAGCCAGCAAGAACTTTATAAAATATTTATTTATATACCCATAATATAATCCAAACCTCCTTATTTTACCAGAAAAATCAATTGGAATCAGTGAGGCTACCTGGTTTTACCCTCATTCTACCACACCTGAACTTTCTATCTTCTTCTGGTTGGAAGCATAACAAAACATTCAAAAGAAAACCAAAGTACTGCAAAATTCCAAAATGCCATGCTTCTCAATCACAGATACTGTTTTGCAACTCCCATCTGGGGAATAAGGATGAATCAGAAGAGAGATAGGCGTGAGGAATCTACATATCTTCCTCCTTTTACAACAACATTTTTATGCCATCTGATAAAGGAAAGATATGAAAAAATAGAACCAGTATTAATGAACCACTGCCTAAGCAAATGGCCGGCATGACACACTCTAAATGATTTTTGCTGGCAACTCTCTGAAGTTATGTGATCTTTTAACCTAGAATTGGATGTTGTTTCTGAGCTGTGGAAAATCTAACACAACCCTGACTCCGCGATAAAGATTCCAGATGGAAGCAAGCTTTTCCTGCACCCCTGGTCAATGCTGACACCCAAGGATAATCATGCCACAATGTATATTTTCTTAGTGAACAAAAACCTGTAATATGTCCAGTTCTCTTTTTGTTGTTTTTTTTAAATATGCAGCTAGCCATAGATTTCGACATTGTTTTCAATAGAGCATTATCACGGCTTCTTGCCTGCTCCTTGAAAACTGACTCTTCTTCATTATTAGCTGGTATTTAGTGACGAAAATTCAATGTGTACTGTATGCCACATACATAGATTTGACAGTCCCCAGCATATCAGAGATGCCTCAGAGTGGAAAAATACCTTACTGAGGGGTTAAAGCCGTTCTCCAGTCATTTCACAATCTATGTGATGTTCAGGAGAGCCTAAACGAAAACATGAATAATGTTTTTTAATATACTAAAGGCTGCTGTAAGCTGTTTTTCTCCATGCTTAAACCAAAGCACAATAGGAGTAAGTGTTATATGCAATTCAAAATCCATTTCAAGATAAGTACCAACACTAAATTATGAATACTTTAAATAATGAAACTATGCATAGAAGGTATTACTTTTTTAATGCTCACAAAAGTAGTAAATATAGCA
The DNA here is from genome assembly GCF_964194185.1 of Rhinolophus hipposideros. Classification (NCBI taxonomy): domain Eukaryota; kingdom Metazoa; phylum Chordata; class Mammalia; order Chiroptera; family Rhinolophidae; genus Rhinolophus; species Rhinolophus hipposideros. The sequence continues at coordinate 15,886,374 of NC_138051.1, read as the reverse complement.
TTTAAAAGAAAAACAGATCCCTCCCCCTTCTCAACTATGAATATTCTGAAAAATAATTCAATAATCAGGATGCAGAAAGTTACTTGGCATGGAAATAGCTGATAGGTGAGAATATTAAAGACTGTCCTCATATGGTGAAAATGGTTGCCTCTTGTGATTGTTTTATTCACAAACATCTGCTGAACACTGTGTATCAGTCACTTGCACACGAGGAGACTGCATCGAATATTTATTGAGCACCCACTACATAACGGGCACTCTACGAATTGACGTCACTAAGTCCTCATGACAATTCTGTGAGGTAAATATTAGTTTGAATCATGTGAAATCTCAGTTTTGTGGATGATCAAAGAGGTAACATTTTGGAAAATGCACAGTCTGACCTAAACGTTAATGGTTTCATTTCATAGGCAGTTCAGGAAAATTAAATAACTGGAAGTTTATGCAGCAAATATATGGTAGAGTTGGGATTTAACACCAGACTGTTCACTACTCCACCACACTTCACTATCTTAAGTAATTGTTATTAAATTGGAAAGATCTCACTGCCCTCCAATCTATAAACCTATTGCCCCCAACCCCAACCAAGCCAAAACATCTGAATGATTTGAGTGTCTCGTCTTCAGTTTAAGGATTTGATTCTATTAACATGTTTCTTTCTCTATATGCCCACTTCCCTTCTATCATTAGCTTCATTATGGCCAGAATCACTGTATTTTCTCAACTAAAATTGGGAACATGTGGTCAGAGAGAAACAGGGGCAGTTATGAGGAAAAGGATGCAAACAGAAACTGTCTTAAGAAATTTTGGAAGAATGATCATCATAAACACATTACCGGCACACTGTAATGTAATTGTTTTCATGGGGCTGCTACACCCCACTTGTGGCTCCCTGAGGGCAGGTTCTATGTTTTACTGATATTTGTGGAACACTTGTAATTTTCTATGACACAAAACACTAGAACAATAGTGGTCCGATGCAAGTAGAAGTAGCATGGCTGGAAGAATGCTAGAGAGTAGAAAGAAGACATTCTCCTTTTTTTTCAAAACTCTACAGGATTTTTGAGCATTCCTAGACAATTATTTATCAAGCACTTCTTCTGCACTAGCTACTTTGTTCGATACTGTATTATATATGTAGGAAGCGTCTAAGAAAAGGGAAAGATTTAAGCAGGCCTCCAAAGCAAATTAAGCAGAGACAATAGTACAGATTCATGATTCTCAAACCCTAGCATGAATCAAAATCACCTGAAGGGCCTGTTAAAACATTGATTGGGCATACCCGAGTTTTGGATTCAGTAGAGATGAGGTAGGGCCCAAGAATGGGCACTTTTAACAAATTCCCATAACATGCTCAGGCTCCTGATCTGGCAGCCATACTTTGAGAACCACTCATGTAAACCAATGATGACTGGGGAAGCAGAACAAGCAATACCACAGCTAATGGAATCCATATAAGGAGTCTGGCCTGTCTGGATATAAATACAGATATTAAGCTACCCTGACTTACTCCTTTGAAGAGAACCTACAGTGCAACCTGGGATATTCTCCCAGCTCTGATCCACCTGCCACCCACACAACCTCAGCAGAACCTGAGACAACTGCCAACCATCCACCCAAGTTAGAAGTCCTAAGCAAGCATCCAGCAGGAGTCACTCCCTTACCTCCCATATTCCTACAGTTTGTCTCTGTAGAGTTGCTTATTAAGGGTAAGTAATCCCATAGGCTGCTCTGCAAAAACACATTCTCATTAAGGTACTCATGTGTCTCGTTGCTTTATAAGGCCTTTAAAGAACTCTTACATTTGAAATGCAGCTGTAAAAGTGAGCACAAATTTCTTTCACAACTACTTAAAAACTTGTTTCCAAAAATCTACAGAAATCAAATTTTCTAATTCTCCCACAGCTAATGCCAGTCTTTAAATCTACTATGTCCCTCCCTGGGTCTCTGTGGTGACCCTGATTTCAAATGATATAAGGCATTTGTCTCACAACATCTCACCAACAACAGACCTTCTCTGCAAATCTGAACCTTACCTTGTATTGTTGATTTAGAAAAGTGAGAATTCTGAGGCTTAAGTAATAGTTTCCAGGTTGATTAACAGACCTTGACCCACATGCTGTAGCTGAACACATGGTTTCTACAGCACATTCAGTGATGTAGTACTTCATTCTATCTTCTTTGTCTTACCAAATAAATATATTAAGTCAATAAAGTGAACAGTGTGGCTAATGAACAACTCTCATAATAGAGACTATATTACCTAACTTGGTGGGGGGAAAAAGACCATAAACCATCAAAAAAGAGGATGTACGTCTACACATTTTTATCTATCTATCTATCTTCTATGTATCATCTACCTATTATTCACTCTATGAATAATAACCTTAATTCATACAGCTCAGTTTTAAATTCAGCAACAGTATCAGTATAACCAAACTAAAAAGGTCTTCATGTGTCAGAAAAGCAAATGGAATACCAAGAGCAAAAAAATAAAAGAATAAAATTAACAAGAAAGATGACAAAAATTACCTTACTATAGGGAACAAAGAAGAATCATCATAGTATATTTTAAAGGTAATAGTAATAATAATAATGATGATAATAATAATAATAATGTTATTAGAAACTCAATTGGACTTTCTTCCTTGTAAAGAGACATCAAAACATGCAAAAAGCTTCAGAATTTCCTCTTCCTACAGTTGAAAGGACTTAGTGTCTCAAATGAAACCAAAGGAAGACTTGCATTTGAGAGGTAGCCCCTAAACGTTTATAGCTGTTCATAGAACACCACAGTGAGATGGAAAGAAGGAAGTCTGGATTCTTCCAGGGATGTTCTGATTACTTCTGTTTGCTTAAGATTATGTCTGCTTTTTAAAGGAAAGTAATCACTGGCAATGTGGAACACATATAAAATAGGATAATTCAACGTTAAGAAGATAGAAGCATTCCAATTAGTAACTAGAGGTATGTATTTCCAGTAAAGATGGAGAAGGATTAAAAAAAATTTCAGGTTAGTAAAAACGACTCACTTAGGGTAGCCATATACCAGTATATTTACTAAGCATGTAATTATTTGTCCCAACCTATTTTTCTCTTAATTTATTCTGTTTCTATAACCTCCAATAAAGTTGAGTGCAAGTATAAAGTAAATATATGATATGCACTTATGTACAATAAATTGTCAATAATTTAGAATCAACTAAATTAGACTCTCATAAATTAACCAGTCAGGGACTGAATTTGGTACCATCTCTACAAAACAATTTACTAAGCAAATCAGCAGTGCAAACATGATTATAACACATTTTGGGTGGGCTTTTTCATATTAATTCTTTGTGTGCAAATGAGACTGGGCCCAATGACGAATAAGGACCAATGGCGAATGGGCCTTATTTACAGTTAAGCAATAACCTTCTCCACAACTGGTTAGTTCTCATACCTGTGTTTCTTTCAATTCCTCCACAATTCAAGTGATTTCTGACTCACAGATGAACCCCACATAACTGTGCATGTGGCCTCTTTCTTATCATGTGCTTATCCCCAAGCATAAAAGCAACACAAGAGTACCAGCTCCTACTCCTATGGAAATCATGTAGAAAATTCTGAATCCAAAATTAGAGGAAAAGAATAAACTGATAGAAGTAAGGAGTCAGACCCCAAAGCAGCCTGCTCTTCAGGGATGGCCTGCTATACCTCCCAAAGCCTCTCTGACTAAACTTTGTGTTCATTTCCCAGGACTTCTGCATTACCACAATTCAGAAGGCTTTAAACAACAGTCATTTAAGATGGGAGGAGGGTTGAGGGATGGGTGAGAAAAGTGAAGGGATTAGGAAAAACAAATTTGTAGTCACAAAATAGTCACAGGGATGTGAAATACAGTATGGGGACTATAGTCGATAATGTTGTAAAGACTATGTTTGGTATCTGATGGGCACTGGACTTATCGGGGGGATCACTTCATAGATTATATAAATGCCTAAGCACTGCACTGTACTCTTGAAACTAATATAAAATAATACTGAATGTCAACTATAATTAAATGTATATAGCCACAGGACGTAAAGTACAGCATAGGAAACACAGTGGTATCATAACAACTGTGTGAGATGTCAGATAGGTAGTCAACTTGGTGGGACTATCACTTTGTGAGGGGTGATTTACACCCCTAATAATTATGTTGTTTTTTTACACAGTTTTAAAGGGATAAAAACTAATTTTAAAAGGATAAAAATAAAATAAATAAACAACAGATATTTATTCTCTCACAGTTCCGGATACCAGAAGCCCAAAATCAGTGTATTCCAGGGCCGCACTCTAGAGGAAAAGGCTCTAGAGAAGAATCCACACTTGCCTCTTCCAGCTTTGGAGAGCTCCTGGTGTTCTTTAGCTTGTAGTAGCATCACATTAATCTCTGCCCCGTTTTCACATGGCCTTCTTCTCTGTGCATTAGTAGAATGTTTTTCAGTTGACAAAGCGGTTCCAAGTATGACCATCACCCAATCTGATGGTCATACTCTGTAATGGAGGTGCTAATATTTTCATTTTACAGAAGAAATGACTGAGCTCAGAGTGGCCCAAGATTAACTGAACTAGGTGGGAGATAGTAGTCTTAAACTTAGGTCTTCTAAGTTCAAATCCTATGATATTCCCACCATATCAATGTATTCCTCTCTTCTCTCACATACACACAAACTAAAATATTTTTTATTTTTTTAATTAAATTTATTGGAGTAACATTAGTAAATAACATTATATAAGTTTTAGGTGTACAATTTTACAATAAGTCATCTGTATATTGCAGTGTGCTCACCACCCAAAGTTTAGTCCCCTTCCATCATATATCTGACCCTCCTTTATCATCTTCATCTTCCCCTCACCCACTTTCCCCTCTGGTAACCACCGTACTATTGTCTGTATCCATGAGTTCATTTTTTTGTTTCATTTGTCCATTTGTTGCTTTCTGTTTTATAATTGAGAGCCTAGAAATAAACCCGCACATATATAGGCAACTAATTTTCAACAAAGGAGCCAAAAATATACAATGGAGAAAAAAAGCCTCTTTGGTAAATGGTGTTGGGAAAATTGAGAAGCCACATACAAAAGAATAAAATTAGACTGCTATTTGACACCATAGACAAAAAAATAACTCAAAATGGATAAAAAACTTGAATATAAGACCTAAAACAATAAAATAAACAGAAGAAAGCATAGGTACTAAACTTACCAATCTTGGTCTCAAAGGGGTTTTTGTGAACTTGACTGCAAAGGTAAGGGAAGTAAAAGCAAAAATAAATGAATGGGACTGTATCAAACTAAAAGACTTCTGCACAGCAAAAGAAACCATCAACAAAACAAAAAGGCAACCAAACGAAAGGGAGAAGATATTTGCAAAAACACCTCCAATAAGGGGTTAATATTCAGAATACAGAAAAAACTCATACAACTCAACAACAAAAACAATCCAATTAAAAAACGGGCAGAGGACCTGAACAGACACTTGTCCCAAGAAGACAGGCAGATGGCCAACAGATATATGAAAAAATATGCTATATGCTAGTGAAATGCAAATACAAACCACAGTGAGATACCACCTCACACCTGTTAATATGACTATTATCAATAAACCAAGAATTAACAAGTGTTGCAAAGGATGTGGAGAAAAGGGAACCCTCACACATTGCTGGAGGGGATATATTTTGGTGCAGCCTCTATGGAAAACAGTATAGTGCTTCCTCAAAAAAAATTAAGAATAGAGCTACCATTTGACCCAGCAATCCCTCTTCTGGTTATCTACCCTAAAAATTTGAGAACATTTATTTATAAAGATATATGTATCTCTGTGTTCATTGCCCCGTTATTCACAATAGCTAAGACATAAAAACAACCTAAGTGTCCTTTGACCGATTATTGGATAAAAAAGTTTTTGTACATATATATAAAATAGAATACTACTCAGCCATACAAAGATGAAATATTGCCACTTGTGACCACATGGATTGATCTTCAGGGCATTACGCTAAGTGAAATAAGTCAGATAGAAAAGGAAACCATATGATTTCACTCATATGTGGGATATAAAATGAAAAGCAACGAATGAACAAACAAAATGAAAAATGCAAACTCATAGGTACAGACAACAGAATGGTGGTTACCAGAGAGAAAGGGGGTGGTGGGAAGAGGACAAAGAGGGGAAAGGGGCTCAAATATATGGTGATAAAAGGAGACTAGACTTGAGGTGGTGAGCATACAATGGAGTATACAGATGTATTATAAAGATATACACCTGAAACTTATATAATGTTATTAACCAATGTCACCTCAATAAATTTAATAAAAAAGAATGTAAAATTCAGTTAAGTTTATGCATATCAGAATTTTTCAGGGAACATTGCCTATGTAGATTTATCAGATTCTCAGAGAGATCGTTGGCTCAAAAAGAGGCTTAGAACCATTACTGTTGGAAGATTATAGAGTCTTTATGTCTTCTCATAAATTTTATTTCTCTCAAATGAAATTCTGACATTCATTTGTTCATTCACGTAGCCTTAGTTCCCAGCATAGATCCTGGCACCACATAGGCTTTCAATAAATGTGTACAGGAAAGTGAAAGTTGAGCAGGAGAGAATTTGTATTCACAGTGACTGACAGGACCTGGAAGGGAAGTCTTCCCTGGGGCTTTACCTGGCCTGAGGGCAGTTGAGGATCCTGCCACAGAAGTGATCCTGAAAAGAAAGTGGGTGAGAAAGTGCCTAAGAGCAAGGCCCAAACTTTCCCCAAGAAATAATTTGTAAATCTCTCCAGTACTAGATAAATGAATAATCAAGGGCTCAAAGTTCCTCACCATAGATCAAGAGTACCATAATTTTAGTGGCTTTTACATCACTTGCCTACAAGAATATGTCAGCATATCAAATTATGTGTGGGCATTCAATGGCAGTGGTTGGCAATATTGATATACATTTTCCTCTTAAATGAATTGATCACTCATTTAAGCTGTCATCTTGCATCTGCCACTGAAAAGAGAGAAGACAAATTGACTCCATTTTTCAAATTCAGCAGTTATTTATTTTGTTAAGCACAACATATTCATCTCTGCTAGTTTTCATATGGCAGCAAGAGAGTCAAGCCATCCAGTTGTAAAACTAATTAATGGAAACAACCTTTCAGTAAACTAGCAAGCTGAAATTCCTGATTAGATTATCACGGGAATAGTGAGTTGTGAAAAATACCACTAAAATAAATCTAGATTTTCATTTTGTTGTAGGAAAGGGATTTAAGCAACTTTCTAATCAAGAATTCTTTGTTGTTATTTAGGAAAGGGGTAGTTGCAATAATTTTCACTTTTTACTTATTCTCATGTCTTATAAACATGGCCCATGAAAAATGGCGTTTTTTGAGTTCTGTTCAGAAAAGAATAACCTGAATAAATTAGCTTGCAAATTTTCTGCTAAGGAGTGGGGAAGAAGACACCTCCATGTGACTGGGAAAATTTTTCATACAGTTCTGACCAAAAAAATGCATCTAAAGCCTATCCTTGAAACATGAATTTTCATCTGTCATGACTTTTTTCTCCACCCATCTTCCTTCTAAATGAAAATGCTGGCAAATTAAGGTTCCTTTCTTTGCATTGGAAGGAAGCCTCTAAAGGAGCACCATATTGATTTCTCTTTATACATTAGAAGCCTCTGCTATTCAAAAGCTATTATATATGTTTACCTCAGAAACACAGGATTGGAGACTATTTTGTCCTGTCCATTTAAAAGCAACAAAGAGACAGATAAAACATGAACTCTCTGAAGACCATTTCAACATATGCTGCTCAGTCACATGTGTCTCTTTCAAAATGCCTTTCAATTTTTTAATGCCTCTTGTTCTTTCCTTTCAGAAGAAATTATTTTGTACAAAGCTATTCTACAGTGAGTTCTCACTGAAAAAAAAATTTGAGGAAAAGTACGTTATGTATGCTAAGAAATGACTAGCTAAGTCTGAAATACCTTCACTCATCCAAGGGCAGAACGATAGGAAACTCAGTGAATGTTACTTCTGGTACATTAGTAAACATCTTAAAGTCATGTCAAGCCAAAGAATTATTCCTGGAGAGTTAATTGTATAAATAAGTTTCTTACCCTATAGAAATAAAATTTACTGAAATCTCTGCTATAAATATGAGTCATAAACACAAGATCCAACACAACAGGTGTTCAATTTACATTACTCACTCAGTTTACATTACATTGCCCTATTCCCAGGTCTGTCTGATCCTGTCTTTATTTAAAATTTAGATATTTTGCTCATTGTGGGGTTTTGCATTAATTTTGATTTTTAAAAATATTAACTTCATTACTGAGTTTTTAGCCTGCTCTTAGGATTTGCACCCCAAGCGAGTGCCTCACTCACCAAATAGTCCCAGCCCCAGCTATCACCTCTACAGGGCTAGCCCTAAATTTCTCTCCCACAGGGAAAGATCATGTTTGATGTTAATGGCTCTTTTTAAATTAAAAAATAAGTTTATTTTTTTCTTCTTATGACAACCCCAATACCGATACACTGTATTTACTTGAAGAAAATAAATAAGCAAAAGCATTGTTAATTTAAAACAACTCTAATCCCACCACTTAGCAATAAACATTCACTGTTAATAACTTGCTGTATGTCTTTATAGACTTGTTTTCTTTCTTGGCAAAAAGTATGTTTGTATCAATGTGGTAAACAGGTGATAGATAAATTATTGCTTAGTTAAAAGGTATGGTTATATAACAATTTTCCACATTAGCCATCATTTAAAAGAAAGAACCATTTAATTTTTTTACAAATTTAGTGACATGTTTATTTTTCTAAATATAGTCTCTTTGTGAGTATGGAGGATTTCAGTACCTATGCGCATCAGAGCTTTCCTCACCATTACAAAAAACTTTTAATGAAACTTTTAAAAATATAAAAGGGCAATTCATAAACAGAAAATATATGTAGTTCCCCCAAATAAATGTTACAAGCACAATTAATTTCCAGGACTAATTTAAAAGCATAACAGGGTGTATGTGTGTGTTTCTTGCTCTATTGCTCTCATTCTCTCACTGTCTATATACGTCTGTATCTTTATCTGTCTACTTATCTATACATTTAACATTTAATCAGTAGTTAAATACAAGTGTTATTCTTATTAATGTCCCCATCAATTTATCATAGTAGAAAACATTATAAACTTAGATATCAGGCAGCCCAGGTTTGGATACCAAATGCACGTCCTTGGGCAATTTACAATAGTGTTTTAATACTAAATGTTGACATCTGTCAAGTAAGTGTCATAAAAATAGCTATCTTTATGAGGTTGCTACAAAGATTAAATAAAATAATCATTATAAATGCTTACCATGGTGCCTAGCACTGAGTAAGCACTCAATGCACATACATTGTCATAATTAAAATAAGATTCCTATCCTCAAAGGAAAGTATAATGAAATGGGAGAAAAGGCCATGTGTTCAAACAATACAAATGTAGTAATGTCAAATGACAAAAGGTGGATAAAAGAATGAGGGTAGCCAAGCTTTGGGCTCAGAATTTGAAATTCACATTATTGAATGGGCCTACTTTATAACCAATCTGTTTTTATGGAAGAATACTTTTTGTATTAAGCAATATAAAAGCCAATAGGAAAATTAATACAAAATGACCCCATAAAATTCCTTCTTAGCTACTTTAACTTTCTTTTTCCAGTTGATTTTTCAATAGTGAGAAAAAAATTAGTGAGAATGGAATTGTACCACAGAGCATACCTATATGGCAACAGTAATACATGAAGATCAAAACACAATCAGGAAACTGTGAACAAAGCTAAATGTTATAACAATAAAAACCAACAAAATGTAGTTGATATTCAATAAATGGATCCTATTTGAGCTTATATCAGAATTAAGTGCTTTGAAAGCAGTATGTACTTTATAAGCATCTATTTATTTTTTATTGGGATGACATTGGTTAGTAAAATTATATTGGTTTCAAGTGTACATTTCTATAATGCATCGTCTATGTACTGCATTCTGTGTTCACCACCCAGAGTCAGTTCTCCTTCCATCACCATATATTTGACCCCATTTACTCTCTTCTACCACACCCCAACCCCTTTACCCTCTGGTAACCACTAAACTGTTGTCTGTGTCTATGAGTTTTTGTTTCTTTGTTTGTTTGTCTTATTTTCTGTTGCTTTCAGTTTTTTATCCCACATATGAGTGAAGTCATATGGTTCTCCATTTTTCTGTCTGACTTATTTTGCATCACATGATGATCTCAAGATCCATCCATGTTGTCGCAAATGGCAATATTTCATCTTTACTTATGGTTGAGTAATATTCCATTGTATATAAAGAGGGTGCCAAAAAATGTACACACATTTTAAGAAAGAAAACTGTATTAAAATTGTGATACTCAGTATATACCAATAACAAAAGATGAATACAAGTCATGTTTGACTTCTGCAATTACAAGAGGTGCTCAAAGTGGTTACCATCAGAGTCTAGACACTTCTGATTATGGCAAACTACTGCTTGAGCAACGTTGACCAATTGTCCACTTGTATACATTTTTTTGGCACCCCGGTATGTACCACATCTTCTTTATCCAACTATCTATTGAAAGACACTTTGGTTGTTTCCATTTCTTAGCTACAGTGAATAATACTGCAATGAACATAGAGATACATCTTTAGAACATAGGGATAGCTTTACGGGTAAACGTTTTCAGATTTTTTTAGTAGATACCCAAGAGAGGGATTGCTGGGTCATATGGTAACTCTTCTTAATTTTTTGAGGAGCCTGCATACTGTTTTCCATAGTGTCTGTACAAATTTACATGCCCACCAGCACTGTATGAGTGTTCCTTTTTCTCCACAGTCTCTCCAACACTTGCTGTTATTTGCCTTGTTGATGATAGCCATTCTAACAGGTGTGAGGTGATATCTCATTGTGCGTTTGATTTGCATTTCCCTAATAGCTAGTGAAGTTGAGCACTTTTTCATACATCTCTTGGCTATTTATTTGTCTTTTGGGGAGAAGTGTCTGTTCAGATCCTCTGCCCACTTTTTAATTGGATTTTTTTATTGTTCAGCTGTATGAGTTTTTCACATATTTTTCATATAGCCCCTTACTGGAGATGTTGTTTACAAATATCTTCCCCATTCAGTTGGTTGCCTTCTTCTTTTTTTTTTTTTTATGGTTCCTTTTGCTGTGCAGAAGTTTTTTAGCTTAACATCATCCCTTTCATTTATTTTAGCTTATACTTTCCTTGCCTTTGAAGTCAGCTTCATAAAATCCTCTCTAAACCCAAGGTCCATAAGTTTAGTATCTATTCTCTCTTCTATGAAATTCATCGTTTCAGGTCATATGTTTAGATCTTTAATCCAAAATTAGCTCAAAATATAAATATTTATTTATTTGAGTTTTCAAAACCCTGTAAATGTCTACATTGGATATGTATAGGACAGAAAGTGTTCATCTCTAATCTAAAGTTTAAGTTACTATCAGGGAGTGCAAGTAGAAAGAATCAAACCGGATTGATGAGATGTCATTTATACCAGTGACACCAGAGGCTCGTGATCTCAGATTGAGAGTTTTCAAGAGCATCCCAAAACTTAATCACAGTGAGATAGGGGTAAATTCAGAGAAATGTGACAAGATTGTGATTCTAGTTAAGTTTAAGTTTAAGAATTACGTGGTATGCTATTTGAAGAAAGAATGCACATAAGAGAACTGGACTGCACCTATAAAATAAGAAATCAGAGGAACAAAATTTCAGCACCATTAAGAGAAGGGAACACGCTGATTATTAAAGAAGAATGTTCTGTCTCTGTGTTAGCTGTGGATTTATATTGAGGAAACACAGGTCAGATTAATGCAGCTGCCTATCGCTCATCAGCAGCGTCATTCACCCAGATTCATTTATTATGGTGCCATGATGAACATAATGAGATTTCTCAAGGACAGTTAATGACTCTCTCCTTTTAAGAGCTCCAGCGCCTTGGGAACCTTCAGGCTCTGTCTTCTACCCAAAATTTTAAACATATTCTTTCTATCAGATGTCTTTGCTTTTAATTTCTTCAAACAGGTTGCTGCTACTCTACCGAACCCCTCCAAATCTTTACTCTAGTTGTCTCTCCATTTCAGTTTTATCCTGAGTGCTATCTTTCCGATATTTTTTGTCCAAAAAATGATTCAGAGTTGAATTATCCAGTCAAATTTGTACAATTTCATTGCCTAATGATGCTCTCTGATTTATGTAATGTTCTAACCATTTTCCAGAGCTTGATAGACAGTATGTACTGCTATTTTCTGAATATATGGAATAACTATCTATAATAATGCAGTTTTGTCTAGCTCCAAATAGTATTCATATGGATAGTCCTAGATAAAATTCATAAAAATATTTCAGGAATCCAGGAGTCTCCTAGCATCTATACTGGGTCTTGTCATGACATAAAAGTAAGGTAGTATTCAAAGACTATTAAAGTTGTATCAAAATAATACAAGAGTCAAATTGAAGAGCCTATCACTGGCCAAAGATGTAATTTGAGCATTCATGGGAATAACTACAATATATTAAAACACTTCAAAAATATTATTATGAATTTATAATACCTAAAAATCCATTGGCCTCCAGAAGGAGCTGGGGGGTGGGGGAATTGTCATTTTGAAAACTAGTAAAAAAAAATAATAAATCTTTTCTATACAAACTGCACTAATGATAACTAAGGAGTTGATGAAGGAAAGTTACTCTTGTAGAATTATTCCAACTAATAAATTAAGAAGGAATGACAGACTTCTGCTTCCAGACATAATGAAGTAAAAAGAATTTGGTTTGCCCTTCTAACATAAACAACCAAAAACCAGACTAAATATATAAAACAACATGTTTTAGTTATTAAACAATAGGCAGTGAAGAGCAGTGATCTACGAGAGTAAAGAAACAAATTAGGTTAGCCTTACCATTGTCCCAGCCTGAGTGTCCAAGCCCTACAAGGAGAAAGAACCCAAATAAAACCTTGCAACCTTGCTGAGTTGAGGAGCCAGAGATCGGGGTCCAGGACAGCAAGAGTTAGTGAAGAACAGTAATGGAGAAGAAGAAGCTACTCAGCGAGAAAACCTCAGAAATCTGCAGACATCCTCCTGAATCTTTAGACAAGTACTGGCACACATATGAATTAAGGGAGAATCTCTCAGAACAGGAAATAAAACCGATGGGAAACAGTCAGCCAAAATTCACACAAGGCTAGGAATCATTTGTGTTCCCACCAGCCAAAATGGAAAAATCTCAAAGTACATGGGCATCAGGTAGATTTTAAGGAGAGTATCATCTTAGTAGAGAGGCTGAAATAACTTTAAACTAAACACTGCTCTGGACCCATTCTAATAAACATACAAACAAGCCACAAGAGGAACAAACTGATTCCAAGTAACTTAACAGCATGCAAAAAAAGAAAAAAGAAAAAGGAAAAATAGTCCAACAGTATTTTTAAAAATACAAAGAAAATATCCAGCACTCCGAACTGTGAAATTTATAATGTTTGGCATCCAGTAGAAAATTATGAGGCAAGCAAAGAAACAGAAAAACATGAGCAATAACCAGAAAAAAAACACAATCAACCAATAGAAATAGTCAGAGATGACACAGATGATTCAATTAGCAGATTAAGACCTTAAAACACTACAAATATATACCCGATGTTCAAGAATGTGGAGGGAAACGTATAGTATGGGGAGATAAATGGAAGATATAAAATATAGCCAAATAGAAATTTTACAGATAAAAAAATCTCTAAAATGAAAATTACACTGGAAGGGACTGATAATGTATCAGATATTGCAAAAGTAAAGACCAGTAAACTTGAAAAGACAAAAGTAGGAATCACCCAAAATAAACTACACAGTAAAAAAAGGACTCAGGATTGCAATCCTACCAAAACAGGAGCAGCTACAAACACAGGAGTTCATCCAATGCAGCTCTTTTCATCCAACCCTGGGTTTAAAATCACCTATGTCAAGAACATACCATCATTAAGTTGGTGCCCTATTCTGTGTGCTAAAAACCAAGAACCCCAGAAGTCACTACCTTCTAGCAGAGTCTCAACTAAAGTTGATAAAATTCATATGGAGGTGGCAGCAGACATTTACTCATGGTCTAGAAGATGAGGTTGAGATATTGTAGGACCTTAAATGTCATACTGAAGAGTCTAGGACTAACTTTGAAATAATATTAATAATTAATAATAATTCATATTGCCAATTATTTTTAACTGGTGTTCCCAAGATACTTGATTTAATAATTTCCTAATTAAGCTATATATTTAAATCCCATAAAAATTTAGACATAACAATCATTGCTTTCTTTTTTATTGCTGAATGCATGAATATACATACAAATCCCATGTCGAGTCTGGCAGGTCCTTTTCTACACATCCATATTGGTAGACATTCAAACTTCATTAACTCTTTTGTAGACAGTGCATGATGCATAGAAAATGCCTCAAGAAATATTGAGTTTTGCACAGAAGGAGGAGGAAAATAGCACTTGTTTCTCTTAGCAGGCCAAAATTAATCTGTACTTTCATGAAATGTATTATATTGCAACAATAGCCTATCCTTGGGTAGAATTAAGAATTTGCATTGTCGAAGCAAAAACTTGCTCTGCAAAATAAAGACTGGGTTAGGGTGTAAAACAAGGTGATGATTCACAAAATGGATAGTCAGTATTTAAAACGCAGTATTTCACAGAATAATAAATTCTCAAATTTTGAGGGGTGTTTACCCAATTAGTTGATTAATCATCTAGACCCTCTGTCTAGTCTTCTGGCCTTTATTATCCACCACTATTTATAACAGGGAAGGAAAAAAAGAAGTAAAAACGAAATGAAACACAGTTGTCAGCAGCTGAGAATCACAGGTTTCTTTAGGAGGATACAAATTAACAGGATCTATAAAGACTAAGAATTTCTGGTCTTTGGATTTGTTTCCCATGTTTTTCCTGACCTCATTATCACGGACAATTGAGAATGACTTATATAAAAAAGGAAAAATTAACCAAAAATTTATCTGAGCCAACGCAAGATACAATATTTTTAAATCACACTTTAATTTTTCAAGAAACAAAATCCCTTGCCAAACATCTGTGCTAATGATAAATCCTTAATCTCCTGTGATTTTGTTTGTAAGAGAATTCATAACGTGCCATTCCCTATTTTTCATTCGAAGTAAACAGCAGAGGGTAGCTGACAGCACTGATTGCGAGTACTGAATCATCCTCTCCCTCCATGGTTGACTATAGCCCCGTTACAAAAAGCTTTCTTTCCAGTCCTATTACATTCAACAAGCAGGGAGAAGTTTATTCTTCTGGCAAAACATTCAAGACATCATCTATTATTTTGTCTTTTGCCTTAGTCTTGTGTGCTGCCTGACATCCTTGCAGAGGATTTAAAGGTGAAACATCTACACAACTTCATGCACCTCTACACTCTCTGCTTCTACAGGAGTTGACCTTTTCTACACCATTCGTCAGGCAGCCAGATGATCTTCAATATTCAGTAAATTCTCCCCTGCTTTGAAAGGTTATGCTGGTTTCTCTTATGGTACCTTCACTTTTATGTACCTAATGTATAAAGGTGTAAATTTTCTGTGAATGACCTTGAAATCCATTTGGGAGAAAATACCAGTTTATAAACAAAATGCATCATGCTCATTTTCATTTTTCTTTACGTAAAATCTTCTCTAAGAGGAAATAATGATTCTTGCTGAGTAAAAATCCAAGAACAAAATGTACAAAGTTCTCTGTTCTAACAAAAGCATTTTAAATGGGTAATAAGGCATGAGAAGAGAAAAAAATTATAATCCAGGTTGCTGAACCAAATAATCAACTAAGGAGTTCTGTCTACAGCAAGAGTCAATGCCCAGCATGCACTGATGAGGTTGTCAAGCAACAGGGATTTCAGCCAGATTCTTTCTGCTTAAACAAGCTGACGTTCAATGAAACTGGTACGAAACTCAAAGCTATCAGTGGCGTTCGTCCATGACACAAATAACATTTTTTCAGGACCCAAGTTCTTGTTCAGCTAAGTGGTAGTTATGTTCTCCAATCCTTGGTTGCTTTAATAAAATAACATAAAGAGAACTAGGAGTCATAATTAACAGTTTTTAAAGAAATGTGTTTTAAACATAGTAGATCTGACATTACACCTTCGATAAACCTTATTAAGTGTGCTTTGATTTTGTAGATGAATTCATCCTTAATTTCATGAACTAGTCTGCAATTACACCAGCAGCCATATTGTCTTATCCTATCATCTGGAATCCTTTTCTTCATTGGACACTCCCAATTAACCTTAAAGTATTTACTCATTGTTTCTAGGGTAGCAAGATGTTAGAGACTGAGTGAACACTCTACCAAGTGATAGCACGGACCATTTGGAGCTGACAGAATAAAGCCCTTTGAATATGAAAGGTCTGTAATTCTCCAGTAACTTCTGACTGCCTCCAGGGAACAAAGTAAAATCTGATCAAAATCAGCCATCCCAAAGCACTCAGATATATCTGGGTTTATTACATTATCAGCCACAATACAATCTAAATGTTTCTCATCACATGGCATTTTTCATTGTGGTCACCCAACTAAACTACCTACACTGCATACTCTAGTATCATCTAAACTTCCATCATTCTTTGAGGGGTGGAATGTCCCTGTCACCCATATTCCCAGTCTCCTCGCCATCTAACTTGGTTTGGGCACTCTCCCTAACCAGCGCTTCCAAGGCATCTCCACCACTACTCCACAGAAACTGCATGTTGCTTATCCATTATTGATCAGATGGATGTGCTGTCATTTTCCAGAACAGCCCAAACTGACTCGGGATTTACCTCAAGAGACCCCACCTGAGTTATCCATTAAAGAAATACGTCCTGCCACAATGGATGAGCAGACTAATCCCTTTTTCCTAAGGAATGCAATAAAAATAATTTCTAAATCCCATTTTTTGAGTTGTAGAAACTGGGTATATTTATCTGAAACTAAGTCAGGGATTGGCAAACATTTTCTATAAAGAGCCAGGGAGTAAATATTTATGGGCCACATATAGTATCTCTTACATATTATTCTTTGGGGGTTTTGTTTGTTCATAATCCTTTAAAAATATAAAACCATTCTTAGCTCATGCGCTGTACAAAAGTGGTCCACTGGCTGGATTCGGCCCATGGACTACAGTTTGCTTACCCCAGTTCTAAGCACTGTCCCTCTAATGCTTACCAACTGTTATGGACTGAACTGTCTCCATCCAATATTTATACATTGAAGCTCTAGCCTCCAATGTCACTGCATTTGGAGATAGGATCTTTAGGAGGTAATTAAGGTTAAATGAGGTTATAATCATTGTTCCAAATTCAATAGAACTAATGGCCTTATAAAAAAAGAAAGGGAGATCTCTCTGTCTCTGTCTCTCTGTCTCTCTGTCTCTCTCTGTCTCTCTCTCTCTCTCTCTCTCTGTCTCCTCTCTCTCTCTCTCTCTCTCTCTCTCTCTCTCTCTCTCTCTCTCTCTCTCTCTCTCTGTCTCTCTCTCTCCCTTTCCAAACACACACTCATACACTTTGAAGAAAGGCCATGTGAGCAAGATAAGCTGGCTACCTACAAGCCAAAAAAGGCCTCAGAATGAAAAATATCTCACCAACACCTTCATCTCAGACTTCCCAGCCTCCATACTATAAGAAATGTTTCTATTGCTTACACTACTCAATCTGTGGTATTTTGTTATGGCAGCCAAGCAGACTGAAACATCTGCTAATCCCACTAGAAATTGACCACATACTACGGGGTACCCATAACAAGCAAAATTTTTCATTAAGCTTGAACAGACACCCATTCCCAACATATCTGTCAAGAGATTAAAGTAATAGGTTATTATTGGCTCCAGTTATAAAAACATAATAGGTCCAAGTTTCTCAAGATCACTTCCTATCTCCGATGCAAAATTTACACAAAAATCTAATGTTCTACTATCTCTTATAGATATTCTAGAGGATTCATCATCACAGTTTTATGGGGATAGAGATACAGCACGCTGATTCTTTTTAAAAGGAAGACTTGATGCCCATTTGTGGGAAATGCAGCCAATAGAAAGCCCCCAGATGGCAGTTCTTTCAGGATCTGCCTTAGCTGAAGAGAGCTGCTTCTCCCCAGATCACACTCATCCCAGGGCAGTTTGTATCCTATAACTAAGCAATGCATGTGGCTAACTGCCAGGTCATTGTGTCTCAACACAAACAATCCTGCTTCTTCCCTATTCCTTTCACATCTTGCACCCAAACTCCATCTCAGCATCTGCTTCTAGAGAGTCCAACCTGTGACAGCATCTTCAAGTCTATCTATGACAATCGAATTATTCAACATGCAACACCAAATTAATATCCTTTTCCAACTGCAAACCAAAAAGGTCATTTCCAATTTCACAACTATGTGCAACTTTTTATAAGTGATTCCAGTCAACATCTTACATTTTGAAATTTTTTTCCAGTCAAAATTTTTGAAGAATAGCAGAAACAAATTATGATCTTATTCCTATGTTTCATAGATTTCTTACCCCTTTGAAAGTCCTGTTTAAGTTTCAAGTCTTTGACAAAGCCTCCATTTATCTTTTGATTCCTCTAAGTTATTTTAAAGATTTTTCAGTATACAGAGAATTATTTTAAAGATTTTTCAGTGTCCCAGTGTTCCTCCATCAACCAATCTAGTCTACTCTCCGTTCATGGGCTTTCCTAAGACATAAGTCTTTTAATGAATTGTGGTTTAATGCAAGGCCATAGCCTCACACTCAGGAACACTATAATAAACAATCCTATGAAAACTTGTCATTGTGTCTGCTGTAAGGATATTGTTGAGGATATTCACCATTAAATTGAGCGGTGTCACCTTCATGAGGCCATTTGGGGAAATGTATTTCTTGTCTCAGCATCAAGAACTGTTGTGCTTATCCTAAACAATTCTTTTGCTTTTATCTTACATGAGTTATCTGAGAAGGTAACTAGCACAGCTTCATAGCCCAGGTCTGCTTCTTACTAGCTCTACACCATGGTTGAATTGTTTAAATTTTCTGTACCTCAGTTCTTTCATCTGTAAAATGATGATGATGATAACAGCACCTTCCTCATACGGTGATATCAAGAAATAAATGAATTATACATACATAATAATTAAATAGAGTCCTAGCACAAAGAAATAACTAAATAAACGTTATATCATGATTTGTTTTAAGTTTAACCACTTAAGACTACTACTTCATTGGGTATAGTTTGTGTTCTCTGCATATTTTCCAGCTCTTCTTACACTTGGTTTGTGCTTTGCCTCAACTTTCTGAACTTCCTCTTCTTTAAAATGTATAGTATTCATCATCTTTTTCTCATTATGGAATCAATAAATCTGTAATGTCTAAAAGCAACGACCTGATTGGACCTTGAGGACATTATGCGAAGCGAGATGTCAGACAGAAAAAGACAAATACTGTATGATATCATTTATATGTGGAATCTAAAGAAGCGAAACTTGTAGAAACAGAGAGTAGAATGGAGGTTACTGGGGGAATTGGGGAGATGTTGGTCAAAGGGTGCAAATTTAGAGCTGAATGATGAGTAAGTTCTGGGGATCTAATACACAGCCTGTGATGACAGTCAACAATACTGTATTATATATTTCAAAGTTGCTAAGAGACTATATCTTAAATGTTCACACCACAAAATGAAATGACAATTATGTGACATGATGAAGGTGTTAGCTAATGCTACAGTGGTAATCATATTGCAATATACAAATGCATCAAATCAGTACATTTTATACCTTAAACTTTTACAACGTTATATGTCAATTATATATCAATAAAATTAAATAAGATTAAATTTTTAAAATATAGAAATCTATATTATTGATAATAAATAGCAATTATTGAGCACTTGGTATATGCCAAACTAAATGTTTTGCATATATTTGCTAATTTAAACCTCACAGAAACTTTATTGCTTTTTTCTTCACTTCAATATAAGAGGAAACTGAGATGTGAAGTAACATTGTCACTTAACCCAAAGCTGGAAAGGGGTATTTGAACCGACATTTACTTTACCATTTCACCATCCTGAGATAAACACTAGAAACTTTTTTATATATCTTCTTCACCTATACATGTCCTTTGCATATGTGTGTATGTATGTATTTTAATGGAGACACTTTATATAATTTTACATTTATTTAAGTTTTCCAAGTCATTAATTAGTATTCAAACTAGAGATTTTAATAGCTACATAATACTTCACCATGTTCATATCAAAGTGTGTTTAAGCTAATTACCCCATTGTTTTTGCCAGTTTTGCTTTTTTTAAATAAAATTTTGACAAACATTCTTACATATGGAGTTTTATGGTCATCTCCAATTACTTATCTAGTATAAAATCTTTGAAGTGAAATTACTGAGTTAAGCTATATGAGCATTTTAAGGCCATTATTCATATTTCAAAAATGTCTTCAAGAATCACCAATTGTTTATTCTTGCACCAAAGTCTAAAGACATTGCATATTGTGTCCAAGGTAAAATTAAAAAGAAATATTTTAAATTCTTTGGATTTTTTTTATTGGAATTGCATTACACACATAGGCTCACTTAGAGGAAAGAAATATCTTTTCAACCAAAAATATGGTATGTTCCATCATTTACTCAAATCTTCTTTTATAATTTAGTTCTTCATATTGGTCTTCTGTATTTGGAATAAAATTTATTTCTAAATATTTTATAGTTTTTCTTTGATTTGTAGTAATTATTTTCCATTGTATTTTGCACCTGATTTTCTATTGTATAAAGGAAAGCTATTTCATTACGATGTTATCCTTCATTATTAACATTTACCTTGTAAAAGAAAATCTTACTCATTTCTCATATTAGTACTATTCTCTGTTATAGATGCCAGTCTAAACATCAGTAGAGAAGTAAATGTTATTATCTAGGTAAAGCTTCCTACGGCTCTCTCCCTCTTCCCTGCCCTTGGATCTGGTTGGTTCACAGTTCACTGTATCAATAATTTACCAAGGTGGAGGGAGACAGTGCAGTCAGCCCAGGAAGGAGAAGTATTTTATCATGGACATTTTTGTAATTGCAGATGAATAGCAATAGAAAGCAGATACACTTATTCCCTGTGCTCTGGGCAGACCTCTCCTAGGTATCACTGGCCCTTCATATGTCATAGTTCTAGGGGCACCTTGAGTGGGCTTTACACAGTGGAAGGTCATTCTTGGTTCTCAAAGGGAGATCTACGTGGCCAAGAGCGGATGAGGGCATAATGAATTCATGAAATGACCCTACTTTTTAAAAAATGTAAAATCCATTTGTAAGGTGTTTTAGTCTTTAAAAAGACTGGTTAAGTCAAAAAAGAACAACCATGGTGTCACCTTATCAAATGCTGTTTTATTATTTTTTAAGAACATTCTCCCTAAATCGTACCATTATTGACTTATCTTTGTATCGTAAACCACATATATCCTAAGTATTGGATTTTCTGTGTTTTCTAGGTGTGTGTTCCTTAAGAATCAGGTATTATATTTATAATTTTACACCCTTTGTCTGAGAAAACCTGAAAGCACAATGTTGCACACACACGCCTGACCCCACTGCAGAGAGGACTGCCTGAGAGTCAGAAATGTTGTCTCTAAACTCCAGTTCTATTGCTACCAGCTTGACATATGACCTTGGGAAATCACTTGCTGGTTCATCCTTCAAGGGGAAAGCTGGTGATACGACTTCTATGAATCCTATGATTCTAGACAATCAAAACTCTAAATGGCAAACTTTTAGCTTCTCAGACAGGTATTTATCTAGCTTGTGGTTTGCCCACGTTTTTTCTTCTCTTTCTGCCCACTATGAACCATGACATTTATGAAAACCCAGACACAAAAAGGTAAAGCCCTGAAAATCATAGATCATGAAACTTAAGAATCCTTTATTCGTTCTTTTCTAAGTTTCTCGGAGGCTTCTGGGTTACTTGGTGTGATAACAAGTGACCCTGCACCTGTTGCATTCTCTTCCACAGCCCTGTCATTTACAAAATTCCAGTAGCAATGACAGCAATAACACATCCGAGGGCTTGGTTTCTAAAATGTATGTGGCATAAGCCATTTGGCATAAATGTGGCATAAATATTTTTTTAAGTTTATACTTATTTATTAAAGCTGAAAATAAATCCATAGCAAAATTAAACTACTCTGAATAACAAAATAAATAAATAAATAAAAATAAAATTCCATTTCTTCAAATCCTGACATTGCTCCTAAACTTTTGCTGCGTAGTTTTCCTGCTGTTGAAAATACCTAGCGAAGTCTTCTCATTGGGTTGTATCAGTTACACATCCGCAAAGAATTACAGAAGAGGTGTGTTAGCATCATGGTCAGAAAATGAAGACCTGGATCCCCCATGCAGAGATGTGAAAATAATTTATAGGTGTTTTTTATTCTTCCACGTGTAACCCCTCATAGAGAAGTCTTTGGAAATGACAACAGGGCCATGCATTTTGAGAGTTTACCTACTAGGACTATAAAGTAAACTATTACAATCAAGTAAGTTATTATTTTATTTCACTATTATTTTTATCTAATTAAATCAGTTAATCTCCTGCTTCTCCGTTGATCCTCAAACTAGCATCTAGAACAGAGGATGGTACTAATATGAGAAGTAAGATTTTCTTTCACAAAGCGAGTAAAATGTTGAAGTCATACGTTGTTATATTGAGAGAGAAGATCGAGCTGCCAACCGGTGTGACCTGCCTGGGCCCTTACCTGACCCCCCCACCCCTCTCCACCCCCCCACCCTTCCCCCCCCCACCCCCGCATTGAAGCAATTCCAGGCAGTAATGAAGACTTCCGAAGTTCAAATCCCTCTACCCATGAATCCCTGGGCAACTGACTTACCCTCTCTGCGCCTCTGGTCTATAAAAATGAGGGTAATAATAGTACTGACATCACAAAAAATTAAGGAATAAGGGCAGTAAGGCTCTCAGCGCCATACCTGCTACTTTACGCACATTACACAAGCATTTACTGACTCCGTTCTCATTGTCTCTGTGCTCCAGCTGCATGTGACTTCTTTAATTCCTCAAGTATGATGAGCACTCTCCTGCCCCTAGAACTCCACAGGGATTCTCTGTCATAGCACTTACCACAGTAGGTAATCATATGTGCATTTGTGTGGCTATTGGCTTTATGTCTCCCTTCCCCCCCCAAGAGTAACTTCCATGAGGCCAGGAACTCTGTTTTGTCCCCACTACATGCATGGAGAATGTATCAGTGCTCACGGTGGATACCCAGTGTGTGTCAAACACTGAGTAAATAAATAATAAGCCCAAGAGAAGAAAAAGTATCTAAATAATTTTTACAAAACCATCACTGGTATTTGAGGTTCAGTCTGTATGTTTCAAGTCCATTCCTTACCTGCTATCTCATATTACAACATCAAATCTCAACTTGGCTTAAAACATTAGAAGTAAGCTTTTACATATTCCCTTTCAAAGTGCCTCTTCAGAAACCACATTGCAGAAGTTAACACATCTTTTAGAGAACTGCATAACTGTGTGATAGGATCTCTGCGATTACTTCATTTATTTCTTCTTTGGAATTGCAGATACTATGAATGAAAAGTTCATCAAATTGAATCAGTCAGTAATAAATACAGTGTTTCCAGAACGAAACTGCTTAGCAGGTAATGCAGGACTTTGAAATCTAATGTTTGTCCCTTTAGGAAGAAACAAAACTCCAGTAGGCTCAGTGTACCCTAATGATACTGTTATTTAGGTTTAGGGAATGCAGTTTGTAAGAGGATGTACTTACAGAGCAAGAAAATGATGCTCTGTGGAGAGCATGCATCTGATTTTTCACATTACTTGTATATTATTACTATTTTCCTATAAGGAAATTAGTATGCTCGGAAGGCAATGACCAGATGGCTAACTGTATAAAAAGCACTTGGAACTGCTCTAGGAAATGGTTTTGTGTAATAATATTATTCAAACTATCATTGAAAATACACTGAGAGGGTCTTAATAAACTTTCAGGCCACAAAGAAAGCAGGCAAGTTTGACAAAGGCTCTGCTGAGTTAGCAACTTCAAGGTGCATTGTCATAACTGTTTTATCCAATTCATTCAAACGTACAACCTAGTTATGCCCTTTCATTTATATTTCTACCTTATGATGTTGCTACTCAAAATGTGGTCTGCAGACCAGCAGCATCTGCATGACCTGGGAGGTGGTTAGAAATGCAGACCAGAAAACCACACCTCACTGATGATGTACTGAATCGAAATCTGCATTTCACAAGATCCCAGGGTAGTCTGTATGCACATTATGTTTTGAGAAGCTCTGCAGTAAATGGTTTTACTAAAAGCAATGACAATTAAATGGAGGATTTCAATGAAAAGAAGAAACACAATGCCTATGGAAAAGATGTATTTGTTAAACAAAGTGCAAGAGATGGTGATATAGGAGCTGAGGGCCGTGAAGTCAGAAAGACTTAACCAGCAGCTCTGCCTCTTCCCAGCTGGGTGCATCAAACACTTCTCCCCAACTCACCTCCTCTGGTCCCGCCTTTTTACTCCAGCCACTGTTGTAATCTGACAACACTTTAGCTGCTCCAGGGAGCTATAATTTTCACCCTGGGCTTCTCTGCTGCTCCCAGGAGAGATACCTTTGGGAACCTAGTCAGTCATTCTGAAATGTCTACAATAGTTCAAGTGAGAATTGTCCCCGTGTGGGGCAACCTCTGCCCAACCCTGAACTACAGCTGCAGTCAAATCTGAGGTGGAATCTCCGGGGCTTCTCAGAGTGCTCCCAGCAGGATAAGCTCCAGAAGCCAAAACCATTGACTAGTTGCTTCTTTATAGAAATACTGGCTAGATACTCTATAGAGAATACCTTATCACACAAGACTGATGTTTTAATGTGTAATTGGATCACCAAACAACTCCTTCATTGAAGCATTATGTTGATTTTAATATCATTACATTGCTTTACATAATATTATTTAACAGCTACTGTCATTAGGACATTGCACACTTTAACCAACTCTCTCTTATAACATTCCTAAGAGGCAGATAAGCTTTTTATCTTTTTATGGATAAGTAAGCCAGAGTAGAACAGTTAAATAGCTTTGCCATGTATTAGTGAAAACTGATATCAATGCTAAGTTGATGACTCCTTCTCCTAGAATCACCAAACTACACCTTTCTCCTTTATGATTTGGGGAATGGCTTAGTACTGTCAAATAATACAACATATTTGCATAGCATCTGAAAAAAAACATTTTAGAACAAAAATCCTCATCAAGGCTGGAACTTTACATCCCATATTTAGAGTATGAAATTCACACAAACTACCTCCATTTTACAGTAATCAAATTACTTATTGATATCACTTCCATTGTCATTGTTGGAATTGCCATGAGTTGGTGTATGCTTTAAGACCCCTTTTCTGCTCAGCTTCAAATTTTCAACAGGTACAAGTTGAAATTTAATTGATTATTCATTATTATGACAACTTCATGGACAAAAAAGCTGACTACCACCACCTCCCTAAACCTAGTATGTATAAAAAAATCAATTCTTTTGGAATTTGAAATTTCATATTTTGAAACACAA
Organism: Rhinolophus hipposideros; assembly: GCF_964194185.1. Taxonomy (NCBI): domain Eukaryota; kingdom Metazoa; phylum Chordata; class Mammalia; order Chiroptera; family Rhinolophidae; genus Rhinolophus; species Rhinolophus hipposideros. The sequence continues at coordinate 15,860,690 of NC_138051.1, read as the reverse complement.
AAAATGTTTTTTGACAGAAGTTTGTTTCAATGTTTACTAACAACCAAAGTTCTAAAATGAGATGGAAAGGTGAGATGCTTCTCCCTAAAGAATCAAGAAAAATAAAAGACATGCTAATAATATGATAATGGCCATCCCAAGATAATAACTCAGGAATTAACTGTCTGCAAATAATCTGTGTAAGCAGTACCTTGACTTTAAGGTTCTTAAAAATGCAAGCATGGAGACCAGGGAACTAATCATACTAATTAACTCACTGTGCCTTGTAACAAATTAATTTTAAGAAAAGGAACAGGCAACTAGAGAAAAAGGCCAAAATCTCAATTAGTTAATCCAAATAGAACATAAATACTCTCAGAACTCACTTGCCCTTTAGAACAATAGAGTTAGAACCAGGATAGTGGGAACAGTGATCACTCTGCCATGACAGCCTGGAATTATGATTTATGGCACCCTCCTGAAGGTCTGTGTTTTGATTGGAGTGTTTACTATATTTGGTCAGCAGAATGTGACAAACTGATGTAAACTAGCTATAACCAGCCCCACACTCAGAGAGCTAATATAAAGTAGGACTTTAACAAGTTCTTTCTATTTGAGTAGATTCTGCTTAAAAAGTGTTTCTGGCCAGAAAACGCTGTAGAATAAGTCATACTCGGGACTGTCAACATTAGTCATAACTTGTGAATGACTCCTCTACATACCGATATCATTTTACAAAGCCTATATCATCATTCTAATAACTGCTGATACTATTTTCAATATTTAGGTAGTAAAATTACAAAATAAGATTCATTCCTTACTCCTAGAGGATCTAATTCTTTTATCCTTTTTTTTTTTTTTTTGCTGTTCCAATTGAGTGTTTTCTGCTTTTCGTCTTCCAAATCGCTGACTCACTCCTCTGCTTCATCTAGTCTGTTGCTGATTCCTTCTAGTATGTTGCTGATTCCTTCTAGTATGTTCTTCATTTCAGTTATTGTGTTCTTCATTCTGACTGGTTCTTTTTTATGGTTTCTATGTCCTTTTTTATGCTTGCTATCTCTTTGTTGAAGTTCTCATTAAGTTCCTTGACTATCCTTATAACTAGTGTTTGGAACTCTGTCTCTGGTAGGTTTCTTGTCTCCATTTCATTTAGTTCTTCTTCTGGAGTTTTCTCCTGTTCTTTCATTTGGGACATATTTCTTTGATTCCTCATTTTAGCTGTCTCTTTGTGTTTGTTTCTATGTATTAGATAGATCTGCTACATCTCCCTGTCAAGGCTGGGTGGCCTTATGTAGCAGGTGCTATGTGGGGCCCAGTGACAAAGTCACCTGCACTGAGTGATTCAGGAGTGTCCCTTGTGTGGGATGTGTGTGCCCTCCTGTTATAATTGAGATTTGAATAGTGGGTGGGATATGCACTATTTGCATATCAGTGGATGGGACTGACCCTCAGGCTGACTGGCTGTGGGGTTCCCCCATATTCACAACTTATGGGCTGCTGTGTGATGGGGGATGGGGGTTAGAGGTGGGGTGTTACCCTACTGAGCTGGATTCACCCCAGTGAGCTCTGGTGTCTGCTGAGACTGCCTTCTGGGTGTACTGCTTACGGGAATAATTGGGTGGTGTTCTGCTGTTGTCTTAAGCCAACTTCCAGTATGTTGGTTCTGGGGCTCTTAGAAAGGGCTCCAATGCAGGCCCAAGTCAGCCACTGTCTGTGACCATCCAGGAACTACCTGACAGGAGCTTCAATGATCCATGGTTGGTCACTCCCTGTGCTGGACCTGGAGGCATGTGGGAGAGGCCATGATAATAACCAAGAATGGCTGCCACCAGAACCAGGTCTGAAATAGCTCTGCAAAAAGCCCAGGGTACCCCAAGCCTGCCACCTGTCAGCTCCCATAAGGTTCACTCAATGTTAGAGCTTCATGGGGTATGCAATTTGGGTGGGATGGGGTCTCAGAGAGTCACCAGTGTGGGATGCGTGGTATTCACCAGGTTAATATAAATTCTGATTTGGTGTCAGGGCTGAGCCTAGAAATTCTCAGAAAAAGTCTCAGAGCACACTGAGGCCAGCTGCTGCCCACCTGGGGCCCACAGACCCCTGATAGTTTTCCAAGAAAGAGTGCAATGTGGGTGGCTGACTGCTGACCAAGAATGTTCCTCTGGTGTTGCACAAATTGGGTGGGGAAGGGTCCCAGGGAATCTCCAGGATGGAGTGAGCAGAGTTCACCAGACCAATGCAGATTCAGATTTGGCCATGCAGGGAAGGGCTCAACACAGGAAAGATGGTACCTGCCTGCCAGCTGCACAAAAAAAAAGATTCTACATGGAAAATGGTGACTGTCCCTCCAGGGCTCGCTCTGAGGCCACACAAATTGGTCTCCCCTGTATGACTCTGATTCCACTCAAATCACCATACGCCAGAGTGCAGGGTGAGTGCCTGCAAGCGAGTCAGTCTATGTACAGCCTTTCATCTCACCCACACTGTTGGAATCCCTGCTGTTTTTCACAGCAGATGTGGGGGTTCCTCTTCCTGGCACCAGTATTCCAGGCTGGGCAGCCTGCTATGTGGCTGGGGTCCTTTGCTCCCCCAAGGGGACCTCAGTGGTCAAGATATCCCTTCTAATTCTTCATCATCACACACAGGTGTGGGGCCAGCCATTTTATGTCTCTGGCCCTCAACTGGCTTCTTCTTCATATTCTTAGTTATAGGACTTCTGTTCAGCTAGACTTCAGCTGGTTCTCTAGGTTAATTGGGTTCTATAATTTAGTTGTAATTTTAATGTAGTCATGGGAGAAGGCAAGCACAGCATTTTTCTAGTCCATCATCTTGGATCCTCTCCTTGGCAATCGATGATCTACTTCTTACATCTATCCATTCCTTTCAGAACCTGAAACCTCTTCTTCCACAGGTTTGAGCTTCCATGTCTTCAGATACTCAGGTGTAACTGGCTTAAAGGATGTGTTTCTGTTTCTTTGATTCTACTACTGATCTTTCCAGCTACCATCCTCAATATAGCCTTCCTTTCACAAAGTTCTTTAAAAAAATATTCTGTGTCCAGTGCTTCTGCTCTTACTCACATACCTTAAAATTCCTGTCATAACCAGCCACCACCATACCACATTCACTAAAAACAAAAACAAAACAAAAAAACCTCAGGCTTCCCAAACCACTTTTCTTCTGAAATCTTTAAATGGTCACCAGTGACCTCACCAAATCTATTAGGCTTTTCTTAACCATTACTTTCTAAGGTCTGTCTGCTCTATTTGGCATATTGACTGCCATCTCCTTCTCAAAATACTTTCTCCTCTGAGTCCAAGACACTACATTTCTCTGATTTTCCTTCTCTCTTTACAATTCCAGGAATATATAGTCTATATCTGAATACTCTCTACTTCCATTATATGAATGAGTACACTAGTATTGACTGCAGTGAAATATTTTTTCTTTGGTAAAAGGAAATGAGGTATTACAAGGGCTATGGGATGTCCACAGAGAGACAACAATTGACCTGCAATTACATCTTTCTTTGTGTGAGGCACACCCCATTCTGAGTAGCTGAATGTGTAGTTTAAATAGAAACATGAAGACTTGGAAGACAAGGGAGATGTCTGACCTTCTGAGACCATATGAGTACATTCTAAGTCCCTCCTGAACCCTCTAGGAGACCTACTAACAAGTATGGCCTTGGAGAGGTGAAGAAAATTGCCTAGGAAGTATCAGAGCCAAGATTCCAATTCACATGTTTTACTCTAAAAGGATATTTTTTCAGAACTAAACTAATCTAGTTTTCACCATACGTTTGATGTGTGACTGCTGGACATTGAAGTGAATACTTATTTCTTAGCACATGAATCCAGACAGGGAATTTTAAATGATCATCAGCCCAAGCTGTGTATCCCAGCATGTTAAAAGCCTCAGAGAGGACATTTTGCTAAGTGAAATAAGTCAGACAGAGAAATACAAATACCATATGGTCTTATTAATATGTGGAATCTGAAGAAAAGAATAAATGAATGAACTAATCAGAAACAGTCTCAGAGACACAGAGGAAAAACTGAGGGTTGCTAAATGGGAGCACAATCGGTAACCACAGGATTGCCTCGGGGATATGAAAGTCAATTTGGGGAATATAATCAATAATGTTGTAAAGATTTTGTAGGGTATCCGATGGGCACTTGTCTCATTAGGGAGACCACCTCAGGGATGATGTAGATGCCTGATCACTGCACTGTACACCTAAAGCTGAAGCTGAACAATAATGAATGTCAACTTTAATTTTATATGTCAACTATATAATTTTATATATATACCAAAAACAGAGTACAGCATTAGGAATAGAGACAGTAGAAATGTAATGGCTGCATGCGATGTCAGAGAGGTAGTAGATGGGGGATGGGTGTTATCACTGTTTGAGGGACATAAATAAATATCTATGTAAATATCTAACTATTACATCGTTTTGTACACCTGAAACTAATAAAAAAATGTTGTAAAAAAGCCTCAGAAAGGAAGTTAGCACCACAAAAAAGACTACTGAGGGGACACCTACAGCTTACTTCTCCCCTAATATGGATAGTAGCCACCACTCTTTATTACAAGATGTGAGTAGCCTTTGTAATAAGAGAGGGCTGAATTGGGGAAAAATGGAAAGTAATGTTATTCTGTGGAGAGACATTTTGTCTATATAACGTTCTGTGAAAACCTATTCTTGTAAGCAGGACTTGAAATGTGTGGCCTACTCCCATAATCCCATCAACACCGTGAGATAAATATATCTTTTATAATCCTACAGACCCAATCGGCCTTCGTCTTCAGTTCTAGTTAGTCCTACTAATGCCAGCAAAAGGAAGAAAATTAGTTCATATCTTGGTTAGGTCAAACTTGTTTTTAAGTGAGACGTTTCAAGTAAATTAAAATATATATATATATATATATATATTTTTTTTTTTCTCAAATGTGCACATTTCTGTTACAGGCAAATCTACCAGAAGCCTCTTGAGAACCTAGCTTAATAGATTATACAATTATTAAAGGCTGACCTTATCTGTGAAGTTTAATAAACCAGAAATTGCATTTTTAACCTTGGCTGTTGTGCTATCAGATGTCAGTCATCATTTCTTTAATCTATCTCAACTAGACTATAAATTAAGTGGGTCCAAAATCTAATGTATGAGGCCAGCAGACGGGAGAAAAAAGCCAGCGGTTGTGGAGAAAGACTTTAAAGAAGACCCTTTGAAGTCATCTTAAGAAAATGGTAGTAACAATAAGAATGACAACTAATTTACAGACAAGGTCATGAGAACTATTCGGAGAGGGGAATTCCTATAGTGGGGGCTTGAATTTGTTATAACTTGAACATTGTGTAAACAGGTACTCAAAGATTGGTGAAGACTACCATACGTTAGGCAAAATGCCAACCATTATGAAATGCTTATTTTCAAGCCAAATTATACCTAAAACAAGTTCACCCTTAAGCTTAAAACTATTTTTTATAATTTACTGGTATTCCATTTTACAATTTTCAAAGTAAAAAATTTGTACATTTCTCTCTTAATCAATAGACTATTTCTATTTTAAACAGAATCAATTTGCTGCATAGAAAATTTTATGTGCTAGGAAAAGTAAATATCCCCAACAATTTTATGCAAATAATCATCTCTATAATGCCTCCTTTGTTTCATCCACATCATTTTTCTTCCTGTTTTCATAAGTAAGGGCATTATTCAGCTTATAAAAATTTTTCTAGTGTATAAACTTCTGATCTCTATATTTCCCACAAGCTTCCTAAGACCCCATAGGTGAGATATTTGCATAGACTGAAGCTACTTGTATGCATTGTCAGAATAATGAATAAGTTCTATCAATTCTGCAAAATAGCTGTTCAGTTTTAAGAGGAGAAAAATAACCAATAATAAATTAGACACCCATTCTGCTCCAGACATTATGCAAAATGTTCCACTGATTCAAGAACAGACAGAGGCTAGCCCCTGACTTCAAGGAGCTTAGAGTCCTGGAGCAGAAGGAAAATTTACCTCTTTTTGTCAGAGTGTTTATGAAATATGTTTGCTCAAATAAAATTTTTATTTTACTGGCTTATTTTAAAGGAAAGTAACAAGTTTCCATATATCTATATCTACATAAAGAGATAAGTAGATGCATTTTATAGTTTGTCAAGAGATGACATTTAATGCACCTCATTTTCTTTATGCACACAAACGTTGATGAGCCTGCCTTCTTTCCCCTTCCCTGGCAGAAAGGCAGCCTCATAACAGCCAGGGTCCACACAGAATAGCATCAGAGCAGGGTGGCAGCCCAGTAAGGTCAGAGATTAGGGAATTGAATAAATACATAAAAGTATGGAGTATAATGTGAGCAGGTTTTCACTGTCAGTGAAGAAAGGTACTAATATGAAAAGGGGGAAGCAGGAACAATGCCTGCAGTGTTAGATTGGAATTTAATGTATGAGAGGGGGATGTCACAGTTTTCAATGTATACCTAGAAAGACAGAGAAATATATAGAAATGAAAAATGTGTATATATACATATACATGATACATATGTATACATATGCAGACATATGTATTATGTATGTGTATATTATATGCATATACTTGCATAGATTTATTTGCTCTGTCCCCTAAGTCTAGGAGCAGCAATATCTGAGAAGTAAAATGCGCCTAGCACAAATCTTGACTTTTAAATGACACTCATCCGTTAAAACAAACAAAATAGTACTTGCACAAGTAGCTGATTTCAGGGTGGGACAAGGAAAGAAAATGTGCCCATAGTCTTTGGTACACCAGCTTTAGGAAGCTGCCATTGGCCAAACCTGGAACAGTTGGAGCATCAAAATAAATGATTGTAATAAATTATAACTCAGTGAATAAAATGTAAGTCTCTGAGTACACACTGACATAAATATATACATGCATACATTCATACATACCTACTTACCTACTGTAAAATGCCAACTAGTAAATAGAATTAGAAAATCACCATTTGGCGACCATTAGAATAATAATGAATTCAGGCAAGAAACATCATGGAGGTTAAAACTGGTAGATCAATGTGGTATGCGTAACTAATTTTACATATTCTCCAAGTGTCTCCCCACAAAATACCTATTATTACAAAGGGGAAGAAAGGTAATGTTATAGTGGAGAATCTCAGAAGACATCATCTTAACTAAGGAATCAAAGTTAATACCACCAGCAATGAGAGAAGTAGACAAACAACTGCTACCAGATAGGATGAAATGAGAACACAGCATCACTTCTATGAAATTCTGGCCCAAAATTATGGCTCTTACTGTGAGAAAACATCAAACTCAAATTGGTCTGTAATCTTCTAAACACTTCAAGGTCACAGAAAGTCAAAGACAGACAAGAATCATTCCAGGTTGGAGATTTGAGCAACATGATAACTAGGTGTAAAGTATGATCCTAGATTGGATCCTACTGCTATAAGGAAAATTAAAATGGAGTCTCCGAGTGAAGGATATATGTGAGCTATTCATACTGTTTAACTTTTCTGTCAATTTGAAATTGTTTCAAAATAAAAATTATAAAAAGAGGCAACGACTAAGAGCACTTGCTCTAAGGGCAGCATAAGCAAAGTGAGATAGGGTTGAGAAGATAGAGAATCCCATCTCTGTGGTAACAGACCAGGTCTGTCTCCATTATTGCTGTATCACAAGAGTCCAACCTAGTCTTTCACACAATAAGCTTTCACTTGACACGTGTTGAATACAATCATTGTTTAATTAAGCAGGGAGAAGAGGAGGTGTTAGTCAAGAAAGGCTTCATAAAAGAGACAGATGAAAAGGGGGGCTTTTAAAGCTTTGGAAACAGCATGAGGAAGGTCATAAAAGTAAGAAATCATTAGCACATGGAGCAGCAGGTGGCTAGCTGAAGGAGAATGTTCAGGAACACAGGAGGGGTGAAAGTTGGAAAGGTAGCACAACATGATACATGGCCTACAATGTCAGAATGAGGTAAAAAGTGAGTCCTGAATTTAGAAGGGAATTGAAAACACTCATAAGCCTTTTCTAAAAAAGTCAGTTTAACCTTTCTTCTTCTAGCCTTCCTCTAACAGAGGTGTAAATGCCCAGTAGTGGATCCAAAGAGAAAAGAAGTAAGAATTATGGTTAATCTACCAGTTAAGTGACAAAATCCATTGGTTCTTCAGCTACATTTATCAGAGAATTCTATAAAATTATGCTGCACAGAACCCTGTTAATAAGTGTTTTGTAATGGAGTAAGTGTGTATTAAGCTAAATTAAAACCGTATTTCTCTCCTAAATGAGTCCTCTCTGGAATGGTCCAAAGAAAGAGAATATGCAATGTGTTCCAGTACCTCAATATCCTTCCTTATGCAGCCTCCACCCACCAGGAGAGCCTAAAAGAACTGTGAGAATATACTCTGGGACATGGTTTACGTTGCTGAACAAACAGGAAGAGACTAAAACTCCAGTGTTTGTGAACAGCCGGCTCAACCCTACAAGGCATGAGGATTTTGAGTGAAACTGGAGATGAAGTGATTAAACCCAAATGATGGTGTGGGGGTAGGGCCCTGTATGTTATAATATGTCTACTTCTCTCTTTCTGGCTCTGGTAGTTTCTATGTAAACAGCCACACACAGAGATTATAAGAATATAGAAAGTCAAGTCTTTCAAGGGCTTCCATGAGCTGACCTCTTTGTGGCACTTGTGCTAACTGTGGCCTGGTTACCATGGATATCAGAAGAGTTAGAGAAAAATGCAAGAAAGGAGTTATTTATGAATGAATAAGCCTGTAGCCTATGGGTGTTGGGGAGTAAAAGAAAGGGGGAAAATGAAATGAGAGATCGAGAGTCCAATTTAACGGAGTCTTAAAGTGCTGCAAACCTATACACCATCTGGCAACACTGATGGGAACACCTTCTTCCTTGAATGTTCACATTCAAGGTCTGGTGACTCTCGCTGACAGAGATGCAAGCATCCAGCTCAGAAGGGGAGTGACTGATGATTTCTGTGGAATTGAAATTCAGTAGCGTGTGAAGTATGCAGAGAACCTCTTCAAAAACCATATTGGACAATTACCAAGTGGAAAGGGACATAAGTGCTGCATAAACTTTGCAAATAGTCAAGGAGCAAATAGCTCTTTTCTGCATAGCGGTGGTTCTTCCCAATATGAGAGGCAGAAGGGAGTCGGCAAGAAGTCACAGCAGCAAAAGAAAAAAACAGAAAGAAAGAAAGAAATGGAGAAAAGGGGAAGAAGGCCCTTAAAGTTTTCCCTTCCGGTAGAAAAGGAGACTGAAATACAGAAGGAAGGGAGCATGCACTATGCATGCAATTAATTTTTTGAGAGGGCATAAGTTGCACCTGAGTGATTCTTAAGCTTCAGCATGCTCAGGAGTCCCCTGGGCAGATTGTTAAAAATGCACATTCTAAGGTTCCACTTTCCCAAAGGTTATGGCTCATTAGGTTGAGAGGCAATACTAAGAAATCTGAATTATGTAAAGATCCTCCTCTGGTGACTAATGTGCAGATGTCCACTGACCACATGGTTAGGAACTATGGTCTATAATGATCTAGTAAAAGTCATTTGGCCTGAGGGTTTCTTGAGACTATAATGAGTCCATCTTTGAATGAGTCAAAACTGATAAGCAGGCTAATAGAAGGCTCCTAGTTCAGGTGACTGGGAGAGGAATAAAATATAATTTTAGCATCTATGCATGGACCCACGCCTAGGTCTGGCAGATCAATGGTGTGTATGCAAAGATGTGGCGGGGGGAGGGGGAAGGAGGTCCACTTCAGTTAGGAGAAGTAAAGGAGGCATATAATATGGCCTGGGTTTTGATGATACAGAATTCAATCCATGTAAATTCATGTGTAATCCACCCTAACTGTAAAGAAACCAATCTCAAATGAAACTTTAAAATGAAGGTCTCTTTGAAAGCGTCAGCCACAGTGTCCCCTCACAGCCACCTCCTGGAGACAAGGAAGTACTGTCAGTCCTGCATGGTGGTCAGTCTGCCTGGATTCAACATGGTTCTGAAACTTCTTCACTGTGTAATTCTGGGCAAATCTGGTCAAACAACTATCAGAACAGCAACTTCCATGGAATGGGCATGTAATAATCCAAGCCCCTTCTCAGGGTTGTGGAAATGATTACTCCATGTGAGGTGCTCAGCACAGGGTAGCGAACAGTAAGCACTCAATTAACATGATAGGAGCAGGATATTGGAACTGATATTTTTACTCTTTCAGGCTTTTGCTGAAGAAGTAAAATTAGTTCTTCAGGAGAAAATAAATTACATGAAAACTGATCCTAAAACCAAGAATGGCCTTCAGGTTGAACCATCAACGTGCCATTACTACTTCTGAAGTTTTTCACAATAATGGTGAGTAGTGTGTGGCTTTCTCGATGCCACTTTCACTTTTTATTAAGAATTTTAAGATTTGGAGATGATTTGGCTTAACTCCTAACATAATCGATGAGGAAATCCATGTCCACAAGACTTGTGATTTCCCCAAAATCACACAGGAGATTCCAGTCCAGTCCTCCCAGTTCAGGGACCTTTATACTGGTCACTTCTGGGCTTTCTCCTATAGACAGGCCTCAACCCAAAAGTCTAATATTAACAATCACACTAGACTGGAAACCAGAAAACTCAGGTTCAAGAACACTCCTTCCACTTACTAGTCAATGACCTTGAACAAGCCTTCTTACCTCTTCAAGAATCCCTTCAATTGCTACAAAATGGAGATAGTATTAACCCCTCTCAAAGGCACTTATGCAGATCATATGAAGACACAGATGTCCACGTTTTCTATAGACTGTAACACTACAAGTATTGAAAGTGCTATCTTCATTATTACTATTGTTATGACAATTATTAAGAGTGGAGATGGGCTTTTAAAACTATATTTAGTTTCAAAGCTATATTTAGTTTCAGGTTGGATACAACTCAGTTGTTCAAATTAATTTAGGAAGATTCATTTTCTGTCACACACAGAAAATCCATCAATGCATTTATCCAACTAAACAATTTTCCAGTCCTATGAATAAAATAGGGACTTTAAATGAAGTAAAGCCAGAGCCGAGCCAGCCATTTTACTCTGCTTACAATACAGAACGCCTATCTGCCTGCTGTAGAGACTAGAGCCCTTCATAAGTTTTGTGCCATCAGTGGAGTGGATCTGTGGGCAAAAGCAAGAGTGTCGGACCAGAGAGCAAGAGTGTAGGGTGCTCTTTCTGGAACAAGCTGCCCACAGCCTTGGCTGACCAGCAGAACAGAGTCAGGGCAGCAGCCAACTACAAATCACTCACAATCCACCCGGAAATTGCTGGGTCTGAAGGAAGCTGGCAGCTATGGCATTAGGCAGCCATCAAAGCTGGCTGGCTGCTGCTAACCAAAGCAGGGAGTGGAATGGAGTCACAAGCCTGAGGGTAAGGAGCTGAATCCTCTGACGGTCTTTTCAAATCACCCTCTTCTGTTGAGATTTAGAATCTAGAGCATTCACAGGAGAACACATGCAAAACACTTGAAATTCTGTGGGAAAGGGGCACAGAGCAACTTTCAAACTAGAAAGTATTCGTTGTTGTGGTGCCCAAGAACAAACTTTGTGGTCCTTTTTTTCTAACTGATATTTTTAATAATCCCTTTACCCACAAGCAACTTGGAAATGATATTAGGTTTTCTGTGTTTCCAGGGGTTGCTAAGCAACATTTCTAGGCAGCTGGAGAAATTTCCATAGTAAGCAAGTCATGTCCAACCATAAAGGCCATGGTTTGAAAAATACATTTTTCATCTATCATCTGTAAACCCAGTGTTTTAATACTAGGGGCCTTTCATCACAGCTGAAATGAGATTCAGCATTTGATAATAGTAACTGCATAGTGCTTTAGCGTCAGGCCCTGATATAATTCTGCTCTGGGAACGAAAGCATGGACACGAAAGCATGTGTCAGTTTTTACAGGTAACGTAAGTTAGGCATGGTCAACAAAATAAATCAAAGAAAATTCAGCTAGGGAGATTTCTTTTTTTTTAATAAATAGAAGGGAATTTTTAAAGAACTTTTAGAGGTTGGTGTTTTTAGTTTTGTTTTTAATTTCAACCTGAAGAGAACATGATCCTTCCCAATTTTCTTTATTGTTATTTTCAAAAAAAGAAAACAAAAAAGGCAAGTAAGCTGTGATATAATAGAATTTCCTTGGGGCTGGGGGCCCCTCCCTATTTTAAATTTAAAATATGCCAGTTGTCTGTATATTTTTTCTTTTAAGTTCTAATTTTGATTCTCTTTAGTTAGATGCTTATGAATATCCTCAGTGTGTGGGATGCTTTTAAACATTTAAGTGTTGAGTGTGTGCCTGGAAGTTTAAAAAAAATATATTATGTGTGTGTGTGTGTGTGTGTGTATATATATATATATATATATATATATATATATATATATATATATATATATATATATATATGCAGAAGCCTGAGCTCCATCTCTGCTCATGTAGAAAATCATCTTTAACTATGAGCATGTTCATCAATAATAGATGAAATTATTTCTCATCTGGCTCATTCCCAGAACCAAAACTATTTCTTCAGAGCCAGGTGGCTATGCCTAATGTGGAGCTCTCCTCCCCTCTGAAGGACATGCAGTGACAAACTTCTAATGTCGACATGTTGAAAGAGTTTCATTTCCTGGGCTCCAAGTACTTCTGTAAAATCATCTACACAAAACTCTTCTAGCGTTTCCTGAAGCACAAATTTATCCACTCTCTTCCACCAGTAAAAATGCTGGTTGCTGGCTCCACAAGTGCTAAAAATACCAAGTAAATTTACCACATGAAAACTAAACACTGTTTGGACTGATTTTCCTGATGTGTCTCCATTTATGTAGATTCAGAAGGTGAGTTTATCATTTCCAAAGTAATACATTTATATCTAATACTAATATAATCAGATATACATGTATTACTTTGGAAATGGGAGAGGGAGAAGGAGAGGAAGAGAGAGGGAGAGAGAAGGAGGAGGAAGAGGGGAAGAGAGGGAGGGAGGAAATTTAATAAAATCCTATTTTACATTTATATGGTACCGGTTTTTAATTTTTCTTGCAGCAGTGGGTGCTTTAACAGAACAGAGGTCTGAGGCTGAGAAATTTACCACCAGAAGTAGGCAAAGTGGAATATTTGTACTCCAAGTCTAAGTATCTTCTGTAATGAACAATTTTCAAAATAGAATAGATCTACAGAATTAAAGTAGCTTTAACATTTGTATTTTTGCCCAATCTCATTAAGCTCACCATCAGAATTAGGAAAATAATTTTCTCTTCTACTAATAGCCTCTCATTCATTTATTCAACAATCCTGAGACCCTACTACATGCCAGAGGATACAAGTGAAGGGAATGTTTTCCCTGTCTTCAAGGAGCTTACGGCCCAGGGGAAATACAACCAAGTAACCAGGCAATATACCAGTGTGGTGAGTGCTGGGTGGCAGTAAATGCAGGGGGAGGCAGTCTCAAAGCTGAGACCTGAAGGATCCATGGAGCTGGCCAAGAGAAGGTGTGGGGAGGTGTAGGGAGACGTTGGCGAGAAACCAGGGCAGGGGTCCGAAATGCCAACCGAGCTATTGAAAGAACACTGGTACTGATAAATTGGTTAATAAAGAATGGTTAGAGTTTTCAGCTGGGGTATGGCACCATCAGATTCACTGTCTGGAATGTCACTGCGTTAGTCTGCTAAGGCTGCCATAACAAAGTACCACAGAATATGTGGCTTAAGTAACAGAAATTTATTTTCTTACAGTTCTGGATGCTAGAAGTCCAAGAACAAGCTGTTAGCTGAGTTGATTTCTTCAGAGGCCTCTCTACTTGACTTGTAGATGGCTACCTTCTCTCTGTGTCTTCATAAGGTTTTCTCTCTCTCCTTGTCTATGTCCTGATCTCTTCTTGTAAGGACATCAGTCAAGTTGGATTAGAGCCCGTCCTAGTGACCTTACTGTAACTTAATTAACTCTTTAAAGATTGTCTCCAAGTACAGTCACAATCTGAGGTAGTGTAGGTTAGGACTTCAACATGTGAATTTTGAGGAAACATAATTCATCCCATAATGGTCAGTTTGACTATAAAAGTAGAGAAAGCCTTGGAAAAGGTAGGATTGGAAAAACAATAGACAGGGGAATCCAGAGTGTGTATTTCTAGGAGGAGTGGGGAGCTAACAGCACCAAAGTGAGCCCAAGGTCAATAAGAAGGTAAGGATTGAAAATGTCCTTGGGAATCAGGGGCAAGGAAGGCATGATGATCTTGGTAAGTGCCGTTCAGAGACGTGGTGAGCACCAAAAATCAATCACAGGTGCAAACAAGCCTTCAGCATGTTTACCTGTGAAGCCAGGATAGAGTTAAAAGTAATTAACACAAGACAGGGTCAGAAAAGGGCTTATTTTGCCAACAAATAATTAAATTCCCATCATGCACAAGGGGCTGAAGAATTCTATTAGATGAAACTTTGCCATTGGCAAGATCAGCATTTTGAGCTCACAGAGAAAGGAGAATTACGTTTTTTAAGAAAAAAAAATTTATATATATAGTCAAAGACTAAAATACACCAAAATGATATCAATTGCTAAGGTGAAGAGTTAAATTTAGGAGTAATTTACTTTTAAGAATTTCTTCAATGTTGTTATGAATAACAATAGTAAGAGCTATCACTGAATCTTCATCATGCATTAGGCAATATGGTAAAGTGCTTTACACTATTTTCTCTAATCCTCACAAAACTCCATGAAGTAATGACCACTATTTTCTTCATTTTATAAATAAGAAAGCGGAGGCTTAATGGAGTCAAGTAATTCAGCCAAGGTCCAAGATCTACAAAAAGAAACTGGACCCAAAGCCCATCCAGGCTTATAGCCCTAAAAACCATGCCACAGTCTCTTTTCAATAAGTGCACTGTTCTATGAGAAGGGGAGGTATTTTGTTTAACTTGGGGGGAAATTAAAAAAAGGAGACAGAAACTATTTTATATGCTAACAACAACAAAAAAAAAAAGAAAGAAAATATTTTGAGATTCTCTTAGTACTTGTCACCTGCATTACAGAGTACAGAGCTTGATTAAATTCTATCTTAAAGAACCCTAGGAGTTTCGGATTGTATGTACATCTTTGCCTGTCACACAGATTGACTACAAACTTCTCAAGAGTAAATATGTGGCCTATGCCCTTGTTGTCCCCACAAAACCTAGTTTAGTGGTTTCACCATAGGTGTTTGCTTGTTAAATTACTCAGTGATAAAGAAAATACTGAAACAAAGAACAAAACAGGACTATAAAGTACAGAAACCTTTTTGAAAAACACGTTCCATTTCTGAGACACCATTTCTACTTCTTACTTAAGTGCTCTGGGTCTTTAGTGATATTGGACACTAATTCCTAGCACTGTTTGACTGGCCCTGACAGGAAATGCTACTTCTCTTCTCCCCCACATTAGCAATGATGAAAAGAGGCTACTTCTGTCACTCTTAGAAACTGAACAGAGACACTACTTCCAGCTGCTTACTGGACATATTCATTCAACACCAACAATCAATTATGTATCTTTGCTTTGCTGCTAAGATCACTAATGGAATGCACTTGACTTATACTGTTAGCAGTCCAGGCTCATGCACAAACATAATAGTAGCCAATAATTGTTCGATTCCCAAATCACTTCTTTAGAATGATATTAGAAGGAAGCTACTGTAACCTGACATGCACCAAACTGGACTGGTTCCACTTTAATAAATCCCTAACTCTACTTAATGGCATTTTTTCAATCACTTAGTGGACTTTTGTTTTCATGTGCAGTAGGGCATATAAGTCTAATAATAATTTGGGTGACTGGGGTGGTATAATACAATAGCATTTTTTAAGTAAAAGTCCTCATGTAAGAGAGAAAGTCTCTGTCTCTAGACAACTGAAAGATTAATCAACAGTTAATCTTAATTCATCTGATTTCCTTTCCACTTACATAGTTTCAGCTACCAAAACTTCTAGTTTGCAAGTAAGTGGTGAAGGGTGGTTACATGTAAGTCTGTGCAGTCACACTACTTGGGATCAAATCCCAGCTTTACTATTTGTGGGATCTTGGGAAAATTAACCTCTTTTGCCTCAATTTCCTCATCTCTAAAAAAAGGATATAAAAGAAGTAGAAGTGACGTCATAGGAATGGAGGCAGCGGCAAGCACTTTTTCAGTTCTCCTTCGGATCTAATCACAAACGGGACATATAACCCATCAAAGTACTCTCTACTCATCATAGAGAACAGCTAAGAGACTCGTGCAAGGATTACTTGAAGGTGCGCAAAGTGGGCGAGCGGGGGAAGAGGGAAGGGAGCGGAGTGGAAACGTGGCCCACATCTGCAAGCTGTGGAAATGTGGCCAGCATCCACAGCTGCAGAGATGCAGGGGATCCCAGGACGGAACAGAGAAAACAAAAGCCAGGACATGGGCTCTTTCCCTGCGTCCCACAGCTGATCTCTCCCACGGAGGGGGCAGCTAGTTGGGCCCTAGGTCGGACAAAGGACACAAACTCCATACCTGTGCCCCTCCCCCCTCCTCTTCCAATCCTATCCCCACCCTTCCAGAGACTTAAACTGGCCCCTGAACTGAGGAATAGTGTCAGATTACAGAGGAGCCTTAGTGCTCAGGCTCTGGGAAGACTGACAGGCAGCTCTGACCCAGGGAAGAGGCTGGGAAAAGTGTGATTTTTGCTGGGCTTGGAGAGAAGAGACTCCTCCATCTCCAGCCACCATCTTTTCTGGCCTGCGGGAAGAGTGTGACACGGCTGGGCTGAGAGAGAGAAGAACCCTCCATCCCCAGCCCCCACCCTTTCTGGCCTGTCTAGGGCAGGGCAATTACAACTGCAGAGGTACTCCCAGGGATCAGCAGTAAGTGGTAGATGCAGCTCCCGACTTTCAGCAGCTCAGAAATCTCCCGCCTGCCACACACACACACACACACACACACACACACACACACACACACGGAAGAAATGCCCTAAGACTCAGGAGAATGGACACAGGGCTGGTAGTGCTACTCTCAGTGCGCATATGTGCAGGCAAGGACAGAAACTGCACTGACTTTCTAAAAACTACCATCCAGACCCCTCACCCCACACATCTAAATCTGCAGTCCAAAAGTCACTCTGGGCACCAGGTGACCAGCTCTGCATGCACAATAGGCAGGGGACTCTTTGGTACAGCAGAGGACAACCTGGAGATTACTTGGTGGGCTTAAGCCAAGACTGGCGCTGCTTTTTGTTTTGCTTTGTTTTGTTTTGTTTTGTCTTTATATCTTTGATATCTTTGCCTGTGTTGAGTGGGGATTGTCGGTTGCTTTTACATATGAACGTATTTGATTTTTTCTTTGTTGTTGTTGTGGTTGTTGTGCTTGGTGATTTGTTTTGTTCTGAAATTGCCCTACCAGGGCCCAGCTTGAGAGGCATAAGATTCAACATATCCAGAGGCCAACTCCAGACCAAACCAGAGTACTACCTAGTTTGACCTACAAGTCACACACGCAGAGGGAATTCTCTACAGGCACAAGAGCCCATAGAGGCCAAACCACATTTAAGTGGTCAACCATCACGCATCAGAACACCCTGCTGGTGGACAGAGCCAAGTCTCACAACTAGTCAGCCTGGGAGTTAACCCCACCTACTCACAAGTGAAAAACAATTAAAGATCTTCTTTAACAGGACAATGTCCTTTAACAGGACAACACAAGAGTCACCTTTGGAGCACATGCAGAGGAGAAGAACGAAGTAGTGCAAGTCAAATATGAAGGACACAGACTACAGAAGATAACCCAGCAAGAAATAAGAACTCTAGGGGATCTACCTAATACATCGAAGCAAACACAGAGAGACAGCCAAAATGGGAAAACAAAGAAACATGTCCCTAATAAAAGAATAGAAGAAACCTCCAGAAATGGAACCAAATGAAGCAGAGGTAACCAACCTACCAGAGACAGAGTTCAGAACACTGGTGATAAGAATGTTTAAGGAGCTTAGAGACAACATAAAGAAGGATGTAGAAATCATAACAAACAACCAGTGAGAACTAAAGAACACAATTACCGAAATTAAGAACTCACTTGAAGGAATTAACAGCAGGTTAGATGAAGCAGAGGATCAAATCAGCGACTTAGAAGACAAGTTAGCAGAGATCACCCAAACAGAACAACAGAAAGAAAAAAGAATAAAGAACAATGAAGATGGTTTAAGAGATCTCTGGGATAACATCAAGTGCAACAACATGTGCATCATATGAATACCAGAAGGTGAAGAGAGGAAGCAAGGGATTGAGAACATATTTGAAGTAATAATGTCTGAAAACTTCCCTAACCTGATGAAGGAAACCAACATACAAGCCCAGGAAGTGCAGAGAGTTCCAACCAGGATAAACCCAAACAGGTCCACACCAAGACACATTATAGTGAAAATGGCAAAGCTTAAAGACAAAGAAAGAATCCTAAAAGCAGCAAGAGAAAGACAGAGGGTTACATACAAGAGAACTCCCATAAGACTATCAAATGACTTTTCTACAGAAACATTGAAGGCCAGGAGGGAGTGGCAGGAGATACTCAAAGTGATGAAACACAGAGGCCTACAACCTAGATTGCTTTATCCAGCAAGACTATCATTTAAAGTTGACGGAGAGATAAAGAGCAACCCAGAAAAGAATAAGCTAAAGGAATTTATTACCACCAAGCCAGCATTGCAAGAAATACTAAAAGGACTGCTATAAATAAAAGAAAGATGAAAACAATCTAACTATAGATTTTAAAATGGCAATGACTATGTACCTATCAATAATTAGTTTAAATGTAAATGGATTAAATGCTCCAAACAAGAGACATAGGGTGGCTGAGTGGATAAGGAAGCAAGACCCTTGTATATGCTGTATACAAGAGACTCACCTCAGATCAAAAGACACACACAGGCTGAAAGTGAAGGGTTGGAGTAAGATATTTCATGCAAATGGAAATGAGAAAAAAGCTGGAGTTGCAATACTTATATCTGACAAAATAGACTTTAAAATGAAGAACATATTAAAAGACAAAGATGGGCACTATATAATAATAAAGAAATCGATTCGACAAGAGGACATAACCCTAGTAAACATCTATGCACCCAACATAGGAGCGCCTAAATATATAAAACAGATATTGACTGACATAAAGACAGAGATCAACAGTAACACTATCATAGTAGGGGACTTCAACACACCTGTGACAACAAGGGACAGGTCTTCCAGACGGAAAATCAATATGGAAACAACAGCCTTAAATGATACATTGGACCACTTGGATTTAATCGATATTTTCAGAGCATTTCACCCCAATGCTGAAAAATACAAGTTTTTCTCAAGCGCACATGGAACATTTTCCAAGATAGACCATATGTTAGGCCACAAAACAAGTCTTGATAAATTTAAGAAAATTGAAATCATACCAATTGTCTTCTCTGATCACAGTGCTATGAAATTAGAAATGAACCACAGGAAAAAAAACTGGAAGACACACCAATTCATGGAGCTGAATAACTTATTGTTAAAAAAAAGTTTAAAAAAAAGTAACCATTTTTGGTGATGGATGTGTAATTAGCTTTATTGTGGTAATCATTTCACAATGTTTATGTATACCAAACCATTACATTGTACACGTTAAATATATATCATTTTTATCTGTCAATTATACCTCAATAAATCTAAAAAATATAATATAAAAAAAGAATTAGAATAATAATATAAATATGCAACGTTGGTTCCTTCTGACCTACTGAATGGGAGAAGATATTTCTAAGTTATATATCCAATAAGGGTTTAATATACAATATATATTTTAAAAACTCTTACAGCTCAAATTCTTTAAAAATCTGATTTAAAAATGTACAGAGGACCTGAAGAGACTTTTCTCCAAAGAGGACATATAGATGGCCAACAGACACATGGAAAGATGCTGAACATCACACTAATCATCAGGAAAATACAAATCAAAACCACAATGAAATGTCACCTCATACCTGTCAGAATGGCTGTTATTGATAAATCAAAAAACAACAAATGTTAGCAAGGATGTGGAGAAAAGGGAACCCTCGTACACTGTTGGTGGGATTGCAAATTGGTGCAGCCACTATGGAAAACAGTATGGAGATTCCTCAAAAAAAAAAATAAAAATAGAACTACAGTATGACCCAGCAATTCCACTTCTGGGTATTTATCTGGAGAAATCCAAAACATTGATTCAAAAAGATATATGCACCCCGATGTTCATTGCAACATTATTTACAATAGTCAAGATATGGAAGCAACCTAAATGTCCATCAATAGACCACTGGATAATGAAGAGGTGGTATGTACATCCAATAGAATAGTACTTGGCCATGCAAAAGAATGAAACTTTGCCATTTTCGACAACATGGATTGGCCTAGAGGGTATTATGCTAAGTTAAATAAGTCATACAGAGAAAGACACATACCATGATTTCAGTTATATGTGGTATCTAAAAAACAAATGAATAAACAAAACAGAAATGAACTCATAGATAGAGAACAAATTGATGGTCACTAGATGGGAGGGGGATTAGGTGAAAAAGGAAAGGATTAAGTACAAATTGATAGTTATAAAAAATAGCCATGGGATATAAAGTATAGCACAGGGAATATAGTCAATATAATAACTATATATGGTGTCAGATGGGTACAAGACTTATTAGGGTGATCACCTCATAAGATATATAAATGTCTAAGCACTATGTTGCACACCTGAAATTAATATACCATTGTATGGCAATTGTAATTGAAAAATTACAATTTTTCAATTTAAAAGATTGTAATTGTTTTTAAAAAACGAGGTTTCCTCTGGGGAGAGGGAGTGAAATTTGGAGTAGCGAGAAATAGGAAGCAAAGTTGCTTTACATTTTAAGTTCTTTACTGTTCAAAATATGTATTAATTGCTTTGATAATTTTTTTCATAATGGGGAGTTATACAAAGTTTAATATAGTCATATCTTTTACACATTTGACAAAAGTAGCTTGTTCTAATTTATGAAAGAAAAATTTAATAGGCAATAAAATATTAATCTGTGAATGTAATAAGACAAATATGTGTAAATTATTTAACAACTTGTTATTTATAGATGTCAACCTACTGGTACAAGACTAACACCTGCATTAGCTGAGTGGCTACAAGCTTCTCCATAAGTTGGTGTCCAGTAATGGAGCTTTTTAAGGCCATTGGAGACTTCCGCAAGATACCCCCATCCATCAGATACCCCCATCCATCCCCAACAAATGTTTCCACATCTGTATTGTCTGGTGTTAGACAGCCCATTTTAATTAAGTCTGAATACTCCACACAAGTGGCCTCATCAAACTTGATTCCCCAAATGTAGCTATTTCCTCAAATGCAGAGAGTGTAGGATTTGTTTTCATCAATTGTGAAAGGGTAATAAGTCCTTCTCCCTGTATGTTGATGCTGACTACTGACAACGCTTGAAGACTCCTGTGTTGGGAAGCAAGAGTTTCAGAGATACTGTGCTCCTGCATTTTTCATTTTGTTAACAGAAAGATCTATTACTTCTAGGGTAGTATTACCTTTTAGTACATAAGCCCAAAACACCATTCCATCAGGTTATGTTATTGCAGCTTTTGTTCAGATACAATGTATCACATAACTTTTATACCACAGTTTCTTAGATCATGCTTACACGTGTGTAGTTCAACAAGACAGTGATTTTCTTTTAACCTGTGACCTAGGTGAACATTGGACTCTTCCTGTTCACTGTACAGTATAGGTCAATTTAGGTTTATTCCTTTGATTGTTTGGTTTTGAGTTAGGACTGTAGCAAATGCTATCACACTTTGCATTCCGAGATGGCAGTCATCCAGATATAACTTCTCTAAGGATGAATTAATTTGTAGCATGGCAGTAAAAAATATTCTACGTTTATTTTCAATCTTGTTTCCAGTCATTCTTAGGTATGTCGGCACTGTATTCTTATGCAGTGCTTTAGCAATCAATTCTCCACCTTCAGGCCCAATATCGTTAAACATAAGGTTTAAGTAAATGAAATTGTATTGTTTCATTGATATATGGATTCTTCTCTAAAATTCTGGAAAGAAGCCAAAAAGCTTCACCTGTTACTCTTCCAACCGGTTGTTACCAGCAATGTTTAATGTGATTCCTTCTAATTCCTTATCAATTTCTTCATCCACTCCTTGGAGTATATGCAATATAAAAGGATTATTTTCTGGGACTTTTCCATATGTAGATTATTATAACGTTCCTGGAGACTGACAATAGGTTCTGGAGCTTCCTTCAGGACAACTTATCACTTGAAGGGAGGACCCGCTGTGGGGACTTGGGGCTCTCCCCCTGCCCATGTTTGGGGGGCACCCCAAAATTCTGGCCACAGCTGGGGTTGCTGGGACATCCTCCCACCTCGCTGTCTCCGGCCTCCAGCCTGCTAGGATGGATTGGCTGGCACAACCCCTCAATTGTGCATTTCTTGCAGGCCAGACCGGCCTGGAAGGACACCCCGTTTCTTACCCCTATAGTGGGCCAGAGCCCAGGACTGAGTAGGGTAGAGTGAAGGTGGGAGAAGGGGACACCCGGACTTGGCCAGGGTGGCCTCCTCCTGGCTTTGCCACATCCTCCTCTGACCCCGCAGGCCAAGTGGCTGATAATTTTTTCTTTTAAAAGGAAGTTTTAAAACTTAATAGTATTTATCTTATCAGATTATTTGAATATGGAGATACTTGTCAAATATTTGGCCCAGGGCCTAGAACATAGGAGATAATTGATAAATGTTAGTTACCAATATTATTACTAATAATTATTAACAAGATGTGATGAATTGCCTGTGTAAGTCTCTCCAAATTGTATGTTGAAACCCTAATCCCAAATGGAAAGGTATTAAGAGATGGGAGGTACCTTTGGAGGTACTTCCAATTACCTTTGGGAGGTAATTATGTCATGAGGGTAGAGTCCTCATAATGGGATTAGAACCTTTTCAGAGGAGACACAAGAGAGCTTGCTTCCTCTCTGTCTGTTCCCCGCCAGGTGAGTACATAGCCATTCTGCAAACCAGAAAGCAGCATCTCACTAGATACCACAGCTGCCAGAACCTTGATCTTGGGCTTCTCAGCCTCAAGAACTATGAGAAATAAATTTGTGTTCTTTAAGCCACCCAGTGTTCTGTGATAGTAGCCAGAAATAATTAATGTACCAGGGTGTTATATATGGGTTTTACATAGCAGTGGAATCAGAGCCACTTTGGGGAATGGATCCAGGGTTCTTCGACTGAGATGACCAGCAAAGTACAATATATTTTATGGACATACCACTAATATGAAAATAGCTATTTAAATATAACCCTCAAATTCCCCCATTCTTTTATGTTATTAGATAAATTTATATTGAGAAGAAAAAGCCTTTCAAATAAAACTGAAAGTTGTAACTGAATTCTGCTATTTGAGTGTCGTTGCTAGACAAAGAGGAGAGAAATTTACTTTAGGGAGCCAACAAAACATGGCAGGAATATGACACTGCACTATTGAGCAAGGTCATAAGCAGTGGTGTCTTTTATCTCATTGTGCCAACGAACCATGGACCTGCTACAGAAATTAACATACCAACACACTTGATTTTTCAACATGCTTTATCAATGCCACCTATTAACTGTTGAACATCGAAGTGACAGGTTAGGGGCATCACACTGAGATGAGGCTAAGTGCTAGCACTAAAGTACTAACCACAACCTAAATGTATGCTATGAGTTGTAGGTGAGTTGCAGGCACTCAGAACTAGAATGGACCTTGACAGCCATCCCCCCGCCTCCAATTCTTAAAGCCCTTCTACAACAAAACTGCCAACTATCCTGCCTGGAAAGTTAAGAAGCTACTGAGGAGTATGATGCAGGCAACTGGAGGAATAACAAGCAGGGAAGACAAAAGAAAGTTTCCAGGATTTTCTGAAACTTTCAGGTCTCTTTTAGGAGACATGGAGTTGTAGGTGTTGCTAAGTAGACTTCAAGCCTTCCGTAACTTTAGACACAGCATCAGGAACCACAGCAAACACTCTGAGAATGTGCCCTACATTTAAATTTCAGCTCCACCCTTTAACTTAGTTGGGTGGCCTAAACTCCTAAGCTTTTCATCTTTTAGATGAGGCTATTAAGAGTCCAATGGCATGGTGTTTTGTGAGGATTAACTATAATATGCTAATAATCCTTGTAAAGCATTTAGCCCTATCCCCATTGAATGGTAAGTATTCATTAAATGTTAGTTATTATCGTTATACTCAATAGTAGAAATAGCTCTGATCAAAGCCACACACTCATTGACTTATGACACGAACTAAAGTGTACTCTTCAAGTCACAACTGCAGAAAAATTTTACTCCGTTAAATAGTTTTAACTTAGTACAACTGAAGCCACTGACACAGAGCATTTTGAAGATAACATCACTTCTTCCTATTGAGCTCTCAGGTGAGCTGAGATGGGAATCTCTCTCTCTTCCCAAGGATTCCCACAGCACCTTTGTAAAAAGTGAGTTCCAGGATAGAAAAACAGAACAATCATGTACTTACCTGGGAAGAATAACCACCCAGGAGGCCAACAAGGCAGCCTGTATGACTTGGGAAATATCAAATCATCCCCACTATATTTGTTTATAGGTTGTTTTCATTTGGAAATATTGGTTCCAGGTGCCTTAAATGAAACACATTTGCTTTTAGCCTACTTCTCCTCCCATTCCAGATCTGTTTCTGGGCATGAATCTACACAGCCCCATAAATCTCAAATTGGGAAAGGATCTCAGAGAATTTCTAGTTCAACCTTATATTACAGATATGAAACAGAGGCATGAAGGGATTGAAGGGGTTGCCTGTTTCATTTATTAGAAGTGGGGTAAACTGAAGCACAAAAGAATGATTTTAGTCAACATACAAAAAGTCGAAATGCTTTGCTAGTTATTAGTTATCAAGAATTACTGACTCTTAGTGCTCTACATGCAGGATAAAACCCTATTCCTGACTACCAAAAGTGAGCAATTTAATGACAAACACGCTATGCCTAAATGGTCACAGTCACTTTATTTACCTTTAACTACCATAGGATGCCAGGTAATACCAGCATGCTAATTAGTCCTGTCCGTCTGGCTAATGCAGTCTTCATAATTTATAATCCAAAGCCTTTGGGCACAAAGACCTATTAACATGCTAATACACCTTTTTACTATTCTAGCTGCTTTTCAATTAGTAATTATCCTATAGACTGAGCCAATGAGAGGCAATTTTTCCAAGTGATTAGCACCTTGGAAATCATAGTCAAGCTGGTTGCTGATTAACATTCCTTGGTTTTGGCAGTTAGCATTTCTCATTTTAGCAATTACTCTAGTGGATTCAGTTGGAGGTTTGGGGCCATGGAAACCCAAGCCTATTTAACAGCCAGTGACTATTTTGAGAAAACATAATTATGACATGTTTATATGAGAACTTGATTCACTTAACAAAATATTACATCAAAACATTTGTTTCCACTCTAAAAGACATTCTGGGGACCTTTGCAGAAATTTGAATATAAACGTATAATAAATTCTATTATTGAATTACTATTGATCATATTAGGGATGACAGTGGCATTATGGTATGTACGATGGATGCTGAAGTATTTAGGGATGAAGTGTGATGATGTCTGCAACTTACATCCAAATGGTTCAGCAACAAATGATAGGTAGGTAAATCGGTAGGTCGGTAGGTAGGTATACAGATAGATAAGTAACAGCAATTTTGGCAAAATGTTAAAAACATTTTTGTTTCAAATAGATCTATTAGTTTACCACCCTGAGGGAAGATTCATACTACAATGTTCATTTCCAGAAAAACTCTCTGTATACTTGAAACA
The DNA here is from genome assembly GCF_964194185.1 of Rhinolophus hipposideros. NCBI lineage: Eukaryota > Metazoa > Chordata > Mammalia > Chiroptera > Rhinolophidae > Rhinolophus > Rhinolophus hipposideros. Next base: position 15,834,786 of record NC_138051.1, on the reverse strand, counting down.
TCATGTGACTAACCAATATTTGAATTGTGTGACTCCTTCCATTTGCCAATCTTTTTCTCTCTTTCTCCCTAAATTGTTAAGAATTGGGATTTAAAATAAAAAAATGTTTTTAAAAATTTGAAACATTTTAATGCCTTACATATCTTGGTACAACTATCTGTTGGTCTATAGACATTTAAAAGTGACTATGAAAACAATATTCCTACAACCAAGGTGACCATATTCTGGTCATACAGCCCCAATCTTCACTGCTTCAAAAATGCCCTCTGATGTGAGGATAAATCCTTTTGTGACACTTACAAGTAGGCAACTTAGCCGCTCATGTCACCTCTTATGCTTTACTTCAGAATCACCTTCACCTTTATTTGGTTTTAGTCACTCAAGTTCAAACAACATCATATTTGAAAATGTGCCTTCGTATCGCTATAAACAGAGGTAACTTTATACTCTCTTTTAAAATTCATTTTAAAAGCAACATAATTGGTTTGAATACAGTGGTCAAACTAATAGTAGCAGTAAATCTATCTGCCACAAAAATTTTAAATGTGAACCATTAGACAAGTATGCAAGTAAACCAAACCCTACAACCCCAAAAGAACCATAAGGAGTTACTATCAAATTTGTCAAGTTTCTGTCTAAATTTTTCCAGTGATGTTAAAGATGTAATCCTAACCCTAAAGCAACCACTGAATAATGATTGGAGTAGTAAACATTCATTGAGACATCAGAACCCCAGAGCTGACATTTCACATGCAGTATAAATCCTCCTAATATCTTGCTGTTGATAAGACAAGCATGAAGACACATCAGTGCATTACAATGTTGTAGCTATTTTGGAAACAGCCCATTTTTCATTTAATAGCAAATTAAGCAGATTTTTCAGAGGACTAAATGTCAATAAATAAAATGTAAAATGTCACATTATATATTCATCCACATATTTTATGGCACTAATTTTTTTCCTTTATTTTTTTCTGAAGGAAAGTGAAAGCAGTAGTACACACACACACACACACACACACACACTCATGCACACACACATACACACACACTAGCCGTTTGACCTGATTCACATGTTCCTTTCATTTTAAATAGAAAATGATTCTCCCACCCCACCCACAAAGGAAAAAATATGTATATATTAGTTGATAAAAGCCAAAATCTGGAATTCCAATAATATTATGTCAACATGCTATTTTAATGAACATTTAAAAAAAAAAAAAGAGGCTGTGAAGGTCCTAACCCAAATATCTGACCTAATAAAATAATCATTGACTCAAATTAGAAAAATGTGATAAACATGTTTTCCTTTGACATTCATATAAATCTGCATTTGTGAGAGAATTCTGACTCTGTATAGAACATTATATTTATGACTTCTTTTAGTGTGGAAATGAGCTAGAAAAGAACAAGGATAACCAGGATGGAGAGAGAACTATGTGAAAAATCTGGAAACAGAGAAGTACAAAATTGGTGAAGTCGAGAGAATTTTGGCTCAGTGATTTTTGACATGTAATCCCTTATTTTCCCTTTTTACCATAGAATCATATTCTGATAATCCAAATAATTACAAAGATCCAAGATCCATTTGCTTGGACAAGACTTTTCATCTCCTGCATTTTCTGATTATTTTTTGCTTCTTCTTGCAATAATCTTCTTTAATACAAAAGCAACCTACTGAGTTTAAGATGAAATCTCTCAGTATTCAATGCTAATTTATTAGGTGGTTATAAAATTGCAATACTATCAACCCTAGTAATAATGAATCTCCATGGTCTTTGATTTCATGAGGAACCTGACATATCATCAGAAAAAATGAAGAAACATAATCAAATGCCATTGTTAATAATATTCAATTATTCCACCTGTGACCTAAGCTATTACAACTATCACCTTATAATTGCAACTCATCCATTGGGAAAGCCAACTTCAAACATTATCATAGCTTAAAGGTCACTTGGAAAGAATGCAATTATAACAAAATCTTGTGATAGTAATGGAAATGAATTCATTTTTTTATACTTGGTCCCAGATGATATTTGTTCTTTAAAAAATAAATCATAGAATATGAGTTAAATATGTTATATCTACAGTGTGTTTTCTATCCCTACACATTTTTTGGAAAAAAAAATCAAGAACAAATTTTCTTTACATAATTATTTTCCCCAGCAGTCTTTTTGCTTCTCAAAACAGCAGCTGCCATCAATGACTGCCATGGGACCTGTTATATATTTTCAGAGATGAAGTCAGCTTCCTTTCCCATTCCTGCCCCGCCTCTCACCCCTCTCCTCTTGGACTTAGTGTTGCATTGCTCTCAGGCATCCTGTTTGCCTCCAATAATAAGGGAAGAAAGAGCAGTAAGTCATAAGCATTTCCCTGTTCTTCATTAGCCTAAACAAATTTCCTGGTCATTTGTTTGTTTGTTTGTTTGTTTGTTTGTTTGTTTGTTTAATCAGTCTAAATCCATGCTGGAAATATAAAAATAAATAAAACTTGGAAATCAATGATACCATTTAATCATATTTAAATCCCCATAAGAACTCCCATTTCTTAAGAGCTTTCTATGTGCCAACCACTGTGTTAGGTGTTTTACGCACATCTAATTTAGGTCATCTGCTTTTTTCTTTCTCTCAGTTTGGTTTTCACACTCAAAAATGTTCACATAAAGTTGTCTTACATTGAGAAATTGATAAGAATGAGAGAAACATGAGGCTACCTGAATCCAAATTACTTTGCTGGCAATTATTGCATGACCCTAAGGGACTGGTATTTACACTCAGAGGTAAGAACTCAAAAGGAGGAGAGGTGGGAATGGATGGGTCAGAGGAAGACCTGGAACCCCTGCGCTTTCCCTTGAGTCCCAAATTAGGGCACAGAATCAGAAGAAGAGTAACTCTTGCCACGGTGATGAGGCTAAAGCAAGTCTCAAATAAACTGCCAAAGAAGAAAGGAAAAGAATAGAGTAGGTGATAACAGATGTTGAGTTATGGAGCCCAAACAGGAGGCAAGGAGAACAAGGAAATTCAAAGTCCTAGAGAAGTGGGCGCAGACAGGGGTCAGGCTGGCACTGGGTACAGAATGTCAAGGTCTGCTACAGCTTTTTCTCTCCTTCTTCCAACCAATTTGACTGTTTTCTCTAATGAATTAACTGAATTTAGAAATTGTTTTAGATTGTATAGATAATGAAAAAATTACTGTTAGAATGACATAGGAATTTTGGCACCTCAGTTTCCAGAAAAGAAGTACTGAGGGATATTTTTTTAACTCTTTAAGAAAGAATAAAAGTAACAGACAGATAGATGATAGATATATACTGTAGATAGATAGATAGATGATAGATAGATAGATAGATAGATAGATAGATAGATAGATAGATAGATAGAGATAGAGATAGATAGATGATAGATAGATAGATCTATCTTTAAAAAATATTGATGCAAAACTGTATGCCCTTTTTGTACATTCAAAACACAGGCAAAACAATTCTATATGTTGTTTATAAATGTATATATGTGTATATTACAGTATTAAAATAGACCATAGTGACAACTTTTTTCCCTCCAGTGTTAACTTTCTTATAGATCGTGTTTGTGCAGGAAAACAACTCTTCAAGTTTAGCCAATTAATTCGCTGGGACAGAGGCACAGGAAGGGGGTAATTAATCAGTCAAGTTGGTCGTCAGACATTATTTAGATAAACACTTCCTTTTGTATGTTTTCTTATAGATATGGTCTATTATTATTTCTTTTTCTTTTTCCAGCTCTATATTCTTGCTTTACCCCCATCTATGAATAATCACAGAATTAGGCTCATCACAGGTATACGGACAAATCAGCCCAGCTTTCAAGAAAAAGTGAGGGCCTTTATTTATTTATTTATTTATTTATTTATTTATTTATTTATTTACCGAGACTTCTCACAGTTTAGCTAAATCACACAAATGGACATTGTCCTGTTTCAGGCGGTATTGATTTTGTAATGAGTAGTCTCTGGTAACATTGGGACAATTTATGACACTTTTTTACCAATTCCCATTATCTATTACTAAAATTCGTAATTTAAACCTAATTAAAAGTAGCATTATTGAACAGTTGTTGAATCAAATTATAAAATACAATAGCCATAAAACATTCTCATGCCAAGAGTGCTAGAAGGAAATGAGAACAGTGCTTGATATCCTTGGTAAGACAAAGCTCTGTCTAAACACACAAACAAAGCAATCTTTCTGGACTTTTTCCAAAAGGGCCTTCTCTGTCTTTCTCTGCTGGGATGAGGATGAATTTTACTGAACAAGTTAATCGAAACATATAGATTGGTCTAAGCATATAGACAAAGTCTGAATCCAGCACCAGTTCTGTGATGGATGGAATTTTCTACATTTGTTAAACTGCTTTGCCTTAATGTCTTCATCCTTCTTAGAGCATCTCTCAGTGTCATCACGATCCATCAAAGAAAGTACAGTGACTACATAAATGACAGTAGCCATTAAGGTAAACTATATCAGAGAACAATGCCTTGAGGAAAGAACCATTTGCATTATACACAACCTTACGCTCTGTTCTCTCCCTGAACCACAAAGGGAAGATGGATGTGCTTTGGTCAGATGAACCATTTATGAGGTTTTGTACTATATAAAGAGACATCTTCAGGGCCTTGTGTATGTACATTGTAAAACCTTGAGATATTTTATAACATACATATTTAATGTGATAATAAAAAAAACCTTATTTGTTTCAAAGTCCCTTCTACCCTTGCTTATATAACCAAACAGCTTGATGCTATTGGCTAAATGTTCGAAACTTTCATTATTCACGGCGGCAGTGGAAACATGCCCAACTGCCACAGATATATAAATCAGACTCGAGCAGTAAATGACACAGTCAGGATGAGTAACATGACATCTGTATGGAAGCACAGTGCCAGGGATTAAAGAAACCGTGTTTTTTTAAGTTCCAGCTTGTTTCTTTAGTTCCAAATGGTTTCTAAGTAAAATATTATTCTTTTTGTTTTAATTCTAAAAATGGTTAAACTACAAGACAAAAACTATTTAGTACATTGAACACAACAATGTAAAAGAGCATAGGACCATTTTACTAAAAGACAGTAATAGTCTTAAGCTAATAAGGTGAATTGATAAATGTTTGAAATTCAGATCTCCGAATGGAAATTCACTTGAATGACACCAGATGTTGTTTTACTATACAACCAATATATACTAATTAAAGACTTGCAAGTTTATTTTCATAATATATCTTACTGATGACAAAGATATTAGTCAGCAGAAACTACTGCTGTAAATAATATTCTAACATTAGGATAAGGAAATTCTAAAAAAATAAGAGCTGCTGCTGAATCTTCATGGATCCTCAAGTTTTCAATGTAAATAGTGGTTTGGATATCAGGCAGCACATGATTTGATAGCCAAAGCGCAACAAAGAAGTGAAATAATGTATCAGTCTTGCTTAGTTTTATCCTGAAGTTAGCTCAAACTGATGTCTAAAACAAGTGTTCCTGAGTTATATTGTTAGGTGGATCACTTAAGACATACATTACTGGAAAAGATAAGAGTCTCAAATATTGTTTACACTATTGGGAAAAAAGAGCTGCAAATATCATTAGGTGGAGTAAATGTCTTAATCAAAATATTTATCCACTTTGATGTTAGGCTGTCTCCATAACCCAAAAGATATGAGGACTTGAATCAAGTTTGGTGATTACTAGTCTAATGCACATAGCAATCAAAATTTATAACTCAAACCCTTAGGCTGATTTTTACTATATTAATCATATGAAGATAACAAATATAGTTCTAATTCATTTTACTACGGGAAATATAATTTTATGCTGATGTGTGTTCTTGATCCAGTCCTTTTATGTAAGTAATACAAATAAGTCAGCTTTTGATTGATATTATGTTTATATAATTATAAAATTTTAGTTTATATCTAATTGTATGTCACAAGAGTGTCTCCTGGTGTTGAACGAGGTGAGATGTTTTAAATGAAGCTCACTTTTGTCATTTGATAGACAATCATTAAATAATGTCATCAGAGTGCAAGGACTTTTAAACTGAAAGGAAGAACCTTTATACTAATTACCCATTTGTGATAAGTTCAGGTGGTTGGTGTCTTTTGTGGTCTGACCTTACACATTCAGGGTGATGGAAATGGCTGTTTTTCTTTAAAAATGGCCTCTACTCTAAGTTGAGCATTACTTCATTCTACTTCCGAGGATCTCTATTTAATTGTATTTTTTAAATGTACATTCTTCTCTGATAGCCAAAATGTACTGAAGGAAATAATTTCAGTGGTTGTTTGTATCTTCTTTTTAACTGTAGTTGTTTGAGAAAGATCTCAAAGAGCAAGTTCAGGAAAAAAAAGATAGAAATACGTAATTTTGTTACTAATAGAAAGGAAAAAAAATGGACGTACAAATTTCACACATTGTAGGGTAGCTTGTATCAAGGAGACACAGGATTCCTTCCTTCTCTAGAAGCATTTTCTCACAGTGATTAGTGAGCAAGCACCTAGCCAAGTCAAGCAAATCACAGATATTTGCCCTGAAGATTCTGGTATAAGGTATTACTTCAAGTGTCCTGTAAATTCCTCTTGAGAAAGTGACAATCATCCTAAGAGACAAGGCAGGGGTAACGTAAAGTATATTCTTTAAGAACCTCTTTATTTTTAGAGATTTGGGTCTACCACACCCAGATGTACACACAAAAAAATATTTATTCAATGTTGTTGTGACAGAAGAGCTACTCCACAAGCAATTATTAAGTATATTTTCATAGGGACAGAGAGATCAGAATTTAGTATGGAAAAAAATATGCAAACAAATTACCACAGCAATGTGATAAAATGCATATATTAACTCCATAGGAATGCAGAAAAAGTATTTAAATTTCAAGGAAATTGTTGCATTTGAGCTGTGTCTTTAAAGATAAGTAAAAGTTCACAGGACAGAAAATGGAATGAAAAGAAGACAGAGAGAAGAGAAAGAACACTCCAGACATAGGGAAAATAATTTGTGGAGGCATAGAGGCAAAAAGAAAACATGACAGCAGCTTCCTGCAAGAAGTTTCACATTAACTAGAGCAAAACAAACATAGAAGGGAATGGAATATCTTCCCTGAACCCACAAATTTAGAAAGAAGAGAGCAAAATGAATATCTTTACCTGGTTCATTTTTTTTTTAAGATACAATGGAAACCACTGCTGAGGAGAAACAAATGAAACTGGGAAGCTTAGAAATGATGCTAACTTTGGAATTGAAGGCTCCAAGTCTATACATTACATTGTATAAGTGACCCAAAACCTCTAGAATGGGACACCCCCTACCACATAAGCAAGATTAACTCTGTTACTCGGCCTTCAACACTCTTCTAGGAAAAAGAGCAGAATCTGCGTAGTCTAAGAATGTTTGGTTCTCTTCTTTCCTTACCATTTCTTCAGATGACAGAAAAATGGGGAGAATGAAATGCATCCCTTTCACTATAGCTTGGAGAGGAAAACAACAACAACAAAAAGAATTGCTTTCAAGGAAGCAGTTCTGGGAAATGGATCAAATCACCTGTACCATATCGGAGTAAATGGACTGTCTAATCAGAGACACCCATGCTTTAGCAACATATGAAGAAATGGCATAGACATTATACAAACACATTACAGCAAAGAACATGCATGCAAAAGCCAGAAAAAGAAAGCAAGCTATGACAAAAACATAACTCAAAGAATGAAAAAAAAGTTTCAATGACTTGATTTATACCATAAAACAACTTAAGAATATCAACTCAAAGAGAAAAAAGCCCAAAGACTAGCTGATAAAACAGGATGAAATGAGAAAATTAAATCTGAAACAAGGAACAGAATAGGCACTACTGAAAATTATATTAGTTAACATAGAAAAGGGTATTTAAAAATATCACAGTGACTTCTAAGAAAAAAATAAAGTTATTAGTCAAAAGCTAATAGAAATGAAATACAAAAATGGTCCAACACAAGAATAATGTGTTAATAAAAATTTCTTAGAAATGGAGAAACAACTGAGTCTGCTGATAAATTAAAAAAAAAAAAAATAAAGCACGTTGTGTTCTAGGAAATTTTGGGGGGAAAAAAAACACCTCAACTCTAAAACAAACCCAGTGACGTTTTTGAACTTAAAAGGAAAACCCACTTTTGGATTAGTCAAACAAAGGAGAAGGGGGTGGATCATCTTCACAAGGAAAAAGATGCCATCTTTCTGCTGGGACATTAAATGCCAAAAGATAAGAAAGCACTATGTGTAAATTCAGTAGAAAGTGCAACCCAAAAATATAACACAAATAATACAGTAGTAATGAGCATTTCTTTAAAAGTTTGCCTGACAGTTAAATCCAGCATATCAGAAGATGGATAGATAAAACGGTTTTCAGAATAAAGAAGCTACAATAAAGAGATTGGTAGTGAGACTGAATCAATTTAAATATAAAACCAGTCCTAAATAACTGTGGGAATTGTTATTTGGGGGGGAAAATTTCTTTTTCCATCCATAAAGAGATTATGTAAGAAATAAAATCTTTATGGTAGAAAAATATTTGAATTTCAACAATTAATTTTACTCATTTATTTTTCTACAGTTAAATTCAAGTAAAATTAACAAAATACCTTTCATTTGAAAAACATCATCAGTAATATGACTTAATTTTTATTAAAATCCTTCTATTTTTCTCTTCTGTCCTTCCATTAATTTGCATGGAAGATATCCAGAATGTTTACTAAATGGGAATTTCTAGGAGTTGTGATTTAGTGGTTTTTTTGCACTTCCCAGCACTGATTTTAATAATGCATGTTTACAGTTTTTACAAAAGTGAAAACTGATATGCCAAGATGTTAGTAGTGACTAATACTGGATATTAGGAATATGGATTTATTGATTTATAATATTCAAAAATCTTTATTGAGTACCTATTATGTGATAAGTACTGTCCAAGTTTCTGAATATACAACAGCGGAGAAAACAAAGTCCCTTTCTTCAAGGAGCTTGCGAGGAAGAACAGACGGGGGCGGGGGGGAGAGAGAGAGAGAGAGAGAGAGAGAGATAAAAGAAAGAAGGAAGGAAGGAAGGAAGGAAAGAAGGAAGGAAGGAAGGAAGGAAGGAAGGAAGGAAGGAAGGAAGGAAGGAAGGAAGGAAGGAAGGAAGGAAGGAAGGAAAAAGAGAAAGAGAGAGAGAGAGAAAACATGCACTAAGTCAGAGTGATAAAATGAGCTACAAAGAAAAAATAAGTTTGTCTAAGAACGGGATAACTATACCATATGTCCCAGTTTGCCAGGGCCAATCTAGTTTAGGATTCTTGTTCCAACTTCCTCTCTGACTGGGGCTCTTTTACATTCCCAAAATTGCCCTGTTTAAGTGACAAATCATATGTTCACCCCAGGTAAGGAGGATATGAAGTTCTTTAGGGTGGACGCCAGAGAAGTTTTCTTGATAAGGCAATATTGAGCAGAGACTTGAAGGGAGGGAGGGAGCAAGCCATGGAGATACCTGAGGGAAGGAATACTCCAGGCAAAAGGAGAAGCAAGGACAAAGACCTTAAGAGAAGATGTGGTCGGTATCTTCGAAGACCACAAAGACCCAAAGGGATGGAGGTAGGAGGTGAGGCCACAGGGATTGGGGAAGGAGGGGAAAGAATGTGAGAAAGTCATAAAGGGCCCTGTAGGCTCTTGTAAGCAGTTTGGTTTTTACTCTGAATGAGATAAAAAGCTAAGAGAGGATTTTGAGCAAGGAATAATTTGATCTGACTTATATATTAAAGTAATCTGATTGTTGTGTAAATATCAGACCATAGGGAAACAAGGGTAAAACAGAGAGAATGAAGAAGCTACTGGAATAATCCAGGTGAAGGATGATGTGAGACCAGGATGGTAGCAGTACAGGTGATATTAATGGGAACAAGTTAAGATGTATGATTGTTACTTTTCTTACTTTTACTTTCCTCTATGTTTTAAACTTTTACAAAATAGCATTTTTAAAGAAATAATAATGGTAATAGCTTTCAGAGACATTTCGGTAGATGCTAACAGAAGCTAATGGCCATTCAATGGAGGTAAACGAGGGGCAATCCTTTAAGATTATCAAGTTTTTGGATTAAGCAGCAAGAATCATGCCACCATTAATCAAAATAGGGAATGCAGAAACTGTAACAAGCTTTGGGTGTTAGAACACTGAACTGAAGGGCCCACAAAACAGAGCTAAGTGGGCACCAACCAGGCAGCAGTCATACACATGAGCTTAAGAAATGAACGCAAGCCTGGGATATAGAGTTCGCGAGTCATCAACAAAAAAGTTATCACTGACGCCGTGGGGGAATAATTGAAGGAGAATGTGGACACAGAGAAAAGAGAATGCTGCCATAGAAGAAGAGAAGGCTGTATGTTGGACAAGTGCAAGAATATCTGGGAGGAGATTCCAAAGAGAATAGTGCCCTTGAATAAAGATCAACTAGAGAATGCCAAACTTCACACGTACTACCACTATGGCAACTTATCTGACTCAGTACCCATCCAGCCCAGAAAAAAAAAAAACGTTTTATGAGTGTTTTCTAAGTCTCTATTTAAAAAACAGAACTTTGTTGCTGCAAGTTTTTTCACTGTAAACTTGATAAAGAGATAAAATATGACTGTACCTATAATGCCACTTTAGACTTTGTTTTATAATTTGTGTACTCTTCTTTTTGTCTTATTTTAGGTGTAGCCTAAAAAAAAGGCTTTTTGAGCATTATATACTATACAATCTATATTACAATGCCTGCTTTACAATATAATATGATCTCCATTTATATCTTATTAAGCTATCTTCAAGCTTTTTTAATAATATGCTTGCCTGAAACAGTGTCACCTTGAATTAATATGATACAGGTCCAGAAATACTATAGATTCCACCTGTCTGATTCTAAATGGAAAAACAAAAGTCTATAAAATCTTACTCAGGCTTTATCTATTCCACGGCAATACAAGAGCAAGTGTATACATTGCTGCATTTATTTTTCATGTATAAAACTAAGTTTATCGTATTAATTTTTTTCTACTGATATTTCCCTTTATTTTGACTTTAACAGGTGTTTAAAATCCCCTTTTCCCCAGTCAATCTGTGATTGGTAGGGCATGACAAGAAAAAAGGCTGTCCTGGCAGAAGCTTCCTGTCTTTCGCTCATAAAATATATTTATGACAGAAAAAAGTGATAAAATAGAATGGTGTGAGCTCTCCCCAATCACTGATATTATTCCATTCTCACATCTACAAAGCCTCAGCTGTCAACTTGCCACCCTCAGGAAGAAATTGTCAAGGCAAATTTTCCATTTTCCTAATTTCAAGGTGACGAAAGCCCTAGAGTCTCCTATAACTGCTGTGCATGGTCATTTAGGATTTACACTCTTTGGGAAATAGACAGTTCATACATTTTAACACTGAAATCAACCTTGAATGCCCTTCTTCAAGTAAGAAACACAGGATGATCAATTTTGCACATTTTCTCACTAACATCTTACTTGGGCTGTGAAAGTTTAATAGGGTTCTATTTCTGAAAATTATGCTGTGTTGCTTTCGCTATTCTGATACCCAAGGATTTGGAAAGGTGAATCATTCATTCTGTTGCTTAGGGAGATATTTCCAGAGAAAAGAAATCAGAGTTCCCTTCCAAATCTAAAATCTTCTCCCTAAATATGCTTTGTTGAACATGGCTTTGCTTACCAGGTGTCCCCTAAATAATGCCTTCTCATCTTACAGGATAATGTCAAACTAGCACATTTTTTTAAAATTAAAATTATTGGGGTAACAATAGTTAGTAAAATTACATAGGTTTCAAGTGTACAATTCTATAATACATCATCTATATATCACATTATGTGCTCAGCACCCAAAGTCAGTTCTCCTTTTGTCACTATATTTTTGACCCCCTTTTACCTTTATCTACCACCGCCTTCCCTACTTACCACTAAACTCTTGTCTGTGTCTATGAGTTTTCGTTCCTTTATTTGTCTTATTCCTTTGTTGCTTTCAGTTTTATATGAGTGAAATTATGTGGTTCTCCACTTTTTCTGTCTGCTTTATTTTGCTTAGCATAACAATGTCAAGATCAATCCATGTTGTTGCAAATGGCACTATTTCATCTTTTGTTATGGCAGAGTAGTATTCCATTGTGTACACATACCACAACTTTTTTATCCAATCATCTATCGAAGGACACTTTGGTTGTTTCCATGTCTTGGCCACTGTAAGTAAAGCTGCAGTGAACATTGGAGCACATATATTTTTATGGATAAATGTTTTCATATTTTTGGGGTAGATACCCAGGAGAGGGATTGCTGGGTTGTATGGTAATTCTATTCTTAATTTTTTGTCTTTCATAATGGCTGCACCAGTCTGCATTCCCACCAACAGTGTATGAGGGTTCCTTTTTCTCCACAGCCTCTCTAACACTTGTTATTATTTGTCTTGTTGATGATAGCCATTCTAACTGGGGTGAGGGAATATCTCATTGTGGTTTTTATTTGCATTTCTCTGTGAAATTGAGCTAGTGAAATTGAGTATTTTTTCATATACTGTTGGCTGTTTGTATATCTTGTTGGGAGAAGTTTCTGCTCAGGTCCTCTGCCCATTTTTCTAATTGGATTGTTTGCCTTTTTATTGTTGAGTTGTATGAGTTCCTTATATATTTTGGATATTAGCCCCTTATTGGAGGCGTTGTTTGCAAATATCTTCTCCCATTTGGTGGGTTGTATATTTTGTTGACGGTTTGTTTTGCTGTGCAGAAGCTTTTTACAAACTAGCACATTTGCAAGTGAGCATCTTTTATATGAAGACATTTTTCTGTCAGCCCGTTTATGTCTTCAATCAAGGGATATTGCATTCATTTGGCCACACGGTGTTGATTTTTCCCAGCTGTGAAACTAACTATTCCTACTGCTTTACCAAAGGGTGGATTTCTGCTTTCTCAAGCCAGAAAACATAACTATGTGGACTGCATATACAGCATTAATAGTAAAATCAAATGCATGTCCAGGCTCTGAAGTACGATCTATAGACAATCAATACACGTACGACCTGAGAACTATAAATTCTTGCTACTTCCCCAGATCTAGTGAATAAGAATACCTCAAGGAGGGGACAGCAAGATGAGGTTTAACCAGTCCTCTAGGTAATTCTGATGAAGTTACGGTTTGTTTGAGAAGTACTGAATATTAAAAACCCCAGGGTCACTTTTTTTTAAATGAGAATGTGCATGGGAGGCGTGTGGGACATACCAGACTAATTAAATTAAAATCTCTGGACTGGGGCCTGGGCATGGGTATATTTTAAATGCTCCCAGATAATTCTAATGCACAACCAGATTTGAGAGCCATTGCGCTAGAGACATCCTATCTTAAATGGTGAAAAATCACTCTTTAACTTACATAAAACAATTTACTGGTTTTGTGATCTACTCATTTATTTATGTTTAGGTGCTTATTTTATCTACCTAATTAGCTTAAGGTGAGAATACAAATATTATTCACATTTCTTCCCCTCAAGTGCTTAGCACCATCTCATGCACACCAAATCTAATGAGAACATATTTCAATACCCCCTTCACAAAATACCATCCCATTCAATCCTCATGACAAACTTCTGAAATGAGAAGTTCGTTAGCAATTTTTTTTAAGAGCGCTCACAGAGGGTAACTGACCTATTTTCTCAGCTAATTGTAGCAAAACCTGAACCACCAACCCAGAGATCTTTCCACCACTAAGCATTTCTCCTTCTCTTCACTTCCATCTGGGATGCAGTTTCCCTACAGAGTCTTCCCACTTTTATTTAAATGATCCTCTCCAATCCTACCTTCCCACTACCATTTGTGGGCCAGAATTTACACCTTTCAGAAGACATCTTTTGGCTTCAGAGAACTACATCTGTGTTCACCCCACAGAGACATGAGACATTATTGATTTCCAGTTGCTAAAATGCGGAGGCTACAGGATATAATCTTCACTAAAGAAGTTTTGAAAGTGGGGTGGAGGGTTAACAAAATGAGCATGACTCTTAGCTCATTGATCTTTACCACCGATAATTCTCGAAGTAAAGGATATCACAAAGTGGATCTGACAGTACATATGTTTTTTCTAAACGAATTTGCTATCGTTTTAATTATAGATTTCAGATGACTCAATACCTATTGTCAGGAAAACATGGACCCAATGAAGTTGTAGCCCGAACAGCATGCAAATACACGTAGCCATGCCCCATCTGTAAGAAAGGCCTGTAAATAATCCTTTTTTTCCTTCCAAATCCAAATGATTATACTGTACACAAGCTATATTTACAGATGGATCACTGTACACACTCTCATTAGAGGCTTCTGAGTGTTATTTTCTTTTTCCTAGCTTATAAATGTTGATAAGTTGGTCTGCATTCTTCAGAGCATGAGTGTGCTATGTGAAATGTTTCAGGTTTTGATTATAACTGTATACAGGGCGCAGCGTCTGCCCTTGGAAAGAATCAGCATCTGTCTTAATTATCAGCTGTGCTAAGACAGTCTTAAGGAATATTTTACTTTTACTCTCAGAAGCTGTATGCTCCCAGAGATTTTGCAAGTTTTATTTATTGCACACCCGCAATAAAATTTAAACCTTGATAATCTGAATAGGAAATAAAGATAAAGAAACCGGATTACCTAGGATCATATGCACATACTTGATTCTATGAGAAGGTCACATTACTATTCATGAGGGGAGGAGCCCATGAACTTGCCAGTGAAGATGCTATTAATGAACTTGACTATACTATGAAGTCTGCTTGTGTCAGTTCACCCTCCTTCCCAGGACCAGGAAAGCCCATACTTTCTCCCTGATGGCTGGCAAACAAGAAAAAGGAGGTGAGCTGGTAAGTAAAAGAAAAGGACATGCCAGTAAAAATAAAAGTTGAAACAAAACAAGAACCATACGAAGCTACAGGGTCACCTCCACATAAGGTGTACTGAAAAGAGAAGCTAATATGAATATTTTTTTTCTTCAAAATTGATGTTTGGAGGTTACAAATACAAGTTGTAGAATCAATAGTCAAAATTATAATGATGGATCCACTCATGTGTGTGATCTTTTGTAATTAACTTTTCTGTGCCTCAGTATTTTCATCTGTGAAGTGGGGATGATAAGGATTGCTACCTCATGGGAACTATAGGTAGAGAATTTAGGATGCCTGGTAAAGATGCCTGGTACTGAGCACACAGTGACTATTTACATTATTATTATTATTATTATTATTATTATTATTATTATTCCTTAATATCTCCTCTTAAACTAAGGAAAGTTCCAATATAAAACACACAGGATAGATAGAGATTATGATTCTTTTGGCTCTCTGTAGCTTTAAGCCTGTGTTCCTTGCCATGGTAGTGACAGTTTCCTCTTCAATAACCTGTTACTCTGCTCTCTTCACTTTCCATGACCATCTTCAGATAGCCTCAGTTCTTTGGCATCCTTATTCTTGTACAAGTTACAAAGACTTTTAAATTATACAAGTTTATATAAATTACAAAGACTTCCAAGTCTAAAATTTTCCAATTATATAAAAACTCTATTCTGTATGATCGTGCTAAAAAATGAGTAGGTTTTGCTAATGTGATATATGAAAATTATATTTAACTTTTAAAACTATAAAAAATCAAGAGCTGCTCTGTCTGGAGAGACTGCAGCAAGGAAGAGCTCATTGAACGCACATTTATCATTGGTTAGAAAAAACACCCAGGACAAAATAACTAATATTTAGGGTGGATACAAGAACTATCTGTAGGTTCAGGGACAAGATTTAAATACTAAAGCTACATATATGTATGCTTCAAGACAAGCACCTTCCAAACTGCAGTGTGTTATTTATATTCCAGTTGTTTTCTCTTCTGAATGTTAATCCACTCACCAAGTATTAAAAAAAATAAAGGTTGGAGCAAACCTGAAAAATGAGTCTGACAACTAGTCATGGTCTAATCAACTCTCTTCAGTCTGACCAAAATCAGTATTTTTCAAAGCCAAGATTCTGATCTGTTTTTCAGATTTGGTGTTAACACTCTCATCTAAAAACTAATGCCTCATGTTCCTGTGCACCAGTTAAGCCTTTTCCAAAATGCTCATATATCTACTGTCAGGTAAGTAAGACCAGAATATTTATTAAGGCAACTTCCTGATGTCTTTTTCAGTGCTGAATTGATAATTAATCTAACTCTGAGATACAATACAGGAATAATGTTAATATTTAGTGGGTTTCTGACTGGATTTGATTTTTTAAATTATCACAAAGCGCTCAGTAGCATATTGGTGATTGATAGGGCAATTTCTGTGTGAGCTATTAGAATCCTAGTAACAACCCAACACACAAGATACCGTGTTTTATGATGACAGAAAGGAGACACCTGAGGTTATTCCTATTTGTTTTCATCCTTTGAAATAACAAAAGCCAATGTCCCTTTGCATAGCCAACCAGCAAGACAAATACTTCAAGTGCCACTTCACAAAACCAAATAAATTTTATGTGTGGTATGTGAAAGGGTCAAAATGATCGTCTTTCCACATTTGCCACTGCAGAACTAAAGAGTTATTCTGTCTCTACTAGGTATATGTTGGAATAAGCAAGTGATAACAGAATAGAAACCTCTCAAGAAAACAATTTTATAAGACCAGTTCTCCAAGTCACATTTTTAAATCAGTTTCATTACCTCTCATAGGTTCATAAGCCTATTTGGGGTATAGCCAAATGTTTAGGAATGCAGTGTCAAAACAAACGACATCATAGCTTCAACCTCTTCTGAGAGTCTCTGCTCTCTTGATATAAAATGGTGATAGTGATACCTATCTCATACAGTCACTGTGAAGATTATTTTGGATAACCCATATAAAAAGCCCTGTGTATAAAAGTGCTCAGTAAAGAGGACGTATTATCATGATTTCTGAGCTTTTTTTCTCTTTAAGGAAGGCTTTTTTCAATTAAATTTATTTATTGCTTAAGTGAGATGAGTGTGTAAAATATTAAATGAATCCCTGGGATAGTTCAATAAGATTAAAATTAGCTTTAGGTTAAAAAGATTTCAATAATAATGGTTAGATAGAATCTAAGATTGGTGAGAAAAATCATAGCTTCGTAGGCTTACAACAACCTATGTCCTATGAAGAAATAAAGATGGTCAGAGAGCAATGGACGAGATTTGAAAGCAAGACTAAAGCAAGCCACGGAGTGAACATTTTATGCTATGCTTGCTGTGCCTATGCACACCAAGCAAAATAAAAGGTGAACAAGAAACATTTAATTTATGTCTCTAGAAAAGGGCTTGTCTTTCTATAAACATCCAGATATTTCGAAAAGAGTGTTCATTATCTTCAGTTATTCAGTAACTGCTTCAATTTCACAGTCTATGTGTTACACATATCGATACTGCCTACTTCTTTAAGATCCCACAAAGAACAAAATGGCTGCTTAGTTGTGCCATGGTCATGAAAAAGCAATTCAAAAGGCAGTCCAGACATTTGGTTAAAGGTAGATAAGGAGAGTACAAATCTAAGGTTATAATACACTTTTATGAGTCATCCAGGGCTTGAAGGGTATTACAGCTTTAGGCTCAACCTAAAGAACATATCCAAATGTTATGGCCTTTGAGTAGTTAAGGAAATGCAGTTTTATTCTTTCCTTCTGCCCATGCACTATATAGGGCTATTAATCAAGTGGAAGGCAGAAGGAATAGACAAAATCCTAAGGCCTTCCCATCAGTCTGTTTTACTCAAAGGTCCATTTCCTTTTATTAGCCTGTCCTTTCAGGCTGTGGCTATACAGAAAATAAACTTAAGAACTGAGGCTACTATCCCACCAACTCAGATCTAAAACTCCTGTTTGCATCTAAAATGTCTCAGTGCTTTACTTTCTGAATCACACAGATATTATCACAATTCTAAACACTAAACTCCATTTTCCCTGTATAGATGACAGACTTGCGTTAACTAAGGGATTCATTTGGGAATACAATTTGTTGTTTCCCAAATTTATTGTTGGTAATGAAGAACAAAACATTGAATGATAAAATTTCTTAAAGTCATTGGCATGGCAAGAGGAATTTCATTCTGGTCAATAAAAATGAGGTTTATTTTGCTAAACATCAATACTATGGTCCCGACCTAGCCTAAGGAGCCACAGACTCCTTCCACCAATGGCAACCATCCCTGAATCACATGTTCCGCATTCACTGGGTTCCTTTTTATACAAATGTATTACATTTATATATATCCCTAAAGTTTTTATTTTTATTATTTTAGTTGTTTTCAACGTGACAAAAATGAGTATCATATGTATGTAATTTTAGAACTAATTTTCTCACTTAACATTATGTTGCTAGGATTCATCCATGTTAAGGCAAAACTATGGAGACAATAAAAAGATCAGTGGTTGCTGGCATGAAGAAAGAATACACAGAAAAAAGAGAATTTTTAGGGCAGTGAAAGTACTCTGTATGATATTATAATGGTGGTTACATATCATTATATATTTGTTAAAACCCATGGAGTAGACAATACCAAGATTGAACCCGAACGTAAAGTGTGGACTTTGGGTGATAATGATGAGTCCATGTAGGTTCATCTTTGGTAACAAATGCGTCATTCTGGTGAATGATGCAGATAATGGGAAGGCTATACATGTATGAGAGCAGGGCTTCATGGGAAATCTTATTACCTCCCCCTCAATTCTGTTGTAAATCTTAAACTTCTCTAAAAAAAAGTCTTCAAAAATTTTTAAATGAAAGATTCATCTATATTACTCTATATTGCTATAATTCATTTGTTTTGACTGCTTTATAACCTTTCGTTGCATGACTATAACACAGTTTGTTCATTTACTCTCTCATTGGTGGGTGTTTGGATTATTTGGCGGTTCGTGTTCATGTTTCCTGTTAAAAGTGTATAAGAGTTTCACCTAGTTATATATCCAAGAATGAAATTGCTGGGTCATCAAGTATATTTAAAAACATCCCTTAAAAATATGGCCACTTACACATAAGTGCTTCATAAAGGGTGGAATTTCATACTGTGCATAAAGAATAAGTCATTGATGTACATAATTCACTTAAATCCATTCACTGTTCCCTGATAATCTTACTTGATCCAGAGTAACATTTATCTAGAGAAATAAATAGATCACTTGTCCCTCCATGAATATTATTCCTCTAAGTGAGCTCTAGGAAAGAGTTGAGCAGCAGGGAACTCAAGGTTAATATTTCCATCAGGAGCCTAAAATGCAGACTGATTATGTGGACTAACAGTAGGAAAAGTTAGAAGCATTTATTCCTACCCAACCATGGCGCAGGCAGGCAGCCATTGTTCCTTGAAGGTTGTCTTTTTTTCCAGTGTCCTTCAAATGTTCCTAATGACATCAACTAGAAAAGTTCAGTTGGGTGCTAAAGCATCTTCCACATCTCTCCTTAGCACATTTGACTCTCCCTGTAAACGAAATGCTCTCCCTGAGCTAGAGCAGTTAGCCAGAGGGTGTGGATGAAGCTTGGCTGTGAGAAAGATCAAGTATGTGAGAAAAGGGTAAAATTCACTGGCCTACAATAGAGTTGGAGTTAGGAACTGCAGAGAAAAAAGCTGGAACTATAGGCAGAAGCCAGATCCAGGAGTACTTTTCTAACAGATGTTAATCAGTATCTCCTGGATCCAAAGGTAATTGGGAACATTGATGGGGCCCTGCCTAAACCTTATTTGATGTTAACTGTTCCCTTCTGATGTGAACTGTATCCTTGCATGTGACCTTGATTTCTTTCACAAGGGCCTGGTATTCTTTGCAGTGCTATTAACTCTATGGCTTCTAGGTAAATACCATTGATTAGGTCCTGCCCAGCGTCCTCCTTTCCCAGATAATCTATCTCAGCAAGTGGGAACCAGCAAAAGTGACACTAGATATGAGGAGACAGCTGAATCTCTATCAAAGCATACAATGAAGATATGTTATTTTTAAGAAATGTGTAGCATTTACTGGACCTCTTGCTTAAGTTCTTTTGAAAAGTATTCAGTGGGAATTACTTGGTATTTGTTAGGTTCAAATTTTGATTATCTCCTAGAAGAGTATGCAGTTTGTGGGGAAGTATCAGATGTACTCCCTGGCTTTTCTTTTGAAAGGGTTGAATGTGTACAGCTCGCTTGAAGCTGGAAGGGTAAACAACTTGAGATATCTGCCTTCTCTTTGCACATCCAAATCCAACCACCAAGAAAAAAACCTTTAAAATCAAAATGTTATCCCCTATCTCCTCCTTTTCAAACAACACATACACTAAACTATCAGTGGATTCAGGGCAAAAGGAAAGTTCAGCTTCAGCAGAATAAACCCAATGTCCTCCATACTGTGGAGGAAGAGTTGCAGAATCAAAGGAATATAAACCAAAAACAACAAAAGAACAAGACAAACAAATGAGAAACAAAAACTCATAGACAGAGACAATCGTTTAGTGGTTACCAGAGGGTAAGAGGGGTGGGGGGAGGGAGATGAGGGTAAGGGGGATCAAATATATGGTGATGGAAGGAGAACTGACTCTGGGTGGTGAACACACAATGGGATTTATAGATGATGTAATACAGAATTGTACACCTGAAATCTATGTAATTTCATTAACAATTGTCACCCCAATAAATTTTTTAAAAAAGAAAATGAAACAATTTCCCATGTTTTTCTGAGTTTCTACAATGTGACTTATTATTTTATTAGAAACATTATATATCCCAAAAGAGTTTACAAAATAAATGCAGATTCAGCTGAACATGATTCCTTTGTGTTACTTACACTATCCCTTCTCTTCCTTTCCTTGGCTAATGGAGGCTTGTCTAGGCTTTTCTGACATTGTATCTCTGTCACTAGGGGATACAACTGTGAAAGAAAAAGTTTAAAGTTTAGATTAAAAATGTCAAACAGTATAAATATTATTTCTTTGTAGATGACCAGTGATCCTTCTAAATATGCAAGGGGCTTCCCAAAATGTACAGCAAATATCAGACACAGTGCCAAAGAAAATAAGCAAATGGCTGTGTATTCAGGATGTATACAGTCAAGACATCCCAAAGGAAATTAGGTGGGAGCCTGAATAAGAAGAGATAAATCGAAGAGAAATCTAAGTCTCTGACAGACATTTCAATTCCTTTTATATTTCACCCAAACGCTGTATTTGTGAAAATTTCAGGGGAAAAAGTATAATGATGAATTGAAGAAGTTTTCTGCATAATTCATGACCTAAAATACATGTTTGCCTGCACTATCTAGAAAATTAAATGGGGAGGATTTTTTTTTTTGATTTAAATTATCTGTGTGTTTCAGTACTCCAATGTGACTAAGTAGGCTCAACCTAATTTGTATAATATAGTAAAATGATGTCTTTTCTTTAATTGGCAATATAAAAAAGAACTGTGACCCACATTCTGGGCCACCTTGATTTCACTCCCATGTCCTTGGTTGCTCTCAGCTCTCCTACAGTGCTTCGAAGTCCTTCCATAGACTATTTTCTGATCTAGTAGGCTTTTAGTCAGCAGTTCATGAATTGGGCAGCATCCAATCTAGTAGATAGGAAAGAACCCTGAAGAGTTGTACAAAGCAAGAGATTGTATAAACCACGGTGAACAGGAACAGGAAGTTATACTGGGCATTCACTGATTGGGTTTAGCATGAGCAACTCCATCTTGGGCCTAATCTTGTTACTTTAACACCTCTCTTCCTCACTTATACCATCTGTATGTGTATAAGGCAGGACAATTAAGTTCGTGAACTCATCCTAGAAAAAATGCTACATAACTCATTGCTGAATATTACTATAGTCACCTTTGAAGTACTCCCCTTGGGAAGCGACGCCAGCACCTGGTCCACCCTTCAAAGCAATTTTGGAACTCTTTTCCTGTAATGGCTATCAGAGCTGTCATCATATTACGCTCTATGTCCTGAATATCATCAAAATGTCTTCCTTTCAATATTTCCTTATCTTCGGGTAAAGAAAGAAGTCACTGGGGGCCAAATCAGGTGAGGATGGAGGGTGTTCCAATACAGTTATTTGTTTACTGGCTCAAAACTCCCTCGCAGATAGTTCCACATGAGCTGGTGCATTGTCGTGATATAAGAGCCATGAATTGCTGGTGAAAAGTTCAGGTCATTTTCATCTAACTTTTTCATGCAGCCTTTTCAGCACTTCCAAATAGTAAACTTGGTTAACTGTTTGTCCAGTTGGTACAAATTCACAAGTATAATCCCTCTGATATCAAAAAAGTTTTGCAACAAGTTCACGAACTTAATTGCCATACCTTGTATGTATGATAAGAGCTAGAAGAGGAACCTTACCATGAGCACTAAGACATGCCTAAGCTAGTCCATCTGGGCTTCACCTACTCCTTCAATTTATCTGCAACACCGAAGTTCACTGAATTGTATTCTTATAAGTAACATCAGTGAATTGAGGGAGAATGAAAATACAGCAACTTCCTAGGAAAATGGAAGAAATGGGATGGATGGAAGAAAACTGGAGAAGGGAATAAAGGGAGTGCAAGAGCTGAGATCATCACTACGAGACCCTTGAGATGAGTCACCGAGATGGTAACCAGGTGTGGCAGAAGATCATACTGTGCTGCCTACCCGAAAGCTAGCAAAACAAACTGATATATTTTGCAGTGTAAAATCTCAATGAGAAATACACTTTTTATTTTTTAACATAAATTGATTAGAAAGTTTCACCCTTATGTGTGATTGTGTGCAGACACACGTATGCACAAAAATATACTTATTTGGTAGTCACTACTCTAGATCAGTTCTTGTGAAAATATACAGAACATACTTGATTGAAAGCTGATGAAACAATTCTGACAAATATCATTTCCCTGAGTCCTTTATGAAGACTCCAAAACATCAAGGTAACAGTGGCATACTTAAACGTCTGAAGTCCAAGTTGATCGGTTCAAATACAACACTGAAGGCACCAATAATGTAGCATTTGGTGCTTTTTGGTGCCACCGTTTTGCAATTTTCAAAAGCTTTGAGATAGTTTTACGTCCACTAATTTCTCAGTACTCTGAAAATCATTGTTTAGTCATGATAAATAGGGAAGCTGAAATCAGATACATTACACATTACCCATTCAAACACCCTTTACTTTATATCCTTACTAGTTATTCAGTCCCCATTTTATATTTCAGTTTCTTTCTGAAACTTGACATAAAATTATCTTTTAATAATAATAATTATTATTATACAATAGTCAATGCAATTACCATCTATTACTTCCTATTACAAGCATCACCAACATAATTATTGTTAACAAAATAAAATGACTCACACTGAGATTAGTATTATTAATATTGATGTACTGATATGAGAACAATAACACAATTGCTACCTCTATATGAAGTCTCAAAAAGCTGTTTTCCCTTCCACTCAAAACAATCGTTTTTAGCAACTTTCATCTCAACACTTGGAGTCTAAAATCTAAGCATACATCTTTAGGCCTCCTGAGTCATATCAAAGAAATAGGTCATATTTCGCAATATAAATATATAGGTACTATGTGTAAACAATTGCTGAAATTGCAGGTTTCTACTTTTTTATACCCATTAGCAGAGGCTCAAACTTGAGTATTGCATACGTTCACAGTAGGTTTCAAGGAGCCTTCTGGGAAGTAGCCACTCCTAAGAATATTGAAAGCTGAAGCACTAACTCTGACTAAAGGTCCAGGGGCCAACACTACCAAAGAGGGATGCAGCTAAATATGTGGAGCACACAGTCTACTATTTGGACTGTCTTCTAAGCCAGCCCCTATGGACCACACTTGAATTCCCTCAAATAAAATGATTTTTGTAGAATTTAAAATTTCAGAATACAACAGATAAAATCCAAACTTTATATAAGAATGGTAAATTCTATGTTTCTCATAACTAAAATATTATGAAATAAGTTTACTTGTGTTCCCCATACTAATACTCTAATACTCTGACTTAAAACTTTAAAAATCCACATGCTGTGCTCTCAAAGTCATCCAGTATATATGCTAAATATACAGAGATCCATTTCTTTGTGTCTTCTTCAATTCCTTTTAAAAATGTCTTATAATTTCCAGTGTATAGGTCCTTCGTGTCCTTTGTTAAGTTTATTCCTAGGTATTTTATTGTTTTTGTTGCAATTGCAAAAGAAATTGGATTTTTTTTTTCATTTCTTTTTCTGAAATTGCATTGTTAGTATATAGGAATGCAATGGATTTTTTTATGGATTGAAAGAATCAACATAGTTAAAATGGCCATATTACCCACAGCAATATACAGATTTAATGCAATCCCCATCAAAACACCAATGGCATTTTTTAAAGAAATAGAACAAAAAATAAGCAGATTTATATGGAATCACAAAAGACCCTGAATAGCCAAAGCAATCTTAAGAAAAAAGAACAACACTGGAGGTATCGCACTCCCTGACTTTAGCTTGTACTACAGGGCAACAATATTCAAAACAGCATCATATTGGCAGAAAAACAGACACACAGATCAATGGAATAGAATTTAAAATCCAGAAATAAACCCACATAAATATGGACAGATAATTTTTGACAAAGGAGCTAAAAACATACAATGAAGAAAAGAAAGCCTCTTTAATAAATGGCGCTGGGGAAAATGGAAAGCCACGTGCAAAACAATAAAACTAGACTGCTATCTGTCACCATGTACCAAAATTTACTCAAAGTGGATCAAAGACCTAAACATAAGACTTGAAACAATAAACTGCATAGAAGAAATCATAGGGTACTAAACATATGGACCTTGGGTTCAAAGAGCATTTTATGAATTTTACTCAAAAGGCAAGGGAAGTAAAAGCTAAAATAAATGAATAGGACTGTATCAAACTACAAAGCTTCTGCACAGCAAAAGAAACCATCAACAAAACAAAGAGCCAACCAACTGAATGGGAGAATATATTTGCAAACAATGTCACCAGTAAGGGGCTAA
The DNA here is from genome assembly GCF_964194185.1 of Rhinolophus hipposideros. Classification (NCBI taxonomy): domain Eukaryota; kingdom Metazoa; phylum Chordata; class Mammalia; order Chiroptera; family Rhinolophidae; genus Rhinolophus; species Rhinolophus hipposideros. Next base: position 15,809,785 of record NC_138051.1, on the reverse strand, counting down.
TAACCAAAATATATAAGGAACTAATATAACTCAACAAAAAAGACAAACAATCCAATTAAAAAATGGGCAGAGGACATGAACAGAAACGGCTCCCAACAAGACATACAAACAGCCAACAGATATATAAAAAAATGCTTAACTTCACTAGCTATTAGGGAAATGCAAATCAAAACCACAATTGGATATCACCTCATACCTGTTAGAATGGCTATCATCAACAAGACAAATAGTAACAAGTGTTGGAGAGGCTGTGGAGAAAAAGGAACCCTCATACACTGTTGGTGAGAATGCAGACTGGTGCAGCCGCTATGGAAGGCAGTATAGAGGTTCCTCAAAAAATTAAGAATAGAATTACCATACAACCCAGCAATCCCTTTCCTGGGTATTTACTCAAAAAATCTGAAAACATTCATCCATAAAGATATATGTACTCCGATGTTCATTGCAGCTTTATTTACTGTGGCCAAGACATGGAAACAACCAAAGTGTCCTTAGATAGATGATTGGATAGAGAAGATGTGGTATATATACACAATGGAATACTACTCTGCCATAAGAAAAGATGAAATAGTGCCATTTGCGACATGAATGGATCTTGAGATTATTATGCTAAGCAAAATAAGTCAGACAGTAAAAGTGGACAGTCATATGACTCCACTCATATGTGGGATTAAAACAGAAAGCAACAAAGAAACAAGCAAGACAAACAAATGAAAAAACAGAAACTCACAAACAGCAGTTTAGTGGTTACCAGAGGTAAGGGGTGAGGCGGCTGGTAGATGAGGTGTTCAAATATATGGTGATGGAAAGAGAACTGACTCTGGGTTGTAAGCACACAGTGTGATAGGTCGATGATGTATTATATAGAATTGTACACTTGAAACCTATGTAGTTTTACTAACCATTGTCACCCTATAAATTTAATTTAAAAATATACATATATATATACATATATATTATATGTGTGTGTGTATATATATATATAGAGAGAGAGAGAGAGAGACAGAGACAGAGACAGAGACAGAGAGAGAGACAGAAAGAGAGAGAGAGAGAGACAGAGGGAGCGAGAGAGAGATCCATAGTCTCTGTATATTGATCACTCATCCCTTAGTTGTTAAGTAATATATAAGGTCTATATATATAAGCACAAATAGCATGCATTTATATAATAAACATTTATGATACATTATATACATTGTTTCTCCATTAAAAATGATAGCCTTTCTGTACGCAAATGTGGATGCAAGTCCTAACGAATCTAATATTAAACTTCCAGATTGAGAAGTTTTTAAAATCTCTCCTCACACTTATCAATTCATAACGGAGAATCATATTCTAGTCATGTTGTGAGTCACCTTGACCATTTATATTAAAATTCTAATTTGCTCTGGGCCTATGAGCCTACAGACCAAATCAGTGGATGAAATACTTCTTCTCAGTAAAATAATTTCATTTGAGAGATATTATTTTTTCTAGACCTATGCTCATGAGTGCTTTGAAAAGAGGCTACAACCTGTGGTGGTCGTTAGAGATGTCCACACATATCCTGTTTTCCCTTATTTGGGGCATATGATGGCACAGCACTTCCCTGCCACTCTGAAGTTAGGCATAGCCGGGTCTTCTCCTTTGGCCAACTACATGTGATTTAAAAGTACATGTATCCAGGGGTGGCCGGACGGCTCAGTTGGTTAGAGTGCAAGCTCTCAACAACAAGATTGCCAGTTCAATTCCCACGTGGGATGGTGGGCTGTGCCCCCTACAACTAAAGATTGAAAACGGTGACTGGATTTGGAGCTGAGCTGCACCCTCCACAACTAGATTGAAGGACAACGACCTGGAGCTGATGGACCCTGGAGAAATACACTGTCCCCCAATATTCCCCAATAAAATTTATAGTAAAAAAAAGTGCATGTACCCCTCTAGTTTTAAGAGATAGTATGTAATTTGCCATGTTCTCTTTTTCCTGCCTTGGCAAGCATGGAAGCACATACTGACATAAGGGTTCCAAGTGACTGCAAGGACGCACAATAAACATTCAGCATAAATAAACACTAGAAATAAACTTTCATGGTGTTAAGCCAGAGATCTGGTGATTGTTTGATACTTTAGCAAACTTAGCCTAGTCTGACTTATACAGGTTCTCAATAGTTCCATAAATTTCTGGAAATCCACTAGAAAGCAAGTACAGCCATCTATTTAAGATTCTCTAAAATAATAAATACCGGTAAAATCATAAATGTGATGTTAGAAAGTTGATAATACAGAGTATTGCAGATCAATTTTGGCAAGTATTATAGATAATCTCAAGCAATAACCAAAGCAAAAAGTCCTGCTCTCACACTGAAAAATCCAAGCTCAATGAATATCTCTACCCTATAAAGATGAATATACAATAAACCAAATGGCAAATTAGGACACTATAAAGATGCTGAAACAGACGTAAAATGATTTTTTAAATTTCACTCTGCCTCTACACTCTCCCTCTATAAATTATCTCCACACATCACTGTCATATAAATCTTTCTAAGGAGATCATGTAATCTCCTTAATTCAGAAACTGTAATGTATTTCTGCTATTTTAAATCAAACCTAAACTTGTTGACCCTGGCACTGAACGGCTCACTAACTCTGCATGTATTTCCCACATAACCCAGGGCACACCCATCATTCTCACCCCACCATAATCAACTGGTTTCTTTGCCCCACACACCATATCCTTTCCAATCTGCTCCATTCACTATACAGTCTCTGAATTCTTGCAATACTTAAGAGTGTACACATAACCCAGCATTTGATTATAGATGAGTTTCCTGTTAATATTGCAGGTGTACATGTGTTATTCTTTTCTACTCCCATTAATCAGATCACTAGTTCTCCAAAGAAGGCAACCTGCCTTCTAATGCCCAGCAAACTGAATACTTTATACATAATTAGAAAATTAATGTTAATTTGATATAACTTTTTTTCAATTAAAGTTTACTGGGGTGACAACTGTGAAAGTTACATAGATTTCAGGTGTACAATTCTGTATTACATCATCTATAAATCCCATTGTGTGTTCACCACCCAGAGTCAGTTCTCCTTCCATCACCATATATTTGATCCCCCTTACCTTCATCTCCCTCTTCCCACCCCCCTTACTCTCTGGTAAGCACTAAACTATTGTCTGTGTCTATGAGTTTTTGTTTCTCATTTGTTTGTCTTGTGTTTTTAACTTTTGACCATAGCATCGATGAATGCAAAATAACAAGGATACACCCAAGCAGAAGGTAGAAAAACATTTTTTAAAAATTCTAAATGATTTTAAAACAAAATCTTGTTTATGCCTCCTTAAAAACAGATTTATGTTTTTCAAAAAAAAGCTTCCTCTTCCAAATAAAACAATGGCTTGACTCTCACAAGAAAGGATCAATGATATCCAGAAGAAAACTAAAGTGCCTGTGTGGATTTGCCCAGATGTGAAATCCCAGGCTTTACTGGTGAAAGTGGCACTCGCTGAGGAAGGATAAGGCCTACTTCTTAAGAACTAGATATCAATTCGCATACATTGGTATTAATTGCCAAGCAGCCTGGGAATGTGAACAGGTGGCTGCAAAAATAATGCACAGGAACAGACCAGCAGTTCACTGAGTTGGGATGACCAGGTTCAGTGCAACCCTTGCAGCAAAGACAAGTCAGACCAAAACTCCGCTCGTAATGGACTCAGGGAAGGGGCGTTCAGTAACTAGCTTTTCAGTGGGATGGTAATGAGCCATGCTCTAGTGACCTCAAGCACTGAAAACCCTGGGCTGTGTATTCCCTTTGGGAAGCTCTCCAATAAGTTTGCATTTAGAGAAACATTATATTTTAATATCATTTATACGTGACCAGAGAGATATTCCAGATGGATTTTTGTCTTCTCCTCTGCTGATAATTTTGTGTTACAAAACTAATTGTTTTGTTACAATTAAATTTCTACAGATCATAGACCCTTCCCCTGGTTTGATTGAAATAAATCTGCATAGAGGACTAAGAGAAAAACTGTACCCTGAAGGACTTCTAAAACTGAATGCAATTTCATTCCAAATTCTATGGGTGGCAACATATTTTATCCCAAGGTGAAAATTTTCTGATTGATCAAGACTCTTTTGATTCTCATTTTCACGTTTAAAGTCTGAGTCCTCTTCTACAGCTTCACTTTCTCCAAAAATAAAAATAAAATAAAATAATTCTCCTTTTCCAAGCCTTTTGTGATCAACAGCGGCAGAAGTGGACTTGACTGTTTATCACCTTTGATTTCTGAAGAGAGTTCCCAGGTGTAGCTCCACTCGTGTCCAGGAGAACCAGGAGGCCCTCACATGTTAATTATTGTTTTTCATCCCACAAGAAGCCATAACTTTATTAATGATAGAAACAGTACAAATTTCAAATCAAGCTGCAGTTACTCTTTTGAAACACCAAAAAAAGGTCCTTGTCTTTTCTAGATGGTTACATCGTTAATTCCATAATAGCATTTACAATATCATTACTGTTGTTCTTTAGGGCTCGGACTGCCTTTGCTCTCGACACATTTGCTTGTGACATGACCAATTCGATGTCCTTAACTTCCACACCTGTAGTGGACCTCCCTGTGAGGCGGCCTCTGGCAAAGAACCACAGAGAGCATTATATGCCCACTGCAGGACACTGCTATTTCATGAGTTTTGATTATGTCCAAGGAGCAAAATGTTTCTTTCAACATGTGCCTTCACATAAAAACTGAAATGAAATTTGTGGAATTCTATGAAATACCTTAACGCAAGGGAATAAATAGCCTTTGCTGCGATAATGCAGCTTTTGAGGTGAAAATGTTTATTTCGCTGAACCATTCATGCATCTGCCTTATTTCATCATTTATCTGTATAAGGATTATCACCACCTGGGCTTGCCAAATGAAGCTTCCATCATTTACTGCTACTCAACAATTTCCTTGAAATGTGCTAGGATCTTTTCAGGACAGTCTTGACAGAGATTCTTGTAGGTTTAGGTAGTTCACCTTGATAATTTGTTGTGCAGACAAACTCATATCTTCGTTCAGCATTTCTACTTCCCCAAGTGGTGCTTTATAATTCATCTATGACTTTACTATTTAGAAGACAAAATATTAATAATAAAAAGGACAGCAAAACAAATCACCAAGCCATCTGATGATTTCCGTGGAAGAAGAAAACAATCTTAAAATACCATTGTAGTATTTGCTTATGCAAAATGAAGGAGAAAATCAAAGCATGGCTCAATTCAGGGAAAACACACCTACACTTTCTGTAACAATGGGTAAGGAACCTGTCATGTAGCTTTTCTCTTCTGTAAAAATAAAATCTGACTTTCCCAACACATTTGATTGTTATAAGAATAAAATAAACCCCCAAATACATAAATATAAATAAGTAAATACATGTACATTTACAGAGGGTTCCAAAAAAATGTCTATACATTTTAAGAAAAGAAAAAACTGCATGAAAATTATGCTGATGGTAACCACTTTGAGCACCTCTTGTAATTGCAGAAGTCAAATGTGACTTGTATTCATTTTTTGTTCTCAGTATACATTGAGTATTACAATTTTAATAGTTATTTTTTTCCTTTTTTAAAATGTATGTACATTTTATTGTACCCTCTGTATAAGCACAGTTTTATGTAAACTAAAGTAGAAACATTTTCAATTTGATAATAGTTATCAAGTGATTTGAAAATGTTTATATTCTTTAATTCAATAATTTCACATCTAGAAAACCTATATTAAGAAAACAGTCAGAAGTTATGCAGAGACTTACGCATGTTTATTGAAGCACGCTTTTAATTAGGAAAAAATAGAAACAACCAAAATGAATATAAAAGTTCATAATATGCAGCTATTTAAAGTTATCAAAGAATATTAACTAACTGGGGAGAGATATAGTGTTATATTTTACAGGATGCAAATTATACATACTGTATGATCTCAATTTTAAAACATATATATGTATATGTGGGATGTACAAACTAAAAACTGGAAGAAAATAGACAAATACACTAACCGTTTTTATTTCTGGTTAATTTTTATTTTCTTTATATTTTATCTTTGTAAATGTTCTAAAATAACTATTACTTCTAAAGTTTCAACAAGAGAGGAATAAATGCTATTTTTGAAAGAAATCTTTTCCCAAAATAATAAATGAAAATGGAAGCAAAATTAATATTTTATCTTTTAATTTGTTGCAAAATAGCATACCAGGCTATCTTCCAGGGTGCTGCTACTCTCCTTTCATTATTCAATTTAAGCCTCTCTTTTAGGAAGCACGTGTTGCCACACTTCACAAGTGGATTGAATCTCTTCCCCCCAACCCACAGCCTGACCTCTGGTGACCTCGGGACCCCAAGCCCCACTGCTACACTCTCATCACACTGCACATGAGCTGTGCAGGTCTGGTACTTGTATATTAGCTTGATGCCTTTGGACTCTATTAGGGATAGCTTTAAGGAACTGTCCTATAAAACGAATCCCTATATTTAATGTAAAGATATTTTTGAAGGTGAAATATAGTGCCCCAATTATGCAGTGTCCTCTCATGAGGAACAATTGGGGAAAATTCTCTCTGGTCTCAATTTCAGGAATAGTCACACTTCTCCAGAGCAACATGTTTGATTTTCATCTTGTAGACATTGTGACTCATGTAACTAATCATGTCTCCTTCAATCTGTTGGCCGCTAGAAAGTTCAGCACTTAATCTGTGATCCACCTCTGGCAGGAAAAACTGTACAGCCCACTTTTAACATGTGGCTCTTGCTGGGAGTGTCATTCTACTTCCCGTCATTACCTTTCCTTGTTACCCCTATTTCCTCACTTTTGAAAGACTGTCTTATCGCGGTATTTGAATGTATCATTTTACACTGGGTCTTAGCCAAAAGGCGGAGAAGCGATAAATGAATGTATCATTTTATACTCAAAAACTTTTTTGAAACTAGTCACGGCACATATAAATCAGCTAATTAATAGAGCTTGGATTCGTTTTTGTACTGTTATTTTCTGTACTACTATACAAGGTCTGACAATTAAGTTCGTGAACTTGTTGCAACAATGTTGCTAACCTTTTTTGATATCAGAGGGATTGTTCTTATAGATTTGTACCAACTGGACAAACAGTTAACCAAGTTTACTATTTGGAAGTGCTGAAAAGGCTGCATGAAAAAGTTAGATGACCTGAACTTTCTACCAACAATTCATGGCTCTTGCATCACAATAATACACCAGCTCACACAGCACTGTCTGTGAGGGAGTTTTCAGCCAGTAAACAAATCACTGTATTGGAACACCCTCCCTACTCACCTGATCTGGCCTCCAATGACTTCTTTCTTTACCCGAAGATAAAGGAAATTTTGAAAGGAAGACATTTTGATGACATTCAGGACATCAACAGTAATACGATGACAGCTCTGATGGCCCTTCCAGAAAAAGAGTTCCAAAATTGCTTTGAAGGATGGAGAAGGCACTGGTGTTGGTGCATAGCTTCCCAAGGGGAGCACTTCGAAGGTGACCATAGTGATATTCAGCCATGAGGTGTGTAGCACTTTTTCAAGGATGAGTTCACAAGCTTAATTGTCCAACCTCATACAGTAAGTTTATATTTTCTATGTTAGAATCAATGTTATTTGATTACTAAATGTATTTATTGTCTTTTGTGGAAATGAAAGATCTCTATATTGAATTTTCTTTAAACATCAAAATAATTCATTGGAGAGGGGTGTTTGTTTTTTCTCCAAATGATTGGACTTGTTGTGGGTGCTACCATGTGAAGACATTGTTTCTATCATATCCAAAAATGGTTAGGCAGAAATTTTAATGTCTTTTAATGACCAAAATCTTAATTTACAACATCGATCATGTTTTAAAATATTCAGACATCTGTTCCAGTTACGATGCAATGGCAAAGATGCATTTCTTTCTTATTTGGCAAGCATTACAAGTATATCTGTTATTTACAAGCATGTTGCCTCATCTATCAAGGTTGCTCAGAGCCGACAGCATTTAGTGACTAAGGAAGGCATGGCAAAGAATGATAAAAAAGAAAAATGATTTCAGCCATAGTTATGTTAATTCTGGAATGTCAGCTATAAATGTTAAATCTCTCATCGAGTATTTCCCAAGAGAAAACTTGACTAGTATCTCACCACAACCTCAATAAATCTAATTAGTGCAGTCATAGCAATCATTGTGTTGGGCTTCCTTTTGGCTAGTTGGTTCCATCGCAAAGTCTCAAACTAAAATAAGACCTCCAGAAACCCCAACAGACCAGCCCACAGTGAAATTAAAAGGGTAATGACAACAGGGAGAAGAAAATATTTTAATGGAACATTCGATTTCATGAATTTAGGTTCTCTCTCTGACTTACTTTCCAAATCCAATGTGGCATCTTTGGGTTTTCTCCCATCTTATTCATAGTTTATGATATATGTCTCTGTAGGGCATCTCTCTAAAGGATGCCTGGAGGGGCAAAGAAAATAACCTTAGAGCACTTTCCTTCTAAAGAAGGCCCTCTCCTGGTTATTTATAGAGAAATGCAATTCTGCTTCCTCCTGGGTCTTCTCAAGTGATTAAATAAAATATAATAAAGGTATTTCAGATATTGAGAAAGCATGTGTAATGAATTGCCTATGAGCAAAAAAAAAAAAAAATAGATGACATGACATTCCTATTTTCATTTAGACAACTCATAGGCTACCACAACCCATAACTTCCTAGGAAGCATCAAGTCTAAAATTTCTATTGAGTAGCATGAAACTGTTATGCCATAATTTGGCTGACCCCAAGTCAAGGTTATGAGGAGCAGGCAGGCCAGGAAGACTGAGGTACACACTCTAAGACCAGATAAACGGGAAGCTGAATCAGGACACAGAGACATCAGCTAAGACAAAGAGTCCCACTGTTACTAAAGATTTATACAATCTTTTATCTTACAACACACACTTTTTGAGTAGTTAAAGCACTACTACTACTTACTAGTATCTCAGGCACTCTGTTAAGCCCAAGGATTCCAAAAATGTGTGAATAATAGTTTCACCCCCAGAACAGCACAGTGTAAACACACAAATAAAGTAACAACAGCGACAGGAGCTCCCATTTATTAGCTTTTACTCTACTAGGTGTGCTTTGTGCTTTGCATGCCTTTTCCCATTTACTCCTTACCACAATCCTAGGAACAAAAATTTTTCCTTGGGTCATACTCAAGGTAAGGAGAGGATTGTACGCCTGAGGTTGGCTGTCCCTGACATGGGCCAGCCCTGCATGACAGTCTGACGTCTGTCCCAGCCTCCTCCAGTTTCCTCACTCTTCTCTAGCTGCCTTCCCAATTTTTCTCACAGGCATTTTCCCCAGTAAATGGGATTGAACCTTTAATCCTATCCTGGTATTCGCTTTTTGTCTGACTCAAATTTGTTGAGTTTGTGATGCTAATAAACAAACACCCAATGAAGATATCTAATAAGCAGTCTAGAGTTCAACGTTGTGAGTGGAGATCTAAAATAAAAGCCATTGGCACACAGATGGTATTTGAAGCCATGGGGCTAGGTGAGATAGCGTTATTCAAACCTCATTTCATTCAGTGACCACATCCTGGCTACCTAAGAGGAATAACCCTAATACAGTAGCCTACGCTAAAATGTGTCTTATGATGAATGCCTTCCAGGTAAGGGTCAGCCCCTGTAAGAATGTCTGCATTTTAAATTAGCATTCCCAGGAGTGAACCCATAGGCTGAGTCCATCTTGATGGAATGTCAAGTTCCATGGCTAACGAGTGAGGGAGATAATTCTGAGTCTTCTCCACATCCAGAGTCAGACTCCTGTCACTGCCACTAACTCAAATTTCTAAAATTTCCTGTTTATTTTCCTTTTATTTTTACTATTCAGTTTCTGCTCAGTAAAAAAGTGAAGGGTCCAAGTCACCCTTCTTGCCACCTTTTTCATTTTCCTTCAGTGATCACTGTTTTATTCTTTGAAGAGTTTTCTAAGAAATTTCACTAACCATATTCAGGAATATGTAGTTAAGACCCCTCAATTTTGCTACCAAATAAATTCTAGGAATGTACAAGATCCCCAACCCAACCCGAACAAGCCCTCAGGAATACTATTATTTGAGGAAGTTAGATATGTGGCAGAAAACAGAAAAACTGAAATATGTGATGAATAACAAGAAAATAATACGGATGTGGAACAGTGAAAGTTAGACAGGCAAAAAGGAAATGTGACTAGAGACTTATTTATAGAAAAATAACAGCTACTTTTTTTCTTATTTGCATCTAGCACTTCCAGCAAGAATGTTCTATAAATTCAGTATCTCCTCTCATTCCTCTCAGTTGTTTTTATGTTTAGTTCCCACCTGTTCCCTTCTATGCCTGACTGTATAGTTATTTCCTCCCTTTTCACATATACACCAGAGAAATAAACACTTTCAGTAACAAAAATCAATCAAATAGGTGTAAAATTTATTAAAACTACATTAATGAAGTTAGGGAAAAATCATACCTATATCCTCTAGACTAATGGACAAACATTATTCATTTCTCAGTGGTGTCATCTTCTTCCATTTATATTGTTAGCATCTCTCAGAACCCAATAGTAAAACAATAATAGGAAACCTGGGTATTCCAATGGAGGCAATGGAGCAGGATACTTAAGATCCAGCTGTCCTCAAAAATCCAAAACGTGTAGTTGCTGTGCACAAATGGAATTAGCAAAAAAAAGAAAGAAAGAAAGAAAGAATAAGAAAGCCCGGGTCCTTGGTACATCTCCCCTGGGCCAAAGGCCAAAAGTTGCTGGCGAGTAGCCTCTGGCTCAGCCAAAGTACTAAAAATAGTTGAGAAAGGCAGGGAGAGCCTTTCTGTAATGGCAAGAGGCTGTGGGGAATGTTTAGAGACACCCTAGTTTTATTGTGAAATCTCAGAATAAAACACCACTGAGACTAATCCTCCCAGGAAACAGTGCAGTACAAAAACATGAAGCCAGCTCGATGTTTACCCATTCTCTAACAAAAGTTTTAATTAAGGCCATTATGGGATTTCCCTTTGCCCCCAAGGAAACACAATGCCAATTTTATACCTCAGTCAATGGAACAGTTGGATTCAATTTGAAAATTTTGAACGCAATCTTTAGCAATATGTCTATTTTGTAAATTGAGGTATACCTCAATATGCACAGTTTGCCTAAAGCTCCAACATGAGCATCAAAAGAAATTTGGAAAACAGAACTGATGTTTGTGTGAAAAATAACATCATTTAACACGTTTTGCTTGCCTAAGGAAAGAACAGATTACAAATACTCCGGTGAACTGTAAACACCACAGATTTTAAATAGTGAGAATGAGAAGAAATTAAGAAAAGTTAAATGCAGATTGGTTATCAGAAAAAAAGAAAACCTCTCTCCATGTCATGAACATCTCCCCACTGGGGTTAATAAGGACATTAAATGGACTTACTCAAGAACTAGTAATGACTTCAACCTTGGGGATATGTAATAGCTTAAATCGGACATAAGGACAGGAACAGATTAGGTGCCCATTGGTGAATCTTTAGTTTTTTCTTCACCCTCGCTTTGAGGAAGCTCTGTATTCATGTTGCATGAAGGTAAACGGGGGAAAGGAACATAAACCAGGGGAACACAATACGCACTTCAAAGGCCTGCAGTTTCTTAGGAGAACCTCCAGCGACCAGAGAGCACTCACCCCATCCTTCTTATCAAGCAGTCTCACCTCTATGGATGGACTTGCTTCTCTCCCTGGTTCTGCTCTGACCACCGCATGGCTCCCACCCAGCGACCACGCAAGGGAATGCACCGCTGTTCTCCAACCCCGAGGATTTGAGTGTTGGAGAATACTGAAAAACAACACTACTGGCATGAATATTACTTTTCTTAGTAAGGACAATGGGACAGGGACAATGATGAAACATTGTTTCAAATGCCTTCAGAGCAGCAAATATTAATGAGTGGTAAAACATGAGGAGACTTGTTCTTAAATCCATGAGAGGTGCTCTGTGGGCACACATCTAAAAATGCTTGAGTAGGGATACTGCTTGGAGCCAGACGTCCTGTGCAAAAGACGGGCTATACCACCACCAGCACGAAAGTTATTGATATGAATTTTATTTTAATATTATTACATAACATTACATTATATAATTATGTTAATATTATTTTGTTATTGAACTGAATTTCATTTGTACCCACAGACAGGCGAGGCCTTCGGAAATTTGGATTTCATACCAAAGTTTCAATTTGGAAGATTGAAAATTTTTCTTTATTTGGTTTATGTAATCTGAACACTGTTATCTGATTTATTCAATATTAAATGAAGAATGAGGGTTTTTTTTTAATGGTTCATTCAAACTTGTGTTTTAATCAAAAGGTAATAAGAAAAGATTAACACAGGAATCACTTCTGCATACCATCCACTACAGCCATTCCTGTTAAGACCCCAATGATTCCACTCAAAAGAAGACATTTGTTTGCTAGCTCGTGTGTTATCTCAAAATCCGTGGAATACCTGTGCAGGTGAGTGGTCTCTGCCACATGTGAAGTACACAACTCCTTTCAACCCATTAGCTCAATAGTAATGGCAAACCCGTAGGGCTCACTACGTCCAGATGCCGTTCTAATTGCACTGCACACGGTAATCTATGTAATTTTCATTTCATCCTATTAAGTAGCTATTTAATCTCTGTTTTCAAAATGAGGTAATCAAGGCACTGAGAGTGAGAAACCAGGGTGTATAACCAGGCAGTCTGCACCAGGGATTTAGCCACTGTACTTCACTTCCTTAAGGGCTGGACCTGAAGACTTAAGCAGCTGGCCCCATGCCACCCTCTGCTCTGGGTTCTGCTGGAGAAGAGAGGTAGCATGCAGAGAGGAGGACAAGGAGATACTAAGTGTACCAGAGACACAATGGAAAGTTCCAAGTGAAAGGCATGATGCAAAAAGAAAAACAAAGGTCCAAAGTAGGCCAAGACAGTAGAGTTAGTTTGTCCCAGACAACCTCTGTCTCTAATCTCTTTACTCTCCTACAAAAGACAATACTTTCTTATGTTCTTGGATTCTTCCCCCCGACCCCAGTTTTATTGAGAAATAACTGACATACATGATTGTGTACATTTAAGAACAAAGCATGATGGTTTGATTTGATTACAGTGTTCTTGGATTCTTGACCCACATGAGAACTCATATTTAGTGGTGGTAAGTATGGGGTGGTTGGTGTGAATTTCTTTAAAAGGGGTTGCTTCAAATACGTTTCCAACTGCCACCCCGTAGTCTCTATGCTGCTGGCCATGAGAAGAACCAACCGAGAAATGCCACTCTGTCCTTAACAATGTCTATGAAACAGGGCAACTTGGTAGGCTGAGCTTTTGCTCAGAAATTGTAAACAGCATCTCATTTCTCCCTTTTCCTTGCCCCTACTCTAATCTGTTTGCCTTCACTCACTGCTGGGGTGGAGAGTTTGGCTTTGTAAATAGAGAGAAGAGTTTTATTGGCGAGGGGCTAGAGAACAGATGAGAGCCCTAGAGGGGACAGAAGGGCATCTGGCTCTTACCTAATCTCTTGAGTTGGCTTTGAGCCAGTTTGGAGAAGGAGGTTAGAGACTGTGCAACTCTGCCACATGCAGAGCTGCCCTGGGGTCAAGGTGACTGCGTGGGGCCCAGAGTTGGAGAGGCCACTCTGCATAGCTGTGCTAACCACTGCAAGAAGCAGCGGCTTTGGGAGCATCCAAAGGTAGAACTCCTGGTGTGGGCGCTGGCATCTCATGATTGGCAGGGGCAAAAGCACTTCTGTAGATAGTAGGCACGGACAAGGGCGCACCAGGGCAGTGCAAACAGTGTGGCAGCTATGGGCTGACTTGTGGTTCTACATGAGCACATCTTAGGGGACGTATAATCAAGTCAGTGGGACCTTATCTCATCTTAATTTTAGGGAGAGAATCAAAAGGGTGGCCTTATTTTATAATCACACACTAAAGTGTGACAAAGCACATTTATTTAAGTGAGGGTCCACTTCAGATCCTGTTCCGCATACTTGGATGTGTGCAGGAGCCTTCCAACTGCCCTCCCTATCTTTAGATTCACCTTCCTGTGTAGGCTGCACTGTGTCATCCCCAAACAGCATTTCGTCATATCATTTTCCTGCTCAAAACTTACTGTATTTCACAAAATGAGGTGTGCCTGTGGACCACATAAAATGTGGCTCTCAGGAGGACTGGTAGGGTGACCAGCCATCCCAGTTTGCCCAGACTGTCCTGGTTTTAGCATTGGAAGTCCCATGTGCTGGGAAACCCCTCATCCCCAGGCAAACTGAGAAGGCTAGTCAACCTTGCTGACCATCACTTTGGCTTGGGATTAGCACAAATGTATGTGCAGTTTTTTGTTTTGTTTTTCTCCAACAGGAAGAAGAGCCACTAATAGCTACTATTTTTACACCAAGAGGCAATGAAATTTAGTTGCTTATTTCATATAGGCAGTTTGGTTGCTATGGCAACAGTGAATGGCAAACTTGATTGTTCAAACTTACAAAATTGACAAATTTTTCAGGAATTGTTTCATACCTTTAAGTTTTAATACTTACTACTTCAGGGCTAAGCCTCTTGCATTGTGAAATTTCGTTATAATACTTCAACATATTTACTTTCGAGAATATTATTACCAACAATTAGCTATAACTGATACTCAAAACATATTTTCCCTTTGAGAAGAGATTTTAGGGCTTCAGTTTTCATTCTACGCCCATGAATTGTAAACTATCTATGGATAGCATGCTTGAACTCCAAATTTCCTGTGCACAGGCAGTACCCACACATATATCCACACTTATACTGCATAGATTGTACCTCTTCATAGGCTGAAGACTATATATTATTTGTTTATGTAACCCTACCTTGCCTCATAAAGTATTTAAGGAGGCTTTAAAAATGCAAGCTAAACAAAATAGAGATAATGGGAAAATGTGGGTAAGAAAGTAAAATGATGCCATGAGTAAGGTCAGTACAAAAAAAAATGCATGCCAAGAAGTTCCAATTCCTTACAAAATTCTAAAGATGGGTTACACATCTGTTTCTAATCCATCTAACAAGAAACTCAAAGAGAAAAAATCATGCTTGCCATAAAATTCAACGTCCTTTTGGTAAAAACAAACAAATAACTTAGAAACAGCATCAACTTACTGAGAGAGAAATGAGAGATATTTACCATATGGTCTTCACATAGAGGATACTATTTAAGGATAAATGTCTAAATCAATGGCTATATCACCCAAGACCTCTTGTGGATTAAATGATTATTTACATGATTAATGTAATATTACATGATTATTCAAAAAGAAAAAAGTCTTATTCACCTAAAAGAAAGAAATGAACAGCCCTGAAAATAGCAAAATAAAGATTTTAAACTTTGATTCTTTGTTACATCCTCCAAATATATATATATATATATATATATATACATATATATATGTATATATATATATTATAATTGGTTCATAAAACAGAAAAGGCATAAGGAAATAGGTAATAACCAACATGAAAGAAATAATGTAAAGAATTTCATTTTTCTCCATTAAAACAGTGGACAAGAAATTGTTGTCCATGTGGGCTCCAAACACACCATGCAGTAAGATACCAATAAAGGTAGTCACTTTTATTATTTATTGTTTACAAAGGGGTTTTACGGTCTGTACTTCACTTGGTCATTTTATGACATGAATTGTACAAAATGGGAAACTGAAGCAATGTTTCCAACTTGCAAATGGTGATTTCAGATTCAAATTGATTGCCGACTCTAATGTCTATAATCACTCTATTGCCTCTGACTAATGAATAAACTAGCCATATAGTACCAAACATAGAGTTAGCAATAATATTATATGCAAGCTATAAAAAGTAATCTTGGCTCTAACACTGTACTATAGGTACACAAGATATCATCACTGAGGAAGACTGGGTGAAGGGTACAAGGGACTTCTCTGTACTATTTCTCACAAATGCACATAAATCTGCAATTACCTGAAAATTAAAAAGTTTTAAGACAGTAACCTTTCAATTACATTTTATAATGTTTTCTCCTTTGTGGAGTTATAGAAAAAAATAAAACTCCTGGCCTCCAGCTTGATCTTTCTGCTTTAAGAGAAAAACAGGATAAGGTAAGAGCAATAACACTGGAAAACAGGACTCTGTGAAAAGGGAAATAAGAGAAAACATGGGGAGTGAAGTGGATATGAAAAAACTATTTTCACCTAGAGAACAAATCCAAAGAAAACGCACCTGAATTGAAGAAAAATAAGGAAAATCTTTCTAATAATCTTTCTCATGATGGGATTAAATACTTCCAGTGTTAGAAAAACTACCCATCTATCTTGGACAAGGAAGGTTCATGAGGTTGGAGGATATGGGCTCAGTAAGTATCCTCCTTTGGTCCCTTTGCAATTCCACAAGCTGACCAGTCATGTAGGGAAGCAAAATAGTGTATGAATGCTGGTTCTGTCACTTTCTGACTCTATCACTTGAGCAAATCATATAACCTCCTTGGGCATCTGCTTTCTTATTTTGAAATAATGATAAAGGGATGATGTACTTTGCTTATTTTTTTAATTTATTGCAGTGACAATTATTAGAGAAATTACATAGATTTCAGGTGTACAATTCCGTATTACATCATCAATAAATCCCATTGTGTGTTCACCACCCAGAGTCAGTTCTCCTTCCATCACCATATATTTGATCCCCCTTACTCTTATCTCCCACCCTCTCCCCCCTTGCCCTCTGGTAACCACTAAACTATTGTCTGTGTCTATGAGTTTTTGTTTCTCATTTGTTTGTCTTGTTCTTTTGTTGTTTGGGGTTTATATACCACATATCAGTGAAATCATACGGTTCTCTGCTTTTTCTGTCTGACTTATTTCGCTTAGCATTATACTCTCAAGATCCATCCATGTTGCCACAAATGTTCCTATATCATCTTTTCTTACTGCCAAATAGTATTCCATTGTGTATATATACCACAACGTCTTTACCCATTCATCTATCGAAGGACATTTTGGTTGTTTCCATGTCTTAGCCACAGTAAACAAAGCTGCAATGAACATTAGAGCACACGTGTCTTTATGGATAAATGTTCAAATTTTTTGGGTAGATACCCAGGAGAGGGATTGCTGGATCATATGGTAATTCTATTTGTAATTTTTTGAGGAACCTCCACACTGCCTTCCATAGTGGCTGCACCAGTCTGCATTCCCACCAACAGTGTATGAGGGTTCCTTTTTCTCCACAGCCTCTCCAACACTTGTTACTGTTTGTCTTGTTGATGACAGCCATTCTGACTGGGGTGAGGTGATATCTCATTGTGGTTTTTAGTTGCATTTCTCTGATGATTAGTGATGTTGAGCATTTTTTCATATGTATATTTACCATTTGTACGTCCTCTTTGGATAAATGTCTCTTCAGATCCTCTGCCCATTTTTCAATTGGGTTGTTTGTTTTTTTGTTGTTGAGTTTCATGAGTTCCTTGTATATTTTGGATATTAGCCCCTTATTGGAGGCACTGTTTGCAAAAATCTTCTCCCATTCAGTGGGTTGCCTCTTTATTTTGTCGATGGTTTCTTTTGCTGTGCAGATGCTTTTAAGTTTCATACGGTCCCATTCGTTTATTTTCGCTTTTACTTCCATTGCCTTTGGAGTCAAATTCATAAAATGCTCTTTGAACCCAAGGTCCATAAGTTTAGTACCTGTGTTTTATTTTACGCCGTTTATTGTGTCAGGTCTCATCCTTCAGTCTTTGATCCATTTTGAATTAATTTTGGAATATGGTGACAGATAGCAGTCCAGTTTCATTCTTTTGCTCCTGGCTATCCAATTCTCCCAGCACCATTTATTGAAGAGGCTGTCTTTCCTCCATTGTATGTTTTTAGCTTCTTTGTCAAAAATTATCTGTCCATATTTATGTGGTTTTATTTCTGATTTCTCAATTCTATTCCATTGGTCTATGTGTCTGTTTTTCTGCCAATACCATGCTGTTTTGATTGTTGTAGCCCAGTAGTACAAGCTAAAGTCAGGGAGTGTGATATCTCCAGTATTGTTCTTTTTTCTTAAGATAGGGATAATGTACTTTGTAAACTGCAAAATTATAGAGAAATCGTGTTTATTATTACTATCTGCTAGTTCAGAGGGCTCAAAAGAGACATATTTGACTTCAATGAAAGTGTCAGAGATAGCTTCAAGCACAGGAAGAATACGTATAGCAGGATATGGGAGGCACTGAAAACCAATTCTCCCAAAAAAAGAAGTAAATCCATCCCTTACTCTTAGTCTACCAAAATGCTTGATATCCAACCACTAAAGATTCACTTTTTTCTAATATATTGTCAACACCCTAGAGTAAATCTTAAATCTTATTTATTATTGCATTCTCATATTGCCTATCAGATAATCAAAAAATATTGAATATTCATTGGAAAAGGGTATATATCTCTAGAAATTCAAAATTTAAATTCCAATAGGAATAAAAAATGATATGCTGAGGTTTTGTGAACCACTGAGTACCTAAATGGTTACCTACAGTAGTGGACACCAGTGCAATGCCCAGACCCCCACCCCAGACTGAGACACTCATTCCTGCAATCACTGAGAGTGTTGGTAGTCCACAGTTTAGAGCTGAGTCCCTTTTCTGGCCTTGTCCTCAGTAAAAAGAGCCGCCTCACCCAAAAATCATATCTCCACCCCAGGGCTATAATGGTCCCATTTTTGTGTCTTAATTTGGGCCAATTCTAAAGGGCCATCCCTGTTCTAGTGCTGTCTGTGGGATCAACTGAGGCCCCTGTTGCAACTTGTATTCGTCAGTATTCTCCAGAAACTGGAGATTTTCTACATGGAGATTTATTATGAGAAATTGACTCGAACAATTATGGAGGCTGAGCAGTCCTCTGATTTGTCATTTGCAAGATGGAGACCTGGGTAAGCTAATAGTATAATTCAGTCCAAGTCTGAAGACCTAAGAACCAGGGGAGGTAATGGAGTAAATCCCAGTCCAAGGGCGAATGATGTTGAAGCTCAACAGTTAGGCAGAAAAGAAATTAATTCTCCCTTCCTCCACTGTTTGTTCTATTCAGGTGCTCGATGGATTAGTATGAGGCCCAACCATAAAAGGAGGGCAATCTACTTTTCTGAGACAACAGATTCAAATGCTATCTCATCCAGAAGTATCTTTACAGACACACTCAGAAATAATGCTTAGACAAATATCTGGGCACCCCATAGCCCAGTCAAGTCGACACATAAAATTAACCATCACCCAACTGCACTGGAGTTGAACTTCTACTCAATCCTGCCTCCGTCACTATCTCATGTAGCTGTTGATCCCGAGATCACTTCCCAGGAAACTTTCTACATGTAAAATGTCCATCTTAGAGTCAGTTTCTTGGTAAAACTCATCTCTGTCTACCTAGTCCTACTCCTCGTGTAGGTAAAGTTAACACTTCAGTTAGACACATCCATTTTGATAAGTTCTCTCAAGTAGGAAACCATACTGGAAAACCAGGCCTACAGTTTTTGTCATTAAAAACCTAAAGACTACATCAGAAAGATGGTAATTATTATTATGTTTTTCTGAGAAAGCTCAGCTTTCACAAAATCTCTCAATTTTTTTGAATCTCATGACTCATATACATATATTAAGAAGACACTCGAGTTCTGAATTTTCTTTCTGTTCTTTATTAGGACAATGTGAAAATGTAATTGCAGATCAAAAAGAGCTAGGTTGATGGTATCTTTTTCACAGTATCTCTTGGGGCCACCGGTGTGTAACTGTGAAGCTGCCAATATATATTCCAAGCTGAATAGTTTGGACTTTGTCACTTTATACATTGGATAAGTGTTGAAATTGATGAGAGAAGGTAATTTTTATTGCAGTCTGAGGAAAATAATTAATTTAAAGGAATGATGTAGTGAATGCAATGTACTTCATTGATTATAATCTATATCAGGCATATACACAAATTATGCTTCTTTAATTACATTTAAAAAGCATCAGAACATTTCTTTAAGTTAAATGGCACAACTGGGGAAGTATTTGATGATGTCATGGGACTACTAGCCAGGGTACCTCATTATTTGTCTGTTATTTAAAGGTAGCATACTTAGTTTAGGATTCACAAATTTTACTTCATTAAGTCAACACACATCATTTGAACCTACTTGGTGCATCAGAACTCTGTGCCACTCTTAAAAATATGAAGAAAATGGAAAGCGTGTTCACTTTTATTTTCAAAGCATTTCACCTGACAGAGGTTTGTTACTCCTGTCAATCTATCCAAACAACTTTCTATCAGCAAGTAATTCTAAATCAGATGAGAAAATAAAAAAGCAATCTTGGTGGACTCTTCACCTTTTGTGATTTTTAAAAATTGTTAATGAGAACCAAATCACTGACTGTCTGGAGCTCTGTTCCCTCTCTAAAATTTTAGAGGTTGACAGACACTCCTTCAATCTCCTTAGAAGAATCAGATAGGAAGAATATTTTTAACTTCTCAGTTTTGATTGAATATTTTTAGCAAAATGAAGTATGGGTTCCAGCAGGGTAATTCAATGGTCTCCATGGTAAAAAGAAATGTAGAGTTCTTTTTTAATAGTACATTAAAAAAATAAAAATTATTCTTATGCTTGATCTGTTGGAAGATGAAAAACACTTTGACTACACTCAGTCATTACCTTTTCCATCTCTCTACACAAATAAATGTTGAGGGATGAAATATATTTTATACATACCATCATGAACAAAATGAAGAAAGATTTGATTTCCATAAAATATGAATAAATTTTCACTTAACCGGACATTGTTACTGAAACTTAGCCCAATATTTAATTCAGAAATATAATCATATAAGATAATGTGGAAGAAAATGCTTGGTAAAACCAAAGATTTAGCAAAGGCACATGATCATTACTAATCATTTATATGACTGAATTTATGTAGCATCAAATAAGATACTTTAAACTTTGGCTAGCGCTGCAAAACCCATCACATAAAAGTCCTGCATACCCAATCTAAAATGAGTACTTCTGACAAATTATAGGTCCTTCCTGAATAGTCTTCAAAGAGTGACATATTTTCAAAGCAAGTAGAAAACAGTCAGCTTTGGAAATGACAAAAACATGTAATATAAGCTGTTCATTGCTGACATTTATATAGAGTTGACACTAGATATCACTTACAGCAATTACTAACAGCAATTTGCATATCCTAGAGCCCATAATGAAATTTTACTACCGTAAGTTCAATTTTTTAAATTATTTTCAAGCTTCATGTTAATGTCTCTCATTAACATAAAGTACAGTACAAGGTTTCCCAAGATTTTTTATTACACACTCAGAAGACAATAAAATTTGTACTGGATGCTTCCTGGCCACCCTGAGGATTGAGGGGATCAAAATCTTGGCACACTGAAACCACAGTGGAACACCAGCTTAATATGGTCAGTTTTGTAGAGATCTTCTCTTCTATAGTTTATCTATAATCCACCAAGTAATACCAAGGAAAAGCGTGAATCCAAGATATTTATAATGAAGGTAAAATCTCATTATAAAAATTATCTTAATTTCCACATCTTTGAATTGACTACAATGAATTATATACAACAAATGGTCGATGACCTCATCAGTCCTTGCTGTCTATAACAAAATATTGTCATTTTGTTGTTTTGTTAGGAAACACAGTGACACGTCTATCAGAAAATGTGGACAGCATTTCTGGTCAAACTGGTCAAGCTGGTCAAACACTGGCTACTGCAAAGTGAAGATCTGCAGCTTAATCTAGAAAGAAACAGCTCTGCCTTCCTTAAAAGGAGCCAACAAGTGTGGGAGGTTTGCTGTGGACCAGATGGGGACCTTTCTTTTTTTTTTTTTTTTTTTTTTTTTTAAATTAATTTTATTGGGGTGACAATTGTTAGTAAATTTACATAGATTTCAGGTGTACAATTCTGTATTACATCGTCTATAAATCCCATTGTGTGTTCACCACCCAGAGTCAGTTCTCCTTCCATCACCATATATTTGATCCCCTTTACCCTCATCACCCACCCCCCACCCCCTTACCCTCTGGTAACCACTAAATTATTGTCTGTGTCTATGAGTTTTTGTTTCTCATTTGTTTGTCTTGTTCTTTTTCGTTTATATACCACATATCAGTGAAATCATAGTGTTCTCTGCTTTTTCTGTCTGACTTATTTCACTTAGCATTATTCTCTCGAGATCCATCCATGTTGTCACAAATGCTCCTATATCATCTTTCCTTAACGCTGAATAGTATTCCATTGTGTATATGTACCACAACTTCTTTATCCATTCATCTATCGAAGGACATTTTGGTTGTTTCCATGTCTTGGCCACCGTAAACAAAGCTGCAATGAACATTGGCATACACGTGTCTCTATAGAGAAATGCTTTTATATTTTTGGGGTAGATACCCAGGAGAGCGATTGCTGGGTCATATGGTAATTCTATTCGTAATTTCTTGAGGAACCTCCACACTGCCTTCCATAGCGGCTGCACCAGTCTGCATTCCCACCAACAGTGTATGAGAGTTCCTTTTTCTCCACAGCCTCTCCAACACTTGTTACTATTTGTTTTGTTGATGAAAGCCATTCTGACTGGGGTGAGGTGATATCTCATTGTGGTTTTCATTTGCATTTCTCTGATGATTAGCGATGTTGAGCATTTTTTCATATGTCTATTTGCCATTTGTATATCCTCTTTGGAGAAATGTCTCTTCAGGTCCTCTGTCCATTTTTCAATTGGGTTGTTTGTTTTTTTGTTGTTGAGTTTCACGAGTTCCTTGTATATTTTGGATATTAGCCCCTTATCAAAGGAACTGTTTGCGAAAATCTTCTCCCATTCAGTTGGTTGCCTTATTATTTTGTCAATAGTTTCTTTTGCTGTGCAGAAGCTTTTCAGTTTCATATAATCCCATTTGTTTTAGTTTTTACTTCCATTGCCTTTGGAGTCAAATTCATAAAATGCTCTTTGAACCCAAGGTCCATAAGTTTAGTACCTATGTTTTCTTCAATGCAGTTTATTGTGTCAGGTCTTATGCTTAAGTCTTTGATCCATTTTGAATTAATTTTGGTACATGGTGACAGATAGCAGTCCAGTTTCATTCTTTTGCACGTAGCTATCCAATTCTGCCAGCACCATTTATTGAAGAGGCTGTCTTTCCTCCATTGTATGTTTTTAGCTTCTTTGTCAAAAATTATCTGTCCATATTTATGTGGTTTTATTTCTGGGTTCTCAATTCTATTCCATTGGTCTATGTGTCTGTTTTTCCGCCAATACCAAGCTGTTTTGATTATTGTAGCCCTGTAGTACAAGGAAAAATCAGGGAGTGTGATACCTCCAGTATTGTTCTTTTTTTTTAATATTGCTTTGGCTATTCGGGGTCTTTTGTGGTTCCAAACAAATCTGATGATTTTGTGTTCTATTTCTTTAAAAAATACCATTGGGATTTTAATGGGGATTGCATTAAATCTGTATATGGCTTTGGGTAATATGGCCATTTTAACTATGTTGATTCTTCCAATCCATGAGCACGGAATGTCTTTCCATTTCTTTGTACCTTCTTCAATTTCTTTCAAAAATGTCTTATAGTTTTCAGCATACAAATCCTTCACATCCTTGGTTAAGTTTATTCCTAGGTATTTTATTCTTTTTGCTGCAATTGCAAAAGGAATTGTTTTTTGTATTTCTTTTTCTGAGATTTCATTGTTGGTATATAGGAAAGCAATGGACTTTTGTACGTTGATTTTGTAGCCAGCAACTTTACTATATTCATTGATTGTTTCTAATAGCTTTTTGGTGGAGTCTTTAGGGTTTTCTATATATAGCATCATGTCATCTGCAAAGAGTGACAATTTAACTTCTTCATTCCCAATTTGGATGCCTTTTATTTCTTTCTCTTGCCTGATAGCTCTGGCGAGGACTTCCAACACTATGTTGAAAAGCAGAGGTGATAGGGGACAACCTTGTCGTGTTCCTGAACGTAGAGCAAAGGGCTTCAGCTTTTCACCATTAATTATGAGATTAGCTGAGGGCTTGTCGTATATGGCCTTTATTATGTTAAGGTATTTTCCTTCTATACCAATTTTAGTAAGTGTTTTAATCATAAATGGATGTTGTATCTTATCAAATGCTTTTTCTGCATCAATTGATAGAATCATATGATTTTTGTCCTTTATTTTGTTTATGTGATGTATCACATTGATGGATTTGCGAATGTTGAACCATCCTTGTGCCCCGGGGATGAACCCCACTTGGTCGTGATGAATAATCTTTTTAATGCATTGTTGTATTCGATTTGCTAGAATTTTGTTTAGGATTTTAGCATCTGTATTCATCAGAGATATAGGTCTGTAGTTTTCTTTTTTTGTGTTGTCCTTACCAGGTTTTGGTATCAGGGTAATGTTGGCCTCATAAAATGAGTTAGGGAGCACTGACTCTTCTTCAATTTTTTGGAAGAGTTTGAGCAGGATTGGTATTAGATCCTCTTTGAAGGTTTGGTAGAATTCACTGGTGAAGCCATCTGGTCCAGGACTTTTGATTTTGGGAAGGTTTTTGATGACTGATTCAATTTCGTTACTGGTGATCGGCCTGTTAAGATTTTCCAGTTCTTCATGATTCAGCCTTGGAAGGCTATATGTTTCTAAGAACTTGTCCATTTCTTCTAAGTTATTAAATTTGGTGGCATATAGTCCTTCATAGTATTCTTGGATGATCCTTTGTATTTCTGTGGTGTCCGTGATAACTTCCCCTTTTTCATTTCTGATTTTGTTAATTAGTGTCTTCTCTCTTTTTATCTTAGTGAGTCTAGCCAAGGGTTTGTCGATTTTGTTTATCTTTTCAAAGAACCTGCTTTTTGTCACATTAATTTTTTCTATTGTCTTTTTGTTCTCTATTTCATTTAGTTCTGCTCTGATTTTTGTTATTTCCTTTCTTCTGCTGACCTTGGGTTTCGCTTGTTCTTCTTTTTCTAGTTCTTTAAGGTGTAACATGAGGTTATTTATTTGGGATTTTTCTTGTTTCTTGAGATAGGCCTGTAATGATATAAATTTCCCTCTTAAAACTGCTTTCGCGGCATCCCAAAAATTTTGGTAGGATGTATTTTCATTGTCATTTGTTTCTATGTATCTTTTGAGCTCTCCTCTAATTTCTTCTTTGACAGATGGGGACCTTTCTTGTGAAAGAGTCTGAAGTTGTTTTAAGTCCCACCCAAGAAAATCCTACTCTGAAAGGAGGTTCAATGAGACACATACAGAAGTCCTGAAGGGAGCATCTTCCTAAGAACTACTGGGCAGGAGGGGGAGTCCCCTTCCGGCATCCCAGAGCCAGAAGATCTCACAAGGGAGGATTGAAGGCCCACTAAAGAGTCCACAGAGTTTAAGGACAACTTTAAATGTCTGCCCGGCCCATGGGGCACACGTTAAGGGTGATCTCAACCTACCAATAGTAACTGGCTAAAGGTGCCTGGGGCATTCATCTGGGGCCATACTACTCATGGGGAGACCCCCCAGGCATTTCTCCAACTGAAGCCAGTGTGGCAGCAGGACTGTCCCTCAGGATTCTTATTCTGATTGCAAGACCCACCTCAACAAAAGCCATGAGGGAACTTTGAAAAAATTTACTACTCACAAGTCATGTTGGATACAAACCCAGTACCATGCATCCCAGGGGCCTATGAAGCCAAGTCAGAAGGGGAGAGAGGCAGGGAGGGAGAGAGAGAGGAAGAGAGAGCAAGTCAGCCAACAGGGAATTCTGTCGTTCTTAGGGTAAAGAGTGGGGTGCTTAGAGTTTTGTGGGTTCACTCTTTATTTATGAATTTAAAACATAAGAGAGCAGTAATTAAAGTACAGGAAGGAAAGAGCGAGCAGTCAAATCACAGTCCTAAAAAGTGGAACTTTATGAGTGGGGTGTCCTAGGTCTTTATTGACTTGTATAGCTAGCAGTGTATTTATTGGAGATGGATATCTTTTAAGAGGATGCGTCTACATCAAAAGCTTACTTACAAAAGCAGACATTTACAGTGCAATCAAAAAGCTAACTGTCAGGTTCTTCCACTACAGCACACTCCATCCTGTGATACTGCCTATTCAAGTAAGAATATCCAAATCCTCCCTGCCACACCCCAAAACCAGCAAATCGAAAAGGATATATATGAGAAAACAAAACACTTCTTGTCTTCTATCTTCAGCAGTTGCCCTGGGTCCTTCCAGGAGGTGGGGAAAATTTTGACATTAAATCACATTAAGAGTTTTGATGGACGACATGAAGTGGTGTCATAAAAATGGTGGCATGAGGTAAGCCTCTTGAAATCGCCCCTGGAATTTACAACAAATTGAACAACTACAACTCCAAAAAGGACTCCTTACACAGCAAACAGGCAAGACTAAGAGGCACACTACTGAAATTATCTAAAGGTGGGCAAATTGTGTGAGCGGGGGAGGAGGGAAGGAGAAGTGCAGAGACGGGGCCATGCAGATGCAGGACACAGACCTAGCTCGTTGCTCCAAGCTCGCTGCATTCTGAAACTACTATAGCTGTGGAAGAGGGAAGAACTCGGATTGCTAGGGCTCCGCTTATGGCCCACAGGGCTGAGGGGGCAGCACATAACACAGCTGAACCCAATGGTCCCGGCAGAGACCTCGAAGCAAAGACTGAGGGAAGAAGACTGAAACAGTGATTTAAGCCCTCACTGCGAAGCAGAGTATGGAAGCCTTAGGCACTGAGCCTAGCCATCCTCTCTCTACCCTACCAGAGCTCACTCTGCCCCCACCTGCCCAGTGCTAGAAGCAGAACAGTAACAGTGTCAGATCAAAAGAACAGAATATTTGCAGTTCTGAAAACAGTGGTCCACACAGACTCGCAGCCCAACTAGTTCTGGCAAAGGGGAGAGAGCTGTGGAAGCAGGACTGGTTGAGGTGGCAGTTGCTGCCACTGCTCTGGGTCACCTCTCACAACCCACCCCACCTCTGTCCCTGCCTATCTGGGAGGATCCCTGCAAGAGTAAACAGAACTGCTGAAACACACGGACTCTGAATCTAGTGCAGGAAGAGTTTTGGAACTTTAGAAGCTCTCCACACCCCCCATATGGAGCACCATGTGATCCAAGCGAACTGCACACAGAGGAGAAGCCCACCTTCCAGGGAATCCCCCCATTGTGTGAGAAGCTGGAATAGTGCAGAGAAAACATAACACAACAGTGTAACAGAGAATAAAAGGCTCCAGTCAAGAGAAAATAAAACATTCTACCAACACCTACTGGAAAACAAAAAGAAAGATGTCTTTCTACCAACCTTTGGCAGAACCCACTTTTGTAGATGTCTAGAAAGAGAAATAATAAATCATTAATTGTCATGAGTAACCAAGGCAACAAGACAGCTCAGAAATAAAATGAAAAGTCTCCAGAAAATGAACTTGAAGATATGGAAATATGTGACTTAAATGACAGAGAATTCAAGATTGCAGTTCTGAAAAAACTCAACGAGATGCAAGAAAACACTGACAGGCAGTTTAATGAACTCAGAAACACACTCAAAGAACAAAATAAACATTTTACCAAAGAGATTGAAATTAAAAAAAAAAAACAACAAATAGAATTTCTGGAGACTAAGAATTCAATAAAAGAAATAAACAATGAAATAGCCAGCTTCGGTAGTGGAGTTGACTAGATGGAGGAAAGAATCAGGGACATTGAAGATAGAAATCTGGAAATGACACGATGGAGGAAGAAAGAGACTTAAGACTCTAAAGAAATGAAAAAAACACTACAAAAATTTTCTGACTCCATCAGAAAGAGCAATATAAGAATAATGGGCATACCAGAAGGAGAAGAAAGAGAGAAGGGAACAGAGAGTATATTCAAACAAATAGTCAATGAGAACTTCCTAAACTTGTGGAAAGAACTGGATCCTAAAATCCAAGAAGCAAATAGAACATCTAATTACCTCAACCCCAATAGGCCTTTTCCAAGGCACATTGTATTGAAGCTGTCTAAAATCAATGACAAAGAAAGAATCCTCAAGGCAGCCAGGGAAAAGAAGATGATAACCTACAATGGAAAGCCTATTAGAATATCATCAGATTTTTCAGCAGAAACTCTACAAGACAGGAAGGAGTGGAACCACATACTAAAACTATTGAAAGAGAGAAATTACGAGCCAAGAATAATACATCCAGCAAAGATATCCTTTAGATATGAAGGAGGAATAAAGACCTTCCCAGACTTACAGAAGCTGAGGGAATTTTCTAACATATGACCTGCACTACAAGAAAATAATGAAAGAGGTTATTCGACCAGTATCAATAGGGATAATTGGTGACAAACAAAACATAAAAGGCCTGCACCAGAATATGGGAATGGAGAAAGTAAGCATGCTGAAGAAAATGGAATACTCTAAATATCAAACTTTCTTTTACATAAATGTAGTGGTAACCACTAAAAAAAAAGAAGAAAAAAGAAAAAATCCAGAACTGAAATATATAACGTAATAAAAGAAGAAACAGAGGGGAAAAATCAGAGAACACCACCACACAGAAACAATAGACAACAAAAAAGCAAAGAAACAATGGAGATGCAGTAGTACCAGAAAACTAAAGATAGAATGATAGGAAATCCTACTATCAACAATCACCCTAAATGTAAATGGACTGAACTCACCAATAAAAAGGCAGAGTAGCCAACTGAATTAAAAAACTAAACCCAACCATATGCTATGTCCAAGAGACACATCTCAGCTAAAAGGACAAACATAGACTCAAAGTGAAAGGGTGGAAATTGAAACTCCAAGCAAATGGTGTCCAGAGAAAATCAGTTGTAGCCATACTGATATCAGATGAAACAGACTTCAGGATAAAAAAGGTAACAAGAAACAAAGATGGAATTTTATAATGATAAACAAGAAGACATAACAGTCATCAATATTTATGCCCACGTTCAGGGAGCACCAAAATGTACCAAGCAACTACTAACAGAACTAAAGAGAGAAATTGACCAAAACACAATTATACTAGGGAACCTAAATACATCATTGACAGCCATGGATAGATCATTCAAACAGAAAATAAATAGCGAAATAGCAGCCCTAAATGACCATTAGATGAAATGGACATAAATGACATGTATAGAGCACTTGATCCTAAACATCAGACTACACATTTTTTTCTGGTATACATGGAACATTCTCAAGGATAGACCATATATTGGGACATAAAAGCAGCCTCAGCAAATTTAAGAAGTTTGAAATCATACCAAGCATATTCTCTGATCACAAGGCTTTGAAATTGGAGATCAACTAAGAAAAGAAAGCAGGAAAAAACACAAATACATGGAGATTAAACAACATTCTTTTAAAGAACGACTGGGTCAAAGAAGAAATAAGAGGAGAGATCAAAAGATACATAGAAACAGATGAGAATGAAAATACATCCTACCAAAATTTTGGGGATGCAGCGAAAATAGTTTAGGAGGGAAATTTATATCATTACAGGCCTATCTCAAGAAACAAGAAAAATTCCAAATAAATAACCTCATGTTACACCTTAAAGAACTAGAAAAAAAAAAAAAAGAAGTGAAACCCAAAGCCAGCAGAAGGCAGGAAATAATAAAAATCAGAGCAGAACTAAATGAAATAAAGAACAAAAAGACAATACAAAAAAATTAATGTGACAAAGAGCTAGTTCTTTGAAAAAAATTAATAAAATTGACAAACCCTCGACTAGACTCACTAACATAAAAAGAGAGAAAACACTAATAAACAAAATCACAAATGAAAAAGGGGAAGTTATCACGGACACCACAGAAATACAAAGGATCATCCAAGAATACTATGAAGGACTATATGCCACCAAATTCAATAACCTACAAGAAATGGACAAGTTCTTAGAAACATATACCTTACTAGGCTGAATCATGAAGAACCGGAAAATCTAAACAGAACGATCACCAGTAAGTAAATTGAATCAGTCATCAAGCCTTCCCACAAGCAAATGTCCAGGACCAGATGACTTCACTAGTGAATTCAACCAAACGTTCAGGGAGAATCTAATACCTGTCCTACTCAACAAACTCTTCAAAAAAACTGAAGAAGAGACAGTACTCCCTAATTCATTTTATGAGGCCAACATTACCCTAATACTAAAATCTGGTAAGCATAACACATAAAAAGAAAACTACAGACCAATATCTCTGATGAATACAGATGTAAAAATCCTAAACAAAATTCTAGCAAATCGAGTGCAACAGTACATTAAAAAGATTATTCATCACGACCAAGTGGGGTTTATCCCAGGGGCACAAGGATGGATCAACATATGCAAATCCATCAATGTGATACATCACATAAACAAAATAAAGGATTAAAATCATATGGTTATATCATTGATGAAGAAAAGGCGTGTGAAAAGATACAAAATCCATTTATGACTAAAACACTTAATAAAATGGGTATAGAAGGAAAATACCTTAACATAATAAAGGGCATATATGACAAACCCTCAGCTAATATCATAATTAATGGTGAAAACTGAAGCCCTTTGCTCTACTTTCAGGAACATGACAGGCCTGTCCCATATCACCTCTGCTTTTCAACACAGTGTTGGAAGTCCTCACCAGAGCAATCAGGCAAGAGAAAGAAATAAAAGGCATCCAAATTGGGAATGAAGTTAAATTGTCACTCTTTGCAGATGACATGATGCTATATATAGAAAACTGTAAAGACTCCACCAAAAAGCTGTTAGAAACAATAAACGAATACAATAAAGTTGTCGCCTACAAAATCAATGTACAAAAGTCCATTGCATTTCTCCTATATACTAACAATGAAATCTCAAAAAAAGAAATAAAATAGAAATTCCTTTTGCAATTGCAACAAAAAGAATGAAATACCTAGGAATCAACTTAACCAAGGATGTGAAAGACCTATATGCTGAAAACTATAAGACATTTTTGAAAGAAATTGAAGAAGACACAAAGAAATGGAAAGACATTCCGTGCTCATGGATTGGAAGAATCAACATAGTTAAAATGGCCATATTACCCAAAGCAATATACACGTTTAATGTAATCCCCGTCAAAATCCCAGTGGCATTTTTAAAAGAAATAGAACAAAAAATCATCAGATTTTTTTGGAACTGCAAAAGACTTTGAATAGTCAAAGCAATCCTAAGAAAAAAGAACAACACTGGAGGTATCTCACTCCCTGACTTTAGCTCGTACCACTGGGCAACAATAATCAAAACAGCATGGTATTGGCAGAAAAACAGACACATAGACCAATGGAATAGAATTGAGAACCCAGAAATAAAACCACATAAATATGGACAGATAATTTTTGACAAAGAAGCTAAAAACATACAATGGAGGAAAGACAGCCTCTTCAATAAATGGTGCTGGCAGAATTGGATAGCTACGTGCAAAAGAATGAAACTGGACTGCTATCTGTCACCATGTACCAAAATTAATTCAAAATGGATCAAAGACTGAAGGATAAGACCTGACACAATAAACGGCGTAAAATAAAACATAGGTACTAAACTTATGGACCTTGGGTTCAAAGAGCATTTTATGAATTTGACTCCAAAGACAAGGGAATTAAAAGCTAAAATAAATGAATGGGATTATATGAAACTTAAAAGCTTCTACACAGCAAAAGAAACCATCGACAAAATAAAGAGGCAACCCACTGAATGGGAGTAGATTTTCATAAACAGTACCTCCAATAAGGGACTAATATCCAAAATATACAAAGAACTCATACAACTCAACAACAACAAAACAAACAACCCAATGGAAAAATGGGCAGAGGACCTGAAGAGACATTTCTACAAAGAGGACATACAAATGGCAAATAGACATATGAAAAAATGCACAACATCATCAATCATCAGAGAAATGCAAGTAAAAATCACAATGAGATATCACCTCACCCCAGTTAGAATAGCTATCATCAACAAGACAAATAGTACCAAGTGCTGGAGAGACTGTGGAGAAAAAGGAACTCTCATACACTGTTGGTAGGAATGCAGACTGGTGCAGCAGTTATAGAAGGCAGTGTGGAGGTTCCTCAAAAAATTACGAAAAGAATTACCATATGACCCAGCAATCCCTCTCCTGGGTATCCCCTCAAAAAATCTGAAAACATTTATTCATAAAGACACGTGTGCTCCAATGTTCATTGCAGCTTTGTTTACGGTGGCCAAGACATGAAAACAACCAAAATGTCTTTCAATAGATGAATGGATAAAGAAGTTGTGGTATATATATATATACAATGGAATACAATTTGGCAATAAGAATAGATGAAATAGGACCATTTGTAATAACATGGATGGATCTTGAGATTATAATGCTAAGCAAAATAAGTCAGACAAAAAAAGTGGAGAACCATATGATTTCACTGATTGTGGTATATAAACTGAAAATAACAAAGAACAAGACAAACAACTGAATGAACAAAAACTCATAGACATAGACAATAGTTTAGGAGTTATCAGAAGGTAAGGAGGGAGGGGGGAACCGGGCTCTAGAAGAGTGTAAACGGGGTCTAATATTATGGTGATGAAAGAGAACTGACTCTGGGTGGTGAATACACAATGTGAGATATAATGTATTACAGAATTGTACACCTGAAATCTATGTAATTTACTAAGAATTGTTGCCCCAATAATCTTTACTTTAAAGAAAAAAAAGAGTTTTGATGATTGTTGGACATTGTGCATTCTGCATTCTGAGTTGACACTATATGGAGCTTAATGTGACTCTAGGACTTTCTATTACTTAAAGTCATCAGAAAAGTCCTGGACCCACCTAGATTTCATATATGGCAAGGAAAATGTCACTTCCAGGGATGTATTTTAAAGGAGCATGAGGGATAAAAAAAATTAACTTGTTTTGTGTTTACTCATGTTACAGGTTATGCTGAAAATTAGTTTAAAAAGAGAATACCTATAAATGTATAACTTTCTCATGTTTATTTTAAATTTCATAAAACTTCTGTGAGCTGCACACCAAAAGTCTGTCCTTTTCAGAATGTTTAATAACAGAGATCTATGTCTCAAAGTTGCTTGTGCTCAAAATTGACCAAGTAGATTAAGAGCTAAGAATAAATCAAGGTCTACATGAGATAAGTGAAATTTTTAGGCAAATTCAGGACCTAAAGTCAATTTTTCTGAAAAAAAGAAAATACGAAATTTATGTTATCAAAAAATACATAAGATAGAAAACAAAGCTAAACTTCATATGAAAAATCAAATAATTACTTCAAGTTATCAAAATCATGGCCTAAAAATGTTGAGAATAGAAAAAAAAATTCAGTTGTTAACATGTTGATGCTTCTAATTTTTTTAAACCTGCAGAGCTGAAATAATACAATTACACAAAATATACTTGGAATATCCAGATCTAAAAATCCCCTCTGATCTCAGGTTACTAATTTAAACATGTTAGTCTCGTGTGGTTTTGTTTATAAAGAACTAGGCACTTACTGACAAATCCTCATAAAACCCCACCCAACACACACACACACACACACACACACACAATCAAAATTAAAAAGCCTTGGGAAGCAGGACGTTTTGAAAGTTTTTAAAATAACTATAAATGTTCTTTCATGCCAATACCAACAGACGTCACACCTCTTTGCGTCATACTGAAACAGCATTCTTCACTGAGACGTCTAAAATTCTTTGGACATCTACATCACACCTCACCAATGCACACTGGCACTTTTATTTGCTGGCACTTGTATTTCCCACTTAGTCTTCTGCTCAATCAGTATACCCATTTCTCTCCGTAAACCTCCCCCTCCTTTGTGCCTACGTCAAATTCAATGTGCCTGAGTCGTACCATGAGAGAGAAGCATCTCTCCCTAGTTGGAACTTTCTAAATCCAAGACATTGTTTTTAAGTTCAGAAATAAATGGTTGAATTATAAAATTTATTCATTATCTACATTCTAAAATCTGTACCATGTCAAATAAGTAGTTGCATTATATAACCAGTTGTAGATCTAACTCTTATTCATTGTGTTGGCTTTATGTTCCATCAGATCCTTCAGCGATGGTTCCACCAAATCTTAACACAAAGTACATTTCTAATATGTGAACAATTCTAAAAGAAAATTTATCTAAAAATTCTTACTGTCTTATAAATTATGAAAGAATAAATGCATAGCCTTTTCACATATGAGGCTGACTTCCTAACATCCAGGGAAAGAAGGCAAGCTACTTTATTCATGAAATTTTTTTTTTAATGTCATTGCTACCGTGTTTCTCTGAAAATAAGACCTAACCGGAAAATAAGCTCTAGCATGATTTTTTGGGATGACATCTGCTGAACATAAGCCCTAATGCGTCTTTTGGAGCAAACCTTGATATAAGATCCGGTCTTATTTTAGGGAAAACACAGTATTTGAATGAAAGAGGAAAGGATTTGTAGGTCTGAATATTCCAAGTACATTCTGGGTAAACATATTATTTTTCAGTTTGTGAATTAAGCAGGCTGTTTTTTAAATTCTGGTCTACAAATCATAAATGATCAGTGAGAACATCTGTGTCTGCATGTAGTGCAGCCACTAGGAAGAAATCGGCCATCACGAATATTTACTGAACATCACAGAATGCTGCACCACACTGAGATGGAGCACACAAAAGAAAAATGGGCTGTCAAATCAGAAGAAAAGCCCTTTTAGTGATTTGTAAAAAAGAGAGAGAGAGAGAGAGAACTGTTGAATCTGATACTCTGTATGATTTTAGGTCACTTATATCATCTCATGAATAACTTTTTTCTTCTGGAATATTCTGATTTGATTTTTCCTTTATTAATGCAACTTTTAAGTACTAATGATCCATTACGGATGCCTGCCTTATAAGGAGTATTGAAAACGTTCAGATATTTAAGTTGGTAAAGCCATAGAAAGAGTTGCTACCAGGACTGTTTGTACAGTATACTACCCTGTCCACCATCTACCTGTCTTTCTTCTGACTAGGCTATATAGCCAAACCTGCTTTGAACCCCTTTCAAATATTTAGCTAATATCCTTGAAGAGTTTTCATCATTAACAAGTAAAAGTGTGGAAACTAGAAAATATTAGGACAGAATCTATCTCTCTATATATTTCTGTCTCTACATTTCTAGAGCACTTAGTTTGTGCCATTCTATATATGTAGTGTATTACACAGTCTCAGTTAAAGAAAAAAGCATCATTGTAAAGCAAATACATTGTCACTTTTTTTTATTTTATTTTATTGGGGAAGGGAACAGGACTTTATTGGGGAACAGTGTGTACTTCCAGGCCTTTTTTTCCAAGTCAAATTGTTGTCCTTTCAATCTTAGTTGTGGAGGGTTCCGTTCAGCTTCAAGTTATTGTCCTTTCAGTCTTAGTTGTGAAGGGCGTAGCTCAGCTCCAGGTCCAGTTGCCATTTTTCTAGTTGCAGGGGGTACAGCCCAACATCCCTTGTGGGAGTCAAACTGGCAACCTTGTGGTTGGGAGGACACATTCCAACCAACTGAGCCATTCGGGAGCTTAGCGGCAGCTTAGCTCAAGGTGCTGTGTTCAATCTTAGTTACATGGGGCGCTGCCCACCATCCCTTGCTGGACTCGAGGAAATGACTGGCAACCTTGTGGTTGAGAGCCTACTGGCCCATGTGGGAATCGAACCAGCAGCCTTCGGAGTTAGGAGCATGGAGCTCTAACCACCTGAGCCACCGGGCCGGCCCCGGTCTCTTTTTTATAGATGAAAAAAATGAGGTTCATAGAGGATTTGTCCAAAGTAACACAACTGGTGAGTGGCAGAGATTGAATGTGAACCGAGTCAGAATCCAAATCATTTACTTGAAAAGTACGTGTTCCCCAGATCTCCATGGGGCATGTATTTGACCGTTCACTATGCCATTCTATCAGCCATTGTGTTCCCATTGGCTTGGAGCCTTCCTTCACACTTCAGTCAAATATAATTCCCTTGTTGTTGCATAGAACAAAGTGGAGTTATTGGCCTAAAGTATTCAGGTTAGTTCTATGGACAGTCCCCAGTAGACAAATCACAACTGGGTGACATGTGTGATTCAAAAGATAATTCCTTTCATGCTCCACTGGGAAGTGAGTGGTTAAAAATAGAATAGGATTAAGGGAACGAGAGATAAATGAGCATGAACTACATCCATTATAGTTATATAACAAGATAAACTGAGAGCCAAATATCATTATTATTGTGAAGAATTGTTTAACATCACACCTGAATTGTTTAACACCACAGTTAGAAAAATTGTCACAATACAAGTTCCTCAAATGAGATGATATGGTAAAACATCTATTTCAAAAATGTTTCCTAATAAAAATTTTAATATAGGAAATGAATGTTAGAACAAATAAGAGAATACCAAAATAGAAAAAACATCTAACTGCATACAATGAACATAATGCTGAATACAATCCTTACCCAAACCTGTCTTTCATTTGTCTAACTTATATATCACCTTGAAAATATAATGAAAGTTCAGCCACAAAATCACCTTAGACAGGAGAATCACCTGGCCTGACTGCATAGATTTAATAGCAAAGCACTTTCCTGCAAAGACATTTATATGCTACCTGGAATAACTTTCCAGCTCTTCATTTTATGTTTTACTAGAAATTGATTTATTACAGGGAAAAGATTCAATTTTTCCTCATATTCACAGCAAGAAGTGTCAGCAACATGATTTTAAAAAAGAAAATCGACCATATTTAATGTGATCAAATAGGAAATTCACATCTGTGATTTCAGTTGGATGTCCTGGGTTGCAGTATTAATATTCACTTTCTGTATTCACGTGATTCTATCCTTCCACTTTTGAACTGTTTTTGTTACCCTGCTAAGATCTCTAGCCCATAATTCTACCCTAAGGACTACCATATTGGGAAACTAACTCTGCTACCCTTATATACTTTTCCCCCCAACTTCCCTGAGATATAACTGGCATAAAATATTGTGTAATTTTAAAGTGCACAATGTGATGATTTGGTACACTTATATAGTGCAAAATTATAAACTAAGAAGCTTTTCAGGGGCCCGCCCAGTGGCTCAGGTGGTTGGAGCTCCGTGCTCCTAATGCCAAAGGCTGCTCATTCAATTCCCACATGGGCAGGGGGCTTTCAACCACAAGGTTGCCGGTTCGATCTCTCAACTCCCACAAGAGATGGTGGGCTGTATCCCCTGCAACTAAGATTGAACATGGCACTTTGAGCTGAGCTGCCACTGAGCTCCTGCATGGCTCAGTCAGTTAGAGTGTGTCCTCTCAACCACAAGGTTGCTGGTTCGATTTCTCGACTTCCACAAGGGATGGTGGGCTGCATGCGCTGCAACTAACATCAGCAACTGGACCTGGAGCTGAGCTGCGCCCTCCACAACTAAGATTGAAAGGACAACAACTTGACTTGAAAAAGACCTGGAAGTACACACTGTTCCCCAATAAAGTCCCATTCACCTTCCCCAATAAAATATTTTAAAAATAAATAAATAATAAAAATATACTTTGGAAAAAAAGGAGAGAAGCTTTTCATATATGTTTTTGGTTTGGGTGTTTATGTCTAACCCTCAAACTGGAACACGAGTTCCTCTACGGAAGGGCTTTTTACTTTCCTGTTCACTTTTATATTTTTCAGAGCCTGGCACAGCATTAGCACTTAAAAAATAATTATTGACTGACTGACTAAATACTGCAAGAGCTCGAAAACACTTGGATGGAGAACACAATTTTAAGTCATCAAAGGTTCGTGACAGGTTTCCAATCAAGATAGTAGAGAAGGTAAACCCTGTACTGGCCTCCTCCCACAACCACCTCAAAATTACAACTAAACTATAGACAATGATCATTGAAAATCACAGGAAGTCTATCTGAACAAAAACCATGTAACTAGGGAAATACAGAAGAAGGCAAGTGGAGACTGGCAGGAGGGGCAAAGATGTGGAAGGAGCTGGTCCCACACCAGTGTGTGTCAGTTAAAAATCAGGAAAGCAATCTTGGCTGCAGAGGTCCCCCTGGGGAGTGAGGATTGCCAGTCTCACACCAGGCTCCCCAGCCCAGGATTCTAGTGCCAGGATGAGAAGTCCCCATAACTTCCAGCTGTGAAAACCAGAGGAGATTGTGGTTGAGTGAAATGGGGCCTGCTGGAGTCCCAGGACTTACTCGTTAATCAACTCACTTGCTCTGAGCTCCAGCACTGGAGCAGCAGTTCAAAAGGGTCTGGGGACATACAGGGAGTTGTCTGGCTTCAGGACATAGGCTGGAGGGGTAGCTTTCTCCCAGACATAAGGGCTGGCAGAAGCCTTTGTTCCTCTGTTGAGCTCTCCTCACACCCAGCCTGCATGTACAGGTGCAAATAGGTGCCATATCTGAGTCTCCATCAACCTGGCTAACACTGTTTGTTCACCGCACACTGGTGATTCCCTGAGAGCCCACCCCACCCAACTTGTGGACCACCCAAGCCATGGCCTATCTTAGCTCATGCTGTGTACTTTCCTAAAATTTCTTAAAAGTTCACAAATCCCAAACAGGCAGCATCTGTCCTCAGTGCTAAGTAGCCTCAAACTGGGCACTAGCAGCAGCCAGCCTCCGTTTGCAGCTTAGCCTGTCCCAGACACCTCCAAGCCCAGCACAAGAGGCAACCATCTGTAGATCACATTGTAACTTATACCAAGTGGCCCTGGGCAGAGCACAGGCAGTAGTTGACCTGGACCTACACCAGAGCCCCTTTCAAAAAGACCCAGAAGCAAGACACACAGTGGCTAGGTTCAGACCACACCACAGCACCACCCAACCAACTCCACAAATGGCACACACAAAAGGCAGACTCTGCAGGCACCAGAGCTCTGCTCTGATGAATCCTGCTCTGTGAAATCAGCTCCTGCACAACAGTTCCTCCACTGTAGTCAGGACAAATCTTCACATACAATCAGCCTTAGGGTCAATCCCGTCCATTATCATGACAACATCAATCAAGGCTCAACTACAATAGGAGGGCACACACAACCCAGAAAGTGCACAGCTGAAGCACCCAATTCAGGTGACCAGGGAGACTGCACATCTGGGCCCCACATGACACATACTACCTAAGGCCACTCTACTAAGACTGAGAGATATAACAGCTCTACATAATACATAGAAACAGCATAAGGAAGCAGCAAAAATTAGGAGACAAAGAAACATGTACTCTCCACCAAAAACAAACAAACAAACAAACAAAAAAAAAACAGAACAAAGCTCCAGAAAAAGAAGTAAACAAAATGGAGACAAGCAATCTACCAGATGCAGAGTTCAAAACACTGGTTATAAGGACACTCAGTGATCGCTGGGAGAACTTCAACAAACAGATAGGAAACTTCAAAATGGAAATAGAAAACATAAAAAAGAACCAGTTAGAAATAAAGAATATAATAACTGAAATGAAGAATACATTAGAGGGAATCAACAGTAGATCAAAATGAAGCAGAGGATTGAATCAGCAATTCAGAAGATAAAGTAGCAGAACAGCAAAAAGAAAAAAAAATCCAAAGCAATGAGGATAGTTTAGGATACCGCTGGGACTACATCAAGTGTACCAACACTAGCATCACAGAGTCTACCAGAAGGAGAAGACAGAGCAAGGAATTGAAAAGATATTTGAAGAAATAATGATGGAAAATTTCCCTAACCTTGTGAGGTAAATAGACATACAAGCACAGGAAGCACAGACAGTCCCAAACAAGATGAACCCAAAGTGACCCACATGAAGACACATCATAATTAAAATGCCAAAGTTTAAAGAGAGAATCTTAAAAGCAGGAAGAGCAGTTAGTTACTTACAAGGGAGCTCACATAAGACTGTCAGCTGATTTATCAACAGAAACTTTGCAGTTCAGAAAGGATTGAAAGGAGATATTCAAAGTGATGAAAAGCAAGGACCTACAACCAAGATTATTCAACCCAGCAAAGCTATCATTCAGAGGTAAAGGACAAATAAAAAGCTTCCCAAACAAGAAAAGGCTAAAAGAGTTCAACACCACCAAACCAGTATTACAAGTAATGTTAAAGAAATTTATTTTAGAAGAAGGAAAAAATATCAAAAAATATGAATAATAAAATGGCAATAACTACAAATCTGTCAGGAATTACTTTAAATATAAATGGACTAAATGCTTCAATCAAAAGACAGGGTGGCTGAATGCATAAGAAAACAAGACCCTTACATATGCTGACTACAAGAGACTCACTTCAGATTAAAAGACGCACACAGACTGAAAATAGAAGCACTAGCTGAAAATCTGTACAGAGAGCATTTATTTGCCCAGATATTTTCCTCCACCCTGTCCAGCCAGTTTCCCCTATTCTGATTAATGACGACATTAGAGATTTATTATAAAAAAAATTAAGCTAATGATTCCCTTCTCCCTATCAACTCCTAGAATCCTGGGAATCAAGAAATTGAAAAATTCCTTTCTGAAAAACTTGATCAACTCAAGAGAAAAGATATAGTATCATGAGATCTGGATGTCTTCTCCAAGAAAATTTGGATGAGATCCCTGCTCAATCAATAAGCCCAGCCAACTTTTTGGTGTCTCCATCAGCTCCTTTAGTACCTCACTCTTAAATACAAACGCAAGCCAGGTATCACTAGCCATTTGAAGAAACCCTCGACATGAAAGACAAAGACCTAAAAAAAGAGGTTTTAAAAAAAGGGAACTCGGCGAAGAGAAACAATACAAAGAGAAGAAATCAATTATAATGAATAATCTTAGAGGAATA
The DNA here is from genome assembly GCF_964194185.1 of Rhinolophus hipposideros. Lineage (NCBI taxonomy): Eukaryota > Metazoa > Chordata > Mammalia > Chiroptera > Rhinolophidae > Rhinolophus > Rhinolophus hipposideros. The sequence goes on along the minus strand of NC_138051.1, from coordinate 15,768,971 downwards.
AAAGAGCATTGTTGTAAAATAAGATCAGAATGCTATATTAAAAAAAAAACCGAATAATAAAGCATTCTTGAAACTTAAAGAAAAAAAGAATAAAGTTCTGTATTTTAACAAAAAAGACTGGAAGATAAAAATTTTTGGTTGTGTTTTTCTTCCAGAAAGTATGAAATAGAAAGATATGAACAACAGGAATTATACAGAACGGGGGGGGGAAACTATCAAAGAAATAATAATTTTCCATAATTTAAGAATATGGGATTTCAAACTGAAAGGTTACACCTGGTACCAAAGAGCATCATTTTGTAATTTTATTTCTCAAATAATTTCAGGTCCTGATAGCTTCCACAGTGAAAGAAATCACATACAAAAATTCAGGATCACAGTATCACCAGACTGTGCAATGACAATATTTGAAGCTAGAAGATAATGGAGCAATGCCTTTAAATATTACAGGGAAATTATGTTCAATTTAGAATTCTGTACCAAGCTGGAGTACCAAGGGTGACCATGAATAAGACATTTTTCAAATACATGAGTTCTCAAAAAATAAATCACCTTCGATAGGTAATTTGCACCTACAGGAGACTGTACTTCACTAAAACAAATTGTTTATTATATTCTCTTAGTATCCTCCTGATGCATAAAATATCTGCAGTCATATCTCCCTCTTTCATTCCTGATATTGATTAATTTGTTTTCTCTCTCTTTTTTTCTTGATGACTTTTACTAGTTTATCTGTTTTGTTAACCTTTTCAGAAAACCAGCTTTTGATTTCATTAACTGATTTTACTTTGTTCTTATCTTTATTTTTTTCTTTCCACTTACATTGGCGTTCACATTCTCTTTCTAACTTTATAAAGTAGAAACTTTTTTTTTCTTCTCAAACGTATACATTTAAAGCTACAAATTTCCCTCTCGGCACTTTTTTAGCTGCATTGTTCATTTAAAATATTTTCTCCCTGTGATTTCTTCTTTGACCCATCGGTTACTTAGAAGAGTGTTATTTAATTTCCAAATAATGAAAGATTCCCCAACTATCTTATTGCTATTGATTCCCAATTTAATCCATTGTGGTCAGAGAATATATACTGTAAAAATTTCAATTTTGAAATTTATTGAGTTTCATTTTATGGTCCAGCATATGATTTATCTTGGTGACTGTTCCAAGTGTGTCTGAAAATGATATATATTCTGCCATTGTTAGGTGTGGTATCCTATATATGTTAATTAGATCATGTTAGTTAATAATGTTTTTCAGATCTCTATTCTTACTCATTTTTTGTCTTGTTGATCTATCAGTTACCAAGAGAATCATTAAAAATCTCCAACTATGATTTTGTCTGTGTTTCTGTCTGTGCTTAGGTGTTTCTCGATGCTTTTAAAAGTGGTTTTTCATGTTTTGTTCAGAGTTTATAATTGTTAACTGCAAGAGAATTAGTCTGATACAAGGTGTACCATGATACCCTAAGTAGTAACCTAAGAGTCTTAGATGGTTTTGACAAAAATATTTATAATCTAAAGTTTGACTGAGATTTCCAACTGTTACCATATTTGTTCTCCTTACCTGTCTCCATCCCCAGTCACATCACAAAAGGATCTGATACCAAGGTACATCATTTCCATCAATGGTCTTTAAGAACTACTACTTCCTTTGCATTTTATCTCTATAAACAAATATTATATTGCCCTTTAATAAACAGACCTTAAAAGCTTTTCTGAAAATAGATAAACGTAAGACTAGAAGAGAATTTTTTTCTCATTCCACTATGCTGCCCAATTTCCTATTGTTTTCTCTAAAAGAGAAAGGGCGTAATTATGAAAGCACATAAACATGCAGAAGATACTGTCCATTTATGGGAAATCTTTTCTAGACACCCTGGAAAATAAAATATTCATAACCATGAGAGGGACTGGTGACCAAAATAAAAGCCAATAGAAAAGATTGATGTTTGGTAGTTAGAACTGAAAAGGTAGTGCTGAGATTTAAAGGGGATATTCTACTGGGGAGAAATGAGAACTGCCTGCTATGTTTGGATCCATGTTCTCATGCTGAATAGCGCGCGCAACAATTCAAAACCATGAATCTCAAAAATCTCATATAAGTTATATCACCATTATAAAATGAAATGTTATAGAAACAGCTATTTTATGTGACCATATCCCAAAAGCCTGTAAAATATTTGAGTTGCAGGCAGACATTTCTTTGAAAATTGAAACAAATTTCTTAACTCTGATCTACCTTTTGGTAGAAGTGGCAGTAAAACATCTTCTAACTTTAGGACAAACACATCTGCCCTATCCTTACCCCCATGAAAAGCTGTTTTCCTAGCCAAGTGCTCTTCATGGGAGCACACTGAAAGGTCTGAGTTCTTAAAATCCAGCACATTTCATTGTAGCACATACACTCTGCAGTGGTCCAGAGAAAAGATCAAAAAATCTGAGAATAATCTAAGTTGGAAAAAAAAAAAAACACTAACAGTCTAAAGAAAAAAGAGAAGGAGGAAAAGGACAAACAAGATATGGTTCAACAGAAGCACAAATAATTCAGAATCTCTGATTTCCAATATTGACTCTGTTATAATCACAGCATACAATCCAGTCGTCAATGTTTGCATTTTTCATCCATTAATTGAGGACACACACAGAGAAGGTATGAAACATAGGCCATAAGAATGAGTACAAGTATTTCCCATCTTAAATGCCTAGCAGGTCCTGCCTGATATAGCCCCTCCATTCTTTCTATGACTACTGAAAACCTTTAAAAAGCTGAACCTTTATACTTTTCCCAAAAACTAAGGAAAACTGGCAAACAATCTCCTCAAAAAGATCTCCCTTGACCACAACCACCATTACTCCCGTTATTCTCTCTCTCATCCCATATTATTTTCTTCATAACACTTATTATCTGAATTTATATTATTTTATTCTCCTTGTTTATTTCTAGACTATAAGCTCTAAGGACAACACTTTGTTTTGTCCCCTGACATATCCCCAACATTTGGAAGCCATACCTAGTGTAGCCAGAATAGGGACTAAATAAATACTACCTGAAGAATGAATAAATAAATCCAATGCTGGAATCCAGAGGAATTTGTTTTGAAGCAGATGGAAACAGCTCAGTGTTTTGCAAACTGGGATCTTGGATTATCCGAAAGTCAGCTAGAAGTAGAATCACAGCAACAAGAGAGGTCCTAAAGGCTAGACATCCTAGACTGTGACAATTCTGTAATAGTCCACTCAACTCCTGCTACTATATACTGCTGAAAGATTTCTGTGAGCTAAATTCAGTTTTTTGCAACTATTTTTGTTCTCTATAGTCTACTCACAGGGTTTTACTTAATTAAGGATTCTCACTCTCTGGGTATTTGGACAAAAGGAAGAAGTAGAAATATTGCTAATTGACCCATCCTACACACTCCACTCTGGGTCTCAGAATAGGAGATCCCTATGGCTTCAGACACACATTGTGGCTTGGGTGCTTAGGTCTCCATTTCCCGCATTATACGTAGAGACAATGAATGGATATAAAGCCAACAACAGCAGTCCCATGCTGTGAACAAGACACAAACACACATGCATGTATACACATACAATCTGGTTCATTAACACAAAACTAGCTTCTCACTGAGCCCTCCAACACAGGATTTATTTACTCTTCGACCCAGATAGAGGGTAGAGTACCTACTACCTTCTACTGACTCAACTACTTTATCTAGCTGAAGGAAATCAGTTCAATAAATCAGATTATGTGTGCAGGTCTTGTTGAATTATTTAATTCGTTATTTTTTTAATTTTTTTTTACATTCAATATTATTTTATATTAGCTTTAGGTGTATAGTACAGTAGTTAAACATTTATATAATTTATGAAATGAACCCCCAATTAATCTAGTACCCACCTAGCACCATACATAGTTATTACAATATTATTGACTATATTCCCTATGCTCTACTTTACATTCTTGTGACCATTTCATAATTACCAATTGTACTTCTTATGACTCCCTTTATCTTATTTTAAACCAAAGTACATTTACTATATAAATTCTAAGTGTTATCATTACCTTCTTTTCCTTTTACTTTTTTCTTAAACAAAGAGGAAAATAGAAAATCCAAGAACACATCACCATAACTTTTTAAAACTATTGTCTATTTTCATCATATGGCAAATAGCAGTACAGATTTACTGACACCAATAGAATCTGTAACTCAGAAGTCAGTACATATTCATTTTGTCAGCAACTATTTAGTTTCAGCAAAGAAATCATGCCCCATTAAATTAGTTTTAATTTATTTTATTTTCCTGAAGAGGGTCGCGTAATGTGCTAAAATTTTTTGTTTGTTTTATAACGAGGAAAAAGTTACAAATTTATCCTAAGTTTTAAGCTTACATATTTGAGAAGCATTATCATAAAATCCCTTCAACTAAATGCTGGGGACCCATTAGAAATCAGCCTTTTAAAGGGGGTTCATGTGTTACTAAAGTTTGAGAAACACTGAGATAGACAAAAATAAAATAGTTAGTAAATAACCCATGAAACATAACCATTCTTCTACTAAGAAGAAAACTGAAAAACTGTCTCTCTCTATTATCTACCCTTTACTCAGAGACCATCAAATAACCAAAAAGCAAAATGGACAACTGATCCCCCCGACAAAAGTGCTGATTTTTGAGGCAGCAAAGTGCTACTAAACTACCCACATACTCCCACTCTACCTTCACCTTTATTCCCACTTTCACCCCACCTCCATTTTTGCACACTATATTCCTACATGCAGGGGATATGAACTACCAGAAAAGATCCAGGCAGAAAATTAGTGGGGGCTAAAAATGACTCGTTGCTCTAAAATAATTATATTCCTCACAAGTAAATTTTTGCAAGTAAAGCAAGACAGGGAGAACCCTGGTAACAGTGCAAGTGAAAAGCTGTAGTTTCTTCACACCCTATTGCTTCAAAGCATCAGAAACACGCACTGTGATAGGAGAGCTGCCCCCAGGTAAATAGCTGATTGACAGTGAGAACTGGGTTATGTACATCAACTTGCCTTCAGGTTATAAATCTGAGAAAGGGCTTTGAATAACATCTAGATTCAAGGAGCAGATCCAGTAGTAGAAACTAAAAGAAAAACAACAACATGGAATCTTTTTTTTTTTCAATTTAAAAAAAAAGTTATGTTAAAATGCAGGGGAAGGATAGTTTTCTGAAAATAATTTGCTATAGAAACCAAAATAACATTCTAGAAAACATCTAACAATAGGATATAAGATCTGAAATTCACAAGGTGAGAATATTCTGACATAAAATTTAAAAAGAATGTGATTAAAAGGGAAAAAATGAAAACACAAAAAAAATTGAAATCAAAAAAAGAAGAAGAAAAGGTTAAGTATCAGAGTCTTGTTTTAAGACATTTTAAAAGTAGAAGCTCGGGGAGGGACATAGTAGGGGTTATAGCTGGGTAAGGTGGTTGGAATTGAGTTGGGCTTTGTAGGTTGGGTGAAATTGGATAGAAAAAGCCCAAGGGAAGGACAACAGCCTTCTCAATAGTTCTTTTATTTCAAGCGCCATATCTTGCTTTTGTTGGGCTCTGAGGGTGGAGGTGTATTTGTCTTACTTATCACTGAGGGTATAGAATGCTGTCTGAAACATAAAAGGTGCTCAATAAACATTAATTGAATCCATGAAAGAAAAAACAAACATAAAAGAAATAAAAAAATAAAAATGGAAATATATTGTAAGAAAACCACCAAGGCAATGAGAGTTAAATGCACACTGAATAGAACTTACTCTGGAGAAAAATGCATTAGTGATATGAAGTACAAAATTGAAAAGTTCTTCCACAAGGTAATGGGACAAGGATAAATAATTGGAAACAGTACAGGGACAAAATATAACATTCAGGATCTAAAGTTACTTGAGCACATAGTCCAGCCCAAAGAAAAAGGATGAATAAAAATGAAAACCTCAAGAATCTGGACAAAGTAAAATAAGTCAGACAGAAAAAGCAGAGAACCGTATGATTTCACTGATATGTGGTATATAAACCAAAAACAACGAAAGAACAAGACAAACAAATGAGAAACAAAAACTCATAGACACAGACAATTGTTTAGTGGTTACCAGAAGGTAAGGGGGTGGGGGGAGGGAGATGAGGGTAAGGGGGATCAAATATATGGTGATGGAAGGAGAACTGATTCTGGGTGGTAACACACAATGGGATTTAGAGATGATGTAATACAGAATTGTACACCTGAAATCTATGTAATTTTACTAACAAATGTCACCCCAATAAATTAAAAAAAAAGAATCTGGATAGAAAGCTAAAAAGAATCAATGTTTCGTCTAAGAAACTTCAGATATATAAGGAGATATTAGTCATTCCAATGTGTCTACTGGTAAGTACAAACTTCCCAGTAGATGGAATCTTAGTCTCAGATCATCATACTCACATGGACATAATGCTCTCCTGGTAGTAACAGTCCATAGTCCGTTACTTTCCATCTCAATGGTTCATCTCCAACTGCCTTCCTCCAGGCACATTTATTCTATCTTCAAATAATGTCTATTCTACCCAATCCACAGCGAGCCTCTTTTACCTTGGGCCCTGACCATCTGACTCTAGGGTAATTCAGGTCTAATACAAGGTTGTGTATTCCTGACACAGCTGTGGTCCACTCCCAGTATGTGAACAATCTGGAATAGCATCCTAGAGAATGTTAGACTCAGTAGAGAATGCCACTAGAATTTTGAACACACTATGGTACACTAAAGTTTTTCTAAGCTTTGCTTCGATGATGGAAAGTAGACGATTATGCTTCCCCTTACTCCTCAAGCTCATTCACAGCTGAGTCATAAAGAAGAGCTTTCTAGGCTCTTCCTGAAGAGCTGTTGGCTCTGCCTCACTTATTCTGCCATGACTCTTCACTTCAGATTCACCTTTGTTGTTTACACAAACCCTTTTACCATATGCCTTGGAAGTTTAAAAATCGCTCCTCACCCAGAATTTGGTTTGCCTTGCTTAGTGCCCCACGGCCACAGGTGAGCACTGCTGTATCTGTTAAGAATATAACATGTAATGGGGGGGGGAATTTGATTCAATAAGGTAAGTTTATGAGTGTCAGTTAAGAGAAGTCCATATCTAGTCTAGGGTTAGCAATGGCTTTTCATGGTCAAGAGGAAACTAAGCCTCTTTTATTTTTATGTTCTACTATATGAGCATATAGCTTCTATTCTCAAGGTCATCTCATAGACAAAGGTGGTTGCTAGAACCATAGCTTTCACATGCACCTTCCAGGCAGCAGGAATAAGAGGAGTAGAAAGGCAGAGGACACACCTCTCAGCTGAGGCAGCTCCTAAAGATATTCTCGAAACTCCACTCAAAGCTTAATGTTTACTTCTCATTGTCCCATCTCTCTTACAGAGATTCACCTACCCATAAGGAAGGCAACTTTAATTTGGCCAGCCACAAAATACACACATATATGCACACACACAGACATGGAGGATTTTGTTGGAAGAAGGGGAAAATAAATTGAGGCTGGGCAACTAGCAATCTACCAGCAGTTTGTGCCATAGCTGCCTGCTGTGATGTCTCAGCCCCAGGCCAAGGATATCAGACGTGAAACAGCAATAATAAACACCCGTCTCTCATGCACATTCAAACAAAGTCATGAGAAAGTTAAAATTACTTAAATTACAATTTTCTTATAATAAATAAATAAAAGGCAAAAGATATGTTCCAGTAGGTTGGGAAAAGCAGGCGTGTCTTTTTGACATTTTAATATGTCATAAAGAGTTTGTGGGTGGCACTGACCATAATGTCACTGACCATAAACACTATCTGCTTTATTCTTCACCTTCCCCATTACAGAAATTCTGGCTGTATCAATGATACCCAAAATGTTCAACTTGACAGCAATAGCCGATGTTACGCACCTGCCTTTTTCAGTGCAGCCAACAGCCTCTGTGTTTTCCACAATGGGCTCTCTGCAATGTCAGCTGAATTTCCCAGTCATAATATCTCTTAAAATTTTTCAGGCATTTTTTAAATAAATTAAAAACACATACAGAAAACACCTAGCCTCACAGAACATAATCTCAGAATCCCCAAACCACAGTGTTATATGGCAACTGCAAAGAAGGAAGTGGAGTCTGGCAAATCTGCTCCCCCAATTCACCTGATTTTGCAGAATTTGTAATTATCTAGCCCGCAGAAGACCCAAAACATATTGGTAGGCAACTTTGAAGCACGTTATTATGAAAGGGTATGTGTTTGTATGTTTTTTCCTTTTAATTTTATTTATTTATTCATTCATTTATTCATTTATTTATTTATTTAATTTATTAGGGTGACATTGTTTAGTAAAATTATTTAGGTTTTAAGTGTACAATTCTATAATACATCATCTATATATTGTATTGTATGTTCACCACCCAAAGTCAGTTCTCTTTCTATCACCGTATATTTGACCACCTTACCCTCTTCTATCACCTACCCTCCCCTCTTACGCTCTGGTAACCACTAAACTATTGTCTGTGTCTATGAATTTTTGTTTCTTTGTCTTATCCCTTTCTTGCTTTCAGTTTCATATCCCACATGTGAGTAAAGTCATATGGTTCTCAACTTTTTCTGAATTAATGTGATTAGCATGATAATCTCAAGAACCATCCATGTTGTCACAAATGGCAGTATTTCATCTTTTCTTATGGCTGAGTAATATTCGATTGTGTATATGTACATCTTCTTTATCCAATCATCTATCAAAGGACACTGGTTGTTTCCATGTCTTGGCCATCGTGAATAATGCTGCAATGAACATAAGGGTACATATATCTTTAAGGATAAATGTTTTCAGATTTTTTTGGTAGATATCCAGAAGAGGGATTACTAGGTCATATGGTAATTCTATTCTTTTTTTTTTTTTTTTTTTAGCAACCTCCATGCCATTTTCTATAGTGGCTGTACCAATTACATTCCCAACAACAGTGTATGAGGGTTCCTTTTACTCCACAGCCTCTTCAGCACTTGCTATTATTTGTCTTTTTTGTTTGTTTGTTTGTTTGTTTTGTTTGTTTTTTCTAATTCATTGGGGTGACAATTGTTAGAGAAATTACATAGATTTCAGGTGTACAATTCTGTATTACATCATCTATAAATCTCACTGTGTGTTCACCACCCAGAGTCAGTTCTCCTTCCATCACCATATATTTGATCCCCCTTACCCTCATCGCCCCGCCTCACCACCTTTGCCCTCTGGTAACAACTAAACAATTGTCTGTGTCTATGAGTTTTTGTTTCTCATTTGTTTGTCTTGTTCTTTTGTTGTGCTTGGTTTATATACCACATATCAGTGAAATCATAGGGTTCTCTGCTTTTTCTGTCTCACTTATTTCACTTAGAATTATACTCCCAAGATCCATCCATGTTGTCACAAATGTTCCCATATCATCTTTTCTTACTGCCGAATAGTATTCCATTGTGTACATATACTACAACTTCTTTATCGACTCATCTATCGAAGGACATTTTTGTTGTTTCCATGTCTTGGCCACCGTAAACAAACCTGCAATGAACATTGGAGCACACATGTCTTTATAGATAAATGTTTTCAAATTTTTGGGGTAGATACCCAGGAGAGGGATTGCTGGGTCATATGGTAATTCTTTTCGTAATTTTTTGAGGAAGCTCCACACTGCCTTCCATAACGGCTGCACCAGTCTGCATTCCCACCAACAGGGTATGAGGGTTCCTTTTTCTCCACAGCCTCTCCAACACTTGTTACTATTTGTCTTCTTGATGACAGCCATTCTGACTGGGGTGAAGTGATATCTCATTGTGGTTTTCAGTTGCATTTCTCTGATGATTAATGATGTAGAGCATTTTTTCATATGTCTATTTGCCATTTGTATGTCCTCTTTGTAGAAATGTCTCTTCAGGTCCTCTGCCCATTTTTCCATTGGGTTGTTTGTTTTGTTGTTGTTGAGTTGTATGAGTTCTTTGTATATTTTGGATATTAGCCCCTTATTGGAGGCACTGTTTGCAAAAATCTTCTCCCATTCAGTGGGTTGCCTCTTTATTTTGTCGATGGTTTCTTTTGCTGTGCAGAAGCTTTTAAGTTTCATATGGTCCCATTCGTTTATTTTAGCTTTTACTTCCATTGCATTTGGAGCCAAATTCATAAAATGCTCTTTGAACCCAAAGTCCATAAGTTTAGTTCCTATGTTTCCTTCTATGCAGTTTTTTGTGTAAGGTCTTATGCTTAAGTATTTGATCCATTTTGAATTAATTTTGGAATATGGTGACAGATAGCAGTCCAGTTTCATTCTTTTGCACGTGGCTATCCAATTCTCCCAGCACCATTTATTGAAGAGGCTGTCTTTCCTCCATTGTATGCTTTCAGCTTCTTTGTCAAAAATTATCTGTCCATACTTATGTGGTTTTATTTCTGGGTTCTCAATTCTATTCCATTGGTCTATGTGTCTGTTTTTCTGCCAATACCATGATGTTTTGATTATTGTAGCCCTGTAGTACAAGCTAAAGTCAGGGATTGTGATACCTCCAGTATTGTTCTTTTTTCTTAAGATTGCTTTGGCTATTTGGGGTCTATTGTGGTTCCAAGTGTATCTGATGATTTTTTGTTTTATTTCTTTAAAAAATGCCATTGGGATTTTGATGGGGATTGCATTAAATCTGTATATTGCTTTGGGTAATATGGCCATTTTAACTATATTGATTCTTCCAATCAATGAGCATGGAATGTCTTTCCATTTCTTTGTGTCTTCTTCAATTTCTTTCAAAAATGTCTTATAGTTTTCAGCATATAGGTCCTTCACATCCTTGATTAAGTTTATTCCTAGGTATTTTATTCTTTTGGCTGCAATTGCAAAGGGAATTGTTTTTTGTATTTCTTTTACTGAGATTTCATTGTTAGTATATACAAATGCAATGAACTTTTGTACGTTGATTTTGTAGCCAGCAACTTTACTGTAGTCGTTGATTGTTTCTAATAGCTTTTTGGTGGAATATTTAAGGTTTTCTATATATAGCATCATGTCATCTGCAAAGAGTGATAATTTAACTTCTTCATTCCCAATTTGGAAGCCTTTTTTTTCTTTCTATTGCCTGATTGCTCTGGCAAGGACCTCCAACACTATGTTGAAAAGCAGAGGTGATAGGGGACAGCCCTGTCCTGTTCCTGAACGTAGACCAAAGGGCTTCATTTTTTCACCATAATTATGACATTAGCTGAGGGCTTGTCATAGATAGCCTTTATTATGTTAAGATATTTTCCTTCTATACCTATTTTATTAAGTGTTTTAATCATAAATGGATATTGCACCTTGTCAAATGCTTTTTCTGCAGCAATTGACATAATCATATGATTTTTATTCTTTATTTTGTTTATGTGATGTATCACATTCATGGATTTGCAGATGTTGAACCATCCTTGTGCCCCAGGGATGAACCCCACTTGGTCGTGATGAATAATCTTTTTAATGCATTGTTGTATTCGATTAGTTAGAATTTTGTTTAGGATTTTTGCATCAGTATTCATCAGAGATATTGGTCTGTAGTTTTCTTTTTTTGTGTTGTCCTTACCAGGTTTTGGTATCAGGGTAATGTTGGCCTCATAAAATGAGTTTGAGAGTACTGTCTCTTCTTCTATTTTTTGGAAGAGTTTGAGCAGGATTGATATTAGATCCTGTTTGAAGGTTTGGTAGAATTCACTAGTGAAGCCATCTGGTCCCGGACTTTTGCTTTTGGGAAGGTTTTGGATTACTGATTCAATTTCATTACTGATGATCAGTCTGTTCATATTTTCCAGTTCTTCATGGTTTAGCCTTGGAAGGCTATATGTTTCTAAGAACTTGTCCATTTCTTCTACGTTATTGAATTTGGTGGCATATAGTCCTTCATAGTATTCTTGCATGATTCTTTATATTTCTATGGTGTCCGTGACAACTTCCGCTTTTTCATTTCTGATTTTGTTAATTAGCGTCTTTTCTCTTATCTTAGTGAGTCTAGCCAAGGGTTTGTCAATTTTATTAATCTTTTCAAAACACCAGCTCTTTGTCACATTAATTTTTTCTATTGTCTTTTTCTTCTTATTTCATTTAGTTCTGCTCTGATATTTGTTTCTTTCTTCTGCTGATTGGGTTTCACTTGTTCTTCTTTTTGTAGTTCTTTAAGGTGTAACATGAGGTTATTTAGGATTTTTCTTGTTTCTTGAGATAGGCCTGTAATGATATAAATTTCCCTCTTAAAACTGCTTTCGCTGCATCCCAAATATTTTGGTAGGATGTATTTTCATTGTCATTTGTTTCTATGTATCTTTTGAGCTCTCCTCTAATTTCTTCTTTGACCCAGTCGTTCTTTAAAAGTATGTTGTTTAATCTCCATGTATTTGTGTTTTTTCCTGCTTTCTTTTCATAGTTGATATCCAATTTCAAAGCCTTGTGATCAGAGAATATGCTTGGTATGATTTCAATCTTCCTTAATTTGCTGAGGCTGCTTTTATGTCCCAATGTATGGTCTGTCCTTGAGAATGTTCCATATACACTAGAAAAGAATGTATAGTCTGATGTTTTAGAATGAAGTGCTCTATATATATTAATTATGTCCATTTCATCTAATGTGTCATTTAGGGCTGCTATTTCGTTATTTATCTTCTGTTTGGATGATCTATCCATAGCTGTCAATGATGTATTTAAGTCCCCTAGTATAATTGTGTTTTGGTCAATTTCTCCCTTTAGTTCTCAGCTATAAGGACAAGCACAGACTCAAAGTGAAAGGGTGGAAATTGGCACTCCAAGCAAATGGTATCCAGAGAAAATCAGGTGTAGCCATCAATGTGATACATCACATAAACAAAATAAACCAAAAACAAGACAAACAAATGAGAAACAAAATCTCATAGACACAGACAATAGTTTAGTGGTTACCAGAGGGTAAGACGGGTGGGGGGAGGGAGATGAGGGGGATCAAATATATGGTGATGGAAGGAGAACTGACTCTGGGTGGTGAACACACAATGGGATTTATAGATGATGTAATACAGAATTGTCCACCTGAAATTATGTAATTTCATTAACAATTGTCACCCCAATAAATAAATTTTAAAAATTACAAATAGAATTACCATATATATATATATATATATATATATATATATATATATATATCTGATATAGATATTTTCTGATATAAATATATATCAGAAAATCCATTTAGAAAAAAAACAAATTAAAACAGTATAAGTATAGATAGCCAACCAATACAGAAAAGACTAAAAGCCTAAGAGAAATAATGTTGTAAGATGTTTGGAATATGTGATGAATTAATAAAAGAAAATAATTTCTCAACATAATAATAGTATCTATCAAAGCAAAAACTCAACTTCATGCAAAATGGTGAAACACTAGAAGCATTCCCATTAAAATCATGAATAAAATAAGAAAGTATGTTTTTTTCTTTACTATTTAACACTGTTCTAAAAATACTGGCCAATAGAATGATGCATGAAATAAACATGAGATAGTTATTGAAAAGAAAGCAACTAAACTATCATTATTTGCAAGTGATATTAATATATGGCTAGGGGGAAAAAAGAGAATCAACTGTAAATTTCATAAAATTAACAAGAGTTCAATAAATAGACAAATAAAAATACATATATACAAATATTAATAGCATCCCTCTATACGCAAGATAGATACTATTGATAAAGAGGAAAGTTTCCTCTCATAATAGCAACAAACATATTTGTGAACTCCTGAGAATGACAATAATAACCACCATGACAGATAACATTTATTGAACTTCAACAGAGACAGAGAAGAAATGGTCAGGGAGACAGGATTTGGGGAGGGTTTTTTTTAGGGATATGTTTTCTTTCAAATTAGAAGAGTTATGAGCAGGTGAATAAGTCAATGGGGAGTTTCCCCTTGAAAACAAAATGTTGAGAGTACCTGCGAGAGAAAGGCAAGTGCTGAATTCATCTAATTAAACAAGTTGAATTTATGAATGCACTGGCCCAGTTCTCTGTCCACACTACACATTTTACTGGCAATTATTCCTTCTCCTCCCTGTCCTGATCGGCTGTGATGAATTACAGTCATGAAAATGCCATTTCTCAATTTGTCTGATTGTGGGGAAATCAGAATAAAAGAAAGAAATTCTTTTGACCTAATTTCCATCAATGATCAGTATGAAACAACTATGCTGATAATCATGATAATTTGTCTTTTAAAGATAAAAGTAATTTATTGCTTTGATCATGCGGATGATTGCTTCAGTTCTTCATTGCATACTACTACTATGAATTTGGTCAAAATAAAATCTATAGTCCATGATTATAATTTTATTTGCATAAGCATGCAGAGAAGAAAGTGAGTAGGAAATTGGGGTGGGGGCTGTACTTTTTAAAGAGACTTAAATCCCTTTTTTAAATTTTTATTGTATTTTATTTTTCAGTTGTAGTTGATATTCAATATTATTTTATATTAGTTTCAGGTGTACAACAAAGTGGTTAGACATTTATATAATTTATGAAGTTATCCCCTCGCTAAATCTAGTACTCACCTTGTGCTATACATAGTTATTACAATATTATTGACTATATTCCCTATATTGTACTTAACATTCCCATGACTATTTTGTAACTACCAATTTGTACTTCTTAATCCCTTCACTTTTTTCAATCAGGCTTCCAACCCCCCCTTCCATCTGGTAACTATCAGTTTGTTTTTCGTGTCTATCAATCTGTTTCTGCTTTGCTTGTTCATTTATTTTGTTCTTTAGATTCCACATATAAGTGAGATCACTAAGTATTTGTGTTTCTCAGTTTGACTGATTTCAATTAGCATAATATACTCTAGATCCATCCATCCACATTGTTGCAAACAGTAAGATTTCATTCTTTTTTATGGCAAAGTAATATTCCACTGTATATATGTACCACTTCTTTATCCATTCATCTATTGATGGGCATTTCAGTTGCTTCCATATCTTGGCTATTGTAAATAGTGCTGCAGTGAAAGTAGGGGTGCTTATATCATTTCAAATTAGTGTTTTGAGTTTCTTCGGATAAATACCCAGCAGTGGAATTGCTTAATCATAAGGTAGTTCTATTTTTAATTTTTTGAAGACCTTCCAAATTGTTTTCCATAGTGGCTGCACCAATTTGCAATCCCGCCAACAGTGCATGAGGATTCCCTTTTCTCCACATCTTCACTGACACTTGTTATATTTAGATTTATTGATGATAGCCATTCTTACAGGTGTGAGGTGCTATGTCATTGTGGTTTTAATTTGCATTTCTCTGATGGTTAGTGATGCTGATCTTTTCATATGCTTAGTGGCCATCTGTGTATGTCCTCTTCAGGTCCTCTGCCCAATTTTTAATTGGATTGTTTTCTGGGTGTTGAGTTGTATGAGTACTTTACAAATTTTGAATATTAACTCATTATCAGATGTATCATTAATGACTATCTTTTCCCATTCCACAGGATGTCTTGCCATTTTGTTGGTTTCCTTGGCTGTGCAAAAACTTTTTAGTTTGATGTAGTACCATTTCTTTGTTTTTTTCTTTTGTTTCCCTTTTCCGAGGAGATATATTAATAACAATATTACTAAGGGTAATGTTTGAGAATTTATTGCCTATGTTTTCTTCTAGGAGTTTTATAGTTTCAGGTCTTACATTTAAGTATTTAATCCATTTTGAGTTTATTCTTGTATATGGAGTAAGAAGGTGGCCCAGTTTCATTTTTTTGCATGTATCTGTCCAGTTTTCCCAAGCATTTATTGAATAGACAGTCTTTACTCCACTGTATATTCTTGCCTCCTTTGTCATAGATTAAATGGCCATACATGCATCGGTTTATTTCTAGGCTCGCTATTCTATTCCATTGATCTACGTATGTTTTTATGGCAATACCATGTTGTTTTGATTACTATGGTCTTGTAGCATAGTCTGATATCAGGTAGCATGATACCTCAAACTTTGTTCTTCTTTCTCAAGCTTGCCATGGTTTTTCAGGGTCATTTTGCTTCCATATAAATTTTAGGATTATTTGTTCTACTTCTATGAAAACTGTCACTGGTATTTTGATAGGGATTGCATTGAATCTACCGTGTTTCCCCGAAAACAAGACCTAGCAGGACAATCAGTTCTAATACGTTTTTTGGAGCAAAAATTAATATAAGACCCAGTATTATATTACATTATATAAGACTGGGTCTTATAGTAAAATAAGACCGGATACTATATTATATTATATTATATTATATATTATATTACATTACATTATACCCGGTCTTATATTAAAATAAGACCAGTCTTATTTTAATTTTTGCTCCAAAAGACGCACTAGCGCTGATTGTCCAGCTAGGTCTTATTTTCGGGGAAACATGGTATAGATTGCTTTGGGTAGTATGTACATTTTAACTATATTAATTTTTCCTGTCCATAAGCATGATTGCTTCCATTCATTTGTACCTTCTTTAATTACTTTCTTCAATGTCTTATAATTTTCCAAGTACGTATAGGTCTTTTACTTCCTTGGTTAAATTTGTTCCTAGGTATTTTAATTTTTGCGTACATTTGTAAACGTGATTGTTTTCTTAATTTCTCTTTTTGAGAGCTTATTATTGGTATATCAAAATATAACAGATTTCTGAATATTAATTTTTTTATCCTGCTACTTTACTAAACTCATTTAATGGTATTTTGATGTTCTCTGTATATAGTATCATGTCAGCCACAAATAATAACAGTTTTACTTCATTTCCCATTTAGATGCCTCTTTTTTCTTGTCTGATTTCTATAACTAGGACTTTTAGAAGTGTTTAGTAGGACTCTTAAAAGTGAAGAAAGTGGACATCCTTGTCTTGTTCTGGTTGAGGAGAACTCTTTTAGCTTTCCCCTGTTGAGTATGATGTTAGCTGTGGGTTTGTCATATATGGCCTTTATTATGTTATGTTCTCTCTATTCACTTTACTGAGAGGTTTTATCATAAATGAATGCTAGATTTTGTCAAACGCTTTTTCTGCATCTACTGATATGATCATATGATTTTTATTCTTCGTTTTGTTTATGTGGTATATCACGTTAATTATTTGTGGCTATTGAACCAACCTTTACACAGGAATAAATCTTACTTGATCATGGTGTATTTCTGAATTCGGTTTGCTAATATATTGTTGAAGATTTTTGCACCTATGTTCATCATGGATGTCAGCCTATGGTTTTCTTTTCTTGTAATGTCTTTGTCTGGTTTTGTAATCAGGATAATTGTGGCCTCGTAGAATAAGCTTGGGAACCTTTCCTCCTCTTGATTTTTTTGGAATAGTTTGAAAAGACTAGGCATTAATTCTTCTTTGAATGTTTGGTACAATTCACCTGTGAAGCTATCTGGCCCAGGACTTTTGTTTACTGGGAGCTTGTTGATTACTGATTCGATTTCATCAGTAGCAATAAGTTGGTTGAGATTTTCTATCTCTTCTTGATTCAGCTTTGGGAGATCATATGCTTCTAGGAATTTATCCATTTCTTCCAGATTGTCCAATTTGTTGGTTTATAATTCCTTGTAGGGGAAATTTTGTTTTGAAACTGCTCTCTTTCCACTTTTCTGACATTGTTTCCACATGATGCTTTATCTTGAATATCAAAAATTGCCATGGTTGATTGTGATATAGGAAGTCAGTCCCACCAAACAAGGTAGGCTATGAAAATGTGAGTTTGGTTCAAATTGAACCACTTCTGTCTTGGCCCTATAGCCATGGGTAGAATCAAGACTTTGTGCAGATTTTTTAAAAATCTATCAGTATTTATTAAGTGCTTGGGTTCTCGGTCACTAAGTTATTAGCATCCTGATGCTAATAACTTTACACAGATATAAGGCAATAGAGAGATTAGAATATTTCCTTTCTATTTTTAGTAGGAAAGTAAAATAAATCCTTATATTTAAAACCATCTGTCAAGTTCTTTTCCTCTTCTTTGCTCTTCTATTGTTTTAATTAGTGGCATTTTTATAATTTCTCTTTTTTTAGCAATAAGTTATGAAAGTGATAAAGGGTCACACTTAAGGCACCAAGCTACAACAGATAATCTCTAAAGATGGTGTCTTTCTATAATGTATTAAATTAACAAGTAGGAACGTCACACTATTTTAGATGATGCTAATTTAGGCTCAAGCCAAGACCCATTTGGGAAAAGTATACATTGATTCTTTCCATATGCAGCATGAAGCTGTTCAATAAAAGATACCACAGGTCAGATCTCCAGAAAAAACACTTTGAGGTGGATATTGTGTATAGGAGGTTGTACTCCTATAGGAGGCTGCCTTCCCCACCAGGAAATTGGGTGGCCTTGGGCAAGGCAGCTCACTTCCGCTGAGGGCAAGTCCCAGAGACTCAACTGGATCTTGTCAGCTGCCAACATTCCCAGCAATCAGGGATAGGAGCACTTTTTTTTCTTGAAGAGAGTGGGCACTGTACTACAGCATCTACTACACAAGGGCAGTAAAAAGCAACAATTTTTTTTTGTTTTTAATTCCAAAGCTTTTATCCAAGAGGCATGTCACAGAGCTTACTGGGCTGAGATTCAAAGGAACTATATGCTATCTTGTCTACTGCCCTAAAAATACTTTTTGGCTTTTGGAAAGCCCTTCTTCCTGTCTTCAGGTATAAAATCAGAGTTTTGATAAGAGAATCACCTGTAATCTCTTCCATTTTGACAACCCTAATTTTGGTGCCTTTATTTTCAGGAGACTCAAGAGTAAAAGATTTCAAATGTGGTCATGCCTCATAAAAAGTTCAGTTTCACTTAGATTTTAAAGTCTTGAATCCTATTATTTCCCCAGTTAAACAAAATCCCAAAACTCCAAAGTAATTTTCAAGTCCCTTTGATAGTGTTAATACTGATAGCTTTTAACTAAATCCAAGAGTAAAGTCTAAGGCCCAGCAGGAAAAGAATGAGGATGATTGATCATAGAATTCGAGTGCTGAGACTAGAATCCTTGGCTACTGAATTCAAACTGAAAATTCGAAAGAACTTCTTTAATCCTAACTGATTCCATCATCATCTATTTTTCTAAAGCAGCAAAATTGCTAGTGAATCTATAACTAATTTCATTATCCCTGCAAAACCTAGTTGTGCTACGTGTCTTCTCCTGAGAAGTGGAATAGCCACACTCCCTTTACTGTCGTCGGTTCTTTTTTGAAAGGCCATTAGCTACATCTGGGGTCTCCATTACTCAGAATAGCCAACTGATAGATATCAAAGGTCATTTGCCCTTCCAAACATATGAAAGTCAGCCATCTTTATTTGGGCACTTTAATGTAATTGCCTGAGTGAGGTGTAAAAGAAAACTAAAATGACTACATTGTATTTTCTGTCTCACTCTATTATGACTTGTGTAGCATCTTTGTCCCTTAGAGGAACAAAATGGAGAGAACTAAAAATAGAGGACATTGATCTTTTCCTGGCATGAAGCTTCATGAAAACTTGCTTTTTACCCCAAAAAAAGCTGCTTTATTTCATCTATTTAAGTATTCCACATCATGTGTGCAACATAGTATTTTTAATGCATTTCATTCCTAGTTCTGCTTTTTATTTTGTCAACAGTAACTTTAATATTAATAACTCATGCCAAAAAAAGGGAGTCTGAAAATACATAATTTGGAATAAAATGACTCCTCTTTTGTCATAGGCAGGAAACTAACTTAAACTGATGTTAAACTGTCACTGAACATGAAAACAAAAAATGCAAGCAACTGATTTTAACAGAACTTCTACAGTGTTTATAATTGTGAAAGCCCATTTTTAGTTATTTAAAACAATTTCCTATTATAAGGCACTGACACGTTTTCTTCTTTTCATCAGACATATGTTCTCATTTTCTACTGGAATATTTCCATGTATTTGTATATTATTACACCCCAATTTCTGTGTAACTCATCTAGAATATGTAATGATCAGCCTGTGCATTTTTGTAGTAGGAAGAGAATTCTATGTCTTATTTAACAAGAACCATACTACTCAGTGCATCCCATCAAGTTTTCAAAGCTAAGAAAGGATGGACAAATAGTCCTTGAAGATTGATAACTAACAAAGAATATCAACAATAAATTACTTCTGACATCTAAGTCCCACCTAACCGTGCATCTGGTTTGTTTTTCTCTCAATACATTACCCTGAGTTGTGCCAAAAGCAAAGATACTGAAGGAACGAGTTTCCTGCACTATGGATAAAAGGAGCGCATTTGTGATATGCCACACCCCACCTGCGTCCCCTACTCTGTATATCCTCAAGTGCTGCCTTGAGGTTTGCATGTTTTCATGACAGCCAGAGAAATATTGCTGAAACAATATGAGCAGTGAACACAGAACACAGAAATGCAATATTTTGATACAAAAATATGGGTGAAAAACTGGTTGCTAAGAGAAAAAGAAGATTAATCGATTGACGGCAAAAATGAGATTTTTGCAATACAGCCTTGAGAGAGAGAGAGAAATTTCAACAAAAATACCCATAAACCTGGAGACATCTTGATGATGAAGGTGGGTGAGGAATCTAGACAGGGTGCCAGCTGGCTCTGCTATTCAGTGACTTGAAGCAGGTCAAACTCTGTAACCTTGTGTATCAGAAAGGGGCAAGAAAGCACTTTGAGCTCAAGGAATGTGTACTTTGACCAACACAGAGCTTACTCTGGTTTCCTGTCAAAAACATGCAGCTAAACTGCATCTCCAACGTCAAAAGTAAACCAGGAATGAGAATTAACATATGCATACTGTTGTGGGTTAAATTCTGTCCCCCAGAAAGATAAGTGGAAGTCTTACCCCCTGGTACCTGTGATTATGACCTTATTTGGAAATAGGGCCTTTGAGGATGTTATCCAGTTAAGATGAGGTTACACGGGATTAGGGTGGATCCTACTCCAATATAACGGGTGTCTTTATAAGAAGAGGGGAAGAGACACAGGCACATGCACAGAGAGAAGACAATATGAAGACACAGAGAAATGCCATGTGATTGGAATAACGTCTGAAAGTCAAGGAACACCAAAATCGCCAACAAACACCAGAAGCTAAGAAGAGGCAAGGAACGATCCTCTCTTAGAACTTTTAAGAGAGAGTATGATCCTGTCAACACCTTGATTTCAGATTTATAGCCTTCAAAACTATTAGATGATAAATATCTGTTGTTTTAAGCCACCAAGTTTATGGCAAATTGTACGGTAGCACTAGAAAACCAATAGACCAGCCTTGAGAATGGGAACAAGGGGGACAGATGACCCTGCATTGAGGAAACTGGAGAAAGTATCATGAAGTAAACAACATGTCATCTGGACCTTAACAATTAGGTAAGATTTCAAATAATTGAAATGATAGAAGACGGCAAGGAGGACAACCCAGCAGACAAATATTATACAAGTAAAGGGGAGCCGGGGAGAAAGGCAAGTCATGTTTGGGAAACACCAGGAAGTCCAATTTTTAGTATGCCACAAAATGTACATGTAGTAGAGGGAGGTAAGACTACAATGTGAGTTGAGGCCATATTGAGCAGAGCAGCCAAAGGACTTAACCCTCAACTGATAAAGAGAGAATGAACTCTTTTTGGCAACAAGTGATTTGATCAGAGCCAAGTTAGGAAGACTAATCTGTCAGTGTACATAAGGTGGCTTAGGGAAAGGAGAAAAACTGGGGGAAAAAAATAAAACATGAATACCAGTTAAGAAGTTGCTGCAATAGTCCAAGCAAATAATACTAATAAAATATAAAATGGGATAGAGGGAATAGGAAAGGAACAAAAGAGACAGAAGTACAAACTTGGTAGAGAGAGAATTAATAGTTCCAGACACTTGATTTCATGTAGGGATGAAAAGAATAAATGAAAAATAACTGAACCTGGGTGACTAATATGAGAGAGGCATATTAATATAGATAATTAAGTCAAAAGAGAGGTGGATTTAGGGAAAATGTTGAGTTTGAAAAGCTGATTTCTGCCAGGTTAAACTGAGTTCTTTTTTTTCCCTACTACACCAAGATGCTTCATTTTTGCTTGAGAAGTCTCAGAGCCAGTTTGTATCTTAGCCTGAGCTGCACAGCACTGAGCAGGAAGTTGGGGGGATGCAAATGGGAAAAGGAAAAATAGACTCAAAACATGTTTAATAACATCTCAATAGGGCACATGTATGGGTCCCTGAGATAATCATAAAGCAGCCTTGATTAAAGATTGAAGAAATCACAAGCCACAATCTTGACTGTGACATAGGCCAACCCTTTTTCAAAGCACTTAGCACAGCTCATGTATCCTGGGGAATTCTGGAAAGGGGTGGAGATGCCTACAATGAAAAATAAATGAAGGACCTACAGGGAACCCACAGGTTAATGCTCTTTCTGGTTCAAAGGGGAAAACAAAGCTTACATAAATCCCCAAGTGCATATACAAGATCTGACAATTAAGTTCACAAACTTGTTACAAAGATGTTGCTAACTTTTTTTGATATCAGAGGGATTATTCATTATGAATTTGTACCAACTGGACAAACAGTTAACCAAGTTTACTATTTAGAAGTGCTCAAAAGAATGCGTGAAAAAGTTAGATGACCTGAACTTTTCGCCAACAATTTATGGCTCTTGCAAATCGACCACGCACCAGCTCACATGGCACTGTCTGTGAAGGAGTTTTTAGCCAGTAAACAAATAACTGTATTGGAACGCCCTCCCTACTCACCTGATCTGGCCTCCAATGACTTCTTTCTTTACCCAAAGACAAAGGAAATATTGAAAGGAAGACATTTTGATGACATTCAGGACATCAAGGGTAATGCAATGACAGCTCTGATGGCCATTCCAGAAAAAGAGTTCCAAAATTGCTTTGAAGAGTGGACTGGGTGATGGCGTCAGTGCATAGCTTCCCACGGGGAGTCTTCGAAGGTGACCACAGTGATATTTAGCAAATAGGCATGTAGCACTTTTCCTAAGATAAGTTCGCGAACTTAAGTGCCAGACCTCGTATTTTATTAAGCCAGGACATATAATAGGAAGCACTGTATACGCAATGACTGAAAAATGAATGTTCAAATTTCTAAGTCAAAGTTAATTAACATGTTTTAAGGGCACTAAAGTATCTAGTGATACTTGTTAATTATGCACTTTGGAAAATGATATTAACCCCATTTGAAAATTCTTCTTTTTCTAAGCCAAAAAAAAAAAAAGGAATTCTCATTTGTTAAATTAATATGGATGCAAAAATTACTGACCAGAAGAAGAATGTGTTACAGATCAGGCTAAAAAAAAAGTGTAGCCTCCTTCATTTAATAGCATCTACTATAGACCAACTGCTGTTTGGCACTGGAGTGAACAGTAAAATATGTGGACCATGCCTGCATGGGATTGTACAGAAAACAATGAGGAAACCAACAGATGAGCAGATTGAAAAACAGAAGATGCTGTGATAGAAAATAATGGGTAAGAGGCATCTACTTTAGATAGGGTGGGTATGGAAGCCCTCTCGGAAAAGATGACGGTTACGCTGAGATTTAGGATGAGAAAGAACTAATCTTTAGAAGAAATGTTTCTGCTAAAATTCATAGTGAGAAAGACTCTAAGATAAGAAAGCCCTCAGCATGTTCAAGGAAGTGACGGAAAAGACCATTCCAGATGGCACGAAGTGAGGGAGGGTGAGAAAAGTCCCAAGATGCAGCAGCAAAGAACAGCAGAAGCAAGACTTGAGCAAGCCTGCTAGGACATCATCGAGGGGGAACTTTTTCTGAGCACAAAGGAAACTATTTCTTAAACTGGGAAACATGAGCCAATTTTCTCACTTAAAATTTTATCTTTTTTGCTGCATGAAGAATAAATAGCACACAGCTTGGCAAACTCTAGGTATTCAGTAAGTGGCAAGAATACAAGATAGGAGGCGTGGCAGAAGACTTTTTGAATAATCCAAGTGAGAAGTGAGGGGATGGGGAGAAGTGGACCTATTCAAGAGATATTTGAGATAAAACTGACAGGAATTAAGGACTGAAATAGAAGGGTAATAAAGCGAGGGGAATTAGGAATGATTCCCAGTGTGCTGAGTTGGGCAACTGGCTACATCAGAGTGCATGGAGAAGAAGGAGCAGGTTGGAGAGACGCCAGGCTCACGGGCCAGGCTGAACCTGAAAAGTCACCAAGGGACCTCTTGTTCTGGGTGCACATTTGGCTCAGAACTACTGAATGTCTTCACACCCTCACTGCTGACCCACCATGCTGCCACCAGAAACAGCAGGAGAAGCCCCTTCCTCCAGCAACGTCACTCCAGCACCCTCTACAGAGAAAGCTTAACATCTTGCACACTATCAAGGAAAGACGCTTAAAGGAATTCTGTTCTCCATCACAGTACATATTGGCAGTCAATGTGGAGTTTAAAGGCAATAAACTGATAAATGGCACACTGCAACTTGTCAACGTGGAAAGAGCCTGAGACCCCGAATGACCACAGGGTCCACCACCACCTGGAATGCTTGCCTCAGAAATGTTACACGAGTGTGAAATAAACTTTTGCATTCTTTGAGCCACTTGCCGGGGGAGGCTCTTTACAACAGCAGTTTGGTTTTATCCTTCTTCAGTAGTGAAATATGTCAGTCTTTCATTTTATAGCTCCGGGGTTTCCTGACTTGCTTAGGAAGATCCTCTAACCTTGATTTGAAAACTTATAGCGAGTAATTATCCAGTGAGGGGAAGATTAGTCTAAAGA
This sequence comes from Rhinolophus hipposideros, assembly GCF_964194185.1. Lineage (NCBI taxonomy): Eukaryota > Metazoa > Chordata > Mammalia > Chiroptera > Rhinolophidae > Rhinolophus > Rhinolophus hipposideros. The sequence goes on along the minus strand of NC_138051.1, from coordinate 15,744,233 downwards.
GAACAAGTATTGCCAGCTTGGTCATGGCTAGTTACCAACTACTTCCTGATATGGACAAGCCAAAAAGGAAAAGAAAGACAAAGGCAAGTTATATTATAAAGAACCATGAACACAAACCACTCTGGCTCCTTTGAGTAGTTTCTGCGAATACTTTCCAAAGTACAGAAAGAGAGAGATCTAATATAAAATAATCACAATAATTAGTTCTTCTAGCAGACTGAATGTCTTCACCACTCTCTACAAACATTTGTTAATTAAGCAAGAGGCTTGAGCAGCTGGAAACACGAAGGTACAGTTCAGTATAGTTTTACAGTGTCTTCCTCCAGAAATTATTCCTCTGAGCTACAACTCAGGTCTAACATTTGTATTGTCCTGTGTGTAAATAAAGCTGACTCCATTTTAAAACTAATCCTCCTGAAGCCTTCTCCCCCTCCCTTATTTCCCCGATGGACTCTGGAATATCCAAAGAGGCATCTGGTTAATCAGGAACTACCATAAATCCTTCCTCCACTATTTAGCCCTTTTTCTGAGGCAAGGCGCCCATATCTATCTTTTAACTCACCCTGGTGCCCTATCCCCCATATCTGGTCCTTTTGTTCCCATCCATTACCCCTGCATTCCTTTCAGAGGAGTACATAGTTCTCTTTCTTAGGGAGATACAAAACAGGTGGTCTGGGGTGAGGTGAATAGTGCAGGGATTTTTTGTCCTGCTGCTGCCCAAGACTGTGTCTCTGTAAGTAAATTCCCTACTGAAACTCTTTAAACCAGCAAGCTGGACTTGTCTGCGTCGTTTTTTTGCCCTCTCAGCTCCTTTGGCATTTCGGGGCCGCTTTTATATGGCCTTTTCACAAAACATCCTGTCATATAAAAAGCTAATTATAGCCTCTCCATGTATTCTCCACTGTCCTCTTTTCCTCTAGCATCATTTTCTCTTTTGTGAGAAGGGAGCACAGCCTTATAGATAGTCAGCCCACAGTTACGGCTGTGCTGTGTATGCACATTGTATCTCCTAGCCACTATGGGAACATACATAGGAAAACCAGACCCCATCCAGATCCAAAGGCATTATGGGTAATCAGGAAATTTGAACCAAACTTGAAATAGGCAGGAACATACCGCTGTTAAAGCCCCAGTCATAAAAAGTGCCCACCAGCTAAAAGAACAATGAAGAGCTACAGGACGAATAGGTTTTTCACCTCCCCTTTTTTGGGAGTCAAAGAAATCATAGAATACATGTGGAAATGCTGACATTTGAGGCCACCAGAAGACCAGGCAATAGTCAGAATTTGGTGATTACCTGAAGGTGGGTAGTGACAAGTGTCATTGAATTTCATAAATGTCTTACATTTCAGCTATTTGTTCTGAACAACAGTGTAAAACCCACTAGCAAATAGCATCTTTCTCACTATTGTTTTGTTGTGTCCTGGAACCCTCTTCTGGAAATTCAGGCTTCAATTTGGGAGTAATAGAAAACGAAATCACCTACTACTGCCCCAACATTTTAATCACATCTTCTCACGTTTTTGCCTTCCTCCCTTTATCTCTGACCCCACTTTCCCACCTAGTGAAATCCTACTATACTACCCTTCAAGACTCAGTTCAAATGTAACTCTTCTGTAGAGTCTCTTCTGAGTTCCTCTAGATAGAATTAATTCATCCAGCATGAATGTTGTCACGGTGCTTTGGACACATTATTTACTATATGTCTTCATTGCCTTGTAAACTGTGGCAGGGATTCGGTGTGAGGTATATACATACATACACATATACACTTATGTTTTACATGTATATGTTTTACATATATATGTATGTTTTACATATACACAATATATTTTACATATATATTTCTACTGGATGGCATTTGTATGTGGCTAATAAATGTTTATTAAATGAATCAGTATTTCACTTTTGCTATATTGCCTCTATCTTCCAATGTCAGGACTTCAAATTCTTAAACTATTTTACTAAGAGGCTAATAACGTTCCAGTAACACAGTGTGTTGGCTTATGATTTAGAGCCATGTTAACAGGCCCTCCGCAGTCTGTCTGTTCAGCAGCTGACTGTCGTGGGTTATGTCCTGGAGATGCGCTGCCCTCTGCTGGTGTCCTTCTGAACAAGCGCAAACGTGGTACCTACAGTGCAGGCAGGCCTTTGTTCAGCTGATGGTTCTAATCCCCCTGACATGCCGAACAGCAGATAACCATATGTTTATAAACTATTTACAGAAGGCCAGTAGTACAGAATGTTTACTTTTATTTCACAGTCTGTGAAGGATGGGCAAGATACCAAATAGGAAATAAGACTGATAAATTTCTTCATAGGTGTTTTATAGGGGGTCCTGAGTTGCCTTGAATATTAGTAACATTTTTATTATGTCCATAATTGTAAGTGGCTTCATGCCAATCTTGCTAAGACCACATACTGTACCAAAGAAATATAAAATATGAAAGCCACCATAATTCCATGATCCCAGAGAAAGTGACAAGCCTCAAGTAACTAGTGATCCCAATCTTTGATTCTATAAAATTATCAAATAAATGTATATTTATTGACATTAAAATGTATTAGTAATAAATTAAGTTAAAACTACAATGCACACAGAGTGTGCATGTGTACACGTATATTATAGATATAGATAGATATAGATACATGCATATACAGTATGTTTCTAATTTTGTACACATTTTATATGCATAGATTTGCAGGAAGAAAGGTCAGGAATAATATATCAAAGTGCTAATGACTATAATCAAAGGATAGCAAAATTTTTAGCTGCTCTTAATTTGATCTTTTTTTGTTTATCTCTATTTTTCTAATTTTTCTGAAATAATCATGAATTACTGGAAGTAATGAAAAAATGAAGATAAAAAAACTCATAGATGATGTTATCAGGGAAAACATTAATAGATAAGACCTGAAGTCAAAATTAAAGCTATTCTGCCTAGTGCAAGCTAAAGAGGCACATTCTGATGTTAACATCACTAAGAGAAACACATCTTTAACTATCAATTAACAGGAAGAAGTGTGCTGAACCCCAGAAGGCTGTCCCTCCTGGGGAGCACACGCTGTGAAGCATCGTTCAGCCCCATTTATGTGGCGATTAATCATTAAGCCAGTGTGTTCTTCATTAAGAAGCCAATGAAGTCAGGCCCACAGTTGCTCTAGAAACATGGCTTGCTGAAAAACTGAATTATTCCAAAAGGGTACCAAGCTATAGGCACTTGAATAGCCTATGAATGCTCAAGAAAGAGGGCAAATGGCATGAACACCTGGCAAAGAAAGCTCAGCAATTTTCTTTTTAATTATTGAGATAAGAAAGTGAGTTTGGTTTCATTTAGCTGTTCAAATAGAAATCTATTTAAATATTTAAACAGAAAAGCCTCCTGGTCTACCATCCTGCCCTCCTGTAACAGCTATGGCTTTTCTACAGGCCTAAATTTTATAGTGGATTTGGTTTGGGAAACTTCTGTTTTATGGGTTAGAAATCGATTTCAAGAGCCTTCAGCAGAGTAAAACACACACAATTGTGTATTTGCTTTGGGGGTAAGTCCACACTCCCTTGAAGTACAAACTAAATTTCCTGCTGGTAAACACCAGGATGTTTGGCGTTTGAATTGCTTCTCTTTTAGAGATGTGGTCCCGATAATCTCTTTCACAAACCATTAAGGATCTAAGCCCTCCTGAAAGCTTCGTCCTTGCTTCCTAGACATCATCCTGCACTGTGTTCCTCCTTTCTACTGGGGCAAATAAAATTCAACAACATCAAAGCAATAAATATTTGTACGTGCCTACTTGCTGTCCCCAGTGAAAATTTACCCTCCCAGATAAGTTGCCATAACCAGACAAATCTTGCTGCTCTCTTCTATAACCAAGCCCATTCCAGAATTTAAAGATTGGTCTTAAATTTTATACCCTTCAAAAAGCAAACCCATAAGGAGGAGGAAGGGAGCCTGTCTCAGCATGTAAACCATCAGCCTTTTTATGCTTCCGGAGTTTAACTTGGTCTACAATACCCAGCCCATTTTTTCATCCAGCAAATTCTTTTGACCTTGAAGGTCTGCTTGACTGCCAATACCTCTGTCTCCCCTCAAAATGTAAGGTTCAGTCATTCTCTGATAATTGTTCCCAGTTGCCTTGTACATACTTTGGGCAGAGCTCTAACACTGTATTGCAATTTTTTTGTTTACATGTCTGTCTTTCTCTTTAGACTGTGAGTTCCCAAGGAAACAGAGTGTCTCTCATCATGATATTCTCAGTACCTACTGTTCAATAAATAAATACTGACTGAATGAATAAATGAATATAAGAACCCCACAGAACCCAATTTTCTTGTACACTTTTACATGTACAATAGAGAGATTAACAGATCCAAAAAGACATTTTGAGAGGTTCATCTCGACTTTTTACAGTGATAAAATAGAACTGAACAAATACAATGTTAATTTATACTTAACAGGACGGCATTTATTAATATTTCTGTGGAGGGTAGTATGAAAGTAGCAATTTTCACTTCAGGGTTTCTCATGGGGAAAATCAGCTTTTCAAGAAAAAAAAGTCGATTTTCCTAGCAGTTCAAACTTCCTTTCACCAAATTCAGTTAAACCAACACAGCCAGTCAAGAACTGTTTCACATTTTGTCACCCCAATGAATGTAATTTTTTTTTTCCTGCTAGGTGGGTGTGAACTTTCCCACATTGCTTTCTTCATCTGTTTGTGCCATAGGTGGCTGGGGGGGGGGGGAATGTAGATATCGATGCACATTCAACAGTAAGACACCCTGTAAATTTTTATGTTTCCTGTTAATTTAGCCTTTTATTCTCTTTAATCATATATCTTCTTTGAGAAACTTGTACCTCCATAATCATGAATTGAACTTTTTCCCTAAATTCTTCCCTGTTATTATTCCTAAACAATCCACACATAAATTTCTTCCCATAACCTTTGTTGGTTAAGTTCAATCATGTCTACCTCCTGCTAGCCAACAAGCAAGATGAGAAAGATAAAGTCACTCTTTCAAGCCCATTTTAGCACAAATGCATTCTATAAGCTAGCACAAAACCATTTACAGACTAGGGTCGCTTCCAGGCTGATAACTGAGCAAAGATCCAGGCTGTCAATAATCCATTACTTGATTTGTTCACCTGTGAAGTCATGGTTTGGTGTATGGTAATGCAAAGTGAAAGACATTCTCTCATAATTCAGTTAAGGAAAAAAAGGTTAATCTCTATCACCTGAGTATTTGGATGAACATTGGTCATCCTGAACAGTACAAGTAGAAATGTCAAATTTAATGTCTTTGCAACAGCTAATGTCCATCCTTTAGAGGCAAAATGGTATGCTTGCCTGTATTGACACTTCTGTTTTCAACTTACAGGTTTGTTTAACTGGTTAATCTATAAAAGTCTATGGCTAATTTCACTGCTCAGGCAGTTGGCACATCCAGTTTTGCTAAACTTAGCAAAATGATCATTTACCGTATGTTTGTGTGTACTCTCATTCCCGAGGCTCAGAATTAACGTCAGGTACCCACTGGATGTGCTAAGATCTAATGAAGTGTTTCCCAAAATCAGTCTTTCGGTGTGCTGATCAGAGAGCGAAAGGATATGACATGTCTTTATCTGTGATAGACACAAGACAAAGCCTTTGATAGTGTCAAAACAGAAAAGATTGTTGAATATGAAATGTATTTTATGTCCTAAGCTACATGCATAACAAATTAACTTTTACTCTGCAGACATGGGTGAATATACCCCACGTGTCCATCTGTGACAACGACCTAGATGGCACCATTTCAATTTAGGATTATTACATAAAGTTGGGATTTTTTCCAAAGCTGTGTGGGGTTGTAAATGGGAACAAAAATACTGAAGTGAGTAAGAAATCCAAATAGCCTATGCTCTGAATTTAGAAACAGGAAAAAAACACATGTGCTAAAATATTAAATACGATGGACAGGATAACATTAATCTTGTTTCTGTACTTATTTCCTCCTTGGAAAATTTCTTCACAAAGTAAGATTTACCCGAGGAGAGTCCAGTCCCTCGGGTATTATTAAAAATTCAGGAGGCTTATATAGAGAGAGACCATATAACAGAATATTCGGTAGCAATATTTGGTAGGTGACAATTTTTGGAGTTTAAACTCATACTAAGATGTGAAACACTTTGATATATCATAAATTGAATATATGGTTTATCAAATTAGTAAAATGTTTACTTTTAATAATGCTTGAAGCTAATACTGCAGCTACTGTACTTATGAATAATTTAAATTTGAATTTACATATTTAATCATTTCTGTCTAAAAAAATAGTGAAATGCAATGTTCAGTTGACTGTTCTTCTGATTTCCATGTAAATGATCAGTGTTAGTAAATTTGCTTGTCACTTAATACAATGGAGAATTTAATTAATGAATATTTCTGTTTTTTTATAAGCTTTTCTGAAGGAAGAACTTTGTACAAATATAGTATTTAATTCCTTTGACATTCTGGAGTAGTGGTTACTTTTAAAAATCTAATAAAACACATTTATTATATAAACAAAAATAAAGCCAGTCATCTAACTATATTACTTCAAATGCTTATTTTCCTTTTTTTTAATTGTCAATAACATCATGTTAGAAGCCAAATACATTTTCCTTTGCATTTTTCTCAGTGCATTTGGCATGTTTGTTTTAGATAAGATCCCATTTAATTTAGTTGAGATTCCTGTTCTCAAAGGATATGGGCCAGGGGGAGGTGAGAAGGGAATAACAAAACCTTCCTTAGGATTGTTGAACTTGAGATGACAAAGCAACAGATGGTCAATTATCTTTATAAACCTAAACCTAAGAACAGAGGAGAAAACCTGCGCCCCAAAGAATGCAAGCCCAGAGGTCATCAGCAAGTCATTCTCTCTGTGCAAAGGGGGAAAATCCTCCCAGATATCAAGATGAACCAAAGACCTGACTGTATCAGACTTTTATGACAAATGGGCCACATCCTGTCACCACACTTCTCAATCTTCACAAGAGCCACCAAGTGATTTCTGGTCAAGATGGTGCAGTAGATAAATACTTTCCTTGCCTCCTCTCAGGACCACATCAGAATTACAACTAAACTACAGAAAAACCTTTATTGAAAAATCACCTGAAGTCTATCTGAACTGAAGTCCTACAACTAAATACATCTAAAAGAAGCCACCTCGAAACTAGTAGGAGGGGCACAGATGCAAAACAGGCTGGTCCCACACCCGACCATTAAAAACCAGAGGGATATTTCAGCTGCAGAAGTACCCCACACACCAGGATCAAGGGGTCCCAGCCCTACACACCAGGCTTCCCAGCCCAGGATTCCAGTGCCAGTGAGAGAAATCTCCATAATTTCTGACTGTGAAAACTGGTGGAGTTTGTGGCTGAGTGAGATGGAGGGCAGCTGGAGTCCAAAGTGTTCCTCTTAAAGGACCCACTCACTGATGGACTCAATCGCTCTGAGCTCCAGCACTGGGACAGCAGCTTGAAAGGCACCAAGGACATAGAGGGGGAAACTGATTTATCTGACTTCAAAGCAAGAGTTGAAGGTGCAGCTTTATTCCAGATAGAAGTGCTGGCAGAAGCTGCTGTTTCTTTGTTGAACCCATCCCACTCCCAGGATGCAGATGTGGGCAGCCACTGTATCTGAGTCTCCATCAGCCTAACACCATTTGCCCTGCCCTAGTCATTCCCCGGCACCAAGCCCCACTCAACTTGCAGCTTTTCCATAAAAATGGCCTGTCTTGGCTCATACTGGAGATTTTCCTAAAATCTCTCAAAGGTTCACAAAACCCAAATAAGCCATGTCCCATATCTTCAGCATGTTCCATACCTCTGGCTGAGCAGCCCTAAGACCAGCAATAGTGCCAGCCAGCCTCTGTTCGCAGCTTGGCATCTCAAGGCATCTCCAACACAACACAGGTGGCAGCTATCTGTGGATTGCTTTGTGGCTCACACCAGCTGGCCCTGGGCAGGGCACAGACATCAGCTAAACTTGGCCTACAGCAAGGCCACCCCCAAGGGGCCCCAGGGCTGGCAAGCCTAGTGGCCAGCTTCAGACGAGGCCAAATAATCACCCAGCTGCCTCCCAGGATGACACACTCAAAGGGCAGAGTGGGAAGGCATCAGAGGCCTGCTAAAGCAAATCCTGTTCCATAGGGTCAGCCCCTGCACAACATCTCCACTGTAGTGACAACTGGTCTTTACAAACAATCTGCCCCAGGGTCAATCACTTCCACTGATGTGCAAACAGCAACCAAAGCTTAATTACAATAGGAGGGCACACACATCCCACATAAAGGACACAACTGGACTACGCAGCTCATGTGACAAGAAAGACTGCCACAACGCCCCACAGCATACCTACTACATAAGTACACAGTACTAAGACTGGAGACATAGTAGCCCTACATAATACATAGAAACAAACACAGGGAGGCAGCCAAAATGAGGAAACAAAGAAACATGTCCAAAAAAAGAGAACAGAACAAAGCTCCAGAAAAAGAGCTAAACAAAATGGAGACAACTGATATACCAGATGGAGAATTCAAAACAATGATTATAAGGATGTTCAGTGATCTCAGGGAAAACATCAACAAAGAGATAAAAAACATAAAAATGAAGATAGGAAACATAAAAAAAGAATGAGTCAGAAATGAAAAATACAATAACTGAAATAAAGAATACGATAGAGGGAATCAACAGTAGATTAAATAAAGCAGAGGACTGAATCAGCAATTTACAAGATACGGTAGCAGAGAACACCCAATCAAAACAACAAAACAAAAAAAGAATCCAAAACAATGAGGAGCATTTAAAGGGTCTCTGGGACAATATCAAATGTGCCAATATTCATATCATAAGGGTACAGAAGAAGAAAGGCAGCAAGGAATTGAAAAACTATTTGAAGAAATAATGATTGAAAATTTCCCTGACCTAGAAAAGGAAATAGACATACAAGCCCAGGAAGTGCAGAATCTCAAACAAGATGAACCCAAAGAAATCCACACCAAGACACATCATAATTAAAATACCAAAGGTTAGTGACCAAGAAAGAATCCTAAAAGCAGCAAGAGAAAGGCAACTAGTTACATACCCATAAAAGGGTCAGCTGAGTTCTCAACAGAAACTTTGCAGGCCAGAAGGGATTGGCAGGAAATATTCAAAGTGAGGAAAAGCCAGGATTTATAACCAAGATTACTCTACCCAGTAAAGCTATCATTTAGAATTGAAGGATAGATAAAGATCTTCCCAGACAAAAAAAAGCTAGACTTCATCACCAGAATTACAAGAAATGCTAGATAGACTTAAGATGGGGGGAGTATCAAAATTATGAATAATAAAATGGCAATAGCTACATATTTATCAACAATTACTTTCAGTGTAAATGGATTAAATGTTCCACTCAAAAGACATAGGAGGGCTGAATGAACAAAAAATAAAACCCTTACATATGTTGCCTGCAAGAGAATCACTCTAGATTGAAAGACACACACAGACGAAAAGTAAAGGGATAGAAAAAGTTATCTCACAAAAATGAAATTTAAAACAAACAAACAAAAAAGTTTGGGTAGCAATGCTTGTACCAGACAAAATAGACTTTAACACAAATGCTATAACAAAAGACAAAGAAAGACCCAGTAATCCCACTTCAGGGTATTTATGTGAAGAAACCCAAATATGACCCCAAGGGGACATGTGTATCCATATATTCACTGCAGCATTGTTTACAATGGCCAAGATGTGGAGGCAGCCTTGGTGTCTGTTGATGTACGAATGGATAAAGAGGAGGTGGGACATGTATATAATAGTATATTGCTCAGCCATGGAAGGAAATAGGTTCTTGAAATCTGCGGTGGCATGGATGGATCTGGAGGTTACTATGCTGAGTGAAGTGTAAGAGAGAAAAACAGATGCCATTTATATCACTCATATATGGAATTTAAAGAAATAATAAAAATTAAAAAAAAACACACACAAACAAACTCAGAGATACAGAAAACATTGATGGTTGCCAGATGAGAAAGAGGTTGCGGGGGAGTGAAAAAAGGGAAAGGGCTTAAGTACAAATTGGTTGTCACACAATAATCATAGGGATGTAGTGTATAGCATAAGGAATACAGTCAATAATATTGTAATAACTATGGTGTCAGATGGGTACTAGATATATCAGGTGATAGGTGGGAGGGGGTTGGGAGGCAGGGTGAAAAAGGTAAATGGATTAAAAAGTACAAACTAGGGATTACGTCACAAAAATGGCGATGTAAAGTGAGCCTCTTGAAATCTCCCCTGGAATTTACAACAAATTGAACAACTATAATTCCACAAAGGACTTTGTGCAGCAGACAGGCAAGACTTAGAGATGCACAACTGAAATCACCTAAAGGTGGGCAAACTGGGTGAGTGGGGGAGGAGAGAAGGAGGAAGTACAGAGATGTGGACAATGTGGGCTGCAGAATGCAGATCGAGCTTGGAGGTCCAAGCTCCCTGCATTCCAGAGCGACCACAGTCATGGGAGAGTGAATAATTCGGACTGCTAGTGCTCCCCTTATGGCCCACAATCCCCCCTGAGGTATCAGCATATAACACAGCTGAACTCAATGCTCATGGCAGAGATCTCGGAGCAAAGACTAAGGGAAGAAAAGTGAAAGCGGCAGTTTAAGCCCTTACTACAAAGCAGAGAACGGAAGGCATAGGCACTGAGCCTAGCCTCCTCCTCCCCACCCTCCCAGAGCTTCCCCCACTCCCACCTGCCCAGTACTAGAAGCGGAAAGGTAACAGTGTTAGATCAAAAGAACAGAATATTTGCAGTTCTGATAGGTGTGGCCCACAGCCACGGACTCATAGCCCAACTACCGTGTTTTCCAGAATATAAGACCTAACTGGAAAATAAGCCCTAGCGTGATTTTTCAGGATGACATCCCCTGAACATAAGCTCTAATGTGTCTTTTGGAGCAAAAATTAACATAAGACCTGGTCTTATTTTGGGGAAAACATGGTAGTTCCGGTGAGGGGGAGGAAGCCTTGGTGCAGGACTGGTTGTGCTGGTGGTTGCTGCCATTGCTCAGAGCCACCTCTCACAACCCACTCTGCTCCTGCCCCAAGGGATCTGGGCAGATCCCTACAGGGGTAAACAGAGCCGCTGAACCACACAGGACCTGAATCTAGTGCAGGGAGAGCTTCAGAACTTCAGAAGCTCTCCACATCCCCCCACTGAGGCAATGCCCTGAGACCCAAGAGACCTGCACACAGAGGGGAAGCACATCTTCCAGAGACCCCTCCACCTACCTCCCTTCATCGTGTGAGAAGCTGGAACAGTGCAGAGAAATTATAACACTATAGATGAGGGAGAATAAAAGGCTACATTCAGAAAGAAAATAAAACATTCTACCAACACCTATAGGAAAGCAAAAAAAGAAAGACCACTTCCTATCAACTTGTTGCACAACCCACTCCTGTAGATACCTAGGAGAGAAATACTAATTCATTCATTGCCATGAATAACCAAGGTAACAAGACACCAAAGAAAAACAATGAAAAGTCTCCAGAAAATGAACTTAAAGACATGGAAATATGTGACTTAAATGACAGAGAATTCAAGATTGCAGTTCTGAAAAAACTCAATGAGATGCAAGAAAATTCTGACAGGCAGTTCAATGAATTCAGAAATGCTATCAAAGAACAAAATAAACATTTTACCAAAGAGATTGAAATTTTTAAAAAGAACCAAATAGAATTTATGGAGATTAAAAACTCAATAAAAGAAATAAACAATGAAATAGCCAGCTTAGGTAATAGAGTTGACCAGATGGAGGAAAGAATCAGTGACATCGAAGACAGAAACCTGAAAATGACACAGATGGAAGAAGAGACTTGAGAGTTAAAAGAAATGAAAGAACTCTACAAGAACTTTTTGAATGACTCCATCAGAAAGAGCAATATAAGAATAATGGGCATATCAAAAGGAGAAGAAAGAGAGAAGGGAACAGAGAGTATATATGAATAGTCAATGAGAACTTCCCAAACTTGTGGAAAGAACTGGATCCTTGAATCCAAGAAGCAAATAGAACATCTAATTACCTCAATCCCAATAGGCCTTCTCCAAGGCACACTGTACTGAAGCTGTCAAAAATTAACAACAAAGAAAGAATCCTCAAGGCAGCCAGGAGAAAGAAGACGATAGCCTACAAAGGAAAGCCCATTAGATTATCATCAGATTTTTCAGCCGAAACTCTATCAGCCAGAATATTCAAATATTCAAACTATTGAGAGAAATTATAAGGCAAGAATAATACATCCAGCAAAGATACACTTTAGCTATGAAGGAGGAATAAAGACGTTTCCAAACATACAGAAGCTGAGGGAATTTTCTAACACACAACCTGCACTACAAGAAATACTGAAGGAGACTATTCAACCTGAAACAAAAAAGCAAAAGAATACAAAACCATGAGTAGTATTACAAACAGAGACACAGAAAGAGGAAATGGCAATCTTTACACCAAATAGGACACTATATACTTAAATATAATATACAGGGTAAAGAAGACAAAACACTTAAAAATAGAAAAAGAGAAAAAAGGCATATGCTATGGCACTGCAAAATCAACTCACAGCATAAACATGGATAATTTGTGACAACAAAAACATAAAACAGGAGAGAGTAAATGTCAGAACTGACACAAGGGAATGGAAAAGGAAAGCATGCTGAAAAAAAATGAAATATTTTAAATATGGAACTTTCTTTTATATAAACTTAATAGTAACCACTGAAAAAAATCCAGAACTGAAATATGTAACATAAAAAAAGCAAGAAACAGAGGGAATATTAAAGAATACCACCACACAGAAATAATAGGCAAAAAAAAAAAAAGGCAAAGAAACAATGGAGACACAATCTTACCAGAAAATCAGAGATTGATGATAGGAAATCCTCAGATATCAATAATCACAGAAACTGTATTTGGACTGAACTCACCAGTAAAAAGGCACAGAGTAGTAGATTGGACCAAAAAACTAAACCCAAACATATGCTGCCGCCAAGTACACATCTCAGCTACAAGGACAAATATAGACTCAAAGTGAAAGGGCTGAAACTGACACTCCAAGCAAATGGTATCCAGAGAAAATCAGGTGTAGCCATACTGATATCGGATGAAACAGACTTTAGGGTGAAAAAGGTAACAAGAGACAAAGATGGACATTTCATAATGGTAAAGGGGACTTTACCCTTTATACAACAAGAAGACATAACAGTCATCAATATTTATGCCCCCAATCAGGGAGCACTGAGATATACCAAGACACTACTAACAGAACTAAAGGGAGAAATTGACCAAAACACAATTATACTAGGGGACTTAAATACATCATTGACAACTATGGATAGATCATCCAAACAGAAAATAAATAACGAAATACAAGCCCTACATGACACATTAGATAAAATGGGCATAACTGACATATATAGAGCACTTCATCCTAAAACATCAGACTATACATTCTTTTCTAGTGTACATGGAACATTCTCAAGGACAGACCATATATTGGGACACAAAATCAGCCTCAGCAAATTTAAGAAGATTGAACTAATACCAAGCATATTCTCTGTTCACAAGGCTTTGAAATTGGATATCAACTGCAAAAAGAAAGCAGGAAAAAACACAAATACATGGAGATTAAACAACATACTTTTAAAGAACGTCTGGGTTAAAGAAGAAATTAGAGGAGAGATCAAAAGATACATAGAAACAAATGACAATGAAAATACATCCTACCAAAATTTTTGGGATGCAGCAAAAGCAGTTTTAAGAAGGAAATTTATATATTACAGGCCTATCTCAAGAAACAAGAAAAATCCCAAATAAATAACCTCATGTTACACCTTAAAGAACTAGAAAAAGATGAACAAGTGAAACCCAAGGTCAGCAGAAGAAAGGAAATAACAAAAATCAGAGCAGAACTAAATGAAATAGAGAACAAAAAGACAATAGAAAAAAATTAATGTGACAAAGAGCTGGTTCTTTGAAAAGATTAATAAAATGGACAAACCCTTAGCTAGACTCACTAAGATAAAAAGAGAGAAGACACTAATTAACAAAATTAACTAATTAACTAATTAACTAATTAGTTAACTAATTAACAACTAATTAATTAACTAATTAACAAAATCAGAAATGAAAAAAGGGAAGTTATCACGGATTCCACAGAAATACAAAGGATCATCCAAGAATACTATGAAGGACTATATGCCACCAAATTCAATAACCTAGAAGAAATGGACAAGTTCTTAGAAACATATAGCCTAGCAAGGCTGAACCATGAAGAACTAGAAAATCTAAACAACCGATCACCAGTAACAAAATTGAATCAGTCATCCAAACCCTTCCCAAAAGCAAAATCCAGGACCAGATGGCTTCACTAGTGAATTCTACCAAACCTTCAAAGAGGATCTAATACCAATCCGGCTCTAACTCTTCCAAAAAATTGAGGAAGAGACAGTACTCCCTAACTCATTTTATGAGGACAACATTACCCTGATACCAAAACCTGGTAAGGACAACACAAAAAAAGAAAACTACAGACCAATATCTCTGATGAATACTGATGCTAAAATCCTAAACAAAATTCTAGCAAATCGAATACAACAATGCATTAAAAACATTATTCATCACTACAAAGTGGGGTTCATCCCCGAGGCACAAGGATGGTTCAACATTTGCAAATCCATCAATGTGATACATCACATAAACAAAAGAAAGGACAAAAATCATATGATTATATCAATTGATGCAGAAGAAGCATTTGACAAGATACAACATCAATTTATGATTAAAACAATTAATAAAATAGGTATAGAGGAAAATACCTTAACATAATAAACGGAATATATGACAAGCCCTCAGCTAATCTCATAATTAATGGTGATAAACTGAAGCTTTTTGCTCTACGTTCAGGAACACGACAGGGCTGTCCCCTATCACCTCCGCTTTTCAACATAGTGTTGGAAGTCCTTGCCAGAGCAATCAGGCAAGAGAAAGAAATAAAAGGCATCCAAATTGGGAAGAAAGAAGTTAAATTATCACTCTTTGCAGATGACATGATGCTATATAGAGAAAAACCTGAGGACTCCCCCAAAAAGCTGTTCGAAACAATCAAAGAATACAGTAAAGTTGCTGGCTACAAAAACAATGTACAAAAGTCCACTGCATTCCTATATGCTAACAATAAAATCTCAGAAAAATAAATACAAAAAACAATTCCCTTTGCAATTGCAGCCAAAAGAATAAATTACCTAGGAATAAACTTAACCAAGGATGTGAAGGACTTACATGCTGAAAACTATAAGACATTTTTTAAAGAAATTGAAGAAGACACAAAGAAATGGAAAGACATTCCATACTCATGGATTGGAAGAATCAATATAGTTAAAATGGCCATATTACCCAAAGCAATATACAGATTTAATGCAATCCCCATCAAAATCCAAATGGCATTTTTTAAAGCAATAGAACAAAAAATCATCAGATATGTTTGGAACCACAAAAGACCCCGAATAGCCAAAGCAATCTTAAGAAAAAAGACCAATACTAGAGGTATCGCACTCCGTGACTTTAGCTTGTACTACAGGGCTATAATAATCAAAACAGCATGGTATTGGCAGAAAAACAGACACATAGACCAATGGAATAGAATTGAGAACCCAGAAATAAAACCACATAAATATGGACAGATAATTTTTGACAAATAAGCTAAAAACATACAATGGAGGAAAGACAGCCTCTTCAATAAATGGTGCTGGGAGAATTGGATAGCCACATGCAAAAGATTGAAACTGGACTGCTATCTGTCACCATATTCCAAAATTAATTCAAAATGGATCAAAGACTTAAGCATAAGACTTGACACAATAAACTGCATAGAAGAAAACATACATACTAAACTTATGGACCTTGGGTTCAAAGAGCATTTTATGAATTTGACTCCAAAGACAATGGAAGTAAAAGCTAAAATAAACAAATGGGACTATATGAAACTTAAAAGCTTCTGCACAACAAAAGAAACCATTGACAAAATGAAGAGGCAACCGACTGAATGGGAGAAGATTTTTGCAAACAGTGCCTCCAATAAGGGGCTAATATCCAAAATATATAAGGAACTCATGAAGCTCAACTACAAAGAAACAAACAACCCAATCGAAAAATGGGCAGAGGACCTGAAGAGATATTTCTCCAAAGAGGACTTACAAATGGCAAATAGACATATAAAAAAATGCTCAACATCACTAATCATCAGAGAAATGCAAATAAAAACCACAATAAGATATCACCTCACCCCAGTCAGAATGGCTATCATCAACAAGACATATAGTAACAAGTGTTGGAGAGGCTGTGGAGAAAAAGGAACCCTCATACACTGTTGGTGGGAGTGCAGACTGGTGCAGCCGTTATGGAAGGCAGTGTGAAGGTTCCTCAAAAAATTACGAATAGAATTACCATATGACCCAGCAATCCCTCTCCTGGGTATTTACCAAAAACACCTGAAAACATTTACATACATAAAGACACGTGTGCTCCAATGTTCATTGCAGCTTTGTTTACTGTGGCCAAGACTAGAAACAACCAAAATATCATTCGATAGATAAATGGATAAAGAAGTTGTGGTATACATACACAACTGGATGGAATACATATACATACACAACACGAATGGAATACTATTCGGCAGTTAGAAAAGATGATATAGGAACATTTGTGGCAACATGGATGGATCTTGAGAGTATAATGCTAAGCGAAATAAGTCAGACAGAAAAAGCAGAGAACCCTATGATTTCACTGATATATGGTATATAAACCCAAAACAACAAAAGAACAAGACAAACAAATGAGAAACAAAACTCATAGACACAGACAATAGTTCAGTGGTTACCAGAGGGTAAATGGGGTGCAGGGTAGAGAGTGGGTGATGAGGGTAAGGGGGATCAAATATGTGGTGATGGAAGGAGAACTGACTCTGGGTGGTGAACACACAATGGGATTTATAGATGATGTAATACAGAATTGTACACCTGAAATCCATGTAATTTTACTAACAATTGTCACCCCAATAAATTAAAAAAAAAAAAAACTTAACCAAGGATGTGAAAGACCTATATGCTATAAACTATAAGACATTTTTTAAAGAAATTGCAGAAGCCACAAAGAAATGGAAAGACATTCCACGCTCATGGATTAGAAGAATCAACATAGTCAAAACGGTCATATTATCCAAAGCAATATACAGATTTAATGCAATCCCCATCAAAATCCAAATGGCTTTTTTTAAAGCAATAGAACAAAAAATCATCAGATTTGTTTGCAACCACAAAAGACCTCGAATAGCCAAAGCAATCTTAAGTGAATAGAACAATTCTGGAGGTATCACATTCCCTGACTTTAGCTTATACTGCAGGCAACAATAATCAAAACAGCATGGTGTTGGCAGAAAAACAGACACATAGACCAACGGAATAGAATTGAGAACCCAGAAATAAAACCACATAAATGTGGACAGATAATTTTCGACAGACAAGCAAAAAACATACAATGGAGAAAAAACAGCCTCTTCAATAAATGGTGTTGGGAGAATTGGATAGCCACGTGCAATAGAATGAAACTAGACTGTTACCTGTCACCATGTACCACAATTAACTCAAAACGGATCAAAGACCTAAACATAAGAACTGAAACAATAAACTGCATAGAAGAAAACATAGGTACTAAATTTATGGACCTTGGGTTCAAAGAGCATTTTATGAATTTGACTCCAAAAGCAAGGGAAGTAAAGCTAAAATAAATGAATGGGGCTATATCAAACTAAAAAGCTTCTGCACAGCCAAGGAAATCATCGACAAAATAAAGAGGCAACCAACCAAATGGCAGAAGAATTTCCAAATAACACTTCTAATAAGGGGCTAATATCCAATGTATATAAGAAACTCATATAACAACAACAACAAAAATCTAATTAGAAAATGGGCAGAAGACCTGAGGTGACATTTCTCCAAAGAAGACATACAAATGGTCAATAGACATATGAAAAAAAATGTTCAACATCATTGATCATCAGAGAAATGCAAATAAAAACCACAATGAGATACCACCTCACATTAGATAGAATGGCTCTCATCAGCAATACAAATAGTAACAAGTGTTGGAGAAGCTGTGGAGAAAAAGGAACCCTCATGCAAAGCTGGTAGGAATGCAGATTGGTGCAGCCACTATGGAAGGCAGTGTGGAGGTTCCTCAAAAATTTAGGAATAGAATTACCATATGACCCAGCAATCCCTCTCCTGGGTATCTACCAAAAAAATCTGAAAACATTTGTTCGTTAACATATATGTGCTCCAATGTTCATTGCAGTTTTATTTACAGTGGCCAAGACATGGAAACAACCTAAGTGTCCTTTGATAGATGATTGGATAAAGAAGTTGTGGTATATACACAATGGAATAGTATTCTGCCATAAGAAAAGATGAAATATTACCATTTGCAACAACATGGATGGATCTTGAGATTATTATGCCAAGTGAAATAAGTCAGACAGAAAAAGTCAAGAACCATATGATGTCACTGATACGTGGGCTATAAAACTGAAAACAATGAAAGAACAAGACAAACAAATGAAGAAACAAAAACTCAGACAATAGTTTAATGGTTACCAGAGGGTAAGGCGGGGGGAGGGAGGTGGGAGATGGATTAAAGGGGATCCAATATATGGTGATGGAAGGAGAACTGACTCTGGGTGGTGATCACACAATGTGATATATAGATGATGTAATACAGAATTGTTCACCTGAAATCTATGTAATTTTACTAACAATTGTTACCCCAGTAAACTTTAATGAAAGAAAAAAAAGTACAAACTGGTAGTTATGAAATAGTCATGGGGATGTAAAGTAAAGCACAGAGAATATAGTCAATATGGTAATAACTATATGTACTGCCAGGTGAGTACTAGTCAGGGGAATCATTTCTTTAAATTATATAAATATCTCACAACTATGCTGTACACCTAAAATATATATAAAGTAATATCAAATGTCAACTGCAATTGAAATTTTTTTAAATGGGGGAAAAGGTGAAGGGGAATAAGAGGTGCAAATTTCCAGGTAACAACTAACTCATGGGGATGTAATGTGCAGTCAATAATACTATGACAGTGTGGTACAGTGTCAGATGGTTGCTAGACTTATTGTGGTGATCACTTCTTTAGGTATATAAATGTTGAATAACTATGGTGTACACCTGAGTTTCATATAAAATTGTATGTTACCTATATTTTAATAAAAATCTTAAAATAAAAAGAAGCTATGAAAGGAAAGCAGCCCTACCAGACATGTAAATACATTATAAATCCTCCATAATTAAAACAGTGTTGTGCTGGTTTACACATTTTCAAACATACCAGTGGAATAGAATGTAAAGTCCAGAAATAGACCCAAGTAGACATGGAAATTTAATATATGCTAGAAATAGCATCTCACATCACTGGAATAAGATGGACTTTTTCATAAATGGTGCTGGGTCAACTGTTAGTCATTTAGAAAATGATAAAAATAGATCCAAACTCCACACCATACACAAGAATAAATCCAATAAATGAGTCAGGGAATTAAATGTAAAAACATGAAAGGTGATCACTTTATAAGGTACATAACTATCTAATCAGTATGTTGTACATATGAAACTAATATAATATTGTACATCAACTGTAATTGAAAAATAAATTTAAAAACATTTCTTAAAAGTGGAAGGTAAAATCTAAAACAAACCAAAAAACCCTGAAACCACACAAATATTGGAAGTAAACATTCAAAAACGTCTTTGTAACTATGATGTAAAATCCAAATGCAATAAAGTAAAAGATTTATTTTGAAAGAAATAGTATTAACTTTTCTCAAATGTTTTTGTTCTAGCTGTAGCTTTCATAGTATCTCCTAGCTGATATAGTACTTTTTAAATACAGCTGTGTTTCTGACATCCAGTATTTATAGAATACCAACAAATAAAATTTCACTGATTAAAGAAAAGTCATGGGATGTAAAGTAAAGCATAGGGAATATAGTCAATAATATGGTAATAAATATGTATCACGCCAGTCTAGTACTAGCCAAGAGGATCACTTCTTAAATTATACAAATGTTTAACCACTATGCTGTACACCTGAAATTAATATAAAATAATATTGAATGTCAACTGTAATTAAAAATTAAAAAGTTCGGGTAGGTGAAAGGCAATAAGTGGTCCAAATTTCCAGATATAAAACAAATAAGTCATGGGGATATAATGTACAGCATACAGAATATAGAAAAATATTGTGATAATGTGGACGTGGTATGGTGTCAGATGTTTGCTGGACTTACAGTGATCACTTCCTTAGGTACATAAATGTTGAATAATTATGATGTACACCTGAAACTAATATAATACTGTATGTTAGCTGTCTTTTAATAAAAATCTTTAAAAATAAAGAAATGCCACCAAAAGTTTCACTGGTTCATTCACGTATTCATTCAGCACATACATTTTGAGCATAAAGTATGCTTAAGGCCAGCCCATGCCTTCACCTTGAACCCCTCATTAGGTCAACAGTCAGCACATGCTTAGGTCCCCAACCATCCAAATAGCACCGATTTCTTAAAGTGTCAACATCAAACCAAAAAAAAAAATCCCACGGAAATCACTTAGAATTATAAGACAAAGTTGAACCTCTATAGGTTGAATGTCTTATCAGATATGCTGCCTGATTCTCTTTAGACTGGCAATTTAAGAGTCATTAGGGTAACCTTCCCTTGATGTCTTTCAAAATCTTGGTGCATGGATCAGGATTTATATTTTATGGCTATTTACACAAATATACAAACATCTCTTTAAAAGGTGTACAAAATTATTGTCTTGACCCAGATAAGTTTAAAATCTGTTGTTCTTAAATTCCCCTATCATTCATTGGAAATGTTGAAATCAGTGTCCTGACGGCTAGTGGAAAGCCATGGAGGGAAGAGTAAATGCAGGTGATAACATTCAGAATGACAGAAGGCCTCACGAATTTGTTCATTCAGTAAACACCTTTTTTTTCCTTCTCCTGTGCCTGATTCTGTGCTATGTACTGGGGCTAAAAAGAGAGACATATCTAAAGAAAAAAAAATAACCGCAAGTTAAATTCCCACCTCAACCCGCTCATGCTCTCTTAGATCAAGGTGACATGTAAATACTTAATATGCGATGGATAGGTACATGAGAAACATGTGAACAGAATACTGCAAAACAGACACATTGCAAAATTAGTCTGAAAGCAGAAGAAAAGGAGTCAGAAAGTTTCACAAAGTAGGTGACAACTGAGCCAAATCTTGTCAGATGGTTGGAGCTTTCTGGGTGGACAAGAATGAAAAGGACATTCAAACAATGAGATAGCACAATGCATTTGGAGAACAAGATGTGGCTAGAATAAAGATGTGACAAGAGATCAGACTGAAAAGGTAAGCAGAGGTTAGATCACAAAGAGCTTTGAATTCAGTTCCTAAAGATAAATTTGCATTTTAGTCTATGGAATCACATGATCAATTTTAGTATGGAGCTAGAGTATAAAATCAGGAGTCTGATTTGCGGGTTGAATTTAAAAATGGAATACACTATATAGATAGAGCTTGTTAGAGAAGAGAAGCTGAAAAACTAAGCCTTTTGAGCACCATTTAAGAAGCAGAGAGAGAAATGAGTCCACAGAGGACTTTTTAAATTAGCAGCCAGAGGAAAGCCAAAAATGAAGAAGACACAAAAGAAGTTTGAGAAGGATGTCTCTAACTATGCAGCAAAGAGGTCAAGTAAGATAGAGAATAAGAGCTCAATGGATTCGGCAAACAGATGGTCCCTGGTTGAATAAGAGGGAAGTCAGATTGCAGGAGGCTTAGGGGTAAATGGGAGATGAGGGCATGAAGCTGGCCATGCTTCATGAAGAACATAAAGCTAGAGGGGTACAGAGGGTCATGAGGTTTGTTTTAAGATTAACGGCACTTAAGCACAGCATTAGAGCAGAGGAAGAGGTTCAAAATACAGGAGACTTAAAAGAGATCACTGCAGGGTGGGAGTGGCAAAGGCAGTGAGAGCACACAGAATCCATAACACTGGTAGAGGAACTAATCTTGGGCTCTGAGAAAAAGGCTAGAAGAGAAGTACGGGTGCAGATTAAAACTATTCTGAAAATTTAGTGGTAGAAAGGTGTTCACACATCCTAGCTCTGATGAAGAGAAAGGTCTGGAGTAGGAGGCGTGAGGAAAGTCAAAAAAGTTGGGACAGCTTAGTATAGAGAGTAGGAAAGGAGCTGAACACAGGCACCTAGAAGGGTCACCTGGTGGTTTGTGAGTCTGCTAGGACTGGAGGTTCTAATTTTTTATAATGACATGTATCCACAATGTTCTGGGTTTCTACTGAGGTTCAGTAGCCCAAGAATAAAATCAGAGAAGACTCTCTGTTGGGTTGGTCCAAGATTGAACCAACCAATCTTGCATGGCAGATGGGCAAGAGAGTTGACAGTACTGGCCAGAGAAATTTAAAGAAATGCAAGTGGACAAGAAAAGAAAATTAATCCCTCAGAGATATGTTACTGAGAAGACAAAGAGAAATGTAAAGGAACTGGAATTCTTCACAACTTCAAGAACAGAAGATGATGGAACTTAGAAAGTAAGATAACTGAAAGGACAAAAAGCAATGGTCCAAAAGCAGGTGAGTTTCCAGGTGTGGCCAGATCCAAGGTGTTCCCATGAGAGTGAGTTCCAGAAGTAGAGTGGTACAGACAATGGAATTTTTTTAATATTATTTTATTGATGCATAATTGACCAATATAACATTATACTAGCTTCAGGTATACAACATAATGATTCAATATTTGTATCTGTTGCAAAACAATCACCACAGTGAGTCTAGTTAACATCTGTTACCATATATAGCAACCAATTTTTTTCTTGTAATGAGGACTTTTAAGATTTGTCTTAGCAATTCACATGTATGCAATGCAGTTTTATTAACTATAGTTATCATGCAGTACATTACATATCCATGACTTTTTTATTTATAACCGGAAGGCTGTACTGTTTGACTCCTTCAACAACGTCACTCCCCACCTCTGCTTTTTTCTTTTAACAGTCCCCACATAAGTGAGATCATATGGTATTTGTCTTTCTCTATGAGACAATGGAATTGCAATAAAAGAACCCCAGGTTAGGATACTGACTGTAAGTTTTCCAGGGCTTTATTATAGGCCAGCCATAACAACTCTCTGCAGTAGAAACTATTATGATCATCCTCATTTTACAGATGAGGAAACTGTGATACAGAAAGTTTATGCGACATGCCACATCACACAGCTATCCTAACAGGAGCCGAAATTCAAACCCAGGCAGTGTGGCTCCAGTCCTTACTCCCAACATTTTACTATACTGTTTCCCCTAGAATGACAGCAGTTGCCTCAGGGAGCCATGGGTGGCATGGCTCAAATCAGGAGATTTTTTTCTGTAGAAAGAGTGGAAGCTGAATGGTCATGTAAAATGCTGAATGTTCTACCTAATATCAGCAGCACCAATTCCTGCATTTACTGAGCTTCCACTATGTGCCAGTTTGTGCTATTTTAAAACAATTGATCCTAGCACAGCAGCTGTAGAGAATTTTATTTCTTTTATATTCCTTCCCTGAAATTTGCACAGAAGGTTTTGTTATAAAAACAAAACTAAAATAATATCCTGGTATTCAGCCTGGTGGGTAGTAGAATCTTAAGTTAATGGGTTCTATAAAAATCCACAGTTTAGCAGCCAAATGTATTCATCTGAGAAATAATAATTCACAGTAGAGTCAAATGGTGCTGCACACAAAGGAATAACCAGCTGTTGTGGTAATCGTTGACTTCACAGCCTACCTGTGACAAAACTGAGAAGTTCCACCCAACACGGGTCACCATGGCCAGCCTAGAATTACTCATATTACAATATCTTATAACACCCTAAAGAAAACATCTAAAGAGGTCAGACTCTTTTTTTTTTACTATAGTTTATTGGGGTGACAATTGTTAGTAAAGTTACATAGGTTTCAGGCAGACTCATTTTTTAAACCAAATTTGAAATATCTTCTAGAAGAACATTCAGCTACATCATGTTGACTTTGTCCATCCATTTGTCAATTTACTGAAAATTATACCAAGAATTGTGGCTTAAATGGCAACACTGCATAAATTTTCTAGTATCCAAGTTACTGGTGGAAGTAAGGATATCAATATAATGTCATGACATATTTTATTCAATATTTGTAGTAATAAACTTCAGAATGAACTATGACATACCACAATTTTTCTGTGTTAATGGAGGATTGAGGTTACCTGTGTTTCAATTTTATAGCCTCCTTTTAACAAGTTACAATTTTATCAGTCTTCCCCAAAAAGTCTTTATACAAAATATGTTGCTTCCTCACACCCTCCATTAAGGAATAGATTTTTTTAAATTAACCTGGTTTTCACTATTGTCATTGTTTTTATTTGGGGACTTCTCAGATTTTTAAATGGTCATTGTGAATGCATAAGAGGACCATGAACCAGGTGTCACTATTCACCACCCTCTGGTTTATTTGGGAAAGAGAGCTCAGTGCCACACTTCACTGCCTATCTGGGTCACCATCACTTTCCCCAAGGACTGACATTTGCCTCATACCTGACTACCATATCACGTGGAACTCCTGGACCCATCCCTCTTCATATAACATCAACAGAGGGGTGAACATGAGGTTTGCTGCACATCCTGAAGTGTACTTTTCTTCCCACAGAGTACCAGACAAGGCTCCACAGAAACATCAGACTTTCCTGGAGTGACATCAGCAACAGCAACACAAGATGTCCCTTCCCTACAATTTGGCATCAACCCACCAGCAAAACTGCCTGTGTAGGAGCTGTGGGATTTGGCACCTTATGCCAAAGGACCTGGGAGGAGTCTTGTTCTGGGAGGAGTCGTGCATCAGGTCACAGGCACACAGACCTCGGTCCTGGCTGTGGGCCCTGCAGTGGCCTGTGAATTGACTGGCTCCACCCCCTCTCGGCTGCGGTCCAGGAGCCCCTGGAGAAGACCATCTTAGACAATTATCCACAGACATGATAGTTGTGGGGTTTTTTTGACATTCAATATTATTTTATGTTCATTTCAGGTGTACAGTACAGTAGTCAAAAGACAAAGAAGGGCAAATATTGTATGTCTCAGTTATATGTGGAATTTTAAAAAGCCAAACTCATAGAAATAGAGAGTAGAATGGTGGTTGCCATGAGCTGGGGAGTGGGGGACATGGGAGGATGTAGGTCAAAAGGTACAAACTTGCAGTTAGAAGATGAATAAGGTCTGGGGATCTAATGAACAGCATGGTCACTATAATCAATAATCCTGTATTATATACTTGAAAGTTGTTAAGAGAGTTAATCTTAAATGCTATTACCACACACAAAAATAATAATTATGTGAAGGGATGGAGGTTAGCTAACCCCACTATAGTAATCATTTTGCAATCTGTAAGTGAATCAAATAAATAAATAAGAAATATCAGACTTTCCTGATGTCTTGGAGAAGTAAGGAACGTTACATGATAGCAATGCAAGCAATTCAAAGGCAAAGATTAGACATCAGTAAAAGTCCTCTGTCACCCCTGTACCAGGAGTTTCTCACTGGTCACCACTGTCTATTTATTCCCGAGTCCTGACCCACTGCCTAATTTCCCTCCTCCTTCTTGTTCCCCACCTTTCCTCTCTTCTCTACTCTTCTTGGCTTTTCTCCACTCTTAAGCAGTGCAGTCTTTACTTTTTAAAGCATATCAAAATAACTTTCTTCGTTTCCTTTTCCCCATGCAAGCCATGACAACCTACTCCCAACTGCTTACCAAGCTATTTTCCTAAACAAAACACTTTGCTCCAACAGAAGAACTCAAGATTCAGCTATTAGTTACAGAGCTAAAATAATTCTGGATCTTATAGCCAGGAACTCAGTTCCTCTTTTGGATAGAAGTGTCTGTTTAGAAAATTTTGATAATGGAACTGCTTTGTTTTATTTTAGAACATATTGTAGGAGTTGTGTTTTGTAGAACTCTTTTGAATTACGAATTTTAAAAAGGAAGAAAAAAGAAGACAGGAATAAGCTGGCATTTCAGGGTAGTGAATGTTTGGAAAAGGAAACCATGTACTTAAACAATTTCTATGTGCCCCAGTGCCCTTACCCATCACTTGTGGGTATAGAGGGGGTCCTAGCAATGTTTAGACAAGCAGTTTGGTAGCTGAAAATTCCCTACAGAACCTCATTCCGCCCTCATCCCCTAAGCTCTTCAGAAGCACACATACACCTTCCCAAGTTGTTCCCAAGCAGGGCTCCTTGGGAGTCTGCTCAGAGGTGCCTTCACTCCTATGCTATAGTAGGTTGGTGTCTGTGGTCCCAGAGCCACTCAGCTCTGTGCTGCCCACAGTGCACATGCTGTGTCACCAGCTCTGAAATACACTGCTGAGATTTCACTCAAGCCACAGCCCCCGTGACCGGCCCACACCAGCCCACTGCTGTTGTTCTTAGCTGCACCGTGACACTTTCCAAACATCTTCTGTTCCTCGCATTCCATGCTTCCTCCCCATGCTCAACTTCTCCTAAAGTTCTGGAACATGTCCTTCTTCTTGGTGTTGCTCACTTTTACAAGAGTCCCTAAGCAGAGCTGTGTTTCCCAGGCTACTATGACCCTTTTAAGATTTCATGCTCAAAACTTTCTCCTCTTCTGGAGGTCACGTGTGCCACCAGAAGGACCAATCCCTCTGTCATTTCTTCAGGGATGCATCCCAGGGGTCAAATACAGCTGCCACCAGATTGCATATAAAGTTTTATTGAAATACAGTTGCACAAATTCATTTTCATATTGTCAATGGTTGTTTTCCACTACAATGCCAGAGTGGAATAGTTTGATACACAGAGACCTGATAGCCCACAAAGCCTAAAGTATGTACTTATGAACCTTTACAGTAAAAGTTTGTTATCCCCTGCTTGAGATGAAAGAACAGGACAGCATTACCCTTCAGGTGAGCCAGCATAATTGGAGGAGCACCTCCTTTGTACACCCTGGTCAGTGATCCTGTCTGGCAACATAACAAGATAAAAGAATCAAAGAATAAAACACTATTCTAGCACATGACTGGGACACTGCAGACCACTCTGATCATGAAACCTAAGTAGACAAAATGAAAACCTTCAAGGAAATAATAAACCCCAAAATTAGGATCCTGACCATCTCTGGGTGAAGCCCAAAGAACGTGCTCGGAGAGGGGTACAGAGATATCAATAGCTATAAAATAGAGATTCATTTCTTTGCGTGTGCTATGTATCTTCCAGATACACTCCTCTCTTCCACTAACCTTTCTTCAAGCCACAACAGGCCAACAAAGTGGACCGCATCAAAGGGCTCCTCTGCCTCCTGCCTTCCGACTGGGTCTGGCAAATAAGGAGCTCCAGCAAGACTCAGAGACAGGGTATTTATTCTCCCAACTTCCTGAAAACTGAAGGTGACCTTTGACTGAAAGCCGTAGCTCCTAGAAGGAGATCGCCACACAGACCATGCTGTCTACTGTAACTTCTCCCTCCTCTAACTCCTTGCATTACTTATCTATTGCTGCATAACAAGCAGCCCCAAAACTCAACAACTTAATACAACATTTATTATCTCACAGTTTCTGAGTGCCTCTGTCTCAAGGTCTCTCACAAGGCTGTAATCGAGGTGTCAACTGAAACTGGTTTTATCTGAAAGCTCAACCAAGAGAGGATCCACTTCCAACTCACTCTATGGCAATCACAGGTTGCTGGCCTAAGGTGTCTCTCCATTTCTTTTCATGAAGGTCTCCCCACAGCAGTTCAAACCCTGGCAGCTGACTTCTCTCAGAATGAGCGAGTGAGACAACAAGCAAGAGAGAAGCCACCGTCTTTCCGCAATCTAATCTCAAAAGTCACATTCCATTACTTTTAGTATGTTCTATTTATTAGAAGCGAGTGACTAGATTCAGCCCACACTCAAGAGGAAAGGAATACACAAAGGAATGACTATCACACTTATTTGGGAGGTGGAGGTTGGTGGGGGCCATCTTAGACTGTTTATCATATGCCTCCAGGCCTACAGGCAACAACCAGTTGTTACTAGCTATCATGCAGGGTGTCATGCGGGGTCTCAGCTCCCACTCCCCACATAAGAACACAGGATATGGTGAGGCCAAAAAGGAACACCCACGGAGCAATAGATAGGGGAGTCATACTACTATATTCTCGCTGGCGGCTGCGTTGCAGAAACAGGAAACAGGAGCCACACTATCCACAACCTGCCATCTGCTTCTCTGCCAACCAACCAACCCCACTTGCTAGCTGCAATCTGCCATGCTAACTGCAATCCGCTATTGCTAGTTCAGCCACCATCTTCTTGCTAGCCCCCATTTTCTGCTCGCATAGCCATGGAAGTTATATTAGTGGCCAATGGCTCACTGGTTACAGCTGATGACCATCTACTACCTGAGCCAGCACCTTTCTATGTGAGGCCGAGAACCTGGAAACTACTCTCTGGGGCTCTGTCCCCACACTAGCCGTAGGGTTACTGAAACAATCATGCAGGTTTCCCTAAATCCTGGCCAGTGGTCCCTTATTAAGCTCTCCTCAAATCATCTCATTTTCCCAGGACCCGGACTTATACATTATAATTAAACTGTTTTGTATGTCTAAAATATTTCTACTAAACATATTTTTAAATATAAAGGCTGTGCAGGAATGTGATCTTGATCATAAGATGTAAGTAAAATAGACATGTGCTTGTTTATCAAAGTTTTGTCTACAAAACCTTACTTAATAATGGGAATAATGAATTTGGAAATAAATGAAAATCTAATAAATAAAATGAAGTAGCTTTCTTAAATATCATAATCAAAGAATGGCACTACCTAAAAATATAAATGAATTTAAGGCATTACATCAGTCGTAATGTTTCATCAGTTTTCATTTCTGAAATCTCCCAATATTTTGGATATATTCTCTAGTCTTTTGAAATGACATTAAGTTGCCTTCCCACAAAAGTTCCTTAATTCCACTATTAGAACACAGGATTAGCTATTTGGGGGGCTGCCGGTTTACTGTTTAGTACGCATTTCTAGGACCTTCATCTTGTACTAAAGAAGTTTTGTAAAGCAAGGTCAGGGTACTCTAATCTTTCAATTTAATAGCCTATTCAAAATCCTAATTTCATGTGAAATCACTTCAAAAATGCCATTAACATTTATAATAAGGTATAAGCAGAAAGCAGCTGCAAATTAAGCTTGGAAATGAGGGAATCAAAGATTAATGTTAGAAGATTTGGGGGCCACAGAACAGTATTTCAAAGATTCAGGACTGAGACCTCATTCTACCAAACAGCTCAGTGTAAAAGACAATAGTAAAAACAACCTGAGCAAGGCTTTGAATGAGCAAGAAAATGGGGGCACACAGCCAAAAGGAGGAATTGAGAATGAAGTTCAAATCAAAATTTTCAATTATAAGTCATTCTAATCCTTCCTTGGTCTTTACATGAGAAACAGAATTTATTCTGATAGAACCAGGAAAGATACGAAACATAAAATGGGGAACTGAAATAAAAGATAACCTAAAAGCAATAATGAAAATTAATCGTAACATCTGGAAAAATTTATACAACCTGTAGGGGAGCAGAGACATAAATTCCACTGAGACTAATTATCGTATTTTCAACTTTGACTTTATATGAAGTATGAATCTTGAGAGGAAAACAAATGTTCAC
This sequence comes from Rhinolophus hipposideros, assembly GCF_964194185.1. NCBI lineage: Eukaryota > Metazoa > Chordata > Mammalia > Chiroptera > Rhinolophidae > Rhinolophus > Rhinolophus hipposideros. The sequence goes on along the minus strand of NC_138051.1, from coordinate 15,714,379 downwards.
CTTTAATGAAATGACTTTTAGGAAATAATACATTTCTGTCTCAAAGACAGGTTAAAAAAAAATTTCCATTACCAACATCTTTGCTAGTACTCAACATTTTCATCAATCACTGTCTTACTTACTAATCTGAAGTTTAGTATTCATGCTAAAATAACTTACATTTTTATTAAAATGCTTAGTTTCCTACAGAATTATTTTTATCTATTATAGTATTATCTATCATGCTCTGAAAAAGACATGGGAAGCAAGACTTGACATGTTAGCTCAATACTTAAGAACCCAGTGTTTCTTCCCTTCCCTTTTTCTCTCCTCCACCCAAGTATAATTCCCCAAGCCAGAGTGCAGGCAACTCATTCTGGAATGTCTAACCATTAAATTAGAGATACAGACATAATAATCAAAGAATAAGTCTAAAATTGATAACAGATTTTTTTTCTCAATCATTGGATGAGTTACAAATTCTCTAATTGTCTACTGAGCCTTAAAAAAGGGAGGGAGGCAATAACTTTGGAAAAATATTGATGTTTATAAAATATACCCTTTGAAGATTTAAAGTGAAAAGTATATTTTTATATCAAGAAAATTTTTCAAAATGAGTATAATTTTATAACTTGGGGACTGACTTTCAAACTTAATAACTGCTTACACATAAAAATTAATCTATGACATTAAATTCCAAGTATATACTTCAATTAATTTGATTTGCCCATTGCAGTCATCTGAAAAAGATCATTATTTTACAGCAAATTATTCCAAATCTTATGAGCAATGATCTCAAACTATAGTAAATGTCTGTGACCATTGAAGTAAAATTCCCTAAGGAAGCAATGATGCCTCACCACTCTGTTTATTAGCAGGTTAGAAGTGAGCAAATATCATCAGTACTAATCAGTACTAATAAATCACCTCAGATCATTATGTTGAAAGGGATGTGGTGATAATATTAATGTCATAACTGTGTCACTTACTCCATCTGTAATAACTCATGGATGCTTCATTACTTCCTTTTCCCCAATTACTCATTGAAAGGGGGGCATCATCTACCTTGTTATAAAAAAAAAATGGGTCACAAATAAATGAAAGTTAAAGACTTATAATGGGAACAAAAACTCTTCTGTGAATGCAGTGTTGACTTTCACTTGATAAAAAAAAATGCAATATGATTTTTACCTGAAAAGAAACTTTGCCTTTGGCATAATACATTTGAATTACACTGAGCTTGTCTCTTAGAGTTCAGAGTTTCTCATTACCTAGAGAGAGAGAGAGACAAATGAACTACTAGAATAATAAGATGATATATTTGGAAGGAAATGCTAGCACATTTGACTTAATCAAAAGATTATAAAATGGCATTATCAGATCTTTCAGACAAGAAATGACTTGTTTGAAATTAGATATCAAACACAAATTACGCAATAGAATTCCATTATAACTACATAATTTTTTAAAATATCCATTCTTTCACTCAACAAATATTGGCTCAGCAAATATTTATGAAGCCCTACCATGTGCTAGACACTGTACCAGGCACTGGGAATACATAGACAGATAGAATGGAGTCTCTGCCCTCATGATTCTTAGAGTCTAAAGAAACAGGTAAATGACAGATTCTGCAATCCTGAGAAATAAGCACTCTAATAAAGGCATACATTCCAAGGTAGTCTCGAATTACTATTATGATAAAGATGTTGTTTTAGTCCATACATGCTTCTGTAACAAACTACTACAGCTTATAAACAACAGAAATTTATTGCTCAACATCCTGGAGGCTGGAAATCAGAAGTCAAGATGCCAGCATGGTCGGTGAGAGCCCTCTCCTGGGTTGCAGGCTTCTAGTTGTATTTCACAACTGGAAGAGTCGAGGAGCTCTCTGGGTCACTTTTATAAGAGCACTAATCTCATTCATGAGGGCTCCATCCTCATGACCTAATCACCTCCCAAAGGTACCACCTACTAATAATACCACCATTGGAGGTTAGAATTTCAACATAAGAACTGAGGGGAGGACACAAACATTCAGACCTTAGCAGGTGTGCTGCAGTCTTTTTTTTTTAACTTTTCCTTAAATGCTCTATTGAATAATGATCTCATCTTGGAGATGAGGAAAGAAAAGTGTCAGTCTATGTTTTGGAAATTTTCTCACCATATACTATTTTTTTTGAGAGGTTTATTGTTTTGTTTTTTGTGTTGTGAGGGAGGGGGGAATATTGGGGAACAGTGTGTTTCTCCAGGGCCCATCAGCTCCAAATCATTGTCCTTTAATCTGGTTGTGGAGGATGCTACTTAGCTCCAAGCCCAGTTGCCATTTTTACTCTTTAGTTGCAGGGGGCGCAGCCCACCATCCTATGCGGGAATTGAACCAGCAACCTTGTTGTTGAGAGCTCGCGCTCTAACCAACTCAGCCATCCAGCTGCCCTCTCACCATATACTATTAATACCACTTGTTTTGAGAAAGAAATAAAAAATATGTTGATGTTCTGTGAATCTGATAACATTGAACTGGTGAGCAAGAGCTGACAAAAACTAAAGTTTTGATTACTAAACTCTTTCTCCTTGAGCAATTAGCCTCCTTATTCTGTGCCTTAATGAGAAATGAATAGATAAGAGATAAGCCCACCCCATTCTACCCCACAGCTAAGATATAAAGGCCTTCAGGTCAGAAGGACCAGTCAAGGAGTATGTACATGGAGGAGGGGGATGGGGAACTCTATGCAGAAGGATAAATCCTGATCAGAGAGATATTAAGCCTCTCCCATGTAAATAATTTCTAATCCTCTCTTCTCTAACTCCTAAACTGGAATTTGGAGAGGGAGGAGAAAGCGGTTACACAGCCAAGTCTGCCTCCTCTCAGATGCTTTTGTCCTGTGACAGATAAAATACTCTGGTGGACCCTCAAAGTTCATGGTCCTGATCAGGACAGGCAAACAGGACGTGGGTCTCTTCATACCACCAACTACAAAGTGTGATCACAAAATACAGTGGATGTTTTAAATTTAAAAAAATTTATTACAATAAAAGACACATAGACATTGATCCCCCTCAAAATATTCCCCCTCACATTGAACACAGTTATCCCATCATTCTTGCTACTTTCTGGAAGTCCTCTTTCATGTCTTTACTTCATTTTCCATCATGACAACACGTGTTGTCACACATTACTTCTGGTACATGGCAATTTCTGTCAAATAAAAACATTACAGTGTGTCCTCAACCACCTTATTCACTGTATCTGACACCATGTGACTTCTGGCTCTTCCCCAAAGTCAAAATGATCACAAAAGGAAACCGTCTGGAATCAATTCAGGACATCGAGGCAGCCATGACAGCCCAACTAAAGACACTCATGAAAGGGGACTGCCAGAACTGCTTCAGAAAGTGGCAAGGACAATGGCATAAGTGTTTTTGAAGCTAGGGTGAGTATTTTGAGGGGGAAATCAATGTCAATGTGTCTTTTACTGTAGTGTTGAATGACTGAATAAGTGAAAGGTTCCCTGAGGGATTCATACTAAAGACAAATATTGGCTTCTGGTTTCCTTTTTTTATATTTAAGCATTAGTATATAAAATGAATAAAGTAAAACCCCACTCTTTACAGCAGAGATGGGCAAGATAGAATAACTTCTAACCCAACTACTGTGTTTCCCCGAAAATAAGACCTAACCAGAAAATAAGCCCTAGCATGACTTTTCAGGATGACATCCCCTGAACATAAGCCCTAATGCGTCTTTTGAAGCTAAGCTTAATACAAGACCCAGTCTTATTTTAGGGGAAACACGGTAGCCATTCTACCATGGAGTGACCCTAGGGTGGCTGTGGACTTCTCCAGGCGATGAGAACCATTCAGCATCTATCAGGTTGTAGATCCCACAAATGGCATAAACTTTCCATAAGGTTTAGTGAAAAAGGAGAGAAGAACTGATGATCTTCTCTTTGCTGTGGATGTGTTGTAACATATGGATAAGTCCATTCATACTGTTCTAAATAATCATTTCCTGGCTTATTTTGATGGATGGATACAAAATCATTAGGACTACAGCCAGAATGTGGCCAACATGGAAAAATAATAAACTCCTACTCCACTGGTCTCAATTTTTCACTTTTTCCCTAAGAACCCTGGTGAATTATGAAATTCCAATGTTCCCACCCTTCATTGCAAAGGCAATCTGATCAGGGTGTGTTATTCAGCTTTGTATCTCCTCCCCTAACTTCTAACCCCAATCCAATCTCAGGACCTAGGACAGTTTCTAGGACACAGTAAATCTCATAAATGTTTGTCTGGTGACTGGCAATTCTTCATAACTAAATATGTTACAGGGGGGAAAATACATATTCATAGAAATCCTTATACATTTGAAAACCTCAAGAGGCCAGGGAATGAGAATTCAGGTGGAGTCTACACTGATAAACCTCAGTAAAAAAAAGAAAAATCTCATTATCTGAAAGTAATTGCTTAAATATGTTGCAAATGTATTTTTGTTATTTCTATAGAGTTTCCTGATAATTTTACTCCATAACATTTTAATTGAAGAAAATCTGTCTAAATCATTGAAATTCAACTGTGCACTTACTCAAAGATATTTATATAGTTGTTTGTTTCTCCAATAGGAATAACTAGTTCACTGCACGCAGAATTGAATTCTTTTGACGGTATTTTAATTCCTACATGTATCTAAAAGGTAGAATTATCTGGCATTTCATTGGCACTTTATTGAATTTGTTTTATTCTGTCTAGGCACATTATAGATATCAAGTTTTTCTTGCTACACTATAAATATCATTCATATACACCGAGATTAAGAAATTGGGTTAACCACAGTTCACCTTCTTTTCTTCAAAAGTGATGCCTTTCAAATACTGGAACAAAAAACCTACATTTCAGCTTATTATTCAGCATGTCTTCTAGTTGTTTCCATTCTGAATTCTGTATTACAAGTAAATCAATTCTAATTTTCTCAAAACTAAAATTACTCAAGAAAAATTTCAGTGATAGCAAACATTGATCCAGCATGAAAACTGAAATAATTTAAAATTCATTACTTGGTCTGTTCCTTCACCCATTCAATATAAGAAATAAAAATAACTGTTCATGCTCTCCCAAATTCTATGCCAGTGTAATTGAGTTGCTTCATCATTCTTTTACACCAAAGTCTCCTTTTTTAAACACAGTTATGCAAGACAGGAATAGCCTCTCAAAAAAACATAATTATGTTAAATACCTAATTAATAACTGTGTAATTCAAACTCTCCAACTTTTAGTTATTATTGATTTGGTGAAACACGAAGAATTTTCTATGTTAAGTGGAATAATCCAAAATTTTCAACATAGCTTAAAGCTTCTTTTATAGATGATACTTTGAACCCATCTGTTATAATCATATTGGGGGAGTCCTCAAAATTTGTTAAATTTATCATAATGTTTGGTTCTCAATTTTTAATACTGATAACTTGCAGATATGTTATATAATATGTATGCTTGTGCACATATTAAATATCTCTTTGACATATATGGGGTAATGATTATAACCCCATTTTATTGATGGGAAAAGTGAAAGACCAATGAGTTGTGAAAATTAGTGTGAAATAAAAGAAATAGGATCTGGACTTCTCAATTCCTTATCAAGTCCATCTCTTCTGATTATTAACTTTTAAAGCATCAGATCCCTAAATGATTCATGTTAATACATCTTCAAAACCAAAATTTGTCTCAGCTATCACAGTAACTTGAAGTTCCAAGATGTTAGTAATTTTCGTCTATTCACATTGGTTCCATTTCTTTAGAGATCAAGTTTAGAGGACTGCACATTCAAATCATTTAAAAGCACACATTGATGCTGCTGATCAACACAGAGGAAAAAGAAATTACAGGTGTAGTGATGAACGAAGACGGTGAATACAGATTGGAAAATATTGAGTGTGGGACCCAGAGAGAGATAGTCAGGTAGAGTTACTCAGCAGGCAACTCTATCATCTCTATCAACTCTATCAACTCTATCATAATTAACTGGTGCATGACTCTTATTATGCAGATATAAAGGCATTTGGGACACAAAATCAAATCCAAATAGGAAAACAAAGGATATTTGTAAGTATTTTTCAGAGTCCAGTTTAGGCATAGAAACCATACTAGTTATTTCTAATAGAAGGAATTTAATATAGATAATGGTTAACTATATATTGAATAGCTGAAAAGATAGAGAATGCTAATTTTATCACAGAGGTAACAACGGTAGGAAGCCACACTGCCCCCAGAGTTGGGGAAAAAAATGGAAGAGGTTGGGATCATTAAAATTTAGAAGCTTGGAGAAGGGGCCTGGTGTACCCGGAACCCAGACCTCTGAAAACGGTCCTCTTCTTGCCTGATGCTGGTCTCTCTGAGGGAGTTGGATGAGGCTGCCAGTGTTAGAAAAACTGGATTTAACCGCTGCTATTGGACTCAACTATGCTGCCAGGGTGAGGCAGTTTGACTGACAAAATTAGGAAGCTTGCATGAACCCAGCCAAGTCCCTTCTACTTGCACCAGCTGTGCAGTTTCCCTGGCGCCCCCTGCTGGCAGAGCCCACGATGGAGACTGCTGACCAAACAGAAATGTGATTTAGTCCCAGCCTCAGCACCACAGAATAAGGAACAGAACAATGAGAAGGTTGAAGCTGAGAGGGACAATAGTTTAATAATGGTTTATTCCAGCTGGGAGGAAGAAGAACATTTTGAGAGATGAAGTTGAATTGAGTCATAGATGCCACCGTTTACTGAATAATTACTATGTGCCAAAGCATGGCATTCAGCACTTTAAATCCATTAGCTCATTTAACTTAATCCTCAAACAACCATTTGAAGTAGATATTATTTCCAGTTTTCATGTAAATAAACTGAGGTTCAGGAAGTTCCAGTGAATTGACCACAGCTCTGTAAGTTAGTAATTGTGCTGGCCTAAACACTCATTTCCCTTTATAACACGAAGTAGTAGTTTTCAAACTGTAGTCTGTAGAAACCTCAAGCTGCAAGAGGTTACCTGAGGGGCCACAGTGCAGATGACAAGCTGAGCTCCCACCCCTGCTTCAAACTGCAGCAGTTCTACTGTTCCCTATTTCATCAATGAAGGGGATGCAGAGGGAATGTGGAAAGCCATGTAAGATTTCACCTGGAAAAAAAGTTTGATGCTGAAAAGCCTGAAAACCTCTTCCTTAAAAGCAGATTAGTATCTTTTTTCACCCTATACAGCTGCTCCTCAACAACTACTGACTGCTTAGACTACCATCTCTTTTCTCATGTTCTAGTTTGACTCCCAGATTAAAGGCCAGAATTGTTTTCTCAGTATCCTACTGGTACCATCTAATTGCTCCTTTTTCAAATTGATGGCTCTTACTAAGAAAAGATGCCTTTAATTAACCGTAGAATTTGACGGATTCAGTAGTGCTCTTGGCTCTCTGCAGTCTATCTCCCCACTCAAGACAGAGGCCCAGAAGGAGCCTTCTCTCCTGGCCAGCTCCAAAATCACCCGCTCATTACCTCTCCTAAATGACATCTAATATCTTCATTTTATAACTGAGCTTCCTGCTAAATCTCTATGGCTTACCGAAGAACAGAAACTATTTTTCCTCTCTAGACAATCTAAAATCACGATACATATGTAACAACTTTTAAATGAAGCTCCATCTGGAAGTTCTAGCTACAGCAATCAAACAAGAAAAAGAAATAAAAAGCATCCAAATTGGAAAGGAGGAAGTAAAAGTGTCATTATATGTAGATTATATCATACTATATAGAGAGAACCCCAAAGACTTCATTAAAAAACTATTAGAACTGAAAAAATGAATTTAGTAAAGTAGCAGGATACAAAATTAATATTCAGAAATTGGTTGTATTTGTATACACCAATAATAAGCTATCAGAAGGAGAAATTAAGAAAACAGTCCCTTTTACAATTGCTTCAAAAATTATAAAACACTTAGGAATAAATTTAACCAAAGTAAAAGACCTGTGCTCAGAAAATTATAAGACACTGAAGAGAGAAATTAAAGAACATACAAAAAATGGAAACACATACCATGCTCATGCATAGAAAGAATTAATATAGTTAGGTAGTCAGTACTACCTAAGGCAATACATAGATTGAGTGCAATTCCTATCAAACTGCAATGACATTTTTCACAGAAATAGAACATATAATCCTAAAATTTATATGGAATCATAAAGGACCCCAAATAGCCATGGCAATTTTGAGAAATAAGAACAAAGTGGAAGGTACAGTGTTTCCCCGAAAATAAGACCTAGCCAGACCATCAGCTCTAATGCGTCTTTTGGAGCAAAAATTAATATAAGAGCCGGTATTATATTATATTATATTATATTATATTATATTATATTATATTATACCTGATCTTATATTACATAAGACCCTGTCTTACATTATAGTAAAATAAGACCTGGTCTTATATAATTTTTGCTCCAAAAGACGCATTAGAGCTGATGGTCTGGCTAGGTCTTATTTTCGGGGAAACAGGGTATAACGATACCTGACATCAAATCATACTACAAGGCTCTAGTAATCAAAGCAGTATGGTACTGGCATAAAAACAGACACATAGATCAATGGAACAGAATAGAGAGTCCAGAAATAATTCCATACCTATATGGTCATTTAATCTATGACAATGGAAGCAAGAATTTACATCAGGGTAAAGACAGTTTATTTAATAAATGGTGCTGGGAAATCTGGACAGACACACGCAAAAAAATTAGGCTGGACCACCTCCTTACGCCATATACAAGAATAAATTCAAAATGGATCAAAGACTTAAACGTAAGAGCTGAAACCATAAAACTCCTAGAAGAAAATATTGGACATAAATTTGCAGACAATATCCTTAGTAATATTTTTACTGATGTATCCCCTTGGCCAAGGGAGGTAAGAGAAAAAAATAAACATATGGGATAACATCAAACTAAAAAGGTTTTTCACAGCAAAGAAAACCATCAATAAAATAAAAAGGAAACGTACTGAATGGGAGAAGATATTTCTCAATGATACATCTGATAAGGGGTTAATATCCAAAATTTATTTAAAAAACTCATTCAACTCAACACTAAAAGAGGAAAAAACCCAATTAAAATATGGGCAGAGGACATAAAGAGACATTATTCTAAAGAGGACATACAGATGGCCAACAGACATATGAAAAAATGCTCAACCTCACTAATCGTTAAAGAAATACAAATAAAAACCACAATGAAACACCACCTCACTCCGGTCAGGATGGCTATCTTGAATAAATCAACAAACAAGTGCTGGAGAGGTTGTGGAGAAAAGGGAACCCTCATGCACTGTTGGCAGGATTGCAGATTGGTGCAGCTACTATGGAAATCAGTACAGAGGTATCTCAAAAAATTGGAAATGGAATTATCTTATAACCCAGCAATTCCACTCTTAGGTATCTACCCAGAGAAATCCAAAATGCTAATTCAAAAAACTATATGCCCTCGTATGTTTATTGCAGCACTATTCACAATAGCCAAGACATGGAAACAACCAAAATGCCCATCGGTAGATGACTGAATTAAGAAACTGTGGTACATTTATACAATGAAGTATTACGCAGCCATAAAGAAGAATTAAATCTTACCATTTGCAACAACCTGGATGGACCTAGAGAACATTAGGCTAAGTGAAATAAATCAGATGGAGAGAGATAAATACCATATGATCTCACTTATATGTGGAATCTAAAGAACTGAATAAATGAGCAAACTAAACAGAAGTAGTCTCAGAGATATACAGGAAAAACTGATGGTTGCTAGCTGGGAGTGGGGGTTAGGATGAGAGAAAAGGTGAGGGGATTAGAAACACAAATTGTTAACCACAAGACTGCATAGGGATATGAAAGACAGTTTGGGGAATGTAATCAATAATGTTGTAAAGATTTTATAGGGTACCCGATGGACACTTGTCGTATTAAGGAGTCCACTTCATGGACGGTGTAGATTCCTGACCACTGCAGTGTACACCTGAAGCTGAAGCTGAATAATATTGAATGTCAACTATAACTTAATATATATATAGTCACAGGATATGGAGTACAGCATAGGGACTAGAATCAATGGAATTATAACAGCTATATACAATATCAGAGGGGTAGATTGGGGGAGGAGGTTATCATTTTGTAAGGGGTGTAAACGTCTTTTACATCCTTTTGTATATCTGAAACTAATAAAAAAAAATGAAGCCCCATAAAGAAGTCTACTAAAAATCTGATCAGTCTTCTCATCATCCCCAGACAGACAGGAGAGTCAACCTGCAGTGCAAAGGGAGCCACGCATAAAGCACTCTTTCTTCATTTCACAGGAGAACTTGGCATTAAGTCAAATCCAGGCATTAAATGGAGGGTTACTAAGGAGTAGTTGTCCTTGACCTAGAATTTATAAATCTTTGCATTTATAAAAATTTCATTTCAACTGAGTCTAGTGTTTTAGCCATTATGTGAAAACTATATATGATTATCCTTTGGAAATGAGGTCGGGTATAAAGATTATAAAATTTGGGTCACACTGATAATTAGTTATTAATACGGACATAAAAAAAATCTTTGTGCATCATAAGCTTTGTCAAACAGTTTCTGCAAGTATATCAAAAAGCCACAATATAACATTGGGTAAGAATGCAAATTAATTTTAAGCCATGCGGAGCGATTAAGAATTAAAATGAACGTGCCATGGAGAATTAAGAGCAATTAAAACACTTATGGCTTTTTAATCTGTACAAACTAGAACATTTTATCTTCATAAAGCAACTAGTCTTCATAATATTTAAATGCTCACATAAAAATTAGACAGAATACGTTAAGTCAAAAGAAAATAATTCCTTAGAGTTACTGTGTGTGGCTTTAGCATTTCCAAAATTCTTTTCCTGATCTGTCATTTGAGCTAGACAACAATCCTTTACCCAGGAGAGATATAGATAAATCCTTTACCCTTTATCTATATCCTCAATTTACAATGCCCAGAGATATTTGGTGATAAGCCCAATATCACACAGAAAGGTAAAGAGAATAGTATCTAGGTCTTCTGACTTCTGTTACATCACGCACAGCATCTGGCAAGGCAAGTGGACATAGCAATGTGCCTGCACCTGCACACTAGCGTAAACACATGCTTGTGTGTAATAAACACTCAGGCTCTCCCTATAGCTTACATCTAAAATAACCAGGAAAATTTAAAATCCTTCCCAAAAAATGACATTCGGAATAGCTTTATTATATGAAACTATAAACTAACATAGTCAAACTAAATTTTGTTATGCAGTTGAGACTTGAACAAAGTGGGGGTTAGGGGTGCAGATTCCCTGGGCAGTCAAAAATCCATGTATAACCTTTGACTCCCCCAAAACTTAACCACTAAGAGCCTATTGTGACCAGAAGCCTTACTGATAATAATTGATTAACACATATTTTATGTGTTCTGTGCATTATACACTATATTCTTACAATAAAACTAAAAGAAAATGTTATTAAGAAACTCATAAGAGAAAATAGGTGTACAGACAGCATTTATTGAAAAAAATCCACATATAAGTGGACCCACACAGTTCAAACCCATTTTGTTCAAGGGTCAACTGTATATTCATTTATCACATTCTGCCAGGTATTACTGTAATTTTATACATCTCAATTTCCTTATTAGACCACGAACTCTTTGAGAGAGAAGGCAATACTTTATATTAAATGCATTGCTTTGCCCTCAGAGAATTTAACAAAATGCCTTACACATAGAATGTATTTAACACATGGGGTGAATTATAATTCAAGCATAACTATGCCACAAATCTTTTAAGAATAAAACAAGTTTAACTTGCCTTTGTATGAGGTAACCAATTCTAGTTAGTGTCAGATCTAAACTCCCAAATCTAGACAATGTTAAAAATGAATTTGTCGGTGGCCAAGACATGGAAACAACCAAAATGTCCTTCGATAGATGAATGGATAAAGAAGTTGTGGTATATATACACAATGGAATACTATTCGGCGTTAAGGAAAGATGATATAGGAACATTTGTGACAACATGGATGGATCTTGAGAGTATAATGCTAAGCCAAATAAGTCAGACAGAATAAGCAGAGAACCCTATGATTTCACTGATATGTGGTATATAAACCAAAAACAAGACAAACAAATGAGAAACAAAAACTCATAGACACAGACAATTGTTTAGTGGTTACCAGAGGGTAAGGGGGTGGGGGGAGGGAGATGAGGGTAAAGGGGATCAAATATATGGTGATGGAAGGAGAACTGACTCTGGGTGGTGAACATACAATGGGATTTATAGATGATGTAATACAGAATTGTACACCTGAAATCTATGTAAATTTACTATCAATTGTCACCCCAATAAATTTAATTTAAAAAAATGAATTTGTGAGATTTAGAAGTGTTTTCATGGGCTTCTGTTTTACCCGTTACTTCTGGAGCTTTTGTTTTGATTGACTCTATAGTGAGAATCCTAAATTAGTGCACATCCAGTTTACTTGACATATATATATGTATATATATATACATATATATATATCGAGCCGCTGATAGATTCTTACTAAAATATACTGTGTGAATGAGCAAAGGATGCCATCAGCAAGTAGCCCAATGATGCCAGAAAAACTCTGAGCTGTGTAGTTCAGACTCCAGGCATTGATTTCCACACGGAGCCAGATTAACAACTGCTCCTTCAGCTGCTTCAAATCTCCCCACTGATCTGAGAAGTGGGCAAGTCACACACCACACCACTCAACCACATTAGCCCACAAAAAAAAGAGCCATTGAGGCCGCAGGAAACTGAGGTCTTAATTTTACAACAAAGTCCCAGGTCAGGACCCATCAGCTTCACTCATCTGACAGCCACTGTAGTAAAGAAACACTCCCTTACTCTAAAAATCTCATTGTTAATTCTACTTCTTCCATTTTCCTATTATGAGATCATAAGCATCTAGAAAATCCGTAGCGAGGCCAAAAATGAATGAATGGATGGATCGATGAATGAATGAATGAGCATTCTACCCAGAAACTAATATGTTGTATATAACATACATCACTGGACTTTAATAATTTAAAATGTTTTCCATATTACATTCTCCAATTACATTCAAACTCTGTAGTTAACAGCTTTTTCACTAATTTGACATTTCATTTAAAGATGAGAAAAAAAGTACCTTGACTTTATTTCTGAGCATGTAGACAGAAAAGCCTTCTCTATTTTTTCAATTCCCTACTGAAAGTTTCAAAAAGTTCTCTGATTTTAATTTATCCTGGATCTTTCCATTTTTTAACCTAATACTAAAAAGTCACGGTAGCCTCCATGCCCCACCTGAAGCCATACCCAGCATTTATGAGCTCTCCTCATAAAATTTGGCTGTGTGTATTTAAGTAACAAACTAGCAAAGAGGTTAACTTAAGGAACTAACAATATCAGTAAATAAATCTTTTTCAAAAGCAAATGTGAACAAATACCGCTTCACTGTACACATTACCTCCTTATCAAAATTATGTCAAGGACAGTTTTAAGAACCATCCCAGACCTTCTCACAGAGTTCAGTTCAAGCCATTTGAACTGTAATGTATAATTCCACGTTTCTGCTGTGCTGCCATCGTGTTCACTTTGTCTCATGTCACATAATATATTTTGAAAGAACCACAGTTTTCAGATATTTTCCTATCAAGCACAGCAAATTAAAATAAACTGAATATAAGGGAGAATGAATGCAAATAATTTTAAAATTTGGGAGACAACAACACATGAGTAATAAAATTACAGTGCTCTCCTGAACATTTACAGACCTGTCCTCAACGCTGGGTTTATCTCTGCTACACTTAATAAAAATTAATTTATTAACAAAGATATAAACCTACCCTACCCCACAGACTTTGCTCCCAAAGGAAACTTAGAAATGCAGGAAAGAGAAGTGTGACTATTAGTTAATATGACAGATGAGAGAGTGACATTCCAGCTAAGCAGAGCTGTGATTGATGTCTGTGAAAACATCCATTCAATGTAAAAATCTTTATAAATTTTAAAATACAAAGTAGAAAATCTGACCAAATCATGGGGTTTTATGAAAGTCCTCATTATTTTTACAAACTCAGAATCTGTTATCTAGTTGGAAGCTAATGGTTCAGCCACGCCTATTAGAGGTAAAATAAGAATAGATACCCCTAAACAAAATACCAGGGGTACCAAAAAAATATGTATACATTTTAAGAGATGCTATTTATTCTCAAGCAGTAGTTCACCATAATCAGAAGTGTCTGGATGCTGATGGAAACCACTTTGAGCACCTCCTGTAATTGCAGCTCGCCATAATCAGATGGCTTGTATTCATCTTTTCTTATTGGTATATATTGAATATTATGATTAATACAGTTTTTTTCCTTTCTTTAATGTGTGTACTTTTTTTTTGGCACCCTCTGTATTTACACTATAATGGGCATCTTCTCTGAAATTGGCTTCTCTGAGCTGATAGCTCTATTTCTATTACACAATAGAGCAAATCATGATTGGTTGGATGAAAGATAGATGTTTAACCCAAATAGCATAATTAGGTTTCTTCAACTGAAAAATTTGGAATTGGAACCAAGTAGCCAATCAGCAACATGCCAATCTGGACACTCTGGAGCTCCTCATAAAATGAGTCAGTGGTAAGGATTGGGGCATGGGGGTGGTTGGAAAACAGACAGGAGGTGGTGGCTTTCCAGTCTTTTCAACTCCTTTTCAGACCCTGCTGCATTCCTTCTCTTGTGATATATTCCTGTCTCCTTATAATAAATTCTCCTGTGTAGTTTAATTCTCCTGGAGTTGACTTCTTATCTGAAACCCAGAGCCTTAACTAATCATACACCTACACATTAAATCAGTTACTCTTGTATTTTTATTTAAACTTCCATAGCTTATCTCCTCACCCAAAGTATAAGCTCTCTGAGAGCAAAAACTATTCTTGATACTCATTGCACACATATACCACACACAATATAGTAACATATTGAACATACAATTGAACATTCAATATGTTACATGAATATATTACTTAAATATATTGAATATAATAAGCTGAATTTAAATATTTGCTCATTCATTATGACTCCATGTTGCCATCCTTTTTTCCTTTCTATTCAAAACTGTTACTGTTTATAATTATGATCCATTGCATGACCTACATACAAATACATATGTTGTTTTTGGAATGTTTCCTCAGTATTTGCAAACACCAGAAATTAACCTCCTCGCTTTGTTTTTCAACTTTTGGATGACAGATTGTGATACGTGCTGTTCCTTATATTACTACTACAACTAGTCTGTGTTAGAATGCAAACTAAGAAAACCAAAGAGCAGCTCTTGGAAGGATAAATACACTGCCCAGAGAGGCAGTGAGACCCCAGGGGGAAAGTTCATGTAACCTGGTCAGAAAGAGTTCCACTAAGTAAATACATGGGAGAAGAGCAGGTGGTTGGAAAGAAAAGGACCAGCTTTAGTGATCTTCCACCTTTCTTGCTTAAAGTGTCTTTTCAGCCTCTCACAATCATCTCTTCTCTAGGAATTGCCTCTCTGAGCTATTTGGGATGGAACCCTGACAGTTCTATTTAACCCCAGATTGACCAGGAACAGCTCTTTGCTTACTTATTTGAGGGTCCTCATATTTATACCTTCCTATCCCTAATAACAAGGGTCAATGTTCTTGTTACTTCACCCTTAGATCAAGCAACAATCTCTTAATTTATCTCATTTCTTTTCAATTTGTCTTCCCTAATGCTACCAGTCCTAAAGTCATGAGTTTCTGCATCACTCCTTTACTCAAAAATCAATACTGCTCTCAGAGGCCAAAACTGATCCCATTTAACCATTTAACCTAATTTCCTACTATGCTTATTCATCCATTCAACACTATGTAGCAATCACCTGCAAGGGCAGGCATTTGCTAAGCACTAGGTACACATTGAGGAAAGCAGACAAGTAAACAGTATACAGTACTGTGATAAGACGTGGTATAATAGAGATATGTAATGGTGCTTAAAAAACCACACAGAAGGCACCCCAAGTCCAGTCGGGATGGGTTTATCAGAAAACTTTTCCTGGAAGAAATGACACCAAAAAGTAACATCTAAAGAACAAGCAGTTATAAGGTGATGGTGAGGAAGAAAGTAGTCCTGGGAGAGAGCAAGGAGTAGGGATATGGATAAAGGGAAGTATTCCAGGCAGAATGAAATATGTGCATGGGCCAGTGAGCAGATGGTATCATTGGAGGTGAAGAAAAGTGGATGAAGATAGGTAGAGTCAATAAGACTTAGTAACAGACTGGATGTGGGAAGTGAGAGAGAGGGAGGTACCAAAAATGACTACCAGATATCTAGCATGAGGAATTGTGTGCACAAGAATGTCTTATAATGAGATGGATAAAAGTGTTTTATAAGCAGATCACAGAGTCTAAAAACGTTTATTCATATGGCTCTTGGGTACAGGTAAGAACATTGTAAAAGTTGAGCTCTTGCAAAGGATGTTTCAACCTGTTTATAGAAGGATATGCACCAAATAGTTAACATTTTCTAAATCAGTGTGGTGGTCTTTTTACTTTTTTATATCTTCTAAATGTTTTGGTATGAGCACAGATTACTTTATAACATGAAAAATATAGGGATTTTTTTTAAAAAATATAGGGATATATAAAAATATTTTAAAACATATATGACATAATAAAGTTTATATAAGCTAGCTAGATGAGGCAAGATTGCAGCAAAATATCAAAATATTTACATTTTTTGAGACCAATATGATCCCTATTTCTTCTTTTAAAAAATAAAAGAATTGAATATTTGTAAAAATACAAATATTTGTAAAAATACAAATGAGGTAGCACCATCTGGTGTTCAGATCAAACTCATCTGGTAGAGTGTGGCGAAGTAGTATTTTAAGGCTCACAATATCTACTCATATGTTTCCTATGGTGTTAACTTCCTCCATGCTGACAAAAGCAGTAAGTAAGGCTGATGATGCCCATAGCCCAGCATAGCTCATCAGTAGTGCTGAGAAACTAAGGCAAAATCATTTCTCAAAAAGATCATCAACTTCATTATTTGAATTTGTTCACTTCCACCCCAGGCTTTCTGACTCATATCAGTCATTTTACCATTAGAGGCATGGATGTATTTTTTTTAATTTATTCATTAGTTTTTGCCTTCATCTCAAAGGGCTTGAGGGTATTATTCTGTCTACCATAGGAGTATTTTGTACTTCACGCTAGTGAATGAAAAACTAGTATTGTATTAATCCACTAATTTCAGGGGGATTGTCTCTTACTAGTTGATGTTACTTTAACTAATGATATCTATAAATCCAACAGTAAACATCTGTCCCTAACTGGATTGCAGTTAGGATACCTTATTGCATTTTGTTACTAAAAATTGTCCTACATATAACATGTAATAATATTCTTAAAGTGTTTACTAGTGATGACAAAGGGCATCATGTTAATAATAGCTAGAAATAGACTAAGAGTAGATCAACATTTTATTTTAGCAAATAGCTTCAACTTTTATCCATCTTAAAACTTCAACCAGAACTTTTAACATCTAAGGGGAAATTCACTAATTTACATCTTACCTTTCTTTGCCTGAATGATTTCTGATAAAAGTGCTGCCAAGAAATGATATGGTACAAAAAGCAAGGACATGCCAAAATACAGGCAAGAACAATAACTACTGGACAAGGATTAAGTAATCATATAAAGGTTTTTTTTTTCTCCCTTTCATGAAATGTAGGCCTGTGGAATTATTACTTTGATTCAAGTCAACTTCAATGTCCATGGATTTCACTTTCTATAAACTTTCTATTGCAGTCATGATTAGCTTATCATCAAATACTGTTTTTTTGAGAAGAAAATTAAAAGACGAGGTTAGGGTCATGTTTCCTCTACACATTCATTACCAGCAAATTTCTTATTACTCTAATGACTGACTGTTCACTGGGAAAAAATGTTAATGTGCTTTCATGTTTTCCAATTTAGAAAAAGAATCAGACTTCAATGGGAATGCATTTTTAACATTTGTTCATGCTTTAGGGAAGATGCTTTAAGGAGAGAAATGTAATGAATATTTTTAATCATACTGATATGGTTTACCCAGACTGTGTGTTTAATTCAATTTTTCAATGACAACAAAATAGAAAAGATGAAGCCCATCTATCAGTTAGGGTTCCTCCCTTCTCAAAATGGCTACCTACTACACATTTAAATACATTTAAATGTTTAAATATATTTAAACATTTAAATGTTTAAATACATTTGTAAGATAAAGTCATTTAGGGCATTAGGAATAAATAAGCCTGCCTAGTTAATTTGCACAACCTTTTTAAATACATTTGTAAGATAAAGTCATTTAGGGCATTAGGAATAAATAAGCCTGCCAGTTAATTTGCACAACCTTTTTTTTTTTCCACATAGAGCTATATGATTATTGACCCTCTTCTGAGAACTCCTGACCTCACCCCTCCAAGCTGTTCTCATCCTCAAAATATAGTTCACTCTATCCCACAAACACATTACCCTCCCCTTCTCCCTAGTTTTGTTCTTATGTACCCTTCAGGTTTTAAATAAATTCTTAATGCCATCAATGAAAATATCACTGCTGAGAAGATTTAAGTCCCACTGTTCTACTCAGACCTTTAACTGCAAAGTAAACAGTCTGCTTTCGATAAGCCTGTCCTCAGATTTAAGCTGAACAGAAATCAAAGAATTAATTTCCGTCACATTTTTCTTTTTCTTGATTTGAATCATATTCTCAGAGATTCCATCTAAATATCTCCTGAGGAGGCTCCAGTTGCCTTACCATCTCCACATCTCCTCTATGCTTTCTGAAGTCGTGTGAGCAAAGCTCAGTGATATCCTAGTAATGCCTTTCTCTTCTCAGTCTACAAGGTAGCAGGTATCAAGGAGAGACAGAGTTGAAAACTATAATAAGGAAAGTAATAAAGGCTTTTACATACAATATGGAATATGTAAATGTTGATTGGTTCTTGAGAAGGGGCAAGTGGATACAGAAAATAAATCATCTGAGAGAAGGGTTTCTCCCCCTACATACATCTACTGCCACCACAAGACATTGGTATAACTTCGCATCTGAAGTCTATCACCTTAATGAAATTTCCAGGGAATGAAATATTTAATCATTATCATTTGTTCTACCATTAAATATGCTTCACAATAGGCATGAGAAGTTATATCACACATCTAAGTTTTCAATTAAAAGAAGAAACTCACATTCTGGAAAATGCAATGGAAGGGTGATGCAATCAACTGGGTGATTTGTGCAAAATTCACCTCCCTCAATTCTAGTAATTTTGAGTAATCCATTCACCTCTGTACCACTTGTGTTGGTTCTCCATAGTATCCATTTCCTGGCCCATTCCATGAAAAGGAAAGGTATCGTGCAACTGTCCTAGACAATAGTTGGAGGCACTGTGAATGCCAGCCAGTGAATCCCTGTAGTTGCACCATCCAGTTCTGCCTGGCTCATACCTCTTTAGAGCCCCTCTAGGCAGGTTCTCTCTGTTGTCTCTGCACCCTGGGATACTGTGACATACGACCTCCAATAATACCTGGCAAAAATTTAAATGTAGCAGTTATAAAGTAGCTCCAATACCTCCTCAACAACTAAAAACTATACCCTTTGGTCACTACATCTGTAAACTTCCCCCTCTCGAGACCCACCCCCAAGGATGTAGGACAGTAGGCTTTATTCTAAGAACTTCAGAATTCTTCACTAAAAGATGTGATTAAGGACTAAAAGTATTACTATCCAAAGTAATTGAAGGGAGTTATGGTCTCATTTAGTTCTATAATGTGAAGCTGTACTCAGTTGGTTATACTGGAAACACAAATTCTGTTATATTCTAAATTCAATTGCACAATTCCACAGCAAAGAATTGGGTAATCCACATAGCTCTTCAATTTTCTTGCTAAGATTCAAAGTTTTGCTTATTTCGGGTTATGAAATATGAGTTCTTTCAGTGAATCAACCTCTAATTTCAAGGAGATTTGAGGAACAACTCTTCAATTAGTCTTTATCATGCTTGCTTAAACCTGGCCAGCCATCTCTCTCCTGCAAGTAAATTAAAGTGAGAGCAGAAAGAATCTGAATGACTGGCCATAACACAGCTGGCTACTTGACAGATAAGTCTTCATAAGACCCATCATTCTAAAGAATGACATAATTTTAGTTCCAAGCACAAAGTGTGCTCAGAAAAAGTTATATGGCAGTGCAAATAGAAGTCAGAGTAATAAGTTGTGTGGGTGAATAGACTACTCAGGTAAATATTTACATCTGATAAGTAATGCAAACTCATTATTTATCATTTATTTTTAATAGGTTTCCTGCCTTGAAAATATTTCTCCCAAGCAGATATTCAGCTTCTCTATAGTTTTAAATTATAACCAATACAAGGCATATTAACTTTTACCACCATTATATATTTTTAAATTATTATTGTAAGCTTCCAGCCACAATTCATAAAACAAGCACTGAAAATCAGGCCTTATAGTTCCAGAGTGTCCGTTTAAAAAGTAATTTTTATTTTCTTTTAGCCATCAGAAAATATTAGGAACAGAAAAAGACACAAAGTAAACATACTGACAAATATTAGTATTGTATGACTCCTAGAAGAAGCTACCATCACGTGCTCCCGGACACCATGCAAAGTACTTTATATGGCTTGCTGAGGCTTGTCTTGGGTGTTCACAAGACAAATAGATCTCCACACCACCCACTAGAATCTTAAAGGTTTATATAGAGACCTTAACTAAGTTCAGTCATGTACGCCATCTCCATGGTCTCAACAACACATTGCTCTCTCAAGGCAGCATCCTTGAAAATGGCTCCCACTGTGGGAATGGAGGACAGAACAGTACATTCCAAGGAGAGGGGAGGGGTTTGGGAAACTTCTGTGCCTGGGTCCAGCTCACAGGTCAGCCAGTCGTCACGTCCTCTCAATAACCTCCTCCAACAGTGTCCCATATTTCCATTTGCTGAATCTGGCTGCCCAAGTGTCAGCACCTCCAGTAACCTTAGAAACAGCCACATGTTGAACACAGCTACCATCAACATGGTCCTGATGACTGCCACCTAGCATACCTACTCCTTTCTGCTTTACACGAAGGAGAAATAAAGTTCTGTGGTATATGGAATGCTATTCTGCCATAAGAAAAGATGAAATAGTGCCATTTGCAACAACATGGATGGATCTTGAGATTATTATGCTAAGCAAAATAAATCAAACAAAAAAGTCGAGAACCATATGATTTCACAGATATGTGATACATAAAACTGAAAACAACAAAGGAGCAAGGCAAACAAATGAAGAAACAAAAACTCATAGACAACAGTTTAGTGGTTACTAGAGGATAAAAAGGGAGGGGTGGTAAATGAGGGTAAAGCGGATCAAATATATGGTGATGGAAAGAGAACTGATGCTGTGTGGTGAACACACATGATATATAGATGATGTGTTACAGAATTGTATATCTGAAACCTATGTAACTTGACTAACAATTGTCACCCCAATAAACTTTAATAAAAAAATAAGAAACTTAAAAAAAGTTATATTGTGTTGTCACTAAGATTTGTGAGTTAACTAATATAATACAAACAATATCAATATGATGAATTCTAATACAAGTGCCAAGAATTTACCATTCAGACCCGAGAAGGACACAGCACAGAGAACGGAAGTTACTTGGATTTGGAGTCACACCAGCATGTCCTGGGTTCAAATTTCTGCTGCAGCACCTCTCAGTTTGTGGCTTTAATTTTCTAGCCTCAGTTTGTTCATCTATGAAATGGCAAAGCCAATGCTGTCTTGAAAAGATATAAAAATTAAACAAGAAAATATGTGCAAAAATCTGGAATAATATTCGGCACACAAAAGATCTATTACCAACTTTTATTATTTTAAAAATAGGCTAATTTTACATTTTAAATAATTATTGAGCTGCAAAATGATTAATTATATGCCTTTTTAATTAAAGTTCATTTTATGCTTTATAATTATTAAACCTGTAAGACAATTTATAATTAGCTGGTTTTTTATCTCACTGTATTTTAATTCAATAATTGGCCTTGCTGATTTTTAAGCTGAGATCAACCTTTTCCTTGAGTTTTCCAATTGGACTAGCACTACTAAATGGAACTAGTTTCTGCTCGCAGTACTCAATACAAGGCCCACCAGGACAAAATCTGAAATCTGATTTTCCTCCTTATTGCTGAGCACATCTCAAACTGATCAGCTCACCAGGCAGAATTAGAAAGTCACTTTCATCTAAAATCAGATAACCATCAAATCACCCTTTACTATTAAAAGCCAGGATGCTCACCACCATCACAAATCCTAAGACTGAGGCATGCTCCCCATACATTCAGGAACTGGCTGACCCTAAAGCACAAATTTGTGGCCCTCTTTCGGACTCAGCTTGCCGTATAACAGGAAATTTGAATCCCAATTTGAAATCACTTTTTTAAAACAGTATTTGTTAAAACAACATTTTAATCAAAATTTTCAATCTTGAATGTGATCAAAATTGAGCTATGTTTTCAAAAGTAAATCTGTTCTCATAAATCTTTTGTCAAACAAAAAACTAAAATTGAAAGCGAACCCTTGATCTTTTACTGATTTGGAATTAATCATTTTGTGCCAGCTTCTAACTTCAATTACAAATCATAAAAACCAACATTTAAAAATACAGCATGGGAAATATAATCAATAATGTCGTGAAGACTATATAAGGTGTCATTTGGGTACTGGACTTATCGGGGGGATCACTTTGCACGTTATATAAATGCCTAACGACTGCCCTGTACACCTGAAACTAATATAGAATAATATTGAAAATCAACTATAATTATACATATGTATGTAAATGTATATAATGTATAGTCACAGGATATAAAGTACAGCATAGGGAATATGGTCAATGGTACTGTAATAGCTATAAATGGTGTCAGAACGATAGTAGATTTGGTCGGGTTATCACTTTGTGAGGGGTGTAAATGTCTAATCATGTTATTTTGCACACTTAAAAAAATTTAAAAGAAAATGAATAAATTACAAAAAGAATATGCACTGATGCCAGTGCCTAGTCTATCCTTCGAAGGAATTTTGGAACTTTTTCTGGAATGGCCATCAAAGCTGTCGTCCTATTACCCTTGATGTCCTGAATGTCACCCAAATGTCTTCTTTTCAATATTTCCTTTATCTTCGGGTAAAGAAAGAAGTCATTGGGGCCAGATCAGGTGAGTAGGGAGGGTGTTCCAATACAGTGATTTGTTTATTGGCTCAAAACTCCCTCACAGACAGTGCTGTGTGAGCTGGTGCATTGTCGTGATGCAAGAGCCATGAATTGTTGGTGAAAAGTTCAGGTCGTCTAACTTTTATTCATAATGAATAATCCCTCTGATATCAAAAAAGTTTAGAAACATCGTTGAAATAAGTTCACGGACTTAATTGTTGGAATTTGTATGAACCTACTGAAGTTGTATGCCAAGATTTCAGGGCATTACGTCTGCAGCTTACTCTTAGGAGGGTCAAGGGGGAAAAAATTGTCCCATTCTTACAACTCTTATGAAGGTTTAAAATTCATTCAAAATTTTTTTAATTAACCTTTATTTAAATATCTATTTTATCCTAAAATCAAATAGAAAGTAATGTAATTTTTAATTGATTTGTTGAAAAACCTTACTCTATCGATTTAAGTAAACAGTGTATATTTTTTACTGAATACTTCTAGATCATTCATTTAGATGCATCACATTTAGAGTATATTAAAGATACTGCAATCTTTAATATTCCGTTCTAAAATAACATGGTTTTAACTTCACATTACTACGTTATCATATAACTTTCAAAAATGACGGAATGAAATAATGAGATTTTATATTAGCATGAAAGGATTTTGAGTGTCAAAAGGGTTCACAAATGCCCAAGTTTCACTGTGTTCAAATGGGTCAGCTACAAGATGGGGAAAAAGCAGTTGGCAGTGTCTCAGCTCCAAAAGACAAACTTGTATCTCTCAGAGCAGAGTCCACAGGGTGAATTTGGAGCCAGGAGACCATAGCTTCACAACTGGTATAGTTGGAAGTCACAATTTGGAGTCTCCCAATGGACACAATTGTGAATGAGTTGAGTGGGCAGATGGTTATATCGGTCCAGGGTTGCAAGTTCGATAGGCAGATGCAACAGAAAACAAAGGATATGGTTGTTGAAAATCATTTAAACTATTCACTGGACAGGGTACGTCCTAGATAGATTTTTTTTTTTTTAATGGAGAGAAGCCAGGTGAGGGATGATAGACCAACCAAGGAAAAAAATGGAAGGACAAGAGCAGAAATATTGGGAATGAAATGTTGGAGGGAGGAAATTTTGTGGTTGTTTATGCATAATGGAATTCTGGTTGTTAGTTTTTATGAGGGTAGAGAAAGGTTGATAAGAGACCTTGTAAGATACTGAGGTGGTGTGGAGGTAAAAGTCATTATATACAGAATGTCAACAAAACTGTAAATTAGGAAGTTGGAGGGATTGTCCAGATGAATATTTAAAATATACAGATTGACAGGAGTTAGTAGTAGAGAAGAAAATTGTAATCCAGATACCAGAGTTAATGAATTTTGGGGATTAACCAGAATACATTGCTGAGAAGATGAATTTTGGAGTTTAAATAGCAAGGCTTCAGGTCCAGGTTCTTCCACTTACTCGCTGATCTTGGACAAGTTATTTACTTCCTAGACATCTTTTTCCTTATCTGTAAAATGTCGCTAATAAAATTTCATAGGATTTTTGTGAAGATTAAAGAAACCTATTTAAAGAAACTTCCAACATTGTTTGAGTAGAGAAAACTATGTTTCTCTATGCCCTTTCATTTGTGCTTGCTCATTTCTTATAATACTTTGACAAATGCACCTGATAGTTATCAACACACACTACTAACATTCTCCTTTCCAACTTCTCCCCATGGAGTAACAAACTCACTGGACACATCTGCCTTTCAAGTTAGCACAGGCACCCATCTGACCAAGCGTTTTACCAAATGCATTAGATGGATCTTCATTTTCCAGCCTCCAATCTCAGTATTCTCACTGTTCACTGATCTATCTTAAGCCAATGCACAAATTCTAGATGTTTTTATGGCACACTCCATTTCTGGGGTGAAATTCTATTATGGTCAGGATATTCAATGCCACTGCCAGCATCAAATCTTCTAAGCATAGCTGAAATTGTTGGAAGAGAGGGCAGTCCTGGAACGATGAGCCAGGAGGAAGGAAAGGAAGAGCAAACCTGAAGTAAAAGCAGAGAGGTGACACAATGGGCTTACATTCTAAGGCAGGGACGAAGATATCAGGAATATAGTTTACTAGCCTTGAGCTCTTCTTGGAGTCTAGAAACAAATGAACTCCTTAAAACTGGAAGGGAGGGGATCTAGTATATCTGTGTTCAGGGAAATAAGAGATTGCATTCAAATGAGAAAATTGATTAGTTTTCTCTTTTTTATAAACTGAATTAGTTTTCAATCAATGAATAAAAAGGCCTACAAATTCCTTAGAACCCCTGAATATATTACCTTTTCAAAAGAATAAATATCAAATACACACACACACACACACACACACACCAACGAATATTTAAAACAATTTATATTATTGGTGCTAGCTTTCTTTATATTGAACTTGAATAACCAAAGTCTGCCTCTTTGTCACTTCTCTTCATTTGTCAGGCTTCTACCCAAGGAGATAGAATAGTTGAGGGATGAGACTTACCGTAAGTCCATTATTGTGACTCTCATAAATCTGTTCTTGGAAGGAACCCGAACACCCCAGGTTCCTTCTACTCTTCCTTGACTGATAGGACTTCAGTTCTCTTAGCTGCTTTTCTCTGAAGTATTCCATTTTGTCCACATCTAAGACAATACACCTGATAACACAGCACCCATGCAGAGTGGACTGGCTCTCTCAAAACCAGACATTGTACTGCCAGTATTGCATCCAAGGACGGCACTGCTCTTTCTTTCTTTTTGAAATTTTCAGCTGGAGACCCAGTTTTGCATTGACTATGAAAACTGTCACCCCACCCACATAAAATTCCATGCCTGATGAGTCTGCCATTGGCTATTTCTCAGCAATTTTCAGCTTCCTCATGTAAAGAAGTGTGGCAGTGTACTTAGAATGATGGGTTAGATCCTAGAATTCATAGTTATGCTCTGCAAATAAAGTACTGTTGTGGCTGTTTAACATTTTACAAAGGAAATGCTCTACAGCTGCTCTTCTTTGCCTGAATTAATTAGCTTCACTGAAGATGTTTAATCTCAGGAGCTCATTCCATGGGGTATGCAAGATTAGTCTCTGTAGTGCTGTTACGTTTCAAGCCTTAGGTCAGAATTCTATTGCTTGGGCTGTCACAAAATTTAGAAAATAAAACAGAGATATAGTATGCTTTTCCTGAAAGATGGCAAGAATCAAACAGAAAAAAATTTTGTCTATAACTGAATTAAGAGGTGACAATATACAGACCAGCAAGATGACAACATCAGACCCATGTATCACCACATTATTTTAACTATATAAGTAGTAAAACAGCTAATGTTTATTTACTGCTTTTTATGTGCCAGAGACCATCCTAAATGCATTATATCTACCATCTCAGTAAGTCCTTAAAATAACCCTGTGAGATGAGTATTGTTGTTATCTGCATTTTACAGATGAGGAAATGGAAGCCCAGAGAACTTCAAAAGGTGCCCTGTGCCACACTGCTAGTGAGTGACAGAATTAAGATTGGAAATCAAGCTATGTAAAACCCATACCACCTCCTGGTTCCCATTAGTTCTAGTCAAAGACACTCTGGCTGAAAAACCCAGAGAGACTATGCATGTGGAGTGTGTGAAAACAGGCTTCAAAGACAGCTGGCAGCAGTGTCAGTTGGTACAAGCTTTCCAAGAGGAATTCGGCGCTCTCTGTCAGAAGCCTTACAATTTACTTTACAGAAATTGAACAAGTGTTGAAGTATGCATGTGCAGCAAAATCAATTGATGCAATGTACACAATAGCAAAAAAAAATAAAAATTACCCACTGTTCATCATAAGGGATTTGGTAAATATATGGTAGTATATTATATAGTGAGGTTATTATATACTTATTAACAATTATGATTTAGATGTCTATAGACATAAAAGGTATAGATACTATTTACTAAAAATTCATGTGCATTATAAAACATTCTAAAATATGATATTGTTTATAAAAATGTACGCATACATTTACATATATATACACACTCATTTTTAAAAGCTCAGACTATATAGACTAAGATGATATTAAAATGCATCTGTGTATATATACACAGTTGTTTTTCCATTATAATCACCTGCATTTTTTCCCTTTTCTACATTAAATATGTATTTTTAATTGAGGAAGTAATAAAAGTTTTCTACTTTTAACGATAGTTTAAAAGTGACTAAGATGTAAATACTATCTCTTAAATAAGAAGAGCCCAAAACATGATAATGTGATCTCATCTTTGTAAGTCTGTATAGTTTATATTAACATTATATTCAATTAAAAGAATATACAATAAATTCACCCCTATCTCTGAATGGTAGAATTAAGGATGAGTTTTATATTCTTCGTTTTGCTTGCCTGTATTTTTAATTGTATGTTGCTTTTATAATTAAAATGAATCTTTTAAAGGGCCTATTGTTGATGATAATATCAGTGAGTTGTATGAAAATGAATTTCAAAAATCTTAAACACAGCACAAAAATAAATTACTAGTGTTCAAAAAGGGGTTAAACAAGTGTAAATTGTTAATTCTCTTCTAGCACTATCATGCTCAGGAAAGAAGATTAAAATTATAGCATTAACAGAACTTGAAAAGATGAGGATTTCAGCAGCAACCATGAAATGTTCTTAATATTGAACACACAAGAAAGCCATCAATTTTTGTTTGTTTCTGGGACCTTCTTAAAATGACAAATGGGAAACATTATAGCTTTGCTATTATGTGAAATAGAGTCATTGACTAATAGCTTTAATATTTACTAAATGCAGCTACCTTGAGATTTCTCCATAACATAAAAATTAACTGTTTCCAATCAAATATATGAAAATTGCATATTGTACATTTGTGTAATAATAATTCCACACTGCACATGCAAGAAACTCATCAAAATAGGGAGGCATAACATGTTAAAATACAAACTCTAATTGAATCCCAGCATCGCTTACTGTGTTCTTTCTAATAGTTCTACACTAAACTGATGAACAGAAGGCAAGAACAAAAAAAAAAAAAAAAAAGAGCTGAATGCAAGGTGAATAAAGCTCATAAAAGGGGAAAAATTTGCTGTCAGAGAATTAGAAAGAATACACATTTTTTAAAGGTTGAATAACAAACAAGGAACACTAATAAAGACTCAATAATTTTGACAACTTAGCACAATTACTCTGTAAAAAAAAAGAGAAAATCATATGAGATAACAAAAAATATTTCACAATAATAATTAGAAATTCAGAGTTACTTGAGTCTCATTTTATTCTAATACAATATATATAGCAAAACTCTCTACCTTAACAACGAAAAATAGAATAGCGAACAATAAAAACATTGAAAATGCAGAGTAGAAGACAATTCTAAGAGAAATACCCACCAAAAACCATGATAGATTCCTAATTTTCTCCAGGATATAAGGTGCAATCAATACTCTCTCCAACCATTTGACTAAATGATTAAAAGTTAAATATGCCCAGATACTAAAAGCCTCACTTCCTAAGATTAATGTGCATCCTTCCCAGAACACAGGCCGTTCCCAAAACTAATGAGTAAGTGGAACCAACAAAGGCTGGATTGGACAAAGCTTTGTTGCAGTATAAGCAAAGAAGAGAAATACTTTTGTAATACATGGTTTCAAGGCAGCAGCTATCATTTCCCCCAAAATAAGCAGTGCTGTGGTTCAAATCCAAGGGTACATGTCACGTAAAATGTAACAGTGCCTCTGGAGCAAAATGGTGACCTGCTACCAGGTCATGCAAAGAAAAAGCTGATGAAACAGATCCACTGGTACAAAATAAATGCCATAAAAGGAAACACTTAATTTTAATGTCATTAACTACAAAGGACTGAACTTTGTACTGACCAAGTTAAATAGCTCAATAAAAAGATTTGCTTAAATACACAAAGAAGATTCATTTTGTGTGAAAAGTGTATTGTATTCTTTGTCATAATTTTTCAACTGACTCCCTGTTTCATTAGCTGGCTTCAGCATAGAAATATAACGAACAACGTAATGAACGACATTAAGAGGCAATCACAGGGTCGGTACAGAGGGTTAGTTCTATCCTTTGGCAGTCAGCCTCAGGATGAAGATTGAAAGACACCATGTCCCATCCACCCCCAAAGTTTCTTTTCAATATGCCCACCATTAGAGTCACTCCATGGAATTAAATCATTATACCTCTTTTTTTTTAGTTTAACAGACATTTATTCCTTTAGTTGAACAACCTCTGCACACAAATTGGAATGGTTTACGATTTTTGAGTGGAAAGGAATTTAGGTCCCAAGAGAGTATAAGACTCCTACATGTTTTCTGGAAATCACTAAACTGGGCCTTTTAAGTCTTCAGATGGCAGCAGTCAGACGGAAAGTTTCATTATACCTCTTAAATACCCCTATGAAATGCAACTGGGAGACACCTGAGGAATTTGTTAGTTAAGACTGCATTCAGCTGCAAGTACAAGATATATAACTTACCTGAGAGGAATTTACTCATTTCATGCCTCATGTTTTGGAGGACTCTCTACAGAACTGGTATGTCACCGAGGACCCCGGTCCTTCTCTATTTTTGCTCTGTCTTTGTTCCTCAAGGTCACAGAATGGCAACTGCAAGTTCTAGCCACTGTTAAAAAGCTGAAAAACAACAACAGGAAGTAGCTTTGTAACTCCAGAAACCAAACTTTTAAAAGCCCATTCTTTCCAGACAAAAGTAAGACTCACTTCTAATGCATATGATTACTGCCTATATTAGTTTCCTTTGCAGACCTAGAATAAATTGTGCCTCTGGGCTAGCAATATCCTTATAAAGAAGAAATTTAGGAGTTATCAGTGCCTTTCAAGATTACTTAATTTGGAAATAGGGACTGTGGGGACAGACCCAGGAGTGCAGCTTCCAGGCTCCCGGCCTCACGTGGAAAGGTGCTCACTCGGGTAGTAAATGGCTATCAACTGTGATTGAATGGCCATCAGCTGTGGGCAGTTGGCCATCAGCTGTAACCAGCAAGCCATTGGCCACTAATATAACTGCCGTGGCTATGCTAGCCGAAAATGGGGCCTAGCAAGAAGATGGTGGCTGGCAAGCGCCGATTGCAGATAGGACAGTAGGTTGCAGACAGTGTGGCTCCTGCTTCCTGTGTCTCCAACCCAGCGGCCAACGAGAGTATAATGGTATGGCTCCCCAACCTACGGCTCCGTGGGTGTTCCTTTTTGGCCTCACCATATCCTGCGTTCTTATGCGGGGAGCAAGACAGGAGGCCCCACAGGCTGCCCTGCACGACAGGGACAGACCCCTAGGTGAATACCAAATGCCTCACAGCCAAGAGTAAAATGCTCATATGTAATGCAGAGTCATTGAGGCCAAAATGGAACAACGGAACCACAGATAGGAGGTTGTAATGCAGGGTCACTGGTCCCGCTCCCCACATAAGAAAGCAAGATATGGTGAGGCCAAAAAGGAATACCAACAGAGCCATGGATGGGGGGGTTCATACCATTATAGTCTCGCTGGCAGCTGGGTTTGAGACACAGGAAGCAGGAGCCACACCATCCACAATCTGCCGTCCACTTCTCTGCCAACAAACCAAACCCCCTAACCTAGCCACGGCAGCTATATTAGTGGCTAATGGCTAACCGGTTACAGCTGATGGCCAACTAGTCACAGCTGATGGCCATCTACTACCCAAGCCAGCACCTTTCCCCATGAGGTCGAGAGCCTGGAAACTGCTCTCCTGGCTCTGTCCCCACAGGGGTTGATACCACTATATTCTCGATGGTGGCTGGTCGAGACACAAGAAGCAAACATCCTCCAGTATCCCAATAAGGGGTCTTCCTGCAGCCTCTCTGGCGGCCAGGCAAGACACAGAAAGTAGGATCCACAAGATCTGCACCATGCTCCATCCACAATCCGCAATCCAAGCGTGTTAACGTAGCCATGACAATTATATACAAAACAATAGTGGCTAATGGCCACCTGGTTACATCTGATGGCTAATAACCAAGCCAGCACCTTTCCACGTGAGGCCGAGAGCTTGGAAACTGCTCTTCTGGGACTCCATCCCAAACCACATCTCTTACCAACTAGGGCAGGGCCAACAGGATGGGGTTGGAACACTGGCCTTCTTTCTAGATAGACTAATGATAACAATAGCAACTACAATAATGCGACCACTGATTGTATATCAGATAGTTTGTTAAGCACTTTATATTTGTTGCATGAAATCTGAACAGTACCCCTGCATTTGAGGTACTTCTGTTAGCTCCATTTAAAGCTGGAGAACCTGAGGATTAGGTTTCAGTAATTTGTCAAAAATCACCCAGCCACGAGGTGACAGCGCTGGATTTAAACTGAGATTATGTGAATCAAGCACTTACGTTCATAGTCCCTTCCTCAGATGGACTGTGGCAATAGGTCAAAGGCGTGAGTGCAACGTCTCTTGCTCTCCCAGTAGCTGGGAAATTTTTCAGTTAATCTGGAAGAAAGGGGCAATAAATTACAAATTCAACATAGAGCCTTAGATTACAAAAACTATTAGTCTGTATAGCACTTTTTTATAGGCCCAGGGATCCTGAGCCACATAGCTTTAAAAGACATTTTATTTAATGTGATTTGCTAAAACTTTTGTGTGAGTTATATCTTCCCACAGATTAAATATGAGCCTATATAAATCACTACCATCAACTTAGCTTAGATATTGCAGTCACTCCACAGTTTGTCTATTGCTAAAGGAATGAATGACACTGATGCTAAATTGCATGAAAATGAAAATTTTAAACAAATGCATACTCATCAAATGATAGCGGGAAGAAGCAATAGTAACCCAGAGAGTATGAATAGTGGAAGTTTTTAAAGCCCATGTTACCATAAACCAAGCTTAAGAGAAGGTAGAAGTACAATCAAATCTATCCTCATAAAAATAAAAATATCGCTTACAAGTTCAGACAACATACTAGTGCATCAAAACTGTACAAGTAACATAAGAAAGCAGGATTGTTGACACTCCCTTATGGAAGCTAAAACGATATGAAATCTCAC
The DNA here is from genome assembly GCF_964194185.1 of Rhinolophus hipposideros. Classification (NCBI taxonomy): domain Eukaryota; kingdom Metazoa; phylum Chordata; class Mammalia; order Chiroptera; family Rhinolophidae; genus Rhinolophus; species Rhinolophus hipposideros. The sequence continues at coordinate 15,682,025 of NC_138051.1, read as the reverse complement.
ATGTGGCGAATGTCATGTTCTTTCTGAAAAGTAATAAACCTGCCTGATAATCTTAAATGTTAAAGAACAAGGTGATCCTTCTGTTTTTGTTTTGTTTTGTAAGCCAATGGCCTACATTTTCATGAGGCCATGGCTTAGAAAAATTGGACGTAGAAGTTTTTTGTGTGGGTTTTTTTTTTTTTTGGCTCTTTTGCCAAATTTCACCTGTTGAGGTGAAATTCATGTATCATAAAATTAATCACTTTATAGTGAACAATTCAGTGGCATTTAGTATATTCACAATGTATGCAACTACCGCCTCTATCTAATTTTAAAATCTCTTCATCACTCCAAAATAAAACCACCTACCCATTCATTGGTTACTCCCCACTGCACCCTCCCCCTGGGGTCTGGCAATCACCAATCTGCTTTCTGTTCCCTGTTTTTTTTTTATAATTTATTGCAGTGACAATGGTCAACAAAACTACATAGGTTTCAGGTGTACAATTCTATAATACATCATCTATATATTGTATTACGTGCTCACCACCCAGTCCTCCCATCACCATATATTTGACCTGCTTTTTGTATTTATGAAGAACTTATGAAATGTATGTTTTGATAAGTTTACCCATAAGTTTCAAATATTTTTGCAAGTTTCTATTATATAATCACTAAATAAAAGGGACAGACTTAAACTAACTCAGGGAGATAGTACATTGTGACAGGATTTCTAATGGAATGCTTCCACCTTTTTTTCTGTTAGTGTTTTCACCCACAAAATAAACACAAAGTACAAGATACTCTAGATGTAAATAAATGTTCATGCTTAGTAGAGAAAGGTGGAAAGGCTGTCCAGGTCACGAAAGTACAAAAACAACTCTCTGTCCTTTCATCTCTATATGCCAATAGTCTAGAATTTTGCTTGGCAGATTCTGACAAAGACACTATGAGGGCATTTAGATGATATTCCTGTACTTCACTTTACAAATATCAAACCATCCCTCAAAACAACTGTGACCTACATTGTTAACCATAATATTATCTTACAGAAAACTATCAAAATAAAAGCTGCTAACTCCTAGACTCAATTCTCCCCAAAGGGTATAGGAAATAGTAGTTATAATGTAAAACTTTTCTTTTTGCCATCCCCATATAGAGAACATACTGTCAGACCAGATGTAAGTTGATGTGCAGGGAATAAAAAAGAATATGCCTAAAAGACATTTAATCATTAAACAGGGGCTGATGATCTATGAGCTGAGAACACAACCAACGAGAAGACATTTGGAAGGATCCTAGAAAATCACAAATACTTAAGCAGTGCTTATGCTGTCCCTGGTACTATTCTAAGCATTTGCTTATTTGTTTATTTATTGTACATTTTGTTAATTTAATTTAATAAGCATATATGTTCATTTAATTTTCACAACAATCAAGCAAGTGGACTATTATTGTTATCATCCCCACTTTACAGAGAATGAAACTGAGACAGAAAGAGGTGAAATGACTTATCTGAAGTCACACAGCTTCTACAGCTGGGATTTGGCCCAGGCCATGTGGCTCTAGGATCCATGTTTTAACCCGAAGGTCATGATGATGTTCTGCCCAAGAAAAGACTCTTACAGAAGTCTGCTCTTTAGTTGTTAAACCATAATAATATAATTGATTACACCTTACAAAGTAAAAAAAAGAGAGAGAGATTTCTATTTGATGACTAGAACGTTAAGAAAATTATCATGATGAACTTTTTCATGAAATGCAATAGAAATGTCACTGGAGGCTCAGGGGGATGTCCAAGAGAGGACTCAACCCAGAGCAGCAGTGACCAGGTTCTTGTCTCTGTGCAAGAAAGAGTTCAAGAGCAAGACAGATGCGGGAGGCCAGATGGCTCAGTTGGTTTGAGGGCAAGCTCTGAACAACAGTGTTGCCAGTTCGATTCCGATATGGGCCAGTGAGCTGAGCCCTCCACAAACTAGACTGAAGAACAACTTGGAGCTGATGGGCCCTGGAGAAACACACTGTTCCCAACATTCCCCAATAAAATAAAATAAAGATAAAACACTCCCTTTAAAAAAAAAAAAAAAGCAAGACAGATGCAGGAAAGTGAAAGAGATTTATTGAAACGGAAGTATACACTTAAGAGGAAGTACACACTTGAGAGGGAAGTAAGGGCGAACTCAGAGATTGAGTTGCACCTAGGAAGTCCTGACCAGGAGTATTTATGTCCTCTAGAGGCAGGTAATTTGTGACATGGCTCATTCATTTCCTCTCCTGTGGGGGACCCTCCGTTTCCCACTCTTACTTCCTTATTTGGCTCCTCCGAACTGTCATGGCATCAGAAGAATGATGGGAGTTGTGCTAACCGCAATGTAAATGAGATTATAATAACATTAAAATTAGCTAAAGTTCAAGTCCCAGTCGTAGGGATTAGTCTTGCTGGATGAAACTGGTTCTTGTTCTCCAGCTGCGAGTGCCGGATACGGTCACTTGTTACTTGTGTAACCAGTGAGGTGCCTCATGCTGTATCCTGGAAGAGGGTATCCTGGTCAATTTCCTAGGCTACTACTTAGGCTGTCACAAATACAGTCTTGCAAAATACATAGTGTAGGAAGTTAGCTGAGCTATGGATGGGTCCTAATTTTATAAATAGTTTAGAAAAAGTATGTCTTTCACCTGTAAACAAACAAACAAAAAAATGAATAATAAATTTGCTCAGTACTCACGCCCCCTCACACAAACAAAAAAATGACTTACAGAACCATTCAACTTTAAAATAAATCTGAATTCCACACAGAGAAGTATTGTGAGATAATAGAAAAAACATATATATTGCTCTCTGCCCCCAGTTCCTGGCACAGACTCCTATAAGCCTAATCATTTCCTAAATAATAACACAGTGAACATCTCACATTCTAATATTTGTCTTTGACTCCATCCCTGACACAGAATCCTAAAACTCTTGCAAAATACTAAATGATAAGAGCACCAGGAGCATCTTTTGTTCTAACTATGCAACTCTAGGTGGGCACCTAGATGGCTCCTGGGTGGGGGCTGGTCACTAGAAAGACCAAAGCATGATTATAAGTTTGGAAATTGCAGTTCCTCACCCCCACTTCTCCAGAGAGGAGAGAAAGGCTGACAATAGTGTTAATAACTCATCATGTCTACATGAGTCCAGACTCCTTAAAGGCCAAGACATGTCTTATTCAAATGTTATATTCCATTTAAGATACTACTTTGCCTACCGGATGGAGTATTTAATAAATGTACCAAGGCCACTGTGGTATATAATGCCACACAGTTCCCCCATAGAGCAATGAAATGTCCTTCAGACTTGGAATATGGCAGGTTCTATTTAATAATAAACTTCTTACAGGGCCAATATGTAGCATGGATGAAACATGTCAAGAACCATTCTCACCAACACATGCAGTGGCCTAGGAGCAATGCCACGAAGATGTCAGGTCTCGTGTTCAAAGATCCCACGGGGTTAAACGTAGGTAATTGCACACATTTTTGTGCATAAAGGATTACCTCTGTTTCTTACCAAAAGCCCCCAAAAATAAAAGTAAAGAAATCAATACTAATAAACTCCAAAAACTAAGAAGCCTGGTAAAGAAAATAACGATAAATAATCTTAACAAATTTTGGATGCTGATAAGCAGATGGATGAGAAATGTTCAGGAATGAGAAACAAAGACTACCTCATAGGTGGGGTGAGGCACAGGGCTAACAACAGAAGACTTTATTGAAATTCTGCATCAAGAGTACTTGGAGTTCCAGGTCCCCCACTCCCAGCAAACACAGGATAGGCAGAAGACAGGTTTACTTTAGGAGACGATAAACTGGAAGTGTTCTGTGCTCCAGACAAAGGTAAGAACAGGCCTGAGTGGGAATTAAAACAGGAATAAAGTGGAAGTTTGCTTAATGAACAAGGGACCTCAGCCTCTTTCTCTCACTCAGCTCTGAGAACACAGGCTTATATCCCTCCAGAAGGAGATCAGGAAATTCCTCTTTGGGGAAAGTAATCCACCTCTAAAATTAATTCTGGTACTAGCTATTTAAAAACATAATATTATTTTGCTATTCTGTACATACACACATGCCTATGCATGTGTGTGTATATACACATGTTGTTGAGATCCAACACACACACACACACATAGTCTGACAATTAAGTTCAAACACTCCTCCTAGAAAAAGTGCTACATACCTCATTGCTAAATATCACTACAGTCACCTTCGAAGTACTCCTTTTGGGAAGCTGTGCACTGACGCCAGCGCCTAACCCACCCTTCAGAGCAATTTTGGAACTCTTTTTCTGGAATGGCCATCAAAGCTGTCGTCCTATTACCCTTGATGGCCTGAAGGTCATCGAAATGTCTTCCTTTCAATATTTCTTTCATCTTTGGGTAAAGAAAGAAGTCGTTGGGGCCAGATCAATTGAGTAGGTAGGGTGGTCCAGTACAGTTATTTGTTTACTGGCTAAAACCTCCCTCAAAGACAGTGCCGTGTGAGCTGGTACATTGTCATGATGCAAGACCTATGAATTGTTGGCAAAAAGTTCAGGTTGTTTTCATCTTACTTTTTCACGCAGCCTTTTCAGCACTTCCAAATAGTAAACTTGGTTAACTGTTTGTCCAGTTGGTACAAATTCATAATGAATAATCCCTCTGACGTCAAAAAAAGTTAGCAACATCATTGTAACAAGTTCATGAACATAATTGTCAGACCTCATGTGTATATATGTATGCACATCCCACTAAATGGTAAGCTCCTTGAAAACTAGATCTGTATCCTATCCATATTTCTAGGCCATAAGGCAGAGCTTTGCCTGTAATAACTGCTCAGTAAATACTTTTTTAATTTAAACAAAACTTCTAATACAACATTAGCACTATGTGTCCAGACATGGAGTTTGATTCTTAACAACCACAAGCTCTTTGAAGAAAACTTCCTGACTCCAACTAAAAACCAAAACCAAAGTGGCCATGAGTACTTATTGTGTTCACAGTGAACACAGAACATAATTCCTTCTCTCAGCTGCCCCCCAAGGTGATGATCTGAGGCCCACTCTGCATGCTCTGATGAATTTGTAGTATTAATCTTCAGCCTGAAAGATGAAGGTTTGATGGTTGGTGCCTATAATGCCCACATAAATCAATTATATTCTCTGCAACCCATTCTCCAACATTATGACTACCTTATAAAACAATTTATAAATGAAGTTTGAAGTTTGAAAACCTGTTAGTCTCTGAAATTTTTCTAACATGCATTCTTTTTCTCAGATAGAGTGTAATAAATTAGATTAGATGTCATTATTATTTATTAAACAGGTGGGTGACAGAAAAAGCAGAGAACCATATGATTTCACTTATATGTGCTATATGAACCAAAAACAACAAAAGAATAAGACAAACGAGAAACAAAAACTCATAGACACAGACAATAGTTTAGTGGTTACCAGAGAGTAAGGGGGGAGGTGGTGGTAGGTGAGGGTAAAGGGGAAAAAATATATGGTGATGGAAGGAAAACTGACTCTGGTGGTGAACACACAATGGGATTTATAGATGATGTAATACAGAATTGTACACCTGAAATCTATGTAACTTTACTAACAATTGTCACCCCAATAAACTTTAATTAAAAAATGGTAATTTAGAATTTAAAACTATAGAAAAATTTTTATAAGATGAAAAATTGTGTGCTTTATTGCCACAATTTTTTAACATTTCCTAATAAGAAAATAGTCCCAATAAGACTGATTTTATGCTGTCAATTTCTGGGAAGACATCTGTGGGTTTTGTCATTATCCATTAATATTAGCTATTGCTAAGCATCAACTGATTTTAAGTTTTTATAAAGCTACTGGGCCTTTAGGAGTTCTCCACAGTGCTGTGGGTATACCCAGTGTTGGCAACAGTTCAGGAATGGGGTGGCCAAATCGCTGACCCCTTTTTTTTAAGTAAACAGTCAGAAGTAGAGAAGAAGAGAGGTAATAAGTAGAAAAAAGAGAAGTCAAGTACCTTTTTTATTTCCCCCCCAAAGATGAGATTAGCTTCACTTAGGGGAAAAAAATTTTACATTATGATGCAGGGTTGGAAAACAATAATTTCAAAACAAAGGGCTGTGTCCAAGGAGGGCAACTGTAGTTGATCCACACAACAGCCTCACTGGTTCTTCATTTTCACCTCCACCCGAGGCCCAGAGAGCGTGGGTAAGAGCCCAGACTGTCAGTGACAGCCTTGAGAACACTCTTTCTCCACCCTGACACCGGTGCGCTAACACCCAGCTGAGTCTTGCTTCCCTTTGAGCATTCCCGCAGAAACAGCCTCTGCTTCCTTCTCCTGTCTCCCCCATAAGGACTCCACTTCTCTAACAGCCCTCCTGGAAAAGGCTGCTCATGGTTTCATATCCCTCAGAACTGAAAGGGTGCAAGAGACTCCTCATTCCATAATACCTCTTCTAAACCAATATTCATCCACCCTTACAGAAAACTCACTGCCCCTTGAGGCACATGTCACTTCGTACCCTCCTCCCGGCTTTCCATGACTCTGTCATCTACCTACCTCCAACTCAGACTCATCAAAGACTTTGGAATGAAGATCATTGTATCCTACTGTAACCGCTGGAAGAATGGCGCAGAAAAGAAAGTGGATGGGAACCGAAGTTAACTCCTACCTATCTCATTGTGTCTGTGGCTCTAGTTAAATTATCACCTTGGATACCATTGAGAACCACCTATGACTTAGAGTGCTATCAGCTTTGGTACATGTACCAGTTTGCCCATGACTAAGCTGCACACTATAGTAAACTATCGGAATTAATGATATTTCAATAATATAAGTTATAGAAATTCAAGTTTCTAACATCCAGCAATATTTGGAAAAGTTAGATGGATTTTTTTTCAATATTATCAGTAACCTTAATATAATAAAGATATGACTAGATTCAAATTATCATCCACCATCTGATATGTTATCATTTCATGACTTGGGTTGGTGGCTAAACAGGGTTTATAAGAAACTGACTGGCTAAGAGTAGCCAGGCAGCAGCTGGAGACAATAAGGAGACTTCAAAGGCAGCCTCACAACTGTAGCAATTCCTCCCTTCCCCTCACACATTGCCTATTTGGTACTCTCTGCCCCTGAGGTACTATTGATTGTTAATAACCTAAAATAGTATCCTTTCCTGGCAACTGTTTCTAGTCAGGTCTATTTCTGCTTTTCATAAACATCTTAATGACCATATTCCTTATAAATCTGCAAATCCTAATCTTCAGTTCTCAGCACAAAACTTTCAAAATAATTCCCTACTTGAAAAAGATCAAATCAGATGTGTAGTATGGACTTATGGTGGAGGTAGAGAATAGCACACACATTATATGCTCAAGGACATCCATTTAAATGACATTGTTGGTTGCCCACACAACAGCTATCCCCTCCTTCCTCATAATCTCAATGTATGTTCATGTCTTCTACACAGATTATGTGCCTTCACAGAAACTGACCATATTCCAGCTCCAAGGGTGGATTCTGCTTCACCTAAACTGATTATGATAATCCAACCCCTTCATCAGTGATGGTCAGGAATCCAGGCGTAAACTAGTTAGGATGTAGCAGGGCTCCATAACTGTTACTGGTCCAGAGGCAAGCACAAGTTTAAACTGACCCAAATTACTCCATGATTGAAATTGTTTTCTGCTCTCTGATTGGATATGAACACGGAAGCCTGTTGATGCTGTTAAGATCCGTGTGGCCACCACAAAAGAAACCATCTGAAGACCAGCCAACAGATGTAGGAGGCAGAACTTTAAAAAAAATCCTGTGAATCTGGACTTGATCATACTGTGCCTGGAGACACCCTACCTTCAGACTTCCTGCTACTAAGGTAATAAATATCCTCATGAATTAAGCTAGCTTGAATTAAAGTTTCCCTCATTTACAGCTAAAAGCACCTTGATTACACTATGCATATGCTACATATGTTTTACGAATACAGATGGTTATCTACTTAAGGCAAATATCTGAAGGCTACCTACCAAAACTGAACATTTAACCTCCAGCGAATGGCACTGGGGTGATGGTGTGGCACTGGGGATATTGGCTATGGGGGAGTTTTATGTTTTACATTATGTATTGCTACTCTTTATTCTCACAATCAGTATACACAGCTTTTAATAATAATTTTCCTAAGGAAAGTAAGGAGAGGAGATTGACCAGTGAACCTTCCAAAAACACTTCCACACCCTAATATTATGACTTTTTTATTGTTCTAAGTGGCTTAAAAGCACCAATTATAAAAGTAAAAGCCATCATAGACAAGGTATATGGTATCTGTCCAGCCCAAGCTTCTATTCACTGAGAAATATCCCACTTTAATGTCTGTCCGTTTGTATCTTCCCTTCCACCTCCCCCCTCTTACACAAACACACACACACACACACACACACACACACACACACACGAGCAGGCACATCCCCAAATGCTACATTTCTACTCTAGATCCTACTGTTCTGGACACAGCCTCTTAGCCTGTTGTTAGACACCTGACCCAGATATGCTTCCTAATACTTAGAGGGAAAGTTTATCTTCTACTATTAATCAGACAGAAAGAGAATTATTTAAATTTCAGCAGTAAGGAGAGGAGATCCAAGATGGTGAAATAGATAAACACTGTGCTTGCCTCATCCTGTGAACACAGCAAAATTGCAACTAAATTATAGAAAAATCAACCTGGAGAACCAGCTGAAGTTTAGCTGAACAGAAGTTTTATAACTAAGGATATAAAGAAGAAGCCACGTTAAGACTGGTAGGAGGGGCAGAGACATGAAATGGACAGGTCCCATACCTCCATGTAGCAGATGAAAACTGGGAGGGATAGTTTAGCCACAGAGGTTCCCCATGGAGGAGCAAGACACCCCAGCCCCCACACGAGGCTCCCCAGCCCAGAGTACTCAGTGCTGGGAAGGGGAGCCCCAATTTCTTCTGGCTATGAAAAACAGTGGGAACTCCGACCACCCCGGTGGGATGGAAGCCTTCGGAGAAGCCCAGACATCCTCTTAAAAGGCCCGCGCAGGCACACACCCTGGAATCTGGTGGAACGACGGTGACACTGGGAGCATCACAGACATATGGGGAAAAATGGAGTTGAGTAACTTAAGGGTGAGGACTGGAGGGACTGTCCCCATTTTCCCTGTGTCTGGCCTTTCTGTTGTGCAGCCAGCAGGCGGGCACCATCTTTGCTGTGTTGAGCCCAGCCCCACAGGCCAAAACTGAATCTGATTGGCCTGGTGAGCTTCACTGTTCCAACCTGCTGACTCACTGAGATCCTGCTTCACCCAACTCCATGTTGCAAAAGGCTTTATCAGCAGCTAAACCTTACAGGAACTGGCATGTGGCAGCAGGCCTCAGAGTGTTCTAGCTTTTTACAGAGCTACCCCAAACCCAGTACAGGTGGCAGCCATCCTCAGTTCATGTCCTCAGAGCATGTCCTTTCTCATGTGCCTCCAGGTAAGGCAAAGGCAGCAACCAACCATAAATCACTTTGTAGTTCCTACCAGGTACTCACTGGCCAGTCACAGGCAGTGGGTGACCTGGGCTTGCACCAGAGCCCCTCACAAGAGAACCCAGAAACAACATACTTGGAGGTTGGCTTCAGCAGAGTACCACCCAATTAGCCCCACAAGCGGCATACACAAAGGGTGGTCTGAACAGGCACCAGAGCTCACTGGGACAAGTCCCACTGTGTGGTAAGCGCCCTGCACAGCAGCCCATAAGCTGTGGTCATGGCCAAACCCCACAATCAGTCAGCCTAAAGTCAATCCCACCCAATGACTGGCCAATACCAATCAAGGCTCAACTATAACAAGAGGGCACATACAACCCACAGGACACTCCTGGAGCACCCAGAGTAGGTGACCAGGGACTGGTCCCCACAGGACACCTACTACATAAGGCTCCCTGGGCACACTGGGAGAATGGCAGCTCTACATAATATATAGAAACAAACACAGACAGGCAGCCAAAATGAGGAAACAAATATGTCCCAAATGAAAGACTAGGAGAAAACTCCAGAAAAAGAACTAAACAAAATGAAGGCAAGGAAACTATCAGAGACAGAGTTCAAAACAATGGTTATAAGGATGCTCAATGAACTTAGTGAGAACTTCAACAAAGAGATAGCAGGCATAAAAAAAGACATAGAAACCATAAAAAAGAACTAGTCAGAAGTGAAGAATGTAATAACTGAAAAGAAGAATGCACTGGAAGGAATCACCAGCAGATTAAATGGAGCAGAGAATCAAATGAGCAATTTGGAAGATAAGGTAGCCGAAAACACCCAATTGGAACAGCAAAAAGAAAAAAGAATCCAAAAAAGTGAGGAGAGTTTAAGAGCCCTTTGGGACAACATCAAGCATAACAACATTCACATCATAGGGGTACCAGGTGGAAAAAAGAGAAAGCAAGGGATTAAGAATCTATTTGAAGGAATAATGACTGAAAACTTTCCTAACCTGGTGAAGAAAATAGACGTACAAGCCCAGGAAGTGCAGGAGTTCCAAAGAGGATGAACCCAAACAGGCCCACACCAAAACACATTAAAATTAAAATGGCAAAGGTTAAAGAAAGAAAGAGAATCCTAAAAGCTTCAAGAAAAAAGCAGTTAGTTACCTCCAAGGGGGCTCCCATAAGACTGTCAAATGATTTCTCAACAGAAACTTTGCAGCCCAGAAGGATTTGGCACAAAATAGTCAAAGTGATGAAATCAAGGACCTACAACCAAGGGTACTCCACCCAGCCAGGCTATCATCTAAAACCGAAGGGCAGATAAAGAGCTTCCCAGACAACAAAAAGCTAAAGGAGTTCATCATCACCAAACCAGTATTAGAAGGAATGTTAGAGGGACTTCTTTAGGATTGGAAAAAAAAAAAAAAAAGATCAAAACTATGAATAATAAAATGGCAATAACTACATATCTATCAACAATTGCTTTCAATGTGATTAAATGCTCCAATCAAAAACATAGGGTGGCTGAATAGATAAGAAAACAAAACCCTACATATGCTGCCTACAAGAGACTCACTTCAGATTGAAAGACACACACAGACTGAAAGTAAAGGGAAGGAAAAAGTTATTTCATGAAAATGGAAATGAGAAAAATTTTTTAAAAGCTGGAGTAGCAATACTTATACCAGACAAAATAGACTTTAAAACAAAGGCTATAACAAGAGACAAAGAAGGACCCAGTAATTTCACTTCCTTGTATTTATCCAAAGAATCCCAAAATGCTACTTCGAGGGGACATGTGCATCCATATGTTCATTGCAGCATTGTTTACAATGGCCAAGATGTGGAGGCATGCTGGAGTCAATGGAAGAATGGATAAAGAGGAGGTGGTACATATGTACAATGGAATATTGCTCAGCCTGAAAGGGAATGGGTTCTTGCCATCTGCAGTGGCATAGATGGACTTTGTGCTGAGTGGAGTATGTCAGATAGGCAAAGACAGATGGAATGTGATTTCATTGATATGTGGAATCTAAAGAACAAAACAAACAAACAAAACAGAAACAGACTCATCTGGTTGCCAGACTGGAGGGGGGTTGAAGGGACATGTGAAAAAAGTGAAGGAATTATGAAGTACAAATTGGTTGTTACAAAGTAGTCATGGGGATGTAAGGTATAGTATAAGGATTATAGTCAATAATATTGCAATAACTACATATGGTGTCAGATGGGTACTAGATTTATTGGAGTGATAGATGGGAAGGGGAGTTGGAGGGCAGGATGAAAAAGGTAAAGGAATTAAGAGGTACAGATTGGTAGTTACAAAATAACCATGGGGATATAAAGTAAAACATAGGGAAAATAGTCAATAATATGGTAATAACTATGTATAGTGTCAGGTGGGTACTAGACTAATCATGGGGATCACTTCTTAAGTTATATAAATTATATAAATATCTAACCATATGCTATACATGTGAAATTAATATAAAATAATATTGAATGTCAACTATAACTGAAAAATTAAAAGAAGGAGAGGTGAAGGGCAATAAGTGGTCCAAATTTCCAGGTATAAAACAAATAAGTCTTTGGGATGTGATGTACAGCATGGGGAATATAGTCAATAATATTACGATAGCATGGTACCATGTCAGATGGTTGCTGGTCGTATCATGGTGAGCACTTCTTTAGGTATATAAATGTTGAATAACTATTGTGTATACCTGAAACTAATATAATGTTGTATGCTAACTGTATTTTTAACAAAAATCTTTTATAAAACAAATCCCGTTGAAGGATAAACAAACAAACAAACAAACAAACAAATAAATAAATAAATTTCAGCAGCAAAAATTCAGGTTAGACGTGAAAAACACTTTCTGTCTAATTACTATGAGATACTAAAACCAACTAACTTTTATAATCACTGTATCTAGTTCTCTTCCAAGTGTTGTACCTATTGTATGTTTCTCTTTAGTTTCTAATAACACATGCCATCCTAATTTTGCTTGACCCCTTCTCGTAAAGGAATTAGAAATGTGTTCCTGATAATTGCAATCTAGAGTCTTAACTAAAACAACTAGGGAATTGAAGTCTTATGACTTAGATAGTCTATATTCAGATTTTTTTAAATCTCCGGAGAGAGGCATATCCAGTGGAAGGCCTACGTAGCAGCATCTGCAGACCTCAGGCTGCATACAGATCTTTAATGCCGCAGCGATGAAGAAACAGCCATCCCAAATAATACGAGGCGGGGTTTGAAAAGAAAAGGTAATGCCACATCTTTTAGAAATAATAAGAAAAATCATGTTTGATTTTATACATTTTATACATGTACATTTTATAACCTGCCTCATTTCAAGAAGAATTAGAAGGAGGGGTACAAAAATACATAGAGCACTATGATGCTTAGTTTTATGTGTCAACTTAACTGGGCCATAATACCCAATTATTTCTTCACATGTTATTCTAGATGTTTCTGTGAAGATATTTTTTAATGAGATTAGTATTTAGATCAGCAGACTATGAGTACAGCAGTTTACCACCATAATGTCAATGGGCCTCATCCTGTCATTTGAAGGCTTTAATAGACAAAGACTGACCTCCCCAAAGAAGAGGGAATTCTACCAACAGCTAGCCTTCGGACATGAACTGCAGCATCAACTCTGGGTCCGTAGCTTGCTGGCCTACCCTGCAGATTTTGGACTTGCCAGTGTCCAAAATTATATGAGCCTATGAGCCAGTTACAGGAGAAGGAGAGGGAAAGGAAGCAAGGGAGAGGGGGAGAGAGAGAGAGAGGAAGAGAGGGAGAAAGGAAGAGAGAATGAATGTTTGAATTACTTAGCTATCACACAAATGCTTTCCTGGATTGTTTTTCATCCAGTTCTTTAATATGGTATACGAGGTCTGACAATTACGTTCACAAACTTGCCACCGTGTGCTTACATTGGCAGCACTATACAAACAGCTCGGTAAAGTTTCATAACCTTGGTATATCAGTGTCTCAAGGCTGTGTTCCAGTCAATGTGTGGTGGTGTCTTGCTGAGTGGTGTTCATTATTGTTGTTGCGTGTTTTTGTGTGTCATCATGAGAATGTCTGAGCTTGAATTAGAACAACAAACAAACATTAAATTTCTTATTAAACTTGGCAAGATTGGAAGTGAAATCAGGGACATATTAGTCCAAGTTAATGAGGATAATGCCACGAAGAAAATGGCAGTGTACAAATGGATTAAACTTTTTTCTGAAGGGAAAGAATGCATCACTGATGAAGAAAGATCAGGGCAACCAGTGATGAGCAGAACTGATGAAACATTGCAAAAGTTCATCAAATTGTGCATCAAAATCTTGGCTGACTGTGAGAAGCATAGCAGACCAAGTAAGCACGATAGAGAAACAGTTAGGAAAATCTTAACTGAAAATCTTGGAATGACAAAAGTGTGTGCAAAAATGGTCCCGAAGGAGCTCTTCCATCACGACAATGCACCAGCTCTGTTGGAACACCCTCCCTACTCACCTGATCTGGCCCCCAATAACTTCTTTCTTTACCCAAAGATAAAGGAAATATTGAAAGGAAGACATTTTGATGACATTCAGGACATCAAGGGTAACACGATGACTGCTCCCATGACCATTCCAGAAAAAGAGTTCCCAAATTGCTTTGAAGGGTAGACTAGGTGCTAGTGTCAGTGCATAGTTTCCCAAGGGCAGTACTTCAAAGGTACCGTAGTGATTCAGCAATAAGGTATGTAGCACTTTTTCTAGGATGAGTTTGCAAACTTAATTGTCTGACTTGGTATATATAGAAGACTTTACCCCACTTAACTTTATCACCATCACTTTTTACTAATTGCCTTATTTTTTTGAATTACTTATTCAAAACAGCATTTGATTATTCAAAATAATGTTGCTCAATTTTAATTGAATCCTTAAGCAAGTCAGCACAGCTTCTCGGCTTGCATGGTAATTCATCAATACTTTCATTATGCATTTCTTATGGATAGCACATGGATTAAAATGAGAGATTTGGTTAACGGTACATCTACTTTTCTTTAAGCAGAAAAAAAGAGGAGAAATAAAACATATGTATACCGAGATTTTTTTCCTAAGCCTAACTGCTTTAAAATATCAATTATTTTTAAACTTATAAGGCACTTTTACTCTAGACAATTAAAAACATGTATAGGTCTGTTCCTCAGAGAGTGACATTTTTATCTGCAATCAAGGGATGGATGACTTGAAGCCCACAACAGCTAATTAGTTGGTCCAAAGTCACAGATGGATCAGTGGAAGAGAATCCTCCAGAACCCAAAAAGGCAAACTCCTGATTATAAAATAAATAAAACTTTCAAAAGTAAGTAGAAGCACTACAATTGCATTTCCATAGAATTTGTTTGCTATCAGAAGTTGTAAACTGACAGATGGAACAGAATTCTGCTCTACATTTAGAAGAGTTTTTGGGGAGACCAGTACAATACTTGTGATTTTGTTGTTGTTAATAGATTTGAATACCTTGAGGCCAGGATACCCTGCCCAGTCCACCAGAATCCTTGCTATGGCCTAAGGTCATCCATCACTGGTGACTTCATTCTTTCAGGTGGCCTGCCAATGCTGGAGGCCTTCAAGCTTATGTCTCAGATCTACACATTGATCTATATGTAGTGACTCGGTACTCTATTTCCAACTTTAATCTTTATTGCTCTTCATATTTAAAGCCATTTTTTTACTTTTTAAGGATTTCTTATTACCATTCTTTCAATCTTTCAACCCTGTCTCACCATCAAAAATACATGTTGTCAAATGTATTCATTCAGCGAATATTTAGTGCATCCTTACCAGTATGGTCTATGTGCAGCTGACAGCCAACAAAATAGGCAAACAAAATATCCTGTCCTCCTGGGGTGGATGTTCTAGTAGAAGAGACAGATATAAACAAACACTGATTAATGCTATGGGAAGGGGGATGAAAGACACTTTTTGAAGAGGTTATTGGGGGGACCTGCCTGAAGAGGTGATATTTTGGACAGAGATGTGCATGAAGAGAAGGTGAGTCACACAAATACCTAGGGGAGAACAAGTACAAAAGCAACAAGACAGAAACTTGCTTGATACACTTTCAGAACAATAAGAAGGGGCACAGAACATGGAGGAAAGCCGTAGGAAACTAGGTCAGAGGGGTGACCATGGAACAGTTCACACACAGCCTGATAGACCACATAAAGAACTTGGAATTTTCTCCAAATGTGATAGGAATTCCTGGAGATATTTAGCAGGGGAGTGACACGATGTGACTTGATACTGTAAAAAATTAATCTGGCTGCCATGTTTAGAATAGATTCTGAGAGGGTAAAAGTAACAGAGAGAACCATCTAAAAGGCTACTGCATTGATCCAGGTGAGAGATGAGTCAATTGGACTTCTTGGTAATGGTCCTTATATGGGCTACACCTTGGAGCAAGAGGCAAGAAGTGATCAAATTTGGGATACATGTTGAAGGCACAGTTTACAGAATTTTATGATGTAAAGTTAGAGAATAA
Source organism: Rhinolophus hipposideros (assembly GCF_964194185.1). Taxonomy (NCBI): domain Eukaryota; kingdom Metazoa; phylum Chordata; class Mammalia; order Chiroptera; family Rhinolophidae; genus Rhinolophus; species Rhinolophus hipposideros. The sequence continues at coordinate 15,665,999 of NC_138051.1, read as the reverse complement.
GAGATGAGTAAGGATGACTCCAAGATCTGTAGCCTGAACAAGTGATTTAATGATTGTGTCAATTCCTCAGATGAGGAAATCTAGGAGAAGAGACGGTTGGGCAGTGGAATCAGGAGTTTAGTTTTGGTCAAGTGAATTGTGCGATTCTTATTTGACACCTAAGTAGAGATATCTCATAGACAATTAAATACACAATTCTGAAATTCAAGTGAAAAGAAGGGCTACATGCATATATTTGGATTTGTAAATATAGAGGTGGTATATAACACCATGGAAATGGAAAGAAACACCTAAGGAGTGAGTGTACATAAAGAAGAGGTCCAAGACCGAGCTCTGCTGAGATTACACCACCATTGAGAACTAAGGAGAAAAAAGAGTGTCCAGCAGAGAACACACAGAAGGATGGGCCATTGAGGCAAGAGCCTGTGATATGATGGAAGTCAAGTGAAAAATAAAGTAACAGCAATGGACCAGTAACCTCAGCATCAACTGGGTACTTAGACATCCAAATTCTCAGACCCCACCCCAGACATCCAAAAGTGGTGTTTTACCCAGCCTTATAGGAGATTCTGATGCACAAACGAGTTTCAAAACCAAAGTAATTCAGTAAAGAAACAGAGTAAAGGTGATACTGAAAAGGATATGGTCCCTAGAAGTATTTGCTAAGACCCAAACTGAATACATACTCATTTTAAAAATCTAGCTATGATCTACCTAGATTTTAAAGTATTTTTTTCTATTGCGGTATCATATGATGTTTATATAACTAGCAGCTTCGTGAAACAAATAGCTTTAGCAGTCTCCCTTCGTTTCATTTTTCGTCTTATCACAGATAGTAGCCATTGTTTCAAGGAACTTGCTTTCCAGCGCTTCTTTTGCAAACAAATCTTAACACTCTTCTCCCTTTCCCACTATTCTCAAACACATTACAGTACACATTACTCGTTAGAATATGAAACAAACTCACATGAAAAAAATTTTCATACAGGAGAATCTTTAAATTGTTACATATTTTAGATCATTGGTTCCCAAATCTATCTGCTTATCAAAATAAGTTGGGGAGTGTTGAGGTGTTGTTCTTTTAATGTAGATTCTTGGGCTTCACTCCCATCTCAAAACAGAATCTTGGAAGTAGGACTCAAGAATCTGTATTTTTTTTAAAAATTTTAATAATTTTCTTTAAAAACCTTCTCAGTTGGTTTCAAAAATTAAAAGGGCTTGGGAGCCACTGTTACAAACTGTAGGCACTTTAGAATTTCAGGAACCATAAATCTGTCAGGGCTGAGCTGTCAGGGAAAGCTCTGTGGCAGAAGTGGGATTTGAGCAGAGTTGACTGTCAACTGTAGTAGACTGTAGACTGACAGGTGGGGACAGGGCACGGGTTCTCCACCAATAAACAATAACATAACAAAGGTAAGAGACAGCACGAGCTGGTGCATTTGTGGTCCTATGAGATGATTAGGCTCACCAGAAAGCAGAGAGGATGTAATGAGAAAGGATAGGAAACAAGTTACACAAGGAGGCACTTTATAGATAGTTTCAATAATACCTCAAGCTTCAAGACAGATGAGTGTGACATGAAGAACAGAAGGAAGCGGTCATGACCCTCTGGCAGTTTTAGCCCAGCTCTGAACCAACCAATGATAGCCACTACACAAGTGACTCTGGGCTACGATTCTGGGCAAAAGGAGATTTTTGTCCCCATTTGTGATTCTCAGTATAAAAGGCAGGACTAATGGCATCTAAGACTTCTTGCAGTTCTAACCTTTACGATTCTATTTATAAGTCCCACTATTTTATCATTCCCAATGAGTCCTTTTAAGCATTTGTTGCTGTTCTTTGAATTTTACTTCTATCCATTATGGAGAGAATAAATTGCCAAGCAATGTGGGCAATAGAGGGTGGGTTTTTTTCATTAATCTCGCAATAGGAAGTCCTGCGTTTACATTCTAGTAACAATAAACCTGGAACAATACACACCTTTCTCCAAGGTTGACCTTAATATAGCTTTTTTGACTGAGATATGCCTTAAAACACTTACACAAAGGATGGGTTCATATGCCACATTGACCTAGAAGAATAAAACTGCAGCAAATAACATGTTAGATAAATCTGACATGACAAGCATTTCTGCAGTAGTAACCATTTTCCCCAAGGGACTTAGTGATATATGAAGACTAATGTACTCATGGGATAAAGACTACACCTTCTATTTCCAAGTACACTTGACACAACCCAAATCAATTTTCTCGTCTTTTTGAAGTAGTTCCAATCTGTCAAGATCCATCCCTCTTGGCCTCATCTCCAGCCATGTTCCTTTTGCCATCATATTATTTAATGACTACCATTGCAAATTACAGAGATGAAGATTCATCAGAAGACAAAAATGTTGCTGAAATAGAGAATTCAGTATTGCCCACTTTAAAACTGTCTTGCTGAAAGCTTATGAGTTTATTCTCATGATTCTCAGGAACAATTCTTTCATTATTTCCCACAAAGTACAGAACACTGTCCAAAAGAAATTTCAAGGAATTATGATAAAAGTCTACAAACAAAGCAAAAATCAAGCTGAAGTTAATAAAGCCTCTTTCCCTTAAGTCTGCTTCGTGCTATGGCTTTGTGCTATATATTAGGGATATCTGATGGCTTATCCAAGTTCCAAATAAAAGATTTACAGGATAAAAGCTGTAGAGGAAATAGAATAACTTACTCTGGAAGATCTAGTCCTGTTTCTCGTATGATTTGTATTCTGACAAATGATCTCTTTAAAAGTTGTGCCAGGATGTAGTGGAATTGACTTCCTATAAAAAAATGTTAAAAACCCCCAAGTTAAGAGCACCTGTACTGAACACTTAATTGTTTACTGACTTATGTTTATTAGGTTTAAGAATTCAAATATATTTTTTATTTATAAGTTGTAATATTTTATTAATAATATGTAATAGTATTATTATAAATATTATATATACATGTAACATACATATATGACAAAGTTTCAAAAGCTAACAAGCAGGTGGACAAGGAAAATGTTGCAAAACACTAAAAGCTAGTTGTTACAATGGACATAAATCTGACCACATAGGTGATGAATAATGGTCTTTCTTATCTATAAATTATCAGGGTAGTTTTGTGGAAAATCAAATTTGAACTAGACTTTGAGGGATCAGCAAAGTTTAAGAACTTAGCAGTCGGAGGGTGCCTTCTGAATGTCCTGTCAATTCTACCACCTACTGCCAGTGACTTATTTCCAGACACCGTCGTCTCTCATCTGAATGCCTGCAACCGCCTTGTTTCTGCTTCTAATTTGGCTCAATTGCATCCATTGCTCGTGTGGGTCTACTTTCTGTTCCTGGAACATACCAATGGCTTTCCACCTCATTGCCCTTGTCTACCGTTTTCACTGCTGTAGAGAGTCTGACACATAGTAGCTCCCCAATAATATCTATTGAATAAATGAATAATTGTTTCTTCTGGTTTGTAAGCTTCACAAGGGCAGAGACTATGGTGTTTAATTCCTCAGTCTGTTCCCAGAAGCCAGCATAACTCCTAAACACATAGTGGGTGTTCCGTAACTAGTTACTGAAGAAAGAAAGGGAAGGAGGAAGGGAGAAAGGAAAGATTAAGCAAATACCAAATCTGCTACATGAGTTTCACTTTAAGGACATGTTATTATTCTTGTCATTATTATGAAAATTCTTATTTCCCTTTAGAAGTATATAATAACACTATCACACATCATGGAATAAAGATAGAAAAGTCTATGTTAATATTTGCCTATTAGAATTATTTTATAACTATCTGTTTCTCTGTGTGCTGTTTTGAAAAATAATGAATAGTTATAAAAATTCCATAACTGCACCTAAAATAGCCCCCCAAAGCATTGTAATGAATACCTACTGTGTGTATTTCCAAATGATAAGAATTAAATATGCATGTTTTCAGTCATTTTAACAAGGCTTTTACTTAAACATTAAAAAGACCAGGTACATGAAAGAAACTATCTTATTAACATCTACACACAGTGATTTGATTCCTATAACATAATTGCATATGCTCAGAGAAACATTATGTTTCTAATGCTGGAGGTAATATTATTCAACAACACTATCAAAACGAATTGTACTGTTTCTTTATTACAGCAAGATGTATGCCATTATCTGTTGAATTTAACAAATATGTACCTTCAAGGCTGCTTTCATATTTGGTACCCTAGGGTATGCCATAGAGTAATAATGCATTATAAAAGAAACATTTTTTTGCACTCTTCCTTGTAAATTATTCTTTCTTTCTGGTTCCCCAAGTGTTAAAATATTTTTTTAAAGGTAACATTTTTAAATATAGAGATGTGCATGGCATTTGACCAAAGTTAAAAAGAAAAACACAGTATAAAACTAGCATAAACACAGAAAACAGGATGAGAGGATTCTTTTGATGAGATGATTCTTTTTTTTTTTTTTTTTTTTTTTGCTGTAATACCAAGAAAGCTGCAAAAACGTCTTTTGAGTAAGAAATTTAAAAGCATATTACATACCTTCTGTGGTGTACATATGTGTAAGTTCTGCAAAATGCTAGTTTGGCCTCATTCACCACAACAGAAATTTCAGTCCCCTAAAGAACTCCAACTATTTTTCTCAAGTCAGAGAAACAAAAATTGAATTTAAATATGAAATTAATGCAACTTGAATAAAAGAAATTGGAACAAAAGTTTCCTAAAATTGAGTTCCGTGATTTTTAAGAGTACTGGTCCAGTTTTTATGAAGCAAGATTTCTCCAAGAATAGTACACTGACATCTCAGGAGTTATTTCTCTGGAATTATAGTTGACCTTAATAATTCTCTTATCTGTCAATTTTTTTTTCACAGGACTTTATTGAGGAACAGTGTGTACTCTCAGGACTTTTTTTTTCCAAGTCAAGTTGTTGTCCTTTCAATCTTAGTTGTGGAGGGTACTGCTCAACTTCAAGTTGTTGTCCTTCCAGTCTTAGTTGTAGACGGCGCAGCTCAGCTCCAGGTCCAGTTGCCATTGCTAGTTGCAGGGGGCCCAGCCCACCATCCCTTGAGGGAGTCGAACTGGCAACCTTGTGGTTGAGAGTCCAGTGGCCCATGTGGGAAACGAACCGGCAGCCTTCGGAGTTAGGAGCATGGAGCTCTAACTGCCTGAGCCAACGGCCGGACCTAGCTGTCAATTTTATGATTGATTTGATTGATCTTTTGCTGATATATTAATAATACAAACTTATTATAGCAAACTATCCAGTTTCATTCTTTGCTTTTCTTTCTGCCCATTAAAAATAAGTGTACATGATTTTCTAAAATTCAGTAGGCTTACAAATAAATCTCTACCAATTTTAATATTCTCCTTCTAACTAGAGAAAACTTGGAAAATATAGAAGAGCACTAAAATAACACTATTATTCTGCCTTCAAGGGTTAATTACTGGTAACATTTTCATGTATCCTTTTCTATTTAATGCATTTTAAGTAGCCATTCATGCAGTTAATCAACCAATATTTATTGATCGCCTGCTATGTGCTAGTCATTGTTCTAGGGATTGGCAATACTACTTTGAAGAGAACTGTTAAGATGCCTGCTCCCATAAAACTAACATAGTGGTAATGGAGATACATAACAAACAAATAAGTATATGATAAAGTGTAAGTACTCTGAAGAAAAAGGATTTCAGCTAAATAGTGTCATTCACAAAAATGGAAACACTGGGAAAGGAAAACATTGAAAGGAATCACAAGTCTGGTTTTAGACCTGTTCCATTTGCACGGGCCATTAGGTGATCTGGGTAGTGATGACCTAATGTTTCTAATGGTTTATGGTTGTTTCTAATGGTTTATGATCTGCTTCTTCACTTGGCCTTTTATGGGCATTTTCCCAATCGAAAATACATATTTCTATATGGTGATCATAAAAACCTACCTAGAAATCCACCTATTGCTGAATATTTGTTTCTGTTTTATAATGCATTTATAAATAACTGGTAGCAGAAATTCTTTCCATACATATTTATAGAAATGCCTGATATTTTGTTACAGTAATTCCTAAAGATTTTTTTATTTATATTGTCAAATTTTTTCTCCAGAAAGATTATGCCACTTTTCACACACACTAATTTGCCACTCAGTATTTTATTTTTTTATTTTTTAGAAAAATAAAGCAATTCTTTGATATGTTTGATAGACACAAAACTTATAGCTAACATTTATGAGAAATTATTACTTGGCAAATGCTGTGCTACACACTTACATGTATGATTTCATTTGAAAGTTAAGAAGGCTGAGGTTCTAAAGAGCTAAATAAATTGCCAAATGTCCCTCAAGTATTAAGTCAGAGCTGAGATTTGAATTCCAATCATCTGGTTTCATAACCTCTTTCTATTAAATCACAACACTATATGCAATTTAACTGATGATTGATTGGTAATTCAAGTTTGACAATGGTAATATTAATATATTTATATGTTTACTCTGTTTCTTGTAATTTGATGCTGCTAATGCATTCTTGCATTTCTTTATTCTATGCCCTGATAGACTCTATGGAAATAGTGTGGACTGAAAAGAGACGTGGACTCTAACCTCATGAAGGACACAGCCCAGAACAGGAAATATAGCAAACTCAGGTTAGAGAAAGAACTGCAGGCACGATCAAGAAAAAATTTGTATTTTAAATCCATTCCCAGTACTAACAACGGTGGAAGGTGAGGACTCTTTCTTGGAAGGGCCATTGGCTGGACTCTATAATAAAGGTGAAGAGCCCTAAGCATTGTGGCTCAATTAGAAACCCCATTCTTAAGTCCCAGAAATCAAGTCTGAGTTATGAAGCAGCGACAGGACAAGGACACAGGACAGGCAGGGATTAGGGTGTAATAAGGTGGCTTCCTGGATTGGAAGGTATGATGGTTAATTTTATGTGTCATCTTGACTGGGCTAAGTGGCACCCAGGTAACTGATAAAACATTACCTTGGGTTGTGTCAGTGAAAGTGTTTCCAGAAGAGATTAGCATTTGAATTGCTGATCTGAGTAAAGCAGATGAACTGATCCAGTGTGGGTGGGCATTATCCAATCTTTTGAGGCAGGGCTAGAACAAAAAGGCAGAGAAAGAAGGAATTCACTTTCTCTGCTTGTGCTGAGACTCCATTGTCTCCTACCATCAATGTTGTCCCTCCTGGTTCCTGGGCTTCAGCACTCATACTGGAATTTATATCACTGAATTATACCACTGGCATGCCTGTTTCTCCAGATTGCAGATGGCAAACTGTGGGATTTCTCGGTTTCCATAATCACAGGAGGCAATTTCTATAATTAATCTGATTTTATATCTATATCTATATCTATATCTATATCATTAGCTCCTGTTCCTGGCAGAGCCCCCACCCACGTGAACCATGTGAACCAGCAGACCCAAACTGCCCTTTCATGTGGGGTAAGGAAAGCACACAGTAGGTCATCCACTTTCCCAAGATAACCTTTGATCTCTCTAGTTAAGAGCTTCCTTCATACAGACTCACTAAACCTACAAAATCTTGGGTTCCTACAGCTTGGAAAAACAGCATTTTACAGAGTCTTAAAATCAACAAAATTATAAGCAAAGCAACCTTTGATCAATCACATCATCAGAGATTAAAAAATACACAATTAGAAATGATTTTCTGAAAACAAATGAAAAACTCCTGTCAATCCTATAAGAAAGAAACACAGAAGGTGTCAGCTGAACAGACCACTGAACAGAAGCATCAACACCAGGACAGTCCTGAGAGTATCATCTTCAACAGATGAGAAGTTATTCTTGTCAGTTGCTCAGCACAAAGAAATGACAAGTTTGCCAGAAGCTCACTGTATAACCTGCATAGTGTTGTATTTATCGTTACTTAGCTAATGTGGAGTCAAGTATATATAGTTTCATTAGAAAACACGGGCTCAATCACTCTCACCAACCCCTTTTGTCATCTTCTGAAAAGCTAACCTAAGAACCTCCCCCTCAAAATATTATTTTACATTGATTCCTGAACAATAAAGTCAAGATTCTGGCACCTAACATGAAAACCAGGGGCATAACTTCTCTCACAGACGTTGTCTGCAGGCTGATTTCTCTTGGGCATGCCGCTCGACTCTCTCATATTCATCATGTGATTTCTTCCTTACAATAATCTGGTGAATTATGCTGGAACTGATATTAATAAGCCCCCATTAAGAATCAGAAAACCAACTCAAAATGGATGACTTGTTCGAGGTCACACAACCAACAAATAAGGCCTAGAATTCTGGCTTCCATTCAACCACATACACAGATCTTTTCATGTCATCAGACTTCTTGTACTTCATCATGATTTTAGAGGTTTTTTTTTTTTTTTTTTTTAAAGCATTATACTGGGACTCTTAAGTTCAATAAGCTTAGCATCAAATTTGCTTTTTAAAATGGAGGTCCCGCAGTTGGTCACAGAGGCTGCAGTAGTTCTCCCTATGGCTTTGAGAACCTTGTTTACTGCTCATTGATCGCCATGACAATGCTACCATAAATAACCCCAGGTAGATTGCTATGTGTAATCACAGAAGACATCCATATGCATGAGTCACCTGTCAGTTCTCCAAGCCCATCATTTCCAATATCTGTCAACATGTCATCAAGGATTCTCTGAATTTGTGACACACACAAAACTCATTCTCTCAAGAAGCTGAAAATCATGCAGTGCTACACTGATTTGTGGTTGAAGAAAACAAAATGAGAAATGCCCATTATTTGGAGGGAAGAACGTGTATGGATTGGCCAGGTCACTCAAGTGTTCTTCGTCCCACCCCCATACTGCCAGGATCCAGTCTCAAGAAGAAATTTAAATCTACTTTTCACTTGTGGTTGAAAAACGTACCCAGTGACTCATTTCATGTGAGCCATATGAGGCAAGACATAGAATTCTCTCAGAATCTTCTGGAATAAACTACCAGATGGCAGCTTACCCTGAAATGGTATATGTCAATCACAGCAATGTTTCAGGAAAGGCTTTGGTCACATGGGCAGGATTAGTTGTGATGGGTCAGCATGACCAGGAAGATGTTTAGACTGACAGCCCATCAATAATATGAGGACAGGTAAGAATCAAAGGTCAGGACAGAAGGGTCAGCCTCCATTCCAGCAAGGTAAGCAGTATGCGATTATTCAAACCCAGAAAGAGGACAAAGGATAGGATTCCAATAGACAAGAGCCAGGAATCAAACAATTCACAGTGAGAAGGAGGCAGGAAAGCAATAATCCAGGTAGATAATCCACAGGTAGGGGAAGCGAGTAGTAGAGGTCCAAGTAGGTAAAAGACCCAAAGCCTGAGGAGAAAAGAGAGTCAGTTCAAGGCATCCATAGTCAAGACATTACACTGTATATCTGACTCTGATACAAGATTTGTCTCATCCGAGGGCCCTTAGATACTGGCGGACAAGCCTCAGCACATAGCTACAAAGAGACAAGTAGCTTCACCTGTCTAGAAGATGGCTTCTGGTGGTTCTGAAAAACATAAGCCAAAAATAAAATCTCAAATAAGAGTGAGTTTGCATTTTTATTGATCTACTAACTATATATAAATAAACGCATGTGCCATTTAAATAAGGCTAAAAATGCACGAAACTGTACCCCTGAAACTATTTCACTCATGTCTATAGAAAATGACCAATGTGAGTAACAATAATTATAGTAACAACAAAAACTGACATTGCTGCATGTCAGGCACTTTTTGTGGATAACAAGAAAATAACTATAATGATAGTAATAGCTAATTTTATTGATCAGAGTTAATCACCAGGCTCCGTTTCTAGGTGCTTTGCATGTGATGTCTTTTATTCCTTCCAACAATTCTGTTAGGTACTATTATTATCTCCTTTTTGAAAAGGAGTCACAGAGACATTAAGTAATTTTCTCAAGATCACACAGCTAGTGAGTCTGGATTCGAACCTATGTTTTCCAATCTCAGCAGCCATCCCTAGAAGGAAAAGAACACCATGACACTAGATCTAACGATGGAGCAAAAGACCAAAAGAAAAGTGTTCACTCCACACTCTAAAATCTCCCTTCTTCTCAATTCTTATTCCATCTAGCCAACAGCCTTAAATTCTCAACTTCCCTCTAGCATCATCTTCTGACATCTGAAAATGCTGAGGGTAGAAAGGTGGCAAGAAATTAACATTTGCTGGAGTGTATGGCATTACTTAGTGCCAGGTTCTATACTCATCACAGCACATATGTGACCCCGTTCAGCAGAAGCCTTTACAACGTTCAGCCCTCCATTCATGTCCCTCCAGAGCCAGGGCAGAAGATTGGTGTGCCTCCTTACCTGCAGCCATGGTTGCACAGAGCCAGATGGCAAACCCCAAATCATGCCAAGAGTCATAGCCAGAAAAGTGGGTTTCAAAAGCTGGGATAGATCTGACGTGAAAAGTAGAAACAGGGAGGGAACTTGTGACAGTCTTGATGAACACTACAGAAAATGAGCTCTATGGAGGGTGCCTAGATGCTTGTGTGTTTATGACAGACTTTGGTCTGAGCAAGTCAAAATACGTGAAGGACCAAGAACACAAAAGACAAGTCCTTTAAACTTCTCAAGGCTAAACCAAGCTTAGCCTTTCACATTTCCTGTGTGATGAGTGGGTTTCAAGTTCACTCAGGTTCGACAATATTATAGAATTGTGCACTTAAAGTCTATGTAATTTTACTAACCATTGTCAGCCCAATAAATTTAATTTTATAAAAAAAAAAAGGTTCAAATGCAAAAAAAAAAAAGGAAAAAAGAAAAATTCACTAAGAACTATCTTTTCAACCAATGAAAAATACACGGGGGCAGTACTCCTTGTCTATAATCAGATACTGAAAAAGTATAAGACCCAGAGAGTATATTAAAAAGAAAATGAGGAATGAATATTATGCTGAGAGTGAGAGCAGAGGGTGGTTAAGTGGCTGTTTCCATTTAATCTGTCTACTCTAACCTTTCGCAGGAAGGCGTCTCACATATTAAGAAGGGACAAAGAAGCAACCAATTAAACATCTGTCAGCACTTTCCCTGTAGTGTTTAATTTGAAACAAGTTTCTATTTCCTTCTAAATGAGAGTTGATTATTCAAAGGACAGCTGGCTGGATTGTACATGACTTTAGCTTGACCCAGACTAGCATTAATCAGCAAACACATCAGTGCCAAAGCCTGCAGTTTCAACAAGATGGAAAAGGAACATTTCACAACGGTTCAGTGAAGCTGCCTGTAGGAGCATTTCATTCACTGACAGTAACAAGATTAATGAATACAGCCACCTGGCTGGTGCTTTGAACGTTACTCTCAAGCTGGTTTTCAAATATTGCTAACAAAGGAGCCAAAAATCACGTAATGAAACATATAATAGCTAATGTCTATACAGTAACAGACCTTGTCCATTAGGGAATGTGGGAAATGCTTCATGTTTTACTTGAATGTTAATTTTTCAGGTCTTCATTGTAAGGGGATGGCTACCCCCAACTGCCTTTGTGACGTAAATCTGTTTTGATCTTTAGCTCTGACCCTCCTTGAGGAGTCCAAGAACTTTTCCATTTCTGATCCTTTTGCTCACAGGACTACAGAATCAGTATTTATAACCCAGGAGCTATTAAGCCAAGTGGCCATTTCCTTATTGGTAATGCAGTTACACAAAGAATGCACTTAACTTTCACATCTCCCATTGCATCCACTCATATAGGCTTGTCTCCCACCTCATAGAGCTGTTCATCTTTCCCTAAACACACTGTGTCAGATTCTGTCCTCACATGAACTTTTTCTGTGTGCACACAGAAAGAGAGCTCTGGTGTAGAACTGGTGTCCTCTTCTTATTTATTTATTTTTTCAATAAATTTATTGGGGTGACAATGATTAGTAAAATTACATAGTACAATTTTCAAGTGTACAATACTATAATACATCATCTATACCGGAAGTGCCAAAGAAATGTGTACAAGTGGACACTTTGGTCAACGTTACTCAAGCAGTAGTTCGCTGTAATCAGAAGTGTCTGGATGCTGATGGTAACCACTTTGAGTACCTCTTGTAATTGCAGAAGTCAAACATGACTTGTATTCATCTTTTGTTATTGGTATATATTGAGTATTATAATTTTCATACAGTTTTTTTCCTTTCTTAAAATGTGTTTACATTTTTTTGGCACCCTCTGTATATCACATTGTGTGCTTACCACTGAGAGTCAGTTCTCCTTCCATCTCCATATATTTGACCCCTTTTACCCGATTCAACCATCCCCTCCACTCCCTTGGTGGCCTTTTTTTATAAGGACATCAGTTCCATCAGACTAGACCCCTACCTTTATGACCTCATTTACTTTTAATTACCTCTTTAAAGGCCCTATCTTCAAATACACTCAGACGGGGAGGGGCGGGGAGGGTGAGGGCTCCAAAATACAAATTTGGGGAGAAACACAATTCAGTCAGTAACAGTCATGTGCTCAAACCAGCCCAGAAAGTTCTTCCCTCTCTTCTCCTCTGAGAGATATTCCACTCAAGCTCCCGGATTTCACCTAAGTGCTATCTTCTCCAAGAAGCCTTCTCCAATTCTAGTCATGAATAGTCTTTCCCATTTGGGCACCTATTTCATTCTTCCTCAGATTATTTCTTATTATTTGCTTATATGTCTCTCTCTGCTAATACACTACGAGTTCCTTGGAAACAAGGACTCTCTCAGACTTGTCTTGCATTACCCATAACACCTCACACAGTATTGTGTGTCAGTCATTCACTCTTTCTGTATCTGCAGTATCTAGCCCATGACTATACACAGCAGGCACTCCATAAATAAGAATAAATGAACTCTCTCTTTCTTTCTGCTACTGACATTATCTCTGATTTCCCTTTAATCCTTTTTGTTCTCTTTCTGAACTCCCCTCCATTTCCGTTTTTCTTTCCCACAACATCAACAAACATTTTTTCAAGCCCCCCTAAAAATACAGTTTGCTCACTACATCCTTACTCCTTTGCCCATGTTCTTTGCAAACAAACACCAAAGTCTTCAAGTATGAAGTTACACCTCTATTCCCATGACTCCAAAAGTCTGTCTGTAGCCCAGACCTCCCTGCTGAGTTTCAGTCCTGGAAGCCCAGATCCCTGCTTAGTGTCTCTACTGAATGTCCCATGAGCAAGCCAAACACAGCATAAGTACCCCACATCAAATCAGACCACAAATCCTGCAGATTAGACCACCTCCACATATCCCTTCCTGCCACTTCCTTAAGTGAGCCTGGTATGCTACATGCCAAGATGTTGGTAACAGTGCAGGTGGGTGTGAGGGAGAGGTGGTGGCATTCATGATGGTGATGATGATGACAACAAAAGCAAGAACTTGATGATTTTGTTCAATTGTGGGTATAGGCTCATTGCCATTACTTCCCTAGATTCTCTTGTTGATCCCACCAGACCAAATACAAATCCCAACTACATGTGATATTTCCTACTGATGTTTCTTTCTATAAACTGCTCTCTCAGCCAGAAATATTATCCTCCAACTTCTGCATCCAGTTAATTCTAGCCCATCCTTCAAAACTTAGGTGAGGCCACCACCTCCTAGAGGGAGACTTCTAGGATATTCTTTGTAATCCAGTGGCACCGCAAGCATACCGCTACCATCACATTTGTATGGGCTTAAAATTTGGAAAGATAAATAAAAATTTTCCTTGGTTTTCCTCTTCCAAGTCAGTGATCTTCATTGATAAAGGAACACACACGCGCACACACACACACACACACACACACGCACACACACACACACAAGAAACTGAGGAGTCATTTGACTTTATAAATAGAAATTGGATACCATGTTGCCTTCCCCAATCACAAATTTGAATACTTCAGTACATGAGAGTACTGAGAAGTACTGAGAGTACATGAGAAGTTGGGCTCAGTTTTAAAACTATAAAACTACATATTCAGTCATGTTTAATGTCATTTTCTTACTTTACAGCATGAGCAGAGACCCTTCTACACAACTCTTTCTGAGTAAAATGAAGAAATGAACGAATCTAAATGAGTCATTCTAACGAGACTGAGATGTTCTTGAAACTGTCATAGCTACAGTGAGTCACAAAATAAATTTAAAAGCAATAAAATATCTTATAAAGTTGCAAAGTAGTCAGCTTTGGGTCCCATCCTGCTGACCAAACCAATTACAGTCTGTACAAGCTGCAGTATGCTTGCGAGATCTGTAACTCCAGGCAAAAGGCATTGATGACGCACATGACTCCTTGAACAGTTTCATCAGTGTTGCTAAATACCAAGTGATGAGACAGATCACCAATACCCAGAACCTGAAATATAATCAATACTACAACATAGAAACTAGGCTTATTATATTTCAGCGTGGCTGGGTTTACATGGAAAACAGCAGAATACAAAAAACAGTTCTTTATGTACTTTTATGAGGGGACACAGAGGAAACCCTTAACAAATGGGATAAAATGCTTGTTCTACAAGCAAGAACAAATTTTGACTGAGTAGCACTCTCTTGGCTCGAGGACTGCACTAGACCTAAGAGCTGAGCTTTGCTGAAAAATGTCAGTGCAGGCAGATCAGCCCACAGTAGTGGGGAATGTGAGCGGTGTGCGGTCTGTTTGACTAAAGTTTCAAGCTGACCACTCATCCCTGCACCCAACTTGCTTGATAAAAATGCACATAAGAGAAATCTAGTCAATCATCAGTGTTTTTAGTGTGGATTTAATAACTTAGCAATTTATTTTGAAAAAAAATACTAGTTACTAACTAATTAATAATTGGGTTTTTAAATTTTTAATTCTATAAATTACTTCCAAAATAATGTTTGATTGCATTTAACCTACATTATCTTTCACAAAGTGATTTTCTGAGGCAGGAAAAGACTAAGAAGTTGTGTGGTGAGAAGCAACAGATTTCAATTGTGACAACTCAAGCAAGCCAAAACATTACCTCTCGGGAGCAGAGTGTAGACATATTCTTGCAGCCTCCATTATATGTGCAAAAAGTAATCATACACCATGTCACCTTCCCACACAAAGAATAAAGAGATCCATATATACATATATCACAAAGATAAGTATAAAATGCCAGGACTGATTTTCTTATACAATTTATAGTAAGTCTCATTGCTTTGTAATTACAGTAGGTATACCTTGAATTACAAAACTTAATACAAAACAACCTTAATTTGTAACATGAGCTATAGATTTCCAAGTACTCTCATACACATTATCTCAAGTGATCCTTAAATCATTACACTGAGATATTATTATTAGAGATATTGTTATCTCTAATATTATAATCTCTAATTTCTAATCTCTAATTTCAGCTAAAGAAACTGAGGTTCAAAAAACATTAAGAGGCTTGCCCAAGGTCATGCAGCTGGTAAAGTCTGAGCTAGAGCTTTATGACAAAATCTTCTAATTCCAGTACTTTCTCCAATGCACCACTGCTACCGTCATACCAGGTCTGACAATTAAGTTCGTGAACTTGTTGCAATGATGTTGCTAAACTTTTCTGACATCAGAGGGATTCTTCGTTATGAATTTGTACCAAATGGACAAACAGTTAACCAAGCTTACTATTTTGAAGTGCTGAAAAGGCTGCATGAAGAAATCAGACGACCTGAACATTTCACCAACAATTTATGGCTCTTACATCATGACAATGCACCAGCTCACACAGCACTGTCTGTGAGGGAGGTTTTCTCCAGTAAACAAATAACTATATTGGAACACCCTCCCTCCTCACCTGATCTGGCCCCCAATGACTTCTTTTTTTACCCGAAGACAAAGGAAATATTGAAAGGAAGACATTTGGATGACATTCAGGACATCAAGTGTAATAGGATGACAGCTCTGATGGCCATTCCAGAAAAAGAATTCCAAAATTGCTTTGAAGGGTGGACTAGGCACTGGCATTGGTGCATAGCTTCCCAAAGGGAGTACTGGGAAGGTGACCATAGTGATATTCAGCAATGAGGATGGAGCCCTTTTTCTAGGATGAGTTCACAAACTTAATTGTCCGACCTCGTATATCTGTCTATCCAACCACGTCTGTGTGCCTGAGCCTATGAATCTACTTATTTAATAAACGTTTATTACCCTCCTACTATATGTCTAGCACTGTTAAATGCTGGGTATTTAATGGTGAATCAAATGATCTCACTGACCCCTCTGGAGCACAACAACGTACTGGAAAGACAATAACATCATCAGCAAAGTATTTCCCATGTGCCAGGCACTGTTCTATAAGCCCTTTACAAGTATTACTTAATTTAATCTCATAAAAACTCTATGAGTTGGATAATATTAATATCCTTATTGTAAGATATAGAAACCAAGGCAAAACCAAACTGACACAAAGAGCGATATGGAGTAAAAAAGAACAGTTTGGTGCTAAGACAGTGTTAAAGAAATTTCAACAGAGAAGTTCCTATTTGAGCGGAGCTGTGAAAGGTGAAATGGGCTGTGAAAAGTGGAAAGGAAGACATTCCCAGGTAAAAGACATAGCATGAAAAAAGCTGGTGAGGCTGAAGAGCAACACTGCCTTCTCAGATGTGTTACCTGCTCTTTGGACTCCCTGTCTTTGTAACACTTCTCTAACTAGGATTCTATTCCCTCTCATCCAAACTGAATATCCACCAGAGCTTATTGGTTAATTGGACATGGCTGGAAAGAAGAAGCCAAGATGACTCCGAAATACTTGCCTGCAACAAAAGGAAGGATAGAGCTGGTATTACTGAAATGAAAGACTATGGGAAGAGCAGGTTGAGGAGGAAGATAAGGGAAGCTAGGAAAAAAAAAAAGAAGAAGTAATTCAAAGCTGCTGTGCACCCTAAATTGGCAGCATCTGTCTAGAGGAAGATAAGTCTTTTTCTAATTTGCATAAAATAAATGTTATGGCTCTAAGTAAAATCAAGAGCTTGGTTTCAGGCATGTTAAGGGGTTTATTATACACGTATATCCAAGTAAATTGCCAAGTAAGCAATTGAACAAACAAATCTGAAGTTCCCTAACAGGTCCAGAAAGGAAACGTAATTTGGGAGTTGCAAGCTTAATTATATTATTTAAAACCATGAGACAGGATAAGTTCATCAATGGAGAGGAGAAAATAAAGGAGAGATCCGAGGATTAAGATCTGGAGTCTCCCATGTTAAGAGATCAGAGTGATGAGGAGAAACCAGCAATGGAGACAGAGAGAGGAACCAGTGAAGTGGGAGGGAACTCGGGAGGTATCCTGGAAAATCAAAGAAGGATACCAAATACTATGGATAGATCAAATAAGATAAGGACTAGGAAGTGACCACTGTAGACAGCGAAGTCATTGGTGACTTTGACGAGAGCAGTTCTGGTGGAATAGTAAGGAAGAAAGCTTGATCTGATTAAGTTTAAAAGAGAATAGGAAATGAGGAACTGGAGACAGTCAGAAGAGACAACAGAAGTTTTGCTGTAAAGGAAAGCAGAAAAATGGAGCAGTTATTGGCAGTTGTGTTAACTACCATTTTTTTGTTTGTTTGTTTAAGTTGGGACAAACAGTTACATGTCTGTATACTAAAGGCAACTACCCAGTAAAGAGAGGAAATAATGATGCAGAAAAAAGAGGACAGAATTAATGGAGCCATGTTCTTGAGTAGATAATAAAGGATGGGATCTAGGGTACACGTGGGATCATTGCTGCAGCTAAGAGCACAGACGGTTCCTCCATAATGACAGGAGAAAAGGCAGAGTACAGGGGCACAGATGCAGGTGGGCAGGCAGAAGTAAGAACGGGAACTGTGGCATGTCTATTTTGACTGTTCTATCTTTTCAGAGAAACAGGAAGGGAAGTCATCACCTGAGAACAAAGACGGCAAAATACTGTAAGCATTATTGGCAAAAACATTACAGTCTGATAAAAAAAAAAAAACAGAGTTGTCAATGGTATGAAACAACAGAAACTTTCATACAATACTGGTGGGCAGAAAAATTGGTAGGACCACTTGGAAAATAGTACGATGTTATTCAGTAAAGGCAAAAATGTGCATATCCTATGACCCAGCAATGCCATTCCTAGGTATTAATCATATAGACATGTGTGTGCATGTGGTCATAATTAGACCATAATTATGGTATAATTGCTCTTATACTAGAGGGTAAAATTATTTTTTTTTGAAGAATCCATCACAACCATCAAGATCGTGGCTACTATTAGGAGAAAGGAAGCGGCCCGTGGTCATAAGTGAACATACTGAAAGATTCTCAAGTACTACCAATGTCCTGTGTCTTAACCTGGATGATTTATTAAACTGTACATGGCTGTTTCATACACTTTTATATACAGGTCAATTTCAACATTAAAAAATGTTTTAAATTCCACAGTCTTGCCACTTAGAGGTAACCTAGTCACTTTTGATTTAGAACTATTTCATTGGGTAAATATTATATCAATTCAAGATTCTCCCACTCCCCTTCATCTTCTTTTTCCCCTGAAGATGACATAATTTCCCAAGGGGGTTACAAGAAATCATGGCAGCTAAACAAGGGCATTTGGTCCGCGTGTACTTATCTGGACTCACCAGCGTCTACTAACGTGTAGCTCATCCCATCTGGTTACAGAGCATCGTGTGCTGGTGTCTAATACACATGTGCTCAGCTCCTGCCTCAACTCCATGACAATCTCAAAGGCAGTGCATTCTGCGACCTCCCCATTCACACCTGAGCCCTCTTACAGCCTACTAGCCCTCTCAGCACTTTCTCATGGCCCTGTACTCTGAAGATGTAGATGCTTGATCAATGTACTGTACACCTGAAGCTGAATGATAATGAATGCCAACTATAATTTTATATATATAATGTGATGGCTCCGTGCGATGTCGGAGGGATAGTGGATGGGGGGAGGGGAGTTTACAGTGTGAGGGATATAAATGATGAACGTCTAAGTAGTGCCTTGTCTTGTGCACCTGAAACTAATTTTAAAAAAAATTAACAACTACAAAAAAAAAAATTTCAGCTGCTTTCTCTGAACCACCCGGCTGAACATGAGAACTACCTAGTTGAGACTGCCCCGGGCTTATCCACTTCCTCATCCTTTGCTTTCCATCTTCCTGAACTAGACCATGAAAAGTAAGGCACAAACCTGCATGCTCTGGGGATCTCCCAAATCTAGCATGTTTCTTTGGTTTTATTTCCTTCCGATCCAGTTCCCTACAAATATCCACATTCTGCATCCCTTTTATTTTTAGGATCATTTTATAAACTTTATTCTTAGTCCATCAGGATCTGACATCTAATATTTAAGAAAAGCTTTGGGGAGCTAGAAAATTCTTAAGTACCTGGTGTTTACCATTATCTTTATTTCTGTCCAGTTTTGCCTCATGTTCTTTAAATCTCTGTTATTATACACATACACGTATTTATGATTGTTATAAATTCCTTATGCATTGACCTTTTTAACACTATGAAATCTCCTTTATCTTTTGTAATAACCTTTCTCTTGAAGGCTATTTTATCTAATATTGATCCAGTTTACTCGGATTTCTTGTGGTTATAGTTTAACATGGTATATTTTTTTCCATCCATTTATTTCAACCTATCTTGATATTACCCTACAGGTCTCTGAAGCTCTCTGTTCATGTTTTTTCAACCTTTTTTCTCTCTGTCCTACAGATTAGATAATTTCTACTGATCTATCTTAAAGTTCACGGACTCATTTCTACCATCCTCCATCTATTGCGAAGCCCATTCAGAAATTTTTTATTTCAGGTATTACATTTTTCAGTTCTAAAATTTGCATTTGGTTCTTTTTTATAGTGTCAATTTATTTGCTGAGATACCTTAGCTACTTATTCATTATAGAAATATTTTCTTTTATATCCTTTAACACAATCACTGCTTTAAAAATCTTCATTTGCTAAATCCAACATCTGATTATATGGGTCATATTTTCTTATTTCTTCATATCCAATAATTTTTAATTATTAATACATCCTAGACATTATGAATGATACATTACACAGACTCTTGATTCTGTGATGTTTTTCAAAGACTTTTATTTTTGTTTTCTTGTTTGGCAAAAAATTGACTAGGCTAAAGTCAAACTCAAAACTCTGAAATCTCAGTTCAGTTATTTTTGCCTTGATTGGGAAGTTTGGAGTCTTCTGCACGTGTCATTCAGAGCTCACCCAGCTATTTGGGCAGATGATACAAAGAATTTAAGCTCCCTCTCTGTGGCTCTGTCTTTTCCAAGATTCCTTCCTCACTTCTTAGCTGCTGTGGTTGCCTCAAACTCTATTCTCAGTAAGACTGTGGGTTTTCAATTTATGTTTTGGCTCCCTAGCATGGCAGTTGGGACTTACCTTTAGGCTAAAATCTGTAAGAAATTAGAAACCCACTCAATTCTGCTCCCTTCCTCCAAATGTCCATATAAAATACATATATATATATGTGTGTGTGTGTGTGTGTGTGTGTGTGTGTGTGTGTGTGTGTGTGTATATCCCTACTTCTGTTTGCTTTATAACGCCTTCAGATGGTTGTGTTTTCTATTTTATGCAGAGTCGACAGTTATTTGTGGTAGAGTTACTCTAATAGAAGCTACTAAGCCATTATCAGAAGCAGAAACTAGCACTTGCCATTAAAATCCATAAATTTTGTGTCTATTGCCTGTAGTGTTGTTGTTGTTTAATCTGGATATAAACTCAAAGAAATCTTTCCTTCTCTCTGTGCCTCTTTGTATTCTTCCTTCCCTGGGGCTATAAGATTCAACCCCACTGTCTAATTTTAATGCTGAAAGGACTAAAGGAAATGAGGGGGAAAATGCATAGATAAATATTTCAAAATATCCTTTTGAAATGCAAACATATGAAAAAGGTAACACAATTAAAATCATCATTTGAACAAATTAGGTTGCTGGTCTAGGAGATCCTGAAGGAGAAGACTCCATGGGAGTACAGAGGAGATAAAAACTCATAGAGCTGAGTGAGAGATCTGGGTGAAGCCCCTGAGGGAAGTGTCAAATGGGAGAAAAGGCTGACATCTAATAGATGAAGGAGGTGGTCCAAAGACAGCTTAGAGCCCAAGAAAAGGGAGAACCCCTAAATTTTAGAATAATGGCATTTTAAATCTAAAAGATGCTTACGTACCAGTCATCTAAATCCAAAAGCCTTAGTTTGGAGACAAGGAAATTGAATCTCACACTTTGCCTGTCTCATAATTTAGTCAAGGTGCTCACTCCCTCAGCCCAGTGGTGGTGCTGTCATATTCTTTTTAACAATAGCCTGGGCCCTGTTCACATTTGTGTTTTGACTAATCAATGTTGTGTATAATCGCTTTAGGTCAGAACCACTCAATCCATCCTTAAGCAAGCTGGAGAATTCTAATATAAAGTTTTTTGTTCTTCCTCTGTCTTATCTTGGAGTTTTAATCATAGCAGAGTGAATTGAGGCTTTTTTATGATTGCATCCAATACACCAGGCTCCAGCTCTCTTTTTTAATTATGATAAAGCCATGTGGCCTCTCATTGATTGCTTGGTGTCGTGTCCAGGTATAGATGGCGCACAGGATTTTATGAAGATTAATTCAGATTAGCTCCTAAATTTATTGAAGAAGGTGTCTATCAGGTGTTCCTGTCTGTCTGTTTGACCGGTATTGACAGTAATAAAATGATATGAGTTTCAAACTCCCTTGTCTCATGCTGCTTGCAGATTTAGTCATTAGTCAGAATCTGCATTCTTCCCTAAGGTATCTTTTGATCATATCAAATACAAATGACAAGCCGAGATCAGTGAATTTAAGAAATTTTATTTTAAATACTGCTTCTACTTCACGGGTTTGTCCTCTCCTCTCAATATCTGGGTTAGGACTGGCCCGGTGGCTCAGGCGGTTAGAGCTCCATGCTCCTACCTCCGAAGGCTGCCAGTTCGATTCCCACATGGGCCAGTGGGCTCTCAACCAGAAGGTTGCCGGTTCAATTCCTCGAGTCCCGCAAGGGATGGTGGGCTGCGCCCCCTGCAACTAGCAACAGCAACTGGACCTGCAGCTCAGCTGAGCTGCGCCCTCCACCACTAAGATTGAAAGGACAACAACTTGACTTGGAAAAAAGTTCTGGAAGTACACACTGTTCCCCAATAAAGTCCTGTTCCCCTTCCCCAATAAAATCTTTAAAAAAAATAAAAAATGAAAAAAAAGAAATAAAACACAGTCTTTAAAAAAAAAATATCTGGGTTAACATCTTCTGGACAAATCAATATACATCAAGATAAATATAATTCTGTTTTTATTCGAAAGATAGTATGTGCTTCTAATGGCCGTAGTGGCCAAGTGAAAAGAGAGTAAACCATGATTCACACCCCAGGGTCAACAGTTGGTGTGGTTTCTTTTAAAATGATGCACCGTATCCTTCTGCCCTCCTGCCAACCAGTAAGAGCTCAAATAGTAATTTAACAAACAGCCCCAAAGACATTTAACAAATAGCCCCAAAGCTATTCTTCCTAGCTTTTAGGAAGAATAAACGTAAGTAATGGGGCTTTTTATTTCCTTCACTGAAATAAAAAAGAGATTCTTTTTAAATCCACAAATATTCCCCATTATTTTTAAGCCTGTAATTGTATAATTTAAAATCTAGCACTTGGAAATAACAAAAACAGCAGCCATTTGTTAAGCAACTACTAAGTGTAGAACCAAAGAGCAGAAGACACGTAATGCCTAACCCACTGGGGACCCTGGGGTCTCTTCTAATCCCCTAGGGATCATTTATACCTTTTTAAAATAATTTATGGATTTAATATTAAAATTCTCACTAAGAATATTTTCTCCAGTTCCAGATTACTGCTGTTAGTTGCAGTGACAACCCTGGAGGCCTCCACAATATGTAGTCAGAATTTATATATAAATAAGACACTGGGGACCTCCACAATATATAAATCAGAATTAATACTGGATCCTGGTCATTTTTAAACATAAGTTATTATTTCTCAACAACTACCTATGCAAATATACTACAGAATAAATGATATGTGATTAAGCACATTTACAAAATCAATAACGACAGACTCCCACTAGGCTCTGAGATAACATCCCAGAGATGCCATTGAGATTCCTGTTCCAAGGCCCTTACCGATATCAGCAGTCAGCACCAAGGAACAGCAGCAGAAAAGGGAGGTCGAAGAGACATCCTTTTACATTTTCACGATATCTCTTTGACTCTTTACTAGATTTTTCCCCCCACCATATCCCTGGCAGTTAGTGAGCTCGCTCCCCAATAACCTAAAGAAAATAAATAAAGCCAGCTCCCTTTAGCCTCCAGACGACTTTATCATATCTGAATATAACTACTGGTTAATATTAATGGACACATTTATACCAAATTATTTCTTTTGTTACTGTCCTAAGGCTAATTAGAAACCTCCTCTCTCACTAACTATTAAATGTACTCATTCAATAAACAAATATTTGGGTGCCTGCTAGATGTCAAGCAATATAATAGAAGAGCAGGACCAAACCAGACAAAGAAGGGGACGGAAACTCCAGGCAGAGGAAAATGTGTGCATAGTTTTCAACCAAAAGCATCTTTGGCTGCTCAGTTGCCTCTAAGTACTCAGCAACACTCATCTACCGGGGTCTTGGGCGGCCTTACTTCTGTTAATCCCTACTCATTTAAGAGACTGTATATCAATAAAAATGGATTGCAGTACATCAGGATTTATTTTAGTGGTAACTTGTAATTCAGCCCTGTTATTGCTAAACCTTGAAAATTAACCCATCAAACTAATTTTCAAGAAAAATTTGACAACCACATATTATGGCAGTAACTAGGTAAGTGACTCAGTGTAATAATACCAGATTGTCATAAGGAAAATGTGTATTTGTAATACAATGTTATATGTCAACTATACATCAGTTAAAAAAAAAATGTTTTTTTGCATACATGGCTCAGTGGGGTTAATAATGTAAATAACAGGAAAGCAAAGTGTAAATGACAGATGAGAATAGTGGTATCAATATGGTTTTTAAGATAAATTATACTTTACATCATTTTGAACTTTTTCTTCAGAAACTCTCACATCCCCTGACTAAAATGCCTGACTACATAAAATATCGCTAAGATACATGTAATTTTTGGCCTTATGCTGCATTAGTAACAAAATAAAAATCTGTTTTTTATGTATCATAACTCTTTGTGTTGTTTACTTGAACTAATATATCTTGAAACAAAAATGAAAAATATAACCTGAGAGTCATACTTGGTTAGATGGGAAAAGAACACATTTGCTTGTAGTTTAGCACTATATTTTAGTATACAATATTTCCCCAAGGGTTTACTTCAGAAATAATCCCCTGGGAGTCTATCTCAAGACACTAATGTATGTATAATGAAGTATTAATGCAAAAATGTCACATAGGGGCCGGCCTGGTGGCTCAGGCAGTTGCTGTTCCTTGTGCTCCTAACTCCGAAAGCTGCTGTTTCGATTCCCATACGGTCCTGTGGGCGCTCAACCACAAGGTTGCTGGTTAGATTCCTTGACTCCCGCAAGGGATGGTAGGCTGCGCTCCCTACAACTAGCAATGGCAACTGGACCTGGAGCTGAACAGTGCCCTCCACAACTACAACTGAAAGGACAACAACATGACTTGGAAAAAATCCTGGAAGTACACACTGTTCCCCCAATAAAGCCCTGCTTGTCACATAGTAAGCTTTAAACAAATTTAATTAACTTATTCCCTTTTTTAAAATGGCATTATGAACACAATATTTCAATTAAAACTGAAATTTAAAAATTAAATGCAAAACTACCTGAAATACATTCCCTAAAGGTAAGTAAAAAAGAAACGTATACCCAGATGAAGGGGATATTATGTAAGATTATAAGCTTCCTGGTGGAAAAATAAAGATTACTACCTTATTTCAGATAAAAACAAAAATATGCGCAGAGCTTCTCACCTACAGTTTTCTAAAAACAACTAGAATGGAGAAATGACAAAGGGCACCTGCAGAAGACGCACCCTATGTGGGCACTATGGAGGGCTCTGAGGACTCAGTAGGGAACAAAATAGATACGTCCCCTGTCCTATGGAATTTACATGAGAGACAGATGAGAACTGAGAATATACAGTATTACACATCATGATGAAACAACCAAGTGCCTACTTTAGATTAGGACTTACATACCACCAGCTCCCAAAGGGAAGTATACAGAGCCTTTTTGTTGTTTGTTCTCATGATGCTATTGTTAGTTACTATGGAGAGTAACAAAAATAAATGACATGATGAACATTTAAGAAATGTTACCTAGGGATTTCACTGATATGTGGTATATAAACCAAACAACAAAAGAGCAAGACAAACAAATGAGAAACAAAAACTCATAGACACAGACAATAGTTTAGTGGTTACCAGAGGGTAAGGGGGATGGGGAGTGGGAGATGAAAGTAAGGGGGATCAAATATATGGTGATGGAAGGAGAACTGACTCTGGTGGTGAACACACAATGGGATTTATAGATGATGTAATACAGAATTGTACACCTGAAATCTATGTAATTTCACTAACAATTGTCACCCCAATAAAAAAAAATAATAATAATAATAATAATAAAAAGAAATGTTACCTAGGTCTTATAATCATTGTCTGTGGACTATAGTTCCTGACTCTTTTTTTCTTAAGTCATAACAAAACTATATTGTTTACTTCATATCGAAAAAAAATTATGAAGAATAATAATCCATTTCAAGCATGGCTTCCATATACTCGTACATTTAACCCTAGTGATGGTATCATACGGAATGTATGGTCCTTGGCTTAGCCAACATAGAAGATATAAATGCACATACTTAGCATGGTTGCAGTATTCAATCTGTTTTTTTTTAATTTATTAGTTTCAGGTGTACAAGACAAGGTAATACTTAGATGTTCATCATTTATATCCCTCACACTGTGAACCCCCTCCCCCCATCCACTATCCCTGCGACCTCACACTGAGCCATCACATTATATATATAAAATTATAGTTGGCATTCATTAATGTTTAGCTTCTGGTGTACAATGCCATGATCAGGCATCCACAGTATCCCTGAGGTGGTCTCCCAAATAGGACACATGTCCATCGGATACCCAACAAAATCTTTACAACATTATTGAATACCTTCCCCAAATTAATTTTCAAAAAACCCTGAGGCCATCTTGTGGTTACCAGCTGCTTCCTAATCCCTTCACCTTTCCCCTTATCCCCAATCGCCCCCCCCACCTCCCCCAGCCCCCCACCCCCGGCCATCTAACAACTCTCGGTTTTTTCTTTGTGTTTCAATCTGGTTTTTAATCTCCAGTTGCAGGCTCCATAAAATCACTTCAGTACAGAAAGATATTGAACCTGAAGACCGCTAAAGCAAAGAGATCAACTCTGGCCATTTCTCCTCATTTTTCCAACAGCTCCTCAAGGTCAGGGGGCATGTCTACTTCATTTGTAAATCTTCGTAGGCCTAGAGCAGGGCTGTCTACAAAAGGAGCTCTTCCCAGTACCCTTGAGAGAAGATATTAAAGGATTTAGTTAGTTATGTTGACTAACAGTACATTTGGCATCCTGAAACAGTGACTACATAAATCTGACAGATAAAAAATGCATGTGAGAAAGTGGGAGAGATGAAAATAAAATTGGGGGTTCAAGGCAGCCTGAGGAAGGCCTTGAAGGAACACCAGTTCAGAGAGCTGGAACTCTGAAGAAAATGAAAAGGCATTAAAGGAAATTCCAGATGCATTTCTCTTTCTGACGCCAGAAGAAAGCTGCAGGGAGTTTGGGAAGGGAAAAGACAAGGAATTTAAGAAAACTATCAGGATGTGATTTAAAAAAGAGGAAAGGGATGAGAGCCAGGGGTTTAATGGTAATGAAGTTATAATAATTAATGGTAGAAAGAAATATGGGGAAGGAGAGGGAAACAAAGAAGACTCCAAGGTTCCCACTCATTTGTTGGACTGAAAGAATAATAATGTCACGAACAAAAGGGAACCTCGAGGAAATCAGAAAGAGAGTCAATCTGAAGGTTGATGAGTTTGTTTGATGTTGAACTTAAGATGACACTGAAGCTATAAATGAAAATATTCAATCAACAGTTTGTTATTTACTTGGAACTTATAATCTGCCCTCTTTTTTAAAGAAAAGGAGAGTTTTTTTAAGGAAAGGAAAAAGAGAAGGAAAAGAAATTATGTAATAGAATAATTCAAATGGGGTGGGGGACACAATTTCAATTATCAAAATCAAGGAAGTCCTTCTAAATAAGTGACATTTGAGCAAAAGCCTGAAGAAACCAGGAGAGAGAGATTTGTAGGCAGAGAGAATGGCACGTGCAAAAGCCCTGAAGCAGAAAAGGGCTTGCCAGCCTTGAGGACCAGGGTAAAGAGGCCAGGTGGCCAGTTCAGAACAAGCAAAGGGGACAAGGCACAAAGTTAGGTTGAAGTAGTAGGCATTTTACAAAATCAGGAAACTGTAGCTCAGAGAGGTTAAGTAACATACCCACGCTTACCCAACCGGAAACTGAGAATCAGTCCCAGAACTCCGGTCAGTTTTGACTCTAAGCCTATGCTTCTAGCTAGTCCAGCAGGCTCCCCAAACCTTCTGATCTAGTCACCTGAGGTACTTGTTAATATACACATTCCTAGGCCATACCCCCAAAACTTCAGAGTCCCATAAGAAGGAGGATCAATTAGAGTCCCGCAGGAAAGAGACTCTACATTCAAATTGGGTAGTAATTTGAGGAGAGTTTAAAGAAGGAATTGTAATAGTTGCCTGGGGCTACCATAACAAAGCACCACAAACTGGGTAGATTAAACAACAGAAACGTATTGTCTGACATTTCTGGAGGCTGGAAAGGGTAGGGTCTTTCTGAGGACTCTGAGGGAGAATATGACGAATATGTCCCATGCCTCTCGCCAAGCTTCTGGTGGTTTGCTGGCAATTTTTGACATTCTTTGGCTTATAGATGAATCACTCAAATTTCCAGCTTCATCATTACATGGCGTTCTCCGTGTGGTGTGTGTGTGTGTGTGTGTGTGTGTGTGTGTCCAAATTTACTCTTTTTACAAGGACACCAATCAGATTGGTGAAAGGCCCACCTAACGACTTCATCTTAACTCGACCATCTGTAAAGACCCTATTTCCAAAGACCTTCCAAATTTCCAAAGATCACATCCACAGGTTCTGCGGTTAGGATCTCAACAACTTTGAGAGACATAACTCATAACAGGGGCTATTTACAAAGGTATTGGCAAGGGACCATACAGTACCCCAAGACTATATCAACAGCGATTTCCCATAGCATCCTCTGAAGCCTGCAGAGACTGCTAGAGAGGTAAATACCCCAACTTCCCTCGCCTCCAACCTCCTACAAGGGCTGAAGCCAACCAGCAGTCAGAAAGCAGAGGAGCCCATTAAGTGTTTCTAAAGGTCACCCTGAGATGTGGAGCAGGATGGAGAAAAGTAGAAAGTGGATCCAGAGGGGCAAACACTATATATTTAGCCAGAAAGCCCTGAGACCTTTAAAATCAGACCCCAGAAAATTCCTGGGCTCGGAAACAGTTTAGGAAATATTTGCCCATCAAACTGGTTAGAAAGACAGAGTCTTGAGCATTAATGACTCCTCCTCATGTAACCTAGTACCTGTCTCATTTTTTAAAAGTGACATGGAGGAATTTGAACTGCTTAATAAGACAGACATCTATTAATTAAATTTCAAGTGAGAAGGATTTCTTTTTTTACTTTAACAGCCACAGCTTGAAAAGAACTTCCCAATTTTGAAGCTTATGGCCAGGTGATTTAGGAGATGAAAATGAATCAGTTATCACAACAGAAATAAGCTGGCCCTGGTCTCGCATTGTCTGTGACAAAAATTTCATTCCTCTGTAACACTGTGCTCACAGACACTGTGAACTAATTGAGAAAGACTGAAGAATTGAGCCCAAGAGCTCAGATGTGAACACACACAGATACACAACACCACACTGAAAGAGCAGAAGGAAAATTAGGACAGCGTTTATTTCCACAAAGGAGGGAAGCCCTTATCTTCAAACTTTTATCTGCTTCCCCTGCTTCGGAACGTAAAAAATATGCAATAACCGAACCCAAGATGGTGACTGTGAGTTCAGCACCATCATTCTGTGAATTTATTTGGCTTTCCTATATGGGTTGTTTTTCCAGAATACAGGATTGCTATATTATGAAATGCTAATTGTTTTTGCTATCCTGCATGACCTGCCTGGAAGATGAGATGCAAATTAAGGCATAATATAACTACAGCTGCTCTCACCCTGTTCAAATGTATTTTTCTTCTCCAGCGGGGCTCAGGTAAGTGGTCCTTATTTTGTTTAATTTCCAGCATCCTACTCTCTCTTACCTCTTGCAGCAGCGGGACTCTCCCCTGGAGAAAGGCCTAACATTACCACACGACAGTGAGGCTTCTTGTGTATCCAGTAAGTCTTGTCTTTCTGAATAATCACCTTGGGAGGCTAAATATTTAGTCACATTGCTGCATTTTTATACCAATGAACACTCATTAAAATACTATAGTAAGACAAACTTTAAAGGAGAAAAGAGGCCTCATCAGAGAACGATGACATACATCAGTGTGGGAGTTGTGTGTAAAGGCAGGCTGTGCACCGCCTGAGTGACCACGGCGAGTTTACAGAAGCAGAAACCTCTCTTCTTCATTACCACCAGCTGCGAAAGCTTCCTCTTAGCCCCCCTGCCAGCTGCCCACTCTGATTCCGGCCCTTATCCTACCAGCACAGGATGAAACATGTTACTAATGAAAATGTTTTCCAAAAAGAAAAAGAAAAAAAGAGAGGGGTGAAGGGAGGGGAATGAAAAGGAAGAAAGAAAAGAAAATGTAGCATAAAAAGGAAATAAAACATTTTTGGCAAAGTATCTGAAAATCTCCTGTCAATAAGACATTAAGCATGTAAGCATGTTGCAGAGTATGAAGTTGTTTATGATAGTAACTAATTGAAGATGCCGAAGTGTTTGTTTAACCACAGGAGATTGGTTAAATAATGTATGGTCCATCCCTACAATAGAACACTTTGCTGTGATTTAAAGTTTTTGTATAGACCTATTTTCATTGACATGGAAAGTTGTTGAGTGAGAAAAGCAGGTTACAGAACTACATGTATAGTGTGAGCTCATTTTTTAAATATGTATGTTTGTAGGTATCTGTGAATATGTGTGTATGTGTACAGAGAGAAAGAGAAAAGGAGAAAGAAGAAAAGATTCTCATTAAACACCAAGATGTAAATTAATATTTTTGAGGGGCAAAAATTATGGAAAATTATATCTTTTTTCTTATTTCCATTTTCCTACAAAAAAATATGGCAAATGTTAAAAAGTAAAGAAGTTTCCACAGAGGGATGGCCGAATGGCTCAGTTGGTTAGAGGACACGCTCTTAACAAGGTTGCAGCTTCAATTCCCGCATGGGATGATGGGCTGAGGCCCCTGCAACTAAAGGTTGAAAACGGTGACTGGCCTTGGCGCTGAGCTGCGCTCTTCACAACTAGATTGAAGGACAATGACTTGGAGCTGATGGGCCCTGGAAAAACACACTGTTCCCCAATATTCCGCAATAATTTTTTTTTAAAGGTAGTTTCCATAGAAAAAACTGAGTAGCTGTGGCTGAAGATTATCATTCAAGTAGTTACCCAGCATTTACTTTTTTTTAACTATGTCTCTTTGTAAGAGCTGGCAATATTATGCCATAGATATAGTGATAAGATTTTTTTTAATTAAAGTTTATTGGGGATAGTGATAAGATTTGTACACAAAGCTCTAGAGTCTACATCTACTGTTCTTTTAAAATCATCGGTCTTTAAATGCCTAACTACTGCACTGTACACCTGAAACTAATATAAAATAATATTTAAAGTCAACTACAATTAAATATATATATACATATACAAATATTAATACATATATTCATGGGATGTGAAGTACAGCATAGGGAATATAGTCACTGGTATTGTAATAGCTGTGTACAGTATCAGAGGGGTGAGTAGTAGACTTGTTGGGGTTATCACTTTGTGAGGTGTGTAAATATCTAATCATTATGTTGTTTCGTACACCTGAAACTAATTTTTTTAAATGAGTTAAAAAACAATAATCTCACACCTTCAAAAAAATCATCAGTCTTTGCATCTTCAATATGTATTAAGTAAAAAAGCAAAATGAAGATACAGAAACTGTAGAATACGCAACCAATTGCTCACACACTAAAAAAGAAAATTGAAGATATATCTGATTGGTTCATATATGCATAAAAATTATCTGAAAGGGTAAATAAAAAACTTATAACGGTGGTTACCTATGGGGA
Source organism: Rhinolophus hipposideros (assembly GCF_964194185.1). NCBI lineage: Eukaryota > Metazoa > Chordata > Mammalia > Chiroptera > Rhinolophidae > Rhinolophus > Rhinolophus hipposideros. The sequence continues at coordinate 15,634,679 of NC_138051.1, read as the reverse complement.
ATAGCAACAGAGCTGATGGGAGACAGAAATAAACCTCTTTATATTTTCTGATGTCTTAAACTTGTGAATATTTTAGTGTGTGTGTGTGTGTATGTGTGTGTGTGTGTGTGTGTGTGTGTGTGTGTGTGTTGCATGACATTGAGTCAGCTCCAACTCCTGGTGACCCTATGAATGAGTGACATCCACAATGCCCTGTCCTCAACAACCCTGCTCAGCTCCTGCAGACTCACACCTATGGCTTCTTTTTATGGAATGAACCTACAGAGGGTTCCAAAAAAATGTATACACATTTTAAGAAAGGAAAAAACTATTAAAATTATAATACTCAATATATACCAGTAACTAAAGATGAATACAAATCATACGTATACATTTTTTTGGCACCTCATGTTTGGTCTTCCTCTTTTCCTGCTGCCTTTATTTTTCCCAATATCATTGTCTTTTCCAAAGAACCCTGCCTTCTCAGGATGTGTCCAAAGTAGGACAGCTTCAGTCTCGTCATTCTTGTCTCCAGGGATGTTTCAGACTTAACTTGCTCTAGGACCCACTTGTTTCTCTTTCTGATGGTCCAGGATATGTATACAGCTCTCCTCCAACACCGTATCTCAAGTGAATCAATTTTGTTTCCTATCAACCTTCACTGACCAACTTTGATAACCACACATAGTAACTGGGGATATGAGGGTATGGGTTATTTTAGCCCTGGTCTCTAATGACACGTCTTTGCTCTTAGAGGTCTTCCCTAATTCTTTCATCACTGCACTTCCGAGTCACAGCTTTCTCTTGATTTCTTGGCTGCCATCTCCATTTGAATTGATAACTGAACCAGGGTAAGCAAGATCTTTAACAATTTTGATACCTTCATAGTCTATGTTCTATAGTCATATTTGTCTTCTTGATGTTCAAATACACAATTTCGTCTTTCACTTTCATCAGAAGTCATTTCAAATCATTGCTACTCTCTGCCAGTAGGATGGTGTCATCTTCATATATCTTAAGTTATTGATATTTCTTTCATCAATTTTCACTCCTTCTTTTGAGCCTAGCCTGGTTTTTCATGTGTTCTGCACCCAGATTAAACAAACAGGGAGATAAAATCACCCTTGTTGGACACCTTTGTCTCTATAGGAAACCATTCTCTCTATATAGATTCTGTCCTGACAGTGGCTTCCTCTCCACAATACAGGTTACACATCAGGACGATCAAGTGCTGAGGCAGCCCAGTTCTTTCAGAGCAACCCATAGTTTTTCAAAATCCATGAAAAAGTAAAGCAGGCATAGGCTTTACTGTAGTCTGTAAAACATAGACCAACCTTCTTTTGAAATTCTTTGGAGCACTTCAGTAGCCAATGAATGTTCACAATTAGATCTCCAGTGCCTCTTCCTTTTCTGAGTCCAGCTTGAACAGCTGGCGTTTCTTGTTCCACATAAGGTGGAAACCTTTGCTGCATCACTTTCTTTGCATGGGAAATGAGAGCCATGGTTCTATAGTTACTGGACTCCCTAGCGTCTCTTTTCTTGAAAATTGGGATGTATACTGAGTGTTTTCAGTCTGTAGGTCATTGTTTTGTTTTCCATATTTATAGACCTACTCATCTTAGGACTTTGACAGATTCAGTCTCTGTGGCTTGAAATAATTCTGTCAGTATCCCATCTACCCCTGCTGATTTATTTCTTCCCAATACTTCAAGGCAACTTTCACTTCACTTTACAGAATTTCAGGTTCTTTCTCATAAGACTCATCCTCAAAGGTATCTGTCATTCTTTTGTCTCTTCTGTGTAGATTTTCAGTATACTGTTTCCACCTTCCCTTTATTTTCTTCTGGTCAGGTGATGTGCTTTCTTGTTGGTCGCTCAGCATTTCTAGTCTGAGTTTGAATTTATTCTTGAATCTTCTAGTAGACATAGTTTTTCCTTTTTTGATGTTCTCCTCTATCTTTTTACACTATTATAATAGTTTTATACTATTATAATAGTTTTATTAATCTCTATGTGATAGTCATTGGAAAACTGTGTTCAGGATTCTAACCCTGCTTATATCAACTTTCACCTCTCACCTGTCTTTAACAATTTTTAGTGTTTCTTCTGTCATCCATCTCGATTTTTCTTTCCTTTTCACTTCTGGCATTATCTTTTCACATTCTTCCCTAATAATATTTTTAATTTCAGTCCAAAGTTCTTCTGGTTCTCAGTGAATTTAGTTTAACAGTGCAATTCCGGTTTTTACATGGATTTAAATCCATCAAGAATGTTATTTACATTACATTTTGGCACAACAATACTTTCAGTGCTCTTCTTCATCTTTATTCTAATGTTTGATATTAACAGTTCATGGTCAGTAACACAATTTGCTCCTGGTCTTGTTTTGGCAGAGAGGATGCAGCTTTTCCATCTCCTGCTTCCAATTATTTGGTCTATGTGATTTCTATATTGACCATCTGGTGATATTCATATATACAGTCAACTGTTCGGCTGTTTGAATCATGTGTTTGTGATGGACAAGTTGTTGGCTTCATAGAAATCCACAAGCCCAACTCCTGGCTTCATTTTTTGACCCCCTGGTCCAAATTTTCTAATATTTGACTATGCTTTATTTCCTACTTTTTGCACTCCAATCACCTGCAATTATCAGCATGTCTTATTTTGGTGTGTGATTGATGTCTTTATGGATACTTGTGTAAAAGCTTTCGATTTCATCTTTTCAGCCTCCATAGTTGGAGCATAGACTTGAGTGATGGTTCTGTTAAGAGGTTTCCCTAGGAGTCTGATGATAATATTTGGTCTCACCTTGCATGGTAGACCCTGTCTATGCTACATCTTGGCTCAGCATTAATGCCACTGCGTTTCTTCTGAGCTTGTCATTTCCAGAGTAGAACACGATAGATGTACCATTCCAGTCCATTTTATTTCATTAACACCAAGCACTGCAATGTTTAGATATTCTATTGCTTTCTTTACAATTTCCAGTTTCCCTCGGTTCTTACTTCTTACGATCCGTGGTCCAATTGTACGTGCTGTGCACTTTCACTTTTGTGCACATCAGTTGCTAGACGTCCTTTCCCCTTTGGTCTAGTTCGGTCATTAGCAATAGTGCTAATCGTACTTGTTCTCAGCTCTTCCCGGTAACTGAGTGCTTTCCGACCTGGGAGTCTCATCTTTCAGCACTATCTCCTGTTTCATTTTGGATGGTCTCACATAGCATTTTCAGGGTTATAAGGAAAAAAAGAAAGACTAAGAAAAGAAAATGCAGCAGTGGTTTACCATCACCTTCTGCTCCTCAGTGTGCGGGTCTAAACCACGTGTGCTCAGGTCCATGGTGTCACAATCACCAAACACCTATGCAATGTGAATATAGTATCTAGTCCAAAACAAAATTTTTTATCTTTTATATTTCTCAATGACTTACCTTTTTTATCATGTTTCCTTAGAATTATACGTGGCTTAGTCTTGATTTAATATTAATTACATTTAAATATCCATCTGCATGATTTCCTTTTTAATTTCTAGCTGGTCTCTTTCCAAATGTTACAGGTAAGATGATTTGGGTGGAAGTGGACAGCACCCCAGCAGCTGAATGGGACTGAACATTTTCACCCCATGCTTCTTAATGGCAGATTTACCAAGAAGGTCAAATAGAAAATAAACCTCAGTTGAGGGATTGCTGCTAACAGACATGTAGCAGACACGTGTTCTCTTTCACTGTTCTATTTTGGATCCAATACCAACATCTCTTCGATCATAATGCTACCTCTATTGTTTCCCCAATAACACAATACACCCAATGGGAACATCTGTCCAACACTAACGAGCTATTCACAGGAGAAACAAGAACAGGGTACCAGGAGCCAGGGGGAAACAATTAGAGGGAAAGGGAGACTGTTGGCTCCTGGCCTAAACTGAATTGTTTTTAAAAGACAGAAACAGTTTTTAATTATGCAATCCCTTTATTTCTCTCATTTCCTTTAAAATGTAAAGGTCAAATTCCTCTTTCAAATAATAATCGCCAGATCTGACATGATTTGGTCTGTGAAACTGTCTGGACTGAAAAAAGAAGAGGTATCCTATTTAACACTGATGGATGCAAAGCATTTTTTCCCTTTTTATCATCCAAACTACTGCTTGGAAAAATTAGTTAATAACTACGGTCTTTCTTCCTTTGAATTTCATTTTCTTTTCCAAATAGTACTGTAAGAAAAATTTAATCTTCCTTTAGGAAGAAAAAAAATTGCATGAAGACATGAAGATCTGAGATGAAAGGAAGTCTAATTAACTTCCACTTTTGTAAGACTTGACTTTGAGATTGCTTTAAGCTACTCTTCTCTTACTCACATTTGATTGTTTGCATTTCAATAATGGAGGAGAGTTTTCTCCTCACACACTTTCTCTCTGCCCTTCTCTCTCCACTCCTTCCAGCCTATACACCTCATTCTTCTGGGCCCAGCTCGGTCCACCTCTTCAAAGGCATGTTCCCCAGTTTCGTCACCAAGATCACTGATCTTGATCTGTGACTTCCTGCAACTTTCTGTTTATGTCACGCACCCTGGCATTCAAGCCTTCATTGTCTTATCTTTCACTGGCAAGAAATCTAATAAACAGAGTGCACTGGTTCCCAAAACAGTAAGTAAAAAGAATCAAGGTCCACCTGTGTCCAGAGGTCCAATCAGTGTCACCAGAATCTCTGTCTCCTTCTCTTCAGCTCTGCTTTCCCTCTGTGCAGTTTCTTTCTTAGGCAAGCTCCCCCCACAAGGTGGCTTATATAATCCTAGCAGTTAGAGACCCCAGGAAAAAAAGACCCTCTTTCCCAAAGTTTTAGCAGAAGTTCCACAGCTGTTGGCGAGAGGATCGCTCCTGAGTTCCAGTGCTCATCTCTGGAACAGGAGTCAAGATCAGCTCCACCTGAAAATCTATGCACTGAAAAGGGAGAAGGGAGGATTCCAAAACAAAGAGATGGATTCTGACACCAAAAGAAACAATGCTACACAGATCTCCCAAAAAAAGTTGCCCTAATTTAGCACCATTACTGTCCCATATTTATGTGTACATTTTGTTTTCTCTGCCTAGACAGTAAGTTCCTGAAGATCAGAGATTTTTACTACACTTCAGCATCTGGCCTCATAGGAAACATGTCATTAGTGAATATCCTCTATATCTTCACTGAATAAGAAAATTTCTCTTGTCAAAAAAATGACAAGGCAATGTAAACCTCAAAGTCTCTACAGGGCTGGACGCCTCCACAAACAGTAGAGGAAAACCCATCAGTGGGGCCAATACACTGTGTTTTCAAGGCTGACAGACCCCCACCCGCTCCTGATTCCCTCTCTGACATCCCAAATATTGGGCACTCCATGTTCTGTGGGGGAAATTCCAGATGCTCTGCTTCCTTTTTGAAGAGCCTAAATCTGGAATCGGTAAACTTCTATAATGGGCCAGAGAGTGCATATTTGAGGTTGTATAGGCCATATGGTCTCTGTTGTAGCTATTCAACTCTGCTGTCGTAACATGAAAGCAGCTGTAGACAATGAGCAAATGAAAGCGCATGGCTGACTTCCAATAAAACTTTATGGGCACCAAAATTTGAATTTCACATAATTTTCATGTGTCATAAAATATGACCTTCTTTTGATTTTCTTTCAACAATTTAAGATGAAGAAAGACATACTTAGCTTGCAGACCATACAAAAACAGTCAGTGGGGCAGAATCTGCTCATGGACCATAGTTTGCCAATCCTTGTCCTGTAGTATTTCAGTTTTTTTTAGAAGGACCTTCTTATACCTTTAGTGGAATAAGATAAAAGCAAAAAGCAAATTTGGCAAGTTAACATTTTCAGGCGAAGCTTAACTGTTGGAGAAATGATAACCAGTTGAGGTTTCTATGTGATTGTACTTAAGTGTACTGAAGTCTTCCAAGTCTGTTCTCAGGCTGAGGGCTTACAAAAAAACATTTAACCATGTTCAGTGAGGTTTTCTAGAATTGCAGCCATAGAATCCTGGTAGCAGGAAAACACATTCTGCAGTTTTAAAAGCTGTATTTCTAGCTAATGAACATCAGGTTACAAATGAACAAATGGTTGATTTAGCTAACAATTACATTACCATTTGTTCAGCCCCAAATCGATCAAATATCTAGTTAATCCAGGGAGGCTTTGCTCAGTTCATGTATTATTTCAATCAACATTTGAGTGCTTACTATATGCCAGACATTGGATAAAAATAGCAATGAATATTTTACTTATTCAACAAAGGAATTAAAGTAACCAAGTAACATTTATGTGGTGCTCTAAAATTTTCAAATTGTTTTAAGAATGATGGTGTAATTTGTGTGTTATTACATCATTTAATTCTCCTCCCAATTTGATGAGTTAGTTGGGAAAGTTATGCTATTTTGGAAACCCACTGTACTATAAGGAAATGGAAATCCAGAGAATTAAGGAACTTAAAGAATCAAAACTTGAACCTAGGTCCTTTGGCTCTGAATGCTTTTTCCTTTCCATGATACTTGTGCAAAGATAGAGATTTTGTGTGTCAAGTCAGGCCCTTTATGAGCATCAAATATCTATGGTATGCCTGAAATTTTAAATCCACACATAAAAACAAATACAGAGCAGTGAGACTATGTCTCTTTGCAAGAACAGAATTTTAAATTGAAAGTCCTCTCTTGGGAAGCAAACAATTCCAAGAATATAAGATAAGCTTACTTGCTGTGCCTTTGGAAAATTCCAACAATGGAAATGCAGGCATCATTCCTGCAGAAGACACAAACACACATCTTCCTACAGGTTGACCTGCCCTGAAATAACAGATGATCTCATCCCTGCTCCTTCTTTGCCAAGATTTATCCTCTTTGCGCTTGCCACACATGTACCCACATTTCTTCCCCTCCTGAGCTAACCTCTGCCCAAGAAACCAGAAGTCATCTGATGAATGGTGGTGACCTAGAAAGATTCTAAAACAAAACAGCTATTCAGAAAGGACATCAAACATCCCAGATGTGGAGTATGAAATAGTGCAGAGCTCAATGACTGTTGAAGCACAAAGCCTAATGCCTTCCTCCTGGGGAAACTCCTACCCATCTCTCAAGAACCTTCCTCATTCACCACACATCCGTGACCTTGACTCAGAACTCTATCCTCATACTACAACTCTTCTCTTAGCATGGATTTGGCACTGATATAAGGCCTGATAGCCTTAATTCAGTATTATTTAATAGTACCTATATATTCACCATATCTCCAACTAAAATGTAACCTTTTGACATCAGTTTCACTTCCTTATATCCTCACCCCTTTGTCAATATCTACCACAACAGTGGTCATTGTGACAGTCTATTATAATAGCGGCCCCCCGATGAACCACAACTCCCACTATTCACACGCTTTCCTCTGCTTTCCTCCACTGCTTTCCTCTCCATTTAATTAGAGTATATTGTGTAACTATATTTAATAATAAAATGCAGTGGAAGTGACACTGTGCCAGCTGCCAGCCTAAGCATTGAAAAGATCCAGAACTTCCGTTTTTGACCCTGGGAGAGTTCTGAGCTACAATGTAAGACATTGGGCTACTCTGCTGTAGACAGAGCAGCCTATCTATCATCCCAGTATCCCAACTCAGTCCAGCCCCAGCTGACACACAAGTCGAATGAGCCACAGGAGAGACCATTAGTAAGATCAGCAGAAAAACTCTCCAGCTGAGCCCATGTTGCAGAACTATAAAGAAAATAAAGTTTTATTGTTTTAAGCTGCTAAATTTGGGGGTTTATCATGCAATAATGAATAACTGAAACAGATACTTGGAAACTCTTTGACTGAATAAATGAATGAATGGAATTCTTGGATATTTTTTTATTGCTTTTGCTACAAAACTACCATAGCAATAAATGTGACATTAAAAACTCATAAACGGGGAAGGGAAAATGCATGAAAAAGGGAAATGCATGAGAAAAAGAGAAAATAACATTTATTGAAACTTTCTATGTCCTAAGCACTATACCAAGGCATTTTCACACTCACATTTCATTTTCTTAACAACCACCCAACCTGCATTTTTTATTGAGAAAACTGAAGCTGTGACAAGTGAATTAACTTGGTCAAGGTCAAACTGTTATAAAATGTAAAAACTTGGATTCAAATACAAATCTTTGTGCTTACAATGCCCATGTTGTTTCCACTCCATCATACTGCCCTCATAGATGCTTGTAGCCAGTGGGGGACAGCCATCAACTCCATCTTCACCACTGGTTTTCCATGGGATTTTGAGATTCTTGCATGAACCCATACACTCAAGTTTTAGTTCCCTATGGATGACACTATTAGGCTGACACTGTCCCCTCTTCCCTAAAATTTATACCAATTCCTGGAATAGTTACAAAATTCTAGCAACTCCTTGAAAGATAGTTGCTTATTCCTTCAGGACAGTCTGGGTACAAGAGGGCCTTGGGATCAGAAAACCAGACCTGAGATGAGACTCAGTGATTCCTGGGCCAGATGTAAACCTACAAGGGCAGTATCCCAGAAGCTTAGACAAGCAAGAGTGGAAGCATTGTGCCCCAGTCAAATGCATTAATGTATACTAATATCCTGGCACACCCATGGATATGCTGGCTCAGTAAGTCTGGGTGTGACACTGATTAAGTATGCATTTTTGACAAGCTTCCCAATTGCTACTGAAGCACAGTCAAGTTTGAAAACCACTGTTTGGGTCCACTTAAAAGGGGGTCAAATATATAGTGATGGAAGAGAACTGACTCTGGGTGGTAAACAGATAATGCAATGTATAGATGATGTATTACTGAATTGTACACTTGAAACCTATGTAGTTTTGTTGACCATTGTCACCTCAAATAAATTTTAATTAAAAACATAGAGAGAGACAATCCACATAATTAAAACTGTATCATCTTTTATGTACCATTGGTATGACGTGTCTTCTGAGAAGTAAACATTGACAGTTTTCCCTGAATTAGTTATATATAGCTGTTATATATATACATATATATGTATACACATATATATATATATATATATATATATCTTGACATCTTCAATTCACTAGATGTCATCAACCATCTTTTTTAATGCTGACTTATATAAAACCAGTTTAATATCTCAAAAGGTAAGTTTTTAAAATCTTAGCAGTCATCCTAAAACTGGTACCATTACCCCATAAAATGACAGGGTAGATGTAGGTGTGGTTCTTTGAACAGATACTAATGCATCTTTACTAAAATATTTCCAGCTGACATAGTTCAGTAGATTTAAGAATATACCTTGCCTTCATGGTTCTCTACTTTTCTAATTATATATAAAACACGTTATATATGACTTCCAGAGAGTGGAATCTGGTTAACACCCTCCATAAAGCTGCTCCTATGTTTGCACTACAGTATCCATAAAAATGTAAGATAAAACCCACCACACAGCTAACTGATAAATAACCTCAGGCCAGCAGCTTGGTGCAATCAAACCGAGCCCAAGTCATTGGAAAATGTCCGGAGCAAAACCTACTTGCTGTGCACACCACATACTCTGGTTTGCATCGTGAAAAAGAAGCCACTTGGCGGGGAAAATACACAATCGAAAAAAATTTTATTAACCTTTTTAAACCTTGCTATTAAAGTATGATATAGATGCAGAAAAGCTCATGTATCATAAATGTATAGCTCATTGAATTGTCACAAACCAAACTCACCTGTGTCATCAGCACCCAGATCAACAGACAATTACCAGCTGCCCAGAGGGTGCCCTCAGGCTCCATCCCAACCACTACCCTAGCCCACCCTCCCAGGGTCTGAAGCTTCATTTAAAAATTCAAAAAAGGGCCGGCCCAGTGGTTCAGGCGGTTGGAGCTCTGTGCTCCTAACTCCGAAGGCTGCCGGTTCGATTCCCACATGGGCCAGTGGGCTCTCACCCACAAGGTTGCCAGTTCATCTTCTCCAGTCCCGTAAGGGATGGTGGGCGGCGCCCCCTGCAACTAAGATTGAACACAGCACCTTGAGCTGAGCTGCTTCCCGAATGGCTCAGTTGATTGGAGCGCATCCTCTCAGCCACAAGGTTGCCGGTTTGAGTCCCATAAGGGATGGTGGGCTGCGCCCTCCACAACTAAGACTGAAAGGACAACAACTTGACTTGGAAAAAAGCCCTGGAAGTACACACTGCTCCCCAATAAAGTCCTGTTCCCCTTCCCAATAAAATCTTTAAAAAAACAAAAAATTCAAAAAAGATGTTTCTAGTCCCCCACTGTTAGTCCCCTGACTCAGAGTCCAAAAGAATGTAGCAAATGGAGAGTAAGGCAGTTGTCCTCTGTGTCTTTGGATGCTTCTCTGTGTCAAACACAGTACCACACAAGACCCATCACCCCTTCCATCACCCACCCTCTAAATCAGGGCATCCGGGCATAGACTGCAAATGCAAGAAAGAAAAGGATGGTAGTAGATTGGGTGCTGTAATCACACACAAAAAGTAATGGGATGGTAGTAGATTGGAGGAGGGGCTTTATCACTTTTGTGGGGGGTGTAGTACATTGTTTTGTATACCTGAAACTAATTTAAAAAAGAAAGTAATGGGGTGGGTAAGTATGTAAATGGTGATGGCAGGAGGTGCAGGGAGAGACTGGTGGCAACTAGTGTCTTCAGCCATAGGAACACTAAATGCTGGGGATTATAGTTTTTTTGCAAATTATGGTGGTTTGCATATCACAGAATCGAGCATTAGAGATAGACGTCATGCTAGTTGAATAAATGCTTACTTAGAAATGGGAAATTGGGTTGACGTTTCAGTGCATTCACCTGCCCTTCACATCTCCTCTGAAAAAGGGACCATATCAATATATCTTTGTGGAAGCTATAGAGAGGGGGGAATAAGAAAAAGCCCATTTACCCTGTCTAATGACAAATACAAAATCTGGATGCATCTTACCTGTTCAAGGAAAAGAAAGAATAAAAACCAACATGAGTCTATGGAAAACAAATTATAGGATAGAGAAAAACAGAACAATATTTCAGAGACCTGAGAAAAAGAGCTCTTTTTATTTTGAAAATAAACTCTTTTCATATTCTGGAAGAAGATTTCCAAATTCTGATTAGCCTTCTAAGTACAATATAAAAGAACAGAATCTCTAACAAAGAGAAGAAGGACAAGGAGGAAGAAGGCTGAAATGAGATGGTAAAATGATGAATGATTTCAAGGAAATTAAAAACACTATTTCACACAGCACAATTTTTGGTGAATGATTTGACAATATCTACTAGGTTGATTATATGTGTGCTCTGTTACCCAAAAATGTCACAGGGATACCAGGAAACAAAATTCAAGTTAATAATACTTCACTGAATACTGGAAATTTGCTAAGAGTGTAGATCAAACACAAAAAACCTGACAACTGTGAGGAGATATGTTCATTAGCTTGACTATAGTAATCATTTCACTATGTACAGCAAATAACTGTGTTATATACCTTAAATATATACAATTTCAATTTAAAATTTTTTAGAGAATATTTATAGCAGCATTGTTTGTAGTAGCCAAAAACCAAGCCCTTACCTGTCCAACTGCGGACAGGATAAGATGGTGGTATACACAAACAGTGGAATAATAAACAGAATTGAAAGTGAGCAACTATAGCTACTCACCACAACAGAGATGAATGTCACAAATCTAATAATTTGTGGAAGAAGCCAGACAAAAACTTTATATTGGTTGATTTCATGTGTATAAAGTTCAAAAGCTAAACTACAATATTTAGGGATGCATACTTAGGTAGACAAACTACTATAAAAAAAAAAAAAGTATGTCAGTATTATTGTCAAAGTCCAAAGAGTATTACCTTTGAGAAGAACAGAGGGTTTGTGCTTGAGATGAGGCCTGTGGGAAGACTGGGAGGTTGCCGTGTCCTATTTCTTAACCGGAGCCGGTACACTCAGTTTATCCTCTTACAAGTTCTCAAATTCAGGATTTATACACTTTTCTCTGCGTGCATTATGTTTCATGACTTTAAAAAGTTTTAGAAACATATTAGCAGAATTAAAATCTAGGTTGAAGAAAAAGGCAGGTAAGAGAAACTTGCATATTCTTATAAACTATAGGATACAGACTAAAGATAAAAACAATGAGAGGTAAGATGATGACCATGGAGAAAGAAAAAGGAGAAGTTAACATTTAGATAACTGATATACCCAGAAAAAAAATACAAAATGAAATAGGAGGGGAAATGAAATAGATAATAATTGAGTAACATAACAGATACTAGGCTAAGTACTTTATGGGAATTAACACATTGAATTCTTGCAAAAAACCCTAGAGTTAAACCCCATCATCAGTTTCCTCCCTTACAGTAGTGAGAAAACCAAGACCTAACTTCCCAAGGGTCGTATGTTAAGTGGTAAGCAGGAAATGGTACATACAAGCCTTGAACCTCTTGTCAGTAAAGTACTAAAGTCAGCGGTTTGAACCACTGTACCATGCTATCCCCCATTTTATACTGTTCTGGATTAAAAAATACTGTTCTGCAACATTCAAAACCAAAGGAGAGTGAGAAAAATCTTTGAAACAATTTTTAAACGATTAAAAACATTGTGATCCAAGAATTTTATACACAGTCAAGTTGAAAGAGTAAAACAAATTCAGATATTTCAGAAAATATACGCACTCACATATAAATCTTTAGACATACATATTTGAAGACAAATTTCAATTGACCAAGAGAAAAAGCCTAGAAGGAGGTAAAAATGAGGGGGTAATAACAGAGAGAGATTGTTCCATAGCTCAGAAAATGACAGGTAGATTTAAACATTGTGGGAATAGTTTAAAAAAGAAAAAATCAACTAAAGCAACATCAACACATTCTTGATAAAAACAGTATTTTAAAAAATTTTTACAATAATCAAAATTTAAAAACCCAGATTCCCTTAACAAAACCTCATTGGGTGAGGGACAATAAGTAGCAAAAAGGTGGAATGTAGGTTAAACAGCTCTGCCATGGTAATCAAAGGAACGATTTTACCCTTTAATGGTTAGAGAAATGTCAGTTAAAGAATGCTTTTGAAAAGCTTTGAAACCTAAGTACCACCAGCCGAATTTAAATATGTGTACATAACTATCTCTAAAAGAAGATAAAAGTAAGGAAAATGAAATCCATATTTTGAAACAATGGAAATACATAGAAATAGGAAAACATAACATGAAACAAGACGACAAAACTAAATGCACATAAGTCAAAGGGTTGCAGACTGAATCCAGAATTGCTGTGTTTAAGAGCCCCATGAAAAGTGAAGTGACATAAGTGGGATAAAGGTAAAAGGAAAGAAAACTGTATGAAAGACACAGGCAAACAAAAAAGAAGTACCGATGAAAAGACTGATATAAAATTAAGAGGAATTTAAGGACAAATGCATTACATAGGACAATAGGATCATTTTAGATTAAGAAGTGGGCCTTAGTACAAGCATAACAACCAAATCTTTATACGCTGACCAGAATTGTACTGAAATACATACAGGAAATATGTCCTTAGAAATGCAAGGCTACATTTTCAGCAACTCAGTAATAGTAGGAGACTGACATAGTAGGAGATCTTAACAAATCAAGTAGAATAAATAAATAAATAAAGCAAACAAGGACAATATTTCACGAAACACATAAGAACAATTAAATGAATGTATACATCAAATTATATGTCCCACAAGCTGAACACTACCTCCTAAGAACCTGCTAAGTAAAAGAAAAAATCGAAGCTAACATTAAGATTAATTGAAAAATAACCAAATACACTACGTATAAAAGGATATCACGAATGAGGCAAAGGAAAGTATTCATAAGCACTTTAAAAATTAAGCAAGAAAGCATCAAACAGATGAATTGATGACTTACAAGAAAGCAATAAAGCAAGTTAAGGATAAGCACGAAGAAGGAATTGATAAAAGAGGAACGTAATAAGAAAACAGAAAAATATTAGAATTAATAAATAACCCCAAAGGTGATTCTTTGAAAGAACCAATACAACAGATGAATTTCTGCTGCATCTAACCAGGAAGCAAAGACAGAAAGTTCTCACACAGGATCGGGAATCCAGATACAAGACATTTTTAAAAATAAAAGATTGTAACAGTTTCCAAAATCTGGATAAAACAATGACATCGTTTCACACCAGTTAGTCTAGGAAAAATCATAAAAACCTGACAGCAACAAATGCCACACATGGGGTGGATGCCCTAGGCTAGACTGCCAAGGGCTGCTTTAGTGTTGAGGTTAAGCAAGACTGGAGACTTCAGGTAGTTCAAGTTGCTATTATTTTGGTCTGCTGCCAACCCAACAAATCGTCAGTGCAATGGGTATCGAAGGTGCAGGTGGACGGATGTGACACTCCCTACTTCCTTTGCTTTCCAGGTGGCACACTGGAATTTTGGTCCACTAAGTCAGAGAAACGCAGAACAGAGGGTTCCTAATTTTTCAATGCCCCCAGAGATTTCAAAATCGAGAAACAACTTTTGCTACTCAAGAAGACAAGTGGCCAGTGCCTAATGTTTGGATTCCACACCTTGATATTCTTACAGTGCCAGCTCTGGGGCAATATCTTGTTTGCACTGCAGGATCCAGGTGTTTTCCATTTCTGTCCACTCGGGGTTTCCATGCCAAGACTTGGCCATCACCTTTCACAGAGTAACACCTAATACTCTGAAAGTTCTATTCAGGTGTTTAGTCATTCATTCATTCCTTCAACAAGAGATTTGACAGCCTTTTATGTACCAAGCAATGTAATAAACCCTGGGAATACAAAAATTGGGGGCAGAAATAACTGCCTTCAATAGGGACAGCACATTCTAGTGGGAAAACAGACACAGTGAAAAACAAAACACAAAACATAAAAAACTGTATAACTGTGTAGGTAGCTATGAGAGCAAGCCATGGGAAGTCAAGGAAAATTTCACTGGAAAGGTAACTTTAAGAATAGCTATGCAGTATTTGTCTTTCTGTGTCTGGCTTATTTCACTCAGCACAAGTGGCAGCATTCCCTTTTTAAGGCTGGATAATACTCCTTTGTGTGCATATAACAGTGTATACAGATTTTTATATATAGTATATAAAATATATACAACTAAGCCACATTTGCCACAAAACTGTATTGTATACTTGAAATTTGCTCAGAGGATAGATCTCAATTTAAATCTTCTCACCACACACACGTAACAAGAAAGAGGTGAAGAATAAGTTCTTTAGCTTGATTGTGGTGATCTTCTCACAATGCACACATGTATCAAAACAACAAGTTGCACACCTTAAACATATACAATTTTTATGTGAAAGGTAGCTCAATAAAGTTAAAAAATAAAGAATAAGTATGAATTCTCTAGCTAAAGAGGCTGCCTGTCTCGTCTCCCTCCCACATCCCATTTCCAGGTCCTGTCACTTCCACCACCCTCCTCCAAGAATCGTCCCTCTGCCCTCATTACACCCAGCATTATGACCCTTCAGACTTTTCCACTCTGATCATACATTGCCTTGCTTAAATCTGCCACAGAATCCTCTCTGTCTTTAAAATAAAATCTAAACTTCTTAAACCGGCCTACATGGCCCTTAAAGATCTGATCCATGCTTATCTCACCAGTGTCGTCTACCATATTTTCCCCAGTGTATTCATTGGGAGAAGCAGCAATTACCTAGTTGAAATAAACCCCTAGAATCTTGCACGTGAATGACTTGTTAGATGTTCTTTCCGGTGGCAACATTCTCTTTGTAACACATAGCTAATATAGTGCCGGGGCCCGGATGACAATAATGAGGGAAACAGAGTACATCTCCACTAAAATAAAGAAATCAGGGCCCTCAGAAGAGGGCAAAGAAAGCAGGAGATTGGTGGTAGTAAAAGAGGGAGATTTTAGACATGAGTGTGAGGCTTTGTGCCTTAACACAACACCACAATGCTTGGTGGAGGAGATAAATGGCAGAGATTCTGGGTAAGTCTAAATCCCCAATCAAAAGGAAATTTCTTTCTGCCTGGAGTTCTATTCTAACAGGCAATTATAGTAGATAGCGGTGTGGAGAAGGCCTCGGAGAACAGCACATCTACTCAGGTGTACCTGGGTGTGAGCAGGGAGCTGGAAAGAGCCACAAGTGGTTTCAAAATCTTAATAAAGGGTGTAACACACTGAGCAAGAGGTCACCTCTGCTTGAAGTGACGATGGACAGCCCCACATCCAGCGGCCAGGGTGAGGACCGCTGGAATTTAGAAAATCAATAGGACCAGTTTGAGCAGATGTGGGAGCTTGGTCAGTAGGGAGTCACAGTTGAGCTCTCCTGGAGCGTCACCAAGAGAAACAGCCCACACGTTACAGAAGTGACAGACAGTGAGGAAAAGGCTGATTCAGGCCAAAGACGAAATGGAATAGCCTCTAGACAGAAGACGGGGATGGCTAAATGATGTTTTGTTGGTTCATAAACTGGCCCTGGTACACACAGGGAAAGGAAAGACAGAAGAAAGAGACAGACCTCTCCAGATTGGTTGGTGGCAGTTACAATAAGCAAGGAAACTTACGAAGCTTGCCTTTGGTGACCTCAAGACAAGTAGACCTCTGCACCTGCCCGCCAGAATCTTAAGAGTTATATAGAAGCCTTAATGGGTTCCATCACATATCCAGTCCGGATGGTCTCAACAACACCTTCCTCTCTCATGACAGTGCCCTTGAAAATGTCTTCCACTCTGGGAACGGTGAGCGGAGCATACGTGCCATGGACACAAGGAGGTGAGGAGCCTCCAATTACCCAGATCCAGCTTTCGGGTCAATTGGCGGTCACGGCTTCTCCAGCACCTCCTCCAACACTCTTCCTGATCTCAGGACCCTGTACAAGCTCTGTAGGAATTTTAATTACCATCAGAGAAAGAGCAGAAGAGGGCATGGATTCTGGAGCAAACTACCTGGACCTACATCTCAATTTACATCTCTACTAAGCTATGTGTTGTGCAGGGTCTCTGGTCCTGCTCCCCGCACAAGAACGCAGGATATGGTGAGGCCAAAAAAGGAACACCAACGGAGCCATAGATAGGGGAGTCATACCACTATATTCTCGCTGGCCGCTGGGCTGGAGATACAGGAAGCAGGAGCCACACGATCCGCAATCCGCCTACCACTTCTCTGCCTGCCAACCAACCAACCAGTCTAGCTACAGCAGTTCTATCAGTGGCTAATTGGCTAACTGGTTACAGCTGACGGCCAACTAGTCACAGCTGATGGCCATCTACTACCAAGCTAGCACCTTTCCACGTGAGGCCAAGAGCCTGGAAACTGCTCTCTGGGACTCTGTCCCCACAAGTAGCTGTGTGCTCCTGAGTACGTTATTTACCCAATCTGTGCCTTGATGCAAAATGAGAATAGTAATACCGTCTATCTCAGGGTTATCCTTAGCACATAGAACAGTGCCTGGCACAGAGTACTCAATTCATATTATCACTTCCTATTGATCACATTATTCGTTTGCACTTCATGATGCATTTGCATATGATCTGTAACATTATTATGATCTGTACAGTATAATCTGACTTTACTATTTACCAGGTGTTCAAGCTTTTATAAGGTATTTAAGTCTTAGTTTCTTCATCAGTAAAAGGCAAATAATACAGGGTGCCTAATGGACAATGAAGAGTCAGAGAGGAGTAAGTTTTCCCATGACAATGATGACAGCCAATACAGGGCATTTAATTACTGCCAGGCAGTGATCTAACATATTACAGGCACTCAATCATTTAATCTTAACCCAACTCTAAGAGATAGGTACTATGATTGTCCCCATCTTACATCTGAGGAAGCAAGCCCAGAAAAGTTAGAAAATGTGCCCAAAGTGATTCTGCTGGGGCATGCGAAAGCTGGGATGGGAACCCAGACAATGTCCCAGCATCCGTGCTCCTAAACATCCCACTCTGCCACCCTCTACTCTGCGTTTGTACTTTAAGTCAACATCGGTGGACTTTTTTCCTAAAGACATAGACTATATCTGTTTTTCCCTCCTTGCTAGATGAAAATACATTTGATTATACTAAAAAAAAAACAAAACATATCTGAATCTAAACTCTGTTGGATTACCCCATTGGAAATAGCAAGTACTCAAACCTTGATGCTTAAAAATAGATGAAACACTATTTCTAAGATTTACCAAAGCTGTTTCTCTCCACAGAAGCTCTCCACTCATATGACATTCTAAGATGCTAAAAACGTTCTCACTTTTGGTCAGTTTCCATTGTTGAGTAAATTACATTCTCACACAAATTTTTCTGGTTATGCTTATTGTGCTTTTGATAAAGAGCAGTGTCATGATTTAAATCTCTTTTTAGGTTGTGGCCAAAATAGGAATGTGGCCGATATTCTACATGAAATTATAGGTCAAAAATGTGGTCATGAATCTGGAGATGCCAAGATGATGTGTGACCTCTAAATCCCATCCCACCCTCTCTGACTGTACTGTGGAATCCACAATTGCTGCTTTTAAAAAAATTGATTCATGGAGCAAATAAAAAATTTCACGTATTTATAATTTTATCCTGGGAACTCAGACTTTGAAAGCTTTTCATACACGATGTGGAGCTAAATTCATACTTTCCAATTTTGTACCCTTTCAACAAACTATTTTTTACTTTGGGGTCCAATTATTTCACACAGGAGTATGGATTAGCTTTCAAAAATCAAACACTAAGGTATGGGTGTTGATAGAAAAAAAATCACATAAAGAATTAGAAAGTTCAGAATTTAAAGTGAAGAAAGATAAAACGTCACTTGAGTTTCCAGTTATATAGTAACTACTGCCTCCCTGTGGTGAAAAGGTGTTAGTGCCTCCAAACTATTTTCACCTCTTGATTGAAATTTAATTTATCCTTAGCCTTTTCTGATATGTTTCTCTGAAATGTTTTCCTTGCTATTTTTATTATATCATCCTTTATTTTCTTCCTTTAGTCATTCTCTCCTTTGTTCACTGGAGGCTTATTAATATAAGAAACCAGAATAATTTAAATGTTCACTCAATTCAAGAGCTAGTTCAGCAATTCTATAAATAAGTAAAAAGTGAAAATAATATAGAGAAATGTAATGAAACATCTCGCAGCAGAAAGAAATAGCACAGAATAATTTTTATCTTTGGACAAGTTTTGTTTCACAATCCTTCTAAAATTTAATAGTAAAAAAGACGGCTAGAAATAAAATTCTAATATTTTGTTAAATCAAAGAATTCAGAAATAAAAGATGAATATACTCTAATGTATAAGTCATCTAACACATAGAAAATCTTTTATTGATTATTTGGAATGAAATTACAATTTTCTTTCAAGGGAGGATAAATCATTAAATACCTCATGCCTCCCTCCTTGCAGATATCTGATTGGTAGGTTAGTTCTTTCTCTAAGTTTCTAGAATCAGCAATTGATATTTTTAGCACGAGGTGGAGCTGTATAAAATCATTTTTATCTCTAGTCTATCAGCACTTATGTAACCTACATACTATTGCATATAAAGTGATTGAATAATGATATCTCTGAGTTATTTTTCCTACAACTGCCGAGAAACACTCATTGATGTTACACAAGGTGTCATAGAATTGTGCAAAGGAGTATTCGTTTTTAGCCCAGACCCAAACAGAGAGGGACTCTCATTACCAAAACCCCCTTCCCATGCCTATCGCCCACAAAGCATTCCCACCCTGCCGAGCAGGCCCAGCAGATAGAGGACGACATAACCTCACCACATTCTACAGAAATCTGCAGCATCTTGTCACCATTCCCAAGGCAATCTAGGAACCATCCCCAGCTGGAGTTTGGGAACCTTCACACTAATGTTCCACCATCAGTGTGTCTCTTCCAATCCTTGTTTCATTTTTCCTCTCGTTACAGAATGGCTGCTGCTCTCTGAATTTTCCTATTCAACTTTTAGAAGAAGAGAATATAATCAGTCTAGTTAATTACCATGTCCTTACTGGGGAAACTTTTTCATACCAAGACCCTTCATAGGTCAGCAGCCAGCCTATGGATAAGATGCCTTTAGGACACTTGATCCCATCCCTTTGCTTGAGGAAGAGACTAGATCTGGCCGCTTAGCTCAGCAGAGATGTGCAACCAGGAGGACATGGTGAGTGTAGCGGTGTGATGATTGACATGTCTACTATACTATGTTAAGGATTTATTTTTTTTTTTACTCTGTAGAGGTAACTTTAGATTTTATTTGTAAGTGGGTTCTTATCTATGACAGAAATAGGGCCATATATAACAGATAGCATACATCATGATATACTCTTCTTAATAAATAAAAGTAAGCTCTGGACATATTTAAACATATCTCTGTTTGACAATCACAGCTTCATAATCTATTTAATCATAACAAATCCCCCATCATTCCATAGAATTCTCATTTTGTGGAAGGCCTTACAGAAAAATGGAAATTTTTTTCAGTTAGTTTCCCTCATTAGATAGTCAGATTCTTAAGGGTTATAGACAGTTAATGGTATCCGCTTAAAAGCGAGAAGTGCAGATGGAGAAGCAGATGTAGCTGTCACCCGTGGAGGCTGAGTAAGCACAGCAGGCGCCATGACTGTTCTTGCCAGACAACCGGCAGTGAAAAAACATTAGTTCCCTGAAATCATGCTGGACTTTAGACTCCAAATGGAAACTAATCATTAGAGTCATTTACAACAAGCCATGTCAAAAGTGTGTATGGCACTCAGTGAGTAAACGTAATTGAAAAGGCCCACTGTAAACATACTGGGGGCGCCAAAAGAAATGTATACACATGACTTGTATTCATCTTTTGTTATCAGTATATATTGAGTATTACAATTTTAATACTGTTTTCTCCCTTCTTAAAACATGTACACATTTTTGGGGCACCCTCTGTGTAAGAAGATGAAAAGATACAACACACAAAACAGTGGTCTGTTGATCTAGTTAGTTCAGACTGTCAAATTTATGTTTCTACCTCCAGGAAGAGGTACCGATCCATGGGTATCTATCTAACCCACAATGGTTATCTAACCAATTAATAAACATACCTAATTAAGAACATTTTATAATATGCATTGGCAATCTATTTCATGGTCCAAAACAATGGGGCACATATTCCTTCAAATAATTAGTCAATTGTTAATTAAGCCATTTCACAGTTTATTACTCAGGATCTTATTTTTCTCAACACCCCTATTAAAATCAGATTCTAAATATTATGAACACCCAGGATTCAGTGAAAACTTTCTCTGTGGTTACATGACATTGTACTACCATTAATATTTCAGTAACTCGATAGCCTTTTTCATAGAAATACTTCCTTGCTGGAAAAGATGTCTGATAAATCAGTTGGTTTAATGTTCTCATTAAAAATAGAATTTTAGAATTAAACATTGCAAGATACCATACATGAAGGCATAATCCGTGCTCAACAGGAGACTGCATCTGACTCTGCTCCCAACCTACCTTGTTAGCGCTTAGTAAATAATTAAATAAGATCAGTGTCATCTAATCCCATAACTTACACTGTGAATTCTGTGCTTGTGGTTCACAAACCTGAGTCTCCTGATTCCAGAATGCATATTTTCAAGTGACTGCTGGACTTCTTCCTCTGGAAGTCCCAAAACGTGAGGAAAATGTTGCTTTTAGGTGAACTTGCTATGTAAATTGTGGTCCAGAAAGAAGCACTGGTATCACCAGTAGCTTACTGGAAATGCAAACGCTCAGACTCAGTTTTAAACCAACTTCAAAATCTGCATTTTATCGGTACCCTCCAGGTTGATTCTTATGCATATTCAAATTTCAGAATCACTGCTCTGTGATTCTCTCTTCTCTGTTGAATTTGACTTCTTCACAAATGTTTTCAAACATGCAAAGTACTTGATCTATCAGCCTCTCACAAGGATTTTATGGAGATTAATTTTTAAGCCTCTGCAGATTACATTATTTTAAAATTTCCTTGAAGGCAGGAGCTACCTGCTTAAAACCAGTAAGTAAAGTGAAATGTGATCCTTCCTTATTGGAGATTCTTTAATCAGCACATTTATCACTTCAAAATGACATCTTTACTGTAACTCCAAAGTAACCTCCAGATGTGTTATTCTTAGAAACATTTCTAATCCCTACAAAAATTGTGGATTTTACAGATTTCCCTATTTCGCCAAAACAAACAGTTTAGTCCCCAGAACAGGTTAAATATATACACAGGATCATTCTGTGGCTGCTTTGCCCTACCTGTCAAGACAGTTGAACAAAATCTTGACACGGACCAGAAAATGGCGTCCCCCACCAGAACAGGCCACATGTCCTGTAGAAACAGATTCACACCAGCGGGCTCTGCAACGCACTTTCTCTACCGACAAACTCAGGTGATTGCAGCTGGGAAACGTATAGTTCTATTGAAAACTGGGTGCACAATGTCCTGTTTGGAAGCCTATTTCTAAATTAGCAAACCCTCCCGCACGATGGGTTGCTGCACTCTCTTTTAATGACAGTGTCGGAGTGCCAGATGGCTTTGTAGGTCTGTGGCTATAGTCCCTCTAAATACTGTATTGTATAAAGCAGATTTAAATGTTATCCATCAAACTCTGTTTGATATGTCACATATTAATCCTTCCTGGTTCACTAACATTATCTTTAAAGGTGTCACTCGTAGCATTCAGCAATTTACAGATGTCTTGTTTTACTTGTCACTGAAAGTGCTCTACAGAGGTCAGATATCCAACCATCAGATTATGAGGGAATTCTTGAATTGAGTAAGGAAACCGTGCTTAATGACTTCAATGCACCTTTTTTGACTGCAAAATTCCACAATTTCTCAACTTTGTTAACTACTTTTATATTCATGAGTGATAAATGTATGACTGTAACATCAAGTCTTCCCTGAAATTCATTAGAAGACAATTTTTAGGTGGCATGGTCATTAAATAACAATTAGGCTTCTTAATTGGCCTGGACAAAAAAAATTTGAATAATTGCAGTCTAAATCAGGCTTCAACAGTATGCAGTGAAACATTAAGCTCTGAAATTGTTCCTTGAAGACTGGCACACAGAAATTGTAGAGAAGGCTATTAACTATGTAAAAACAAAATGTAAGAAAATAGACATTGACATTGAAGAGTCACATTTTTAAGAATGCCAGGAAAGCAGCAAAAGATGTTGGTCTTACATGGCCAGAAGAAATTAAAAGAGCAATGTTCAAATGCTCTGATCGCTTTCACAGTAACTGGACATTTGTTCTAGGTCAATGGATCAAACAGTGTCAATGTTCACCGACATGCAGCCATTTACTCTCATTTTTGCACAAGAAAAACTCTTGACGGCTTTCCCAAATGTAATAGAAATTTATCTTGACTGTCCTAGTTTATATATTTCAGTGGACAATTTTTTGACCAAGAAGCTTTTGGAAAACCACTAGAATCAACCCTGAAAAAACAATTTTAAAAATTTAGGAATTCATTGTGAAATGGGACTTTTATGAATTTCTACTAAGCTTATCTCTATAAATTTTCCAATTTGTGTACCTGCTGCTTCGAATGAGAAAAAATATTTCAAAATGAATAAAAAGTGTTCTTCAATCAACTGAACAAAAATTGTAGAACATGGATATGCGAAAATATCAATTTTTATGAAGTCTTAAGACAAAATTGCAAAAGGTTCGAAAATAGTACATGTAATGTTTGTTCATTAGTGAAAGGCCAATATTTTTCCATAATCATAAAATACACTAAAAATATTAATGTTATTTGTTCCTTTTCATGTTATCTACCAGGCTTTCCCTTTGCTCCCTTTTTAATCCTTCTTTCCTTCTCTTTGATCAAATTACTTCTATTGCTTCTTTTCCTTTACTGGTTTGGAAGTTACATGTTCTAGTTTTAATGTTATATACCCTGGTTTAGTCTTTATCCTTAACTTTTAAAAATACATAATTCTATGTTGATCTAACAAAGCCTAAAGTTAGTATTTCTATCCATCTTCCAAATGCTTTAGAAGTATTACCATTTACTTATTTTTTTCGAGTTTTCCTTAGGTGGGAAAAATCCCCAATTTCCCACCATCCCATCCTCAACCCAAATAACTGGGCTTTATGTCAGTGTAATCCGCAGAAGGGGAAGAAAAAAACAATCTGATTTAGTAATGTAACTTCACTATTTCATACCTGGTATTTCATACCTATTATTGTATTCACCAGATAATACATTAGACCTAGACCACCTTTTGTTTCAATAGACTAAACAGAGGAAGAATAAACATAAGAATGTTTTAATTTCATAAGGTAAACTATTAAGAAGCAAACAGGAGAAATAGAAACATCTGTAGAACTTGACAAAATGCTCAAGATAAATACAAAGTAAGCACCTACGAGTACAAAATGTATACACGTATATTGGAGACCTGGAAAATGAAAATAAAAAATGTAATGATGGGCATTAGGAAGTAAATAATCCTAATCTGTCAATGTTGTTTGAAAAGCAACTGAAAAAATATGTTCATTTAAAATAAAACCAAGTGCAATAAGCCACAGCACTAAATTTGTAATAGCCAATAAAGAATGCATCTACTTTTGCATTATAAGGATCCCGAAGACCACATTTAGGATTAATGTGTAGGTAGAACTAGAGACCCCTGTCCACTGCTATCTTTTTGACTGTGTCCTTTGTTCTATTTTTCTAGGGGAGAGCTGGGATTCAATTTGATATGTAGTATACAATGTCACCAGGCCAAAGTGTTTGAAATTTATTATGAGGGCAACAGGAGTAACATGATCAGATCTGTATTTCAGTGAATTGAAGAGAGGGATGGAGAAAAGCAGCAGACTGATTTAGGAGGCTGTTTCATCAAACCAGCTTAGGTACGATAAACATAGAATAACAGGAAGATAGAGAATAAATAGATTAGGGAGATATTGGAGAGGTAGAATTGATAAAAATGTTAAGAAGGGTAAACGGTGAAAATAATTCCTTGGTTTCTGGTCTACACTGGACACTACATATTCATTACATGCAGTCCCTGAGACAGGGAATATGAGATGGAAGTTTATCTGGTGGGGAACTGGATAGAGAAATTGTCAGCTCGCTTTTGGAACCAGTCAATAAAAACAAATTTACCCTGTTACACCAAAATGTAAGAGTGCATAGATGAGGCCTAAGGCCATTTTAAGAGATAAGGTCACTAAACGTGATAGGTTCAAAAATGAATTCCAAAATAGTTGTGGACATACCAAAGTTTCTCAGTGCTGCTAGTGATTTAGCTAATATCCTTTATCTACTCAGCATTAAAAGGGTCAAACATTTTTTCCTTCAACAGTCTATTTAAATACCTAGCAATTTAATAATAGCTAAATGATATACACAAATGATCCAGGTGCTCTTTCCAATGGTAAGCTAAAAGGGCATGATGATATCGTTCATCCTTATTGTTTAAATCGAGATACTTTAGCATCTTCAGCTGTAATTAATTTAGAAGTAGAGGACGGTTTAGGGATAAGTACCAAGTTCACTCAAGAGAAGAAATAATGAATTTTTAAAGGACTTAAGGAGCCAGGCAAAGTAAACATGTAGCATCATCAAAACATGTTAACTACAAAACACAATTCCTTATGGCAAAAATTAGTAACTATTTTGGGGGCAAGGGATTGGGTGATAAAAAATGTTCTAAAATTGTGGTGAATATTCTAAAACCCAATGAAATGTATACTTTAAATGGGTAAGTAGTATAGTAGTATAGTATGTGAATCATATCTCAATAAAGCTGTTATTTTAACAAATGACTTTTTAATCCACTAATAGTAGATTTACATGCTTTAATTTTACATTAGACTTCTCAGACTTTGCTAGATATCAAAACAAGGAGGAAAACAGAGAAAAAGTATAGTTTATTGGTACTTATGCCTAGCACAATTAAATTCAAATAAAATGGAACAGAGCAATTTATTTAATCTAATTGAGTATAACATATAAACAATTTTTTAAGTTTCTGTCTGTTTTACCATCAATGATTGTGTTCGTGCAAGTACAATCATCAAAACTGTCCTAAGCTTACATCATAGCACCACCTTTTATTTGATGTAAATTTTATTGTTAAATATATCTGGCTTTAGCAATGTAAACATTTGCTAGAAGTAAACTTTAAAAGGTGAAAGTGAATGATATTAATGAATAAATCAAAACAGAATTCAGCATCACCACATGATATAATTCAACAACACATTATATAATACTGTTTCAATAAGAACCACAACTTAATAAATTTCACAAAATGGAAGCAGAAACAAAAAGTAATGTGTAAACTCCCAAAATAGTGTTAAAATACTGAAGTATATAGTGTAAAATGTATCTCGGAAAAACAAGGGGAAAAGCAAAACCATGCTGTGAAAACCAAATTTGGTTTACTAGTTACAATAGTCATTTTTTACTGCCAAGGCTTTTTAAAATGCATTCTCACAAAGTGGTTTGTTTTCTATCTGCCTTTTTAAAAAATTATCACGCTTAATCACATAAGTTGGGTACTTTGGGAATTTCACATTTATTGTCAGTTGTGGGATTGTCACAAAAAAAAAAAACTTATCTCTAAGCTGTTTTTCCAAGTGACCAAAAACATTAAATTACCTCATGAAAATTACCATATATAAAGTCAAATAATTCCTAAACAAATCATCATAAAAATAAATCTGCCTTAACAGAATAAGTACAGAAAAAGTGTAAATATAAGTGCTGAAAATCACAGAAAAATATTCAATGAACAGGCAAAATGTTCACAGTTATCATTACTATTGATGATTTTGTTTACTTTCTAACTGAAATTAAGAAACAAATTTTCGAAAGTCAGCATGGACATTCAGTGCCACTTGGATTTGTCTGCAATATACAAATGGTTATATCCCTGTAGTATATGGCACTCTATTTTTACTCTTTTAACATAATTAAGTTATAAAGACCTCAAAACCAGTTATAATAAATACTGTGGCTAGCAAAACAATTTTGTTCTTAATGCTCTTGCATCGCATCTTAATCTACAAACGTGAACATTTTTCCATATGTTGTTTCAAACCACACTAGTACAAAGAGAGTCTAGAGAGATATCTCTGTTGGTTTCCACAGATGAACTGAAAAAGGGAAAAAATGGAAACTGAAATACTATTTCATCTTCTTCAATGCCCTTAACATGTTTAGCACTTCAAGCTGCACTGGACACAGCAAGTTTCTTCAAATGATCCATAAACACTTGTAAACTAACATCATCAGTGAGAATAGGTGCTCCAGACTCCTAGAAAAACAAAGATATTTGCTATGATTAAAACATAGTGTGATACCTTCAAATCTATCAGCAATGTATAAGCAAATGTTTAACAACCAAGGAAAGTTTATGCTATGAGATGAGATGACTCAGGATGGATGGAGGCCAGTCACCAGAAACATCAAACATGTGATGAGGGTTGGTGTTTTAAGACAGCCTAACCTGCAGGGACAGGAAAGGAGGAGCTGGAGATAGAGTTCAAACAGCACAAAGGATTCAATCAATCATGCCTACAGAAAGGCACTACCCAAAAAAATCTCTGGATACCGAAGTTCAGTGGAGTTTCCCGGTTGACAAATACAGAAGGTGCCAAAATCGTAATACGCAATATATACCGATAACAAAAGATGAATACAAGTCATGTGTATACATTTGTTTGGCACCCCCGGTACATCAATGTGTCAAGAAGGTGACACACCCTGATTCCATGGGGAAAGGGCACAGAAGCTGTGTACCTCTCAGACCTCACTCTGTCTCTTCCTTTAGCTGGTCCTAAATTTGTAACCTTTATAATAAAACTGTGATCATAAATAAGGTGTTTCCTAGGTTCTATGAGTTGTTCTAGAGAATTACGGAACCTGAGAAGGGCATGTGAACCTCATACCCACCCATGGATTTGTAGCCAGTTGGCTGAAGTGTAGGTACCTGGGATCCTACCTGCAGTGGACATCTAAAGTGCAGGCCCTGCCTGATTGTGGCATTGTGCGCCAGAGGCTAAACATTAATGAATGCCAACTATAATTTTATGTGTGTGATGTGATGGCTGGGTGTGAGGTCGGAGGGATGGTGGGTGGGGGGAGGGGGGTTCACAGTGTGAGGGATGTAGATGGTGGGCGTCTAAGTATTACCTTGTCTTGTACACCTGAAACTAATAAAAAAAATAAAAAATAAAAAAATAAAGTGCAGGCCCTTATGTTGTGGACCGTGTCCTTTAACTTGTGAGGTCTGAACTAACTCCAAGTGGTCAGCACCATATCTGTATTGCAATTTACCTATTGGTGTTAAGAGTAGGTCCATATTCAACCTACTCTTTAAAGCAGCGTTCATTTTCTTGAATGTATTGGTGCTTTCATCAGTACTAAGGATAAGTCTCCTTCTTGCGCCGTTTACTAAAACTCCAACTGTACATTTTTAACAGAAATGCCAGCAGGAAGGAAGCAAACACATCATTTTTTAAATAAACTATGCTTATAAGTTATCAAGTCATTTTAATTGATCTCTGCAGGTTCTATAGAATTAACAAGAGTTACAGAAAATTCCTAACTTCTATTTTAATGAAAACAGTGTTGATAGAAGGACCCTGGTAATCCAACCCATTAATAATGAAATTTTATTATAGCAAGAAAAATATTTTATATCAGGATTTTCAGATTGTTCACCTGATATTCAAGTTATTTATTATTAATTGACAAGTATGTAAAGTCTAAAACAGAAATTAAGTAATTTTCAGAGAGATCAGCAAGTTAGTGGCAAATGTGAGATGAGAATTTATTAGCTCCTGTGGTTCTAGAATGGCATAGCCAGACATGCCACACCGCTCCTGAAAAAAGGAAATTCAGTTTTATTGTGTGTTTTTATATGTTAATTCATAAGACCTTGTAAACCTTACTAATGAAGGGAGGCAACAGCACTAGGATAGAGAGCTTCTTTGAGTTTGGAGCCAGACTGCCTGGGCTCAAATCCGGGCTCTGCCACTTACTGCCTGTGTGACTTTGAGGAAGCTACTTAACCTCTCAGTCTCAGCTGCCTCGTCTGTAAAATAAAGACAATAACAGAACCTATTTCACATGGTGGTTGGAATGATTGAGTTAAATTGTGTAAAGCAAATAGAACAATACCTGGCACAGAGTAGCCATACAACATGTTTTAGCTGTTGCTATTACCTCTTTTGAAAACTCTATTATTTTATAACACTAAAATACATTTCCTTAGTCTACATTTATAGTTAACACAGAGAAGCAAAGGTCTCAAGAATGTGACAACCTAATAATAACCTGGTAGCTCTTACTTTTTTCTTCTTATAATTATACCTGATTATTTTTCATTTGTACATATTTTCCACCTCAATTCAGTCAACCCCAGATCTACTTTTCTAGTCAAGCCAAAAAATTCACATATGGATTTTCTAATTTATGTAGTAGAAGATTTTATTTGAAATTATAAATACTAATGCTCAATTGAATCTTATCAAAAATTTGCATTGAGTTGATCTCAATCTTTTTTTTTTTCAATCTTTCAAATGCACTCTTTTTCTCTTTGAAATGCCATGTTTCCCCAAAAATAACACTGGGTCTTATATTAATTTTTGCTCCATTCGGGCTTATTTTCAGGGGATGTCTTATTTTTTTCATGTACAACAATCTACATTAATTCAAATACAGTCATGTCATCTTCTCCTGGAACATCGTCATAACGTACTAAATGCGTCTGTCTGGCTGAGACCTTAACCGGGGCTTATTTTCGGAGTAGGTCTTATTTTCGGGGAAACACGGTCTATGTAAGGTTGGGCAGACAGGCCCAAGCTCTATGTGGTCTAGTACAGGAGCCATGGCAGCAGCAGAGGCCTCCAGCACCACATCATGAGCAGTGTCGCCGTGCTGCCCTCTTCAGGCCATCCACAGACAAACCTTAACCCCGGCTACTTGATTTCGGACAAAAACAAAACTAAGGTTATTAGAATCCATAAATTTTAGTGAAATGCTTGGCTAGCAAGTTAACTCCCTACATTGCAATCATCAATTTAGCTCAATGATTTAAGACTCAGATTCCGGAGTCAGACAGGCCTCGATTCAAATCTGGACCCCGCCTCAGTTGGGCTATGTGATCTTGGGTAAGTTAATTAATCTATACAAGCCTCAATTTCTTTTTCTGAAAAGTAGGGTTAATAGTACCTACCTCATAGGAGTGTTTTAATAATTAAATAGGAGTGCATAAAAAGTTTAGCATAGTGACCAAAACATAATACAAATTCAGCTGATTAGTTATTATGATTATCTATGAAAATATTAACATAATTTCTCTTACAAAAATCATAGTTCAAGAAAAACCTCAGGGCTCTTGTCTATACCTCTAATGCCCCTACTTCCAGGAAGCAAAAACTAAAGTTCAAAGTTTAAAATAGCTTCTTCCCCCTTCTGAAATATCTTCAAGGAGAGACTTGTTTTTTCCATTGATGAGGAACACTAACAGCTAACCTTTACTGAGTATCACTGTGCATATCAAGCATGTTTTGTTAAACTCGGTAGCAGACAAGGAAGTGAACACGAAGACAAGTTACGTCACTTGCAAAGTCTGCCTTTGCAACTACCAATCCAGAAGGACATCTCTCCGCCTCAACAAGTTCTTTACCTGTCTCCCAACTACATCTCCGTGTTGTAATTTAAACTGAGAAAAAAAACGAGGGACAAGTCAGTATTTCCACCAGCTAAACCATGGGTTTTTTATGCAGAAATTCAGCCACAAAGAGACATACTGTATTTGGTCTGCATAATGTGGGCTCACAAAATTTTGTTCACTGAGTTACGCAAAGGGCAAAAGTCAGTTCCTCCCCTCCAGCTGACTTTTTTAGAAGAAGATTCTAAAGCTACACCCTTTAGAAGAAGATTCTAAAGATCCTCCCCACGAACCCTACACCACCACAACCCTGTGTCCCCAGGTACTGCTTCCTGATACTGAGAATGTCAGGAATTATACTCAGTCACTCAGGTGTTGCCAAAATGGCCCCTAAGGTTATTTGATATGTGACCGCTGACAAATACTATTTAAAGTATCCTTTAACTTCCACTTTTCCATAGTGATTAACAGCCATTTCTGTGAACTTTATTTATTAGTGCTGTTTCTATTTTCTTGCAATCTTCTTAACTAAGTCTAAGTTTCTCTGAAATTGTGGGATCCAGAATTGAAACCCATACTCAGATGACTAAGTTGAAGTTTAATGGAAAGGCTGGTTTGCAGTACATTCTGTACTCCAAACTTCCGCATCATAGTATTATACTTGGCTTTCTGATCCCACAAGAAGTAGAACAGGGTGGGGGTGATAGGTTTTAAACGCATGTGCGTTAAATGGGCATAAATTTTTTTCTCTCACATGTGCTACATACCTTTTCCAAATCTTCCCAGATTAAGCTTCTTTCCTTGCTATAAAAAATCTCCTTACTTTTCAGGACTTTTAGACCTTGGATCAATTCATTTATCTATATCAGAAAACTTCCTTAACTCCTAACCACCTCCATAAACCTCCCGTACTTTAATCTCTGTTCTCTCGTCCACATCCACTATATTCAATATGTGCTAGTTTAAGGTACTGTGGAAAGTCCAAAATGAAAATGATACAGTTATTGTCCTTGAGTAATTTATAATCTAACAGGAGAAATTAAGTACCGTTAGAAATGGGTGGGAATCAAAGGGATGAAGAAGCAGGAATATTATACAAATCCAGTCACGCAATCAGAAAAGGTTTCATGGAATCAGTGAGTTCTGAACTGAGCCCTGAGGGATGGCTATGATGTGTCTAAGTGATGACAGGGACAAAGTAACTGAGATGCGAACATGCTCAATTTATTCAAAGTGGAATGGCAAGTCCAGCTTGGCTAAAATGACTAAATAGGAGCTAAAAGTAGAAAAAGTTATTTGGATCATACCATAAGGGACTCTCAGCAGCAATATAAAAAGTAAACATGTGATATAATAGGGGCTTATTGAAGATTTCTAAACAGTGCTGACTTGAAACCACTCTGGCCAGAGCCAAAATGGAGGAAAAGGCAGAAGCACTGACACCAGTTAGCGGGAAATTCTAACCAGCTATGTGGATAGTAACAAGGGCTCGACGTGGGTTAGTGACAGGGAAAGCAAGGAACGGACAGAGGCAATAGATCAAACCATCTTTGAATAACTAGGGGCAGAAGGGATGTAATATAAATGACTAAGGTTCCCAAATGACTTGGGAATTGAGAAAATAGTGGGGGCCTCTGTAAAACTAGGAAAGTCAGGAAGCACAAGATAGTGTGAAAGTTACACATTCAAGTTGGGGCATGCTGCTTATGAAAAGTCTACAGGCAACTCAAGTGCTGTGCAGCACACAGTTATAGCAGAAATTCAAGTTGACAGCTCAGTGTGAGGCCAAACCAAAGGTGGAGATCCGCAAGTCAGTGTCAGAGGAAAGCTGAAGCCAGAGGAGTGGATACAATCAGCCAGAGAAACAGTGAAGGAAGAGAAATCAAAGCAAAAATTTCAGGTGCCTCTATATTTAAATGGAAGGGGCCTAAATTCCAATTACTGCTTCATTTATCTCTGAGGTCCAGTCAGGACCTCAGAGTCTACTGTTTCACTCTGCTCTAAATTATTCTACTCTCTTTAGTGTCCATCGTCCTTAGCTACAGTTCTGAATTAGCCCCAGAGTCTTTCATTGATGCAATGCCTGAACTACAAAGCATGGTTAAAGAACATTATGGAAGTACGCTCTAGAAACTGTCAGTAAATAAAAAGGGCCCTCACCTCTGCTGTAAAAGCCTTTTATTCATCCTCTGTTGATTTCTTGTATTTCGTATAGCTGTTTTTAATCTTTTCTATTTTCTATCTTTAACCCCAACAGTTCTCACTTTTAGCAAGTAATCTTCGATGACTAAAAAAAAACAGACAACTACCCAATGTGAGCTTTCTCTCCACCTCAAAATCTGTTTTCAGCCTTCTTCTCATCCATAGCTTGTGCAGAAATAAATGTCCTGCCTCCTTCCCAATACTTTTCTCCTGATACGTAGTGCTGGTGATCACACTGTCTCCTTCTGAGGAGCTTAAACATCTCCAGGCCGTTCTTTTGCGCGTCTCCATCAGCTCCTTACATTTAGTCTACAAGTTCTGTACCCTAACCCTAATAATAATCAACCTACTCCTTCTATCCTACTATTCAAACTCAGAATACTTCTGCAAAAGAATCATTTATACTTACAACTTCCATTTCTTCACCACCCATTAATGCCTCACAATCAATTTTCTACTCAACTACCATGTTAAAACCACTTACCACACGGGCCACAAAGGACCCCCTTGTCATCAAATCCATCTACCTTTTTTCAGTCTTCACCTTCCTATTGAAATAATTCTACTTACTGAAATAATCATTCAAGTATCTGCAGCAGCTTGGTGTTTGTTACCCCCATCTTCTTTCTTCCTTCTACAAAGTCCTCCCTCACCTGTTATAACATGGTATTCTTTTTGTTTTCCCTCCACCTCTCTGATTATTTATAAAATATTCCCACCACTCATACTTCAAGGTTTTATCTCACGCCTCTTTTGCCTCTCTACTCTCTCCTTGAACAAACATCCACTGTGATGACTTTAAGTATCACCTTTCTACAGTCAACTTTCCCCTCCTTTCCGTGATCACCAAACACAAATTTCCAATAGCTGGCTCAACATGGACATCTAGACAGTATCTTAAACTCAGTGTGTCTCAAGTCAAACATTTCCTCTCCATTCTCCCACTTCTGGCACCTGTTCTCCTAGTTACCTGGTTATCGTTCCTGTTGATGATTCTGTTTACTTTCTAACTGAAATTAAGAAACAAGTTTTCAAAAGTATCACAACCCCAAATTACTTTGTTCTCCCTCAACTATTTCTTTTTTAAAAAATTCAAACCTACAGACAAGTTAAAAGTACAATAAACAGCACATACTCTACCGAAATTCACTGATTAACATTTTGCCACACTTGCTTTATGTTTCTGTATATTTTCCTTTTCTTTTTCTTCTTCTTGAATCACTTCTGCAAGTTGAAGACATCATGACATTTTACCCTCTATATACACTTTAGGATATATCTCCTAAGTTCAAGGACAATCTCCTACATAACCACAACGCCATTATCACACTACTCAAGAAATGTGATAATATTGTACTAGTATCTGACATATACTCCACTCAAATTTCACAAACCATCCCAATTATAGTTCTCTCCCCCTCAAATCCAGGGTCCGATCAGAATTCAGATTTTGTGTATAGCTGTCTTGCCCTGGAATAACTTTTATTTTCTTGCAACTTCTAATCAAGTCCCATTGTTGTCTACTATGGAAACATCTCCCAAATCGATTCCTTTTCACTACCTTGCATTCATTTCTTCTAACTTGGATTACTTCAATAGATATAGCTTTAATCTACAGACTGCCCCCAATTAACCTTACCACTCAACTATATTATCGAAGACTCAAATTCACTCTTCTGTCCAAAAACACCCAATAACGTCCCATCATTTAACCAATAAAGACTCCTCAGTCCTCAACCTGGCATTCAAAATCCTCCACCACCTGGTCAGATGACACATTTCCAGCTTGTCTTCTACTGTTCGGCCCTACATGTATTCTACTTCAGCCATACCACCCTCTACCTAGAATTCCCTTCCTTGTGTAATTTCCAACTATTGGCTACAAATAATATTCATTCTAAAAGGAAATGTCCCCTTTTCTGAGCTCTTTTCTGATCACACACCCTCTCCTGCTGCCACCATGTGACCTCCTCTCTTCTTCTAACCTCTAATATTTTACATCTTTCTAAAAGCACATATCCCATTCTGCCTTGTATTTTAATTCCTTAGGTATGTATGTTTATCTTTAATAATAGACCACAAGCTCTTCAAAGGCAGCAATGATTGCTGTGTACCCTAAAGTACCAATATCGATAAATGTTGATATATTGTACCAAGAGGTAAAACATCTACCCAATTAAAATATATTAATAATGATTTTTCAGGCCTCCAGCCTCTCCTACTCAACTACAATCCCGATCTCTCCTGGCTTGACTACGGCCTTTTGAGGTTCATGGCCTAGTATCAAGTTTAAATCATCAATTCTATCTTATATTATACATTTTATTGCTTTTATCTCAAGGGTGTGGTGCTAAATTTGAAATATAAAAGAGTTCTATCTATTTCATACGATCACTTTTTTTTCCTACAGTGCCACCAAATACTAATTCTATTTTCTACTCCTACTTTTTCATTACTTTTCCAGTAGAAAGTGTTACCAAATACATAGGGAAAAATGTAGCTCTCAGTGAAATAATAAACTATAAATACACAAAGAAATAACTTCCAAGATCTGCTATTTACACTTACCTGTCCCCAGGCATACATGTTATTATGAGTCTGTGAAGGGTTGACTTTTGAAAGCAGAAAACGGGCCTTAAAAGCAAAGAAATAACATTATCCATCAAAAATAGACTTAGTCGATATAAGTTAAACAAATACAATATGCCATCTAAAATCAATTTTATTTAATATGTTGTGGTTAAAATTAATCTCATTGAAATGTAACTTTTTAAAAAATGAACTAAATTTTGAAATATGTAGGCCACTATGTTACAAATAAATAATAAATGCACCCTCCTCTCCAAATCATACATTTATAATATTAATAACAAATAAAAATTGTTGAATCTAAAACTAAGCATATAAAAATTATGTGTGCCACAATTATGACAAAGCTAGTGTGAAATTTACTAAACATCTGGTCTGAAACATCATCAGAGGTTTGAAGTTCCAAAAAATGATAAAAATAAAAACCATGAAAATCTATATATTCTGTTTCTTTAAACAATGACTCTCAAACTTTTTAAAACTATAGGCCATATACTATGAGACAACCTACACATTTTACCCGTCTATCCACTAT
Organism: Rhinolophus hipposideros; assembly: GCF_964194185.1. Classification (NCBI taxonomy): domain Eukaryota; kingdom Metazoa; phylum Chordata; class Mammalia; order Chiroptera; family Rhinolophidae; genus Rhinolophus; species Rhinolophus hipposideros. Next base: position 15,598,765 of record NC_138051.1, on the reverse strand, counting down.
GCCTTATCATAATTTAAAAAAAAAAAAAAAAAACAGAATAAAAGAGGAAATAGCGCTGCACATGGTGAGACATCAATGAGAGAAACAGTCATAACTTATTATTTCATATTGGAAGAACACAGGCATTCTTATTGTCTGAAATTTAGTACCACACAAAATCATTTGCTACTCTATATAAGTACACAGTTTAACACAAGACAACTGGCTCCAGAGTCAGAACATGTGGATTCAAATCCCACTTCCTCCATTTACTGTGTTTCTTGGGCCACAGGTAACCTAAGTCTCAGTTTTAATATCTGTATAATGGAGATAATAGGACTATTATGACGATCAAGTGAGATAAGGTACGTAAAGGGCTATCAGCTTGGCAAATTCTCAATACATGGTAGCTATTATAAATATAATAAAACCCTAATAATAATTGCTATCATTTCTGAAGAACAGTTACTGATATTTACTACCTACTTTGTAATATTGTGCTAGGCACAAGGAACACAGCAAAAAACAAAGCATGACCCATCTTAAAGGAGAAGTAAAATAAACTTCTAACAACTTATAATCAATTTAATACAACTCAAAGAAGAATTACAAGGGAGAACTAAAAAGAGTTTTAATAATGTGTGTTAAGGGGTCCAACCTAGACTTCGGAAAGGCCCAAAAGGCCCGTGTGTACATGTGTATGTATCTTATTTAATCCTCATAATTCTACAAACCACAAAGCCTTTTATAATGACATAGTGCTTTCCTCTTATATGACATTTTCTACAAAACTGGAATGACAGAATGAGGAAAACAGGAAAAATTACATGACCACAAACGTCATATGCATAGACTTAATCAGGAAATAACAGCTTTAAGAAAAGGACACTAAGTTATTTCCCGAGCTGTCCATGTCTCCTTGCTCAGCTAAAGTTAACATTCCATGATGATACTCTCCTGGTTATGAGAGCTGGGCTGGAGGCAGAAAATGGGAGAAACTGCCAGCTTCTGGCAAGAAAGCAAGCATACCTTCTGCTGGATCCATCATCTCCTGCCTATCCCCTTCCTCTTTCGTTTGCCTGGTGAAGCAGTCTATTCAAATTAAAGTCAGAAAGCAGGTAGGAACGCCTCACTGCAAAAGTAGGAACAAATACACACAACTAACAGTACTTACCTGGCTGCCCCCATGCTCAGTGTCGATGTATCTTGGCATTGGAAACCGGGAGTGAAGAATCTCCTGGGCATCATCCACTGGGGCTTGCAGAAGGTGGCGGAAGTTTTCATATTCTGGCATGTCCTGGTATCCTGACTTGCGCCACTGGGCTATGGTCTAATTTTAAAACAATTAAAGGAACTATTATTTTTAATTTGTTACCCATCTAAAAATTCTAAAAGAAGAAATTTTTCAAAGGAAGAAATTTTCGGAAAAATAAGGAAATTATAGAATATTATTCCATTTATCTCAATTTTTAAAGTTAAGAATACTAATTTCTGTGTTCTTGAGTAAATAGATGCAAAATTAGTATATTTCTTCTCCTTTAAAAATAAAAAACAATTACACCAGAAAACTTAAAAATCCTATGCTTATCAAATTAATGTTGGCTAAAAGCTATTTACCTAAGCTTATGATAAATGAGGGGAATTTTTGTTACAGAAGATCTCCCAGAGACTTCTAAATTAATGACCTACTCTTATGAAACGTTTACCAATGAAGCCACATTCTGGCAAGATATATCAACACAAAAACTTTAATAATAATAGCAATAATATTATAAAGATAATATACTTTTAGAAGAGCATCTGAATCAATTCTTTTATTAAGGTAAATGGCTCCAAAAACCATTTAATTAAATCACCCAAAAATTTAAGCATGGCTTAGTTTTAAGTTAACTGAATAAGTCAACATAGGCTCTATACCGTTTTATAACTCTGTATTTAATAGAGAACAGGCGTCTGCATTTCTGATTTCTCCTTTAAGCACATTAACAAGCTATTTGAAGACACAAACATTATCAAAAAACAAAAGGAAAAAGCAAAAAAAAAAGCAAAAATCCTAGTGGTAAATAAAACACCAGCCACAGAGTGAAGGGAAAACATTTGACTGCACCTCCGTGCACAGCTTTAAATGCTAGGCCATCTTACCTCACCATGATAAATCAAAATCTGGAAGAATGTGTCCATGAGAAGAATACGATCTGCAAGAATGCTGCTGCTATCAAGGAGAACCGGCTAACGTGAAGGAGAACATGAGAAAGGAGGAAGAAGAAAAAACAAATTACTCAAAGACACGAAAGATCATTCCAGGATCTATTCATTTGAATGTTTTAAGTTTTAAATTTATAACATATTACTTAAAACCTCTTGCTAATAGGAATTCCCATGGCATATTCTAAGTTAATTTTCTGAGAAGTCTCTAAACTGAGGTAACAATTGAAAAATAGAGTCATGAGAAAATCGAGGCTTACAGTGCGTACTGAGAGAGGAAAGGTGGGGTACAGCAAATGTGGGGCAGATGGAAAAATTGGGACTATGAAATGAAAAGGGAGTGGCCTGAACTAGTGACATCAATTTGGGTATCACATGCATGAAAAAGGTAGTCAAAGCTAGGGGATTCGACCATATCACTCAGAGAGAGGGAAGACAGAGAAAAGGCCAGAGAGAGCCCTGGAGCGTGACAACACTTAGAGATCTGAAAGGGAGAAGTCTTTTGCTGGAAAACCAGCAGGAACTGTAGGTGTCAGCCAAGTCTGGAGCAAAAGGTTTGCAAGGCGAGTCCTCCCTAGGAAAATACCGTTAAGAGTTCTGGCAAGATGTACAACACTGGTAGCCTTGATAAGCTGTTTCAGTATGATGATAGGGGCAAGAGTCTGACTTGTACAGACTAAGAAAATATGAGGTGAGAAAGTACAGACAACAAGTAACTTCAATTCTGAGTTTAGCTGTGACCAGGCCCAGAGAAATGGGGTGGCAATTAGAAAAAATGTGAGGTTGAGGGTTTCTGTTTATTTTAACATGGTGCTGTTAATGCTTCTATGTTAACGTATGATCCGGACAGAGAAAAAATTATAATGCAAGAAAGAAAGAAGGTAACTCCAAAAGCAAAGCCTTAAGAAAATGAAGCTAAGGGGATTCATGGAATAAATGGAAAGGTTGGATTTTGACAGGAGAGGCACTAGGGATGGTGGGATTCCAATTTTCTTCTAAAGACCATTCTACATTTTCCAAATGTCTACAATTTACATATATTACTCTGAAATTTTTTTAAAGTTATTTCTTTAAACTTTCTTTCCTGATTCAAATAATTAAGAGACAGCTAGATCAACATATTAAAAATACATTTTTCCTAGAAAAGTAGAAACCATGAAGTAAGTTACTAAAACAATTATAATAACAAAATAAAACATTTTACCTTCAATTTTTTACAAAATAGTAAATAAAGGCATCATAAGGGATCATTAATTAAGATATTATAAATATTCTCTTTATACTGCCTTTCCAAAAGTATTAATTTCAAATACACCTTTTTTTAAACATACTTTTAAGTGGTAAAACAGGTAATTTTGACTACAGAATGAAAAAAACAGTAATTTATTTGATAATAGGTTAAAAAGTAAGTGGGACAGTTTGGTAAGGAGGCTAAATGAATACTTTATCCTTTTTCTAAGTATACATCTTTATGATCAACTGTATCATATTCAAAAAAGACTCAAGAAAAATGAGATTATATTAAAGCAAGAGGCTTTATTCTGACACTAAACTCTGGAAGAAGCTACAAATTCTAGAATTATCATCACCTCCAGACACTATTAAAGACATGAGAATCCCAAGCTCTACAGGAATTGAACAACAAAATGATTGGAAAAAATGATCTTAAAAGTCTCTTCCACTTTGTTATTTCATTATTTTGTTAATGATTTCCTAATATGGCCTAGCATAGTGTCTAGCACACAATAAGCACTCCTATGTATTTTTAAGTGAATATGTGAGTAACTTAAAATAATTATTATTGAATTAAATTCTTATATTTAGTAACTCTATTTCAAGAAAAAGTTGTTTCCACTTTTTAATGGCACAAATCACAGTAACAAAGCCAATTTTTTTTGAAGCCCCTCTTACCTCTGGCGGTCCACTAAAAGAATACGCATACAGAATAGGTTGAATCATGATTAGAGACTGGGTCAGATCTTGACGCATAAAATGGTGACGATAATATGAACTCTCATCAGGACTATTGTTAAAAATTTGCAAGAAAGGAGACCTTCTTAAATGAAACATAAACTGCAAAATAAAAACGTGAGATAGCTTTTATTGATTTTCACATTACAATAGGAGTTTACTATTATAAACAGCATTTGATTACAACTACTAAACCCACAGTGAAACCAGTTATAATAACATTCTCAATTGTATTCCTCAGAATCTTACTCGTGATATTTCAGTTACTTGAAAATATAATTCAACAATAAAAAAAGTAAAGCAAAAGAGGTGACTCAAAAGAAAAACAAGAACAGACAAAAACCTCTAGCTGAGGTCTAAGTTATTCAGAGGCTGACTCCAGTTGGTACATCATCAGCATTCTTTTTGTTCCTCATCTCTCTGGCCACGTCTCCAGGCTTTTTTATTACTACTCATTACCACCACCAAAAACTAAGAGAACATAAAAATAGATTAGCAGATTTTCTACTTTTTGTATAGCTCCCAAAAATTGCACTGGAAAGGGCCTGCATTGGTTTATTTTAAAAGGACTCACATATACTCAATTTGTTATCTCTAAGTACCCTGCTTCCCCGAAAATAAGACCTAGCCAGACAATCAGAACTAATGCGTCCTTTAGAGCAAAAATTAATATGAGATCCGTTATTTATTATATTATATATTATATTATATCATATCACATCATATCACATCATATTATATTATACCCGGTCTTATAGTAAAATAAGACTGGATCTTGTATTAATTTTTGCTCCAAGACATGTTGGAGCTGATTGTTCGGCTAGGTCTTATTTTCCGGCTAGGTCTTATTTTCCGGCTAGGTCTTATTTTCCAGGAAACATGGTAACATTCTCTACACTTTGTTTTATTTATTCTTTCTCCTTTCACTTTCGCCTCTTCCACGCACTCCTCATATGAAAGATCAGAAAGGGAGAGAGTCAGGCCTGAATGAAGGAGAGCTCCGCTGTCCTGATACAACACTGAGACCCTGATACAATCAATAGGATCAGCTCCAAAGTACTCCCATCTGTCTTTTCCGTTATTTCTCTCACCTCCCTCACTCCTCAGGCCGCAAGTACCTACACGGTGCTCCCTGGCCTGGGACTCGCTCCACAGATCTCTCCCAAAACATGAAATTCTCATTCCTTTTCTTTTTGTAATGATCCATGGTGCATTGACAGGCTCTCGCATCCCTTTAACCATTTCAAGCCATTCCTGTTTATTCACAGGAATGTGTAATTGGTAAATTTGGGGTTAAATATTTGAGATGAAGATCTCCCTTGAATTTAGTCTATGCCACCTTTTAGAACATCATCAGGCTTTGAAAATCCAAATCCAAATCCAAAAGACAAAAGATGAATAATAAAAGACAAATGACGAGAAAAATGAGACCGAAGGCTATTGTCAACACAAAGAAAAGAACATAAAACTTTTACTTACTCACCTGTGGATAAAGGGAGAAAGTTTCTGAAAATCTGAAGGAACTTGGATCATCTTTGTGATACTCTCCAAATTTCTGACACTAAATAAAATACAGCATGTTATTACTTCCTGGCAGAGAATTAAAACTGTTGCTTATACATATTCTATTTTAAAGTGTTATTACCCTGTAGGAGGCAAATACTTGATATAGGACAAAATTAGATTACTTACATACTTACCAAGAGACTGATTACAACCAAAGAAATACTGAATTTCAAAGAAAAATTCAAAGAAAATTTGAATTTCAAAAGTAAGTAATACTCTGCTCCAATACAACTCATCTTTACATGTCTGGATTTTTTTAAGCTATCTCTGATAGCTCTTAAATAATGACCAAAAGAGCTCAACATGTGTCCCCTAATATTGTACCTAAGAAAAGACAACAGCCAATGACAGGAAGATACGTTATCAAAATATCACAGGGGCTACAAAAGCAAGTTGCTGTATGAAATCTGGCACACCAGAAACAATACCAAAAAGAAGGACAGATTGAGGAAAATAAAATCAGAAACCGACAAACTGGTAAATAACAAAGAAACACAAAGGCAGAAATTGGAAGGAAATAAAGAAGACACATACTCTGCCAAGAGAGAAAAAAGTCCTCTATGATAATGGGACCAAAGGCATCTAAATAATTGAGAAAATCCACATGAAAAAGTGCTCAGCACAATGACTGACACTAAGCACTCAATAAATGTTAACTTCCTCTCCCTGTTCTGGAGCAAAGTCTCTGCTCTGAAAAGTTTTTATGTAACTGGTCTATTTCCCGACAATGTTTATCATAGTAGTTGCACATGATCAAGGGAAAAACTAAAAAGAAAAAAATAACAGGGCTCACTGCTAGAAGTAGTGCCGAACTTTTGCTGGAATGTTCAACTATGTCATTTATGTATTTATCTATGCCTTATAGAACACATAAAAGGCATAACTGGTTTGATCACATTTTTGGCTTCCAGGAAAAGTCACTTCAGAACCAGTTATCCAAAAGATAGAAATGCTATAGATGTAGAGTGAATCCTCAGAAAACAGATCTTGGTATCTGGGAATAAGAGTTTGGCAGTCTTCAATGCCCCCTAATTATACATCACTGATCAAATTTACAGATTAAGATAATAATCTGCACTGTCTAATATCACAACCACCAGCTATGTGGCAATTTAAAGAAAGTAAAATTAAAGAAACCTTCAGTTGCTCAGTTGCATTAGCCATCTTTCAGGTGCCCCACAGCCACATGTGGGTAGTAGTTCCATAATGGACAATGCAGACTATAGGTGTTTCCACCACTGCGGAAAGCTCTCCTGGACAGTACAGATCTGGAATATCAACTACACTTGAAAAGATCTAGGCTATCAGATACACTGAAAAAACTTTGTGAAAGAGCCGACATGTCATGCAATACTCAGAACTATTGATCACATTATATTAGATACACACATTTTAAATTGCACCTAGGATTCTGTTGAAAGAATTAGGCAAATCTGATATTATCGTTAATGATGACAACAAAAAGATTGCTGATTTTTATGCTTGGGTAACTGCGCATTTGGATCGCCAAAAGGTTAATTTCCAGAGTGGAATGTATCTGATACTTATGTCCAAAATTTTTGCTTTTATTATGAATTTTTTTCATGTCATTAAATACTCTATTACTTCATTTTTAATGGCTGACTAGCATTCCACTTATTGAGATATATACCATAACTATCTTAACTAATCCTTCGTTATTAGCATTTACATTAGTCCTATTATATCTTTAGGATAAATTCGTAGAGGCAGAATTTCTGAGTAAAAGGTAGTTTTCAAGGTTCTGATATGTATCACCAACTGCCCTCTATATATAAGGTTATGCAGAGGGTTACAAAGGTTGTACAGATTCATACACAGACCTACAAGCTATGAAGCTGTCCATCTCCCTGAATACTAACCCACCCTAAGCATTATCCTGTTTTTGTCATGTTTACCAGTTTGACAGATAAAAATTGTTGTCTTGTTCTATTTTACTGCTTTGATTATAAGATTGGCAATGTTTTCATGTTTACTATTCACTTGCATTCCTTCTTTTGTTAATTCCTTATTCATGACCTTTGCATTTTATGCCCAAATCTTACTGATTTGTAAAAACTCTTACATATGAAAAATTTCACATTCTATCATACATATAACAACAATAAACCAATGATATAGTCTATACTTTACCACAGATAACATAAATTCTGTATAACAAACACAAACATAAATTTCTAATCTTTCAGCTACTTCCTAAAAATTTTTCTGAACTTATCAAATGCCCTAGCATTAATTTATCATGAGGAGTAGTCTTTATATTAAAACCCGGCCAAAACCCTAATGAGAAAAAAAACTGCTGCATAAAGGATCTACCAAAGATCCACTGTTTGAGTTCTTCCGAAGTAATATGATTGGGCAGACAAAGCAACAACAACACAGTTTTCTTGAGGTAAATGACAACACTGCAAGAAGGCTAGTACTGTCTTTAATACAGTAATATTTTATGCATCAAAGCAGCCCTATGAAAGGGCCCTAAGGATCACAGTCTAAGCTCTGTAAGAAAATTGGAATGGTAAAAACAGAACAACTAAAGGGCTTGGTTCCACCGGTGTAGCAAGAAACAACTTGGCTGGGGTAAATACTACAAGGAAAGCCCTGAGTATCTTAAACAAGAGAGATCTCCTGGGCCAGGTCTAATCCGATGAAGTGTTTATCCACTGGGCTAGCTGCACAGCTAAAGGAAGAATACAATTAATGGTTAGTGGGTAAACCAAAGGTCAAAGATGAAATAAAAATCAACTATCAATCTTAAGTTGTAAGAGGATGTCATTCAATAGAAAGGTCAAGAGTCAAAAAAGGTAAGGAGCAAACCCATGAAGGTGAACACAAAAGTGACCCAAACAAGAGACAGAATGGAGGTGGCAAACGGTGTGTTGGTGCCGGTACCCTAAGTGATGCCAACCACTGAGAGCAAAAGCTTATATTAAAGGTGTCAGAAGTAAATGTGGTACCAGCACCAATGTGGCCCTATAAATGCTCATTATCTAAAAATCAGTTCTTAAAGAGATGTTTATTTTTAACTTAACTACTCTGAATCATCAAGGAAAAAAAAAAAAAAAAACAATGGTATTCACTATGCCAAATTAAAGCAAAGAACTTTGTTAGTATAATTTCATAGCTTTTTCACTAGGAAAAAACTTAAGAGAAAAGTGTAGTACCTGAAAGGTATTAACCCTTTCTCTATTCATGTTGCTATTGGGTTGGTCCAAAAGTAATTGCGGTTTTTGCAATTATTTTTAACCATTTAAACCACAATTACTTTTGCACCAACCTAATATCATTGTTATAGGTGAAAATTCAACAGTATGGAATCAGTACAAAAAATGAAACTATACTTATTAGCTACTTAGAATAACTTCTTATAACTAGGGTTCATTTGTCATCACCTGAAGCTTCACTTCAATTGTACACTAATTTGATTCAATCAAAGAAAAGAATGTAAAGATCACATTCTCACCACTTCTACCATCTATGAGGGGTTCTTATTCACTAGGGTTTCTATAACAGACTGAATTTTTTAAAAAATGGTTTTTTGAGCTTTGCATACCAAAGGATATCAGCCACAATGATGGACAGTTGCCAAGTTATCCTGTTAGCAATTTCTTTAGAGATCCTCCAGTCCCATGTGGCAGTATGCAGCAGGACTGTTCACTTGGATATCTTCTTTTTTAGTTTTGCACACAAGGGAGGCCACAGACAGTCAGTGAAAGTTGTTTTGCACAGGAAGCAATGCAGTAATCTGACAACATCGGCCTCTCCCTCTCAAATGACCTCCACCACTTCCTCTTACACACAGTTGCCAACTGACTCAGGAGAACAGACAAGCTCTACTGTTGTGACAGAAGTCAGAGGAAGTTTCATCGTGCCCTGACTCACCTGTCCTCTAACCCCAGCAGCCTTGCTGCTGCTGGAAACGCTGCAAATTGCAGAATGTGTAGAATAGAAATGAAATATACTGTGAGATTTCTGTAACTGTGTACCCTTTGCAAGTAGTTCATTTTGTTATTTACAAGGCCATTCTATTTTATATTTTATTAGTGTTTGTGTTTTATAAGCATGTCAAACAATATGACAATTTCTGAAGGTGAAGTGTGAGGTAGGAGAGAAGGATTCTAGAAATAAACCTACAGAGAATTCCGAAGAATTACAATCTTCTGAGTCATTTCACTACTCTCATGCAGCAAGGGGCACAGAAAAAGTTCAACTTCACAATGAAAGCTACTTATCAGTGATTTTACATGGGCTGATAACCCAAGTTGTACTATTCAATTTTGTGTCATATGTAGTAATCTACAAATGCAGTAATAGCTCCAGAAAAATGGAAAAAGCACTACAAATCACAGCCATTTGACAAATAAAAGTGCTGATTCCTTCAAACAGCTTTTAGAACCTCAGAACAAGAAAGCATTTGTTAAAGTCACATTCAGTGAGAAGGCTTGGGAAGCTATTTCAGAGCACAACTTATCACCCAGAAAAGAAAAAGGCACACAGTTGGAGAGAAACTACAAAAGCCAACATGTAAAATTACAGTAAGTAAAATGCTGGGACAAGATACAATCTGAGAAACTGAAAAAGTTCCATCTTAATATGACAAGTGAATGTACTGACGACGTGTCACATGATGCAGAGAGCTTTGTGTAATAAGAAAAATAAGAAAAATAAAAGCTTCTCTATTCAGGTTGATGAGTCAACAGATTTCACCAACGTCATGTCAAGTTGCTAAATGAGAGTGAAATTCAAGAAAACTTTTCTGCTGCCCTAATCAAGCAAAGATCAAAATATATTTAATGTTCTATCTTCCTATCTCGAAACAAAAGGTCCATCTTGGAGGAACTGTGTTGGCATTTGTACTGATGGTGTACAATCAATGGTTGACTCTATGACAGGTATTATGTCTCTTGTTAAAGAGAAAAAGATACGCTGATGCTGTCATAACACTGCTTTCTTCACAGACAGGTGCCAGGAGAAAAACTCTTGGGGATTAAATGAAAAAAAGCTCTGAATGATTCTATAAAAATGACTAACTTTATTAAACAAACACTAGTTCACTCAAGAATGTTTTAAAGACTACATGAAAACCTAGACACAGAGCACAAAAACCTCGTGCTATAAACAGAAACCCAATAGCTTCACAGAAATAGTTCTCAACAGGGTGTTTGAGCTGAAGACTCAGCTAAAGAATTGAAGCGCTTTCAGGGAAATGATAGGTCAGAGTTTGCTGAGTAAAAGCGGAACATTAGGAAAAGACCTTAAGCATTCTAGGTCATAATGTAAGTAGTAAGTTCCTGAAATGCTAACCATCATTATCAATAATTACTAACATACATTTTGGTAAACTAGATCTAAATAATCAAGACTTCAAATATATGGTGATGGAAGGAGAACTGACTCTGAGTGGTGAACACACAATGGGATTTATAGTTGATGTAATACAGAATTGGACACCTGAAATTATGTAATTTCATTAACAATTGTCACCCCAATAAATAAATTTAAATTAAAAAAAAATAATAATCAAGACTTGTCTGTATTCTTCTATAATTGTATTGTGTATACTTTTTATATTCCAAGGAATTTCTCTTAAAAATTTCCATTAAGATGAAAACAGAAAACTAAAACCATAGCAGTGAACAAAAATATGCAAAAAAAAAAAAACACAGCAAAAACAATTACAGTGATTTAGTATTGTACTTAAAGCTAATTTAAAGCCAAAAGAAAAAAATAATAGGTTACCTAATTGTCATTTTCATTTTAAGGAAAAAAGGCATTTTAGTTCACCAGAAAAGTAAATTCTACTATTCATTATTATGCCTTACTCAGCAACTTGACTAGCAGTCCTTCATTCAGTTACACTATTAACTACTTTGAAAGACATTATGAGCAACAAGGATTTACGACAAATAAAAGCAGAAGAATTTAGAAAAGCGTGATGTTCCCTTCTTACCAGTCGAATGAGCTGTCTGTCCAGCCACCTAAGCACATCTGGTCCTTCTTCTGTTTCTGCTCTATATATTGCCAGCCTGGCCATGAGAATGGCAGCTGCCTCCTGGTCAAAAGATGCAGCAATGCTTTGGATTTGAGTTTGAGCATCTGCCCAGCTAAAGAGAAAAAAAAGCAAAGAAATGCTGATGAATAATTATAATCACAGTATCATAGTTGGCTATCAGAGATTTAAATTAAAAAGCCACAGAAAATTACTCCAATATTTCAAAATTCCAATGTTACTTAGAAAAAAATAGCATTTTTTAAAAAATTACTAATGGCAGTTTCTTTACAGCATTATTTTTCAGAAAATTAATCCAAACCTAATGAAATCTCCTACAGTAACTGTAAAGGGAGATCTCCAAACTGTTCCTTAAAACATAAGATTTTTACAAAAAAAAATAGCGTAGGTCTGTGCATGTACATGTGCACATAGATAGACAAGTCTATCAGAGTTTAAAATTGTGTTTCTTTAATTTTGTAAAAGCAGAAATATGGAAATATAAAAACAGGTTTTCTTTTTTTTTTTTTTTAAAACAGGTTTTCTGACAAGTAATTCTCATTTACTAAACTGGAAAATGAATAAAATATAAGAATATTTTTTCTCAGTGGTCTTCTTTAATGAGCTGACAAGAGCTAGTTTACTTTTTTATATCAATTTTTTAAATCTATTAGGGTGACACTGATTAACAAAATTATAAGTTTCAAGTGTAAAATTCTATGTTATCTGTATGTTACACTGTGTGTTCACCACCCAGAGTCAATTCTACTTCTGTCACCATGTATTTGACTCCCTTTCCCCTCTCCCACCTTCCTCACTGGTAATCAATAATCTATTGTATGTGTCTATGAGTTTTTGCTTGTCTTGTTTGTTGCTTTCAGTTTTATATGTCACATATGAGTGAAATCATTTGGTTCTTGACTTTTCCATCTGATTTATTTCGCTTAGCATAATATTCTCAAGATCCATTCACTGGTCTTTAATTCAATTATTAGTGATAAAAATTACATAATTAAAATTACTATGTATTCTTTTTTCTCCTTTAATGCACTGACTAAAACTAATTAAAAGTTAGTAAGTGAAAATTTTAGGCTAAGGGATTAATTTGATATTATGTATAAAATTGCAGTAATTTATTAAATTAACATATTCTATAAATTCAACCCAATTAAATTGATCCTGGGTAGACCCAGCAATAGTTCTTATTTGTTTAACATTTTAGAGACAGAGTTTTGTAATACTTCAGCTTATCTTGGCTCTAAAGTACCTCACTTTAAGCAAGTCTGACAATACTTACAGACTTCTTGAAAAGTTGAACCACTTTTACATGACTCAAAGATGTAAGAAGTGATCCCAAGGGAATTCAGGCAGTGACATGTTCAAAATTCTTCTCCCTTCTTTCTCTAATTTAAGTTGTTTTCAAATAGACAAACAATCTTTTAATATTTTCCAAATACTGATAACTGAATTATCTCAATCTGTGCCTAATTATTCCCTTTTGGAAACCAAACTGTATCAACAAATATAGGAAATAACTATGCTACATAAAATACTACCCTATGATATTAACTGTTAAGAGACTTTATCTTTTGTGGTCTCAACCAATGCTAGTCACAGTGTGGTACACGAACCCAGTGCCAATTCTCCATTAGGTAAGAATGGAAACTGAGAGTAAGTGCTTAGAGACTTTTGAGCGCTTGAAGAAAATAATTTTAAGTCTGATAAATCTAACAAAAATAGGGATTTGTATTTTGAATGATTTTTAAAATTTCACTTTCCTAGTAATTCATTTTATTGCATTTAATAAAAATATTAGTCTCCAAAGGATGGGGCGGTGGGGGGAACCACTGGCCTTCACCAAACAGTATGAGGACTGACCTATTCCACATCATCATTAGCAGACCAAGTATGTTCAAATCTTTTGCATTCCACACTCTCCCCCAAAAGTATCTACGAAGCAGATGCCAAATAAAGGCTTCATAAATGAATTAAATGACTAATAACACTTGAAAAAATACACAATGATAAAAGTAGCTAAGAACTTTATTATCAATCAAAAAGTAATGCTGTTAATTACTGTGCTATTATTATAAATAATGGATCATAATATTATTATTGCCAATTAAAGGATGATTCTTAGTTTTTCTCCTCTCAGGAGAATAAGGTAAGTAAAAGAATATTTTAAGAATGTGTCTTAGGAATAGTTTTTTAAATTGCTTTCAAGTTCTTAGCAACGAATATTTTAACAAATAAGCGGGGCTAGAAAGAAATAAAATGCTATTAGTCATATATGTTCATTTTCTAGCCATAGATGTCACTTAAAATAGGAACCCAGCTTGGGAGTGCAAACCAGAATAGTTTTGATATGTAAATTAAATCGCTAACAAATACAACTTACTTCCTTGCAATGGTGGTCACTCGGATGCGTCTCTGCCCACTTGAATGCTGATACTGAGTCACAAACTGGATTGCCCCACGCCCTCCTTGAGGAATTGGAGCATTATGCTGTGTAAAGGTAAAAATAAAAACTAAGCAAACTCTATTATATTGTTGTCACACAGTCACAGGCTGCATATCCTGGGTCCAACAGAATTCATTTTAATACCAATTAGAAGGACATTTTTTACAGTGCACACAAAACAGTTGTGATTTGCCACATAAAAGAGAAATGGACTTGGGAGAGAGGGAAAGAATGATGAAGGATAAGAAGAATGAGTCCAGCTAGGAAATCAATTTCAAGTAACATATAATTCTGAGGGATATGAAAGAACAAAATGAAGGGAGAAAAGCGAAGAAATTAACAGATAAAGAAAGGTGTAAGTGAGGCAATTTTGCCTAAATAGTAACCTATGGATAGAGAAACTGAGCTAAGTCCTATTCCCTTATGTATATATATAAAATGAAAACACAACTTTCAGGAAGATAATCACATGATGAACAGATGACCAACAGAAAACCATTAAAAAAGAGACCAACAGTGATATATAGTAGTGATCCTCAGAAAGAAATAGCAAGTGGTCAATAGGAAAACTTTCTTCATGCCCTTTGACAATAGATATTCTTGCTTTGGTTTTTTCATTTTGTTCAAAGCCATTATCTTTTTCACAAATTTTAATTGTTAAAAAAAAAAAAAAAATCCTTGCACCTGTCTTAGGAAGGCTATTAACAGCTGATAGTTCATTTTATGCCTAATAACTATTGCAATATAAGTCAATAATTTATACATGAAATCATTCTTTAATATGATAATTTCCGCCTGTAGCAGAAAAAAAAATGGTTCCAAATATTGGAATCTTTACCTTCCAAGTTTTTTCTATGGATTTTGACATTAATAAACTTTCTTGTAGGACTCATATATCATTACATGACATATGTACCATGATATATGTAGTTGTACCTTGTGACAACTAGGAGGAGCTAGATACCGAATTACAAAAATGCATAGCCAGAACAAAATTTAAGATTATATTTATGCTTCAATTTTATATTTAAAAAAAAAAGAAAAAGAAAACTGAGACTAAAAGTTGGGTTGCCCAAGGTTGGGTATTTGCAGGTTTTCCTGGTATTTCTTTTCTATTACAGTATGTCCTCCCACCAAGGAGCATAGGTTTGAGAAATAGAAAATGACAAACAAAAACTTCAAAAGAGAGTAAGCTTTGGGTCATACTTACTATTGAAGAAAAACTAGGAAATATTCATGGCCTAAATTAAGTACTTGTTCAACTACACATTGTTATATTCAAATATAAAAAGTCATACCTGATTGACAACCTCAAAGTATATGGCTACAGTTGTAGTGGGACTAAGCCCACATATCTTCCATTGACAAGTGCCACCTGTTCCTATCTCCTGTAAAAATAAAACACAGTATGTCTGAAAGCTGGAAATACAATTTGTTATTATAATCTATACCAAGATGAAAAGAAAAAAATCTATTTCAAGTTTCTAACTAATTCATTGAATGTTAAAAGATTAAGGTTAAGATCATATAAAATATGTCATGAAATAAAACTAAGCAATTTTTACACAATAAAATTATAAAATAATTCAAATTCTTGCTAAGGAAATTACAAAAGTACTGATGTAAGTTCTTCATATTGTAGACTTCAAAAATATATACTACCATTTAATGAAGTAATTACAACTAACATTATCCTCCTATCCAACTATTTGATATGTGTAAAGAGATATTGATTTAACACATAATATATGCACATATGAATACAGGTTCTCTGGATCAGAACTGCATAATTTAAACAGTCTGATTCCCAAGAAAACTTATAAGATATAAATCTTGACCATGCAAACTGCTTAAAATTAATTTTTAACTCTGCCATTTTAAAGATGATTACTCACTTGGTGTTATTTGTCCCATCATCCTCTCTACAGATGTAGTACATAATTCTACCATTTTTAAGTATATTCTACATCTACCAGGTGGAATAATAAAACAGGAAATGAAACTTAAATCTAGCTAATTTGGTTACTTTGTTGTAAATTCTACTAACAAAAAGAAATTAGGAATTAATTTTGACTTTTAGAAGTCTCCAACTTCCCAAATCACAGCACAAGGGGACAAGGAATAACTTAGGAATAAAAAAAATTAAGAAAAACTAGTGATAGTACAAAAGTTTTAATTTAGGGGTGGGTGGGAAAAGCGTATTGGGAAAGAGGTACCACAAACAGAGCTATACCGATGGTGGGTGAACCACTATCTACTGAAAAACAGTCCATACAATAATTTTGAAAGGAATGCAATAGGCTGCCAGCCCAGGTCTCTGTTAGTTCTGCCCTGAAAATTAAACTGTCCTTTCTTTTTAGAATAAAGGTGACTTACATTTTCAGACACACAGGGTCCTTTAGAATTGAGAGACACACAGGGTCCAATAGCTCCTGAAACCTTTATTTCCCTTGAGGTCTACAAAATAAGAACACAGTACACTTTGGTGTGCTCAAACATAAGCTCAAATATTTGACTATAAGTATATAAAAATAAAGATGTCATTCCACATGTAAAACTCATAAGTCAATGAAAATACACCATGTTAAAAAATAATCAATGGGCACTTCCATGTTAACTCCCAAATTTAAAATCTAGCCCTGACATAACTTCACCCTCTATTTCTAGCTGCCCAGAGGAGGTCTCCCTTTGGGAACTCCCCCTCAATTCAAAATCATACCATATCCAGAAGTCACATGTCCTAACCCAAAAGCTTAAACACCATCTTCTGTTTTTTCTCCTACAGAAAATCTGTTACTGAGATTTTTTTTTTCCAATCTCCACTGATACTGAAATTTAAGCTATTATTATCTTCCACCTAAAAAACTTAGAAAGCCTAATTCAGTTTTCTTACTTGAGATTCTTTTTCCTGACAAATCCTGAATTCTACTGTCAGACAAAGTCTACCCAAAACACTGTTCTTCATCAACCTACAATGGCTGTTTCTGCTTACAAATGCATCTCCAAACAACCTACACACAGACTTAAAACTACTTCCCTTACATACCAATGCAAACCATCAACTCTCACTGGGCAGTTTTCCCCAACACACCATGCTGATTCTCACCTCTGGGCCTCTCCTCACACTGACTAAAATGTAGTCTCTTCAACTAACATAAATTCTGCCATCTTTCAAAAACCAGTGTAAGTTGCTATAAAACCATTTATCTTCTAGGATAAATTGTATCTCGCATACATTCATTTTCTTCCCTAAACCTCTATAGCACTTTTATAATCTACTATTATTTCATTCTATCACATGTGTTAATCTTGTCTTTCTATCAAGACTAAGTTTCTTTATAAGAAGACCTGTGCCTTAGATGTCCCTTGAGATTGCTACAATTTCTGAGCTTAATGCTGGACATACAGCGAGCATTCAATAACATAACAAGATTAACAAGAAATATTTAATGAAATTCAAAATCAACACACTTGTAACTGACACTTAACCTTTGGGTTTTTAAAACTCAAATTTCAAATGAATGACAGAACTGAATAATAGCAACAACCTACCAACGATAAAACAATTACTGATTATCCAAAAGGAATAGAACAGGTTTCTCTTAAGTTAGATACCAATTTCTGCAAATAAAAATATCTAGCACAAAAAAAAAAAAAAAATATCTAGCACTAACATAAGCAAATTTAGCACTGAAAAAGATCGAACACATTTAAGAAGTTAAACCTTATATATGCAGGGTTAAAAAAGAGTTTAAACAAATTTTACCTATCTAATATCTTCTTTTCTAACCATTATTCAGAAATGCTCAAATAAAATTTCACTGTACATTTAATAATGACACATTTTTCTAATGAACAAAATCTCTAACTCTGGGTTTCAATATAAAATAACCACTATTTTTAAATCATATATTGAATTTGATTAATGATACTTTAAAATTATGATCAAACCTATAAATTTCTCTTAAACATACCACACGTGTCAAGTTTTGGTTCTTACCTTTATTTCTAATGTACCACCAAAGCCCATTTTAAACTGTCCATGTATATCTTTGGTAAAGACTCTTTGAAAAGTTTGCTTGAACAAGGAAGTGTTGAAAGAGTCTCCCATTACCATGTATCCTCTGCATGGAAAGAATAAAAAGCAATGTGACACAAGTAGTGAGTTTGACACGTGTTAAAACAAAAAAAATTACCTCTCAGTTCTACTAACAAATTTTAAAGATATTTCCCAAAATGTGCAACATTATCATTAATTTTTAAAACTCAAATATATGAGACTACCCCCATGGCACAAATAATCGCAATCCTGAGGGTACCTGAGTGGCTCTACTATTTGCATTTGTCCTCAGTAATTTTAAAAAAATTCTTTTTTAAACAAATAATATATCCACACATTACAAAATTCAAAAGATGCAAAAGAGTACACAGTAATAGATATGCTTCTCCTATTCCAGTCACCCTGCTCTCCATACTGGTGAAAATAACTGGCAGTTTACAGCATGCATTATCATTCTTAAAAACAAATACATATTTGTATATGTGTATATGTGCACATGAATATATATTGCCTGTGCGTGTGTTATATCAAACTTAGTTTTACACCCAGTGAATGAGACTGAAGAGACATGGAGGAAGAGACACTGAGTTGAATTTTGTACGTTGACCTTGACCTAGAAGTACTGACAAGTTAACATATTAATTCTAACAGTTTGTATATAATTTAGATCCTTTCAGATTTTCTACTATTGCAAACATGTCATTTGTGATGATCTGTGTTATCGATAAACCTGGTAATGCATCCTAGACTAACGACAACTTACACTGCCCCACTTATCTGTTTCTTTGTAGAGCAAACCTCTGTGAAAGAGCTCTCTATATCCTTACTACTCAGTGTGGCCTTTGGTCCAGCAATATCAGTTCACATCACTAAGGGTCTTTTTGGAAAAGCAGAATTTCAAGTCCCATCCTGTTCATTCTAAATCCAGAATCTGTATTTTAAAAATATACCCTGTGCTGTATACCTGGAACTAATATAAAATAATATTTAATGTCAACTATAATGATATGTATATTTATATAGTCACTGGATGTAAAGTATAGCATAGGGAATATAGTCAATGGTATTGAAATAGCTATGTACAGTGTCAGATGGGTAGTAAACTTGGGGTTATCACTTTGTGAGGGGTGTAAATGTCTAATCATTATATTGTTTTGTACACCTGAAACTAGTAAAAGAAGAAGAAAAAGAAGAAAAAACAATGAGCTGAAGGAAAAAAATATATATATGTGTACATATGTATGCATATATATATACATGTATATATATGTATATATATACACACACATACATATATACATACACACACATACCCAGCTGATTTATATATGTGAAAGTTTGAGAAGCTCTGGTCTGTATCAGCTGTTTCTAATCCTCTCCGCCTGTTCTTTTTCTAACTCACTCTAAGTCAACGTTCACTGCTCTTAGGAAAGTCACCAATGACCTTCACAGTGTTATAATGCACAATCTTACAATCTCAACCATTTTTATTGCTTTAAAAAGCCACTAATATTCTGACAATTCCCAAATTTATATTTCCAGCCCAGACCTATCTCCTGCATTCTAAATTGTAAAACCAACTGCCTACTCAACTTCTCCTCATGGATGTCTACTGGCATCTTAAACCAAACATGTTCAAAACCAAACTTTGTCCCAAATACTCTTCCTCCCAGTCTTATTCATTTAAATAAAGGGAAACTCAATCCTTCTAGTAGACACCTTTGGTTTTCTCAAACCCCAGATCCAATCTATTAGCAAATCCTCTACCTACTAAATATATCCAAAATCCAATCACTTTTCACCATCTGTGAAGCTACCACTTGGTATTCCTGTATGCCTATACAGTAAATCCTCATATAACATCATCAATAGGTTCTTGGAAACTGCAACTTCAGAAAAGTGACTATAACAAAACCAATTTTACCACAGGCTAATTGATATAAATAAGAGTTAAGTTCCTAAGGCATAATTCTGGTCACAAAACACCACTAAACTTCTAAGTAAAAACCCAAAACACCTCTAATGTTATATACTGAAATAAACATGAGCTATACATACATTTAAGAAAGATTAGTAAAAACAAGATAATTATAATTCCAACCCCCTCCTTATTCCAGTTCAGTCAGGGCGGGAGTCTATCCTCGCAGCTCAGGGTACACGGCAAAAGAGAACCAACCCTGGACAGGACACCCTTCCATCCCAGGGCCACACACACACTAGCTCAGACTGGGACATTTGGACACATCAATTTACCTGACTGCACATCTCTGAGATGTGAGAGGAAATTGGAATTAAGATGGAAAACCCACTCAGACACGGAGAGAATGTGCAAACTACATATAGAGAGTGGCCCTGGCCAGGATTCAATTTTTTTTTTCTCATCAACATTGCAACAAAACAATGTTGAACAAAACCACATATTGAAGGATCTGTTGAACTCTACTAAAGACAACTGAAGTCAGATGATCCTTTCAAACATTAAGTCAGATCACATCACTTTCTACTGAAAACTTTCCAATGGCTTCCCATCTCGCTCAAAGTAAAATCCAAAGCCCTAACAATAGTCAAAAGACCCTCTCAATCTGTCCCCCTAACTTACCCCACTCCAGCTACTTTGGCCTCCTTGCTGTCTCCTAAATACCCCAGGTTAGGTTCTCAACTTTGCATTTGCTATTTGGAACCTTTTCACTCTTCCTTCATTATGCACATGGCTCACTCTCTCACTTCCTTAAGTCTTTGCTACAATGTCACCTTCAATAAGGCCTTCCCCTCTCACCCTTTAGTACTGCAAATCCCTATCCTCATTTCCTGACTTATTTTTCTCCCTAACATTTATCACCATCTGACATACTATCTACTTTACTTGTCTCATCTCCTCTCACTAGAACTGTGCATCTAACATGTGGCTATCTAAATTTAAATGTAATTAATTAATATTAAATAAAATTAAAAACTCAATTCCTAAGTCACACTCATCACATTTCAGTGAGACAATACCGAGAACATTTCCAATAAAAACGTTACACCGAATGGTCCTGCACTAAGATGATAAGCTCCATAAGGGCAAATTTTTATATCTCCAATACTTTGAACAGTTTGATACACAATAGGTGTTCATTAATATTTATTAGATTAATGAATTACATAAATAAACCTGAGAAATGAGTTGACATACTAGCAAATCAAATCTGGCAATATATACAAAGAATTATTCAGAAGTTAGATTCATCCCAGGAATGCAAGGTTGGTTTAACACATAAAAATTCTCTGTAATAAACTCAACAAATTACGAACAGGTAGGAAATTCTTCAACCTGATAAAGGCATTTACAAATACCTACAGCTAACATCATTCTTAATGGTGAAAGATGGAATGTTTTCCCCCTAAGATCAAGAATAGAGATATTATATAAACAGAAAGTAGATTTGTGGTTGTCTAGGCTTGTGGTTGGGGGGGAGGGGAGAGGGTTGACAAAGGAAAAGTGGGGAGTGACTACTAGTGGACAGAGTTTTTTTCTGCGGTAATATAAATGTTCTAAAATTAAACTACGGTGATAATTGTTCAACCTGTCAATACACGAAAAAACACATTACATTGTACATTTAAACAGGTAAATTTTATTGTATATGAATTACATCTCAAAAAGCTGCTAAAATATAACTGCAAGATATCAAGGTAAGCTTTTCAAACAGACCTGTGCCTTTATAACTATATTTCAGAAAAAATTTAAAGTGAGTTTTACGGAAAGGAGTATCAAAAACTGTTAATAGCTGTTGCCCTGGAGTGGGAAGATGATGACTGGCTTTTTTCCTAAACTGTCATTATTGGTTTATATGTGCAAAAATTGTAAAAATTCAAATACATACCCAGTAAGATTGGGACAGCATTTCATCTCCAGGAGACCTGTCTGATCTAATGCGCATGCATAGATATCAATAACATGACCAGTCGTAGCAGCTCGATTAGCCAATGCTTCAAAGTGCTACAAAATATTTTTTTATCAAATAGAATCAAAGTAATGTACAAACTTAATCATCCTATAAATCTTTTTTCCCATTAATATATCAAAATGATTTAATACTAAAAGGTTAATCCATAATAATTTAAATGTGACTTGTTATAATTTGCTATAATGTCTCAGAAAATGATAAAATAACTTCTATAAGTCTGATACTTTCACATCCTTTTCTTTAAGAGCCATTCTTTCTAAAGATAGTAGTCCCCCCTTATCCACAGGGGATAATATAAACTCCTAATACTCTAAACTTGAAGACAGGCATACTGAACATCTTGCCCTTGGTACATAAATTTGGTAGAAGAACAACACAGAAGTTTTTCCTGGCTAAATCCAACCCAAGTAACAAAAACATCAAACACAGGCAATAACAAAAGCAGTAAGATAAACAAATATAAAACGTTTTTTGAAGCTCCAAAAATTCCAAGCTCAAAGGGAAATTAGGTGGCAGGGAAAAAAGCATCCATTAATAGTGAGAAAAAGTATTTGTTATTAATTACACTTTAAAAAATATAATAATGACTATCAAAAACAAATACGAGATAATATAGCACAACTAAATTAAAATTATGAACTCCAGAGAATTTTTTAATAGGGGGGTGGGGGGGTATTAACAAGGAAAACCAATACGAGAGTCAAAAATCAACATTAATGAAAAATGTACTGTCACAAACA
Source organism: Rhinolophus hipposideros (assembly GCF_964194185.1). Classification (NCBI taxonomy): domain Eukaryota; kingdom Metazoa; phylum Chordata; class Mammalia; order Chiroptera; family Rhinolophidae; genus Rhinolophus; species Rhinolophus hipposideros. The sequence goes on along the minus strand of NC_138051.1, from coordinate 15,575,829 downwards.
CAAAATTAAAGTTACATAAACAGACAACAACTCACAAAACAAATGATAAGACCATTCAAGCTATGAAAAACATATATATCTAAAGTACAGCCTTTTGGAAATGAAAAATTAGAAAATTCAAGATATTCTTCCTTAATGGAAAAACATTCTTTAACGTGAATATTAAAAAAGGTGCACACAGGGTTTCCCTCAGGAGTAATTTTTAAAGAGATATCTACTGGTGTCTACTATTAAGTTCTTAAACATTTAAAACCAGAAAAATTTTAACTTAAATTATCAAATACGAAAAAGAGACTATTTCTTCAATTTTGAACAACAGCTACAGTACGACTTCGCAATATCAGATTTCTTATTGTAAAATATTTGTATTCTTCCTCTTCTATCAAATGAATTTTTCTAATAAGGAAAAAAGACTTAAAAACCAAAATTACCTTAGTTCCCTTTTTAACATATTTGGCATTGTCTTTTTCAATGTCATGCCATGATCTTATAGGTGTCTTCAATTCATCTCCAACCACCATTCCAGGCCCCTGAGTTGCTGGACCGCCGATGAACATCATGATTCGAGCACCAGTGTTGGGAAAAGTACACTATCAGAAAAAAGCAACTTGTCAAAGCGTTTAAAGAAAACAAATGGATGTACATTTCTGATAATGAATTCAGAGATATTCTTTCTAAAAAACAGGAAAGCATACATTTTCCAAGAAATAAAATAATCAAATGCTTAAAATTTAAAAACAAGGTGTTTGTTTAAATACCTGTCTCTTAAAATCCTCTTCTAAATAGTATACCTCGCAAATTTTAAAATAAAACCTGACAGACACCACTTTAACCAAGTGATCAAAGCTAACTAACATCAGCAGTAATAAAACAAATTGACATCATGGGTTCCCTGATGTGTTGCTCTAAGCAGAACACAAATCAGTTCTGTAATATTCCTGGAAAAGTACATAACTTATATGTAGTCATTAGGAAAGATATGATAAACCCAAATTTAGAGTCATACTACAAAATAACTAGCCTATACCAGTAAAAAACACCAATGTCATGAAACACAAGAAAAACTGAGAAACTAGTCCAGGTTAAAGGACACTAAAAAGACACAACAACTGAATGTAATGCATAATCCAGGATTTTCTTTTGCTATAAATGGGTATTATTGGGGTAACTGGTGAAATCTGAATAAAGTTTACAGATTAGAAAATTGTATTCCATCAATGTTAATTTCCTGATTTTGTTAACTGAACTACAGTCATGCAAAAGATTTTTTTCTGTAACTAAGAAATATCCCCTGAAGTATTTAGAAGGGGCTCATGTTTGTAACTGACTTTCCAATGGTTTTTTTAATATTTATATATGTGTTAGGGAGCATTTAAGATCTGGCTTCCTGGCAATTATTGTCAGTTTTTGCTCAAATAAACTTATAAAAATTCTCAAAATACGATAACAAAATTTATACGTGTGTGACATATAAATAGATATCTATACAGATCTATATAAATATCAAGACAGAGAAGGAAAAAGAAAATGTAATAAAACATTAACATTTGAGGACTCTGTATAGAAGTTCAATTAATCTCTGAACCATTCTCATAATTTTTCTCATAATATGTTTGGAACTAAGTAGAAAGTTAAAAGATAATGACAGTAACAGATTATAACTCACTGTATAAAACAGGAAACCATGAGTCCATAGTGATGTTAATAAATGAATTGAAAGTTTGATGAGTAATGGAATATTTGCCAGTTTCAAAGATCCTCACCATCTAGTGCTTATTAATTACAAAGAGAGGGGAAATAAGAGTAATTTTACAGTGGAGAACCTAGCAGATACAACGTTAATGAGTGATCAAAGTGATCATCAGGCGAATAAGAATCATGTGCCACCTGATAGGATGCCGCAAGACACAGTATTACTTCTGTGATACATGCAAGACCTGAATCTAATTGTGAGGATACATCAAGACAAACCTAAATTGAGAGACATTCTAAAAATCTTCCAATGTCAAGGTTACGAAATGCAAGGAAAGGCTGAGGAACTGTTCTAGACTGTAGGAGCCTCAATAGAAGTAACCAATAAATGTACACTTCTGAAATAAATCATTTTAGTAAAAGAAATATTGGAATAAACAGGCAAATTGAATGAGGTCTGAGAATTACATGGTAGTAATGTATCAGGGTTAATACTATGATTTTAATAGTTGTACTGTGGTTACATAAGAGAATATCCTGGTTTACAGTAAATACAACCAAAGTATTCAAGGGGTTGGGAACATTATGACAGCAACTTAATATCAAATAATTCAGAGGGGGTAAAAAGTTCTTTGCAACTCTTGTATAAATTTGATAGCATTTCAAATTTTTAAAAAACATTTTTTAAACTCTCTTTTCTAATTATAAAGCAAAGATATGTGTGGTACAAAATTTTCAAATTCTACTTAAAATTCTCCTTATCCTACCATTGTTAATATTTCGGTAAATATCCTTCCAGAAGCTTCTCTATACACAAAAGGATATATTGCAGATTAAACTTTAAATAAAATCATGTACTTTTGCTCCAATGACCTGAGTTTTTTCATTCAACATTATCTTGTACATATCCTTCCATACACACATATACATTTACATTTCAAAACAAAGCTATTGTCACTACCTCAAGTAGTCCTACAGCTATGGAAAGTGCCACCCCAGAGGAACGCAAAGGTCTCTTTCCCTGTGGTACAGGCCAAGGGTCTCGCTGCAGTTCTCCCAGAAGATCTGTGAGATTCATGTCTATTTTCTGAACTGGCTGCAAGAATCTGCAAAACAAAGTTAAAGAACAAGCTATTTATTTGTGGGTCAGGGTGTAAGAAACAAACTATCTACTTTCTTAAAAATAGAGAAAAATAATTTGAATACACGGTAGACCAATGGTTCTCAAAACTACTGGGTACATCAGAATCAGTGGGAGGGCTTGTTTTAACAGATTGCTGGTTCCAGAGCATCATTTCAGGAGGTAAGGGGTGGGGCCCAGGAATGTGCATTTCAAGTAAGTTCCCAGATAATGCTGACACTACCGGTCCAGGAACCACTTTGAGTACAACTGCTATAAATGAGTCAAACCAACTATTACTTCAGGAACTGCATCTTTCATTTACCAGCCTAGTAAGTTTTAAGGCTACTGAAATAATTATGAGAAGATCCATCAACTCACTTATAGTAATACCACCTCGTACTAGAGAGTTTATGGGGGTAAGCTACCTCTAAGACTAAGACAGCAAAATGAAAAGTTTCTGAGGCCCTGTTATTGCTTGGCTGCCCTCAACCACAAAAATTAAGTTTTTTCTGAACTTAAAAACAGAAAATCAGGAATATATCAAAATTGAAGTAACTCCTTACATTATAATGATGAGAAACCAACCATTTCAGTGACATGATTCTGCCTCAACTCTTTAAAAAGTATACTAACATAACATATATTCCTAAAAATATTTAGCCATACAGTATTATTGAATGTCTATATTCAAGTTAAGGGGATGGGATGCTTAAAATAGCTTCATGAACTGTCAAATTCTCTGCCATATTCAATTATGTATTACCTATTGGAAGGAGGTGGCTGTTGTACCTGAGGACCCCGTGTTGCTTGAGTAACAGGTACTTTCGAGAGGCCCAGCATTTCCTGTAAAGAGATAATCTCTGTGATATCCATTTCACTACTCCTACAAAGATGTAGCAACTATTAACCATCTGCAAGGTGCTGTGCTAGGCATTAGGAACACAAGAACAAAGAATGCAAAGTCTCCTTCCTCAGAAAGCCAAAGGTCCAGTGGGGAGACTGTCATTTAAACAATAACAACACAGTGAAATAATCAAAAACCGAAAGTCCAAGGTGCTATGTTAGCAAAGAGAGACACCAGCTCAGAAATGTTTTTTCTAATTGATAGTCAAATTAAGTTACTGTGCTACTTAAATGTCTATATTTCTTAATTTGTATTCATTCATCCCTTTCAGCAACTGTTATCACAAGTACCTGTTATGTGCCAGGTATCTAATGGTGAAAAAATATATAGTTCCTGACCTTAAGGAAATTAAAATTTGGTGAAAGAGACAGGAGTTAATAGAATATTTAAGTATAAAATTTCAATTATTATAAGTGTTATGTAGGAGGGGTACACGGCATCGTATTAAAGGGGGATTATAAGGTATACATACTTTGTATATCTATACTTGTTAATTTTTGGACTTAATACCTAGCCAAACTGCCAGGTTTGTTTTGAATTTTAGAAGTGTGCATTATTCCTCTCTAGACATATGAAAATAATGTTATTTTACTAAAGTTTGGTTGAATCTAGAAACGCTCAGTCATGAATAGAGTAGAAGTATGTAACAGAACATCAGAACGTCTACAGATTTGCAAAGAAAAAGTTATTGAACTAATACTGCAGTATTTCCTACTGCCAGCAGGCACAGCACCTTTGTACTGAAGATTTATTATGTGCTAAACTCTTATATATACTATTTCCACACAAAACAATAATGAAGTAGATTCCTTAATCCCCGCTTTACAAATGAAAACTGACACTCAGAAAGGCTAAGTAATTAGCCTAAGATTACACAACTAGTAAGTGACAAAGCAAGATATTAATCCAAGTTTTGCTACAAAGCCCTATAATAGTTTACACTATACTGAGTATTCTCACTTACATTATTTTATTTAGTAGTAATAACAACCTTGCAAAGTAGATATAGTTTATACCTTTCCATAGAGCATGAAAAAAACAAGCACAGAGATCAACCCAAGATCACACAACTAGAAGAGTTTAAGATTTGAATCCAAGATTATTTGGGGAGCAAAGACCAGACTCCTTTCAACCAGACGGTTAGAGACGGAAGATAAAAACACTTTAAGGGAGCAAAACAAACTTTAGTCTGCAGGCATTCACTGTCTGTTTCAAAAATGCAGATGTTTTATGTGTTATATGTGTATTATATTATTTAGGTAAAATGTATTCTATAATCAGAACATTAAACCACTTTAATTGGGGGAGTTGATAGTTTGATCTTTTTTTTAATTTATTAAAGTTATTGGGGTAACACTGGTTAATTATATAAGTTTCAAGTGTGAATTTCTATAATACACCATCTATATATCACATTGTGTGCTCACCACCCAGAGCCAGTTCTTTTTCCATCATCATATACTTGAGCCCCTTTCTTCCCTCTTCTACCACTTTCCCCCCTTACCCTGTGGTAGCCACTAAAGTGTTGTGTCTATGAGTTTTTGTTTTGTTCCTTTGTTGCTTTCAGTTTTATATCCCACATATGAGTGAAGTCACATGGTTCACAACTTTTTCTGACTTAATTCGCTTAGCATGATAATCTCAAGCTCCATCCATATTGTCACAATGGCAGTATTTCATCTTTTCTCATGGCCAAGTAATATTCCATTGTGTATATATACCACATCTTCTTTATCCAATCATCTATCGAAGGACACTTTGGTTGTTTCCATGTCTTGGCCACTGTGAATAATACTGCAAGGAACATAGGGGTACATATATATTTACAGATAAATGTTTTAAGATTTTTTGGGGTATATACCCAGAAGAGGGATTGCTGAGTCGTATGGTAATTCTGTTAATTTTTTAAGGAATCTCCATACTGTTTTCCATAGTGGCTGTACCCATTTACATTCCCACCAGCAGGGTTCGTTTTTCTCCACAACCTCTCCAATACTTTTATTTGTCTTGTTGATAACAGCCATTCTCACAAATGTGAGGTGGTATCTCATTGTGGTTTTTATTTGCATTTCCCTAATAACTAGGAAAGTTGAGCATCTTTTCATAGTTGGCCATTTATATGCCTTCTTGGGAGAAGTGTCTGTTCAAGTCCTCTGCCCATTTTTTAATTGTATTGTTTTTGTTGTTGTTGTTGACTTACATGAGTTCTTTATATATTTGGGGTATTATCCCCTTATCAGAGGTGTTCTTTGCAAATATCTCATCCATTCGGTTGGTTGCCGCTTTGTTTTGTTGATGGTTTCTTTTGCTGTGCAGAAGCTTTTTAGTTTGATATAGTTCTATTTGTTTATTTTAGCTTTTACTTCCCTTGCCTTTGAGGTCAGATTCATAAAATTATCTGAGCCCAAAGTCCATAAGTTTAGTACCTATGCTTTCTTCTATGTAGTTTATTATTTCAGATCTTAGATCCATTTTGAGTTAACTTTGGAATATGGTGACAGCAGTCTAGTTTCATTCTTTTGCACATGGCTTTCCAGTTTTCCCAGCACCATTTATTGAAGAGGCTTTCTTTTCTCCATTGTATGTTTTTGGCTCCTTTGTTGAAAATTATCTGCATATATACATAAACACACACACACACACACACACACACACACGGGTTTATTTCTGGGTTCTAAATTCTATCCCATAGATCTGTATCGGTTTTTCTGCTGATATCATGCTGTTTTGATTACTGTCGTTTTGTGGTATAAACTGAAGTCAGGGAGTGCGATACATCCAGCCTTGTTCCTTTTTCTTAGAACTGCTTTGGCAACTCAGGGTCTTTTGTGATTCCATGCCAATCTGATTATTTTTTGTTCTATTTCTTTAAAAAATGCCATTGGGATTTTGATGGGGATTGCGTTAAATCTGAATATTGCTTTGGGTAATATGGCTATTTTAACTATGTTGATTCTTCCAATCCATAAACACAGAATATCTTTCCATTTCTTTGTGTCTTCTTCAATTTCTTTTAAAAATGTCTTACAGTTTTCAGTGTGTAGGTCCTTCACATCCTTTGTTAAATTTATTCCTAAGTATTTTATTCTTTTTGTTGCAATTGCAAATAAATTTTTTTTCGTTTCTTTTCTGAAATTTAATATTAGTATATAGGAATGCAATGGATTTTTGTACATTGATTTTATATCCTGCAACTTTACTGTATTTGTTTATTGTTTCTAATAGTTTTTTGGTGGCGTCTTTAGGGTTTTCTATCTAAAGAATAAATCACTTTAAATAAACTTACAATTTAAAAATAACAATAGCAAACACTTAAAGGCACATCCATTTAATTCTCATGACCCCCTATAAGAATACTATTTACTATTCTTATCTCCCTTTTACAGATGAAAAAACAATGGCACAGAGAAGTTACAACTTGCCCTCTTTCTCTCCTGTCTCATGGAAATAGATGATCCTCCAAAGTAATCTGTTTTCTGTGCTCCTGAAGGAATCCCCACCTCACTGACCTCATCTCACTCTTGCTTTCACAAACCCTCTTTAGTGTCTTTCCCTTCCGTTCATAAACATATTCAAGTGTCCTTCCGAAATGAAACCACTTTCACTCAGTTATCTCTCAGATGTCCACACTACCACTTTCCTTACTTACCTTCAACAACCACCACTGGAAAGAACAAACTCTAATTTTCTCCACTTCCTCAAATCTTATTTCCTACTCACTCACTGTCTTATTCACTGTGCACTATCCTCCTCATCCAAACCTGCAAATTCCTCCAGTTTTTCTATCTCCATTAACTTCAGCACTACTACCCCAACCTGCCAAGCTTCAAATTAGAGTCATCCTCGAAATCTTTTCTTTTTCATTTTGCGTTACCTGGGTGCCTCCGAAGTCTGATTTCATGTCTGTCTACTTTATTCCAGGTTTATGTACCATCTTCTAGAATAACAGTTCTCAAGTGGGAGTTGTATCAGAACCATTTAGCAAGTTTTTCAAAATACTTACATGAGCAATCCTACCCTCCCAACCACCTCCCAATATAAGCACAAATTCACTCACTCTCTCATGGTCTATCAAAATCTCTGGGCAGAGAAAAAAATTTTGAAAAATGTTCCCAGATGATCCTAGTATGCTACACATTAACTCCCCTGTCTTGAAAGCTAAAGCTTCGATATGCCCCAAAGATAAAAATGTACTAGTGAATGAAGAAAATATATATACTCATCGTTCTTATGTTAAAAACTCTGAAGCCTTAAAATATTTCCCTTTGCCAAACATAATGAAAGTGTTTAGTTCTTAAGTAAGAAATCAAGACACAAAAGCTAATATTCTGTGGTTGCTTTCTCTCAGTCTTTAGCATGACTCTTCTATAAGACCTTCAAATCTCTAATAAAATACTTTCACTTTTACTCTAAATGTTAAAGATACCGAGAAAACCGTAAGATCTTCAATCTGTATGACAACTTAAGGCAACTGAAAGAAACTAACACTAAATGTAAAGCTTCTGTTACAATTATATTAGTCAATTATAATAAAAAATATTTTCTAGAAACTTATATCCAGAAGGCTTTTACACACATATATAGAGTGATGCTCACAGATAGGTGGAAACTACCAGTCTTGTGGTTTACCTGCAGTTGTTTGGCAGACAGATCTTTTGTTCCTCTGAAGACATAGCTTTTTGAAATGCCTTCACATCCAAGTTCATGAACCTGCACCATTCTCCCAAAAGTAATAAGTCCAACCAAAGCTGTAGGTGGTAAAAGACTTAAGGACATCTGCATAGATTCTTTCAGGGCTTGTAAATCTTCATCTTCCATGCAAGTATCAACCACATAGAGGAATATCAAAGGCATCTGAGGACCACGCTGTTAAAAAATGTTGCCATTAGAAAAAAAAAATGTTGTTTTAAAAGTATTAACACTTCAGCACAATACATAAGGATAATCAATAAATGACTAATTAAATAATTTATGGTACATTCATACAATAGAATCCTAATAAAGCCATTTCAGCAATAAAACAGGTTATATATGCATGGAGAGACATCCAAGGCAAATCATCAAGTGAAAAATTAAGTTTAAAAACATTATTTACAGTTACACAGAGGAGACCTTCATTTTTTATTATTATAGAAACTAGCCAGGCTGGACAAATTACTGACTGGCTTAAGTGAACCATATTCTGCTTTCTCTACAACACTTACAAAGCATATCATTATTTTTTATCTTAAATATAGACACAACTACATAAAGCTAGTTGTTCAGAAAGAGGGAAAAAAAATGATTTTCCTATCAAGGGCCAAAGCAACAATTATTTCATTAACTAGACTTGGGAATATATCATCATGTTCCAGTATCATATTTACTGAGTATTAGGTTGATGGAAAAGTAATTGCGGTTTAAAAGGTTAAAAACAATTGTAAAAACCACAATTACTTTTGCACCAACCTAATATTTGCAAACTGATCTTCTACCTACAAAGCAAAATTGGTCTTTTAATGTTTATTGATCTATTCAGTATAGCAAATCACACCATCCCATCTAATATCCTGGCCATCCACTAAATATCTACAACAGAAATTAATATCTTTTAAATACCTTGCTTAAAATGACCTTGATAAATTAATATCTGTTTAAATACCTTGCTTAAAATGATCTTGAGAGGTTGAGGTCTTACGTTTGAAATGCTCCATCAATTCAATGTGAAAATCAAGAATGACGCCTTTTAAGTCATCTCAATTTAACAACTATTTTGGTATAAAGCAAATTACTAGATATTTAAAACTTCCTTAAAGATTTATTTGTATGTTCTTACCAGAACTACATATTCAATGCTAGAAAACTGAGGTAAAAGTTCAGCGGGCTGATTCAGTTCCGATATACCAGCGTAAGTAGGTGGAAACTACAGATAGAAAAAAAATTTTTTTAATGTAACAAATTATTTGCCAGAAAGAATAATGAAATTTTAAACTAAAGATAAATATTTCCTAATCATTTAATTATTTTAAAAATTGGTATTTTTATCATATAAAAAAAGATTTCATTTTTCTTTTTAAATATACATATTTAAACCAGTATTACAGCATTAACATCTGCAATGGGGGTTTTCTTACCTGATTCCTTTGATAACAGAAGTTGCAAGCCCAGAGTTTTGCTCGATAATCCACTTGACTGTTTTAAGAAAAGATACAATAGCTCATGTTTCAGTTCAATTTTACAATGATTCTAATCTCAATAAAATTTCTTTCTAAAACATGAATGCATTAACTTGATAGTCAACGTGATCTTTAAAAGCCATGTATTTTTTTTAATGTTATCAATACCTATGCCATACTTTTAACATATACAAGTTCACCTAAATGAATACTATAACTTTTAGTAATATAGCAAATATAAATAAAATTAAGATAATCCTATTTTTCCCTTAAATGACTTAATAACTTCTACTCAGGTCTAGAAAACATTAACTCAATTCAAAAATATATTTATTGACTGCTTAGTATGTACCAGGTACTGTTTTAAGTGTTGGTGACAGTAAATAAGACAGCAAAGACCCCTGGTCTCGTATATTCTAGAAGAGAAAGACAGGTAATAGACAAGTAGATACATAAACACAAAAGATACTTTTAGATAGTGATAATAGTTAAGATTAAAGAAAACAAAGCAGAAATGTGACAGAGTGTTTGGGAGGGCTACTTTAAAGGAAGGCCTCCTTAAACAATTGAAGTATGACCTAAATGAAAAGAACTCAGGGGGCCAGCCCAGTGACTCAGGCGGTTGGAGCTCCGTGCTGCTAAAGCTGAAGGCTGCTGGTTCGATTCCCACATGATCCCATGGGCTCTCAATCACAAGGTTGCTGGGTTCGACTCCTTAACTCCTGCAAGGGATGGTGGGCTGCGCACCCTGCAACTAACAATGGCAACAGGACCTGGAGGTGGGCTGCGCCCTTCACAACTAAGATTGAAAGAACAACAACTTAACTTGGAAAAAATCATGGAAGTACACACTTACGTCCCCAATAAAGTCCTGACCCCTTCCCCAATAAAATCTTAAAAAAAAAAAAGAAAAAAACTCAAGCCCCAGGAATATCTGGGGGGAAGAACAATCTAGGCAGAATACACAGCTATTGCACAAGTTCCAAGGTAGGAATAAGTATTAGTATATTCAAAAATCTGAAAGAGGGTAAGGTATCATGTATATGAGAATAAGGAAAATGGATGATATAAGATGAAGGCAGAAATACATAGAGGCTAGATAATGTAGGGCTTTAGAGGTCTTCATAAGGGATTTGGATTTTTCATCCCAACTATGGTAAGAAACTATAGGAGGATTTTAATAATCTGATACCATTTGCAAAACCCTAGCTTCTGGGTGAAGAGACTAGGGAGACCAGTTAGACGATAAGGAAACTGGTCAGGAAAAAGATAGTGTATTTGAAGTATTAATAGAATATACTAACAGAGATGAACATAAGAGACAGAATTAGTAATACTCTGGAGGTGGAATCAACCAGATTTGTAGTGGGATGGTCAAGGAAAGAGAGAACAGAAAGAGGAATATAAGATGATTCCTGAGATTCTGCTTATGCTAACAAGAAATCATAACATTTTTCAAACACCATAACATTTTTCAATTATGACTTTTCTAATGACATGAAATGGGTTGATACACAGCCAGCAGCAGTATCTAGAGAATACTGATAGAATCTAATGGCTTATATAGGGACAGTTTTACATTTGGTCTCTCAACACCTCACTTCTCCTCATAACTCTTTGGATTTGACTATCCTAATTTGAAAAAATAACTACAAAATAAAAACAAAGACATTTGTATATAAATGAGCAAGAAAAATTACATTTTTAAATCAGACTGTCACATTAGTTTTTTCTATCTATTTTAATTACCATAAAGGATTCAAAACTGCACGGCAAGTGGTCCTACTACACAAAACAGGTTCATATTGAATAGGTGGTAAATCGGGTCTCTCCTTCAGTGGAGTAAACAGGGCTGCTACCGGAACAACCATTCTTGTAGCTTCTAGTCGGCTTGATGGCCAAACATTCCAACTAAATCGGACTCCATCGCGTTCTTCATTTTGTTGGATGAATTCCAAATAGGTTGTCATTGTAGAGCTTGATTCTTATTTCTGTAACAAATTAAAAGACATTTTCAAATTATTTTAATAAAATTGAAAATAAGATTTTCCACTATTAGCACTATTATTAATCCATTAGAAATCATGACCAAATTAAAATAGTTACCTCAGAAAAAAATTAGCAAGCAACAATAACCCCACTGATAACAAAACACTAAAAAACTCTACTGATCCCAATGTTCAGTAGGTCCAATAAAAGGTAGTAAAATTTACTACCAGGGGAAGAGGGATGCCACTCTGGTCAGGGGCCCGTATCAAGAAACATCTCCATCTTGTTACTCTCTACCTGCCTATCCAGGATGCCAGCTTTCCTACCTAGGCAACAATTCTATCTCCGGCTCTCAAACTGCAACAGTGGTTAGTGATGGAAAGAAACTGTAAAAATTAAAGATCTGAAAGGATAATTTCAAGTGCTATGTGGCTGGCAAAAGATTTGTGAGAAAGATAAAGGGCATTAAGGACTGAAGAATTATGAAGGTACAGTACCAAAGCAGCCAACCTGGATGCTGAAGTTGTTAAGAACGACGGGATGAGGAACTGATTTTCAAATACAAGTGAGGGAAGGAACAGTATAATTTGATAAAAGTATATAAGATACAATAACAACTTTAATTTTAGAAAAATTTTCAGATAGATCTTGATAATACAAGTTACAAAAAGTGAAGCTTAACAAATCTAAGTATCTTAAGCAGCTAAGAACTTTTTCTTCTTTAAAAGAAATAAGATGCCAATTATAACTCCATTAATAATAAAATAAAAATTAAACACCATTTCCTATCAGAATCTGAAAGACAGGTAGAGAATCTTACGCTAATCAACAGTAACCATGGGTTGTCCAAAGGTTGATAAAGAATAAAGAGAAATGTTAAGATAACTAAATTTGTTATCGTGAAGGTAAATATAGGAGATAGCTTTGAGAAGGATGGTATGGAGCTTTTAAGAAAAGGTGGCTGTTGAAAGATAATGGTAAAAGTGTCTGTTGAAAGATAGAGGGAAATTAGAAGATGCCAACCTCAATTCTAACCTAGGGAACCGACAGAAGAGAAACCCAGTTTTCAGCAACAGCTTCCATGCTACAGATGTGACTATAAATTCTAGGACTATGCAATCCCTCTCGTTCTTTCTACAGACAATAAAGCAAATGAAGTTTTCTGTTCATTATTTAATCACACCTATAACCTAAGATGCATCTAAAATGCATCACCAAAAAGCATTAAAGTACCTATTAAAGTATACCAGACCAATCAGGAACCACAAAATACAAAAAATGTTTTGAGTGATTATTTTCTCAATTCTTCAAGAAATTTTCTCAATTTCTCAAATATATTAGGTATCCATAATACATTTTCTCAAAAATTGGTAAGTGAGGCTGTCACCTGGAAAATAATTCATAGTATTTGTCGCCAGTGATAACATTTGAGCTTTTAAGCAAATATTAAAATTTTTGAAAACTTGTATCCACTACCTTGAGCTTTACTGCTTCCTAATAGGTAATGATTTTTTTGTTGATCAGTGATGATATGTGAGTTTTGTGGGGGTTTTTAATATTGTATAATGAAACGTCATTATTTGAGAGATATACATTCTTCAGTGAAGCAATATCTCCCAAATGATCATGTCATGTTACAAAATCATGCATGGGTAAATGATCCATGCAAAATGTATTACAGACCAATGGGTTTTAATGCAACAGAAAAGTTCACTTCTAAGGTTTCACATTCCACACTGCAATTAACCCTTGATTTCTTAATTAAAACTGTTCAGTTTTTGATATAATATCAAAGAAGAATATGCACATCTGAAAAAGCTATTAAAATAGCCCTCCTTTTTCCAGCTACATATCTATGCAAGCCAGATTTCCTTCATACAATTTAACCAAAACAACATATCACAATAGATTGAATGCAGAAGCAGATATGAAAATCCACCTGTCTTCCAATGAGCTAGGTTTGGTGTATGGTGTTTGTTTGTTTTGAATCCTCAATAATGTTTAAAAGGTTCACTGCCTTTGGAACATTAGGGCTTAATTCAATCAGGGAGCCTAGTAGAGAGAGGCTCTATGAGACTTAGCATGAAGACATTTACACACAGGCAATAGCCAGGTTTAAGTTTCTACAACAGGTAACAATGCTGGATTGTAATTCCACTCCTTTTTATTAGGACAAACTAAATATCACCTGAGTGATACTTGAGCACAATTCCCTTCCTCTTCCTCACTATCTCTCTGGTCTAAGGTCATATTTGCTCCTAAATCACATTTATTTCTTACGTTCTCACTTTCCAGCAGTATTTTGAAAAACACCCCATCTGTTTCTTCTTAACTGGTCTAATTACATAGTCATGCAATTGTTCAATCCTAAAATCACGAATTCTAGTATAAAATTTGCTAGGGTTGGTCCCATATCCAACAATGACACACGTGAAATAAAGTCCTTTTTACAAACTAGCTTTTTATAAAATGCCATTATTTGATAAGCACTCTCTCCCCTATTATGTTTTCATAAAAGCTTAAACCCAAATGAATATGACAAACACTATATTCACATGGAGACTTTAACACACTAGTCATTACACATTTTTTTAAAGTGGTACAAAAGACCATTCTAAACAAATGTGTCATTTTTCAGCACAATTTATAATCCGTGGGAGTTACTTTAGCTAAATAATTTCTCATGGTAAAACTAAAAGCAAAGCAAAGCAGTTATACGACTTTAACCTAGCTTATCAAATATACCAGCGCACAGTACTTTAAACGGTTTTACCTACGATAGTTTTTCAATATTCCCGTTTTAGCCCTTTTATAGATACCTAAGTGAAAACCAGGTAAAATATAGTTCCTCCCAATCAGATGTATTTGTTAACAATTAAATGTGCCTGCTACTTTTTTCAGTTGTAAAATCCTCAATGAAGTGTCCTCAACTACTTCGGATGACTAGCTTTGTATTAGACAAATAACCTCTCTGATTCTCAATTTCTCATCAGTAAGATGAGGGCTATGGGTTAGAAAACTACAAGGCCCTTTTCTAACTCTAAAATTCTATGAGTCAATTAAAAATAACTGGACTTCCAAAATATTAAGACTACTGGAGAAGGACAAGAAGGAAACTTCACATGTATTTACATTTCAATCTAAAACTTTTTTTAACCAAGTTAATTTGACAAGTTATCCCAGGCTTTGAAGAGTGGGGGTTGAGGAAGTTCAAGTGGAAACGTTAATTCGACAAACACTCTCACTAGTGGTTATGTGTAGGTTTACTATGACTTTTCCTTTCCCACCAAAACGGGAAAGCACGAAGGCCGAATTGGAAGCACAACAGGTAAGATGGGTCAGGTCTGCACTCTGTTTGTAATGAAGGCCCAAGGCGTCATCTTTTCTTGACTTTTCTCCCCTTTCCCTTTTAACTCCCAAGGCCGAAGTACGGGTGACCAAATCACCTCGGTTCAAAGTCTAGAGCATTTCAGATCTGGCAAGTAATGAACCAAGAAATCCAAGTTGCCCAGTGGCGATGGGCTGGGATGGGGAAAGCAGAGAGCCCCGGAGGCGTGGGTGGGATGCTGGGCGAGATGCTCGAACACCCGTTTCTCACTCGATGCCCCCCACCCTGATCCTGGGTGAAAAGCCCCGGGAGAAAGAAGCACAGGGTGGTAGGTGAAAGGGTGACACATTCATTGCTCAAGGCTGCCCCGCCGGGCCCGGGCGCGCCCCGCCCGCCCCGAGGCACCAGGAGAGCAGAGCGGGCACCACCCCCGGGACCCCCGCCCGCCAGCCAGCCAGCCGCCGCACAGCCGTCCCTCCCCCGCTTCCCGCTGAGGCCCGCGGCCCCCAGAGGAGCCGGGAGAAGGCAGCCCTAAAGTTGGTCCTTACCTCGGTGTCCCCTCACGAGACCCTCGCCTGTCGCAGACTCGGCCTTGCAAAATCGGTCCTATCCGCCGAGCGCCAGCAGCCGTGGCAGCGCAATCAAGGCCGGCGCCGCCCCGCCTCCGCCCTCTGAGCACAGTTCCGCGGGGTCAACACGGCTGGTGCCGCCTCTGCCACGTCAAGGGGGCGGGGCGTGAGGAGAAAGGGCCGGGGTCGGAGCCGAGAGGCGGGGCGACCCGGCCGGGAAACCAGACGGGAGGGTGAGGACGCCCGCGGAGTCGACCTCGGGGTGGGGACGTGGAGCGAGAAGGGCTGGGAGCGACACCACGCGGGAGGTGCAGAGCGACCGGGGTAGGAAACTGCAGGGCGCGGTGCGGGACTCTGCGGAGCGGGCTCGGGGGAGGGGGCGGGAGGAGGGACTAGGCGGAAGGGGCAGGGCGGACCGGAGGGCGGGGCGACGGAGACGAACCCCACGGAGGAACGTGGACGGGGCGCGGGAGCCTGGCGGTGCTGCAGCTGGAGACCGGGGTGGCGGAGTCGAGCGCCTGGTTCCCCTCTCCCCGGAGCTACTGTGGATCCCACCCTCTGCGGCCCCAGGGGGAACTGGAATTTCTTCCGTCGCCACTCAGACGCCTTTGCTCGCCAGGAGAAATGGAGACGTCCTCTAGGACATCCTCTCCTCTGGGGCCCTGATTGATGCCTAGACTGCAAACCATATCTCCCCTTTAAAAAAAACCAAGTGAGAAGTTCGTTTTTACACTTAGTGCAGCGGTATTTGCTGAACAGCTAATGTGTGCCAGGCACTGTTGCGATGCTGGTGATACGACGTAGGCAAAAGAGGCCAAAATTCCGGGTCTGTAAGAATTTACGTACTGTTTGTGTATTCCTAGTCAGTTTACCTCTTTCCTTCTACACTGCCCCTACACACACAGACACACACACACACACGCACACTTTGGCTGATTAATCTTAATGCATTTTCTCTTTTTAAGAAAAGAGCTGAGCAAAATGGGACACAAATAGGTTGGAAGATAAATGGAGTTTGGCGGTCTCAGATGAACCCTATCCTTCGGTAAGGGGTTGCTCACGGAATTAATTCCGGATATAACAATACCTAAAATCCTGAAAAGCTTAGCTTTATAAGCATTTTACAGAATAGAAAAAATGATCAAATCCTTGTTCTTCAAAGCTTGTATTCATGAAAAGTCAGTTACGCACCATTTTCTTTCTGTAATGTATATAGGCTAAGGTTGTTTTGTAAAGTAGAAGAGAATGAGTTTGCTTGTCAAAATTTTAAATACAATCCTGAAGAGGAAATGGAAATCAAAAGCCAAAATTTATAAAGGCTTGCAAATAAAGTGGGCTCAGGGGCTACCTTAATGAGGACTCTTGACAGAAAACACAGCAAGTAAATAGATGTGGGCAATGGTATAAAGGTAGAATAAGGACATCTGCAAAAACAAGTAAGATCCAAGAAGGAGTAGGGTAATTAGACACAGATGAGAGGATCCTCAACGTATAGCACCTTTGGAAATTGTATTCATTTCATGGTCCCCAAAAAGGCATCTTTTCCATCCAGCTCAGTGAACACTATGAAGTCATAATACCTTTGTTTTCAGGTGAACAAAGGCTTTTGTTCCCTATTACAATGAAATAAATGTTAGGATGGGTAACAAACTCATCTATATCTGTCTTTATGTACTTTAGAGTGAATGAGTTTAAGAATTAAACCCTCAGATATGTCATCAGTATCTATTGTTTCTATTGACCTTTAGTTTTCTGAGGGTTTTTTTTTTTTGTAGTTCTATTTGTAAGAATTGATATTTCATGACTTATTCTTTCTTAGATGTCTTCCAAAGAACAGAGAAAACCCATGGAATTTTGTTAAAGAGAAGACAGCCATCTTTGCTTGCTCCCGAATTGTAAAACATTTGTAGTTTTAGTTTTAAAAATGATCAACCCAAATAACTTTTGATTTCAGGGTTACCTATTTCCTTCCCATCATCTCTGTATATACAACTTCTAGTAGCATTTGTTCACTTCAGAATCATCAAGTAAAATTATCCACATGAAGATCACAAAAGATGAAAAATAATTGCTCTTAGCAAAACAAGATTGTCCCAGTTTCTTCATCTTAAAATGAAAATAACAATAGGACCTACCACTTAGGGTAACAATATATTGTAGTGATTAAATGAGAATCTGTATAAAACATTTCGCCTTGAGAAAGAAAAGGAGCCTCTGAGAACCGGAAATTGGCCTGGCTCTATCAACTGGGCCGAGCTGTTGTTAGGAGCCGTCCTGGCATTCACAGTCAGATCACACTGTTCTCCTGTTGAATATACACCATGTCACAGCACACCAATATCAGACAAGGCCACTCAGTGACGCTGAAGGATAAAGACAAAAACAAGACCACTCAATAATCATATCTGAACTCAGACAAAATCAGGAAGATTGTCCAAAACACAGAATGACCACTTACCTCCCTAACGGGGCTAATCTGAGTGACTACTGATTCTTTACCAAGTATTACCAATAGTTTCCTTCTTCCTTGTAACTTCTATATAAAAATTATTAAGACACGTTTAAAAATTAAGACTTTGTCAAGTGCTCAGATGAGCTGGATAGAAAGCTGGACTACCAGGTGTCAGATAAGGCAATTAAAGCAACAACGAGCCAAAGTGGAAGTAACAGTGAAGCCTCTAATCACTTGTTGAGATTGCACAAGAGTCTAAATCTGGTGAAAACGCTAACTCTCCCTGTTCTGTTACCCCCATGGAATGGCGCGCTGGTTGAGGGTCAAGTTGACGGGCACAAATGTGGAAGTTTGGAGATCTCTAACTGTTGAAGGAGCCCCAAACAAAAAGCTCCTGCAGATGTATGGAATGGGGATGGGAAGGTGTTAGGAATGGAAAAGTCTAGGTACTGAGTCAGACTGGGAAAGTTTCCAGGTAAGGAGACCTCCAAATAGAGACTCCTGGGCTAGGAATGCAGCTAGGCATAAGAGCATGGCGGGTTAGTGGGGCCTGAGTCCTTGACTGCAATTCCCTTCAGCAACTGCCATGCACTGGCTGGACGCACCAAGTCTGGTGTGGGGAGGGCAGTTTTCCCCTGTGGAGCCTGCCAGGTAAAGCCTTTGTAATTGCGTAGAGTCAGGCCTGAAAAATCACACGTAGGTTTTTAACCAGGAGCCTTACTGCTCAGAATTATCCCCATTTCCTGACAGCAACGCTCCACTGTCCCCAAATCACCAAACCAAGCCCAAATCCTATAATAAATATGTTAGTGCTAACACCCTCTTACTAAGACATCTCCCAGTTTCAGTAATCATGTGACTAAGGAGTGTTCTGGTGGAAAGAGGATGCTCCATAAGTATTAACTATACACCTACAGCTCCATTTCTCAGAACCCTGGCCAGCACCATCCATCCCCTACTTTCTATGCATCAACCATACTGACCTTTTTCCAATTTTCCCAACATGACCTACTTCCTCCGGCAATTAAGGCCTTGAACGAACTCTCCTCTACCTGCTGAGACTAACATACAAATGGGCAATGGTCAGACCATAAGTGTAAAACTAGAACTCCGACCCACAGGCTGCAGCAACCATCCCAGGAAATCAAACCATTGTTCTACAGTAACTAGCCTGGGAAGCCAGCCTGCTATAAGTCAAACTTACAGGAAGTCAGTGTGGTATCTCCAGCAACAATCCAAGAAGCCAAACAATAACCCCTGTAATAATTGTCCCAAAATACTCAGGATTTGATTAATAATTGACAGATTTCCTAATTTTTCCCCTGCTTCCAATTTAGGACCAACCGAAGAAAACCAAATACACACCCTTAACCAATTTCATAGGGTGTCCCACTTCTAAGTAGAATAGGGGTTCAGAGCATGCCACCCCAAAATATGCCACTTTGACATATTGATTTATAGGTACTTGGAAAACAGCAGATGCAAGAAGGGTGCTCTGACCTTCCTTTTTCTTCCTGAAAGCAGGAGATAATACTCCCATGTGAAAGGTACACCTCCCTATACCAGAAGGAAGGAAAACATTCTTACCACTTGAAATGGAGATTCAAGGCCAACATAAAGCTATACAAACAAATCTTATTAAACTAACCCTTATCTTAGTTACTTTTCCAGAATTATAATAACTTCCCTAGCACAACCCTCTTTGTCATGTTACATGTTCACAATTTACTATTCTTTGTCCAACCTAGTATATAAGCTTTGGGCCCTAACTTCTTTGGGTCTGGATTTTTCTTGTGAAGACTCCCATGTACACGTTAAAATTATTGAATAGAATTTGTGTGTTTTTCTTCTGTTAATCTGTCTTACATCAGTTTAATTCTTATGCCCAGCCAGAAGTCCTACAAGGATAGAGGAAAAGTATTTTTACCTCCCCTTTAGTAGACCACCTCCAGCTTCCCTAAGCCAAGAGCCTCCAACCAGAGCATACCCAAAGTCTTCCCCTTTTTCCAGTATAAAGCTTTCCTACTTTTCTTCCTGCCTTTGAGTCTTTGCCAAAATTCAAGTAGCAGTGGCTGACTCCCTTTCTATAGCAAGCTCTGAATAAATAGCCTTTGCTTGTTCTTATTCCTTAGTCTTCATTTATTTCCCTACCACAAGACTCCTCCATACCCCACCCCCTCGAGACTTTCCTTAATAGTACTTATCACAGTTAACATTTAAAATCCATTTGTATCATTGTTTAACATCTCTCTGTCCACTAGACTGTAAGCAGTAGGAGAGAAGAAGCTCATCATTGTCATTCCCAATGCCTACCACAGTGCCTGGCATGCAAGAGAAAACTGATAAATATTAATTGGATGACTGAATTAATTAAATTTTAATGGTATAAAAAGGCAAGTGAAATTTTAGACTGTGGCCAAAGTAAAAAGAACTGAGAAAGTACGCTTAGAAGAAATTCTACTGCGGTAGATATTAAAGAATAGGAAGGGAAAGAATAAAATGGATGGCCTAAGCTGTGTTTGTCACTTGGAATGTTTCTTAAAATGTCAATTTCAGAGCCCCGCATCCAATCAACAGAATCAGACCTCTCTGGAGGAGACAGTTATAGAAGTCTGTAACTCTTTATTTTAAATAATTTCTTGCAGATAATTCTTATATACACTAAAATTTGAGAATAACTGAGTTGCTTAAAGGGATATAAAACACAGTGACAAATTTGCATGTAGGATGACTTAACAGATGCCAGCATCATCAATAAACAGTGTTGACTGTTCTCATAACCCTCATGTAACTCCTATAACCAACCACCAATGTAAGAAATACTGAAATACAATAATCTTAACATTGTAAACTGAAAAGTAACTGGAAATCTTTGAAAACAGCACCAGAAATAGTTCAGAATCTTAGGAATGGTTCTTCCTAGCGAGCGCTTAGATGAAATGGTTATTGTTTTAAAAGTTTAGCTTTCCAAAAATTAAGCATTTTCTTCAGAATAACTTCATCAACCAAATATAGCTACTCCTCAGCTGTCCCATATCTTACTGAAACTATCAAAAATATTTCATTCAGGACTGGCCCAGTGGCTCAGGCGGTTAGAGCTCCGTGCTCCTAATTCCGAAGACTGCCGGTTCGATTCCCACATGGGCCAGTGGGCTCTCAACCACAAGGTTGCCAGTTCAATTCCTCGAGTCCCGCAAGGGATGGTGGGCTCTGCCCGCTGCAACTAAGATTGAACGTGGCACCTTGAGCTTCTTGGATGGCTCAGTTGTTGGTTGGAGCGCGGGCTCTCAACCACAAGGTTGCTGGTTCGACTCCCGCAAGGGATGGTGGGCTGTGCCCCTTGCAACTAGCAACGGCAACTGGACCTGGAGCTGAGCTGTGTTCTCCACAAATAAGATGGAAAGGACAACAACTTGAAGCTGAACGGCACCCTCCACAACTAAGATTGAAAGGACAACAATTTGACTTGGAAAAAAGTCCTGGAAGTACACACTGTTCCCCAATAAAGTCCTGTTCCCCTTCCCCAATAAAATCTTTTTAAAAATATTTAATTCAATTTCCAACTTATAACCATATTAAAATTTGTTCCAAAACTCGTTATTCATTCTTCTAAGTCAGATTAGCTTTGAAGTAACAGAAAGCAAACCTTATAAGTTTTTAATTTACTTTCCTCTCTCCTGAATGAATTCATGCCTGTGTATTTAAAATTTTAGAATCATTTCAGAATCATTCACGTACTTTATTACTTACTTCTTTTGTAAAATAGTGTATTATTATTTCCCAGAACAACCTTTGTTCATTCTGCTATTCCTCTCCTTTCTTCCTTCATCCATGTGTAGTTCTGTCGTGTACTTACCAGTCGTATATATGGAGCCCAGTGTTAAGCATTGTTCCGCTGGTCGTTGGTCTACTTGGTAATTACCTGTTCTTTATTTCCAGAAAAATGGGTGGGGGAAAGTGAATTGCTAATAAGTTAGCTTCCCCAAAAAAATATTTGTAAGAAAACCCAGAAATAAAGTCGCCGCTCATTTTTTCTAATTTTATTCTTGATTATTATCAAAAAATTTGGGGATGGGAGTATTTCTCCATATTCCTTCCCTTTAAGTCTGTTTCTTCCAAAATCGGTAACATTTTTAACCAAATAACTTCTAGTTTGACTGTTGTGAGGCACTGTCTTTCCATGTCTCCCAATTGTTTAGTAAACATTCACACACTCTGTCTTTCGTTTTTAACCTAAGGACTAGCCTCACTGTTTATCTTCAATTAAGTAGGTTACATTCCGGTTTCTAAATCAATTGCTCAAGGCAGTGCTTTTAAAAAAAATAAAGCAACGCCTTAGTCATAAATATAAACGTTAGAAATAAGTCAATTGTATTCACTCAGAGCTTGTTTAGAAAGATTGAGATGGAATATTTTCATTATTTCTTGCAATTTATGACCCAGCTAAAGTTAAATTATTTCTGCTTTGTTGGCTCACGTGTGAAATGGAGACGACAGTACTCGCCTCACAAGATTGGCCCTAAGATTAACAATGGTGATTTCTGGGTGTTGGCATTAGCTCTATCCTTTGCACTACTTATATTTCAGCAAAGAGATCTTTTGGGGGGGTGGGGGGGGGAAGCGATGGCTACTCTAGGAGTAATATTCATTCCAGATAAATATTAAGTGATCTTTGAAATAGCCAAGCACAAGCGATTCCTCTGGAAAATCGGTTTTTCGTTCACTCGGCGTCAGAAAACTCTGGGTTGGAATTGGCTCTTCCCCTTTGGGAAAAAGTCACAGTTGTAGTACTTACTTAACCCCTCTTTCGGTGGATTTTCTCCCTTATGAAACCGGTATAATACCACCTACTTCAAGAGGTTGTAAAAATTGAGGAAATGTGACCTGTCTACCAGGGTGTAAGAATTTAGAGAGCAATAAAAGATAATTACAGTAATATTGCTCATTAATTCAAAAAACATTTAAGAATCCGTCGCTACTAGGGATACATAAAGGCTAGTAAGCCCCAGTCTTTACCCTACGTAGCCTTGGAAGAGAGAACAGGGCAGACGAGAGAACACGCAGAAACGCCTAAGAACCACTCCCGCTAGGAACTAAAGTCGCAGTCTTCCTTACACCACCGGAGCCTTAACCTTGAGACAATGAGCAGGTTTGCGCACGCGCATTAACACTTCCTAAGCCTTGCCGCTCGCTCAACTCTGCGCCAAAGGTGCCTACTTGTGCGCCTGCGCTGTGACCTAAACGTGGGACTGGCTGGATTGGAAACTATGGCGTGGGTACCAGCGGAGTCTGCAGTGGAGGAGTTGATGCCCCGGTTGTTGCCAGTGGACCCCTGCGACTTGACAGAAAGTTTCGATCCCTCCGTACCCCCGAGGACGCCTCAGGAATACTTGAAGCGGGTCCAGTGAGTGATTTGGCCTGTACGGGTGGGCTGTTCGTCCTTCCTGCTCCAGAGCACAGCGCCCGGTGCTTTGCGGGACCCCTCGGTTTGCTAACGCCCCGCCTCTGTTCCGGTCCCCACCCTCCTGCGAGTGCGGATCGGAGCAAGATCACTTGTTCACCTTTTCAGGTGGACGAGTTTCAGTGAACTTAATTATATTAAACTTGATTATCCATGGCAAGATGTGTGCTCTTCGATTTCCTTGCATTCAATATGGATAATTTCAGAACTACATTAATCAGTACCTCAATTGCAATTCTGAACTTTTTTTCCGGTATCATAATAAACTTTAGACATGGATAGCTTGTTGAACTGCAGATGAGCAAAACACAATAGTAATTACATTTTTTTGCATTTATTGTTTATAGGATCGAAGCAGCTCAATGTCCAGATGTCGTGGTTGCGCAAATTGACCCAAAGAAGTTGAAAAGGAAGCAAAGTGTGAATGTTTCCGTGAGTTTTATTACCCGTCAGGTGACTTTTTTTACCACTACAAATGAAAAAACCAGAGCTGTTCCTATAGTATCCAAAGTATCAATTACGATGTGGGTAAAATGACTGCCCCTACGAAGTTAGACATTTGTTTGTATTACTTTTTCCCCTTCAAGGACAGTTGACATGTACTGCCGCCAAAGAAGCTTTAAGTAACCCTGGCGTTCATGGCGATTTGCTCTTCATACTGTCAGGACATGATCCAATCCTAAAGAAGTCTTTAAATAGGTTACTTACGCTGTCCTTTATTTTGAAGTAACCTTTTTCCAGTTGTCTTCATAATTATTGTTGGGACTGTTTAATCTTAGTGTAGTTTGCATGTTCTGATTTTCATTGTGTTTTGTTTTTTTAAGACTTAGAAACCCAAATATCTTACACTTTTTTAGCTACTTGCAGACTGTAAACATTTTCATTCATTTATCCCGCACATTTTTTACTAAGCAACTAAGTTGTGCCAGGCACTGGAAATACAACAGGGGATGATGAAACAGAAAAGGTCCCTACCCTTGTGGAGTTTACATTCTCCTGAGGAAGACAGGGTAAACCAGCAAACAAGTGAAATAATTACATATTGTGACTAGTGATATGAAGAAAATTAACATATAATGATCAATAAATAACAAGAAGAATTACTTTTCTTTTTTTTCAGGTAGAACTACTTTAGATTGTCACAGAAGGTCTCTCCCAGGAGGCATTATTTAATTTAAAGTCAAAGGAAAGCAGCAGTTTTAAATTGTGATTATTCCTTTTCCTTTTACGTTCTAAGTAATTCTCTTATCAGATGTTTATAATTAGGAGATTTTAATGTTTCATATAATTCCTTTTTAGACGTTTTTAGTTGGTGGAAGATGATGTCTTATATACCTGGCTTTAAAAAGTGACCTCATAAAGTTTTATTTCAAAGCAGTATGTAATCAGTTGTGAACTGTGTGCTGTTTTTGGAAAAAGAAGTAGACATTTTAAAGTCAAATGTCTTAAATTATTTGAGTACATTCTGACTATACCAAAATTTTTTATCTGGGATATATCTCTTTTTTTTATTTCAAACTGTTTTTGCTGTTATAGAAAGGTAGGGCTAGATTGTATCTTCAGGGCTCATCATTTAGATTTCTTAGAAACTGCAACTGTGCTCGCTTCGGCAGCACATATACTAAAATTGGAACGATACAGAGAAGATTAGCATGGCCCCTGCGCAAGGATGACACGCAAATTCGTGAAGCGTTCCATATTTTTTAAGTCAGAAAGAGAAAGACAAGTACCATATGATCTCACTTATATATGGAATCTAAAGAAAAGACTATGTGAATGAACTAATCAGAGTCAGTTTTGGGGACGCAGAGAAAAAACCGAGAGTGGTTAGATGGGTGTGTGGGAGGGGGTTGGGGATAAGGGGAAAGGTGAAGGGATTTGGAAGCAGCTGGTAACCACAAGATGGCCTCAGGGTTTTTCTTTTGAAAATTAATTTGGGGAAGGTATTCTATAATGTTGTAAAGATTTTGTTGGGTATCCGATGGACATGCGTCCTATTTGGGAGACCACCTCAGGGATACTGTGGATACCTGATCATGGCATTGTACATCAGAAGCTAAACATTAATGAATGCCAACTATAATTTTATATATATAATGTGATGGTTCAGTGTGAGGTCGGAGGGATAGTGGATGGGGGGAGGGGGGTTCACAGTATGAGGGATATAAATGATGAACGTCTAAGTATTACCTTGTTTTGTACACCTGAAACTAATAAATAAATTAATTAATAAAAAAAAAAAAAAAAAAAAGAAACTGCAACTGTAAACCATTCCAGATTGCTCTTATTAAAGTGACTCTATAAGGATCTTTTCCTAACGTTTTATACTCAGACATAAATAGTAAAATGAAATTCCTGCTCTTTTGCATGAGCAAGAAGTACTTTATTTTTCTTGTACAGTCTTAATCATTTACTTTATTGTTCACTGTTCATATTGATTTTACTTGGCAGGGGCATGAGATTCTAGTTATAACACTAACCTTGATGGTAACAATTGTGAACTGATCTCTAGCTTTCAGGATGCCAACCTGCTCCTGAAGGATATTCCCCCACACTTCAGTGGCAACAGCAGCAAGTGGCACAGTTTTCAGTTGTTCGACAGGTAAGTGTACCTTAATCTTTTAATCAAATTAAAACCCACCTGTCCCTCCCTCGGATTTATTTCTGTTCTTAGATTTTAGTTGGGAAAATGAGGTTCATGATTCTGAAGAATAAGAAAAGAATATTTAAGAATCAATTACCAAATTATTATTATAATGATTAGATGTAATACAGTTTGAAACGTATTTTCCCAGTTGTAGAATTGTTAGAATGTTGTGCAGCACTTGATTTCTTTTCAGTTATCCATTCTCTGAAGATCACTGTCTAACTCTTCTTCCTTTAGAGTGTGAACAGACATAGAAGTCACTGGAAATCACAGCAGTTGGATAGTAACGTGACCATGGTATGTAAGTTTCTCTGTTGAAGTTGTACAGTGTATACCTATTTGAAATTGTCCATATTTACTTCCAGTCTTTAAAAATTAATTACCTAGTCCATATAATTTTCATTCCCTCCCATCTACCATTAATAGTAACAATTTCATTATATTAGTAGCCTGAAAAGTATAGATTCAGCAATTCAAGCTTTTATTTTTATGACAATTTTAATCCACAACATCTTCAGAGACTTTGGATGGGTAATTGTTAGGCCTCTACAAGTTTTTAAGTTTCTTCTAGACAGTTGCTTTTTAAGAAATAAACACATTTTCAATATTTACAAAAATATTGAATAAAGGCTCATTGGATTTTCCTGGTGAAAGAATGGTGCCAATACCAGTGACTTTTTACTGAAGCCTTTCATGCATACCGGAAAGTAGTTATTTCCTACATTTTATCAGCTTACATATAATGTTAAGCTCTCCAGTAGATATGTTACATCTGGACTACTGAATGAAAAAGGGAGTTGGGGAAAAGACGAAAACGCTCTTCCAGGGCAATACTGTTTTTGTTGGGTTTTTGTCTATGAGAGTTTTTTAATTTTTGTTTTTTACATTTCCCTCTTTTTTAAATTTTTCAATTATAGTCGACATGATATTAATTTCAGGTGTACTTCAGGGCAATACTTCTAACGTTTTAGGGAGTCTTTCTATTCTTCCTGAGAATTAAATAAAAGCTGTTTGTCTTCAGAGGAAAGAAATGCGCCTACGCACACAATTTTGTTCACAGTTTCAGATATTTCATAGATTTCAGATTTTAGAAGCTTCCTGTAGGACATGCTTCCTAACATCTTTACATGGTGACACATTGGGATAAATGAAGCCGCTTGCATCTTGCATAGTCTTCCTGAGACTACCAGCTGAAAGCTGAGAGATTTAATATATGGCCTCTCTATGTGCTTTTCCATACCATCTGGAAGCTGTGCTCTAGGAACAGTATGAAGGGGACTGACATTACCTGCCCACGACCACTTAACTCATAAAAGGTACAGTTGGGAGCCACTGAAGTTTGTCTGACTCGAAAGCCTTTCGCTATGCTGTGAGGCCTCTTAGTGAGAAGGGAGTGAAGGAGAGAGGTAGATTTTTTTTTTCTTGCTCAATGTAAGAAATTTGGGTACATACATGCTTACTAAATCAAAAAGAAACCACATCAGTAACATTATGATATAATTTTGTCAGAAATGGAAATGACCTAATAAATTGATTCAATAAATTATGATCTATAAAAACTGGAATATTATATAACAACATGGCAAATGTAAACATTATTAAAATAATAAAATGAAAAATTTTTTAAAGCAAACTCTGGTGTCAACTATGTAAATGTAAACATTTATTTATTGATTTATCCAATCATTTTTAAGCCCCTGCTATTTTTAATAACCAGGATATTCATTGCTAGCTGAAGCAGAAACAGTCTCTGAGCTAATGGAGTAATGGGAAAAGGTAGATACATTGTTCCAGGACAAGAGGTTTTTACCTTTAAGGGTCTCGTATTCATCCTGAGATTCTAATGAAAGCTTTCCTTGGGGTCGGCCCAGTGGTTCAGGTGGTTGGAGCGCCTACTCCTAACACCAAGGTCGCTGATTCGATTCCCACATGGACCAGTGAGCTGCGCCCTCTACAGCTAAGATTGTGAACAACAGCTCTCCCTGGCGCTGGGCTGCTGTGAGCAGCTGGGGGTTGGCGTGAGCTCCTATGTGCTGCTGTGGGCTACCGTGTGTCGCCATGAGCAGCCGAGGCTACGGGCGACCAAATGCCTCAGCATGGGCCAGGGAAGTGTGTCCTACACAACTAGACTGAGAAACAATGGCTTGAATCAGAGTGGCGGGGGAGGGGGGAAGGTGGAAGAAACGGAACGGGGTGGGGGGGGGGACAGCTATCCTCGGGGGGTAAAACTTCACCTTTGCAAAGGAATGCGCAAGGTGATGTGTAT
The DNA here is from genome assembly GCF_964194185.1 of Rhinolophus hipposideros. NCBI lineage: Eukaryota > Metazoa > Chordata > Mammalia > Chiroptera > Rhinolophidae > Rhinolophus > Rhinolophus hipposideros. Next base: position 15,547,243 of record NC_138051.1, on the reverse strand, counting down.
AAATAAAAATTATTTTGTAAAGGTGTATGGAGCTGAATGCTTCTCCTCACTGGCCCTGCTTTTTCTATCTGGTGATGTAGAATAAATCTATTCCTTTTTTGACTGGCCAACCCATCAAGTATGTGAATGAAGTATATAATCATGTCTCCTTTTCTGGAATAAACATCCTTCATTCTTGTAAGCATTCTTCTTGTGGTTTATTTTCCCATACTAATTTCCATCTTTAACATCCTTTTTTGAACACACCTGTTCTTGTCAGTATCCATTAAAGTGTGATCCAAACTAAACGTGTCCCACATGTAATGTGACCACTTGGGACTATCTTAGGGCCCTATCTTAGGGCCCTAGCAAAATGCCACAAACTGGGTGGCTTAACAAATAGTTTATTTTCTCACAGTTCTTTAGGCTAGAAGTCTAAGATCAAGGAGCCAATAGGTTCGGTTTCTTCTGAGGCCTCTCTCTCCTTGGCTTGCAGACGGACAGCCACCTTCTCACTGTGTCCTAATATGGTCTTTCCTCTGTGCACACGCATCTTTAGTGTCTCTCTGTCCACATTTCCTTCTCTTACAAGGACACTGGTCAGATTGGATTTGGGCCCACGCTGCAGCCTCATTTTTACTAAATCACCTCTGTAAAGACCCTATCTCCAAGCACAGTCACAATCTGAGGTACTTGGAGCTTAAGGCTTCGACATATGAATTTGGGGGGGATATAATTCAGTCCGTAATAGGCACCACATCTTTGTGTTGGGTGGTGGGAATATGGAGGAATTCTCATTTCTTTTTTCATACTTCAGTATTTAAAAAAATACATAGGAATAAGTAAGTTTGGTTTTTTGCTTTTTGTTTTTTAGCCAAAATCTGAAGATGAAGAAGGCTGGAAAAAATTTTGTCTGGGTGAACGGCAATGTGCTGAAGGGACTGTTGGACCAACTAAAACCGAAAATCCTGAAATAGATTATATACAAGTAGGTGATAAGTGGATAAACAAAACAGAAAGTATCCTAATGTTGGTGCATCATTTAATATAAAGGGTCAGCAAACTATAGCCTGCGCCAAATCCAGCCCACAGCCTGTTTTTGTACAGCTAAGAATGGTTTTTAAAGGATAAAAAACAAACTAACAATATGTGACTAAGACAGTGTGTGGCCTGAAATATTTAGTTTGATTGTTTACAGAAAATGTTTGCCAACCCCGACTTACATTATTAACTCTTTAATTTAAAAACAGCAGCCCAGTCTCTAAAACAGTGTACTATGACCTTTTTCAGGTTGGCTTCACGTCTTTTATGTTTTAGCTGTGTGATAGTTTTGTGAGTTAGATAGGATTTGTTTGTTTTTTTCATGATTAGGCATGGGTTGAACAAGGAGTGATGAGTAGTCAGGGAAACAGGAAAACATATGACATTTGGAGAGGTACTTAAAAATGCTTGGTAAATTGCATATTCTGGAAATGAAATGTTGAGTGTATATTTAAATTTCACATGGCTTTATTTTAATCACAAATTATGTGGACAACTCCTTCTTGTCCTTCAGGATTCACCTGCCATCAAGTTTGCCGATGTTTTTATGGAACCTTCCGCATACATCTGCATTACTGCTAACTCCTTATATGTATTATGTTGTTCTGTTCTGTTGAATAGGTATTTATTGTTTGCTATGTGGTAGCACATTGTGTTTTTCCATTTAACACTAATTTATCCCAAAAGTGTAAAAGCTCCAAAAATCACTAAAAAGACCAAGAATCCAATTTAAAAAAGAAAAAAAACAGTCAAAGGATTTGAATAGACATGTCACAGAAAGGAAATACAAATTGTACTTATTTAAGAAGATGCACAAACTCATTTGTAATGGAAATGTAACATAGCTACACTAAACTATTTTTTCAGGTAATATGTTGGCAAAGAAAGCCTGATGTACTGTGTTGATAAGTGGTTAAAACAGGCACTCTTGCACACGTCGGGGGAGTGGAAATAGATTCAGATCTCTAGGGGAGCTGTTTGGCTCTGTTTTTATACAACCCATTTTTCTTTTGGGATAATGCCTAATGTACGTTACATTTCAAAAAAGTGTTTTAATTTAATCGAGAATTAAAATTTATATATTTAGCTTGTCATTACAAAATATATACAAATAACATATACCACGTGATAAAACCATTTAAAGATGCAAGAGTTTAATGCATGTGTTCTTAAGTTTCTCACAAGTTAGTGGTGTTTTCATAATCAAAGCTCCCAGCATTAAACTCCAAAGTAGCTTTTTAAAAATTGAATCAGATTAGGTTTGAAAAAAGTCATTCTAATTCAAATGCCCTAATTCCTGAAAATGTTAGCTTTAGCTCAAGATTTTCAAAAAGGATCATACGGTTAATGTTAGAGCATCAATAGTATCAGTATCATTTTTTAAAATTTCATACTTTGACATTTTAATTACTAAAATCATTCTTTATTTTTAAATTTACATACTCAAATTGTAAGCATTATTTTCTTGGCCATTACCAGTGTATTATAATAGTTCGTGGAACATTTTATTGTCAGGGGCAATGAAGGAATTTTGTTTCATCCATTCTTTGTTTCCAAATAATAGTGTGATGAGAAATTCACCAGTTTGGGAATAAAAAAAAAAATGAAGCTCCCCACCCCCCCAATAATACCATTTAGTAAATTTCAATCTCATTTTTCTTTCAGATTGGTTTTCCTCCCTTGCTTAGTATTGTTAGCAGAATGAATCAGGTAAAATCCATCTAATAATAAGAATTGTATGCATTCTTTTGTTTGCAATGTGCATGAAAGTATTTGAATACATTTACTGTGTATTTATAGTATGCAAGATCCTGTTCTAAGCTCTTTAACAGTTCTTATTTAATCCTTACTGCAACCCTATATGGTGAGTTATTATTAATATCCCTTTTTTAGAGATGAGATAAAATTAGAGGTTAAGTAACTTGCAGGTAGTTTTTCAGCAAGTTTTAATGGCAACAATGGGTTTAATCCTAGATTGACCTAATTGTAGAACTGATGGTCCTAAACTATTCAGTTGTGTACCTTTCAGTTATGAGTCTTAGATTCTGGGGTTTGAAGTAAATATTAAGGTTAGATTGCTATTTCTAGTTCCAGATATACTACATATCTCATTAGGAATGAAATGCAGTTGAGCCATGAACAACATGGGGGTTAGGGACACTGACCCCACACACAGTAAAAAAATCCACATGTAACTTTTGACTCCCCTGGAACTTAATTTAAGTACTACATAAATTTCTTGGATAAAAGGGGAGAAATACGGGCTTTGTTTCAGTGTTTCAGTGTTAGGAATTCTGTTATCTATTTAAAGAGCAAATACAAATTTTGATGGTTTTGTCTTCAGATAGCATTGAATATCTGAAGATACTTTTTTTTTTTTTTTTTTTGGTCATACTCTGTTGTAAATCATACTGGTTGACAATTTCATTTACTTGATATTTGCATTAAGATAACTTTCGTGGTCATACTAAATTCAGTAAGTGTTTTTTTCAAGTGTCCAACTATATTTGAATAAGCCAGAGAACATTTTCAACAGTTTGATAAATTCTAGTTGTATAGTTTTAAAACAGATCTTTCTCTAGCTAACTTTATGTTTGTACTTTGTTTTAATGAAAATAATCTGGAAGTATTTATGCAAAGACTTTTAAAAGCACATGAAAAAAAAAATAAAAAATAAAAATAAAAAAAAAAAAAGCACATGGAATTCTTCAAGTAGTTATAAACTAAATTAGTAGTTACGAACTAAATCCAAGGATTTAAACCAAGCTATTGATACTTGAAAGTGTATAAGAATATTTGTCTTAAAAGCTTTTTCTCACTGAGTGAACCGTCTAATCAAATTACTAGATAAAGTCACGATTTTCTCTGGAAGTCTAAAGAATGGGGCCATTTTAGACATCAGAATTGTTTTCTTACTAAACTTAATGAAACTCTTGTTGAATCTGTCAGTATTTTATTACTAATGCATTTCTTCCACCTCCTTCCCCTTTTTTTAGGCAACAGTAACCAGTGTCTTGGAATATCTGAGTAATTGGTTTGGAGAAAGAGACTTTACTCCAGAATTGGTAGTATTACATCTTTTTATTTTCATAATGAAGCAAAATTATATATACTTATATATGAGATATGACTACAGTATTTATAGATATGTATATATTATATGTGTATGTTTAACTATGTGTAATGCAAATTATGTTTGTTTCCAGTGAAATAAGGAATTTACACAAGAACGTAAATCAACATACTACTTACTTCACTGAGAAAGCCTTGCTTTGGGGGGGAAAAGTGTCAGCTAAACAGTTGATTTCTATCCTGGACAAGCTGTTTCTCTTGTTACAAACTAGGAAGAAACAGGTCACAGACTTTTAGCCAATTTGCAGACCCCATTTTGAGTGGCATTGGTTTAAAGAAGTTTGAAATGCATTTTCTAAAAGGCCTTGAAATCCAATTCACAAAAGCATTATCAGAAATGACAATAATAGCAAGCACTTTTTGTCAGGTATTGTTCTAAGGACTTTGTACATAACTCCTTGAATCCTCTAATAACCTATTAACTAATTATTTCCATTTTACAGATAAGGAAACTGGAGCACATAGAGATTCAGTAACTTGCTTAAGGTCACACAGATTGTAATTGGCAGAGCTGAGACTCATGCCCAGACAATCTGACTATACTCTTTAACAGGCATGCTACACCACCCGTTTTATTGCTTTATATTCACAGCTGATTTTTCACCTTCAAAATTAGGTAATTTGGATGGACATTATATAAATAAATTATCTACTTAATCCATTAATAAAAAGTTTTATCTAAAGTTAGATTTAATTTTTTTTTTTTTTTTTAAGGAGGGTGCAGCTCACGGTGGCCCATGTGGGGATTGAACCAGTAACCTTGGTGTTATTAACACCACGCTCTAACCATCGGAGCTAACCGGCTACCCCAGATTTCATTTTCAAAAACAAATATTTTTCACATTTGCGTATATTTGCAAAAGAGTGTATCTGAGGCTCCAAAGCTCCCTGTGAAATCATAAGATATAATCTCTGCCTTCCAGAAGCTTATAGTCAGCTGGGAAAAACAGATAAACCAACATTGCAGTACAGTGTGTAAGTTTCCCAGCCTGCCATTCAAACAAGTGCTTAGATAAGTCTCTTCCATAAGTACAATGACCATATTCTTTATCACTAGATTTTCGGTTTAGATTTTTATATTTTCCTTCTTGTAAATTTCTACTATATAACATGTACTTCTTAAGGAAAAAAAATTCATTTTTAAATCACCGTTTCTGGTTCAGTGATCCTACATATCTTTTACATAGTTATAATTAATGTATACTGGTTTTTCTGACTCATATTTCATATATATGTTTCTGTGTGATGTGATTCACATAAATGCCATTATCTTACTATCTCATAGTTTACTTTGCTTCTCATTACGGATCATGACTAAATGATAAGCATTTATACTAATCTCTTAGGAATTACTAGAGTAGAATTACTGGATCAAGGTTTTATAAGCCTTTGTTACATTCTGCCAGATTGCTTTCAGAAGAAATGAATGAGTTTATAATGCATCAGCAATGGATGCGTCAAGTTAGTTCTCTTCCCTGCAATCTTACATTAAGTAGAACCATATGAAATGGCCATTTCTGTAGGTTAAAAACATTTGAGGGGCAGCCAGATGGCTCAGTTGGTTAGCGCGCACGCTCTGAACAACAGGGTTGCTGGTTCCATTCTCACATGGGCCAGTGAGCTGCGCCCTCCACAGCTAGATTGAAGACAACAAGCTGCCCCTGAGCTGCCAGAGGGGTGGGTGGCGGATGGCTCAGGTGGTTAGAACAAGAGCTCTCAACAACAAGGTTGCGGGTTTAATTGCGGCATGGGATGGTGCGCTGCGCCCCCTGCAACTAAACATTGAAACAGCGACTGGACTTGGAGCTAAGCTGCGCCCTCCACAACTACATTGAAGGACAATGACTTGGAGGTGATGGGCCCTGGAGAAACACAATATCCCTCAATATCCCCCAATAAAATTTATAAAATAAAATAAAAAACAAGAAAACATTTGATAATCAGTAATTTCATATGATTCAATCCAACATTTTATGTAGTGAATTTATAGTAGTACGTCAAAGTAAATGTAATTTACATTTCTTTCAATATAAGTAAAACAATGTTTTACCCATGCATTGGTATATTAGCTATACCTTCAACAGATAACTCGTTGGGGCAGCCGGTTAGCTCAGTTGGTTAAAGTGTGGTGCTAATAACACCAAGGTTGCTGGTTTGATCCCCGCAGGGGCCACTGTGAGCTGCGCCCTCCTTTAAAAAAAAAATAGATAACTTGTTCAGATTCTTAGGCTACTTAATTCACTGGAATCTAGATATTGAATTTTAAATTTTAGATTAGTTCTTTCTCAATAGTGACCTTTTGTCAGTATTATTTATCTGATTTGTTTTCCTTCTCTTCCTTTAACACTCATTTTTAACTCTTTGCTGTAAGATTTTTTTGATTTTTTAAAAAACTTACAAGATTATTCAGTCAAGAGGATGATAAGTTAGCTTTTCTTATTAGTGACAGCATATTACTAAAAAGTGTAGCTATATTTTCCAGAGGAAGCATTAAAGTTTCTGAACCACTGACAACTGGTTTACTAAATTTTAACTTGATTAATCCTTAGTCTTAATTTGAGTAATTTGTCTCTTAAATCAACAGCATTGAATTCCCCTATCCAAGTAACTATATCATCAGAACTCTTACTATTGAGAAGGTCAGGGTTTTAAAGTAAAAATCTGTGTCATAGGAAGTTTGCATATTGTAAACCAGCAAAATGATAAAGGGACCTTTTTAAAATTACTTGTTATTACTTGTCTTTTTTGAGAAGTACAGCTTTATTTTGGATTTTGCTTTTATCATTTAGTGTTGTCACAGTGTACTCACTAACTTTGAGGAAAGGGAACCTTTCAGCATAGGTACGTCATTGATAATCCGTAGAGGTTTAAGCAACTTCTAAGTGGAGACCATTTGAATGCCTGAATACTAGCTTTACATAGTAAATGTATGCCTGAAAATTTGAGTCAAGTTGAAATGTCTAACAGCTTTTTTAATGTAGAAGAAAATTTTTCTCATTATTTGTAAAAGAAATGTGGATGTGGATCTGTTTGTTTAAGAAAAATTCTTATTGATTTGTGTGGTTCCTCGAGGACCTAACTTTGTGTGTTGTATAAATTTAAAATTTGTTCTAATAGTCTTCAATTTTCTCCAAAGTGATACCTTGCTCAGAATAAACTGAGTCATATACACTGCTGATGAAAATGTAATTTGATACGTTTCTGAGGTACAATTTAGTGATTATATCTGAGAAACTTTTATGATCATATGTACCCTTTGACACCACCATTTCATGTCTAAGAATTTAACCCAAGAAATCAGAGAGGCTCTAAAACTTATGTTCAAGAATATTTATCACACTATTTTTTATTACAACAGCAACAAATTAAACATCCTAAGTGCTCAACAATAGGAAATTGGTTAAGTAAATTATGGTGCTTGCACAATGGAACATTCATTCCAGAAATATTTTAATTAAGCTCCTTTTATGTTCTAACTCTAGACTGAGTTCTAAGGTTATAATATCTGTCATTATACTGTCACAGAATTTTGGTAAAGAAAAAATAAACCAGCAGTGACAGGAAAGTATGGTAAGTGCTTGGTTAAAGAGTATTTATATAAACATCATGTTGAAACTAACATCTCTTGTTAATCGAATTTAACATCATGGGAAATGTTTATTATGTATTACAAGTAAAAAATATGGCTACGAAGTGTTGTTACTTAATATTATTACAGTGATGAAACTTTGTTTTTAAAAGCTATATGTCTACATAGGAAAAAGATTAACATTTAAAAATTAGCAGAAAGTTTATCTGGATGGTGGAATTGCGGGTTCATTTTTCCTTTGTGCTTTGTGTATTTAGTTTTTCTGCATTAAGTATATATAACTTTTGTAATTGAAAAGAAAAACTCCCTTTAAAAGGGGATGGGGATAAATTTAGCTTGCCATGGTATTCATAGTATCAAAAGAGTTCCTTTGTATAGATCCTGGGACAGTTATAAAATTATAAAATGATTTGTATACCTGTCTATAGAGGGCAAAGAAAACAATGTATCTTAATTTTTACAAGGATTTATACAGATCTTAATGTAGTTTTCTACTATAAATTAGGGCTTTAATTGTAATAAGAATCTCCAAAATGAACTCTTTGGGGTTAAAAATATTTTGAAGTATCTAATGTTCTGTATCTATAGTTAGAAGATATAAAAGATATCAAGTGGCTTTTTTGTCTGTATCCAAACATAATACAGTTAAATGTTCTGTGAATTTATTCATAGCAAATAACCAGACACACATAGGACATTTTAAAAAATAAGTTAAAACGTATGGTACAATATATGCCTACTTATTACTTTTTTAAATTCTATTTAGGGAAGATGGCTTTATGCTTTATTGGCTTGTCTTGAAAAACCTTTATTACCTGAGGCACACTCACTGATTCGGCAGCTTGCAAGAAGGTGCTCTGAAGTCAGGCTCTTAGTGGTAAGTCGCAATATGGTGATAAAGAAGGATTCCAATGAAATAGGAAAACATGGAATATTTTATTAGTCAGAATTACTTTTGGCTACATAATAGAAAGCCCAAAATAACAGTAGCTTAAATAAAATGGAAAATTTTCTCAGATACAGAAAGTCTGAAGGTAGGCTGATCAGATTTAAGATGGCAGTAACCCAGGCCTTTAGTTCTGCCACATGTGGCTTCCATCCTCTAGCTCACCTCACCATCCAAGGTGGCTGCTGGAGCTTCTGCCATTATATTTCATTATAGGCCCTTGGAAAGAAGAGAAGAAGGCATCCCATTTAAAGAAGAAGGCCATCCAGATGTGCAGAGATTCCACTGTACATCTGGCTATAAATAGCTCATTGAATTTAGTCACATGGCCATAAGAAACTATGGGGAATGTTTACTTTTAGCTAGGTGGCAGTGCCCAGCTAAAAATGAGCTTCAGTTACTAAATAGTAAGGGAAGACAAGAAGCTGGAGTGGTCAATTAGCAGTCTCTGGCCCAGTGATTGTTTTGAATTTCTGCAATCAGACCCTTCCTCCAACTCATACCTGCAACATTACAATATATGTAAATTAAATCCAGGTTAAACCCACTTCTGATTTTTTTTTCATACCTCTTTTCCCCTCCACAAAATGTATACTTCTTGTTCTCCACTGACTACTCCAAAGTACTTTTATTTTTTCACTTTTTATTAGTAGTTTCAAGTGCATAAAACAACATAATGATTAGACATTTACACCCCTCACAAAGTGATAACCCCCTCAAGTCCACTTGACACCATTCATAGCTATTAAAATACTATAAACTATATTTCCTATGCTGTGCTTTACATCCTGTGATTATATATTTTTTTAAGTTATAGTTGACATTCAATATTATTTTATATTAGTTGCAAGTGTACAGCACATTGGTTAGGCATTTATATAATTTATGTAGTGATCGCCCTTGATAAGTTTAGTACCCACCTGATACTATGTATAGTTTTTACTACGTTATTGACTGTTTCCCACACTGTATTTCACATCCCTGTTTTGTCACTACCAATTTGCACTTTCTAATCCCTTCACCTTTCTCACCCATCCCCCCCAGCCACCCTCCCATTTAACAACCATCTTTGTTCTCTGTATCTCTGAGTCTATTCCTGTTTTGTTTGCTCATTTTATTATGTTCTTTAAATTCTACGTATAAGTGAGGTCATATGATATTTGTCTTTCTCCGTCTGACTTACTTCACTTAGCATCATATTGTCTAGGTCCATCCATGTTGTTGCAAATGGTAAAGATTTCATTCTTTTCTATGGCAGAGTAATACGCCATTGTATATATATACCACAGTTTCTTTATCCAGTCTATTGATGGCGAATTCAGTTGCTTCCTTTTCTTGGCTATTGTGAATAGTGCTGCAGTAAACATAGAGGTGCATCTATTTTTTCAAATCAGTATTTTGGATTTCTTTTCATTGAACGACCATGATATGGCCCAAACTAACTTAGATGGCCTGTACTCCAAGCAAAATGTTCTTGCTGCTCACTAAATATGCTTTGATCCTACTTTATTCCCTCTGCAAAAGAGCCTGTTTACTCTATTCCAGTTTGCATGTAAATACCATTTATTTTTCACAGTTTGGCTCTCATTCCACTATTTTCTATGATACTTTCCCTTATCCTAAAAAGAATCTCTCCATCCTCCTCTGTGTTTCCGATATACTTTGTATGTTTTTTATGACAGTTCACACATTTTTCCTTTCATTAAAGCCAGTATGTGGATGTGTCATCTTCTGTGCTATTAGCAGGTAATATGTTTTATTCAGCTTTGTTCCATATAGTGCTTAGCACAGAGAAGAATGGAGTACAGTAACATCACAGATGTATGTCCCAAGTGTGACTTAATATGACATGTATAACATTAATGGGTTATTGTGACTATTCCTTGAAATGTATAAAAATAAATTTTATACTCTGTAAGACTATTTCTATGCATCTTAGTCATTTTAACAGATATTTAAAGTGAACTTTCTAAAATGTATAGTTCAGGAACTACTTCCATCATAATTGAGAGCCCTGATCTGGAATATTTTCTGGTATATCTTATGCCTGAAGCCAGAATTTCACTCCTTCTCAACTGTAAGTTCCTTAAAATATTTTTATACACTTTTCATCACTGTCCAGTTAGGGCATAGGCTCTTCTTGCTGCTCTACTTGGAACTAGGGAAAAAATTCTCCCAAGTTATCCTCCTTAGAGCCCTCAATTCTTACTTCTTTTTCCTTTTCAGGATATTTCTTTAATAGATAGATCTTAGATGTTTCTCAAGGGATGATTAACTCTACAGTTTTCTCCTGTTTCTTTGAGATTTCCTATTTCTGTGTGATTCTTATCATCTAATAAAAATTACGTTTTGTATCTTAAAAGGAAATTTGTTTCAAAGATAATGGGAGGAACAGACTGTTTTGACTTCTGCCACATGTGGCTTCCTTCGTTTTTTTTTTCTTTAGGACAGCAAAGATGATGAGAGGGTTCCTGCTTTGAATTTATTAATCTGCTTGGTTAGTAGGTAAGTAATCCTTGGCTTTTTGCTTTGTAATAGTATTAATAATGATGGTAGAGAGTATTGTTTCCATTTTACACTAGAGGAAATTGAGGAGTGAGGAAACAATATTATATGTATCATAGTTCCCTTAGTTTTTCTCTGTAAGTAATGCTGCAGTGAAGACCGTTCTACGTAGAGCTCCATTATTTCCTAAGAGTAAATTCCTAGAAATAAGTCACAGGGCACGTAGAGTCATAGACTGCTTAAAGATGGTGATGCATTCTGAGAAATGCATTCTTAGGTGCTACCATCATTATACGAACGTACAGTGCAGTTTTACAAACATGTGGAATAGCCTGCTGCATGCCTACGTTATATGGTGTGCTACCATCATGTATGAGGTGCATCGTTCAGTGAAACATCTTTATTTCTGCACGTGACTGTACTTTTGAAACAGATATTTGCTGCCAGTTTGCCTTCTAGAAGGCCTGTCCCGTTTTGTGTTCCCACTTGTGTCTGAGAGTGCCCATCGCCTCGTCAACACTGGGCATCTTCAGTTGATATAGTACTTCCATTCTAATATTAAAAAAATACAATCAAATTATTTTTATTTGGATTTGTTTGTTTACCAGTGAAAGTAGAACATGTTTCATTTTATTGCAATTGTATTTTTTTAACTGCCTGTGTCCCTTGTTCATTTTCAGTTGGGGCCTATTTTTATTCAGTGTGTGTTTGATTTCATTTCTTACACTGAAGTTTCACCTAGAATTTAATTGAAAATTTTTTTGTATTCTAAATTCGTGTGTCTGTGTATATACTTACACATACTCACCACATTTATTTTAGGTCTCTTCCTGGACTTAATATTTTTGTCCTATTGTTCAGTGTTATTTCAATGCTGATACAGTTTTAAAGATTTGTAATATATTTAAATATTGGGAAGGTAAGTCTGTGTCCATTTTTCCCTCCCCCACATTTTCAGTTTACACACATATTCAACATCTAGTTTTTTGATTTACAGTAATTATGCTGCTGATGATAATTAACTCTTAATGGGCACTTTGTGCCAAGCATTTTTAAGATTCAGTAACTGATGTTTCAGTAAACTAGTACCTAATGGAACTAGAGACCTAAACTTATCATCTGCCTGTTAATCCACTGATATTTTATAATATTATGCAGTTCTGAGAAAAGAAATATCCAACTGTATTGGTCATGATTATTTTTTTCCTCAAAAAGTTAGGTAAAACTGGAAAGAAGTTTAAGACTATAGGCTTCACTTAGGAAAATTTATAGATTATTGCAAGTTTGGGAAAAAAATATAGGCCATTACTCTTTGCAGCTTCAATATAAGCATCAGATATTATTATAAGTCTCTTGTGTTTTTTGTTGTTTTGTTTTGGTAGTTTTAAGGCAATAACAATTCATAACAATACCTACTCAGATGAGTGGAATCCCATTCAAACAGGATCCAATAACTACATCTTAGCCACCTTAATTATCTTACCAGTGGTAATTATTTTTTTACGCTTTTTATTGAGATTTTCAAACATACACAAATGTAGAATAAAACCCCCAGACCAATTTATCCCCCAACTTCAACAATTATTAACTCTTCACCAGACTGTTTAATTTATCCCATCATTTTTGTTATTTTAAACAAACCTCAGACATGTCACTTCTCCTTTCAGTACGTATCTGGTAAGGATTTTTTTAAAACATGAGTATAATATTAATAGCACACCTGATAAATTTAATAACTCCATAGTATCATCTGATGTCCAGTCCATGTGTTCTATTCCCTAATTGTCCCAAAAATGTCTTTTTAATTTTGAATTGTTTAAATCGGGATTCAAGTAAGGTGTATTCATTGCATTTGTTTGATGTGTCTTTTAAGTCTCCCCATCACCTCCTGGGTTTTTTTTGTTTTGTTTTGTTGCTTTTCTTTGCTTATTTGAAGAAACTGGGTCCTTTTAACTTGTAAAATCTCCCATGTTTTGGTTTTGGCAACTATATCCTCATGGTGATATTTAATGTGTTCATGTGTCACTCTATTTTCTGTAAACTGGTAGGTAGGTATAGATGCTTAATTATAGTGCTGTTTGGTTGGTTGGTTTGACAAGACTCCATGAGTTCTATTGTGTTGCTTCGGGAGGCACATAATGTCTAGTTTTCCCACATATAGTGGTGATCAGGTCGATCACTGCACTCAGGTAAAGTCCATACCTTTTACCTGTTGGTTTTGTCAGCCATTCATAATTGTTGCATAGATCCATTATTTTATTAGGATTCAAAAATGCTGGTTTTTCTATCATTCTCTATCTGTAGCTAAAATTTTTGTAAAACATAACTTCCCTTGTTTTATTTGGTTACCTTGAAATATAATTTACCCAAAAACAAAACAGGATACATGCTAGATCCTTTTCCCATTATTTACTAATTTTTGGAATAATGAATTCTGGCCTAGGAGTCCCCAAAGATGACCAATAAGGTTGTTTCTGTTTTTGGATTATCATTTTGAATTTAGGTGTTTTAACACGTGATATATTTCAGATATATTGCAGTCATTCTTTTTGAAGCTCAGATTGTTCGATCGTTGGCCAGTAGGAGCCCCTTAGGTTGACTCCTGTGCTTTTTGTTATATAATCCTAGTGGCCCTTTGTAGTATTCTTTCTTTGTGGTAGTGTGATTCCTGTGTATCTTGGACTTTCCGGATCTGGAATCAGTCTTTCCTCCTGGGAGTGCTGGTTCTTCTTTTAAAGTAGAAAACAGTATTTAGAGTCCACAAATCTGGACATTAGGGAAGCTAATTGTATTAGGTTGGTCATTGCATTTAGGCCTTATCAGTGACCAGAGCTAGGAACTATGTATTTTTAGAAAGAGAAAAATAAAATCCTGAGTTAAAATTGGTATTTCTGTCCTAATTTAAGATTACATGATTTTTCTTTAATATTTCTTTTCATCTATGCTGAAAGTTCTGGTTTCTAATAACATTAACATAATGATTGGCTTTATCCTGTAGTATGCACATAATAGTTTCAGAATAACAATACTAAGTTTCCCTAACAGTAAAAATACTGAAATCATTTTAAGAATTCTTTGCAGTTCTTTTTGTCCCTGGAAAACCCACTAGGGACATAGATCAGAACACCGTGTTTAAGGTCACCTGAAATTATTCCCGTGTGGCTTTGCCACCAACTGGATATGAGATTCATTTGGTAGAGTTTGGTTCATGATTTTATTTTTTGTTTTATAATTATGTAACATATTTACATTGTTCCAAAGTTAAAATTATAATTTGAGATGCATTTTGGAGTATTTTAGAATCCACCTGTATCCTCTCTAGCCTCTTTTCTCCCTTCCGTAGTTATCCATTTTATTATTTTTTGGTTTATCCTTCCATTGTTTCTTTTTAAAAGTATAAGCAAATATATCTGCATTCCTACACATGCTTATAAAAGGTAGCATACTAAACATATTTTTTTCACTTAATAAATCCTGGAATCCACACTATAGCAGTGTAGTCTCCTTATTCCTTTTTTGTAAAAGCTTCAGTCTTCCACTGTGTAAATGTACTGTAGTTTATTCAACCAGTCTCCTTATTGATGAATGTTTGGGTTGTTTGTGGTCTTTTCCTATTATTATAACTAGTGCTGCAATTAATATTTTTAAGCATACATTCTATTATTTCTTTACTAGATATTTTGACCAACGTGATTTAGCTGATGAGCCATCTTGACGTAGCTGATCTCTCTCAGGGATAGAAGATACTTGTGATGAAGGCAGCCGAAGTCTGAGGAAGTACAATGCCAATTCAAGTACAAATTGCATCACATCTTCAACACTATATGAGGGGTCTTCACCTTAAACTGTGCAACGCAGAAGATAGCTTGTATGGATTTGAATATCTGAAGTATCTTAGGAAAACCCCACCTAGTTTCTTTTGACAAGTTTTAAAGTTTTTCTATAACTACATGCAATGCTGTATGATGAAATTTTACAAATGTCCTTGGTGCTGTTTCATTGTTTTATATGAATACACATAAAGTTTTATTGGAAATGTTCTGGTTACTAACATTTTGTTTGACTCGAACAAAAGACAATGGAGAAAGGTTCTTAGTATTGGAATTAAAATAATCTAGATTAAATGGCAAATCTGTTCATAGCAATAAAATCAAGCAAACGTTTTAAAACCCTTTCAGCTCAATACTTTTATTTAAATGTTTTATTGCACAAAACTTTTCTTAACAAATCTTTCTTTAATAATACCCTAATAGATTGACTGCTTTAATTTTTCTGTCAAATCTTCTGTTCATTTCACTCATAATTTATATATCAGGTACAGATGTTTCCTACTTTAAGTACAGAAGATCCAAGTAGCAATGCTTCTTCAAATAGGGGTTTATTTTTCTCACAAGACGAGATGTGAAGAGGAGCTGGCTGCTGGCATTGGTTCAGTGACTCTGAGATACCAAGGTCTCTGATCTTTTGGCCTTTCCCTCATGGTAACAAGATATGGCCACTGCAGATCAAAGAAATGTGTCTGTATTCTGACAGGAAAAGGGCCGAAGGAAGCAGAGCCTTCCACATCTGATTCTTTTCTCATAAAAGCAAAACCGTCTCCACAAATCCTAAAATCTATGTTCATCTGTTTGCTACAACATATAAGATAAACACCCCTGCTCCAAGCAAGGTTGGGAAATGAAATTGTAAGCCTTTCCAGGCTTTCCAATAGAGGTTGAAAAGGAAAAGGGGATTGGGAATAACTGTGGATTAAGCAACCAATAGTTTTGCCACTAGTTATAAATGGAGCAGATACAGTTTCACATTTGAATCTTTTCATAAAAAGCTGATTTTTAAATGTCAGCTTAATAGTCCAAGTTGTTATCATAATTTACACATTCTCTCATTCTTGGATACCTAATCTGTTCTCTCTTAATCCGATACAAAAAACACTACCATAAAAGTTTCCAAGAGTGCACCTGAAACTAATAAAAAAAAAAGTTTCCAAGAGTACGGTTGCAACTCCTAACAGTCTTATCCGTTAGTACTGCATTTGAAAACTTCACTGAAGTTGTAAAAATTAGAAATTTTTGTTTCTCATCTGATAATTCTGGTATAAGTTCAGGGCTGGTGCAGCAACTCCACAATATCTTAAATGTCCTGGGCTGCATCTGGATTTCTCTTTTGTCCATTTTATTGTGTAGCTTTCATCTTTTTAATCATGATATGGCTGCTTTGTCTCATGCCTCACGTCTACTTTCCAAGAAAAAAAAGCACCACCCTTGTCTATATCAGGGGAGCAAAGCATTAAAAGAAATCCACAACTTACATATCATTTGTCCAAGTTATGACATTTTCTAATTGTAAAGAAAGCTGGAAATAATTTTTAGCTGAGCACATTGCTATTCCTATCAAAAATAGGGTTCTGGTAGAAAAGTGGGGAAGAGTGGATACTGGGTAGACAGCCAGCAGTGTCTACTACAAGAGAGTTTAGATTTCCAACCTATACCACATGACTAGCTGTATTAGAGCCTCACATTTTTTTGTTGATTTGATGCAGGCGTGGGAGGGCAGGGCTGGGGGCTGATTCACTAAAGGGTCAATTATTGTAATTTACATTTCTTACATAACTAGTATAGTTATGCACACTACTCACACAGAAAAAAATTCTGAGGACTGGATAGCATAAAAAAGAAGGTAAGTTTGCATGCACAGAAGACTAGTATAAGAAATTATTTTAATACAGTTATACCTCTATTTTCTAGCAAGCTGGAGGGTCTCTAATAGGTAACTGAGAACCCATTTTTATAATGATTCAAGATGGCATAAGGATATTTTTCAGAAACGTAGATACAAAAGACATTTTAACCACTAACATAAGAAAAATTAAGCGTGCAAGTAACCATTATAGCCGTAGTTTATCAAGGCGTTCACAATTAAGTGTCTTCTGATTTTAATGGAAAATTGAACAGAAAAATTTCCCCAACTCTTAACCCAGGTAGAGAGCCTTAAGTTTGTTGAGAAATCATGTATTTTAAATAGAGAATTTAGAAGTAGTTATTTCGAAAATACTAGCTACCAAGTGGTAATTTAATTGGGTCTGAGGAACAGTGACAAACTAAATTAGATTGCATCTGTTTTTTTTCACATAAAAGATACATTATTTCTTTCGGTCAGGATTATAGTTATTAGCTTATAACAGTACTTTATAAAAATGTATTCATTTCTACTAATTTTTTAAAATAAGATTATTTCATCTGTGTCTCTTAGAATAGACCAATTAGAAGCTAAATTATATTAAAATTGATTCCGATTATCAGTTCCACCACCTGGGGACAGACAGAAAAATGTTTTAGAAATTATAGAAAGGTTTATTTGACCTATGTCCATACCACAATTATATTTTGCTACACGTTACCAAGTCCCAACAAATTTCTAAAAAAAGGTTTCCCAAATTGCCCTAGAGTGTTGGTTTATTTGAGCTGTTAGCGTTTCTTGAAGAATGCTACTGTGATAAAATACTAAGTTAAATAAAATTGTTTAAATTTTTTCAGAATCTGTAACATCATTAATATGCATTAAAAATCTACAAAAAAAGGATAGATTTCCAAAGTGTATTTGATCGTAGTTGTCAGTTTTCAAAGAACACTTTGAAAACTTGCAGGTTCTTTCTAGTTTCTTTCTTAACTTCTAGGACCCCCCAAATTTGTGCCAATCCTAATTTATGTAGTCTGATGCCTGAGTTTAACTCCCATCTTATAGCTTTATTTTAGTGGGACTGGGAAAGAATTCACCAAATAATCCTGGCTATAGGATTCTGTTTTCCCTTAGTCACCATATGTCACTTTTGCTATGGACTGAATATTTGTGTTCCCCCGAAATGTAAATGTTCAAATCTTAACCCCCAATCCTCCTTATACTATCATAGGAAGTAATTATTAGGCCATGAGGGCAAAGCCCTCGAGTGGGGTTATAAAAGAGACCCCAGAGAGTTAGCCAGTCCCCTTAACACCAAGTGAGGATACAGTTAAAAGACATCCCTCTGGGAACTATTATAGGAACCAGACCTTCACTAGACGCTGAATCTACTCTATTCTAGAGCAGGGAAGAGTAAATAAGGGAATAAAGATACAGAAGGTTAGAAACTTCACCAGCACCTTCACACAGAGAGAGAAAAGTTGAGAGTATAACAGGAGTTAAGTATAAAATTTCCTTCCTAAAATACTAATATTCTTTGGCCCTGGAGTCACTGAATTCACATGTAAATTAATCTATATTTCATTTTTATTGCATTAATGGGAGATCTCAAGGACTGAATTCTATCAAAGTGAAATTAAGTTTTTTAAGCAATTTAGGCAGTTAGATATGACATCTTACACAATGTATATAATGAAATCTTTACATAGGCATAAAAATTCTTAATAGAAATAAATTATAAGCAATAAAATAAAAAGTAATTTAGTATGCCGTTTGCTTTTTTTAATAACTAAAATTCATATAATCAAAATTTGTTCATTTTTACATAAATGATTCTGACTGGTACATACTTTTCCTTATGCTAATTTATCAAACCCTGAGTTTTGCTTCTCCATCTGTGGTTAAATACCCATCACTCTCAGCAAATAAAAAATGTTTAAAACAAGGGTCCTACACCTTGGTGTCTATTTGAAATCAGGTTTTTTTCATTCTGAATAGTTTCAATAAAGTGTATGTTATGGTAGAATGCCTCCATCGGTTTTAACTTATTCTGTGTTCAATTGATAAAATACAACCTTATTCCTGCTTAACTGCATCTTTCATTATATAAGTTAGCAAATAGCTTATATCAACACAAATGTCCAACCATGTAATTAAATCATTGCTACATGAAGTACTTTATACATGAATAATTTAATTCTTTACACTGTTGAAGCCTTGCATTTCAGTATGTTTTACAGCTTCTGTATCATCACCTGAAATTTACCTTAAAAAAAAAAAAGAGACATGAAAAATCATTTTGATTTATAAATACAAAGAAAACAAGCCTAAACAACAGTTTTCTGCTCTATTTAGGAAGCAGTGTCACACCAAGAAACTTGCTATGTCAAACAACTTTTCGTAATATTTAATAAAGTCAATTCCATTTTTAGGAGACAATTATCTCATTGATGAATAGGTGCCTTCGTTTCTCTTTGTTATTCCTACCTTTGGGTATTTCACTGCAAATTATTGTGAATAGAAAGGAAATATTGTGAATAGAAAGGAAATACAGTGAAGCTCAAGTCAATTTTATTCTTGGTTGATAGCTCTAGTGAAAAGATCTTTCTAACGCAGTGGTAAAAGATCAGTTGGCTTTATCTAGCTTTATATAATATATTGCAGAAAACCAGAAAGTTTTTTTCAATGCTATAGGGAAATTTGCTATCTTAAAAGAATGCTACAGAAAATTTTCCTTTAAATGTTAATTATCCCTTCTCTTATAAATTTGGATTTCTTTAGCTCATTTTCTTAAATCATTGTCCATTATGAATTCAAAAATCCCCAAATATGAATATAAGTATGCTACATATTACTACATTGTTAAAATTGGTCAAAGTAAAATGAAATGATTTTAGCATTTTATTAATAAATTTCCCCAAAAACACCAGACCCGAAAAATAATAACTAAAAATGTGAATTTAACTTACAGGCAGGCATTGAAGACACTTCAGCTGTTACAATACTTTTTATCCCCAAGTTTGATAAGCCACCTCTGATTAAGCCACACGTAAATGCTAAATACTAAAAGAAACAAAAAAATGTAAAAAATATTAAAGATTTACTAAGGTAGTAAAGCTATGGATAAATATAATATTTAGTTCGTCCTTACTATAACATTTAGTTCAACCTTAACTTACTGCCGTTTAAAAAAAGGGTTGTAGTACTTTTCTAATTACTGAAAATTCTGATTGTTAGATTTTCCAGCTCCTTGGCAACTAAAACATGGACACATGACTTAATCTCTGCCAATTGTGTGCTCCAGTCCAGGACTCTGAATCTAGGGTGACAAAATCAAGCTGGAAACAGGTTATAATTAGTTTTAGAGGCAGCAAAGGTGGCTTGTGTCTAATGTCAGTGCTGCCTGAAGAATTCTAACCAGACCCTCCCTGTGGAGTGACTGGGCTGCTTTCTTGCTGCTTTAACCTCCCAGAATTCTTGCCTGTTTTCTGAGTCTTTGCATCGATTCTGAAAACTATATTCCATTCAGAGTTGGTTTCTGCTTTCTACAACCAAGAATCTTGATTTATTCAAGACGTATAGCCCACCACAACAAAAGACTATTCAGTTCAAAATATCAATAGTGCGCACACTGAGAAACCCTTTCATATATAAACAAGGAAAGGCAAAGGGACTGAACTACAGCAGAACAAACCAGGACAAGAATGGGAACTAAAAAAACAATAATCGGGCCGGCCCAGTGGCTCAGGCGGTTGGAGCTACGTGCTACTAACTCCAAAGGCTGCCGATTCGATTCCCACATGGGCCAGTGGGCTCTCAACCACAAGGTTGCCAGTTCAACTCCTCAAGTCCCGCAAGGGATGGTGGGGAGGGCTCCACCCCCTGCAACTAAGATAGAACACGGCACCTTGAGCTGAGCTGCCGCTGAGCTCCCAGATGGTTCAGTTGGTTGGAGCGCATCCTCTCAACCACAAGGTTGCCAGTTCGACTCCTGCAAGGGATGGTGGGCTGTGCCCCCTGCAACTAGAAAACGGCAACTGGACCTGGAGCTGAGCTGCGCCCTCCATAACTAAGATTGAAAGGACAACGACTTTAAGCTGAATGGCACCCTCCACAACTAAGACTGAAAGGAGAACAACTTGACTTGGAAAAAAGGCTTGGAAGTGCACACTGTTCCCCAATAAAATCTTTAAAAAAAAATAAAAAATGAAAATAAAAAAACAATAATCGAAGGAACTTTTGATTATCTATATTTTTTGTATTGTATGATAGTCAACAATACTACATATCTATGAATAAAACTATTATTTTATGATTAACATACATAAATGGGTACTGATAAGCAATTTGATCTGGAGACATGAAATTCTGAGCTGGAAGAGACCTTAGAGATTCTTTATAATATGGGTATTATTGTAATCAGTTTTATTAATGAAGAAACTAAGGTCTGGAGGGGTTAGGTAACTTACCCAATGTCATAAACCTGTAAGTTGTGGAGCTTAGCTTAAAATAGATTCAGTTAGTCCCAAGTCCATGTTCTTTCCATTATATCTACACTGCTTTTGTGTAAGGTAATTTAGGTATGAACACATTTTTACGGATAAACAGCAACTTCTGCCCCAAATATTTTAATCACTTCAAAGGAACTCTTACTTTAAAACTTGTCATCTTTCTTTAGTACATCTGTCTACTTATTGATTCCTACATAAGACTGAAAAACAAAAACTACACAAAACCCAGAAACACAGATATATTTAACACAAAACATGTATCCTTAGAAACAAATATTAACTATGTTTAAAACAATTTTTTTAATCTACTAAAGGAGATGGTAAATATAAACTCTGAGGTCAATAATTCTGAACAGGCAATACAAATTTTATAAGTTTGAGTATCTTTTCTGACATATCTATGCTATATCCAAAAATCTACCATTAATCTATTTTTCATTGTCATTTAGTTAGTATTTCTTTAATTGGTCATCATAAGCCTACTTAGCTACAGTTTAATGTTATTTTAACACGATGAACATCTGTCTCCTCTTTCGCAGAAAACTGTTTAAACAAAAAAGAACACTTGTAAAACCTATTTGAAATTCAAAATTCTGTTGTGATTGGCATTGTGCTTTTCCCTATGTTTCTACTCTTTTCATAATAAAAACCCTCAATCTTCTATTCCATTAAATACCTTAGATGCATGTTCTAAATACTGTTTTCCTGCAGACATCTGAGTAAGCAGACGAAATTTGTTGTCTTGAAGTACATAGATGCCCTGTTCCAAAAACAGAAAACCCAAAGTCAATGTAGTCTCTCAGTCCTTAAAAGTTTTCTCTTCAAAACTATTTAAGAGTGTTTTAAGTTATTAAAACTCTCCTTTCCATGTCAAATTTTCTTTAAGTGAAGAAGTTTTGCAATGTTCAAGCTGAACAACTATTCAACATTTTGTGACACTAATATTTATTGAATGCTTTTAGATACTGAAGATATAAAGATGCCTAAGACACGCTTTTAGATACTGAAGATATAAAGATGCCTAAGTCATGATCCTTAACTCACAGTCTAGAGCAGAGGAATCAGAAATACTTGTCCAGGTGAAGTTAGCAGTTATATATTATTATCATATATCTGTATACATTAGATCTAGAAAACCAATAATCAGAGTCATGTCTTCCTATTAGCATTTCAAGTACTTCCAAAGTAAGGTTGGTATTGTTCCATGAAAAAATGAATTCTATGGGTAGCTACTAGATACACTCTTTTCATTTTTTTATACTTAATCAAACGGCCAAATCCACTTTAAATATTTCCTTGGGTTTTATAAAATAAATCTATTTCAATGTATAATTTTCCATGCAATCTATTAATTTCTATATTAAGAAAATATTTTAAGAATAGAAAATATGACAGCAACTAAATAATGCAAGTTATTTAAGAGTTAAATATGCTGTATAAATTAGACTTCAGAAATTACTCTAAAGACATAAATGTGGTATATCTGTGGTTCTGCATATCATCACCACTAAGGAATAATAACCAAGGAACCAAATCCTAAAACCTTTATCATTCTGACATTTGCTACTTTTTAAAACTTAACTTATTTAATTGGAGGAAAGAAACAGCTACGGTATCATTACTAATAATTGTCCCTTTGTCTTTATTCTTTATGTCCTATTAGAGAAATAAAGTAGTGACTTATTAATAACATATAAGAGAAACATTCCAAAGTTGACTAGAAATTATTTTAAGTTTTAAATAATAAGCACTAAAATAGTACATTTATATTAAGTTAAAAGACTTAAAAGATAGGCCTTAATTTATCTAAATACCTGATGATTTGTCCTTAGATTGTCGATTTGTTTCTTGAACACTGTAGTCCAGAAATCTTTACAAATGAACTTCATGATATCTAACTCATCCTTGAACCTTGCAGTATCTTTTGTAAACCTAAAAAGATCAACTAGAAGTAATGCAGTATTTTCCCTCCAAAAAAAGTAGGAGGGGCAAATTATTAACTAATTTCCAAATGCCAGAACAGTACTGAATATTGAGAGTCATAAAGTGATCAGCATCAAGCAAAGTAAAGCCCGTCTCAATAGATTCACATTCTGTTATACAATTACGGAGCTAAATTTGGTCTAACAGTAAGCTGCAATTTTAGGTACAATTTATTCTAGCACACCAAAAAAAAGCTAAAGGATGATCATGATATTGTTATATAAAACACAAAGTTCAAATATTCAGATAGTGAGAAAGTAATACTAAAAGAATTGTTCTATAAATTGGAAGATTATTGCATGCATAAACATAAGCGACTCTAAGTCATTTCCATTCCTATGCATTAAAACAAAATTACATTTCGGTTAAAGAACCTATGGACCTTAAGTAGGAAATGCAGTAAGATTTAGATAATTGTTTCAGTACACCGAAGATTTCAGGAAGCAAAAGTCTAAAACATAAAATATATTTTTTCTGTAAATATTAAAACATAAAAGTTTGAAAATAATATCAAACCTAAAAAGAAATTACATGAACAGAGACTAGAATTTGGGAATTAAAATTAAAGCAACACGAGTTTTATGCAATCTTTTGAAATGGATCATCGTTGTTCATAACCTACCTGGAAGAAAATTTTCAAATCCATACTGCTCACCTTTCTATCAGTCCTTGTCCCACTCGAAACCCCATGTTTTCCAGCTTAGTAATACAGCGTCCATTTTCCTGTTTTAAAAAATAACAGCACTGAATACTTTTAGGATGCCAGAATACTGGTATTCAAAATTGTTTTAGAACGTTCGCTAAAAATATTAATGTAAATATTTATACTTTTTTCACTGAAACATTGTAAGAAAAAGTGAATTATAAGTCATATTTCAATTTTCTTAGTACTAATCATTTTCATTCAGGTAATACACGCCAGTCTCTTCCTAATTACTCTCTACCCACTTTTTTCTACATTTCCAACGATTCCTCTTCTCTCAGTTATAAAACTTTACACTACCTTTGCCTTTTTTCTGTCAGTCATTCCCTTTGTGCTATCACTAAGTTCTATTGTTCCTTGCTTCAAACCATCTCTTAGAGTCATCCAGATGGCTTTCTAGTTCTCAGTGCGTCTAAGTTGATGACCCTACCATCATATGCCGGGAATCATGCAATTGCTTTGCTCTTCCTTTGACAATTTCATCCAGTCTTTTTTTTTTTTTTTTTTAATTGGGGAGTATTGGGGAACAGTGTGTTTTTCCAGGACCCATCAGCTCCAAGTCAAGTTGTGGTTTTTTTTGTCAATCTAGTTGTGGAGGGCGCAGCTCACTGGCCCATGTGGGAATCGCACCGGCAACCTGGGTGTTATGAGCACTGCGGCACTGTGCTCTAACCAACTAAGCCAACCAGTCCGCCCTCATACAGTCCTAAGGCTTTAAATACCAGCCCTATGCTGAAGACTCCCAAAATCCTCTGGATGACCTAGAAATCCTGTGCAATTCAGACCCCTGCACCTCTTGAACCTCAACCTGCTACTCTCCTTCACTCACTCTGCTCCAGCTACTCTGCTCTCCTCGCTGTCCTTAAACATGCCAGACATGCTCTTATCTTACGGCTCTCGCACAGGCAGCAACTCCTCCAGATATTCACAAGACCAACTCCCTCACTCTAAGTCTTCGCTCACATGTCACCATCTCAAATGAGTCCAATTTTAACCATCTTCTTTAAAATTGCAACATCGTTCCCCTTCAGCAACTCTCTATCATAGTGATTTTCAAAGTGGGTCCCAAGACCAGCAACACTGGCATCGCACGGAAACTTGTAAAAATAGTGAATTCTGTAATTCCATTCCCATTTACTGAATCAGAAATTGTGGGTATGGGATCAGTAATGTGTTTTAAGAAGCCCCCTAAAAGTGATTCTGATGCCCTTCCCACTTCCCTGCTGAAGTTGTCTCCAAAGAATTTCTTTCACCATTTAACATACTATACACATTTTACTAATTTTAGAGTGCTATGTCCCTCCATCCCCCAGCCACTGCTAGAATACAGCTCCAGGAGGGAGGGGTTTTTATACATTCTGAAGCCTGTTTGTCTCCCACTAAGAAGTACACCATAGGCCTCATTATTTGCTGACCTTTCTTCTAAGGAACTATGTACTCTACTTACGGGGCTGTCACTACTAAATCTGTATTTCTAGGGCAGACTTTATTCGACATAGCCATGTTGCTAGAAGTCCCACAGGCCCCTCAAAGTAGGCATATTCAAAATGACATTCATTATCTTAATGTCCTCAGCCTGCTCTGCCGCTAGAATTCCCTAACTTTATTAATGGCACCACTATCCACCTAGTTATTCCAACCAGAAAACTCATTTTCTTCACCTCTTTGCTCCCAACCTCTCCACACACACTGCAGTCCAGCCCTGTGGAGCCTAACATCTCCATGCTTTCCAAAATACATCTTCTCTCTCCATCCTTATCGCTTAAGTTAGCTCTTACCATTTCTCTCCTGGTTTTCAGTCAGAGCCTTCCAACTGATCTCGTCTCAAGTTTTTCTTCCCTTGATTTGTTTTCTGTATTTCTGATATAGACTTTCTAAAAAAACAAATCATGTTATTTCTCTACTGGAACTTTCAGCGTCCCTTCCCCTTTCTTCAAAATAAAACCCAAACTCATCAGCATGGTATTATGTGCCTTTCCTTAAATAATACCTAGTTAACCAAAGTCTCTAATAGCCACATACACACAAATGCCCTTCCTTCTACCAAGCTGAAACTTCTGCAGCACCTCCAGAGTGCCATGCTTTCTTCTGCCTCCCTGCCTTTGCACATGCTGTCCCCTAAACTACACATCCTTTCAAAGCAGCTCAAGTATCACATCCTCCCAGAAACCTCTGCTGGTGCTCCTTTGGGCCCTGCGCCATCATAACACTCTGCACATACGTCTGTTATTGTATATATGACTATCCTTGATTTTTCTGTTCTTCTCCACACTCATTCCCAAATATGATCAGGTGGCATGAGTACCTGTCAGTCACGATGCTCTTTGTAAAACAATCTGCTCTTTGTAGAATCACCCAGGAACATTGTGATTAGTAGGAAATGTGCTTATATTTACAGACATTCTCAAATCCTAACTACAATCATATGAGCTTTTCAATTAATCCCGAGTAAATACCTTCTGATGTTACTACTTATTCATTCACTTCGGCATCTGTGAGTGCTCACTAGCAGGTATCATTTTTTAAGAAAAATTAAACTTGAAAATATTTTATCCATTAACTTTTCTAAAAAAATCTATTCTCCATAAATTGGCAAATACCCAATTGTTCAGTTTTTAGAAATTTAATTCCTCTTCAAGCATAGTTTGAAAATCATTTATTTGGAGGATGAGAACACCGGTTTTTCCTTTATTTCATTTCAAAACTTACGACTTTATGTCAAAAAGATATATAAAAGCCATTTCTAGACGACAGGATTATGTCTTTCACATTTTTTATTATGAAAAATTTGAAATACACTCAAAGTAGATACACTAACACAATGAACCCTCTGGATTGTAATCATCAAGACTGCCACATAACTTTTTAAAAATCACTTTTGTTTTTATGCACTTTACATTTTTCCCCCCACAATAAACAAACTGCAATAGGAAAAGAAAGTTATTTTTAGTTTAAATGATTCAAAACTTACGGATTTCCTTTTGCTTATATGACTAGCACACCTGTTAAAGTTATCAGTCATGATTACAACAGCTCTGTTTTGTTTAATTTTGGGTTAATCCATTCAGAAAAAGGATTTTAAAAAAAAGGATGATATTCCTGGGCAAGAGTTGGAAAAGGGGAAGAAAGTCAAGAAAATTGGGGTGGCCGCATGGCTCAGTTGGTTAGAGCACAAGCTCTTGGCAATGGGGATGACAGTTCGATTCCCACATGGGCCAGAGAGGTGCGCCCTCCATAGTTAGGTTGAAGGACAACTTGGAGCTGATGAGTCCTGGAGAAACACACTGTTCTCCAATATTCCCCAATAATTTTTTTAAAAAAAGAAAGTAAAAGAAATGAGGAGAACTGATTGCACACATTGGGGGTTGGAGGAAAAGGGATTTTATGATAAAGAGTAAAAGGGGTGTGTTGCAAACTACTCTTTGGGGAAAAGGAAGGCTAGCTCTGCACAAACAGCAAATGTCTGCTACTCAGCACAGATGCTACACGTTAATAATTACTGGTTTTGATGATGATTAAAGTTAAAATTTTGTAACTTGAAAAAAAAAACAAACCTCAATTACAGATGGGTTTGAATATGACTAGAATTTGCTTCATTTCCAGTACTCTTCCTAACGTTTTCCTAATGATATCTCCAAATGCATCATGCCTACATGCCATAGACTGAACGTTTGTGTCCCCCCAAAATTCATACACTGAAATCCTAATCCCCAATGTGATGGTATTAGGAGGTGGGGCCCTTGGGAGGTGATTTTATCATGAGGATGGAGCCCTCAAGAATAAGATTAGTACCCTTCAAAAAGAGACCCCAGAGAGCTAGCTAGCCCCCTTCTAACATGTGAGGACACAGCCAAAAGACATCCATCTATGAACCAAGAGCAGGCCTTCACCAGACACCTTGATCATGGACTTCCCAGTCTTCAGAACTGTAAGAAATAAATGTCTGTAGTTTATAAGCCATTGGGTCTATGGTATTTTGTTACAGCAGCCAGAGTGGACTAAGACAATATCCTTGTAGATTACAAACTGGCAGTACCTTTTCCTGGATGTCCTACAAATATCTCAAAATTTCAGCCTATCCAAAAATAATTCATTATCCTCATCTGTTTCTTCTCCTTTATTCCTTCCACCCAACCAAGCTACTCAAGCTAAAAACCTGGAGATAATTCTCAACTCTCACTTCTATTCCTAACCGCGTCCTAGAGAATCTATCGCCTACCTCTCAAACCTGTTTCCTCCTCTTTTTCTCTCTATCCCTGCTTAATTCAGAATTTCATCACTCCTTGCCTCCAGTTCAACACAACAGATCTTCCCACTACAAGAATCTTCCCTCTCCAACCCAGCCTCTCTTTCTAAAATGCAAATGAGCCATGGCATTCCCCTTCTTAAAAATCCTTAAAACCTTCCACTGAGAAGGTCCAAATCATACAAGGCTCATTCTGGCTACAGCTCTCTAAACTTCTCACTCTTCACCCATTGAATCTAGTCGCAGTGAAATGCTTAAGCATATTTAAATACATCACACTTTTTCATACCTCTATGTCTTTACTTTTGCCAAGGATGCTTTTCCTACCCCCACGTTCCACCCCTCTTTATCAACAGCATTATAGAAAGGATTTCTGACTTGAACATGACTTTAGAATATCTCACTTATAAAATTTGTTACAACTCCATGATTCTATACCGAATTACCACCCAATACCTTAATTATTCATTGAGCCCCTATTTCTCAAGGACTGCGAGGCAGGGGTTTTATTTTATTCATCTAGCAGAGTATCAGGCCCACAACACACGCTAAATAATGAGTGAATGAAGACTCCCACATATTTGAAGTAACCTCTAAGAGAATGGGGTCATTGTTTTTCCTTCCTTCCTTCCTTCCTTCCTTCCTTCCTTCCTTCCTTCCTGCCTATCTAATCTATCTATCTATCTATCTATCAATCATCTATCTACCTATCTATCATCTATCTATCCATCCACCCATCCATCCATCCATCCATCCATCCCCAGCACCTAGCACTAGCTCTGACATATATAACGGGCATTAAATAAAAAAAATTTACATTAATTGATTTGTTTCCTAAGTACAGTAATGCCTGAGAACTTTGCTTTGACCTCAAATGTCATTAGGCTTCTGTCTTCAAGTTTTGTGGAGTGGTATTGAGGGTTAGGGCTAAGGAGGGAGGGACAAGACTCTTAGGACGGGTCTGTGCAGAGGACGGCTCAGAAGCGCTGGAAGTGGCAGAGCTAAGTAGGGGGTCCAAAATAAAGATGTACAGTTAACCCTGCCTTTAATCATGGTAGAGACAACACTAAAAGTAAGAAAACTTGCGGCCTGCAGGATAAAAGTACGGGAATGGACAAAAAAATACCAAATGGCAGAAGATGCGAGTGAGAAGAGGATAAAAGACAGAGGACAGCCGACAGGTTCGAGGCCTTAGGATACCTGCAGGTAGAACAGCTTGTCTACACCACGGGAGGCGTGGGGTGGCGATGGGACAGGGATCGAAGCAAAGAACTGAGGGGAAACAGTGTCATCGCAAAAGGACCTCAAGGGTGTGTTGGCAGCACTCACCACCTCCCCTTGCTCCGCGGACTTGTACACGCCAGACACCATCTCGTTATGGAGAAGCAAAAACAACGCCTCGTCCGCCATTTCCTGCTTATTCTTCCAAGCTCTGGTTTTCGGCTCCCGTTTGGGCCAGGCTCGGGGGTTCCGGCCCGCGCGTGAGCGATTCGGGCTGCACCGCCGCCGCCTCAGTCCGCAGCCCGTCCCTCGTTGCTAGGAGACCGAAGAATTCCCTCCGCTTCCGGAAGGCTGGTACTGGACTGAGCCCAGGCCTGAGCCCAGTACCAGGGCGAGCCCACCCCACCCCAGGGCCACCAAGCCCTCGGGACGTACGAGATAGTGCAACACTTGCGGGAACCAAACCGAACCCACGAAGACGCTATGTGGCCACAGGGCTGCCGGCGAAACCAACAACTTCCGGTTCCCTCTACCCCGGCATTCCGCCAGCTCTATGATCGCAGAGTTCCTCCCGGGCGGGAGGGTGGGGCGGGGGACTGCTCGGCGCCTTTGAGGTACTGGGGGAGGAGGGGGAGCTGTCAAAAGAAGACAAAGAAGCTCCTGCTGCCATCTCTGAGTTAATTACTTATGAGTTAGTTAAACTTTAAAGAATGTCCATTCCCTTCATCAAAAGCTTCCACTTCCTGCCACATGTTCCTCAATATGAAAAACTGTAGAAAGAATGAATAAATCAAAAATCTTCAGGCTATAAATTTTAAATATGTATGAGAAATTATCCTGGATTCAGCCTACTTATGCAAAAAGATTTAAAGCCATTTTGGCCCCCTGGGAGTGGGGTGTAAGGGACAAGGCAGATGGAGTAAGGAAAGAACAGGATACTCTTGAACCAGAAAATGCAAATTAACCATTTAATTTGCATTTTGGAAAAAGTGCTATAGACTTCAGAAAAGCTATGTCATTTTGGGATGGAGTTCATATGAATTTATGACACATGGGAAATTTAACTTCTACAGAGGTGCAAATACATATCTTCAATCATATGCACCTCTTAAATTTGGCAAATCTGGCTTAAACCTGTTGCTTAGCATGTAATTGGTTCTTAGTAATTCACAAAACCAATTTTCTTCCCAATTAATTCATTGCTTCCCCAAAATTAACATATTGATTTTCCTCAAATTGTTAAGAACCTCTCAACTCTTTATATTCTTTCACAGGAATTTAAGATCATGTTTCATAATTAGAATTATGGTGGATGTTTTTTGTGGTTTTTTTGTTTGTTTTTTTACATATCTCTTCTAGTGTTTGGATCAGTCTATTTGATCATATAAATCAAGCATAAAAGTTCCACTTAAGCCTTTGAAAATACTAAATAGTGTAATTTTGTAACCATAATCTTAATTTTTTCAGAAGTCAGGTCCTTTATGTCCCAATTGCATTCTCCCTTCATCACCACCATCGAGGAACAGAAGTCCAAATTCACCATTGAGGTCAAAGAGTAAGCAACTGACCAACTTACTAAGATTGATTTCTCAAACTACAATAACGGGTTTCATAGAATATTCTGGAGAATAGAGGGGAAACTAATATTTATTGAGCACCTACTAAATGTTGAACACAGCATCCCACTGATTCTCCCCCATAAAGCACACTGTGTTAAATTGCCCAGGATCCTATGGAAGCCTACTTTTGGTTAGATCCTGTTTTTCTATTAACTCTAAAAGCATTCTGTCATGGAAACACTGTTATAATTGGTAGTTAGGATCTACTGTTACCACATTTGGTGCTTCATGTACTGCCTACCACATAGGATTGTAATATGGATCGAGATTAAGTATGCTCACAATCAGAATGAAATAATTATTTATCAATCCTCATCCCTCTTACCTAGCTTTACTTTTTCTGTTTTCAATAGCACTTCTATTTCTATTGTTGGAGTGGAAAAGTTTTCCTTCTACCCTTCTAGGTTTTTCGGCTGGTCTAATAATTAACATAAAATAGATTAACAAATTTAATTTAATTCTATGCATATGGGTACCCCATGAAAACATGAGACCTCAAAGGGAGTCAAGCAACTGAGGCTTATTTGCCATCCTCAGCTAAGGAATGAAATATTAGGGACCTGGTGCTATAAATGAAAGCAAGGCAATTCACAAGACAGCAGATGTTTGCCCTGCCATGCAGGTCTTTCAGATAAAAAGTTATCTCTGGTAATATCTCTTTCTGGACCAGGCCCCATAACTAAATTATTTTAGGCAAAGGGAAAGTAAAAGTTTTTGTTGAGTCTGCTGGGTCTTGATTGCCTTCAGCTCAAAATAATCCACGTGCCAAAGTGGCACATTTTGGGGAGGCATATTCTGCTCTTTCACTAACATGCTACACAACATACTGATTTTTGTCTCCACACTCTTTCTTCCCCCAACCTCCTTAAGGGTAGAGATCTTTATTGCACACTGAGGTATCTAAGTGCTTGAAATAGTGCCTGGCACATAGAAATAACAGGCACACCACAAATATTTGTTGAATGAATGAACGAGTACATGAGTGATCTTTGCTCCCTGAAGAGCTTATAAACTCCAGGGAAACTGTAACCACAGCTATCTTTATGCTCAGAGCCTAGGTTACTGCTTATACATAGGAGGAGTTTTTAAAAGTGGTTGGATAAATTAAAATGGTAGCTTGAGTTAAATACAATTGGTCTGCTAATGCTTGGTGCAAGTAGGACGCCTGGTAGACAGATGGAAAATAAGAATCCAAAGGTTATTCATAACATTGTTTCTGTGGGAAAATGCTTTCTGAGCTGTAATTTGCAAATATATTTCTGGAATAAAACTGGTTCCCATGTTGGCAGTTCAGGTAGAGCAGAACCGGAAGTTGGACAATACTCTTTCTCCCACACAACCAACAACAGCACTGATTCCCTAACCCTGTTTTAAACTAACCAGTTCTAGGCCAGGTATAGAGGCTAATGCCTACCTCATCTGTCTCACCGTCACTTTTTTTCTTCTAGTACAGTCTTGCACAGGGTCTGATCTGATGGTGATTCTAGGCTGGCAAGACCTAGGGGCAGTTACTGAATCCCCAGACTCAATTTCCTTAGCAGTGAAAACTGGCATTTTATTTAAGCTATTGAGAGGCATAGGGCATGCAAAGCGTTTCACACAGTGTTGCGGTTTTCTTTCTTTCTTTTTTTTAATCTTTTTAAAAGATTTTATTAAAGGTCTTTAGAGCAACTTCCAGACTCCAGATCCAGCTGCCAAGGAGATGCTGTTATGCTGTGGGTACTGGCTGGAGCATGGCAGGCGACTCTGGCTTCCCACCTTTCTGTTCCGAGATGGGTATCTCATCTTTGGGTTCCACAATGCTCACATGGTCAGGCAGGAGCTGCTTAGGGCCAATCTTACCACCACTTGGGTCCCAAGAAAGCATATCTTTACTTTGATGTCCAGCACACCCTGCCTGAGCAGCGGGCACGGCAGTGTCAACATATAGCTAACAGGGTCCCATCAACAATCTTCCTGGGGTTTCCCAGACACTATGACCTCGCAGCCTTTGGCCCTACCCTACTTTCCCTAATGAACCAGGGGACACCATAGCATGTCTGCCGCACAAGGTTTCCAAGGTTTCCTAGGAATTTGTAAAGCAGAGACTCTGCCTGGGCAATGACACACAAACCACAGTGTTATTTTCACACAGAAAATAACTGTTAGCTATAACGATTAATGACTGTTCCTGTTTCTTCATTCTTTACTTCCCTCTGCTCATTTTGCTTCAATCTAATCAAGGGAAGCCAGTACCTCCACACACTCCTTCTGGGCATGCGCACCAACAGAACGGCCGCATCCTATCCTAATCTCATTTCTGGACGGGGGAGGATAGACTTGCCTCGGTCTTACTCTGATGTGATTAGGTGGTTAAAACGACGTAAGGCACGTCATATCACAGTTAAAAAGGCTGCAAAACTCCACTTTAGGGGACAGAAGAGCAGGCCCGGGAGCCCCCGTCTCCCAGGACGCAAGGACTCTCACAAACCCGCCGCAGCTCTGCGCTAGAATCTGAGCCCAGCCACACGCAGCTAACTGGGGAGAGAGGTGACCGCCTTAGCGGACTTTTCATTGGCCCAGAGTCACAAAGGCCGGTAGTTTCTCCCCTTCCGGTTGCTGAGTGGTTGAGGCCGAAAAACAACGCCTACCGTCATTGGCTGAGCCCAGCTGTCAGTCTCCACGCGTCCGGCGGCGCGGCACAGGCAGGCGCGGCCTGCGGAGCAGTCTCGAATCCTGCTGCGGGGAGAAGATGGCGGTCGCAGTGAGAACTTTACAGGAGCAGCTAGAAAAGGCTAAAGAAAGCCTAAAGAACGTGGATGAGAACATCCGCAAGCTCACCGGGCGGGATCCGAATGACGTGAGGTAAAGACCGGAGGGGAAATGCCGGCTCCAAGAGGCAGCCATCAAGCCGGGGTGAATGGGAGACGGGGAGGGCGACCAGCTACCCGTACGAGAAGGCTGGAACATCGAGGCCTGTTCCCGGGGCCGCGATAGAACCCGGTGCTCGGTGAGGTGGGGTGGTCTGCAAGGCCCCCGCTAAAGGTTCCCGGGCTCAGGTGCGTGAGGAAGGAAAACGCGGCCTGCGTGCGGCGGGCTGGCTTCCCGGCCTGTGGGAAGGCCCGGCCTGCGGGTTCCCGCCCTCGGCGCTGCAGGCCCGGAACCGCAGCACAAAGCCCCCTCTCCCTCCGGCGGCCGCCGACCCGGAGACCCCACCGGGACGCGGCTCGCCCCCTCGTCCCAGGGTCTTGCCCACGTGCAGCTTCCTTGGAATTGGCGAAATTAGGACACGATCCAAGCTTGTGAATGGCTGGCGGCATCGAGATAAAGACAATTTGTGATGTTGATCTTGAAAGAGCAAGGAAGTTAAAGGAGCACTTCCTGTTCGTTTTCAAACACGTGGATTTGATCCGTCTGTTTAGAACTTTTCTGTTTGTGTTCCCTGTATGATGAACCGCCCTGGTGAACGTATTTGGGGCCATTAGCTGGGTCCACGTGTGGTTTTTGTACTGATTTTGTAAATGTTTTGTAGGCCCATCCAAGCCAGATTGCTGGCCCTTTCTGGTCCTGGTGGAGGTAGAGGACGTGGTAGTTTATTGCTGAGGTAAGATTTCCTTAGGACTTAATTCGTATGTTAAAACTCTCGGTGCTTTTCGTGCTAAATGAATGTCTCTTTTTAAACAGAATCTGTGGTAGAACCAATGTCAGAAATGTTTGTTCAAAGCTATGATTCACTGTAGTTTTCCGGGTGGTTATACTTGGAGCTTCATTTACAACATGTAAAACTAGAGATGGAATGTAACTACCAGTTTTGTGTGAACTTAATTTTTTTGTTTGTTTGTTTGTTTTTAAATGCTATAAAAGCATCTTGGAGTGAATGTCCATTTAAGGTTGCTTTAATTGAAAGGATATTTAAACTTAAATGTTCTTGCTACATGGAAATATTTGTATTAAGTTCCAAGTACTTTGTGTTGGACATTTTCTAATTGCAGGCGTGGATTCTCAGATAGTGGAGGAGGACCCCCAGCCAAACAGAGAGACCTTGAAGGGGCAGTCAGTAGGTATGTTGGAAAAAAGATTGAAGGCACACTTATATGCTCTGTCTTCTGAGGTAGCGTACATGTATTTAACAAATACTGTGTCAAAGAAAGGATGTCCAGCCTGCAAAGTTTTTTAAGCATTTGAACCAAAATTTTGAGGACATGCCCGGAAGCAAAACCTCAGCAGTTTAAGAAAATGCTCGGGAGAATGGCCGTTTTGCGGCTTATTTTATACATTCGAATCAAAGGAGAAAACATGGGATTATATGAAATCTATTGGTGGTACATTAAGGAGGCGAGAGAAAGCAAAGCACAGAGATCTGTAGGATTGGGTAGAAAGGAAAATAGAGAGACACTTTTACATCAGTGGGTATAGGATGGTTAGTAATTAACATTTATAGTACGGAGACTGTATGCGAGGAATAAGATAACAATGAGGGGTTCTGGGGTCTTGTGCCTCTGTCTTTGGGAGGGTGAGGTCTAGAAAATTACTTTGACATTTCAAAGATATGTTATCCTAGATGCATAGGAGCTCACTGAAGGTTTTGTTTTTTTCACTAATGGAGCAAAGAATAAAATGGGATGGAGACTAATAGAATAAGGCTTCTGGAAATGAGTCGTAGAAAAAGTAGTCATTTGGCCTTGGTAGGCAGCTAAGTCAGATTCTGTGGTGGTCACTTAAATTATTTTCCCATGACAGGCTGGGCGGGGAGCGTCGGACACGGAGAGAATCACGCCAAGAAAGCGACCCAGAAGATGATGATGTTAAAAAGGTAATTGAGATTAAAAGAATTTAGAGGATGAATGTAGTGTTTTCATTGTTACTGCAAAGAGTACCACCGATGTGCTTGTTAAATTACTGAGATTTTCTTTTCTCCTGTAGCCAGCTTTGCAGTCTTCAGTTGTAGCTACCTCCAAAGAACGCACACGGAGAGACCTTATCCAGGATCAAAATATGGATGAAAAGGGAAAGCAAAGGTATTTTTAGTGACTTTTTGTGGGGAAAGAACTCCTGTTAAATAATGCAATTTTAAGAAAACTTAAGCAATTGTCCAAATGCCTATAGTACGTTTCATTTTAGGAAATGGCAGGTTTAAATGAAGTAGATCCTATTGAAATTGAATTTTCTTTTTCTGTTCTTTAGGAACCGGCGAATATTTGGCTTGTTGATGGGCACCCTTCAGAAATTTAAACAAGAATCTACTGTTGCTACTGAAAGGGTATTCATGCAGTTTCTCCTTTGCTTTCTTATCAAAGTAGTTGGCTTAAACATGTTTTTAAAAAGAGCAGAAAAGCTCTCTTAAGATGTAATTGCAAGCCTAAAATGAATCCAAGGATAAACTTACATAACTTTCTGGAATTGTTAGATGATCTTTTCCTGAGATGCTTGCAAGTAATTGAGTGAACTTCTCTGTAGTGTTAAGCACCCTGGTCTGTGACTCAGGAGAACCTGAGCTCTGGTCTCAGCTCTGTTAACAGTCTTATTTTGTGGTCTTGGACAAGTCACTTCATTTCTTTACCCCAGTGCTTTTTCTTCAGCAAGGGAGTTAAATTCATTGATCATTACTAAAAACTAGCAATTCTAATTTTTAGACTTATTTACACACTCAGAAGTAATATTAGTATTCTAGAAGCATAAATGCATAAATGTTTACTACCCGCCACAGTTTAACTCTCGTCTTTCTAGAAGTTTTTATTTTGCTAAAGGTATAAAATTGTATCTGTGGGGTTAAACACCGAGCTACTACTTCTTGGGAGAAGTAGAGTGGAAAAGGAGATAATTCGGTTATAGGAGATTAATAAACTTTTATTTCAACTTTTATGTATTAACTTTACTGGAGGATATAAAAGGCTTAAAGGAATTTTAGTGTGTGAAGAGTAAGCGTATAGTTTTTTAAATAGATGGAAAGTAAAACTGGTTATTATGACGTCACTTCTGTCATTTGTTGATTTAGAAAGAATAACTGAAGATAATCTATAAAGACAGTGCTCTATTTGTGGTTAATTTAAGAAAAAAACCTTATCTAAAAAGTTACATTGGAATGGAAGTACTGATATTGTGGCTAATGGATTTAAAATTTATTTTTGCATGAGAAAGCTGCAGTCCCATTTTCTGGAAGAAATTGCAATCAGCCTCAAATGTTGTTTGAATTAGTTGGTATCCTAACTTGCAAATGTGAAATGTTTATAGATAATAAAACTAATGTTTCACATAATCAGGATGTGTAAAGATCATTATTTATCTTTAGCAAAAGAGACGCCAGGAAATTGAACAAAAACTTGAAGTGCAGGCAGAAGAAGAGAGAAAGCAGGTTGAAAACGAGAGGAGAGAACTATTTGAGGAGAGGCGTGCTAAACAGACAGAACTGCGACTTTTGGAACAGAAGGTTGAGCTTGCACAGCTGGTGAGTAGTGTTTTGGAATTCTAAGATTGGTGATCTTTCATATATACAAAGGCATGACCTTTTACCTTTTCTTTAGCAAGAAGAATGGAATGAGCATAATGCCAAGATAATTAAATATATAAGAACTAAGACAAAGCCCCATTTGTTCTATATTCCTGGAAGAATGTGTCCAGCTACCCAAAAACTAATAGAAGAGTCACAGAGAAAAATGAATGGTAAGTGTACATGAAGAGGTCCTTTGAAATTTTCCTAATGGGTAAAGTAATACACTCACACATGCATATTTGTTTGTTTCCTAATAATAGTTGTGATTTAATAGTTGATTTTTAAAATAAGATGCTAATGTGTTTGGAACGTAGTATTTTTTTTTATCACAGAGTATAGCTGGAAACTTATGTTTTGTAGGCAGTGCTTAATACGTGTGTATTTCTTAAACATTTGACGTGACTTTTTGTTTGATACATTTAGTAGCTAGACATAAATACTAATGAAAAAGAAAAGGTGATTATTAGTGTAGTCCCTAAAGGGAACACACATGGGAGGGTAGACGCTGCTAAGGTGGTGATTAAATTTATTTCTCCTTGGGATCAGAACAATTTATGATATCCCATAAAACTGGTTCTGTTTGAAAGTTTTGTTCTTTTTTATCTAGCATAATGTTAAATAGCAAAAGGTTGTCCTTTTTGCCCATCACTTAAATACCATGGTAGTTTTGCCTGCTACTAATTATATAAGTTTTCAGTGGATCATTGCTTTTATTATTTTAGGTCAAATTGTAATTACTCATTTACCATAATGAGTCTTTTGTCATTTTCTCTTTTCAAAAAGGCATTTAGATAAAGTTCAATGATAGTTTGTGGCCAGGTGTCAAATTATGGCTGAATTTTCTTATTCATAGTAAATTTTACACACGTAAATGTTTATTCTTTAGCTTTATTTGAAGGTAGACGCATCGAATTTGCAGAACAAATAAATAAAATGGAGGCTAGGCCTAGAAGACAATCAATGAAGGAAAAAGAGCATCAGGTGGTGCGTAATGAAGAACAGAAGGCGGAACAAGAAGAGGGTAAGGTGGCTCAGCGAGAGGAAGAGTTGGAGGAGACAGGTAATCAGCACAATGACGTAGAAATAGAGGAAGCAGGCGAGGAAGAGGAAAAGGAAATAAGTATAGTTCATAGCGATGCAGAAAAAGAACAGGAGGAGGAGGAACAAAAACGGGAAATGGAGGTTAAGATGGAAGAGGAAACTGAGGTAAGAGAAAGTGAGAAGCAGCAAGATAGTCAGCCTGAGGAAGTTATGGATGTGCTAGAGATGGTGGAGAGTGTCAAAAATGTAATTGCTGAGCAGGAGGTAATGGAAACCAATCAAGTCGGAAGTGTAGAACCTTCAGAAAATGAAACTAACAAAGAATTGGAGCCAGAAATGGAATTTGAAGTTGAGCCAGATAAAGAATGTAAATCTTTTTCTCCTGCAAAAGAGAGTGCTAGTGTTCTAGAAATGGAAAATGAGCCTGAGGACAAAGAAGAGAAAGAATCTGAGCCCCAACCTGAGCCTGTGGCTCAGCCTCAGCCCCTGCCTCAGCCTCAGCCCCTGCCTCAGTCCCAGTCCCAGTCCCAGCCAGTACTCCAGCCCCAGCCTCTCTCTCAGCCCGAGACTGTGCCATTAGCTGTTTTACAGTCATCACCTCAGGTTATTCAGGAGCAAGGGCATTTACTACCTGAGAGGAAGGAGTTTCCTGTAGAAACTGTAAAACTCACCGAGGTGACAATAGAGCCAGTCTCGACAGTACATCCGGAGAGCAAATCCAAAACCAAAACTAGGAGCAGAAGTAGAGGTCGAGCTAGAAATAAAACAAGCAAGAGTAGAAGTCGGAGCAGCAGTAGCAGTAGTTCTAGTAGCAGTTCAACAAGTAGCAGCAGTGGAAGCAGTTCTAGCAGTGGCAGTAGTAGTAGTCGGAGTAGTTCCAGTAGCAGCACCAGTACAAGTGGCAGCAGCAGCAGAGACAGTAGCAGCAGCACTACTAGTAGTAGTGAGAGTAGAAGTCGGAGTAGGGGCCGGGGACATAATAGAGATAGAAAGCACAGAAGGAGCGTGGATCGAAAGCGAAGGGATACTTCAGGACTAGAAAGAAGTCACAAGTCTTCAAAAGGTGGTAGTAGTAGAGATACAAAAGGATCAAAGGATAAGAATTCCCGATCTGACAGAAAGAGGTCTATATCAGAGAGTAGTCGATCAGGCAAAAGATCTTCAAGAAGTGAAAGAGACCGAAAATCAGACAGGAAAGACAAAAGGCGTTAATGGAAGAAGCCAGGCTTTCTTAGCCTATTTGCAGCAGAAGATTTCTTGATGAGTAAAAGGATTACCTTTCCTTGTAA
Organism: Rhinolophus hipposideros; assembly: GCF_964194185.1. Taxonomy (NCBI): domain Eukaryota; kingdom Metazoa; phylum Chordata; class Mammalia; order Chiroptera; family Rhinolophidae; genus Rhinolophus; species Rhinolophus hipposideros. Next base: position 15,507,293 of record NC_138051.1, on the reverse strand, counting down.
GGAGGATGCTGCCTTAAGAATGCATGCTGTAAAAAATCTTTTTGGAAAATACAGACTGTTTGTTTACCAGACATTCTTGTACTTTTTGCATAATTTTGTAAGAGTTATTTATCAAAATTATGTGAGGTTCCAAAATATGTAAAAATTATAATAATAAAAAAAGATTAACATCCTTTGTCATCTTTTTTAAATACCCTATGCTCTTCAGTAAGAATCTGTATATTTTAATAGGTAAATCTTTAAGTCTGTTCCCTTCTAATTCTGTATCATACATTGCTTTTGTAGAAATAAATGTGCATCTCTTTCATTAGTTTTGGGATGTCTTCGACACTTGTATAATATCCTCTTGATATTTTCAGCTTTTATTATTAGATTCTGAACATGATTAGAATGACTTGGAAAGTTTTCTCACTTTTACTCGCCTTAGACAATTTTGAGTTGTCAGATCTTTGCAGCTTTCGGAGGCATAGTTCTTAAGATCATTTACTATTTTTTCTAATCTCCCTTGTTACTTTCATCTAATCATTTCCTCCTATTTCTCCTATGTACACCATTTTTTTGGTAGGTACATTAAAATGGTATGATTTGATTGGCATTTTCTTCACAATTGTAGGAACACCATTCTTTTGTTTCCATGGTTTCTTATGTGATAAAGCATATACATTTGTTAAAATAATCACTTCTTTCCAGGGGAGGGAGGTAAAATATATTCTAAACTTGGGTTTTTTGAGTTTGTGGTCTTGTCTTAACTTTTGTGTTGGCTCTAACTGAAACATGCCAATGTGTTTTCAAGAATTTTTGTTTATTGTATGAAAGTTTACAAAATAAAGGAAGTTCATTTACACTTGAATCTGTAAACAAGAACACAAGTGTACCAAGTGATTAACTGTTGTTTTATAAATTTGTGTGAATTTGGAGTATTTGTTGCCCATTACATGTGCAAATAAATGTGGCTTAGACTTGTGTGACTGCTTAAAGACTAGTACTTGTATTAACTTTGATGCTTTATTCAAGAGAGCATTTAAATTGTAAATGGCCTCTTTTGAGTTCAGAATTTAACATTGACTCTAGTTTCAGGCTTGACTGACTATTCATTATGCCTGCCTTTGACAAGTAAATGGTACTGGTGAAAATGTTGACAAGCATTTCCAGCGTTGTATAAATGTAAGTGAACATGTTAAAAGAAAGAACTCTTAAAAAAAATTCCTTTCTTGGAGTAATTATTAAACAGTAATTGAACAGAGCCGCCACCTGCATCCCTGGACCAGTGGTTCCCACCAAGAGTAGCTTTATCCAGGAATTTTAATCTATAATAGGAAGTATAGTAGTTCCCCCTTATTTGCAAGGGATATGCTCCAAGACACCTAGTGGATGCCTGAAACCGTGGATGATAGTACATATGCTATGTTTCTCCGATAGATACATAAAAATATGTAAGTTAGGCACAGAGATTAATAGGAATACAGAACAAAACATACTGTAATAAAAGTTATGTGAATGTAGTTTGAGGGGATCCCTTGCTATTTAATGTTTTTGGCCAGAGTTAACCACAGATAGGGGGGACTAATATACAAATTTTATTTTCCTGTGTTCCATGATGAAAAGAAAAGGATGACAACCTGGTTCTTAAAAAGTCATTTGATGATTCTGAAACACATTAAGGAGTGGAGTCACCACTGCACAATAAAGATCCCCCTCCCCAAGCCCACACAAAAAGGCATATATTAAGATCGTTTATACAAATTTTGTTCACTCATTTTTATCTGCAAAATTTGAAACAATTTTTATGGTGCTTATAGAAAACATTACTTGTTTTGGCTTTAAGCTCAGTTGCTGGGAATGGTGATGGTGTAATGCATGGAGAGAAACCTGGAATATGAAAAGCAATTTTCAGTTCTGATGTATGTGGAAAGAATTCTAAAATAATTTTACTAACTTGGTATGTATGCACTTATAAATTGGAAGGTTTCATTTTTAAATGAATTTTTATTTCCAATTAATGCTTTATCTTTAGGAATGAAATTTTAGGGAGTTTATATTCAGAGAATCATGTAATTGGTTACTTGCAAAGATAGGAATGGTAGAATGTAAAAACGCTTTCCTGGGGGAAGGTGAGGTGGGGACATTACTGGGGTCCTACTAGAGGTTACAGATTAGTGTTTATGGAAAATTTAGAAGCTGAAGAGTGATAAGGCTGGTGATTAAAGACTGAAAATAGTGGGAACTCAATTAGCAAAAGCATCTATCTAAGGGGGTGTTTAGAAAACATCTTGTTTACTGTTTCATTCCAAGAGTAGTTTGCAGAACCACAGAAATTAGCAGATAGTTTGGTCTTCAGTGAGCTGTTTCCCATCTAGGGGTCATCTATGCATTTTCTAGAACTGGTAACCCACATTTCTAGAGCTAGTAATTTGGGCTAAGCTGTCGCGTCCAGAGCAACACGGACAGTGAGGGTGTGAGAAGGGCGGCTTTGGGTTAAGTTTTTAAGAAAGAAACATTTAATGCAGTTAAATCTCAGAAGGCCAGGGGTCTCACAGTTCTGAAAGACTGGAGCCCAGAACAAAGCCGACTGGAGGTTTTTATTAAGTATACAAGGGAGTAGCAGTGTTTTTGGTACAGTCTGTGAGACTCAATTATCACGCTATAGAAACAACCCAAACCAATTATGTTGATCTTCAAACAGCTGAAGCAGAAAGTCCTTGAGGTGAGGTATGCAATTAAGGGACGTATATTATGTGTGGAAATTGTTTCACAGAGCTGAGCAGAGAGTTTAATCTTACCACTCTCAAGACTTCTCCCAATTAGGTGAGAAGGGAAAGCCAGAGTCAGCAGCCTCTTTTCTCAGGTAGGGGGAAGGGGAGACAACGCCCCTTCCCAAATCTTTCTAAGGCAGCTCATTGGGGGTCTCCATGGGGTTCCTCCTGGCTTAAGTTGTCCCCCTCCCCCTGCCCCCGGCCCTGTGGGGGATCTTACTCGTCTTTGGCAGCAAACCCTTTTTTGGAGACTAAATAGAAACAAAGACCCAGAGATGCACAGTCTCACAGACTCTTCTTTCCCTAAGGAAAGACACGGGCGGGGGGAGAGGGGGGGCGCAGTCTGCTAGGCTGTTGTGTGACAACACTAAGCAAACCCATAAAAACAATAAATTGAATGAATATAAATTGGCATAAATTTAAAAGGCTACTAGTGATTACAGGGTAATATGGGTCAGTGCTGTCAAAATAAGTCATTAAAATGCTTTGGGGATCAGTCAACATGGGTTTTTTTAAAAACTTGAAATCATTGAATAAAAGTCTTACCTAGTTTCCCTTATTGAGGTAATGCCATTAAAGTGCTTAGCCCAGAAAAAGATGTTACCTATTTACATGGTTGGGCCTTTAATAAATCCAAGGGGTAGATTGGTAAATTTCTTACTTTTCTTTGTCTCACCTATCACTTAGTATGATCTTTGAAAAAAAACAACACTCAAATACCTACAACTGGGTTTCCAGTGGTCATTTCAATACCCTATTTAACCATTTGCTTTTACTGTCCCTTTTTTGGGGCTTTATTTTCTTTTGTAACATTTAGTATTATATACAGATACACCATACTTTTGGTTTATTGTTTGCCAAATGTAACGTTATATAACAATATGACAAATATAAACAAAAAGTATGACAAATATAAACAAAAAGTAAATAAAAACAAACTTGGCTTATTGTCTAGAATGCAAGCTCCAGAAGAGCCAATATATTTTTTTTAAACCCCATTTATTTCAAATACCTAGGATAGGACCTTGCACAGTATAGGCAATATTAACCATAGAATGAATTATGACAGGTCCTTAATGTGGTTCCATCTCTGTCTTAGTTGCCTCTTCCAAGGAGCCATTGTGGCTGGAGCAGAGTAAGCAAGGGAGAAAAGTTAAAAAGTTGACGTTATAGGCGGGCCAGCTTATAGGGTCTTCCAGGCGATTTTAAGTCCTTTAGTTTTTATCTATTAGAAGTTATTAGAGGGTTTGAACAGGAGGGTGAAGTGATAGAGTTTAACAGAATTAACTGGCTGTTGTGCTGAGAAAAGAAAGACTAAACTGGGACCGAGGATAAGAACAGAAACAGTTAAGGGTGCTAGTGTAATAGGCAAAATGTAGTGACTTAGGCCAGGGTGGTAGCAGTGGAAGTGATCAGATTCTGGATTTATTTTGACGTCTCCAAGTGATTTGTTGGTGGGTTGTATGTGGTGTGAGAATTCAAGGATGAAAGTTTTACCTGAGCAACTAGAAATGAATTGCCATTAGCCAAGATTGGAAAACCTAGAATGAACAGGTATGGGGATAATGGAGGTGAGTGAGTTAGGAGCTTAGTTTGAGATTCCTAGTAAACATTCAAGGAATGTGAAGATGTGAAGTGAAGGTAGACATACCTTTTGGGTTCAAGAGACAGTTCCGTGCTAGAAATACAAATTTGAGAGTTCTGAGCATGTCAATGGTAAGATCATCAAGGAGTGAGTATGGAAGAGGTCTAATGACAGTCCTTGGCACTTCAGCTTTTAAGAGAATGAGGACCTAAAGAACCAGCAAAAGAGAAGGAGTATCAGAAAACAGAAGAGAGATGTTTTTCACGGTAAGGAAAGAAAATGTTTCAAGGAAGTAGTAATCGTGCTCAAGTGATGCTGATAGGTTAATGAAAATGAACAGTAAGAACCATTGGCGTTAGCAACAGGTCATTAGTGACCTACAGAAGCAGTTTCAGGAGAGTGATGGGGGCAAGAGGCTGATAGAGGATTCAAGAAATGGAGGTAAGCATCACTCCCAGTTACTTTAAATTGGACCAGTCTTCCTGCTGAGAAGAACTAGAAAAGCTGGAGATAACATGCACTTCAGAGAACCATTAAGGTACTGAATTACAGGGCTATGATCTGAGAAGGAAACCCAGAGAGGCGCCTGGCATTTTTTTTGGCTACTACTGCCTACATCCCCTATTTGCTTCTTCCAAAAGGAAAAAATCTTAGACTTTCTCCAAAATTGCTCAGCAAACAGTATTTGTCATTGTAGGTACATACTTGTTCATGAAATGAACACTTACTACCCCCACAGGAGACATTCCATGATGTGACCATTAGATTCTTAGTTTTGGAGAATATTTTTGTGAAAATTCTGTAGAAGCTAAAGCCACAAGGCATTATAAGCATTTGAATCTTGACTATTCTCTGGAAAGCAGTAGGATCTATGTGACTGGTATATTTGAAGGTACTGAGTTCAGGAAAAACAAAAAAACCTTTTTTTAATTTAACTTAGGAAATCATTTCATGTTTGCTTTTTCCTCTGAAATGTTAAAATAAATGGCTCCCTTTTTAAAAAAAGTTTTTGGTGTTTTTTTTTTTTATTTATTGGGGTGACAATTGTTAGTAAAATTACATAGATTTCAGGTGTACAATTCTGTATTACATCAACTATAAATCCCATTGTGTGTTCACGACCCACCCAGAGTCAGTTCTCCTTCCATCACCATATATTTGATCCCCTTACCCTCATCTCCCACCCCCCCGACCGCCCTCTACCCTCTGGTAACCACTAAACTATTGTCTGTGTCTATGAGTTTTTGTTTCTCATTTGTTTGTCTTGTTCTTTTGTTGTTTTTGGTTTATATACCACGTATCAATGAAATCATATGGTTCTCTGCTTTTTCTGTCTGACTTAATTTGCTTAGCATTATACTCTCAAGATCCATCCATGTTGTCACAAATGTTCCTATATCATCTTTTCTTGCCGCCGAATAGTATTCCATTGTGTATATATACCACAACTTCTTTATCCATTCATCTATCGAAGGACATTTTGGTTGTTTCCATGTCTTGGCCACCGTAAACAAAACTGCAATGAACATTGGAGTACACGTGTCTTTATGTATAAATGCTTTCAGATTTTTTGGTAGATACCCAGGAGAGAGATTGCTGGGTCATATGGTAATTCTATTCGTAATTTTTTGAGGAACCTCCACACTGCCTTCCATAGCGGCTGCACTAGTCTGCATTCACACCAACAGTGTATGAGGGTTTATTTTTCTCCACAGCCTCTCCAACACTAGTTACTATTTGTCTTGTTGATGATAGCCATTCTGACTGGGGTGAGGTGATATCTTATTGTGGTTTTTATTTGCATTTCTCTGATGATTAGTGATGTTGAGCATTTTTTCATATGTCTATTTGCCATTTGTATGTCCTCTTTGGAGAAATGTCTCTTCAGGTCCTCTGCCCATTTTTCAATTGGGTTGTTTGTTTTTTTGTTGTTGAGTTTCATGAGTTCCTTGTATATTTTGGATATTAGCTCCTTATTGGAGGCACTGTTTGCAAAAATCTTCTCCCATTCAGTTGGTTGCCTCTTTATTTTGTCGATGGTTTCTTTTGCTGTGCAGAAGCCTTTAAGTTTCATATAGTCCCTCCCAGTCGTTTATTTTAGCTTTTATTTCCATTGCCTTTGGAGTCAAATTCATAAAATGCTCTTTGAACCAAAGGTCCATAAGTTTAGTACCTATGTTTTCTTCTATGCAGTTTATTGTGTCAGGTCTTATGCTTAAGTCTTTGATCCATTTTGAATTAATTTTGGTACATGGTGACAGATAGCAGTCCAGTTTCATTCTTTTGCATGTGGCTATCCAATTTTCCCAGCACCATTTATTGAAGAGACTGTCTTTCCTCCATTGTATGTTTTTAGCTTCTTTGTCAAAAATTATCTGTCCATATTTATGTGGTTTTATTTCTGGGTTCTCAATTCTATTCCATTGGTCTATGTGTCTGTTTTTCTGCCAATACCATGCTGTTTTGATTATTGTAGCCCTGTAGTACAAACTAAAGTCGGAGTGTGATACCTCCAGTATTGTTCTCTTTTCTTAAGATTGCTTTGCCTATTCGGGGTCTTTCGTGGTTCCAAACAAATCTGATGTTTTGTTCTATTTAAAAAATGAAATGGCTCCCTTTCAATCACCAATTTCCAGCTCCTAACTTATGCAACCTGGCATATAGTATATGCTTGAAAAGTATTTGTAGAATGAAAGACTGATCAATCCTTAAGAAAATAAAAGAAATCAGCTTAAAGTTTTTCTCTCAGTAATAGAAGGCAGGGACTACCATTCGATGTCTAATGCCTCAGATGTCTTTCTTTCACTTAGTAAATAGGTTTTCAATAAATGTTTCCTAAATTGAGTAACTCAAAAGAAACTGGGATTGTTAACATTGAGAGACTAACATGTTTGGGTTGAATTAAAAGTAATCTGTAAGAGTGGTTGAGATGGCCTTATGTGTAACACTTCAAGAAAAGTGCACAAGTCATAGCTATATGAGTATAACTAGATTCGAACAAAGCATAACCGTTAGACAGGTTGTGCAGGTGAGTTACAAAATTACAGACCTCATAGCTATACTACTGACAATGTCGTGGTCTCCAGTTGTGTTGTTTCTGATAATGCACATGCTTAAAAGGTCAAGAGGACTGATCACAAGGGCCTTTCATGCTGAAAGGTGCAGTTTCTGCACTTAGGCCTTTGAGAATAAGATACTTAACATGGCATAGATATGAGAACTTGAAAACATATTAGAAGTTATAATAGAGTCAAGCTTAGTCATAGTACCTAATGGTCGTATGTGAATTTTTCCTTCTGTGGTTATTTGCAGGAAATTTAAAGTTCCAGCCAAATTTCTCTTGCCCCTAAGATTACCTTCAAGGTGTTGTTTTGTTTGTTTTTTGCCATCAGTTCACATGTGTGCAGAGAAATGTAAATTCATTTTAATGTAAATTTAAGAAAAATTTACCAGAAAAGTAATGACAATTATTTCCCAGGATCTTATGTTCTTAATCCAAATACCAATGACTTAGTTATTCTCATTATTAATGAGGTTAACTGAGAGCTGATATCATATGTTCCTCTACTTAGAGTACTTAGTCCAGAGGGGTAACATGCGGAATGAAAACTACTAAGCACAGTAAAGTTAATATATAAGTGGAGACCCTTTGGAGTCTCTGTCAGAGACTTGATCTAAGAATGAACAAGGACATAATTAACATGCTTTTAAAATTTGTAACTAGAAAGGAAATTTGTCATTCGTAGGCCAACAATAATAATCACAACATTCAGATAAATATAGAAACTTCCAAAATAGTGTGGCTGTGAAGATGAATACCCAATATCTCCACCACATTGTAGGAGACAAAGAAATAAAACATAATCCTACATGACTCAGGAAAAAAAATCACAAGTTGTCAGTTTCTCAGACTGGACAGGATGACATTATGGCACAAATTTCTGGAATCTCAACTAGCAATCTTGCCTGACCAAAGCTTTATCGTCAGTAGAAATCTCTCTGGGTACTACTGATCTGATTTAAAGTAAAATATTACTTGGTGGAGAAAACACATTGAAGAAGGTTGTGCTGTGAAATCTTATGGTAATGAAAAATGTAGACTCATATACATCATAAACGGCAAATAATGTTTGAAGATATTTTGTCTTGAGGAAGTGTAAAATGAACTCCTAAAGTGATAGAAATACAAAATGCTTGAGGCATTGGTTATGTGATTGCCTTCTATGAAGCTATGGTTTCTCCTGAGGCTAAAAATATGGGTGAAGGTAGTAATATAGTTGTAGTGAATTCCACAGATTAGTTCTGGCTGGTGAGCAAAGCCTTGGAGAGCACCTTCTGAAATTATTTCTTGTCTTCATCAGCAGCAGTACATTCTTAACAGAGTTTGATTAAGTAGTCTTGAGGTTAGACTACATTTTTGTTGTTTTTTTTAGGCCAAATGGTAAGCTTGTGTGGAGTGAGGCAATGAGTGTTATCCTGTCGATACAGGCTTGAGAGTAGAATAAGCATCTGCTTGAATTTCATCTTCCCTAGTCTCTTCTGTTCCCTGAGGCTGCCCCAGGAGGCAGGACCAGTGGCCAGTATTCATGGCCCAGAGACGGGCTGCACTCACTTTACCACATTCAGCCCGAATCTGAGGCTGCAGAAACTAGGCTTCTGCTTTTCACCTCTTCCTAACTTTGCTGTTGCTTTTCTCTTCCTATCCCAATGCCACCTTCTGCCACTACTTCATTAAGAGTCAACCCTAGTTGGACAGTTACTTCTGTAAAAGCAGATGAAGTTTTCTGGCAGTGTATTGGAACTAGAATGGGTCATGGAAATTATTTTTGTGAGAAACATCTTTTTCAAAATCAGTTATAAGTACTTTGTTTCCAAGTATATTTTAATTAAATTTGATGAGTCTTATAACTGACTCTCTTTGCATTTCTTTTTGTATATTCAATGTCAGATTTGTGTGAATGACCTAATCCTTGACTAATGAAAAACATGTCTCAAGAGATACATCTGTTTGTTTAAGCAGTCTTAACTTTGAACTGATAGAGAGCCTCAAAGGTAATTTTTATTGGAGTTTTGTCTTGCAAAGATTAAAAGATATTTATTTTGCTTTCAATGATTTTATATACTAAGTAACTTTCTATTCTGCTAAAGGATTAACGAGCCTCATGAAGAGAGAACTAGTGAAGTTAAAAATTCTCCCCTTAATTTAAATAAAAGAAGTGTTTGGCTTAAATATTAACTTCGAAAAGACTTTGAATTGTTCTATATGGTATAGTGGTAGTAGATACATAACTCAGAACCCATAGAACTGTATGCCATAAAGAGTTAATTTTACTGAATGCAATTTAAAAAAATCAACTTGGATGGCAGTGTAGCCCAAGACAGAAGGTAGGCTATGACAAATAAATCTAACTGTATTACAAATGTCTGACACGCCACACTGAAGAGGGTGAGGAAAAAAGCAGCTGACCTAAATAACTTTGTAAAAATGTGTTGATTAGATACTGTAAAGGCACTAGACAAAAAGAATTATGCACAAACATTTAACTCTGGTAAATTTGTTTATCACAGGGTATGGGTTATCAATTTTGAAACTACAAGTATCTGGCATTGAGCTAATAAGTAAATATATTCTAGATAACAAGCCACATTTCTTACAGTTGGAGAGCTTACTGTTGAGTTCTCTGATACTCCTCCCTCCAGGACATGGAGCTAAATTTCCATCTTTTGAAAGTGGGTGGACTTAGTAACTTACTTCAGATGAATAGAGTACGGAAGAGAGAAATAGTTACTTTACGCTAGAGACACCTGGTAGACATCATCTTAGCCAAGTGACTAAGGTTAACAATACCAGTTAGACATCGATATTATGTCTAACTGATAGTCTGTGATGAGAAGGGCATGCCATTCTTGTGATGTTTTTTTCTCCCGAATTTACAACCTTGTTCTAATTATGAGAAAGCATCAGACAAACACAAACTGAGGGACATCCAAAAGCCTCAAGACAAGGAAAGGATAAGAGATTGTCACAGAAGATTGTCATAGAAGATTGAGTAGGCATCATGACAACTAAATATAACGTAGTATATTGGATTTGATCCTTGAACCAGAAAAAGGACATTAGTTGGAAAATTTGGGAAATTTTCCCTACACTAAACTACAACAAAGCATGTAGTTTAGTTAATGTTTTGTATTAATGTTAATTAATTTTTGTTGTTGTACTATCCTTACATAAGATGTTAACATTAGGGGAAGCTAGGTGAAGAAGTATACAGGAAGTCTATATTTGCAATTTTTCTGAAGATCTTAAATTATTTCAAAATAAAAAGTTCTGAAAACAGGCTTATGAATAATTTTCCGAAAACATTGAATTTTGATTTTATTTTCCCCACAAATAACTTGCTTCTCTTTACTTTCATTCACTCAGACTGTCCTAAATCAAACTCAGGATCTTCCTCTGCCTGTCTTCCAAACCTTCTCCCCTGCTCTGCTCCTGTCCAGTAAATGGCACCAACATACTCTCTCTCAATTGTCCAACTAGGAAGTTGAGAGTTACTCTGTTTATTTATTTATTTATTTGAATCCCATTAATTTTCTTTTATTTTTTAATTACAATTTATTGGGATGACAATGGTTAGTAAAATGACATAGGTTTCGAGTATACAAGTCTGTAATACATCATCTATATATCATCTTATGTATTCACCACCCAGAGTCAGTTCTCCTTCTATCACCATATATTTGATCCATTTTACCCTCATCTACCATCTCCCTCACCCTTTACCCTCTGGTAACCACTAAACTATTGTCTATGTCTATGAGTTTTTGTTTCTTTGTATTGTTCCTTTGTTGCTTTCAGTTTTGTTTTTGTTTTTGTTTTGTTTTGTTTTGTTTTTTGTATATCCATTTTTACTAGCTGGTCTCACTTTTTTTTTTCTTTTACTTTAAAAAAAATTAGTTTCAGATGTACAAAACAATGTAAGTTAGACATTTATACCCCTCACCAAATAACCCCACACCCAATCTACTACCACTCTGATATCGTATATAGCTGTTACAATTCCATGGATTCTACAATTCCATTCCTGTTACAATTCCACGGATTCTATTCCCTATACTGTACTCCATATCTCATGATTGTCTCCCTAATAAGACAAGTGCCCATCTGACACCCTATAAGGAGAGTCACCCTTGACTTTTCCTTCTCTCTCATTTCACAGTGAATTAACCACCAATCCCTAGCATCCTGAATATCTCCATCTTCTTGAATTTAGTTGTCTTGTGTGTCTTCCCCCGTGGGTTATAATCTCCATGGGAGCAAGGGTACTGTCTGCTCTTTCCTCCGTGTGTCCCATGTGCCCAGCACACTGCCTGGTGCACAGCAGGCCCTCAAAAGCTATTTGTTAAATAAGAGCTTGTAAGCATGTTTTCTTGTATCTTACTGTTTAACGGCATTTTCACATCCCAACCCCTTTGTATCTAACATAGTGGCATGCATCCAGAACATCGTGTGTTAATTGAGTTTTAATCTGTGGTAAAATCAAGTTTTGGAAATCAAGTGTGACCTTCTCACGAACAGAAGTTTCACCAAGTACAACTTGATCTTCTGATTGTAGAAGTCAGTAAAATTTCAGAGAATTACAGCACATATGAGCTGGAGGGACTTGTGGAGGTCATTTCATGTAAGTCTCTCACTAGTAGGAACAAAGACTTTGAGGCTCCCAAAGGCTTAATAATTGGCTAAGTCCTAGCATGAGTCCATTGGCCAAAGGGGCATTTATTTCTGTGTCCTAGAGAATCTGGAAGAAGGAACAGAGAAGAAAAAAGGAAAATTATGGTAGCAGATCCTTTATTCTATACGTCTTTGACAGAAATGGATCAAATAAATAATCATGAGGAATTTATTCATTTCCATGTTGAAATTGTATTCTATAAACTTAAATTTTTAATTATTTGGGGGAGGCCTACACATTGCTGATAATTTTGTGAATTAGTTAATTTTTTTTCTTAAAAAAGCTTGGGAGTTTTTAAAAAAAGCTATGAGGTATGAGCTTTTTTAAAAAAAGCTATGAGGTGCTTAGGGACATGGACACCAAAAAAAGCAAGAAGATACATAAATACGAGGGTAGCAGTAGGGAGTGAAGGAGGAGGATTCTGGAGGGGAGGGTTTAAGAGCATATAAGATTGACCCATGTGGGTTCTTAAAAGACATTCAGGGGCGGCTGCAGTGCTCATAACACCAAGGTCGCCAGTTCGATTCCCATATGGGCCAGTGAGTTGCGCCCTCCACAACTAGATTGAAAACAACGACTTGGCATGGAACTGATGGGTCCTGGAAAAACACACTGTTACCCAATATTCCCCAATAAAAATTAAAAAAAAAAGACATTCAGGTTATTGGTAATTGAAAATTAGTAGGAATATTAAATATTGCTGTACTGTTGCTCATTAACTTACTCATATGTAGCAACTTGTCAAGCATCCCTTATGGTATTTGGGAATCCAAAAGGTTTTTATAGCTTAGCTGGCTGCATATTTAGAGTTCTGCTGCTACTGATGTCAAGCCAATAATAAAGATAAATATTGGATCCAATTCTTTTTGTCAGAACTTTTTTTACAGAAGAGAAAATTTAATCAAAAGGTGACTTGACTTTCTTTTTGAAATGAGAGAGCAGTTGAACTACACAGCTGAAGATAGAATTTCATTTAGTCATGAGGTGTGAAGAGTCTTGCTCTTGAAAAGAAATCAATTCATTTATTCACTCATGCATGCATTCTTTTATTCATTCAATAAAAAGTTATTGAGTGATGTATTTATTGATCTAACCTAAGAGACTTGAAGAATAAGTAGGAGTTAGCAAAGCAAGAAAGTGAAGTTATATGATAAAAACACAAATAACGCCATTCTGTTCCTTAAAACTTTCTATGGCTTCCCATTGCACCTAGAATAAAACTCCCATTTCATTTCCACAGCCAAAAGTCCCTGTATGATTGGACCTCTGTTTTCATTTCCTAGTTCATCTCCTACCACTCTCCACCTGCCTTTATGTTTCTTGATTCTCTATGCCAAGTTAGTTTACACCTGAAAGCCTTGTTTCTGATGTCCTGAAATGTATCCAAGATGCCTCTGTTTTTTTCTTTAAATCTTTGTAAATCAAACTTCAGACAATGAAGTATGACCTCTTCATTAATTCTTCCCTCTGCACAGAATGTTTTGCCTTCGTATTCCCCCACCGTAAGTCTATTGTCACTCTCCCGAGATGCCTTCCCTGAAAAGTTTGTCTAAGTAGACACTTTTCTCCATAATAACTTATTACTACTTTAATAACTTATTACTAAATTATCGTGTTTACTTATTTGTGTGCTGGTTCTTATCTGTCTCCCTTCCTTAGCATGCAAGGTCCATGAGAGCGAGGACTTTGTCCTGTTCGCTCCTGTATCTCCAGTCCCTAGATTGGTGTCTGACACATCATGGGCCGTCCATAAATAATTCCCATTCTGGAAGATGAGATTTGTATGGTACAAAGTTGGTGCTCAACAAACATTAAATCTCTTTCCTACTCCCTGATAAGACTAATCAGCTCTGTCCCTTGCTCAGCAAATATCACACATGTATCATCTTGGTTGCATAGGATGTTTCATACTATTATTCAAAAATACATTGTAAAGGATAAGGACAGTGTGTGGGGTTTTCTCTTTTTGTTCCTCCCAATCCATTCTCCACTCTTTGCCATGTCCTGCCATCTCCTTTTTTTTGCATTTGTGGGTCACTAGCTTCTGAGGTTGGGTCTTCTAGAAACAGACCTGAACGGAGTTTTAGTTTTATGGGGTCAACACCTATGAAAGGAAGGGGGAGAGACCTGGACTGGGCAGAGGGTAAGTTGCACTGCAATGTAGGCTCTACAAAGCTTCAGTCAACCCAACAGGGTTGACTAAATGACCCTGTCTTTGTACTTCCTTGTCATTTACTCACTAGGTTCACTGGATCACCCAGGAAGGGGTAAGGTGGTTCTCTGCAACTGATGTAGGCCTCGGAGTGGCTGCCTGGCAGAGGCTGTCTGCTAACCGCATTTCCCGCAGCTGAGCAGAAAGTCTTAACTTGAAGAGGGTGTGTTGAGAGCCATCTCCATGTCTCCCACACCAGTTTGAATCTCCTGGGCCTTCTCTCTGTGTGCATGTATCTAGCATGGGAACTGTTTCCAGGGGCTCTGTTCCAGTGCCTCTTCACTGGTAAACAACAACAACAAATCAAGCTTCATCAGTTCAAGAAGTTCTCCCAAGTAACTTCTAATCAAATTTCTTTCTTATAAATTACCAGAGTAACAGACAATTCATTGAAGGAAATATGCTCCTACTTTAGGAAATGTGAGATATTACGAGAGAAGATAGTACTATACAGTATCAGAAACAACATCACCAAGAAGCACAAGAGCAGCATTCATGATTATGTCTTTATATTCTCATGAAAAGGGATGCTCTGTGATTTCATCTCTCAGACACTGAACATGTGGGTGGCTTTCATGATTCCTTCTTTAGCTTGATGCAGTAAGTCCTCTTACCTCCTGTATGGTTTCTGAAGGATGCTGTAGGCCTTCCAAACCAGTATTCCTGAGTGAGTGTTGCCATGAAACCTTCTTTAGCCGCAGTACTGTATTTTAATATTGACATACATTGATTTGCAAAATGCATCAGCCAGATACTATCTGGCTAAGTTAATATGACTGTTTTTACAGTGAAAACTGATACTTTATTTAAACTAAATACTCTTATCTCTTGCATGTACTTCCTCTTCATTTGGGTTTATTAGATAAGTTAACATTGTGCTACTGTATTTTCATACATAATTTTTTGTTAAATTATATTTAAGTAATGAGTTGAATATAAAAGGAGATCACCTGAGTGCATTAAGTAGCAAGAAAGTGGGAGTATTTCTAGTACGTACCTTAGGAGCAAATCTCTCCAGGATGGTATCTTAGGCAAGGATTTTTTTCTCGTTTTTCTTGAATCAAATCTCATTTAGGCCAATCAATAGACAAATTTAAATTTATCTGGGTTCTTTTCTCTCTTAACTTAGAACATAATTAAGTCAGTTAGTTCAAAATTTATCTGTATCTTTAATATTGAATACAAAAAAGGATAAAGTACATTAATTATTGAATATTCTCAATTTGATATTATAAATTATGCAAATTAGCTGAAGAGCTAATCCTATTTTAAATGTCTTTGACAACTTATATATTTATAGATTTTCAAAAGCGTTCAAGAAACCAACCTACACCTTTTTGAGTGTGCATGTGTACAGCTAGGCAGTACTCTGATTACAAGCCAAATGATCTGCAAATTCATGCCATATTAGATTCTTCCTAAGGACATAAAAATCAAAGATTTGAGAAAACAGGCTTCCTTCTAATTGTTGTTTTCGGGAAACAAACAAAAAAGCAGAAAACATACTTCCTTTTTTTAGGACTTTGAAAGCAAAAGTCCTTCACTTTAGCTTGCTCAGGTGCTGGATATTTGTCTCTCTTATGTCAGGCACTAGAGGGGAGTGTGGTGTCATACATACAAGTGCTACATTCTGCAAACCACACACACGCTGGCAAGCCCAAATACAGGGGAAAGCTACAGCAAAGACGGACTTAGAAAACTATTTTCTCAAGATTGAAATAAGACAACTGCAATTTTCGAAAACCTGCTGAGATCTAGTGTTATACAAAAAATTCCCAATATAGGGCTTTGATCCCTCTTAAGTGACAGTAGCATTCAAATAACTTGTTTGCCTAACTTTATTGGTATTTTTGAAAGGATATATGCTCGCTGATTTTTAAAAGAAAGTCAAAAACTATAGAACAGTACAAAGAAGAAAGTGAATACAAGTTGAAATCACATCATACAGTTCCATTGTATGGGGGAGGATTCTTTCAGACATTTCTAACTCTCTCCATTTATAGAAATATGCATACAATTTTACATACATGCAATAATACTGTGCCTGCACTTTCTGGAATAGTACTGTGGCAGACGAAGTAGATATCTTTCTGGGGCAGATGACTGATTCCTTGGTAGGAAGGCATGGTGGTTGTAAGTAGGGGAAAACACAGTGCCTAGGTTTAAATTTCTTCTCTACTAACTATGTGATGTTGAAATGATTTAACCCTTCCCTATGTACCTCAGTTTCCTCAAATACAAAAATGGGGATGATAATATTACTTACCTTAGAAAGTTGGTGTGACTGTTAAATCAGATCACATATTTAAGTGTTTAGGACAGTACCTGGCACATAAGTATTTACTACATTTTAACTAATATTCTTACCTAAATACAAGATTCAACTTCATAGTAACACTGAAATTTTTTAAAATATGAAAGTGGGATAGTTTTTCAAAACAACTTTCATCCTGATATTTCAAAACCTTTTTGTAACATAAATTGTTACTGCTTCTACATGTAATAATATGTACTTTCTCCATTGATGCTGATATTTGCATGCAGCAAATACTCATTTTGTACTTATTGACTGATTTGCCTGAAGTTTTTAACAGAAAGAGATGATCTATCTTTTTGTAAAGGCTTGTTTAAGAAACGTTGAACGCAAGGTGCCTTTAAGAGAGACAGTTTCACATAGGCCACCTTTGTAAGACATGAGTCCAACTAAAAATTCCTGTTAATTATTAAACCCCAATGTATTATCTGGATACCTGACACTGCAGATTGAGAACAGACAGTGTTTGTCTCGAAAGTTAAGCCTAAATACCGATAGAAAAATGTAGATTTCAAGGGATTTTTTAAAAAAAACTATACCTTTTTCTCTGGTATTTAGAAAAGAGAGTGAGTTATCTCCTGTTTTGGGAGGCCATATCTACAAGCTAAATGGTTTAAACTTCATTTGGGATTCTTGCTTGTTTTAGCATGGCGGAGCTTGGAGTTCACAGAATCCTTCTTTTGGTTATTTCTCTGACAAAGTGTCTGGAAGGCACAAAACTGCTGGCAGACTTTAAAAAATGTGGTGACTTGGAATGTGAAAGTAAGTTTGCTTTTCTTTTTTTTCCTTTTCCTCTTAAATTGAGGCTCTGAAACAAAATAAAATGTTATTGTGGGCATGCATGGTAAAAATAAGCATTGATATCATTGAGAAATATTTGTAGTTATAAAGTATAGTTCAGTAAAAAAAGAAAACGTTGAAGACATTTTGTGATTTTTTTAAATGTAAATATACAAAAAGGCAAAGATCAGCCTGATGTATAATTATGTCAGAAATTAACAATATATTAATCCAGACCTCAAACTTTTACTATTTTTTAAGATAAATATAATTGATTTATATTAGAAAAGATATCAAGCCATTTGATAGTTCTTGATTTATGAAGCCCCGATATTTTTCAGTTTCTATTTCACAATCAGAACTTTCTGATTCTCATGAGTTCTCTAACAATGAATTTATTTCAAACTATCAGGATATACTGTCTAAACTTTATCAAATATTAATAATTTCTAAGTTCACTAGTTATATAAACACATTGAAATCAGTGTTGGCAATATATAATTTTATTTATATCCTTGAATATTCAACTTTATCTTCTATAAAGGTATACTAATGTCATTTTATTTATTTATTTTCATATATATTTTTATTTTATTACAAGATATTTTAAATTTTTGGCAGATACAATTGTGACAGAAAACCAGCTTCACATACAAAATTAATTTTATTTTCTTCCTTAAGAACTTAATTTATTTTCTGTTATTAACATTCTGGCGTAAAATGAATTATATCCTAATATATTATAATTACTTTAAATAAATTTTATCTCTCCAGTATGTGAGAATTATTTCTGATTTGCAATATGTAAATTAAAAATGGAAAATATTATTAGTGTAAACAAATAATTTACAAGCAAATGTTTTATGAGTAAATAGTTTCTTTAACCATTTGGATATGTAATTTAATATGTAGAGGTTTACTAGATAATGTTTTATAACAATAATAATCTTTCTTTCCCTCTTTACAACCTCATTTTAGTTATCTTAGGGCCAGACACAGAACATGGAATGAGAATATTCAAATTTGTAGTAATTTATAATGGTATTTTAACTTTGATTGCATAACTTAATTAAAATGTTTTACATATATTAGTATAATTATAAGTTAATTTGGTATGTATATTACTGTATGTATTAAATCTAGCATATGGGTTATCGTCATTCATAGTTATTGAGGGCCTGTTATGTGCTGAGTCTAGATGGGGGGGATGAACCTAAGAGAATAAAATGAAATCTTAAGATAAGTTTCTTGACTTCCAGGAATTTTCATTCTACTGAATAAGTGAGACAAGATATTGATTAATTAGTAAACACTGATACAACCTAAGGATAACAGGTAATATTGAAGTTCAGAGAAGAGGCAGAGTAAGTTAAACAGATTAGGGATGTCTCCCAGAGGCAATAGTTTGAGTTCACCATGAAGAGAAACCGAAGGGTTTCTAGGTTTAGGAAAGAGCAG
Organism: Rhinolophus hipposideros; assembly: GCF_964194185.1. Classification (NCBI taxonomy): domain Eukaryota; kingdom Metazoa; phylum Chordata; class Mammalia; order Chiroptera; family Rhinolophidae; genus Rhinolophus; species Rhinolophus hipposideros. Next base: position 15,488,461 of record NC_138051.1, on the reverse strand, counting down.
AAAGAAAAGCTGGGAATACAGAAGATAGATGATACAGTGAAAAGAACCTCAGTGCAAATCTTGGCTCCACCATTTGTCAGGTGAGTGACCAATTCTCTGAGACTTAAAGTCTCATTTGTTAGACTGAGATGAGATTGCTTACCTCATAGGTCTGTTTTGAGGATTTAATAAAATAAAGATATAAAAGAGCTTAGTATAATGGCTGGAATACATAGGTACCAGGAAAAACATTAATTATCTTTTCTTTCCCTTCCCTATTCACTGGAAAATGATAATGACACATTCCAGGGACAATGGATAGAGGAAATTGACTGTAAAGGAATCAGAGGATGTCATTTTAAACAGGGTAGGAGGACCAAGTAATGGACAACTTTGGATACCGAGCTAAAGTGTTTTGAATTGATTCTGTGTGCAGTGAAAAGTCTATGTAGCTTTTTGAGACTATAAATTATATAAAGAAAATTAGCATTTGGAAATGCTGGAAAGGATGGATTGGAAGAGAGCAAGATGGGAGGGGGAGAAATAGCGTTTTAATTTAAATTATGTGTTTTTCTTTACATGTTTACATAGCGTTAATAAGCAGAGTCTTAGCCATGAGAGATTACAGAGGACCTGACTGCCGATACCTGAACTTCACTAAAGGAGAAGAGATATCTGTTTATGTTAAACTTGCAGGAGAAAAGGAAGATTTGTGGGCAGGAAGTGTAAGTATCTAGTCTTAAAATCTGAATGCAGAATAAATGACTAGCTTGTACAAGGATGCCTGCTTTTCATCTCTAAAGGAACTTTAAGAATTCCAAAGCACTTTTTATACATTTTAAAAACCCTTACCATATTTAAACAAACAAAAATAGTCTTATTTCAGTGTTGGTTCCAGAATATCTATAAAGTAGTTTTTGGGAAGGCAGGCTGGTTGGCATGGAGAACTAAGAGTGCTTTGAGATTATTTTTACATAGCATTCGTAGTTTTTGAACGTAAATTTTTATATTTACTTGGAGAGACTTTAGAGGTGCCCATGGAAATTATGGGATGACCCCAGCCTTTCCTTGCCTCCTATGGTGCTGCCAATGGCCAAGTTTAAAAGAGACTGGGACCTTTTAGCTAATCATATTAAAAAGGCACACTTTGGGGTGACCTGTTGGCTCAGTTGGTTATAGTGTGGTGCTAATAACACCAAGGTTGCTGGTTTGATCCCCGCTATGGGCCAATGTGACCTGTGCCTTCCTTAAAAAAGAAAAAAAAAAAGGCACATCTTTCTGAGCAAATAAAGGACTGAATTGTTAACTGAAGAGGTCCTCAGAAAGATTAGTAGCCCAGGGAAGCAAAGTATATGAACTTTTCATGGAAAACAAGAACTGGTCCAAAAAAGACTTTGACCCAAAGTCCTATTACACTGAAATTCATTGAAGCCAGAATCATCTCTCTGAATATGTAACACAGGAAAATTAATGATTAATGTTTTCAGTTGAAAATAGGTTTGTATGGGGCAGCCGGTTAGCTCAGTTGGTTAGAGTGTGGTACTCTTAACAACAAGGTTGTTGGTTTGATCCCCGCATGGGCCAGTGTGAGCTGCACTTTCCACAACTAGATTGAAAAAACTACTTGACTTGGAGCTGATGAGTCCTGGAAAAACACACTTAAAATAAATAAAAGTTAAAAAAAAAAGGTTTGTATGTTTGATTATATCATTATGCTTTATAATGAAAAATGCTATGATAAGCAATTTTACTCCCAAGCTGAATAAGCATGACCAACCTGATACATAACATTATTTCCAGATTGCATATACATCAGATCTCTCTCAAGGTGCTGTGTTCAGTCTTAGTTGCAGGGGGTGGAACCCACCATCCCTTGCAAGAGATGAGAAGTCCAACCGGCAACCTTGTGGTTGAGAGCCCAGTGGCCCATGTGGGAATCGAATTGGCAGCCTTCGGTGTTAGGAGCACGAACCACCTGAGCCACCGGGCCGGCCCCCAAAATTACTTTCAATAATTTATTGCTTTGATTACTCTTCCTTGACGATCTTTTGTTTTTCATTTTGTTAGAAAGGAAAGGACTTTGGATATTTTCCCAGAGATGCAGTCCAGACTGAAGAGGTGTTTATATCTGACGAAATTCAAATACCAACTAAAGTGAGTAAACTCATTTTGGTTATTAATTGAATTTAAAATTTCTTGACTAAAACAGTTTTCTGACGTATGAGTGCTCATTGGTTATGTGTCTTGTATAGCGAATACATAAAATCGTTGGTCTGAGAACTCACATTAGGAATAGTTGGAGTATATGAATAAAATTAGGTAAGACGAAGTTGATGACAAAGATTTTGCTTCCTGAAAAATGGGCAGGCTGTGGAGTGTAGTGGTTAAGAGCATGGATTCTGGAGGTGGACTCAGTTCAAAGACTGACTCAGTCACTAAGTATCTACCTATGTGGTCTTCATTTTCTCATGTGTAGAACTAGGATGATGATTATAATATAGTGCTACCTCATAACTTATTGAAGAAAATACAAGCATATGTAACGTACATAGAACAGTAAGTGCTATGTAAGTGTTACATATTATTACTAATGTTATTGTGCTATTGGGACAAAGTTTATTTCCCCTCACATTCTTGTTAAGAAACATAATATAAATGGAGCCACTTTAAAATGGAACCTTAGCTGCTATCCCAGAGGAACTGCCTTGCATGTCTTATGCCTCAAACTGTTGGAATGTTCAAGCAGAGCAAAATAACCTTTGGACTGGGCCTAAAGCAACCCTGTGTCCCAAAGAACTGTTGGCAATATAACAAGAAAGCAGATGTTCTGACTATATGACTGAAAATTAAAAACATTGTTTAGAATTAGCACCACTATGTTAGCTTATCTGCACCAATAGAAATGTCTTCCTTCTATTGATGTAATTGTTCCCCTTCCCTTCCTCAAAAATACCCCCTGCCTTTGTCTCCTAATTGGAACACTACCAGTATTTGGGTTTCTGCCGGAATCAGTGATTCCTAATAGCTATTTTTTTTTAATATCTCAAATAAATTCTTCTTGCCTCTCACTTTGAAAGGCCTTTAATTAACACTCTCTAGATCTCGTATCTGTACAACCTCTTTTGCTGTTAGAGTTTTAAATAAACTTGATAATATTGGGCTTGATCATGAGAAAGGGAATCAGAAGGTGACTTTTTAATATATGAATTTGATTTGCCCATTTAATTCAGATTCCAGAATAAGCCAATTTACCTTAAGTGAGACCAGGGTCAAGTGAGGCTGCCTAGTTAAGCAAACTATTATCTGGCTCTTACCCAGCACTAATTCTGGGATTAACTGTCCATTTACTGTATAATCACTGGTCCTGTTAGTTCTATCTCCAAAATACATCTGACTTTATTGTATTCTCATCATTTTCACTCTCCCGCAGAGCCCTAATTCATTATCATTATCTCTTAATTAGAATACTACAATAGCCTTCTAACTGATCTCTTTCCCTCTCCTTTTGCCCTTTCCCAATTCATTTTTCAAACAACAATGCATCTTATAAAAACAAAAAAATCAGGTCATGTCGTTCCTTTGGTTTGGAGCCTTTTGATGGCTTTTCATTGAAGCTGGAATCAAGCCCTGTCTTCCTTACCCTGGTTCTGCTTGATCTCCTGCCCCCTTGCTGACCCTGTCTTATGCTACTCTCCTTTCACTCGCCATCTCCTGGCCACCCTGGACTGTTGACTGTTCTTAGAGCAGGCCAAGCTCTTTCCCAGTCCAGAGTCCCAAATAGGCCATTTTCTCTGGTTGGAATGCTTTCCCCAAGTTCTTCACTTTGCTAGTTCTCTCTTATCCCTTAGGTCACAGCTTAAACATCAGTGCCTCAGAGAGGCCTTCCGTGGTGATTCTTATGGAGTCACTGCTTCTTAGTCACAGCTTCCCGTTTATTTCTTCCATAGCACTTACAATTTACAATTACTTTTTTAAATTGTTTACTATAGAATTTCAGCACCTCGCACAGAGCAAAGCACATTGTAAACACACAGAAGCCCCAAATTCTTAGGTCAAGGTCCTTGGGAAATAAGATTCTGCAATGGACCTTTGCATCCAAGAAGTTTACTGGGGAGTCTTCTTGGGAATAATAGCAGCTGCAAGGGAACAAAAGAAAAGTCAGGACTGGCCAGACAGAGAAGTTGAACTGTGAGGCAGTTGCAACAAAGGTCTCAGTTGATTCAATAAGAAATTCTGAATCTGGGATGTCCTTTGAGAGTTGTCCTGAAAGAGACAAAGGAGTGGACCTTTTCACCCTTGCATTACTGGCTCATCGGAGGTAGTGTAACCTTAGGCTAGGGTAGGCTAGTGTTTACTAGAGACAGTTATTATTCTAAGCACTTGATTCATTTAATCCTCGAAACATCCCTATTAGGTAAGTGCTGTCATTATTCTCATTTTACAGATGACAAGACTGAGGCATAAAAAGGTCATATGATTTACTCAAGGTCACAGAGATAGTAAATGGCAGAGTCAGGATTTGATCCCAGAGGGTTTGACTCCAGAGTCTGTTCTTAATCACTATATTGCAGTGCCAAAAACATATTGTAAAGTTGCCAATTCTTATTTTCAAAAATTCTAAACATTATTTTAATTTCATAATGGTGATATCCAAAGAGCAGTGCATTTCAAACAATGACATGATTTTAAGAAAATAGCTTTTGCATTTTCTTCTTGATGATTTGATTGTTCTGTGAGATAGGCCAGGGTATCCCCACCTCCACTGAATACAGGCAATATCTTCAGTAAAAGAAATCTAAGTATCTTAGTGCAACTTTTAACCAGGCTTTCATGCTTTAGTCTCTGGTCTGTCTGAGCTGTGACCATCCATGTGCTGTGAAATTCCCTTCCTTCAAATCACCACACAGCTGCACGTGTCCGTTCAGTACACTCTTAGGAGGAGCAAGATTTTATGGATATGTATGCCTTTTCATCAGAGTTTATTTGCAGAATATACTCAAAGACTTGATTGTCTCTGCTTCTCAAATTCTTCAACTATTTGATAACAAGTAAATCCTAATGTAAAAGGATTTTCATTTACGTTTAATCATTAACCTGAGAAGTCTGTTGTGATACAAGAGTCTGAGATTAGGAGATGTGATGTTAGTTTTTGCTCTGCTGTTGAGTTAGTTATGTGGTCTTGGGAAAATCATAGTCATTCATTTAAAATGATTTAGAGAGAAACAAGGAGTTTTAGTACAGTTATGTCAATCATAATTTTTTTCTTTTTAGGAATCTGATTTTCTTTGTCTTGGAGTAAGCTACACATTTGAAAATGAAGATAGTGAGCTAAACAGTGACAATGATGGTGAAAATATATATCCATATGAAGAAGATAAAGACCAAATATATGAAAGTGATTTTCTGAGAGAACATGGATTTTATTCAATGTCTGAAAGTACTTGGTTTGAAGACCAATTTCCAGCATCAGAGGCTCCTGAAGATATTGGAAGAACTAGTGAATCAAAAAACTGGGAAGGAGTAGAAGCTGGAAGTGTGAAACAGGATCCTATTCCAGAAATGGATTATGTCCCACCACCCTCACCTGTGCCTGAAGTGACAGGATGGTTTGGATTCAGAAGGGAACAAGCTGAAGGGAAGACTTTTGAATCAGTTATTGAACCTCTGCAAGAAGGCTCATTTCCAAGTAGAAAAAGAGCAATAGAAGATGAGAAAGACCTAGAGGAATTAAGTAATGGTGAGCCCCAAACAGAACATAAGCAAGAATCTGACTCAGAATTCAATTCGGTGCCAAAGAAACAGTCCGAAGCATCTGAGTCAGAGCACATTCTCAATCCTCAAGCCACTGGTTGGTTTGGCAGTGGATTTACAAGTTATTTAGGTTTTGGAGGTGAAGATGCAGGTCTTGAACTATTGCCCAAAGAAAGTGGTCCACCACTACAAGATGTTCCTAATTCCATATCATCTGAGGAAGAACCCACAGTTCCATGTACAGAAATATTAACAGAAAAAGGAGACACAATCAATAATGGTAGCTTAATTCTCAAACCAAGTTGGTTTGATTTTGGTTTTAATATGCTAGGCTTTGCATATGCCAATGAACATAAAATTATAACAGGTGATGGAAAAAATGAAGAAGGAGGTGAAGGAGATAAACATGAACATCCTCCTATAAGTGAATTTGACCCTGATAAAGAACAAGAAATAAAAACAATACGAATTATGGAAACTGAAGATCAATTAGGCAAGGAGAGAGTCTTGGAGAAAACAGATGATTCTGATACCTTACCATATTTTAAAAATTTCTTGTATAATTTTGACAACTCTTGGAACTTTCAGAAGGAAACAGAATTGTCATTTCCCAAAGAGATACTGGATGAAAATAACGTAGTGGAAAATGATGAAACAGAAGAATTTTCAGCTGAAAATGATCCCACAGCTAATATGAAAGTTATGATGTTGAAAAGCAGATACAGTCAGTCAGGTTTGTATAAAAATATCTATAATTTATTTTTTAAACATAATTTATAAGTACAAATAAGATAAATACTTTTATAAGTACAAAAAGTCGAGGAATCCATGTTCTTAAAATAACAATCAACAACTTTATTAATGACCCTTTTTATCAGTTTCTGGTTTACTCTGGGATTTAGATCTTAATATTATAAAATAAAATCCTAAGGAAAAAAATGATTTGAAATATATGGATGTTCCAGTAAGATCTTAAGGTATTTTACAATAATTAAAAAATTTTTTGGGGGGTGGGTGATGAGGGTAAAGGGGATCAAATATATGGTGATGGAAGGAGAACTGACTCTGGGTGGTGAACACACAATGGGATTTATAGACGATATAATACAGAATTGTACACCTGAAATCTATGTAAATTTACTAACAATTGTCACTCCAATAAATTTAATAATAAAAAAAAAATTTTGCGGGGGGGGGTCGGCTGGTTAGCTCAGTTGGTTAGAGCACGATGCTCATAACACCAGCGTTGCCGGTTCGATCCTGCATGGGCCAGTGTGAGTGAGCTGCGCCCTCCACAATTAAATTGAAACAACTACTTGACTTGGAGCTGATGGGTCCTGGAAAAACACAGTTAAAATAAATTTAAAAAAATTTTTTTATTACAGTAGTATATGTAAACAGATTTAAAATATAGTGCTAAGGCTTTTTTTTGGTTTTTTTTTTTTTTAACCAATGGAAATTTTGTTCCCTCTGTCCATCTTTACTCCCACCTCTGATCCAGGGACAATAATTTCGTTTCATGGTTTTAAGCAAATTTCTTTTACTATTTATCTCTATTTTCAAAATAAAACCTATATCATTCAACTTTGATTAATCTATTTTAGATGATATCCATTGACTTCCTATTCTGGTAGTTGAAGATTTTAGCTCATTGACACTCACTTTTTAGGTCATTTACACCTTCCCAATATAACTATAGTTGTGTGTTTTTTTAGAAACTTAAGCTAAGGAAAATTTCAGTAATTCATAATCATCTTGATTCCTAAATTTTATTCTAGGTCTGTACCCCACCCCCATCCCACCCCAACAAGAAGAACTATGTTAACAAGGGTTTTGTTTTTTTAAGTATTCAAGATAATAAGGAAACCCAAGTTTTCAACCTTCTCAAGTCTTTCAATTCTGGCAGCTCAACAGAGGGCAAAAAAAGAGAGAAGAGAGTATCAGCGGATACTTCTAGATTTAGGTGTCCAGTACCTCGCAACTCCTATGATTAACAATATGTGGATTGTATTTTTAAGTAAAGAATTATATAACATGACTTTCCCACATCTCCATTATGATGTCTCTATGATGGACAGATTAGAAACTCAGCAAATATTTGCCAGTAATACAGAAACAAATGAACCCTAGAATGACAGAAATCTTTCATAAGCAGAGGTCAACAACATTGCAAACTCGGAAAGAAACACATTAGAACGAGTTGATTTTCTTGAATTTCCAGAAGAGCTACTTGTAGTTTCTTAATATTCTCCAAAATGTACTTTTCCCCCTCAGATTTTAACCCTCTCTAAATGAGAAATATGTGGGTGTGATGTGTTTCATGACTAAAAACATTAGAAAACTAAATTGTCAAAGGCTGAAGACGAAATTATTTTGTTCTAAACTTGTTAAATCCTAAAGGAATACTGTGAAAAAGTAGATAAGAGTAATTGGAGAGGAGAAGAACTAAAACAAAGCAAGACAATATCAGGTCCAGAAATGCAGGATTTAAAATAAAATGCAGAAGATTATAAATATATAAAAATGTTTTAGAGCATATTTATAGAAACTCCAGGGCCACCTGAATAGTATTTTAGTAGAATTTATTTATCATTTCATATAGTGATGCTGGGAAAATTTCTAAATATGAAAAACTTGATGAATAGTCAAATGAAAATAGGGCATTTATGCAATTATAACTAGTTTTGGGGGACTTTTACCATTAAAATATTCAAAAATTCCTTTAAGTTTTCAGAAAAACGATATACTATATAAACAAAACGGATTATTTCAAAACATTACAATACTAATTAAACAAAAAACAGCCTGGAAATCACACAAAATTGGTTTAAAAAAATACCCAAAAAGGATTCAGATAAAGACACAGGCCCTATTTTCTGGATATTGGAGAAATAGCTAAAACTGCCAGCATTTTCAGATAATTTCTACAAATCTAAGATAATAACAAATGAAAACTTGCCTTAATTAGAAAGAGTGCATAAGAAAAATGAATCATTGATGTTTAGTTAATATTTGTGAAAGGCTGAGACTTGCAATAACTACATTTACAGAAAAACTGATATGCTAACATAAAAATTTACAAAACAGATAAATTAGGGAACAATTATTTATATTATAATATTAATAATTATTTTACAAAAGGATTCCAATTGAGTATATTTAAATAAGTTTCCGAAGTACAGTTAAATATGAAAAATTATTCATTATTTTATTTGACTTAAATTTTTGTTTATAGACAATTGTAAGAAAGGCATATCTGTAACTAATGTAAATCATAAAGTTTAGCTTTAAGTTGGGTGAAAATGATACCTGACTGTAATTAAATATAAATATATTATAGGAAATACTCATTTTTCTTAACATATATGTTATTTCAAATGTAGTTTAAAACAATATTTTAAAAAACTAATATAGCTACATATAAATTTGAGTACATTTAATTATTGAGTATGCCTTTTTTTCCCCTACTGCCATTAAACGGCATGGTAGATCACTATGTGAGTCCTGTATTTACAAGAGTCCCGTTGGATTCAGATTCCCAAGTTGATTGTTCATTTTTAACTTTAATGTTCACAGGTGGCATTTCAATTACTACTAAATGTTTGCTTACTTGGGACTTTCATCTTTTAAACACTGCTAAGTAAATAACAGCATCAAAGTGCTGTGTTTAATTCATAACTCAAAGAGCAAAATTAGACACTGAGTAATTCACTTGCAACTCTTTAATATTGTTTTTCAGGATTGCACTCATACTTTTCTCTCTTTGTCTTAAAAAGTAAAAAGTAACGGAGAAGTAAATTCCAGAGTTTACTTGAATACTATACTACAGACTAGAACTGGTTAGAATTTTTCTTTCATCCTGTTTGATTAGTTAATTCAATCAAACAATCAGTTTAAACTATGAAAATTGAACTGTCTTAAAGTAAGTTGATGGCTGTTTGACATGGCATGCACATAAATATAAGATGCAACATTACAAATACAGCAAAATTTGACATGTTTCAAATTTTAAATTTTTAAATTAATTTTGGGGAAAGGTAATCCTTTTTAAATGAAGGTTCTCAAGATACAAGCATACAGATTTTCATTTCAAATTTGAACTGAGGCATATTATCATTTAAAGGTATAAATCATTTAAATATTTAATATGCATCATAAAAGCAGAAAAATCAGAAATATTTTATTTAAACCTGTATCAGCTTTGTTTTATTGAAATGCAAAATAAAACTTTTATTTTTCCTAAAGTAATGATCATATTATCAGTTAGCTAATATGCATTTTTATCTGATAACATAGGTTTATCTGACTTCTGTAAAATAGCAGTGATAAGACTTGTAATTTCTTGAGTTCCATTTCAAAAGTCAATGACACTCTCATCTTACTGAAGCAATATGTTGATTTCATGAGATCACCAACTTAAGGAAACATCATCTCATGTGAAGTTTTGATACACATTCATAGCATAGAAATTAAATTCAAAATACAATTTAATATTGATTTTTAACTTGATTTCTCAGCACAGCCTTATACTGTTGCGTCTGAAAGAGCAAATAAGCATAAAACTGTGTATACTCATGGCAGCATGTATTGTACAAACAGTTGAATGAGAAATATCTTGTAATTGTTATTTTTATATCTATTTATAACATCAGTCATTTCCCTCTACTGAGCCAACACAAACATACAAAACGTTGTTTTAATGCAGTCAATCTTTTCTTGATAATTTCTAAAATGAATGGATAATTCCTAAAATAACAAATAATGACGTCAATAATATATTTTGGACTTACGTTATCTATATTTGTTTTATACAACAACACTCCAGTAAATTAGAAAATAATGTACTTTAAAATCTAAAACATTCTAGAAGTGCTAACTAGGAAGGATTGCTCTCAATCAATTTCCTTTAAAATTTACATTTGATATAAAGGGTGTATTTGATTTGGGGATTTAAAAAGTTTCTGCTCATTCATTGTTTCTTTTAATATACTCACTGAATGATATAACACAGTATATGATATGATATATAATAATATAATATACTGGACATGGGATGAAGGGGAAAATAAAAGTTGGACTTTAAAAAATATAGTTTCTTTAGTAGTGGGTGGTTCTTCCACCTTTGGAGTAAACTCATTAAAAGTCTGAGCAATAATGGCCTTTATATTTAACAGTAGATATTAGCAAATATGTATTGTAGATATGCATGATCCAGTGGGCTAGATTTCAGAACTTGGAAATTAATTGCTGTCAGTTCTAACATTACCTTTCTTTGTGCAACTAGTTCAGTTTGTTCTATGTATTAAATAGAATTAGCTATTAATATCAAGTAGGCTGTAGATACTGTAAATAATTTTGGTTAGATTTACTCTCTGATTCTCTAACAGATGAAGTAAGAAAAATCATCTCACCAATTTTCTTGAATGGTGGGAATATATATTTTCACAATGGCATTTAAACATTACACCTTCTTGGATAATAAATGTATCCAAAAGGAATGAAATCCTATGGGGATCTGTCTTATTCTTAGTTATAAGCTTACACTGTATAGTATAATAGAATTGTTGACAGTTATGTTATTTTTTTCTTTTTAAATAGTTTTTAGGATGATGTAGAAAATAGATAGAATTGTATACAGTTTAAAAAATTCTTCCTTTGTCAAGGAATAAAGGAAAGGCTATGTGGGAGGCTGAATAATGGTGCTTCAAAGATGTCCATCTCTTAAAACCCAGACCCTCTGAATATGTTACTTTGCAAAGCATAAAAGACCTTATGAATGTGATTAAATGAAGCATCCTGAGATGGAGAGATTACCCTAGTGGGCCCAATATAATCACAAGGTTTCTTATAGGAGGAAGGCAGGAGGGTCAGATTAAGAGAGAGATTAGAAGATGCTGCACTACTGGCTTTGAGGATGAAAGATGGGGCCATGAGCCAAGGGACACAGGTGGCTTCTATAAGGTAGAAAAGACAAGGAAATGGATTCTCTTCTACAGCCTCCAGAAGGAACACGGCCCTGCCAACACCTTGGTTTTAGAACTTCTGATCTCTAGAACTCTAAGAGAATGTATTTGTATTATTTAAGCCAGTAAGGGTGTGGTAGGAACTAATACAAGCTACAATTTATGTTTTAGTGAAATTCTTTTTTCCAAAATGAAGTATCATAAAGATCACAAAGGTTCAAAGAACGACCTACCTAGTAAACAAAAGGGAAGCCCACAACAAAGCAAGTATTTAAAAAAAAGAAAAACATCTGTCTTATTTATTTGCAGATATGGTCTCTGAAATAGGGTTACCTATGAGAATTCATGAAGAAGTACACTTCAAAACTCCATCTTCTAAAAATAATGATGAAAAATCAAAAACGTCACTAGATATGGAAGGGCCGACTCTGGAGGAAATAGACAGATCTGTAGAAAATACCCTGCCAAACAGTCAGATGTTTTCAACTGATTATTCTTTGTCTTCTCAAAATCACGTTGCTCAAAAAGGTAAGAAACAAGCTATTTGTTTTTTAATGCAGAAACTAAGGAAGAAAGATTAAAAAATTACATCATATCAAGTATTAATGTATTTTTTTTATAAATCCACAGAAGATGCTTCTGAGAATCAGAATCTGAAATATTTATTTCAAATTGATGTTTATGATTTCATGAAGTCTGCATTTTCACCAATTGTAATTCTTACAGAAAAGGTAACTTGATCTTTTAAATATTTTGCAAGAATTTTATCTATTTTGCTAAATATAGAAGCAGCTGAAAATTATGCTTGAGTGAATCCTATGAAAACATTACATAATGTTTCTTTTTTCCATAAAGTCTTAATAGGTAAGATTTCTCCTTACATGAACATTTTGTTGCATCATATTGTTAAGGATTTTTTTTTAAAACCTTTCCTTAAGCTTTGGTGATCTTGAGCTTTGGTTTTTTTTTTTTTTCTTCCCTTTTTTCAAATCAGGGAAAATGATACTAAATGAGTTAACTCAGGAATAATATTAACTAAAAATTAGTTAAGCACATTATGAGTACAGTCAGCTCTCTGTATCTGCCAGGTTCGGCATCTGCAGATTCAACTAACCACAGATGGATATATTTGAAAAACATGTTACGTTGTTGTCAACATATACTACTGTGTTTCCCCGAAAATAAGACCTAGCCGGACAATCAGCTCTAATGCATCTTTTGGAGCAAAAATTAATATAAGACCAGTCTTATTTTAATATAATACAAGACCGGGTATAATATAATATAATATAATATAATATAATATAATATCCAGTCTTACGTAAGACCCCATCTTATAGTAAAATAAGACCGGATATTATATTATATTATATTATACCCGGTCTTGTATTATATTAAAATAAGACTGGTCTTATATTAATTTTTGCTCCAAAAGATGCATTAGAGCTGATTGTCCTGCTAGGCCTTATTTTCAGGGAAACACAATATGTAGCTTAGGCCTATGATGGTTTGGTCTGTAGTGAATATGTATAGATTTCTTTTTTCTTGTCCTTATTCCCTAAACAAAATAGTATAATAATTATTAATAATTACATAGCATTTACATTGGATTTAGTATTTTAAATAATCTAAAGATGATTTAAACTAATGGGAGGATGTCTGTAGATTATATATGCAAATACTACAGTTTTATATAAGGGACTTGGAACATCTGCAGATTTTGGTATCCACAGAGGTCCTGGAACCAGTCCCCAGTTGATACCAAGGGATGATTGTATCTGAATGACAGCTGTGACCTCATAATGGTATAATGTGAGAATCTTAGAAAAGCAACTAATGTCTCAAAATTTAACCAAGCATAACTAAAATTTCAAAATCTGTACACTTTTTCATTTATTGTAAATCCTATTAAATCTTATTTCATTTTTTATTGTAAATGAGATATTGAAAAAGGACCTAGATGTAGTACTTGGCACATCGGAGGTCCTTTCCAAATGTTAGTTCCCTTTTTTATCTGCTGCTACCATATAAATAATTGAAGTAACACATTTATCTTCTCATTTACATTTTAAGATGGAATTTAACAGTGGTAACTTTCAAGGAGCTCACGCTAGTTGGAGAACACAGGTTTAAAAAAAAAAAGCAATAATTATAATACAGTACTGTAATAGCCATAGAAAGCTACTAACGTAGCCTGGTAGACTGAGCGGAAGTGGTAGGTAGAGAGGGTTGGGAGGAGAAACCTAGGAGAGTGTCCCAGAGATCATACTTGAGCTGATCTGAAAGGAATAGTAGCAGTTAGCCAGGCAAAGAAAGGATGGGCGTTCTAGGTTGAGGAGAGAACAATCTTAAAAGTACAGAAGTGGGAGAGATCACGGTATTTTGGGAGAACTAAAAGCTATTCGGTCTGACTGGATATATGGTGAGACTGAAGATGTACATAGGGATTAAGTCATGAATAGCTTTCATGTTTTGATAGGAAGTTGAACTCTATCTTGTAGATGAGGCGGCACCATTGAAGGATTTGAAGCAGGGAGTACAATGAAAAAGTCTATTTGTCAGCATTGTCACATTAAGAATTGAACAGGTTCAAACCAGAGGCAGGGAGCCCAGTAAAGAAGTTATTGCATTCGTTCAGGAAATAAATTATCAAAGTCTAAATCAGGGTGTACAAACTCAAGCAAAATTAATAATGCATAAGTAAAGGTGAGAACTGTAACCAACTAGAGAGTGTATGCCTTCTCCACAGGATGTGGCTGCTACTTACCTTCAGCCTGGTTTTTCCAGATCTTATGATATTCCAAGAAAAGCTGGAAATCTGTTGTTTTTTTTTGTGTGTGAAATCTCCCAACTTTTAGTACTGGCAAATATTCATATTTTTAAAAAAATTTCATGCACGTCAGACAAAATGTTCTGTGGGTTGAGTTTGGCCCACTGGTCACATTGTTTAACCTTTGGCCTAATGTCTGATAGTGGTTATTAAAATGATTGGAAGGACAGACAAGATAGATCTCTTGAAGATGGACTTCATTGGATTTAATGATTGATTGAATGTAGCAAGGAGAAGAATGTAGTGAGGATAACTTACCAGGTTTCAAGAGAGGGTGACCAGGTAAATGGTAGTGCCGCTGACTGCGATGAAAGTTATTGTGAAAACTGGGCTTAAATGGCTTGTATCATTTTGCTTTCAGTCTTGCTCCATACTTTATTTCTTTGCTAGGTTCCAGAGAGTTGACATTACCTGATAAACAAGCCCAGAGAAGTGATTAATTTTACTCTGTATGATTTGGTTGTAAAGATACTGATTTTAAACTTTACTTAGAAATCTGTTCCAGCATAGAACTGACATATCCCTCACCTGTCACTCACCTTTCCCCAAGAATTATACAAGTGAAGTTACTAAACTAAAAAAATAATTTATTAATCAGTACACCATGTTCACCTCTCATATAAAGTGCTTACTTAATAAAGGTTATGCTAAGTATTCTTATTTTTGAGGACTCAGTAAATATAGTCAAATACATCTTACTTGAACTATTTGGGTTGAAATTTTTTAGATGTGAAAATATTGAATTTAAATTTATGTTAATTATCTTGTGGACTTGGAAAGTCACTTATTTTCTGGGGGGAATTTCAGGTTTAAATCTTAGTTTCAGAATCTGAGGCTAGATAACAGGCTGCTAATCAAAACTGGCTTGTACATTGCTTAAAAATTATAAACTGGTTGCCAACATTTAAAAGGTGAGTTCATATAAAAATCTGGATTCTCTTGAAAAAGCAGAAGACTGTAATATATCATCTCCCACTCTCATATAGCAACAATCTTAAGCTGAATAGTGCTTAAATAGACATGTATTCTTCATTTGCCTACATTTATTTGGCCTCTACAGCGATTTAAGTTCGTAATATTTGGATTAAATGTTCTGAAGAGTTCCTGCTAGATCTAGAATTATAACAATCTTAGTGCATCTATTAAATACCCATATTATAGTTTTTTAATAGCTGTAGTAAATTGGAGGAATTTTCCAGTTAAATTTAGGTGAAAGGATTGCCTTTTCTTCTTGCTTAAATGTTTCAGGTAATTGTGTCTGTTGCTGGTTTGTTTCTATTGTTTCTAATTGCTGGTAATTTCAGTTAGATTTTGTATATAAGATACTTTCTTTGAATTGTTTAAGTAATAGGAATCAACACCACTTTGTCTACTTAATTTTATAATTGAGGAAGCTCTTTTAGTTCCAACTGTTATATATTCTTAACTAGAATGTTTTAGTTATATGTGGAATAAACAGTGGAAATTACCTAGCTCTTGTTCAACTGATAGTTAGCTCCTGATTCAATATGTTCTGAGAATAACTCTTACATCACAGTTCAGAGAATGAAAATGTGGCTCAACATGTTTGATTTTCTTCCAAAGGACTAGATCTTTTAGATTTGACATTGCCTGTTTAATTAAACGGGAGTAACTAGAACTTAAAGCTTTGCAGTGGGGCCCTTCATAAGGAAATCAGTTCCTAGGTTGCAGACAATGTTTACTGGTTAGCACATTTTTAATGTTCTTGGATGCTTTCTAGTAGCTGTCACAAATACTAACAGCATTTGTCTTCCATTTCCTTTAAAGCAGGCCTATATAAGACAGCAAAACCCCATGTCTACTTAAGGAAAACAATCTTTGAACATCTTTTACGTAGTAAAAATCATGTACTCTATATGAATAAACTATAGAATAAAACATTCAATTTAATTTTTAACACGTATCATACTCAGTATTTCTCTTTGTAATTGTAGATTTTAAGAGGGAAGTAATAGTATGATATTTAATCAGGAGTGATGTCCATGAAATTGAATTATGGTTGGTAGTCACATCTCCACCTATAGCACCCCTTTACCACACAAGTGTCAAAACAGGATCAGTCAGTGTGGAAATAGAAGAGTGCAGGATATATTAGAATCTGAACTCTTTCTCAAGGGTATGAGGTGCTTAGCAAAACTTTATGTACATGTTAGGATATTTTAACATGTATTTAAAAAAATGGAATGGAAAGATCTAGAGGAAGAGGTAAGTTTCTATATAACTATTAAGTGTACTGGAAATTAGGTTAGAATCTGGCACTGAGTTGAAGTTTTACTGTTTTTTCTATGGGCAAAGCGAAACTTTTAGGTTTTTCTTTTTAAAAGTATTCTTTTGTCCTTCATCCATGTTTTTAATATTTGGAAAGGTAAATATTGAAAAATTGGAAAACGGCACAAACTGCCTCAGGGAGAGCAAAGAGATTTTTTTAAAAAATGTTTTATGTTGTATTTAACTCCTGAAAGGTGAAAATGATTCTGGAGTTCCCTAAAGACGTTCAGACTTATTAAATGATTTTTATAGAGTACTACAATGTTCTGTTTGAAGCATATATTGTTCTGAGATTCTTTGAAATTCTAAAGATAAAATTTTGATTATGCTTGTTTTGAGCAATAAGCTATTCACATAATTTCAATGCACATTGTGTAACTAACACCCCTAGAGGTTGTCTAAGTGCTTAAAAATCGAGAATTATTAAGCAATTTCACCTACTCTCTGATACTGATAGTTCCTGAAACTCTTTAGACTGATGTGGCAACGAAGAGAAAACACTTTTGAGTTCCAAAACAACTAGGCCTCATTGTAGCCCTGAAAATCACTTGCTGTGAATTGGGGCCACTGTCGATCCTTTTTTTAGCACAATTTCTGTTGCTGTCCGAGTGTACATTAGGGAAATTTCCTAAGGATTTAAAATTTTGTTCAACTATCGAGTTCTCTTGGGTGATTTGCTTAGGAAGACGTATCGTTCCTTTTCGAGTTGCTTCACTGGACTTGAGTTAGAAGGCCGAATATGGTGAAAAGGATTATTGTGCTGGCAATGAAGATTCAGAGATGGGTTATCCTTTACAACTAGGTCAGCTAAAACCATCTCCCACGAACAAATCCAGCCCCGCGTACGTTATTCAACAGACCTAAAAATAGGGTCCTAAATTTAGAGGGCAAGGTGCTACTGCTAGCTCCCCTTCTCAGGAGGGGAACAGCACTTGTCCAGCCAAGGTCCACCAGGGTTTGGTTTAGCATTTGGGTAAGTAACTAGGAGGTCATGGAGGTTAGGCCAATTTTGTCTAACAGGTGCCCAGGTAACTCAGGTAAAAGTGAGTAACCCTCTCGACCCCTCCGCTGAGTAGAGACGCGATCGATGTTCTCTTGCGTGGGTGAGGTTAAACTCTGCCCAGACCAAAGGTGACCCAAGATGCCTTCCTGTCCAAAGTCGAAAGTCCGGCCACCGTTGGCAGGACACACAGGCGCGGGTTCTGCAAGCCATTTTCTAACTGGAATGAAGGCGGTGGCCGGTCATCCTGGACCCCGCGGGATACGGCGGGACACCACGTTGTCAGGGCTTCCGTGGGGTGTAGACAGCAGACTCTTGCGGGGCTGCGAGAGGAAAGCGCTGGAGGTTGAGGCTCGGCCTGGTGCTGGCCTCCGGGGAGAGGGGTCGCGCAGCGCTCAACCTGCCAGGCTGCACCGAGGGGCCTCCAGGAGAAGCCTCCGGGCCGCCGTGGCCACCCGATGTGGGGGACCTGGGCCATAGCCCTCGTCGTCGGGGCGGTGCATTCCACAGTACAGCGCAGAACTTGAGGCCGAACCCCATTCTCTCAGCCCCTACCCCTCGAATTCTAAGGGTGGGTAGCTTCGCCAGTTTGAGCGCCGGTCCCTTTAAGAGCGAGCGCCCGGGACACGTCTACCAACCTCGCGCGAAGAAGGAGGGGAAATGCACGGTGTCCCCGCCTCCCCGCCTCCCTGCCGCGGCCTGGCCTAAACCAAACCGAGGGGTGGGGCGGCGAGGAGATGGCAAGTCGCAGGCTTGTGCGGGGCCAACTTGGACCTTCGGATCCGGCGGACGGAAAGCGTAACGTAGGGGCTGAGGCTCCCCGGGTGGGCAGCGTGGACACTTGAGGCCTGTCGGCACCGTTCCCTCCAGCAACCCCCCGCAGCCGGCTCCTCAGTGGTCTGCTCCGGTTGCCTAGTGCGGGTTTGGGTTCCGGACGGAACGCTGCGTGTTCTCCGCCGGTTGTTGTGGCTTGATCAAGGCCCTGGCTGGGGCCACCGCAGTCCAGGTAGCCTTGGCGCCATGGAGGGGTCCGGGGCTGCCCCTCAGCCGTACTTGGGGCTGGTCCTGGAAAGGCTGCGCAGGGTGAGTCCAGGCGCGATGAGGGTTACGTGGCCCCGGGGTCGCGGAAGCCGCCCAGGGAAGGAAGCAGCAGACTTTGGCTTTGGGGTCTGAGCCGCGGTGGTCCGAGGTTCCGAAGCCAGTCTTCACCTGCCGCCAGGCTCCGGCCTGTGTCCCAGGCAGTAGCCAGGTTCGTAGGATGCTTGGACGGTTTTTTTGTGGGTGGCAGGGGACCAGGAGATGAGGCAGGTTAAGACAGCATTTGCTTAGTGGGACTTGGTAAAGGTGTGTTAAGTGTTTCCCGAGTCCTAAAACGAGTTAGCCTTTTCCATCGTGTTATTTTGAACAGGGTCCCGTGACACTTGCCCCCCCCCAAAATCCCCGCCCCCCGACTGTAAGAAACTTTAAGGGTGAGGAGTGATCGTCCGAAATGAGTTCCTTTTAGTGATGAAACTTCTCGTTCTGCTGAAAGGGCACCTAAGCCTGGACTGGGAGTTGGGATTCTAATTCTGCATTTTCTTTTAATAAAGAATGCTCTTCTGAGATGCTTTACTATAAGTGAGGTTGTTTTTCGCTTCTTTCGGTGTCTTGTTAATGTAAACAAACGGTCGTGTTAATGTACAATCTGAAGACATTAAACTTCCAGTGTTCAAAATTTATTTATTTATTTTTGGTTCAGTTAATGATCATGTTGCAGGGATTTTTTTTCTAAGTGTTTATAGGTGTCTTTGTTGACATGTTTAGAGACATTTATGTCGCTGGGTTTTTTTTTTTTTTTTTTAAAAAAACTATTTGTATTAAAAATGTAAAAAAAGCCCCTTTCCATATTGGGGCAGTTATTACTGGTTTCTTGTCATGTAAATTAAAAAGTACCGTTGCCGTGGTATTCATAGATACATATACATATGGCAGTTCCATGGAGATTCTAAATGTACTAAGACAGTTTGGGTGGGAGACTGATACGCTGTCTGTTAAGGGAGACAAGACAAGAAAATAGTACAAAGTAGAAACTGAAGTGCTCACTGAAGCATACACACCAAGTGCTAGGGAAATTGGCGGGAGGGAGAGATTACATTTTCTTGACTATTTAGGAAATCCTTTTGGGAGTAGCTTAAGAGGATGTATGAAACAGCATGGTATGTGCAGCAAACGGTACGGTATGTGGAGCTGTATTACTAGAGTGTAAAGTGGCCTCAGGGAGTGATACGCAGTGATGCTTGCTGGAGACATAGTAGGTTCCTGGTAATGTAAGTGATGGCGAGACAATGTGCTTTTCTTTAGCACTTTCCACTAAGCCTAATTCCTCATAATGTAGCTGAAACAAGCCTGAAACATGTAAATAAACCTTTACTTACTAAATGTAAATTGGTTCTAAATTTTAGAAGTGATGGTAGTAATTAATCACAGAATACTAAAAACCTTTTCCACTCCCAAACAGGAGTACAAAAGGAGTTCTAGACCAAGTGTCTTAAAAGACTCAACCATTCAAGGTGACGAAATACTCTAGGGTTAAATCAAAATTGTTTTTCATCTACGTCAAATAAGCATGATATGTATTAATAAAAACAAAATAATAGAACGTCAACATGCATGCCCTGAAAATATTTGATTATAATGCAAAGTTCCATTGAAGGGTACACCTCTCCAAGATGTAAAACTTGAAAACTAATTTCCCCTCTACATATTACTAAATGTTAACTAAATACTAAAAAAGAAACCACGGAGAAAAAGATACAGACAATTCAGCCTATATATAATAGGCCTTCCTCTCCAGACTCCTAGGCTCTACTCGCATTTTAAGACCTGGCATATTTTTATATGCTGAGCACCATTTAGCACCCATCGCTAACCTTTCTCAAAGCCTGTGTCTCAAAAGAGAATGACCAAAGTAGAAATGGGGTCTTTACCAGCTTAAGATCAAATAGTGGTTTCCTTTTAGATGTCCTCTTCTGTATGATTGGCGTTGGGGACGCCTACCTCCCTCCTCCCATCAGGGGTCATAGACCATAACCATTTGCAGGAAGTTTCCCTGTTTCAATAGAGCAGACTAGCAGATGGTCCTTGTGTACAGTGACTCCTCCAGATTTGTCCAATTAACCGGTATTATAAAACTCAGAGTTGCAGTCCTAGATTTGTGAGCTGTCATCATAGTGGAAGTTGAAACTATGAAAATGGATAAGAGTAAAAGGAGAGAATATTTTTTAAAAGTGTCTGGAATATAATTTGTTAATAAATGTAGAATTTGTGGATGGGCGGATGACTAAATGAATACTAACAACTTCTCAGGTAATTATTAATTTTGCAATTCCTGTTTCAGGCTGAACTCTAATTCTGTCTTAGCTCTTTTTAGACCATTTGCCCCTAAATCTCTTTTGATCCCTTTTTAAAGGGAGAGTTATTATTATTATTATTTATGGTCACCAGTTTACATTTGGGTAAAATAAAGACCCGAGAAAATTAAGAGGCATATTAAAAATAGTTTTTTATCAAACTTGTGAATAATGAGTGAGTCAGTCTCCCTTTTAAACTCTGGTGGTTTACTACTAAATTACAGAGAAAAAATATTCCAATTTTTAGCATGACTAATATGTAAAGAGGAAATTATTTTTCAAGTTTTATATCTTGGAGAGGTGTACCCTTCAATGGAACTTTGTATTGTAAAGTATTCTCAGGGCATGTATTCTATTATTTTGTTTTTATTAATATATATCATGCTTATTGAGGTTAGATGAAAAACAATTTTGATTTAACCCTAGAGTATTTTGTCAGCTTGATTAGTTGAGTCTTTTAAGATTCTTGCTCTAGAACTCCTTTAGTACTCATGTTTGGGAGTGGAATAGGTTTTAAGTATTCTGTGATTAATCACTACCATATTTATGGAGAGTCGCCCATCACTTCTATAATTTAGAACCTATTAACCAAATTATGTGTAATCTTGAATTGTATTATACAAGGCATGTCAAAAAATGTATACACCTTTTAAGAAAGGAAAAAAACCTTAAAATTGTAATACTCAATATAGACTGATAACAAAAGATGAATACAAGTCATGTGTGTACATTTTTTTTGGCACCCCTGGTATTTATTGATGTTTGATAAATCTGGTTATTCTTTCTGTGCTGTTGTAAGATAGAGTGCTATATTGTAGTTAATATTTAGACATGAAAATTCTCCATGAGAAAGCCAGAACAAGTAAGACTGGAGCAATGGATTTGAGATGAATTCTTGAGACCCAGATTCGTTGCTGTTCTTCAGTCCAACCAGCTCAAAGCTTGAACCTAGAATTTACCATCTTTTAGAATAGAAGGGCTGATAAATGCTATTGAATTTAAGAAATGTCATGTACTAAAGATAATTGCATGTTTGATCTGAGAGATGGTTTTAGAATTGTTGCTTAAAGTGTCGTAATATTGTAAATGAATCATATTGATCATTAGATTTTTGAAGTGTCCATTTTATAGTTTGAAATAGCTGAAATTAAGATTCTTGGAGAATATATACACTAAAGAAAACGTTTCTATGTGTATTAAATGCCTCTTTTTTTCAGAGGCAGAAATATATTTTTTTAAACAATTGATTGGCTTTAATGATGTCAATTTCTGTTAACTGGTAACTGGGATAATGTAGAGAGAGGCAGAGGCAGACTGCGTTCAGGGTAAAGGGATATTTTTAAGAAGCAGTATAATCAGGTGTATTTAATACAGGTTAATGAACTATAGATAGCAATTTGGAAAGACTATGTGTATAGATTAGAACTATAAACAAAAGCTTTTGGATGGGGAATAGACATTAAAGGGGGTTTTTCTAGGTAGAAAGGACCTAAAAAGGGAAGATATGCTCCAGAGGTTTTGGGCCGAACCATAGAAAGAATCTAATCTGATTAGACTTCTGGTCGTTCTTTAAAAGGGCATTTTCCTTTTCTCCCCTGCCTTCTTTTTATTATGTGATCGAGTAACATCTGGGTTTTGGTAACAGAAAAGAAAACCCCATTGGGTGAGGAGGAAAGATGAAATATAGAAGCAATTGCAAAAGCCCAAGCTGTTTCGTGTAGAAGACCTGCTAAGGAGTCATGTGGAAAGGTCATGGATATAGGATCATGGTCGTTGAAGGCGGAATAATAGAAATAGTTGCTTTTATTGAGGACCCACAGGCCTTGCATGTTCTAAGCATTATTCCCGTTACGGATAAGAGAAGGGAGCCACAGAGGTAGGATGCAGGGATTCAAATTTCAAACCCAAAGCTTTATCGTGGTTTTAAAACTTTTTTTTTTTAAAGCTGCAGATCCACGTTTTTGTTTTTGTTTCAAATTAAGAGATTTTATTGCTAGTTACAGATGCATGGGCAGGGTTAACAGAATTCTTAGGAAATGGTGAGGTACCCAGCAATAGTGGGTAACTTTTGCCACCTCTAAGTCTGAAGGGTTGCAGATCCTTTCTTTTCTTTTCTTTTTTTTTTTTTTTAAACTTGTAGGGAAGTCTTATATGAAACCCAGTGTGCTCTATAGATAAAACCTAAACTGGTTCAAATAAGGATAAGAGCACCTGAACTCATCTTTCTTTGGCCTTCTTTCCTCTTATTCTCATCCTCAGAAGTTCTGAGGCATCTTGTCAAAGCCCATTTTGAAAATGAATGCATTTCACCATACTGCCGTTTTTCACTTGGTGATATAGTGTGTGAAAGTTGCCAGAAAAATATTCTCATACCTTCTGTTTGGTGGTAGTCTGGCAACCTGTTTCATGAAAAGGGTGTTAATAATATTTACAGATAAACTTGTACTTATGTTTGTGTCTGAGTCTGTTTAGGCCGCAATAACAAAAATAACCATAGACTGGGTGGTTTAAACAACAAACATTTTTGTCACAGTTCTGGAGGCTGGGAAGGCCAAGATCAAGGTGTCACAGATCCAGTGTCTGGTGAGGGCGTGTTTCCTGGTTCATAGTCTTCTCACTGTAACATCACATGATGGAAAGGTCAAGGGATCTTTCTGTGGCTTCTTCTATAAGGGCATTAATCCTGTTGATGAGGCCACGACTCATAACCTAATCACCTCTCAAAGGCCCTACTTCCAAATACCATCATTACATTGGGGATTAGGTTTCAACATACACATTTTTTTTGGGGGGGAACACAAACATTCACTGTATAAGCAGTTTGTAATCAGTACTTTTAATCAAAAGTACATTTAAAAAAAGTTAATTTTCTTTATCTTGAAGGTTGCAGCAGCATTACCTGAAGATATGATACCAGGTCCTAATTCCTATGGTTTTCCAGGGGAATTGTTGATATGTGCAGCTACTGTTGGATTTTTTGCTTTTTTCTTGTTTTTGTGGAGAAGTTTTCGATCGGTAAGTAACCGATGCTATGTACTAAGGGAATGTTCATTTTTGTCTTCAGGTTGAACAAGTAATGTGAGAAACATATCTTTTAAGGAAACAAGTTAGGTTGTAGTTATGTGGGTTATTGATGTTAAAGTGTGGATATTAGAAGCAGTATGGATTTAGAGGAATTTTTTTAAGTGTAAAAATTGTAAAGAATTTCTTTATAGAAGTCTTCTACACTAATACTAAAACCATTCATTCATTCATTCATTTTTGGTTTGTGCTTGTTTTTAACAACATACTAAACATCTGTGAATATACCACCAACGTAGAAACAAAAACACTAACTATCACTTAAATTTCGGTGGTCTTCCCTCATTTCATCCCCTTGTTTCCCTGTAGTAAAGGTAACCCTGTTCTGGATCTTGTGTTGATTAATACCATGCCTTAAAAAATTATTTTTGGTCATATTTGCATATATTCCTCAAAAGTATAGTAATGTAATTTTACTTGGTATCATGCCATATGTCATGTTTTGGAACTTTTTTACTCCATCTTATGTTAAGATGTTAATCTTATGCTAAGATTCATCCATATTTTTGGATGAGGCTTTAATTTTTTATGTTTTTTTTTTGCTGTAGAATATTACAGGAATATGCTAAAGTTTATTTATAGATTTTCTAGCCTTGGACATCTGGGTTGTTTCTAGGTTTTTTTTCTGTTATAATTAGTGTTGCTGTGTATATTCTTATACATATCTCCTATACATTTTTAAGCTTCTCTTGGGAATATGCTTAGGGGTGTGGTTCGTGGGTTATAGGGTCTGTGGAGGTTCTCCTTTTAAAAGACAATGCCAAATTCTTTTCCAAATTGTATCAATTTACACCCTTACCAGCAATATATAAGAGGTCCTGGAGATCCACTTGATTTCTGTCCTTTCCAACACTTGTTATTTTGCCACTTGAATGGGTATAAAATGGTATCTTGATGTGATCTTGATTTGAATTCCTATATCAGTAATGAGACTGAAAACTTTTTTCTTTTTTTTTTAATTAAAGTTTATTGGGTTGACAATTGTTAGTAAAGTTACATAGATTTCAGGTGTACAATTCTGTATTACATCATCTATAAATCCCATTGTGTGTTCACCACCAGAGTTAGTTCTCCTTCCATCACCATATATTTTTTCCCCTTTACCCTCATCTACCACCCCCCTCTCCCCTTACCCTCTGGTAACCACTAAACTATTGTCTGTGTCTATGAGTTTTTGTTTCTCGTTTGTCTTGTTCTTTTGTTCTTTTTGGTTTATATACCACATATCAGTGAAATCATATGGTTCTCTACTTTTTCTGTCTGATTTATTTCGCTTAGCATTATAATCTCAAAATCCATCCATGTTGTCACAAATGGTCCTATTTTATCTTTTCTTACCACCGAATAGTTACCACACCTTCTTTATCCATTCATCCATCGAAGGACATTTTGGTTGTTTCCATGTCTTGGCCACTGTAAATAAAGCTGCAGTGAACATTGAAGCACACTTGTCTTTATGAAAAAATGTTCTCAGATTTTTTTGGGTAGATACCCAGGAGAGGGATTGCTGGGTCATATGGTAATTCTATTCGTAATTTTTTGAGGAACCTCCACACTGCCTTCCTTCCATAGCAACTGCAACTTTTTTTTTTTTTAATTTTATTGGGGAATATTGGGGAATAGTGTGTTTCTTTACGGCCCATCAGCTCCAAGTCATTGTCCTTCAATCTAGTTGTGGAGGGCGCAGCTCAGCTCCAAGTCCAAACGCCATTTTCAATCTTTAGTTGCAGGGGCCCGCATCCCACTGTCCCATGCGGGAATCGAACTGGCAGTCTTATTGTTGAGAGATCGCTCTCTGACCAACTGAGCCATTTGGCTGTCCCGAGACTGAAAACTTTTACTAAATTTACTGGCCATATGTATTTATTATTTTGGGAAATAATTGTTTATTTCTTTTGCCTAATTTTCCATTAAGTAGTTTGTTGTTTTTTTATGTGTAGGTGTTCTTTATGTATTCTTGATGCTGTCTTGGTTGATTCTGTGTACAGTAAATGTCCTCATATGAAACATCTTTTCATTTTCCTTCAGATGTTTTCTGATGAACAGATACTCTTAATTTTAAAAATTTGCTTTTAAACACTTAAGTCCTTGATTCATCTAGAATCCATTTTTTTTTGGTCTGATATGGAATAGGGATTCAGTGTAATATTTTCCCCTGAGATATAACCATTTTTTCATTTTCATTTATTGAATAGTTTCTCTTTTTCCTATTCACCTGCCATGCATGTTAGAGTTCTGCATGCATATAGAGCTTTTCTGCACTCTTAATTCTATTCCATTGATCATTGTTGAAAGCAGATACGTGGATACCATTCTGTATCAGTCCTTTAGGTCACATGTACTAAGTGACTAATTTGTGTTGTTCATGTATTATATATTCTTGCACTTTTTTTGTTTTCTTTACCAAGAATGAAGAGAAGTGCGTTGAATCCCACTGTCATGAGAGATTTATCACTTTCTGTAATTCTGTTAGTTCTTTACATATTTTGAGGATATTTTATTAGGTGGATACATGTTTAGAATTGCCATGTTTCATGGTAAATTGAATCTTTTATCGACATCTAGTGACACTCTATAACTCTCGTGATGCTTTGGTCTTAAGAACTATTATTTGAGGTTAACATAGCCATACCAACTTTCTTTTGGGTGACATTTGATTTTTCTTTTTTCATCCTTATACTTTTCAGCCTTTCTTTGGTCTTTTACTTAATGTGTGCCCTGTATCATTTCTTTTATATCTAATCTGACAACCTCTGTCGTTTCACTATTGAGTTTATCTACACATATTATGATTATTGATGTATTTGGATTAGTTTCTTCCAGCTTAATTTATTAATTTGTTTGACTTTTTATGTTTCTACTAATTTCTTTGTACATTGGTAAGTACATCTTTCTGCTAAGAAAATAAGGACCATAGCATACTCTTACATTCTCACTTTCTAACCCCCATCTTGTTGTTATAATCTAAAACTGTAGTTCTAGGTAATGTTTCTCTTTTTCTTTTCTTTGTTCTTTACTTTATCCTCCACCCCTTACCCATCACTCAAGACTACAAAAATAAATTACCAAGATATTTGATAACCCTTAATTGACATATCTCTTTCAGGATCTCCTAGATTTAATTCTTCCCATATTTGAATACTTCTTTCAAGATTGTTTTAGTGTGCGTCTTTGTGTGACAAAGCTTCTGAGATTTTATTTTGAATGCTTGATGATATTTGAATTAAGTCCTCACACTGAAATAATTTGTTCGATATAACCATTCTAGGTTTAAAGTTCCATTCTTTTAATACTTAAAAAGTTGTACTTCCTTGTCTTTTTACATCTAATGTTACTTATCGCAAAGTCTAATGTCATTCTGATTCTTATTCATTTGTAAGTGATCTGTTCTCTGTGGAAGCTTTTAGAATCTTTTAATTTGATAGTCTTATTTCAATATAATGTGTCTACATTTGAAAATTTTTTTTATTTCTCCTTTAAAGTTTTCTGGAATCTTAATATGAGATCGTTTATAATTTTTTTAATTCTGGTAAATTTCTTCTGCATGTTACATTTTTAGTTCTCTTTTTGGGATTAGTATGTTTTAGATGTCGTTCTTTATACTTAAGACTTCTAGAACTCTTAAATGTTTTTTTCCCCAATTTTTTTGTAGTTTCCTGTTAACCTTTTGAGAGAGTTCCTCACTCTGATGTTTCATTTAAATAACTTGTTGGTCATCTTTATTATACTGTACCTTGACTTGAATTTTGTCTCTTTTAATTTTATCCCTATAGATCTTCTGTAGATGATTTAAGTCCCCATTGTTTTTTATACTTACTTATATTACCTCAACCCTAAACCTGACCCTCTTACAAATGGAATTTTTCCTTCATTATTTGAGAGAGAGAGGTTAAAGAAGAAAAAAAACTTTACTGTTTCTTTATAGTCATTTCAGATACATGGCCCTGTGGTAACATTTCTGAAATTGTGTTATTTTGGATATTAGCACTAGGGGAGATGATAACAGGGGCTTCCTGAAATAGTTTGTTTTAGGGTCAAATATGTTTGAGGAACAAGGGGGTAAATGAAATTAAATAGATATTTTTAAGATAGTTATTTCAGAGTCTTTAATATGCTGATACACAATGTGAACCTTCAATAGTACTTAGCTAACACACCTCATTTCAACTCCAGCTATGTTGGTCTAGGTAGGTCTCTCTTCTCTTCATTTGCATCTGTGTGTAAACAGATCCTTTAATATGTAACATTTATCTCATTGGACATAGAATACTAGGCTAATTTATATTCAGGCAATAAGAAAGGCAATAAGAAAAGTGTTTTTAAGTGGGCAGTATAAGTTAAGTAAATTATATTTACTTGAATGTCTGTTTTAATGTAATTTTGTTTAAAATTTGTTTCAGATTCGAAGCCGGCTTTATGTGGGTAAGCTCTTTTTTCTACTTTAGATCTCACCGTTGTTGTTTCTAATTCTAAAACTTAAAACAATTTAAACATGATAATATTAACTTCAAAATAATTTATTTGGGTAACATTGGTTAATAACATTATATAAGTTTTAGGTGTACAAGATTGTAATTTGACATACATGTATGCTCACCACCCAAAGTATGTTCTCCTTTTGTTACTATATGCTTGACCCCCTTTACCCACTTCGTCCTCTCCCTATCCTGGTTCCCCACTGGTAGCCACTATTCTGTTGTCTGTGTCAGTGAGTTTGTTTTTGTTTGTTTTGTTGGATTCATTTGTTACTTTTTTGATTCTACATATGAGTGAAATTGTACTGTTTTTCCTTTTCCATCAGGATTATTTAATTTAGCATACATAGTACTCTCAAGATCCATCCATGTTGTTGCAGATGGCAATATTTCCTCATTTTTTTTTCCTTATTTTTTTATGGCTAAGTAGTATTTCATTGCATATTTGTATATATATGTATATACACCACATCTTCTTTAACCATTCATCTGTCAGTGGACACTTAGGTTGTTTCCATGTTTCGGCTATTGTAAATAATGCTGCAATGAACACAGGGGTTCATATAAGTGTTTTCACATTTTAACTCTTTATTTTTAGGAAGAGAAAAAAAGCTTGCTGTAGAACTTTCTACACTAATTGAAGAAAAATGTAAACTACTTGAAAAATTTAGCCTTGTTCAAAAAGAGGTAAGACGTTTTTGAAAATGTTAATATTCCTGTTAGAATCAGAGGACTTTATACTTCTCAATACAGGTACTTACTTCTATGTCAGTTTATTATTAATGATTTATTTGCAAAGTATGAAAGTTCAGTTGCTCCTCATATTACCAATCTTATCAATTTTAACCATTGTGATAGGTAGGTGCGCAGTGGTGACTCATGGTCTCAATTTGTGTTTTCATGACTAATGAGGTTTCATGTTTCTTGGCTGTTTGGATATCCTTACTGTAAAGTTGCCTGTGTGTGTGTGTGTGTGTGTGTGTGTGTGTGTGTGTGTGTGTTTACACTTTTTTACACTTTTACAGGTATGGTTGTCTATCTTTTTCCTTTTTGATATGTGGGATTTTTTTCCTCTATTTTGGATACGAGTCCTTTGCCAGATACATGTATTGTAAATATCTCCCACTCTGTGTTTACCTTTTTATTTCAGATGGTGTCTTTGGTAAACAGAAGTTTTTAATTTTAACATGGTCTAATTTGTCAACCTTTTCTTTATGATGACTGCTTTTTGTTTCCTACTTAAGAAATTTTTGTCTTCTCAAGGATATGAAGATATTCTTCTGTGTTATCCTTTAGAAACTTGAATGTTTTACTTTTCTCATTTAGTTTTTGTATTAGTTTGCTAGGACTACCATAACAAAATACTATAGACTTGGTGGCTTACACAGCAGAAATTAATTTTTTTACAGTTCTGGAGGTTAGAAGGTCAGGACCGAGGTGTTGGCAGGTTTCTTCTGAGGCCTCCCTCCATGGCTTGAGGATGGCCGCCCTCTTTCCCTGTCCTCACATGGTCTTTCCTCTGTGCCTGTACCAGTTTCTGGTATCTCTGTGTCCAAGTTTTCACTTCCTATAAGGAAATCAGTTAGATTGGATTAGGGCCCACCCTAACAGCCTCGGTTTAATTTAATTACCTCTTTAAAGGGCCCATCTCCAAATACAGTCAAATTCCTACTGGGGGTTGGGCTTTAATACATAGGAATTCATACATAGGAATTTTTTTAGGGGGAACTATTAAGCCCAAATTTAATCAGTGTTTAATCTATTTGAAATTGAATCTGTGATGGTATGACTTGGAGGTCAAGAGTCAGTGATTTTCATGTGAATATTTTCATGTGAAAAGACCACCTTTTCCCTTTGTTCTGTAGTGTCATCTTAAATTGAGTGACTGCATATATCTGAGTCTGTTTATCTTTTGTCCTGTTGGTCTATTTTTTTTTTCCTATTCTCACATCCACTTTTTTTTTTTTTTTTTTTTTTAAGGAGGGCACAGCTCACAGTGGCCCATGCGGGGATCGAACCGGCAACCTTGGTGTTATCAGCACCACACTCTAACCAACTGAGCTAACCGCCACCTCCACCATTTTTTTTTAAATCTGTTTTATAACAAGTCTTGCTATTTGACAGTGTTTGTTCTTCAAGATTGTCTTGGTTGTATTGGCGTTTTGCCTGTCCATATACATTTTAAATCATTTCATCAGTTTACAACCTGCACATTGCCAGCTAGGAATTTGATTGGGATTGGATTGAATATATCGTTGAATTCTTCTCAATGGACTATGGTATATCCCTCCACTTATGTCTTAAAATTCTCTCAGTATCATTTTATACATTTTTGAGCTGCACATCTCAGATATATTCCGTGGTATCTGATGATTTTTATAGTGTAGTTTTTTTTATAGCTTTGTTGGGATATTATTCACATACTGTATAGTTCACCCATTTAAAGTGCACAAACGAGGGGCTTTTAGTATATTCACAGAGTTACATGTATATATCCACGACCAAAATCATTTTGTACATTTTTACTACCCCAGAAAGAAAATGCTGTACCCCTTAGCTATCACCCTTTCCCCAATCTCCTCCATTCCGAAGCCTTAGACAGTTAATCTACTTTTTGTTTCTATAAATTTTCCTATTCTGGATTCCATTTCACATAAATGGAATCGTTTAACCATTTAAAGGACATTAACCATGTCCTTTGTGACTGACTTTTTTGTTTAGCATGTTTTCAGGGTTCATCCATGTTGTATATAGATTTACCTATTCTTGACGTCACACATAAATTGAATCATATAATTTGTGGTCCTTTGTGACTCGCTTTTTTTCACTTACATACTGTCTACAGGGTTCATCCAGGTTATAGCACGTATCAGTATTTAATTATTTTTGCCAAATAATATTTCATATCACAGTTTATATATCCATTTGTCAGTTGATAGACATTTGGGTTATTCTTCTTTTTGGCTATCATAAATGCTGCTGCTATGTGTAAGTTTTTGTGTGGATGTGTTTTCAATTCTTTGGGGTATATACCTAGGAGTGGAATTGCTGGGTGTATATTTAACTTTTGAAGAACTACCAAATTGTTTTCCATAGTGACTGTACCAGTTTACATTCCCACCAGCAGTTTGTGAGGGTTCCAATTTCTCCATATCCTTCCTGACACTTGTTATTATCTATCTTTTTGATGATAGCCAATGTCTGGCTGAGAACTCCATTATCTGTGTCCTCTGAGACTTTTTTTTTTTTTAATTGGGGAAGAGGAACAGAACTTTATTGGGGAACAGTGTGTCCTTCCAGGAATTCCAAGTCAAGTTGTTGTCCTTTCAATCTTAGTTGTGGAGGGCACAGTTCAGCTTCTGTTGTTAGTTGCAGGGGGCACAGCCCACCATCCCTTGCAGGAGTTGAACTGGCAACCTTGTGGTTGAGAGCCCGTGCTCCAACCAACTGAGCCATCTGGCCACCTGGGAGCTGAGCGGCTACTCATTGACTCCATTCTAGTTGCAGAGGGCACTCACTGGCCCATGTGGGAATCGAACCTGCAGCCCCGTTGCCCAGAGCTACGCTCTAACCAGCTGAGCCACTGTCCTTCCCGAAACTCTATTCCTTTTGCTCACTTTTTCCCCGTGGCTCTCAGTTAAATCTTGTCTTCTTGAATACCAGGTTATTTTATGTTGATTATCAGTGATAGTATAACAAAAACTGTGTAGATAATTTTGAAGCTGTGAGTGATATTATCTTTCTTCAGTGAGGATTTACTCTTGCTTCTCATAGGCAGTTGGGCTAGGGACATTTTAAATCTTCGATTACTTTAATTACTGATTAAGGTGTGTGGAAAGCTGACCTATTAAAAGGATTAGCCTGTTTCTGGTTTAGACTTGCTTATAAGGTAGCCACTGTGGATTGATATTAGTTCCTTATTGCTACTATAACAAATTACTACAAACTTAGTGGCATAAAGCAACACAAATTTACTCAACTACAGTTTTGGAGATCAGAAGTCTAAAACCACCAGTCTCATAGGCTAAAATTAAAGTATCAGCAAGTCTGTTTCCTTGTGGAGGCTCCAGGAAAGAATCTGTTTTTTGCCTCTTCCACCTTCTGTAGGCTACCCACATTCTTGGCTAATAGCTGCATCACTTCATTCTCTGCTTCCATCTTCTCTCCTAACATTGATGCCCTGGCCTCCCTCTTATAAGGACCCTTGGGGTTATGTTGAGCCCACCAAGATAACCCTGTGTATTCTCCCCCTCTCAAGATCCTTAACTTAATCACATCTGGAAATTTTGGGGATTAGGGCAGAATTTGGAGAGGTTGTTATTCAATCTGTCACATGGTCACACCCTAAAACCTGAGCTCCATGGCTCATCCTACTCAGCAGGTCCTGAACTTCAAATTTTGTTTTCTCAGCTCCCAATTCTACTAAAATCTCTGCTCAATTTCTTAGCCTATCCATCTCTACTTTTAGGGATGGGGGCGTGGGTGAAGGAAATGTCAAATGCTGGACTTGCCTTTCTGAGGAATCCCATTTTTGTCACAAATTGTCACCATTTTGATAACTCTCTAAGGCCTTCAGACATATCTTGTTTTTTGGTATTTTTGTCCAGCTCTTTTTCTTGTTCTTAGCAGGAAGGTTGATCCAGAACAATCTGGGTGTTTCCCTTAATTACTTTTTTTTTAAAGCATTGAAGTGAATTTTGCTAAATCTGATAGCATTATGTGTTTCATTGTCTTTATTTTACAATATCCTTGGTTCTCTTTATCTTTGAAACATTTTCTATTCCTTGCTTGCCTTATTTGTTGTATGAGTTGAATTAGAAGTGAAAATTTCTGGTGGCTCTTAGTATAAATTTTTCTTTAATGGATAGGTAGACTTGCACAGCTCTCCTAATCTTAAGTGTGAAATTCTTTCACGTGTTGCCCAAGCTACTGGGTTGTGATGTGTTAGCTGCCCGTGATTTGTTTGTTTTTAGTATTCATATTTGAAAAATTGAAAATTAAGTAAATCCACAGAAATTTAACAGGAAGTAGATTCTGTCTGCTTCTTAAGACACCTATCCAGATAAAATTTGGAATAAAATTGGTACAGATTTAACAGTGCTGCTTTTTTTCAGTATGAAGGCTTAGAGTCATCTTTAAAGGATTCCAGCCTTGAGAAGGAGTCAACAGAAGCACAAAGTTTGGAGGTAAAAACGAATAGTATAATTATAAAAGCTGGGGGAGGATTCTTACTAAATAACATAAACTTGAAAAAAGTTATGTGTCTTCTCCAAACGATTTCAAAGGAAATGTGAAAGAACATCTCTGTATGTTAAATGTAAAGAAAAGTTAAATATAGGAAATAGTAAGTAGCATAAAATATTTTAAATATTTGAGTTCTTGTTGCTAACTTGTTTTGAATGAGGCATGTTTAGTTCACTGTAACCTAGGCTATATAGGAGCTCTTTATTCTTCATTCTTGGGAAATGTATTATTTTTTGTGACCATTGTTTTCTTTTCTTTCTTTCTTTTTTTTTTAGCTTTTATTGGGGAAGGGGAATAGGACTTTATTGGGGAACAGTGTGTACTTCCAGGGCTTTTTTCCAAGTCAAGTTGTTGTCCTTTCAGTCTTAGTTGTGGAGGGCACAGCTCAGCTCCAGGTCCAGTTGCCGTTGCTAGTTGCAGGGGGCACAACCCACCATCTCTTGCGGGAGTCGAACCGGCAACCTGGTGGTTGAGAGCCCGCACTCCAACCAACTGAACCATCCAGAAGTCAGCTCAGCTCAAGGTGCCGGTGTTCAATCTTAGTTGCAGGGGGCGGAGCCCACCATCCCTTGTGGGACTCGAGGAGTTGAACCAGCAACCTTGTGGTTGAGAGCCCACGGCCCATGTGGATATCGAACTGGCAGCCTTCGGTGTTAGGAGCATGGAGCTCTAACCGGGCTGGCCTTTTCTTTCTTTTTTTTTTTTTTGATTCACTTTCCTGTAGAAAGAAAAACAGGATTTTTTCCATAAATTTAGCAATTTAGCCATAAATTATGTATATTGTGGTAGTATTGCCTTTACTTCATCCCCAGTATATTAGGAGCTGACTATAATTAGACCAAAGATTTATATTATAAGCAGTGGTGTGCTGGTAAATATTTAACAATGGGCTCTCTGAAAGGCAGGAACCCTTATTTGTAGTATTTTGCTGAGGTCTGTTGTGTAAGTACTCTGACTGTGACCAATTTCCAGCTGCCAGCATGTGACTGAGTGTAGAGTTTTGGAAGAGATATGCATATATGATTTGACTAATAGTAAGGAAGGAAAGTATGATAATTTGTCATTTAGCTAAGCTGTGACAAGGTGGGATACTGGGAGTGCCTTACTATTTTGAGATGGAAGTGTTAATAAAAGCTTACTAATATTACAGTAGGATACAGTGGACTCTGTACTTTTGCTGTATGTGTTCAGTCAATCGAGCTTAACAATTCTCAATCACTGATGTCTAACCATCAGAAAGTCCATATGTCAGAATTTCCTAGTAGGGTGCAGAGTAAGTTATAAATTGAATTCCAAATGAAATAAATTTAATCTTTTCTTTCTTCATTTGTTACCTATTAATATTCTCAAGAACTTATTATTACATTTGTTGTTGACCTTCTCTTTTAAGTTGTTCTAGTGGTAATTTATTAGTTTGATTAAAAAAGAATTTTAAAAAACATTTGGCATGCTAACAGAAGAGCAAAAACTGGAGTACATAGACATTTCCTCAAGCTTGGTGGAATTGTGGATAAAATAAAAGCAATTTTTTCTCAAAGCATTGAATTTACATAATCTAGCAATAAGATTAGTTGAATTTTACTTTAAAGTGAACATTTTGGAAAATTTTCTCTAATTTTATCAATTTTTAAATACATAGTGTTTATTTTCAAGATTGGTAAATATAATTGAATATAAACTAAAATACAATAAAAAATTTGATGATTGAATCTGTGGATAAAATCAAAACAATATGGTAATTTGGATTCAAGTCAGAGAATTCATTTAATTAAATAGTCAAATTTGGGGAAATATATATAAATAAGTTTTTTAGCCAATATAGTATGTACTTGTTCTGCTTTTATTTTGGCCTGCATTAAGTTCTTTGAATTTTTGGGTTTTTTTTTTTTATCAAGTTTGTTGAAGGATCACAAGTATCCGAGGTATGTTTATTATAGTATTTAATATCCAATTGGAATAATCTAATAACTAATCATTTTAAATTCAAAACGTCACAGAAAATATGTCTTAATTCAATGTGGAATATTATTATGAAGCAATCTTGATTGGTTTTGGAATTTATTTTGCCTTTAATTATGTTAAATTGTATTTATTTCTCCTTTTCCCCTGATAATGCTTAGGGCAGAGGTTGGCAAACTAGACTCGGGGCTTTCTAGCTGTTTTTGTGAATAAAATTTTACTAGAGCATTTTTGTTAATTTACATATCATCTTTGCTTTCTCATTACATAGGCATAATGCGTTAAGTAGTTGGGACAGAGACTGCATGGCCTGCAAGACTAAAATATTTACACTCTGGCTCTTTATAGAAAAAGTTTGCTGACCACTGTTAGAATTGCCATTATTTCAATGTTATAAAAATAAACAAATACATAAACTAAACTGATTTATCTTCCATCATATGTGTTTGATTATACTCACCTGATTTACCCTAACCAAAAATTCCTATGTCTGTCTTAAAAAGTTGGCTTCCTTTTTTAGGAAATCTGTGAAAAGCTGAACTTATCCAAATCTGAACTTGAGGATGAAATTCTCTTTCTAGAAAAAAAGCTCACAGAGGAGAAGTCTAAACATTCTGAGCAAGATGAATTGGTAAGGCTTTTGTGTTTGAGGAGACTGTAGGAAAAATAAAGTTACTGAATTTTAAAAAATTAATATGATATTGGTTAAAGTATTACATACACTGTGAAAAATCAAAGAATACAGAAGGCTGTAAAGAGGAGAGTAAAAATTTCCAGATCCTCTAGCTCTTTTTGTTCACTGGAGGGTACCATTATCATGTTAAGTTTCTTGCATATTGTTGTAGAAATCTTCTATATGCACTATGGAAGTAGCTTACATAAATAAGGTGAATAATCACGTACATAGTGGATTTTATTTTATCACTCAAAAGGTATGTTGAAGAACATTAACTTTCTTTTATTTGTCATCCTATTTTAAAATCTGTCTTAAGGAAGATCTTGTGTGTGAGATTATTTAGTAAGATGATGTTAATGGACTTATCTGAAGCCTATGAAACTTAAATGTTATGAAATGTTAAAGATGAGATAGATTACTATTATGTAACTTTCACATAAAGTCCCTTTAGGCATATGGCTGAGAAGGTTTCTTAATTTGAGCCCTCAGTTTTTTGAGAAAAAGTGTTAGGTTAACGATATATGTAATACATGTGGCATCTTGGAAACTGAGGAGTTTGGTAAATACTTGTTTATTGATTGATACTGTATTTCCAGATGGTGGATATTTCAAAAAAGATACAGTCCTTAGAAGAGGAATCAAAATCCCTCAAATCACAAGTAGCTGAAGTAAGTTGAATTAGTTAATAGGTCTGTTGCTTTTGTTAGTCATTTTAGTTTTATTATTACTTTTATGAGTAAAGAATAAGATATAAATTAGAATTTGCGATACAAGGGTCTTAGATATATGTTTTTTATACAAGGTACCACAGGAAAGTCCATTTTTTTTATTGAACTGTTTATTGAGCTATTGCTATGTGCTGATCACTGTTGAAAGGTTCTTGGCACTTAACATTAGTAGACAAAATTCACAGAAAAGTTCTCATAAAGTTTAATTCTGATAAGAGAGACAGATAATAAAAAGTTAACAAAACTTGCTACATAGTACATAGAAGGTTATAAGATGTTAAATCAAAGTCCAAGGTCACATGGCAAGTTAGTGTCAAAGCCATGACTAGACTCTGATTCTAGGCCAGCTTTTTTTATGCTACACCATGCTGCATCTCCTGTTAATATTTACATGTTTTTTGACTTTAATTCCATGTTATAGGGAGTATGTGTAAAAAAGAGTTATTAAACTAATTGTTGTAAACTCGATATGTTTTATTTTACTTAGGCCAAAACAACCTTCAAAATATTTCAAATGAATGAAGAAAGACTTAAAATAGCTATAAAAGATGCTTTAAGCGAAAACTCCCAACTTCAGGAAAGCCAGAAGCAGGTTTGTACTGTATAGGGAGTCTTCAACTTGTGAGTATTGTAATTATAAATCTTCTGGGCATACTCATGGCTGACCCTTGCTAGGAGCAAGAATAGGCTTTTCCTGGAGAGCACGAGAGCAGGACGGTCTCCTTTGTATTCTCTCCTGATGTCTCTCCTGGTAGGATAAATTTTCATATAAGCAAGGTATACATGTTATATGGGATATAAGGAATGTTAAGAAATGACCAAATCTAACAGATACATGTCAGAAAACCTTTTATTTGATATAGATTTATTATGTTAATCAGTAGAAGGTTTAAGTGTCTGTTATTTTACATTACCACTCTTTTGAAAGTTCTTTGAAAATAAGAGCCTGCTCTGCCTTCCCTTCTTCATTCCATCCCTTCCTGTCTTCTTCCCTTCCTTCTCAGCAACACATTACATTGTATAATATCTATTAATGATACATAAATACATGTGGATGATAATATGAATTGCTTTTGTTTTTATGTCGGTTTGAATTTTAGCTTTTACAAGAAGCTGAAGAATGGAAAGAGAAAGCGAGTGAACTTAATAAGCAGAAAATAACATTTGAAGACTCCAGCGTATATGCGAAACAAGTTCTATGTGATAAAGAAAATCAGATCAAGGTAAATGGTCCTGCTGATTACCAAGTGACCGAGTCAGCTAGAATTTTATACTTATTCTGAAATTTGAAAATTTTTGTTTTCAGAAGCTTTTATTTTGATCATTTATTTGGCCAAATTTGAGGATATGTATTTTTTGGGCATATTTTCCAATTTGTACCTTACAGATTTGTAGAATATATATCAACATTCCATCTATCCCTTTCCCCCCTCTCTGTATTTAAGCCTCAGTATTGAATGAAGAAAGAAAAAGAATAATGGATTTTACCTTTGTCTTTAGACTGTCATCTGTTTCTGTTGATAAGAAGAGGTTGGAAAGAATTTTAGAAATTGGACAGATGGAATTATATGTATTGATTGAATATCTTTAATACTGAAATTAGCTGGTATATGTACTTGCACAGAGATGAATACTTAAAAAAAATAAATCTGATTGAAACTTTGATAGGAATAAAATAATTGATACTACTATTAGGATTTGTTGATTCTTTCCTATTCCCTGCTCCCCCTCCTAGCCCTTTTCCTGCCTACTCTTTTAAATCTTACGTTTTCAAGCTGCAAACAGATACTCAGATATCAGTATCAAGTAATAAGATGTAAAACTAACATTCTGTAATCTAAACAACAAAGTGGTGTGTATTACCATCTTGAAAGCTACACATTTATGCTGTTTATGTTGCTACTAAGAATGTTTTCAAGATTTCATCTTTAGGAATTGTATTCATAATTTGGCATATTATTTATTTTTTTCCCTATATTTACTAAAGGACTTGGGATTCTTCCTAAACAGAACAAGAATGAGATGCTAATCTCAAGCTCTACACAAAGCGATAGGCCATGTTATTTGTGCTTGGAACTCTCAAGAGGGAGCTGATCGAAGGGTGGAAATTATAGAGCAGAATGGGTTTTTAGGTGGGTCCCTCCACAAACGTATATGGCACACTCATTATCTGTAGTGCTAGAAAATCCTTCTTTATTCAAGAAAATTCAAAAAGTATTGTTGGAAAACCTCTTATGCTTCAATTTAGATTCTCTTTTATCATTTCTTTTCCTTTATGTCAGCTGAACTTCCCAGATAGTTGTTTCCTTGAATAAATCAAATCCATGAAATCTGATTTTTTCATATATCATGTACCTCACTTGCAGATTTGTTTGACTTCACACAGTTTAATCTCTTGTTAGTGGCCACTTTTATTTGTGGCATGCGAGAAATATCATATAAGAACATGTTTGGTCATTTTATAGCAAATATGGACCATTACCAAGAATTGTATTTGATTTAGGAATAACTGGTTTTGGTTTTTAACTTGAAGAATTGAATAGCCAATGAATGTTAAATTTTTCAGAGTATTGATGTATCTTGATACCACATGGAGAATAAGAGTTCATGTACTGTTATTTATGTGCATTGGTTTTTAAACTACAACTATACCTTCAGAAATTGTAAATCATTAGCATGTGGTATTAATTACCCTCTCTTTTTTTTACCCCTTTTGCTAAATGTCAAGACCCTGACTGAA
Organism: Rhinolophus hipposideros; assembly: GCF_964194185.1. NCBI lineage: Eukaryota > Metazoa > Chordata > Mammalia > Chiroptera > Rhinolophidae > Rhinolophus > Rhinolophus hipposideros. The sequence continues at coordinate 15,448,357 of NC_138051.1, read as the reverse complement.
CGCTTGCTGAAGATGAAAGATTGGGCTGCTGTGCTTGGAGAAGACCTAACGGATGATAGCTTGGAATTGGAAATGAAGAGTGATTCAGAAAATGGTGCGCACTTAGTTTTGAAATGACTTGCCTCTTGCTAAAAACGACAACTAGCTCTTGTATTTCCTTTGAGCTCCCCATGTTTACCTGTTCTTTATGCACTGCTTTGGCCCATCTTGTCCACCTTTCTTTAGTAGTCTGTTCCTTTCTCACCATTCCTTATAGTTAAGCTCCAGCTGGAATACAGCCTTATAAAAGACTCTCTCCAACTCTTCAGACAGACTTACAGCCTCTTTCCTCTGTTCTTTTCATATGTTGTACATACCTTCATTATAGCTGTTTTAACATTGCATCATAATCATTATAATGCCTCTTTTTACCTGTACTGTAAGATAATCCAATGGATGGGTGAGTAGTTTGAAAAAAAATGAGTGTTATATAAATGAATACCTCAGGACACATTTTTTTTTTTTTTTTTTGCTTTATTTAGTTAGATGATTCAGGTGGTTCCAGTGCTTTAACCTTGGCCATTCCAAATTGTTACTGCTGTTCTTGGTTGCAGTGTGGAAAGTGAGGAAAAAGTTAGGTTCACCATAGCTACTCACTGTATTCTCAAACCAATTCCTTTGACTTAAATTGTTTTTTTATTTTGACATAATTATAGACTCACAGAAAAGATTTGCAAAAGAGTACAGAGAGATCTTATGAATCTTGCACCTAGTTTTCCCTAATGGTAGCCTTTTGACTTTTGTGTCTTTTCTCTTTTCTCTACCTCCACCCCTGCATAATTCACAAATTTATTAAGGAGGAGAAGGTATGATTTTTAAAAAGTTTTCTTTGATGGTAACATTAATGTACTGGTGGAAAATTACATTTCCAAAGTAAACACATACAGTTCTGTTTGTACTTTCACTTCCACTTTTTTTGTAAGAAATAATTTTCTAATGGGGAAACTGATGTTTGTTTAATGTTAATTTGGAGTATAATTCCACTTATATTTTGTATGGTGAAGGATTCCAAGATTAGACTGTCTGTGGACTGTATTTAGGTGAATACCAAATCCTTGTTATAACTGCTTGGAGTGATGAAGGACCTTTTTAAATGATACTCTTGTGCCTCTGGTGCTTTTATTGTTTAACTTCTTGGGAGCAGATTCAAGGCCATTCTGCCTATGTCAAATTCATTACTATAGTGAGGAGAGAATTGTAAGGCTCTAGTTGAATGAATTAATAAAATCATTTGGATGTCTACTGTGGCATTGCATTTTCCCCCCAATTTATTATGTTTTTGTTTTCTACTATAGATAATCAACCACAAGGAGCTCTGAAGAAACTGATTCATGCAGCTAAGGTTTGCATTACTACATAAATATAAAAAAAAGTAGAGCATGGATTAAACTTGTATGTCTTTAGTAACTATCTTAAAAGTCAATTTTATATATACAATATGAGAGATCAGAATTTTCAGAAGTGATCAGAATTATCTTCATTAATTTCTTTTCTTTTTTATAATTAGAAATTCATATTGTTAATTTTTAGAAATTATAACAAATTTTCAAGATCTGAATTCATTTCTTTTGTATAAGGAATATATAAAAACGTTTACTCTATTTTCTCTCATACTTCCCTCTTTGAGCATTTTTCTTTCTCTGGTCTCAGTATTTTCCTCTCTCCATTGCCCCATATCCTATTTTGAGAGGCAAATACTAGGTTCCTTTTCTTCTGCTTTATCCCTTCTCTTTTCCACTTTAGTCCTGGTATCCTGATCTTTACTGATCTGTGAGAAGTCTTGGTAAGACTTGAAGATTGCTTTAATCAAAACTTATGTGTTGAAAGTAAACAAAATGAAAAGAGCCACTGTGTAAGCATCTGCCACTTATCTTCTCTATCCCTGATCTGGAATTTACAACTGTTGAGGACTTTGGTCCTTTGTAAGATGGAAACTGCATTGTTAGTTTGTACATTTTAGGCAATAATTTCATCAAAGTTATAAAAGAGCTTCAAAAGGGATGGCATATTGAGATTTTTTTTTTTGTATAACTGATTAATGTTGCTTTTTACTTTTTTCCATTCTTTAAAGTTAAACGCTTCTTTAAAAACCCTAGAAGGAGAAAGAAACCAAATTTACACTCAGTTATCTGAAATAGATAAAGCAAAGGAAGAACTTACAGGTAGGTAAAGTACATACTTTTGAAGTTTTCCTAAATAAATACATCTTTTATAGAGAATGGCACCATGAATTGAATTAATTATGGGAAAATTTTATTGTGGTTTTTTTTGTTGTTGTTGTTTGTTTCTGGGTTTTTTTGTTTCATATTTGGGGAAACATCCTGAGTTTTTTATAATTAATAAAGTCTTATCAGTTTCCTCCATATTTATATGAAATTAAAATAATTAAATCATTTTAAAAAATGTAAAATCATACTCACCTTTGAATTTCAGTGTTGTATGTATGGTATGGTTTGAGATATTAAAGAGTAGCAAATTAAAACGTTTCAAGGTCTTTGTTAATTGCAAAATTAACCTTCAGTAATGATATTACTATATTTCACAGATTTTTTAACAATATAGTTTTCTCCTTCTAATATACATGAATAGTATATGCAGGAGTGATATTAGACTTACAGAATGAAGTTCTTTTCATTGAAAACATTTTTTTTATTATATTATTTTATTTTTTCTTAATTTTTAAAAAATTTTCAATCACAGTTGGCATTCAGTATTATATTAGTTTCAGGTGTACAATACAGTGATTATAGACATTTATGTAACGTGCGAAGTGATCACCCCGATCAATCTAGTACCCATCTGACACTGTACATAGTTATTACAATATTATTGACTGCATTCCCTATGCTATACTTTACATCCCCATGACTATTTTGTATCTGTCAGTTTGTACCTCTTAATCTCTTCCCCCCTTGACTCATCCCTCCCATCATCCCTACCATCTGGCAATCATCAAAATGTTTTCTGTATCTATGAGTTTGTTTTCGTTTTGTTTGTTTGTTTTTTAGATTCCACATATAAGTGAAATCATTTTGTATTTGCCTTTCTCTGTCTGACTTGTTTCACTCATCATAATACCCTCTAGGTCCATCCATATTGTAGATGGCAAGATTTCTTTTTTTATGGCTGAATAATGTTTGAAAACATTTTTATTTTGCTGATATAGTTGATAAAAGTAATAGCCCATTTTGTTAAAAAAAAAAAGAATTTCACCATAACCACTTGCATAAAAAAAGAAAAATGGAAGGACATACTCTCATGTCAGTAATGATTATCTTTGAATATGACATGAATAGATTTTTCTTTTTACTTGTCTATATTTTCAACAATTTCTACAATAAGTGAACTATATTTATAATAAAACACTTTTGAAAACCTTGAACCACCAAAGATACAGATTATTGAAAATAAGATTATAGTTTTATTCACATGAGATTGGTAGTTGGATTATTTTTTATTTTGAAAAGTAATATTAACTTAAAAATACGGTTTTGCTATGTGTCATGCATAGTAAGTACTAAAAGCCATGGGAGAGTCCCAGCAGGAAAAGATGTGGCGCCTGCTTTCAAGGAAGCTATATTTTAGAATATTAACAGACTCTCAGCAAGGGATTATTTAATAAGAGCCAGAATACCAATTTGCTCACCAGTTACCCTGTCGATTAACAAAATTGCTTGGAAAATCTTTATTATTTTCTAAAGCTAGTATTTGGAGACTCTGTCTGCCTGTACCCTCCTTTCAAATCTAACTCTCTTTTTTTTAATGGATCATGAAGGAAATTTCTACAATTGGTCTTCTCTATTCTTAATATGAAGGTTTTCTTCTAAACTGTTTCTTTTCATTGATAATCATTTACAGTGCTCTTTTAGGATACAGAGGACTTGAACAAAATACTAGTTCAAAAATATAATGAAGATTGAAGTGGTTTTTTTTTTTTCCCATTAGGGATGGCCGAGTTTTAAGAGATAATACCCAACATTAGTATCCATTAAGTGACTATTCTTGGCACTAGCTTAAAACTGAAGTCAACAGATAGATATTTAAAAATACCTTACGGATTTTCTGTTGCTGTTGGAAAGAATTTAGTTTATTATTTTATTTTTAGTAACTTTTGTCTGTATGAAATGTTAATATGCAACTTAAAATATTTACTTTTAAAAAATTTCTCTAGAATGTATTAATAATCTCCAGACTGAACAAGCATCTTTGCGGTCAGAAAATGAACAGTTTGAAAGTGAGAATCAAAAGCTTCAGCAGAAACTTAAAGTAATGACGGAACTGTATCAAGAAAATGAAATGACACTTCACAGGTAATAAAAATTATGTTGATAATGCTACTGAATGACAAGTGAAATAGTTTAAAAATGTTGCATATTTAATTTATGTGATTATCCAAATTTCTCAGTTTATGATTGTATTATACCTATTTCATCAGTTTTTTTAAGAAAGTTAATTGCTCTTGAAACCCTTTTTTTCAAGGAAGAATGTGTAAGTGATATTGTACTTTGCAAGCTGTTTCACAAAATCCTCTTTAACTTCTTTTTTTTTTTTTTTTTTTTAATTAATTTTATTGGGGTGACAATTGTTAGTAAATTTACATAGATTTCAGGTGTACAATTCTGTATTACATCGTCTATAAATCCCATTGTGTGTTCACCACCCAGAGTCAGTTCTCCTTCCATCACCATATATTTGATCCCCTTTACCCTCATCACCCACCCCCCACCCCCTTACCCTCTGGTAACCACTAAATTATTGTCTGTGTCTATGAGTTTTTGTTTCTCATTTGTTTGTCCTGTTCTTTTTGGTTTATATACCACATATCAGTGAAATCATAGGGTTCTCTGCTTTTTCTGTCTGACTTGTTTCACTTAGCATTATTCTCTCGAGATCCATCCATGTTGTCACAAATGTTCCTATATCATCTTTCCTTAACGCCGAATAGTATTCCATTGTGTATATGTACCACAACTTCTTTATCCATTCATCTATCGAAGGACATTTTGGTTGTTTCCATGTCTTGGCCACCGTAAACAAAGCTGCAATGAACATTGGCGTACACGTGTCTCTATAGAGAGATGCTTTTATATTTTTGGGGTAGATACCCAGGAGAGCGATTGCTGGGTCATATGGTAATTCTATTCGTAATTTCTTGAGGAACCTCCACACTGCCTTCCATAGCGGCTGCACCAGTCTGCATTCCCACCAACAGTGTATGAGAGTTCCTTTTTCTCCACAGCCTCTCCAACACTTGTTACTATTTGTTTTGTTGATGAAAGCCATTCTGACTGGGGTGAGGTGATATCTCATTGTGGTTTTCATTTGCATTTCTCTGATGATTAGCGATGTTGAGCATTTTTTCATATGTCTATTTGCCATTTGTATATCCTCTTTGGAGAAATGTCTCTTCAGGTCCTCTGTCCATTTTTCAATTGGGTTGTTTGTTTTTTTGTTGTTGAGTTTCATGAGTTCCTTGTATATTTTGGATATTAGCCCCTTATCAGAGGAACTGTTTGCGAAAATCTTCTCCCATTCAGTTGGTTGCCTCATTATTTTGTCAATAGTTTCTTTTGCTGTGCAGAAGCTTTTCAGTTTCATATAATCCCATTTGTTTATTTTAGTTTTTACTTCCATTGCCTTTGGAGTCAAATTCATAAAATGCTCTTTGAACCCAAGGTCCATAAGTTTAGTACCTATGTTTTCTTCAATGCAGTTTATTGTGTCAGGTCTTATGCTTAAGTCTTTGATCCATTTTGAATTAATTTTGGTACATGGTGACAGATAGCAGTCCAGTTTCATTCTTTTGCACGTAGCTATCCAATTCTGCCAGCACCATTTATTGAAGAGGCTGTCTTTCGTCCATTGTATGTTTTTAGCTTCTTTGTCAAAAATTATCTGTCCATATTTATGTGGTTTTATTTCTGGGTTCTCAATTCTATTCCATTGGTCTATGTGTCTGTTTTTCCGCCAATACCAAGCTGTTTTGATTATTGTAGCCCTGTAGTACAAGGAAAAATCAGGGAGTGTGATACCTCCAGTATTGTCCTTTTTTTTTAATATTGCTTTGGCTATTCGGGGTCTTTTGTGGTTCCAAACAAATCTGATGATTTTTTGTTCTATTTCTTTAAAATATGCCATTGGGATTTTAATGGGTATTGCATTAAATCTGTATATGGCTTTGGGTAATATGGCCATTTTAACTATGTTGATTCTTCCGATCCATGAGCACGGAATGTCTTTCCATTTCTTTGTGTCTTCTTCAATTTCTTTCAAAAATGTCTTATAGTTTTCAGCATATAAATCCTTCACATCCTTGGTTAAGTTTATTCCTAGGTATTTTATTCTTTTTGCTGCAATTGCAAAAGGAATTGTTTTTTCTATCTCTTTTTCTGAGATTTCATTGTTGGTATATAGGAAAGCAATGGACTTTTGTACGTTGATTTTGTAGCCAGCAACTTTACTGTATTCATTGATTGTTTGTAATAGCTTTTTGGTGGAGTCTTTAGGGTTTTCTATGTATAGCATCATGTCATCTGCAAAGAGTGACAATTTAACTTCTTCATTCCCAATTTGGATGCCTTTTATTTCTTTCTCTTGCCTGATAGCTCTGGCGAGGACTTCCAACACTATGTTGAAAAGCAGAGGTGATAGGGGACAACCTTGTCGTGTTCCTGAACGTAGAGCAAAGGGCTTCAGCTTTTCACCATTAATTATGAGGTTAGCTGAGGGCTTGTCGTATATGGCCTTTATTATGTTGAGGTATTTTCCTTCTATACCAATTTTAGTAAGTGTTTTAATCATAAATGGATGTTGTATCTTATCAAATGCTTTTTCTGCATCAATTGATAGAATAATATGATTTTTGTCCTTTATTTTGTTTATGTGATGTATCACATTGATGGATTTGCGAATGTTGAACCATCCTTGTGCCCCGGGGATGAACCCCACTTGGTCGTGATGAATAATCTTTTTAATGCATTGTTGTATTCGATTTGCTAGAATTTTGTTTAGGATTTTAGCATCTGTATTCATCAGAGATATAGGTCTGTAGTTTTCTTTTTTTGTGTTGTCCTTACCAGGTTTTGGTATCAGGGTAATGTTGGCCTCATAAAATGAGTTAGGGAGTACTGACTCTTCTTCAATTTTTTGGAAGAGTTTGAGCAGGATTGGTATTAGATCCTCTTTGAAGGTTTGGTAGAATTCACTGGTGAAGCCATCTGGTCCAGGACTTTTGATTTTGGGAAGGTTTTTGATGACTGATTCAATTTCCTTACTGGTGATCGGCCTGTTAAGATTTTCCAGTTCTTCATGATTCAGCCTTGGAAGTCTATATGTTTCTAAGAACTTGTCCATTTCTTCTAAGTTATTAAATTTGGTGGCATATAGTCCTTCATAGTATTCTTGGATAATCCTTTGTATTTCTGTGGTGTCCGTGATAACTTCCCCTTTTTCATTTCTGATTTTGTTAATTAGTGTCTTCTCTCTTTTTATCTTAGTGAGTCTAGCCAAGGGTTTGTCGATTTTGTTAATCTTTTCAAAGAACCAGCTTTTTGTCACATTAATTTTTTCTATTGTCTTTTTGTTCTCTATTTCATTTAGTTCTGCTCTGATTTTTGTTATTTCCTTTCTTCTGCTGACCTTGGGTTTCGCTTGTTCTTCTTTTTCTAGTTTTTTAAGGTGTAACATGAGGTTATTTATTTGGGATTTTTCTTGTTTCTTGAGATAGGCCTGTAATGATATAAATTTCCCTCTTAAAACTGCTTTCGCGGCATCCCAAAAATTTTGGTAGGATGTATTTTCATTGTCATTTGTTTCTATGTATCTTTTGAGCTCTCCTCTAATTTCTTCTTTGACCCAGTCATTCTTTAAAAGTATGTTGTTTAATCTCCATGTATTTGTGTTTTTTCCTGCTTTCTTTTTGCAGTTGATATCCAATTTCAAAGCTTTGTGATCAGAGAATATACTTGGTATGATTTCAATCTTCTTAAATTTGCTGAGGCTGATTTTGTGTCCCAATATATGGTCTATCCTTGAGAATGTTCCATGTACACTAGAAAAGAATGTATAGTCTGATGTTTTAGGATGAAGTGCTCTATATATGTCAATTATGTCCAATTCATCTAATGTGTCATTTAGGGCTGCGATTTCATTATTTATCTTCTGTTTGGATGATCTATCCATAGCTGTCAATGATGTATTTAAGTCCCCTAGTATAATTGTGTTTTGGTCAATTTCTCCCTTTAGTTCTGTTAGTAGTTGCTTGGTATATTTCGGTGCTCCCTGATTGGGGGCATAAATATTGATGACTGTTATGTCTTCTTGTTGTATAGTCCCCTTTACCATTATGAAATGTCCATCTTTGTCTCTTGTTATCTTTTTCACCCTGAAGTCTGTTTCATCGGAAATCATTATGGCTACACCTGATTTTTTCTGGGTACCATTTGCTTGAAGTGTCAATTTCCACCCTTTCACTTTGAGTCTATGCTTGTCCTTGTAGCTGAGATGTGTCTCTTGTAGGCAGCATATGGTTGGGTTTAGTTTTTTGATCCAATCTGCTACTCTGTGTCTCTTTATTGGTGAGTTCAGTCCATTTACATTTAGGGTGATTATTGATATGTGAGGATTTCCTGTCATTCTGTCTTTAGTTTTCTGGTAAGGCTGTGTCTCCATTGTTTCTTTGCCTTTTTGTTGTTGTCTGTTATTTCTGTGTGGTAGTATTCTATGATGTTTCCCTCTGTTTCTTCTTTTATTACAGTATATATTTCAGATTTGGATGTTTTTTGAGTGGTTACCCTTGAGTTTATGTAAAAGAAAGTTTGATATTTAGAGTATTCCAGTTTCTTCAGTACGCTTACTTTCTCTATTCCCATATTCCAGTTCAGGCCTTTACGCTCCCCCTTTTTAAGTTTCGGTTGCCACAAGTTGTCCCTGTTGATGGTGGTCTAATAGCCTCCTTTAGTATTTCTTGTAGTGCAGGTCGTGTATTAGAAAATTCCCTCAGCTTCTGGATGTCTGGAAAGGTCTTTATTCCTCCTTCATATCTAAAGGAGATCTTTGCTGGATATATTATTCTTGGCTCATGATTTCTCTCTTTCAATAGTTTGAATATTTGGTTCCATTCCCTCCTAGCTTGTAGAGTTTCTGCTGAAAAATCTGATGATAATCTAATGGGCTTTCCTTTGTAAGTTACCGTCTTCTTTTCCCTGGCTGCCTTGAGGATTCTTTCTTTGTCATTGATTTTAGACAGCTTCAATACAATGTGCCTTGGTGAAGGCCTGTTGGGATTGAGGTAATTAGGTGTTCTATTTGCTTCTTGGATTCGAGGATCCAGTTCTGTCCACAAGTTTGGGAAGTTCTCATCGACGATTTGTTTGAATATATTCTCTGTTCCCTTCCCTCTTTCTTCTCCTTCTGGTATGCCCATTATTCTTATATTGCTCTTTCTGATGGAGTCAGAAAGTTCTTGTAGAGTTCTTTCATTTCTTTTAAGTCTCAAGTCTCTTTCTTCTTCCCTCTGTATAAATTCCAGGTTCCTATCTTCGATGTCACTGATTCTTTCCTCCATCTGGTCAACTCTACTACCTAAGCTGGATATTTTATTGTTAATTTCTTCTATTGAGTTCTTAATCTCCAGAAATTCTATTTGGTTCTTTTTCAAGATTTCAATCTCTTTTGTAAAATGCTCATGGTGTTCTTTGATTGTGTTTCTGAATTCATTAAACTGCCTTTCTGTGTTTTCTTGCATCTCGTTCAGTTTTTTCAGAATTGCGATCTTGAATTCTCTGTCATTTAAATCACAAAGGTCCATATCTCTAAGTTCCTTTTCTGGAGACTTTTCACTTTCTTTCTGAGCTATCTTGTTGCCTTGGTTATTCATGGCAATCACTGATTTACTATTTCTCTTCCTAGACATCTACAGGAGTGTCTTCTGCAACAGGTTGATAGGTATGCGAAGAGCTTTTGGAGTTCCAAAGCTCTTTCTGCACCAGATTCAGAGCCCGTTTGTTTCAGCAGTTCTGTTTACTCCTGCAGGGATCCGCCCAGATAGGTGGGGCCAGGGGCGGGGTGAGTTGTGAGAGGTGGCCCAGAGCAATGGCGGCGACCACCACCACAGCCAGTCCTGCTTCCACAGCTCCCTCCCCTTTGCGGGAACTAGTTGAGCTGCGAATCTGTGTCTGAGGTCCACAGTTCTCAGAGCAGCAAATATTCTGTCCTTTGATCCGACACTGCTACTTTATGGCTTCTAGCACCGGGCAGGTGGGGGCGGGGCGAGCTCTGGGAGGGTAGGGAGGGGGCAGCTAGTCTCCGTGCGTAGGGCTTCCGTTCTCCGCTCGGCAGTGAGGGCTTAAACCACCGATTTTAGCCCTCTTCCCTCAGTCTTTGCTCCGAGGTCTGCCGTGAGCGAGCGTTGGGTTCAGCGGTTTTGTATGCTGCCCCCTCAGCCCTGTGGGCCGTAAGCGGAGCCCTAGCAGTCCGAGTCCTTCCCTCTCCCGCAGCGGCGGTAGTTCCGGGAGCAGCGGGCTCCGAGCACTGAGCTAGGTCTGTGTCCTGCGCCCGCGCGGCTCCGTGTCCGCACTTCTCCTCTCCCTCCTCCCCCGCTCGCGCGATTCACCCACCTGGAGGTGAATTCAGTAGTCGGCCTCTTCGTCTTGCCTGTCTGCTGTGCAAGGAGTCCTTTGTGGAGTTATTGTTGTCCGATTCGTTGTAAATTCCAGGGGAGCGTTACAGAGGCTCACCTCACGCCGCCATTTTTTTTTCTTCTCCTCTTTAACTTCTTATAGTCAGCAATTATTGCTAATTAATCTTCATAATGCTGTAAGCCAGGTCAGGGAATCTGAATGGACATCCTAGTAATTAAACTCTATCCATTAGTTCCATCTCTGATATATGTAAAACTGATTCCTTTCCCCTACGTAAATTGCTCCTGCCGAACCATTCCTTGTCTCAGTAAATGGCAGTGTTATTTGCTGAGTTGCTCAGGGCAGCTGATGAAGCCATCCTTGACTTTCCTCTTTTATATCTTCAAATTCTATGAGCTTTCCTGTATCTTGAAACTCACTTCTTTTCACCACTGCCTATGTTATACTCTGATCCCAGCCATCGTAAGTTAGGCTCTGGCTTATTGCAGTAGTGTCACGAGTGGAGCACCTCTTTGTACTCTTAGCTTCCTGCTCTGTTTTCAGCAGCATGGCCCTTCTAAAACATAAACAATGCGTATTGTCCCTCGGTTGTTTGGAACCTCCAACTGGCTTCATATCACACTCAGAATTTAAATCAAAGCTTTTGTCATGGCCTGCAAGATCCTACCAGATCTGACCCCTGGCTACCTCTTTAATTTTAGCTTTTTAATTTTCTTTTTTCCTCCCTACGTTACCGTCATACTGGCCTTCCTGATGACCTTTAGCATGCCAAACCCATTTGTATCTTAGGGCCTTTCACATTTGCTCCTTCTGCCTAGAATGGTGTCCAGATTCAAATGTTTCCTCAAAGAATCTTTCCCTGGCTAGCCTAACTAAAATAATACTTGCCACTCTCCATCCTCTTAACCTTGCTTTATTTTTCTTCATAGCCCCTTTTCTTCTCTGATGATCGATTGTGTGTGTGTATGTATGTATGTATGTATGTATGTATTTCTTTATTTATATCTTTCCCATATTAAATGTAAACTCCATGAGAGAATTATTTTATTACCTTTTGCCTGAAACTATGCCTGGCAGGTGGTAGTTATTCAATAAATATTTGTTGACTATACCTTTATATTTTGGAGTGAGAGACTGTGTGTGTATGCTGATGCTTGATTGCATAAGTGCACAGAAGACCCCTGAGATACCTACTTATTTGGAGACTGCAGATATTCAAATATCTTTGTAGCACATATTTTTTAATCATAAAAAGAAATAAAATGTAACAGACTTTCAAGCCCCTTTACAAACTTAATGAAAGATACTGTACTTGATCCTCATTATTTGTAGATTCCGTACTTATGGAAATTTATTTGTAACCCCAAATTCAGTATTTGTGGAGCTTTAGTAGTCATTTGCAGACATGCACAGAATAGCGAAAAGTTTAAATTGCCCGATATGCTTGTTCCCATTTGAGGTCGAACAAGGTGACGCTCTGCCTTCTTGTCTGCTGTCATCCTCTAAACAAGTGTCTTTTTTGTAGTATATTTACTGCTGCATTTTTAAGCTTTTTGTTGGTGATTTAGCTGTTTAAAACTCACCCAAGCGTAGTGCCGAAGTGCTGTCTAGTGTTCCTAAATGTAAGAAGGCTATGGCACTGAAAGTTAGCTATTATTATTGAAAGAACTAGAAGTGGTAAGCAGGACTACTCCTGTGCCTCACAGAGCAAATACATGTGTCAGATTACCTTTGTTCAGGCCTTAGGTACAATGCTGTTACAGACCAGGAGTGCACTGTTAATGAATTAACAGCATGCATTCAATAAGGTGTCTTTAAACAGAAATCCATGAAACAGTTATATACTGATCGGGGGATGAAAATACTGTGACCAGTGCTCACAGGAACCTAATCCGGTACTTCTCTTAAAAGCATTTGCTAATTTAGGATTTGTGGTGACTTTTACAGAATATAACTAGTGGGAATAATGAGACTCTGTTGTATATATTTGGAAAGTGGTAGAGAATATGAACATTCCCTTGACATCAGGGGCCTGAGTGGTTAAGTTCTTCCATTGCCAAGCTGTATACTTCAATCATGCTTTGGATGCTATTAAAAATTTGAACACTTGCTATTCATCGTGGCCTTCTGGGCCACTTACAACTGCTTAGGATATAAAAGAGAAATGAACTTGACTAAATGATAGAACTATGAAGTAGCCTCATGGCTTTTATCACTAAACCTAGGAATGAGCCGTTCTTTTAGGTTAGGATGAAAGATAGTGTGCGAAAAATTTGGACGTAAAAGAGACTTACTTGAAGTGAAAGAAATACCTTTGAATGTATCTTTTGGACAAAAAAAATATGTGATTGATTATAGAATTTTAATGAGTACTGTTTAAAATTTTAAAGAAAAATTTCTGGAGATACTTAAGGGTGGGAAGCTGACTAAAATCCTAGCTGTATGTGTCGTGTTTACATTGTGATTTCATTCATTCATTTGAAATGCTTTGAATTCCCAAAGTATTGCATATTCCATTCTTACATGTAAATTAAATTATTTACTACTCAAATTCAGTGAATTATGCCACTAGTTGTTCATCAGAGTAGAATATAGAGAGTTGACACTAGAGTAAAATGTTAAACTTCTTGCCTGCATACAGTGTGATTTAGATTTGGTCATTTTCTAGATGCTAGATGTTAACATTATTAGCGCTTTTCCACATTTCATATTGGAGAGAGGTGAAATAGTATAGAAGCTTGATATGTGGCTTTAAATATGTGAAGTAAGATGTGATTGTTTTTTTAGTCATATCATTGGGCTTCGTTTCACAGTGTAATTTTCATCATTAGTAAGCCCACCCAAATTCAAGGGGGAGACCACCCCGGTTCATAGACTTTACCTCTCAATGGGAGGGGTGTCAAAGAATTGCTGGCTATTTTTATCTACAGTCTGTAAAAACACTTCTCGTCCATCTCCAAGCCCATTATCCTTCTATGCTTTTCCTAAGGTGATGACTTATTTTCTTATAACACCTATGAAATACTTGCTCTGGGAAGTGCTTTCTAAGCAATAGGTAATGTAGTGTGTACAGTATACAACATTTACTGCTGCCCTGTAGAATTTCTTCAGTTGTTTATCATGTTCCTTCCCAAAGTTCATGAAGAAGGGGAGACACCCACAGTTAGGACTCCAAATGTGTTTTCATGTGGTGTTTAAAAAGTATTTCTTGAGGGACCAGTGTTATTAATGATACCATATGAAACAACATGGGGAATATAGTATAATGGAGTCATTTGCTAGCTCTATGTCTTAGTTTCTTTGTGCTGTGCTTTTTTTTCTGTAAATAGTACTCTTCTTGTAGAGTTGTTGTGGTAATTAAATAAGATAATACATGTAAAGGTCTAAGAACAGTTTCTGGCACATACTAATGGCACAATAAGTTAGCTATTGTTATTAAAAAAACTATAGTAAGTAGGACTACTACTAACTTTGGGTTCGTTGTAATTTTTTTTGTTTTGGTGAAGGGCCTGGCAGACTAATCACTGTTTTAACAACTTAACAACCAACTTAAAAATGATTGAAAAACAGTTCATTAATTGGTGACTTCTTGTCTAATAAATGTAATACTTCTATATACAATAAGTCTTGATAAAATATTTTCATAACAGTTTTTATTAATGTTTACCTTTGATAATCTTATTTTTATGGTAAATTCTTATAGAAAACTCTTGAATCTTTTATATTAGTAGTACTGTTATTAGACAAGATGCTTTCTAATTTGAGTTTGTAATATTAAATTGCATGCCAGGAATGTTTACACAGGTACTTTTTTCCTTGCATGTGATGTTTTTAGTGGTATTATGCAACTTGCTTTCTGGGAAGCACCAGTTGTGATGTAATGAAAGATATATAATTAATTGTTTTACGACATATAGTAAAAGAAATAAAACATTTTTTGTTTTAAGGAAATTAACAGTAGAAGAAAATTACCGGTTAGAAAAAGAGGAGAAACTTTCCAAAGCAGATGAAAAGATCAGCCATGCAGCTGAAGAGCTGGAGACCTATAGGTATTAAATATATTTTACCCCTTTCTTTTTGAGGTTGGGACGGTATCCAAAAGCTCAATACCAGAAAGAATAATACAGCAGGCAAAAAAACCCCAAAAAACCCAACAACGAATTTTTGTTTTATTACTTTCGTTTAGATGTCTTTCTGTTATGAAGTTATGCAGAAAATAGAAAAAGAAAAAATGTTTTTCTTTCAGTGTGTGAGATTTTAAGTCTTTCACATTAGTTGTGTTTGAACATGAGCAATCCTGTCTTCTGTTAATCTCAAGAAAATTATGAGTAGCTATTGATTTCAAAGTCTTTCCTCTTTGGTTCAAATGGGGAAGAATGTATACAATATGAATGAACTCAAGAAGTATGCCCCCTAAAAAGAAGAGTTAAAGATCCACAATTAAAGTTCTGAAGTGTTTATAAGACTATAAGTCTGTCAGCAGCATACTGAATAGTTGTGATACTTCATTTTACATTAGGAAGAGTAGCTTGAGTTTCATCCAGAATAAAGAATTATCTTGTTAGTCTTATGAAAGTAACAAGTAACATTTTATTTCACACGTATTAATTCCCTAGAATTCTATTAAGATTACAGACATCTGAATAAATCTTCCGAGGTCATACTTCTTAAAAATAAAAATAAGGGGCGGCCGGTTAGCTCAGTTGGTTAGAGCGTGGTGCTCTTACAACAAGGTTGTCGGTTTGATCCCCACATGGGCCACTGTGAGCTGCACCCTCCACAACTAGATTGAAACAACTACTTGTCTTGGAGCTGATGGGTCCTGGAAAAACACACTTAAATAAATAAAAGTTTAAGAAAAAATAAAATAAGAAAAAATAAAAATGAACCAATGTACCATATAAATCTTTGTATGACCTTTGGTTTAGGTAAACCCAGCTAGTATTACTTTTGAAGCTTAATTAATACTAAAATTGTATCAGGAAAAAAATATATTTTAGAATCTCTTAAAGGTGGTTAACACGTAGAGTTCTAGTGTGTGTTTTTTTTCCACATGAAACATAGCACTTTGGGTGCTTTAATTAGTATTTTCAGTAGAGACAGTGTGCTCTGTCATTTCTAAGTATATGTTAATAGTAGAATAATTATTTCTTTCCTGTAGAAAGCGAGCCAAAGATCTTGAAGAAGAATTGGAGAAAACCGTCCATTCTTATCAAGGGCAGGTATGTGTGTGTGTGTGTGTGTGTGTGTGTGTATGTGTGTGTGTTTGTGTTTTTTTGTGTGTATAATTTAAAACAATTCTGACTTGTTTGAATTGATATATGTATTTTGATGCAGGAGTAGATAGTTACTTGACTACTTGTGTATCTATCTCTCTTGTGGTTTTGTATGTGGCGGAGGAACATTTCTAGGGAGTCAGAGATTCTGGGAAAAGAGATCTTGTTTGAAGTTGCCATGTCTTCTGCTTTGGGAATGTGGATTGGATAAATAAATAACCTATCAGCATTGGGGTCGCATATTCAGTCAGGCTGGTTGTCTCTTAATTGGCAACTCATATTGTTGTTGTAGTTGATTATTGCATAAAATAGAAATTTACTACACAAAAATTTTAGTTGTCTTTACATTCAGTTTTGCTTTAAAAGTATAATAGAGTGGATCATGTGTATATGAAAATTTGCTTTAAAATGTTACTGACTTCAGAGATGCTTGAGATATTTTTGAGTGTATAAGTTATATACAAAATCATGGTGATAGATGTGCATGCTTACGTATGAGAAAAATAGTTACCAGTATCATAATTTTCTTTTTCAGATTATGTCCCATGAGAAAAAAGCACATGATAATTGGGTAAGGATTAAATTCTCTGAAGCTCTTTTATCAAATTGTTCTTTTTCCTAATTTAAAAGAGCAAGGTAAAAGATACTTTTACACTGAAAATAAAGGTAGTATTTTAAAAAAATTATTTTCTTTTACTATGTTTTTTATGAGCTAAATACTTTGTTACTAAATACTTTGCAGTTATTCATAAAATCTGTTTTTTCTTCTCTGCTTTCAGCACATTGCATCTTTGTAAGGAGTTTGTACTCTCTCTAGGGGAGGTGGTGTAATGTGGTGTAATGTTCGTGGATTTATTGTTTCAGGGCACTGGATTACCACTAATTACTGCAGACAAATCACTTAAAATTCTCGGGCCTGTTTACTCATCTGTAAAATAGTGGCATCGGACTAAGTGATACCTAAAGAAAGTCCTTTCAAGTTCTGAAAGTTCTAAAAAAATCTAAAAATTCTGGTACCTGATTCTCAGTATTGAATTACTTGATAAACATTAAGAAAAAGACCATCATGAGAAATGGCATATCAGTACTCCAGAGGAGCTGTGTAATGAAATCATAAAGATGCATATTTTGAGCGATTATAAAAGCGATCCCTCTAATACGTAGAACTGCTGTAATAGCCAGCCTGTGGAGGACTTGTCCCAGGCATCTTTAAGGGCTGACAGTTTGCACAGTGGGTGAATACATGGGGTCTGGAGTCGGCCTGTTGTGGGTGGTATCCTGGCTTCATCACCTATTCCTTACCGATAAAATAACTTCATTGAGTTATCGTAATGATTAAGTAAGGTGATTCTTGTAAGGTATTTAGCCAGGTGTCTGACACATAGTAAGCACTCAGTAAATGTTAACTGTTACTATTGTTGTTATACTGAAGCTTGGAAGATATTTCTTAGGCATGGATGTTTTTTGGAGTGGAGATTCCAGCTTAGGGTGAGAAATTAGATATATTGAATGTCAAGGTCCTTTCCAGATTCTGAGATTTTGTATGTTCTGCATTGAGAGTTCATGTGAAGATTTGTTATTGAATTAAGCTGGGCTTGGATATGAACTTAGTCTTTTTCACCACTCCTCATCACTTTCTAAATATAAATACTCATATGTTGATTATTTTTTAAAGATGGATAGGAATTGATGTTTATTAATATCTCTCATGTTCTAGGCACTGTACCTAAAGGCATTTTATATGTATTACTCATTCAGTCCACACTGTAACTCTGTGTAGAGGTATAATAATTCAAGTTTTACAGATGAGGAAATAGCCCAAGGTCACATAATTAGTGGAGATTGAAATGTTAACCTTTTAAATTCCAAGTCTTGTGTTTTTCTGTTACTTTACTTTGAACTTCTTAGTAAATAATGACACTGACTTTAAAATATGTCTCAAAATGAAGATATTTTTCATATTTTATAAAACTAATACATACTCATTAAACAAATGTTTGGACCATATAGAAAGATACAAAGAAGTAATCAGTATTATTTTCATTTATTCCATACTTTTTTGAATGCATTTAGACATAAAAGCACATAAATATTTAAAAAAATGGAATCATATTATATATAGTGTTTTTTACCTGTTTACTTAATAGATCAGATATTTTTCTTTGAATGTTTCATAATTTATATAAACCTTTTCCTTTTGCTAAACCTTTAGTTTGTTTCCATTTTTTTACCCTTATAAATAATTTCACAATTTCAGTTGTTATTTTATCTACTGAGCATTTCTCTGCTCCATCCTGTGAGATTTAATCTTTGCTTTTGAACTCACAGAGTACTTTATTTATTTGTGTCCTATGGCAAGTACTATGCTCATTTATATTTGTCCTTAACACAGGTTAAGCTTCTAAAGATAGGGACTATTTCTTTTTCCTTAGCATCTGTACTAATGGAATGTTTTTTGCATATAGTAAGTATTCACTATCTGAATACAGTGTTTCAGAATACATTGTGGTCATTCACTGAAATTATAGTTTTATCTAGCCTTTGGGTGTAAGCTTTTCAAAAGTCTGTAGTCATTTGCCATCAGTTTGTTTTTATATTTTTTTTGTTGTAAGTATATCATTAACACATACTATCCTATAATCATAGTAGAACTTTCTTTTGTCTGATTGCTGTACATTTTTTGTGCCTTAAGGGTACATGTGTTATACTATGTAGAAAATATTTAGAAGTGATTTTGTGTCTACATTGTTAAAAGTTAAATGAATTGGCATTTTATTAACTAAAATTTTTGTGGTGTAATTTTTTTATTTGTTAGTACAAAATTGATTACGATTGTATACTGGAAAAGGATTTACACATGGAATCCTTTTAATAATGAGTGCTAAAATGTATACAATTAAGCTATATTTTAAGCTATATTATGCTATTAAGCTATATGCAAATATATTAAGCTATTATGCAATTAAGCTATATGTTAAGCTATATTTTTTTGTGAATATTTACATAATTTATTCTTTGCCAGTTAAAGTCAGTTCTCATGTAGTTCATAACTTTAAGTGAGCACAGTGATAGTATAGTTCTTTTACTTGTAAAAAGTTATGGTTATAGACTGAGTTGATTTGCCTATCGTGTGATAGATACATTAGCCCTAGAATTCCATGAGTTCAGCTGGTCTGATGTTCCACATACACTGCTGCTTCTAATCTGGAGAATCCACAGAATGACTAGGAAACGTGCAGGAGTCTATATAGGTTTAACCTTTGACCACAACTATTTGGGAATATTGCATGTTCTTAGTAATTATTATAAGTGTAAGCTTTGTTTTCTATAACACAAATTCTGATTTCTAACCTTTTATTTTACTAAATAAAAGTGTCACTAAACAAATGTAAAAGACTATAAAAATATTATTGCATATAGTGCCGTGTACTTAGTAGACTTGCAGTATGCTCTGATTATATTCAGCCATTTAAAAAAATGGCCTTTACTGGCATGCTGTGAAGCTGTTTTAGACCTTTATGGTTTCACAGAATTACAGTGATTCTTTCCAGAGATGGTTACCTTGTTCCATAGCCAGTGCTGCTATGCATAATGATCCTGAGTCTCCATTCCCATTACCCTAAGCTTGGGTCCTTAACGTTGCTCTCTTCATTCTATTTGGATATTTACAGCACCAAATAATGCTAATCCTTGACTTCACATCAAGATAACAGCTTTTATTGGCAAGGACATGATTGAACTCCAGCCTTAGGCTCATATCTTCTGGTTACAGGAAACTCATGCCCTTTTAAAATTATTCCCTAAATTAAAATTGTTTTCCATTGAAATTTTCAATTTACAGAAATGGATACTTACTTAAATGACTATGATATTTGTATGCCATCATATTTATGTACATGTATCTTTCATTTTAAGTTTTTTTAAAAAGTATTTGTAAACAATATTACTTTCTTCAAGTTGGCAGCTCGGACTGCTGAAAGAAACCTCAGTGATTTAAAGAAAGAAAATGCTCACAACAGACAAAAGTAAGTATCTTAGGGAGAACACTTTAAAAACTAATTATTACTTTTATTCTTAGTTGTTATTTTATTAATAATACTTTTGTAACGATAAACAAGAAAATTTGCAGTAAATCCAGCATACCTACTAGTAAAATATCTATTAGTTTTACTAGGATTTATTAGAATTTTTCGTTTGAAACACTTGTCTTAGGTCTAACAGAAGGAAACTGTTCACTGATTCTTTTGTAAAAAGTGTAACAAAACTCAAGAGAAACAAAACAGGGTAGGTAGAGGGAGACTTTATGGGATGGAAAAAGAAAAGATGACTCTCTCTGACATAGTAATTCTCAGATTATCAGCATCTTTTAATGGGTTAATGGGATAGAATAAATGTTTATTATTTCTTGTATCCCCTGGTTTTAATGTATCGAGTAGCATTACTTTATAATAATAAAATGAAAAGGAAAATAAAAGTGTACAATGCACAGGTGAAGGGAAGAGTAAGTGCTTTTCTGTGAGGATTGTAACATTCTTCCCAGAGTGTTGTAATTTCTTGCAAGAATGTACTATTAACATTATCCAATATTAGTTTTAGTCTTCTTGGTTGCCTTTTCTATTCAGAAATTAAAACCAAATGATGAAATATTTTATTTCAGTTCTAATGGTCAAGAACTAGAAATAAGATTCTTTTAAAATAGCACATTTCTAAGATAAAAAGTTTCTAAGATAAAAAAATTGTAGCATGAGTTTAATTGGATTCCAATTTTATGTTATGGTTGGATATGGGTAACATTACAATGGGAAATATACATGACTTAGAGACAGGAGTCCAGTGTTTTAATCCTGGCACTTTCATTTTGAATAAATCATTTAAACTCCTAGCCTCAGTTTCTTTAGTTGAAAAATGATAGACTTGTACTGGTTGACGTTGGAGGACCCTTCTGTTTTTAAAATTTGGATTGTGTGATATTGTACTTTGTAGCCTGATTTTGAAGACAAAACAATTACAAACCTCAACAAAATATCACTATCACTAGGCAAAGAAAAACTAGTTATCCTAAAATAAGTAGTGGGGGATATAGAAAGGCATTTTGGCCAGAATAATTGTAAAGGGTATGTTTCTTCTATGCAGATATTGAGAAAGTGAAGAGTAGCTTGTACTTGATAGTCTCATTTTTCTTGAAATGTGGGTGCTTCTTTTGGACAAGTAACTTAGAGATGTTTGTTCTTTATTTGCAGATTAACTGAAACAGAGTTTAAATTTGAACTTTTAGAAAAAGATCCTTATGCACTTGATGTTCCAAATACAGCATTTGGCAGAGGTAGTCTTTTTTTTTTTAACTTCTCATTAAAAAAAAAAAAAATATATATATATATATATATCACATACAGTTTTTATTAGTATAAACTTAACACTGTTATTTATAAGCATTTTAGATTTTTGAGCTAGAGTTCTAATCTCTCACACTCTCCCAAGTTTCTGAGTTGTGTTTCCCTAGCTCTACTGTAAATAATTGCTTCCTCTCTTTCTCAGTGGGGTTTATAAAATGATGTATATTTAGTACCTTGAGCTTTTTGAAAATTATAGTGCTCGGCACAGTGTAAGGTACTCATTAATTATTTTGGGGGAGAATGAATAAGGAGTGCTTAAATAGAATAGCATTGTGACTGCTTACATAGTAACTATTCTTTGGTATTAGCTTAAATTATAAAAATGAAAATTAAAACAGTTGGTTTTTAATTACCTAAATATATTAATTAAAAGGAGGGAAATCCTGAGTAATCTGAGTTTTGATTGTTTTAATACCCCCAAAAGACACCTCTTCTTTGGAAGATGTATTTAATATTTCTGTTAACTAATAAATGAGTTAGCATCTTTGATGATCTCATACTATTTCAAATAGTTTAAAATTTTCAAAATAATTTTGTTTGAATTAGAATTAAGTTTCTGAGGCAGTGAAAATAAACCTATCTTTATATAGGTAGAATCCCATTATAGTAACCTTTGAAAAATTACAAAAATCATCTTTGAGAGTCCAGTTTCATTAAAATGAAATTCTATTTCTACGTTTTAAAGATATCAGATTATCATGAATTTCAAATAGTAAAAAAATTAGGAGAGGGAGGAACTATACAGAAAGAATTTTTGTCTGAAATTAATGCAGAAGTCTCAGGGAGGGAGGGTAAATAATGCTTTGATCTTTTGTTGTAACTACATTTGAATATTATATGAACTACATAATAAAATTTAGCATATTTTAAAAGTGTTATTTTGATGGTATATAAGTTTGTTTTTTGATGTAGATTTTTGATTTTCTGAGGCATAACCATTATTTGGGAATGGTGAAGTTTATAAAATGATAGGGCTCTTGCTCATATGGTTTATAGATAAAGTAATAATTTTTTATGAATTAGTATATGTAACCTGACTTTTCACTGGTAATGAATTAAAAGTAATTTCTGATGCCTTAGAGTATTTTATGCTTTTCATATTCCGAAGCTTTACTCAAACAATTCATGGCCCAACACAGGCCATCAGGTCCTGATTTAAACTGAGCCCTTCCATATTACAACCCTCACCAGCTGAAATATCAAGAAGCGTACTGCCGTTAAAAACCAAACCAAACCAAACCTTCATGCCCCCCAAATCTTATAACCCCCCAAATATCATCAGTATCCTTTGGTTAATACTTCATGGTTATATGTGTATATTAATTATCAAGAGAATAATGTTTTTATTGACTAAAATATGCATTTGGTAGACAGACTTTATGGAACATAGCGTTCCCTATTTAATTCTGTTCCATGTTAGCAAAACCCAAGGCATAGTTGATGATCAGGACATGGATTAAACTTAAATTGGCAATAGGATGACCTGGTGGTAATTGTTGAAATGGGATTCTAATCTATAGTGTAGCTAATTGAAACTATGAATTTAAATATGCTGTTTTAATTATTCCAGAGCATTCCCCATATGGTCCCTCACCATTGGGTCGACCTTCATCTGAAACGAGAGCTTTTCTCTCCCCTCCAACTTTGTTGGAGGGTCCACTCAGACTCTCACCTTTGCTTCCAGGGGGAGGAGGAAGAGGTATATTGTTTAAACATCTTTATTACTCTATATTTCTTCCTTACTTTACATTTTCATCTCAACTTATCTTTAAAACGATCTTTAAAATAATCCTTTGGAAAATACAGGCATTCCTTGCACTTATTTTGTGGGGTAGTTTTTTTTGGAAATTAAGACATCTAATTTTAATATTTTTCTCTTAGATACAGTATTATAATACATTTTGGTCAAGCACTTATTGTGTATCTTTTTAAAATCATATTTTGACTTCTTAAAAACTATATATTATACTACAAAATATAAAAGTTTATAAAGATTACCCAAAATAACAATATACTATAGCATAAAATTGTATTTTAATGAAACATTATTAGAATGTAGAGTTTTAAAATCTTTGTTACTTCATTATCATGATCTTATTCTAGAAAATCAAAGTAAAGGACCTTTTTTTCAAATTGATGAATTCAGAATTGCTTTTTTGTGGGTAGTTTTCATGGGAACCTTAAATGAGACCTAAATCATTTCTTAATACTTTGAGAAACCAACTTAAGATTGTCTGCCTGTTTGTGTTTTGGAAAAACCAACTTTGAAAAACCAACCTAAGATTGTTACCCGTTTGTGTTTTTGAGAATTTCCTGAGCTACTTTAAGACTAATCATTAGCTGTTGGTTTTTCTGCATTTACTGGATTAGCTCTCACCCTGCTGTTACCTATGTACCTGGAGTTTTCCTCTTTTGATCTATTACCATACTTTGTTCACTCTGTCAAGTTGCTTTAAAATTTTCCCTTAAATTGTGGCAAAATTCAAAGAGAGAGAGCCCTGTCTATTCCAAAATCAAAAGTCTTAGGTTTTTAGCCCCACGTCTGTTTTATAAAAGCTGAGAGCACTTTTCACCAATATTACATCTCTGTTCCCCATTTTTATCAGTAATTTTAGCATATTGAATCTGAGAGGAACAAAAAGTAATGAGACCAAATAAAACAAACTAAACCTAACATACCAAACCTCAAATATTCACATGGATATTACCCATTGAAGTAGCCTCTCAGAGAGAGTGTGTACTGCCCTGTTGAAGCTGTCATTATTTTAAATATCTTTAGAACTTTTTCTTTGGAATTGCCTTCAAGAGTATGAAAAACAATAAATTTTCCTCCTTTATGTTCGTGAGATATTCTCTCTTTTCCCGTTTCTTTCCCCATCCTCAGTTTGCTAAACTTAGCACTGGTCCTTCCCAGTACCACAGTTGATTCGGCCAACAGCCTGGTGACACTTTTATTGGCTTTGAATTGAAAGTTCCAGGGAAAGGGATTGAGTTGCAGACTGACACTTGGAATCCTAGGAGAGCTTTTTTTTTTAAATACTCTAGTAAGGGGACTAATTCTGAAATACACATGTGCACTGCAAATGCCCTAAATCCATTCCCCCACCTCCCCAATTTTTTGCCTTGACCTACAGCAAGAAATAGATTTTATATCATCATATTACATACTAATATAAATATAAATGATACCAGTTACACAAAATAGTACTTACACTGATTAAGACTAAATTAATTTCATATACCAAAATGGGTTGTAGCCAGCAGTCTGAAAAACAGTGCCCTAGAAATAAGGGTATAATTGGCTATCTTGTGAATCACTGAACTTGAATGACATAAGTCAAGGATTGCTTGTAGTCAATTGAATATTTGGAATAAAAATAAAAATTATCTTTGATTTCTCCTCTCCTATTTAAATTACTTTCCTTTCCTTTATAATTACTTTCAAGATAATATGTGTCTAGGTTATTTGCAAAGGTGTTTACATGTTAGAAAAGCTACAGCGGTTTTAGGTAAGTAATCAGCTGGTGCTAAAAGACTTGCTTTGAACTGAAAGTTTCTGTGATCCACCAAAGAAGGATGACTAGTACCCTTCCTTTTCCTTTTATGCCCTTTTTAAATTTGAAAGTTTGGATGAGATGTATGTTTGAATAAAATTGAGTATAAGGACAATAATTTCTTTTTAGAGTAAATTGTATATAATATTTGGTCTGAGTGAAAAATTTTAACCTTTAGCCCTTTCAAGTTTGTAATTTTTCACTTGGTAGTCAGTCTTGACTACCTGTACTTGGCCTGTACTTGGTCTTCTGGAAGTAAGCTGTCAGAAAGTGAATATCTCCTTAAAGAACTGTGCTTCACTTGAGATGAATTTAGCGTAATTGACTCTTGCACATTTCTTACCAATTTTCTTCTTTCCCAGCCTTTTTTTCCCTAATGGGCTGATTAGAAGGATGAACAAGCTAGAAAGAAAGATTTGGGGAGTTTAATAGAATGTGCAACTAAAAGGAAAAGAGCTGACCTTCTAACATAAAAGTCAGTTTACCTCTTGACTCTACAAAAGAGAGCAGATAGAAAAAAATTTTAGAAGATAACTACATATTTTTTTAAAAAATGCTTAAACTGATTTGCACAAATTGCCAAGGAAAGGTCAAATTATTTTTTGTTCCCTCTTTTTAAAGGAGATACTGAAATATGGGAAGCATTTTAGAAAGATTTCTATTAAAAAATGTTTTTTTTTTTAAAAGCTGTCCCTTGAAAGGAACAAGCTTTTGTTTTCTGGGCCGTATAATTTGGAGAAGACCTCGTTTACTCCTCAAAGATGGACAAATGCGGTATTAATATTGAGATTTAGTGTTAAAATTTTTTTTTGTATTTGTCTTTTCTATTTACATTGAATAGGGTTTATTAATTGAGGTACTACCCTTTCTGGAGTCATCAGAAGGGACTTTTAAAGTGATTCCCCTTCTTTTTTATTGTAAGCATAACAAATTTTCATATCCAAGTGACTATTACTTTGCTTGAAGTGTTTGTACCAGTGGTCCTATTGCTGCTGAAACTCTTGGTAGACTTGCCTTCAGAGCTATGAGCTCTTTTTGACGGTGAATTTGATATATAGAAATTGCTGAAAGCCATTTATAGCCAAATTTATCTGATGGCATAAAGTTTGTAATCAGACTGGTTGAAATCATTTTTGGGCAGAAGTAGGGAGTCATATTACAACATTGAGATGCAGTTTCTTGAGTGGCTCTAACGTTAATCTGAGTACATTTCCAAAAGAGTTTTTCTGAAAACATACTTGAAGTAGTCACAGAATTATTGAAATATGTGTATTGCCCCTAAGATGGCTGTTTTAAAGGAATCATGCTGATTTTGACTACTGGCATATTAGTTTAAGCAACAAAAACTTCATTTTATAACTATTTTATTACACCTGGTTTAGAAATCTTTACTTTGCAATTTACTTTCTACATTTACTTTTCAAACATGATTTATAATTTGCAGTTTAACTACTGATTTTATGTGTAACACAATTATGGTAATATTTAAAAACAAATTTTGTAGTGTTTGTTTATGCATGTGGCAGAATTGTCCTAGAAATGGCTTTGGTGGGATAGTTACAAGACTGGGTCTTAGGAAAACTTCATTGGAATCTGACTGTTTTCACTTTTAAAAATGTGTCTGGAATTGGGTGATAGGTCTTATAGTACTTTTTTAATAGGTCTTATAGTACTTTTTTAGATAAAACAATTGTATTTTTTTTCTTTAATTAGGCTCCAGAGGCCCAGGGAATCCTCTAGATCATCAAATTACCAATGAAAGAGGAGAACCAAACTGTGACAGGTTAACTGATCCTCACCGAGCACCTTCTGACACTGGGTCCATTTCACCTCCATGGGAACAGGATCGTAGAATGATGATCCCTCCATCAGGTGTGGAAAGAGTATAGTTATTATTTATATTTGAAAGGCAACCAGTGTGTGCAACATACAGCAATGGAAGAAAAGAGTACATGGGTGCCCTGTATTAAGAAAAACCATGATATTATGTATTAGAACATAATAACAACACAAATTTCCAAACTAAGTGAGGGTAATTGTTCACATTACAGAAAGCTGTTTTACGCCCACTCTCTTCCCCCTGCCCCCGTGGAATACCTTTATTGTTTTTGTTGCTTATGGAAGATACATGTTTATTTTGGAAAATCTAAACAATAAAGAAATATGTAATTAGAAAAGTGAAAAAATCCCCCTTATCATCTTAGCATGCCCTTCCCAGAATTATATCTTTCAGGAATTTTTCTTTTTTGGTATGCATTCATAAACATAAATATACAAATTCCTTCATCATTTTTGTGCAATTACACTATCCACTCTCTTTTAATTATCTTTTTTATTGAATAATGTATCTTAGATATCTTGCCAAACTAAATATATTTACCAGAAGAATCACAGCAGAATATCCTGAAATAATGCAATTACTAGTCTCATAATAGCCCCTACTCTCCCAAGGTCCCTACTCTCCCAAGGAAGGTATTTCAAATTATTTATGTAGTTTGCTCACT
The DNA here is from genome assembly GCF_964194185.1 of Rhinolophus hipposideros. NCBI lineage: Eukaryota > Metazoa > Chordata > Mammalia > Chiroptera > Rhinolophidae > Rhinolophus > Rhinolophus hipposideros. The sequence goes on along the minus strand of NC_138051.1, from coordinate 15,420,951 downwards.
TTTATTTATGCCCCTTATTTCAGGGACATTGTTATGTGAAGTTAGCTATGCCTGCTTTGAAAAATTAGTTACATTTAAAACCATGTACTATTTCATATTTTTTCCTGAGAACCTGGAGAGGAAAGAATATTATGGTAAACTTTAATTCCAAGAGTTAGCCTTTGCTGTGGTAGTACGTGTCTGTTCTGAAAAGTGATGGCTCCTTATACTGTGGCTTCTCCTGTGTTTGATATCACTAAAGATAGAAACTTGTGTTACTTTTATTCACAACACCTACAACAGTGCCAGGTACATAGTATATGCTCAGTAAATATTTGTTGAATGAATACCCAAATAATTCTGAGAAAGCTGAGTATTTTTTCTTATTGTTTTTATGTTTAGATATATATATATGAGGTGACTGACAAACTTAACATCTTGGAAAGGGGTGGCATAGAACATCTCTGAAAGATTCCTTCTTGACCTTTAACATTAATTTAAAAGCTGTGATTAAAAATAAAGATGAATACAGTACAGCCCTTGTCCCAAGGGACTTTATTGTAAGATTTCGGCAGGTATCATGTCTCTACATCTGTGTAGAGGACTTTCCTTTAGAGAATGCAGAAGTTATTAGCACCAAGAGTCTCTGTCATACTTTGTCTTCCTAAAGTATCATCTAGTGTAGTGTTCTCAAACTTGGCTTATCATCAGAAATAACCTAGGGAACTTGAAGAAAAATGCAGATATATGGGTCCAACCTCAGATCAGACTTTCTGAGCATGAACTCAGGAGGTGAGGCCTGTATTTCTAAAAAACTCCATAAAGGTTCTGAGGAAAAGTTAAATTGAAAAACCACAAATCTGTCCATAGCTCTTAATATATGGAGAAGGGCACTGAGTCATGAAATAGATTAACTGGCAATCTTGGGTTAAAATAGTTAGCTAGGAGAATAGTTCAGGCTAGAACTCAGAGATCAATGACTTTGTATTGTTGTTCATTTCATCAAACTAGAAAATATTTTACATGTCTTTTAAAATTTGTCTGAAACTTGTAATTTTTCATACCTTTTGATATTGTCTCCCAGATCCCTGAGTTTTTTTTTCATTTTGTTTCCAAATTTTTTCTCTTTCCTTATTTGGCTAAATAACTTCTGTTAATCTATCTTCAAGTTTACTGACTCTTCCCTCTGTCATCTCCATTCTGCTATCAAGCCCATCCAATAAAAGTTTTATTTATTTATTTATTTTTAATTCAAAAGCTATTTATTAGACATTCAACCTGTAAACAAAAATTCTAAATTATTTCACAGAAGAACACAAGTATGAACCTGCATCAAAATGGAAGTGCTTGGGAATCACTTAGAGTCTATTTAAGGTCTATGCTCATTTCCTTATTCTAACCCGTATTAAAGGATCAATGATAAATCAATGGATTAAATAATTAAGTCAGATCAACCAGATGAGCTCTAACTGGTCCTATAATTAAACTCAAGTCAGCTGTTATTTGATGTAAAAGTTTTATTTTAGATAATACATTTTTCAGTTCGAGAATTTCTGTTTGCTTGTTTTTTATTATAGTTTTGATTTCTCTGCTGAGATTTCTTATTTTTTAATTCATTATAAACTTTTTAATCCTCACTGAGCATAATTTTATAATAGCTGCTTTAAAGTCTTTGTATGATCATTCTAACATCAGGGTCATTTTGAGGATAGCCTCTATTGATTGTTTTTTCCTTTAAGCCTGGGTCACATTTTCCTGTTTCTTGCTATTTAGAGTAATTTTGGATTCAAAACATTGTGAAGATTCTGCATTCTACTATATTTCTCTGAAAAGGGTTATTGGTTTTGTTTTACAACACAGGTTGGTCAAATTATAGACTTTCTTTCCTGAGTGGGCAGCAGCTCAAATATCAGTTCAGTTTTTAGCCTCTTCTGAAAACTGCTTAAGTTTGTCTCACACGTGGGTCATAGATGTGGGCAGAAAACTCGGAATTTTGAGTTCTTCTCTGACTTCCTTGGGCTCTGTCATTTAGTTTTTGAATCCAGAAAGTTCTGTGAGTTTTGACCGTTCTGTGTTGCATCTTGACCCTGGATTTCCTTAAGGCTACACTATAAAAATGGAAAACTCACCTCATGATGGTCCCTTCTTCCCAGTTCCTACTTGTTTACCAAATCTGCCTACTTTTTTTCATGAGTAAGAGCCTTCAGGTAGTTATTTTTTGTGTATTGACCAGAGTTACTATATGTGGGAGGGTTAGTCTATTATGAATGTAATGGAACCTAGTATCCATTACTTTAAAAGTCTGACTGAAAATTCAAAATTGTGAGCTTCTAAATTGATATCTTCATAGATGATACCTATCGTATTCGTTTTATAGTGTGTCTCCAAATAATGTACCTGATTCATTCGGTTTGACACAAGAGTCACTTATGTCCATTGTAATCTCAATGAAATAGTAATTCTACAGACAAAGCAAAGGAATTTTACATACTGTTCAGAACTTTATGGTTGAGTTGCATTAAATGTCTCCTGAGGTTCTAGAACGTACATAGTTTGAATTGGAGTAATGTTGATGAATGCATTTAGCTATTAGCCCTAGTCTCACCAAGAGTAAATTTATAAAAACATTCTGTTTGCTCTTGGTGCTTCTCTGTCCCATCTACATAGTCACTGAGCAGGTTTCTGGGTTGCTTCTTTTATTTTGTATTACAGTTAGCTAATTGGTAAATTAGAGTACTGAACAAGGAATGAGGAGACTTGGGTTTTTATCTTGTCTTTACCATTAATTTCTTGTGTAATCTTGAGCATTTCCTTTTGCCTGTCACTGTTTTCTCAGCTATAAAATAAGGACTTAACGTAAAATACAGGGGTAGTGATAATCTAAAGTAATCCCATTTCTGATGGAATGGGCACTGAACAAGGTTAAGTCACATTGGTTAAATTTTTGTTGCAGTTTAGTATTTATTAAGAATTTATAATGGGTTGGTTATTTCCAAAACATATTCCTGTTAAAATTCTTACTCTGATTGCTATATGACATATTAGTATTAACAACTTATATTATGCATCAAAAACATCTTTTCTGCTAAAATTGTAAAGATTTCTAGCTAAATTCATAAGTAAAAATAAACTGAAAACTGTCACTTGATTTGAATGCTAATTATACATGTATACTCAAATTGTGAAAAAAATCAAGTTATATGCTTAAGAATACTTGCACTTTTCTGTATGTGTACTGCATCCAATAAGGGTTTTTTCACTTGATTTTAAAACAAAGAGAGTCACAGAGTAATCTGTGACTCCCTTTTTTCACTTTCTCCCTTCTTACTTTTACTATTTTTACTGTAATGAAATAGCTTTTTATTACATTTACAAATTATTACATAATCAAAATCATCTTGTAACCTACAACTATATTGGAACTTCAAAAATAGGAAAATTAGCAATAACCTTAAAGAAATAAATAAAAACTGCAGTTGAACCATGGTCCCCTCCTGACACATGTAACACTTATTTTAGAAGTTGTCTTTGTAAGCATGAATTTGTTAGAAAAACATTCCAGTTTTGTTTTGCATAGGTCATGGCTATTTTTCAGTTTGCTTTCCAGTTCAGTGATTTGTCAGATACAGGTTCATGTCCAGATAAAAAACTCTTTCATCCTAGGAAATAACTATAGTTTAGTATTTATCGGCCAAGTTAAGTTTGTAGAAGTTAATAAAAACATTTTTTAAGGCTGTGCCCAAATGCAAAGAATAGTTGGAATTCAGAAAAACACACGTGTCAGAAAGGTTGAAATTAGTCAGTGTATCTTTCCAATGTTTTATTTATTCCTATTGCTAGTTAGAGATATGAGCTGCATTCCTAACATTCATACCAAGCTTCTACATTTCTGAGCTTAAGACCTACATTGAAATATTAATTTTTGGTCCACTGATTTTTCTTAGCCCGCTTTAGGTTTAGATATATTCCACTTTGCTAGATACTTCAGAAACAAGCTGCTTGAGTTCAGTGTGATCTGTCTCTCTCTCTCTCTCTCTCTCTCTCTCTCTCTATCGATATCTGTAGTTCTGTTTTCACAAATTTATACAGAAGGGGAGTGATTATAGTTTTGAAATGATTTAAATGGGACCTATAATGTGGGTACTGAATGTATTGCTAGCCCTTCAATGGGAAAGATTTTCGTTCGATTTAAGTTCAGTTTCCATTTCCTTAGGAAAGGAAGCCCTATCTGACCTTTCTGACTAGCTTAAGTCCCCTTGTTATGTGCTTTTAAAGCACTTTGTAACGCTCCTTCTTGTGTTATATTATGCAGTATTATCAGGGCTCATGAAGAGTCCTGCTTCCCACTAATGATTGTGTCTTTTAAGATTTTTCTTAAATTTTAAAATATTTTAGTTTAAAACACTTATGTTAAATATAATATGACAACTAACATAACTAAGTTTCTGAAGAATATGGATTCTGTAGTTGTTTGAGATTACTTGGAATTTAGTCCCATTATGCATACTATGTAAAATTTATATATTCCCTTAACATCTTAGTACTTAGCAGAAATTTTTAAGATTTTTCACTTCAAATGAGTAAGCAGAAATAATTTAAAATGGTTCCATAATTCCAAGGAATCATTTATTTTTTACACTGTTAAATACTCTGAAGAGGGAAAAAAACTTTCTTACCTTATATAGTCAGAAAAGATATGCTATAACTTGTCTTTTTTTCCTCATTACAGACATTTTTATTGGTTAGAGGATCTATAAGTATATATTATTTTCTTCAAGTCAACATTTTCTCATAATTTTCAGCTGCAGACTCAATGTTCTTATAGACCAATATATGTTTTAGTTATGTTTTCTTCTAAAACTCTGTAGTATATAAATGATTAATAAAGGTTAATATACCAATGTGACTACCATATTAGGATAAGGCTTATTATGCTTTGACATAATTTGTACACCGAATTGATTTGAATAGTTTATAGTGCAGGGTATCTATTCATTTAACATTTTTTTTGATGTGTTTATAACTTAGATTGAATATTGTAGAGCAAGAATGGTTTAGGTGGAAAAACATTTGGACTTGAAGTTAAGAGATATGGTTTCCAGTCTTCACTTTATCTTTTTGTGTGATTTTTGAAACTTGTTTCATCTTTTTGGGCTTCAGACCTTTTATACAGTGAGAGGGTTGAACTAAGTGATTTGTCTAGCTGAGTAATAATAAAATTTAGCCAGGTATTAGCGGTTAATATTGAGATTTTTAAGATAATTTGCAGTAGTTGGAAGACCAAATAATGTATAATGTCAGTAGAACCAAAGGCTATTAATCAGCACTTAAAACTTGTGAATCATTCTTCTCTAAACACAATTAAAAACGACACCTTTTTTAGTTTTTAAAAACTTCTTGCTGGAAGACTTCCCGCTCCAGATCAAACTATAATGTACTCGAATTGATAAATGTTGACACTAGTAAACTGTGATAAGTTATGTAATACCTAGAGCAACTACATACTAAAAAAATCCATTTAAAAAGATACCTTCAAAAACACTATAGATTAGATAAATCAAAATGGAATTCTAAAAAACATCCAAGTAGGGGCCCGCCAGATAGCTCAGTTGGTTAGAGCCTGAGCTCTGAAAACAGGGTTGCACAGAAAGGAATATATAATATTTTTTGTTTAACTTTTCTAATAGCTTTTAAGTAATTGTCTTGTTTTCTTTGCACTTGTTTACAAAGCTGTGCATATTAAGCAATCTTGAAGAGTAGTAATTTCAGCAAGTTTTTAGAAAATCTTAAAATAAGATCTCTTAACTCCCATGTTTAGTAGTCACTAAAACATTTTAAGAGACATGGATATTAAAATATTTTTATGCCTCATATAAACTATATTAACATTTTCCAACAATAGTAACAATTCAAATAAGAAAAGTCATGCTAGAATTTAAATGAAAGCTTTTTGACTGGGGAATGAATTTGCTGAAGTCTTGGCTTTTAGGCTTTTAGCTGATTCTTTTTTTTCTTCTTAAAGATTTTTTTTTTTAATTGGGGAAGGGGAACAGGACTTTATTGGGGAACAGTGTGTACTTCTAGGATTTTTTCCAAGTCAAGTTGTTGTCCTTTCAGTTGTAGTTGTGGAGGGCGCAGCTCAGCTCCAGGTCCAGTTGCCATTGTTAGTTGCAGGGGACACAGCCCACCATCCCTTGCAGGAGTTGAAGAGTGGAACAGGCGGCCTTGTGGCTGAGAACCCACTGGCCCATGTGGGAATCGAACCAGCAGCCTTTGGCGTTAGGAGCATGGAGCTCCAACCGCCTGAGCCACCGCGACCCTTAACTGATTCATGAGAATTGTATTTACAGGGCAGTTACAAATAATTTATAGTGCAGGTATTAATCAGAGTAATGATTCATCACATATAAATGATTATGTGCATGAATTTAACAAGAAAAATATTGTATCTAAGTCATATGAATGTTTTATTGTGGTAGTATTTTAACTTAAAAAAATGAGAAAACCACAGGTAGTTTAATGAAAACAGTTTCAGTTTTTATCATTTTTTTACTATTTGGTATTCTTGATCTCTCAGGGCTCTTGATCTTTCAGTGCTCTAACTTGAATATCCTTGTATTTATCTAGCCATACAGCTCCTTTTCTAACAGGGAGAAGTAATAGAAGATAATAAAGAATATTAATTTTCAGCAAATCTCATGCTATGTAGAATAGACAGATATAAATTAAAGGGGAATTATGTCACTTCCCCTTCTTGTACTTTTCAGAGCTTTAATATTCCTAGTTTTAATTGTTAAAAGAGCAGGGAATATGTATGTGGGTTCTATTATTTTTGTCAGTGCTTATCTTTTACTGATTTGGGAAATAATGTTACGTGAAGAGTAGCAAAGAGACTTAGCAGCTATACCTTGGTGGTATTATCATGAATGAAATCTGGTCTTCAGCTTTGCATGTTTAAAAACTTACTTTGATCCCGTTTTCTTGAAGAGCTGAACAAATAAGAGGCATACACAGCCAAATTGGTAAGGGCAGTTTTAAATTTTACTTTGAGAAACAAAAGCAGGCTAAGCAGATCAAAACACTTTGCATACTTTAGAAGCACAGTTATAGATTTTACTTTACTGGCTCTGATTTGTAGACATTTATACAGACCATTGTCCTGCATTGCGAACTTTTCTTTCTAGACAATTCATTGAATAGAACTACAGTTTAAGTTAGGTGCATTTTGGTCTCCTTGTTGGGATTTTGGAGCCTTCATAAATTTAGTAAGTTGTCCACAAAACTTCAGCAATGCTTTTATCCTCTTAGAAGATGATATTTACTTTAACGTTGTTTCCAAATTTTGGGACTAGCATTTTTGGGGGAGTGTATATCTCTTGTGTCACTTATATTGTATACTGATCCTGTATAAATTCTAATGATTAATATTTGGTTGATGAGTTACGCTATGTATGTTTAGATAGAGAAACTTTAAAATTCTGTGTTTAATTCTTCAGTTTTACTGAAGAGAGTAGATTGAGGAGAGATTAGGATGTGGGGACAAATGTAGACAATGTTTCAAAAAATTTTGTTTTCAATTAAAATGAAAGGTGAGATGGTAGTTGGAGGAAGAGGTATTTTTGTTTTTTGAAGTTGGAAAATATTACATAGTTATTTGTCGATGAGACTAATCCAAGATAGAAAGAGAAATTGATGATGTATGGGAGAGGGTATAATTATAAAAGTGAAACCCTGAGTAGTAAACAAAAAGCATGGGATCAGGAGTGTAACTGAGAAATTAGATAGGAGCTGAATCACTTTATCCATTGCAAAAAAGAAGGAAGACAGAACAAGTGGGTACAGATGTAAAAATTGGGTGAGCATGACTGAGGATGTCTAAGTGCATCACTTTCTTGATGTGGCAGGATTATGAACTTGAGATGGGAGAGGAGGGGATTATCAGAAATTTGGAGAGAGAGAAAAAGGCGTACGGTAACCACTTAGGACAGTGAAGGAGCTCAAACGTCAGTGAAGTGTATGATTAGGGTAATGTATATCCATTTGAAATTTATGATCATAAATTTGAATGAGACCTGTCAATACTATAATTATTCTAGCACTCTTGAGAGTGTTAGAAACAAAAACACAGAAAATGTAGCAAAATTCTATATATTACCTCCCAGATTTACATGTCAATATTTGCTTCAGGGGTGTGTGTGTGTGTGTGTGTGTGTGTGTGTAAATAAAACATAAAAAGAAATAGCACATGATATAAATGAGTTGAAGTTATCTATTTCCTTTCCCAGGACCATTACCTTCCTTGTTTCCCAGAGGCAACTACTCATAAATTTAGTATGTATAAACCTACCGTCCATATATATATATTTTTTTCTTTTTAAGGAGGGCGCAGCTCACAATGGCCCATGTGGGGATCGAACTGGCAACCTTGGTGTTATTAGCACCATGCTCTAACCAATTGAGCTAAGCAGCCACCCCCATATATGACTTTTTTTTCCCCATACTTTTTAAAAATTTTAAGTGTATTTTTCTAGGATCCATCAGTTCCAAGTCAAGTAGTTGTTTTAATTAGTTGTCACAGTGGCCCATGTGGGAATCTAACTGGCAGCTTTGTTAAGAGCACAGTACTCTAACCAACTGAGCTAACTGGCTGCCCTGATTTTTAAACAGAGTATATTTCTGTTTTATTAAGTTTATCATTGAATTATTTCCATTTTAATACATATAAGTTTATTACTTTAATTTCTATATTGTACTTCAGTATATAAATGTACGTATATAAATGTACCATAATACGTGTATCCAGTCTCCTTTAATGAGCATTTAGGGTGTTTCCAGTGTTTACCATTACTAACAATGCTGCAATTAATACCCTTTTTGCACATGTGTTCTTTATAGGTGATTTGAAAAATGAAATTTTGGGGTAATAGGAGATGCATATTTTTTATTTTAATATATATTGCCCCATTGTCTTCAAGAGTGGGTATGCATGAAGTATTTGAGAGTAGCTAGTTCTTCAAAACTTGATGTAAAACTTTTTTGAATATTTGCAGTTAATTGAGTTAAAATTTTTATCTCATTTTTCTTTGTAGTTCTTTGATTATTAGTGAGTTTGAGCATCTTTTCATGTTTATTGATCATTTTTATTTCCTCCTGTAAATTGTCTGATCCCTTTTATCTCTTGCTTAACAGAAATTCTTACTATATATTTTGGATACTAATCTTTTGTCTTTTGTAAATATTTTCTTGAGTCATTATTAATGGCTGTTATCGTTATACATAAGTTTCGAATTTTGTTATAAATAAGTCAACCCATCTTTATAGAATTTTTTAAAGACCTATCCCTATATCAAAAAGATATTCTTTGTTTTCTCGTAAAAATTTAAAATTTTGTTTTGATTTCAAGCCTTTAACCAGGATTTTATTTTTGTTTTAGTGTTTAATGTGAGGAATTATATTTTTCCCATTGGATAGACAGTTAATATAATACTATATATTAGTTCATCACTGTAAATTATCACTTTTATCTTGAATTATCAATTTAAATTATCACTTTTATCTTAAATGTCCATATTTGCTTAAGTCTGTTTCTTAGACATTCTTTTTTTCTATACAGTTGGTCTCTTTGTTCCACCATCATAACCTAACTATACTAATAGTTTTTTTCAACTTATTTCTGGAAATTTTCCTTTCCATTCCATTTAAATTCCTTAAGCATTAAACTATTTCTTTATATTCTATTTTAAGTGAAGATGCTTATTGTAGTTGATAGTAAACAGCACTAAACCAAAAAAAAAATTCTAACCCTTTTTCCATCTTTATAATTCTGTTTTCAACCATGTTGATGTTCCTGTTATGTTATAGAACCCCACAATTATTAAAGTAGGTATTCAGGGAACAATTGGAGTCCAAGCCTTGAAAAGAGATGAACAGCGTTTTTGTTTAAAACAGACCTCTTGAATTTTATTCTAATTCATAGTCTGTGAAACTGCTTCAGAATTCCCTGTATACTTATTCCCACTCTTTATTCACTTTTTCCCCTGATCCTTTTCCTTCTCCAGTATGTTCTTTCTAACCATCTTTTCTCTTATAAGGGTAGTACTGTGTTTCCCTGAAAATAAGACCTAGCCAGACAATCAGCTCTAATGTGTCTTTTGGAGCAAAAATTAACATAAGACCTGGTCATATTTTAGTATAATATAAGAACGGGTATAATGTAATATAATATATAATATAATACCGGATATAATATAATAATAATACCAGGTATAATATTATATAATATAAGATGGAGTCTTATATTAATTTTTGCTCCAAAAGATGCATTAGAGCTGATTGTCCACCTAGCTCCTATTTTCAGGAAAACACGGCAGAAAAAAATGATAAGAAAGCAAAAAAGAAAGAAAGGAATCATTCGTGTCCTTATTTTCTGTACTTCAGCTGTCCATTGGTTATATGCCTTCCACATACTTACTCTTATTACATTGTGTATATGTGTATGTGTATATGTATATATACATATGTTTGTGTGTGTATAGTTGAGTTTGACCAGAATACCCTTCCTTGTTTACTTGTTCCTTACTTTTCTTTCAGGGCAAGCTTTACCTCCTCGGTGATACCATTTCTGATTCCTCCAATTAGAATTAGACAGTCTACCACCTATCACATTAATTGTATGCCCTATTATTAAGGCATCGATCACATTGTATGTATTTGTTTCTGACATCATTAGTCTATAAGAGCACAGACTGTATCAGAAATAACTTTATATCATGTATAATGCCTGGCACATAATAGGCCCTGGTAGATTGAAGGAATGGATTAGTTTTACCAGTGGAGGGCAACATGGGTATATGATTTATAAAATAGTAAGCTTGTAGCAAAATTTTGTGTCTCTAAAGTTGCTAATATTGTGGGGATTATTTTAGAAGCAAAATAATGATATGATTTCTGAGGTCTGGGTAAGAAAGAGTTGTGAGGTTTTCAGGTTTCCCCATTTTTATCCCCTTGCCCAACTCTGCCATTTAATTAATCCCATGTTTGAAGTAGGAAGGGAAAACTCAGTTTTGATCACGGGGCTTGGTATTGGCCTTTTCTTCCATTGGGCTAATTGGAGATAGAGCTCTTTGCTAAGATTCTGAAACGCGATGGACATGAGCCGTCAAGCCTATCTGGTTCTTCTCTTGAGTCACATTCCTTGACCCTTGGGAGCTGGTTAAATATAATTCTACCAGCTGGTTGATGCCAAGTGTTTTCTTGGCTTTGTGTGGGAAAGTTGTCAATAAGTTCCCATGTGACTGAGTCAAATGAGGAGTGACATATCCAACATTGTATGGAGTTCACATAATGAACCACTATCTAGGACTGTTATGGAAGATAGTTTGGGGCTATTTCTCCATACCTATAAGGATAAGAGAGAGTCACACAATTCACTCCCTTTGACCTTCCTCATATTTTTGGAGTTGGGCGTATGCATGCCTAATCTAGCAAAAGTCTGCCATCACCTATCAAAGATGAGATAGACTACCTATATGTTTTTCAAGAGTGATGAGTGCCACAGGGACCCAGTAATAACCATTTTGTCATCTTAAATGATCCCTGGGGACAAAGGAGGGTGGCTGTAGAGGTACCTGAGTCAGAGTCTGTGCCCAAATTTGTGTCTGTCCAGATGTCCTTAATCTGAGCATTGTGAAACTTCCATCCATCTTTTGTATCAGAGATTTTCCCCTTTATTTTGGAGGGATGCTAAATTCAAAAATATTTAAGTTACTAAATTTACTAAAGTTACTAAAAATTTGATCACCACTAATGACCTCTAAATGATACTCTTTCTGTTTTGGTGACCATTTCTTTTGTCATTTTCTGTTGTGTTAAATTTCTTGCTATGCTAACAACATATTCTGTTTTTTCTTTCTTTGCTAGTAGCTATCTTTTCAGAATCATTTTGATACATTGATGTATCTACTTCTATTATTAAAATTGAAAGTTAAATGAATACATATGACTAAATTCTATTCATATGTTCTGATTTACACATAGTAATTGAAACTTTAAAAATCCAGGGTAGCATATTATACCTGTGTTTACTATAAAAGCAAATAAAGTTATTGCCTTCAGTACAATATGTAATTTTCCTAAAATTGTTTACTATTGTCTACCAAGAATATGGATCAAAGTCTTTAGGAAGCAAGAGAAATGTGTACATTCAATATATTAAACTTAAGTAAACTTGATTTATTTTTATATTAATGAAAATGCTTTAAAACTTGTTTTCTAGGCCAACCATATCCTCCTGATCTAAGTCTTCCTCCACAAAGGCAAGACAGATTTTATTCTAATTCTGGTAGACTATCTGGACCAGCAGAACTCAGAAGTTTTAATATGCCATCACTGGATAAAGTAGGTAAGAAATACTTTGTGTGTGTATATGAGTTTTTCAATAATGGTGGAAAACTAAAGAATTAAAAGCTAAATAAAGGACTAGTATAATTGCTATTTCTGGTAGCTCTTAAAGCCAAAATCTTTCCTGAAAACTTTCTGATTTTATGTTTTTTGTTATATTGTACACATTCATGGCATCTGCCTATACATAGGTGATTGGTTTGGGCACCATGGTAATAGGTTTACTGTATGTACCTATGATGGAAAATTTTAGTGTGTTCCATGATTAATTTTCTAATTTTTCCATTACTAAATATCCTATTTAGTAATCAGGGAAGTTAGGCTAATGTGAAAATCCACCAGAAAAATAATTTGGGTACATGTTCTGTTGCTGGTTTAATCAGTTATCTAAACATTTCATACTTAGATAGATTTAACTAACATTTACTCATGAACCTACTATTTGTAAGGCATTCTTTTCTGTAAACTACCTTACAGCAACCCACTGAAGTATGTATGTATATCCAATGTATGAATCAGAAGTATGTATATCCAATGTGTGAATCAGAAGCGATAACATTAAGAATATAAAAAGATTAAAACATAAGTAGAATGTTAATATAAATTTATTGGTAAATGTTTCCTCAGGAAAGGGTATATATTTGGGGGAGGGAAGGACATTATTTGTTGAAAATGTTTATTACTTTAGAAAATTTTTTTGAGTAATAAGCAGAGAAGCAGACCTATGACCTGGAAAGATCATAGGAATATACTGGCTGTTATATTTATATGTTTAATTACAAAAAGATAAGGGAGTTTCTAAGTAACTGGTGTAGTAGGTTTGAGGAAGATGGAGGTTTGAAATTGCTGAGGAGAAAACTGGCACAGAAGCTACAGAAGGAAGGCCAAGCCGTGGGCAGCTGAAGTATGGCTGGAGGTCTGTCAGCCTGCTGTGGTGCTGCTCTACGTGGCTCTGTGTTTTCTTTTACCCCCAGAAGAGCTAAGTGGCTCAGGTATAGGCAGAGTGGAAGCACAGAGCTAGGGAAGTCACTGCCAGAATTTCCAGGGACCTCAAGCTGTTCTTGAGGCCCTAACACAGGTTGCCGGTGTCAAGCTGGTTTATGTGCTGCCAAGGGCAGTGGGGAAGTCCTTTGTGACCTGCAGCCATTCTGGGAATGGAGTGATAAGTCATGTGTTTTTCATGATTTAACTTTTATCTCCAGATGGGCCAATGTCTTCAGAAATGGAATCCAGTAAAAGTGATAGCAGAGACGATTTTGGTGTAAGTATTGAAAGTGGAATTTTATCCATTCTTCAGGAGCCGTCTGATCTCTTGGTTTACTAAAATAGAAATTTAGCTGGCAATCTAATTTTTGACATAAAGCTGTTTCTTTCATCTTAACAGACATACTTCCTACTTAGCCTTATAGCTCTTTCTTTTCTGGACTGTGCCCGGTGATGGTACAAGTACAACTTAACAGACTATAACCTCGCTATGGATGAGAGACTTGAGTTAGTTTATCATAGTTACACAAGAATTTGGATATTTCCCCTTGGATTTTTATTTGAATATTTTAAAATATACTTTTGTTATTGTGTATACAAGTTTGGTTTTGGTCACCTTATTTTATGTTGAAAATAGTCACATAAGAAGCTTTTTTTTTTTTCCATTATAAGCTTGATAAAAGGATCATATTTTGGCACTCTTGGATTATTCTTGTGTTATATCTTTAGCCAGAATATTACTTTGTTCGTTAAAGCTGTTTTCTATTGAGTTAATAAAGTATTTGTGATGGCAGAAATCCATCTGATACAGAAAACTGTTGGAATCTTTCTCTGGAAGCTTTTAAGACTATTATAGGCTCTTTCTGCCTAGGTGCCTATGTGCTTTCTTCTAAGCCTAAGATTTTTCAGGAAGACGATTACAAATTTTGCTCTTGTTTTAGTGACTGCCATATGTCAATTTGTTACAGAATTTAAATGTGCCTGATTCATCTCCCCTCACCGAAAGTGCAGCAAGTGGCCCTGGCTTTGTTCCTCCACCTTTGCCTCCAGTCAGAGGTCCCTTGTTTCCAATGGATACAAGGAGCCCGTACATGAGAAGAGGTCCTCCTTTCCCTCCACCTCCTCCAGGAAGTATGTATGGAGCTCCCCGAGATTATTTTCCTCCAAGGGACTTTCCTGGCCCACCACCTCCTCCATTTGCAAGTATGCTTTTCTTTTTTTTTTTTTTTAAAAAAAAAACAAACAAACCCTTAATATGTGTTTTATAGAGTAAATCAGAGACATGGATTCTACTTTCTATTCATGTAGTAATGCAGTAGAGGAAAATTTTTCTCGCATTCCATAAGTGTACCATTGCTTTCCCAAATTGGGAAGGAGGTGAAGCATCAGTAGACTGTAATAATGCTTCAACTTGAGTCATCTCAATAATGTGGAATTTTTTCTGTATTTCACTTGACAAGAAAATCATTGGCTTTTTGCAGCAGTCTTATGTTAAGACTGAAATTATTTGTATCTTATTTGATAGAAATTGCTTATTATGTCAATTAGTAAAAATAATTACAATTTATATTTTAGCATTAAAATTCCTGGCTAAAATGTTTTTTAAAAATTTTTTGCTTAAGTACTTCTCATATAGTCCTACTTATTTAAAACCTGAAATGTGTTTATTGTGTTTGGACTAATTGTTGAATTTGTTGAAATTCTTTTATAGCCTCACATCAGAAAAATGGAATAATTTATTGCTTTTATAGCTATACATTGCCATTTAGAACTGCAGGTTTCTGCAGAATAAATACATGGTTACCGAACACTAGGCAGAAGCCTATCATTAACCTGATATGGTCATTCCTTACCTTATTCCCCTTCCATTTTAAAGTTTAAGGTGAATTAAAATGAATTTTGTTTGGGGAATTTTAAGACGGTGTTTTATGTAACATAAATGTTTTAGGATAATATCAAGTTAGGACTGGGAATTACTGGTCTGAATTTTAAGTCTGCTGAAAATGATATTATAGGAAAACTTATTTTAAAAGTAAGTTTGTATAGTTTGAAATAATTCTCCTTTTTAAAAAGTGTTAAGATGTTAGATTTTTTTATAGGACATAAATTGTGTCTAAAATGAATGACATTCCCTTTAATCCTGTGTAGTTGGACAGAGTATGTTTTTCTCAATGTTGTAAAAAATCGTTTGTTAGATTAAGTAATTATTAAGTAAATTAAGTGTCAGTATTTGAATATGAAGATAGGAACTGGAAGTTACAAGCTAATGATTTATTAGGACTGCAGTACAGGTGCTTGAAGCTAAAAAATGTCTTTTGTCAATCTCTTTGAACAGTGAGAAATGTCTATTCACCAAGAGGTTTTCCTTATTATCTTCCCCCGCGGGCTGGATTTTTCCCTCCACCCCCACCCCCACATCCTGAAAGTAGAAGTGAGCTCCCATCAGGGTTGATTCCGCCTTCAAATGAGCCTACTACTGAACATCCAGAACCACAGCAAGAAACTTGACAATATTTTTGGTGTCTCTTCAAAAGTAATTTTGACATCTCTCTCATTTTCAGTTTAAGTAACTGCTGTTACTTAAGTGATTATACTTTTGCTCAAATTGAAGCTTAATGGAATTACAATTCTCAGGATAGTATTTTGTAAATAAAGATGATTTAAATATGAATCTTATGAGTAAATTATTTCCATTTTATTTTATTCTAAATAGTATAATTATTTTAATTTGATTAACAAATCCACTATCACATAAACAATGATGGGAGTTTTCTATATGTAATCTGGCAGTCAGGGATGTTTTAAACTCCAAAGGCTGTGTCTTTATGCCAAGAACTGTATTTACTATGGTTGTAGACAAATGTGAAAGTAACTTTATGCTTAATTAAATAAATTTTAATTGATTTAAAGATTTGTTTGGCATTGATAATAATAATAGTAATAATAATAATAAAATCAGCTAGTTTTTCCATAAATGACTATTAGTTAGTTTTCTTTTCTCTCAGTGGCTTTGAGGCTCACGAGTAATGCTTCATATGGGTCTTTCCCATTCAATTATCTTACCAAAAATGTGCCGTATTTCTTGCAAATAGAAATGAATGACCCAACACAACAAATTAATAGTTTTTAAAAGCCAAAATTGATTCTATTTTAAAGAAAACCAGCATATTGTCTAATGGTAAGTTTCAGAATTTGCATCTTCTTAGTTCATTCACTGCTTTCCTGTACAATTTTTATTCTTATGTTTCTCTTCATTTGTAAGATACTTAACGTTTTCAGTAGGAGAATGTCGAGATTTACTATAGGATAACTGTATTGAGGCAGTGTGTCACCATTTTGAGCTTTGGACTCAATATCTTTGGAATGTTTCCCTAACTCGGGTTGGTATTCTATTAGTCTTCTTACAGGTTATGAAAGACTAATAAATATGACAGTGCTTAAGGTGGAGAGGTTGTTTGTTTGTAGTTGTTTACTTGGATTTTTTTCTTCAGTGCCATTAGACAGAAGATTAAATATTCTTTTTTAAAATTTGTTTATTCTTTATTCATTAATGTGTTCAATCATTTAAAAAAGATTTTTATTAAAAAAATATAGCTAGCATACAACATTAGATCAGTTTCAGGAATACACAATAGTTATTCAACACTTATATACCTAAAGAAGTGATCACCATGATAAGTCCAGCAACCATCTGACACCGTACCACGCTATCACAATATTATTGACTATATTCCCCATGCTGTACATTACATCCCATGACTTGTTTTATACCTGTAAATCTGGACCTCTTATTCCTCTTTACTATTTTCCCCACTTCTTAAGTATTTCACTTAATGTTAACATGCAGTATTATTTTGTTTTAATTTCAGGTGTACAGCATATTGGTTAGCAGGTTCTAAGCTGCAGCTTTCTCTACCTTTTTTATCCTCTAACCTAGTCCCTTCTGTTCCTTCTGTCCCTTATCAAATTTTGAAACCTCATTTGTTGGTGATCTCTTTTATTCTTTTCATGTTAAGGGGTTTATTTCTCTGGGCTCTTGTGTTTATTTCAGTGGAGCCTTGAGGGGCAGCTGGTAAATGCATATGGTTAGTCTGTCACCTTGAAACTTAAGTTTTCTATTGCTGTTGTTATCACCATCTGAAGGGATCAAAGTTCAAGATACTGAACAGAACATTATTTTGGACTGATACGCAATAAGCTTGGACATTTCAAGAAAGAATACTTTTTGGTCCTGGTGGGATAATTTTCCCTCCACTTTGATCTTACAATTTTTAAAATAGAAGAGTAATACATGGTCCTATAAGAAAAGTTAGCAAGTGGTCAAAAGCAGAAATAAAAACAATCATCTAGGGTCATCACCAAAACAAAATGCTTTTTACATTTTATTTTGTATTTCCTTTAGGCCTTTTATCTTTCAAGTACCTTTTGTATGGTTGTAACTATGAGTTTATAATTTTATATTCTTTTCTTACACTTAATCTCCTAATTGTTTTATGTAGTCTTTGTAAACTTGATTTTTAATGGTTGTATAACTTTCCCTTTTGTTAATATGATTTACTTTACTATTCTCTTCTTGCTGAACTCTTAAGCTGTTCTCATGTTTTTTAGAATTTATAAAGACCTATTAGGTTGGTGCAAAAGTAATTGCGGGTTTTGCAATTATTTTTAACCTTTTAAAACCACAATTACTTTTGCACCAACCTAATATATAGGTTAGTATAATGTCTCTGTGCATATACTCCTCTTCCCCCCCCCCCCGGGTTTAGGATAATTTTTTTTTAAGGGGTATATTTCTAAAATATATTCTTGGGCTAAAATTTGGGCAGAGGATAGAGGATTATTAAGAGGAAAGGAAATCACATTCTTTAAAATGAGGTTGGTTGAAAATAAAATGGACTTTTTTTTTAAACCAGGCAATATGTAGATATGCTTAGATGCTGTGAAATTATTTTGTGGCTATGGTCAGTGATTTTTAGTCTGCTTCTGCAGGTGTGGTTCAAGTTTCACCATGAGTCTATTCAGAAAAACCTTATAACCTATCTAGCTTTATAACCTTTGCAAACTAAGTCTTACGTTTCTTTCCAAGTAGCAGCTACTTTGACAGAATTTGATATGAGTGCTAGAAAAGAGATGGTAGGTTTTTTGGTCGTATATGAGAGCTCTCTGATAATGTCTATAAAGAACAGTGAAGCTTATTATATTGTATTAGATTTTTTGCTTGCCAGACAGAAATGCAGCTCAAACCAGTGTGAGAAAAATAAATGGAAGAATACTGTTTTTTGTCTAAGAATTTCAGGGTCTCACAGTTATATCCAGTAGCTTAAATTATATCATCAAAACATGGTCTTTTTCGGGCCGGCCCGGTGACTTAGGCGGTTGGAGCTCTGTGCTACTAACTGTGAAGGCTGCCGGTTCAATTCCCACATGGGCCAGTAGGCTCTCAACCACAAGGTTGCCAGTTCGACTCCCACAAGGGATGGTACGGTGGGCTGCGCCCCCTGCAACTAAGATTGAACAGGGCACCTTGAGCTGTGCTGCCTCCTGGATGGCTCGGTTGGTTGGCGTGAAGGCTCTAAAGCACAAGGTTGCCAGTTCGATTCCTCGATTCCCACAAGGGATGGTGGGCTGCGCCCCCTGCAAATAGCAATGGCAACTGGACCTGGAGCTGAGCGGCACCCTCCACAACTAAGACTGAAAGGACAACTTGAAGCTGAACGACACCCTCCACAAGGAAGATTGAAAGGCCAACAATTTGACTTAGAAAAAAGTCCTGGAAGTATACACTGTTCCCCAATAAAGTCCTGTTCTCCTTCCCCAATTAGAAAAAAAAAAAAAAAGGTCTTTCTCTTCTAATCTCTTAGATTTACTTTACTCTTAGTTTCGTTCTCAGGTATGTTATGTCTCATTGTAGCATTTCCACACTTACATGGTACCTAGTGTTTACAATCTCAGTAGGGGAGAGAGACATTATTTTGAAATTTTCAGCAAAATTCCAGGGGATGGCTCTTTCACTTCTGGTTTGGGGTAAAGTCCCATTTCTAAGCCAGTCCCTTATGGGAATATTGTCTTCTTCAATTTCATTCATTGATTTATTTTTTAAAAAAAATCTAATATTTTCAATTACAGTCCACATACAATCTTATATTAGTTTCAGATGTACAACATAGTGATTAGACATTTATATAACTTACAAATTTAGTACCCATCTGACACCGTACAGTTACAACAATATTATTGACTATTCTCTATACTTTATAGCTCCATGACTTTTGTAAATACCAATTTGTACTTAATCCCTTCACCGTTTTCACCCCCCTCCAACCCCTTCACATCTGGCAACCATCAAAATGTATCTATGAGTTTGCTTCTGTTTTGTTCATTTATTTCTTCATTTGTTTTTAGAGTTCACACACAAGTGAAATCATATGGCATTTGTCTTTCTCTGACTTATTTCACATAGCATAATATCCTTTAGGTCCATCCATGTTGTTGTAGCTGGCAAGATTTCATTCTTTTTTTATGGCTGAGTAACATTCCATTGTATATATGTAGCCCTTCTTCTTTATCGATTCATCTATTGATGGACACTTAGGTTGCTTCCATATCTTGGCTATTGTAAGTAATGATGAAATGAACGTATGGTTGATACGTCTTTTCAAATTAGTGTTTTGGGTTTCCTTGGATAAATACCCAGAAATGGAATTTCTTGTTTTTTTTGTCTCTTGTTATAGCTTCTTTTTTAAAGTCTGTTTTGTCTGGTATAGGTATTGCTACTCCAGTTTTCTATTTTTTATTTTTTATTTCATTTTCATAAAATATCTTTTTTCATCACTTTACTTTTTTAAGCAAGTCTCTTGTAGGCAGCATATGTAAAGGTCTTGTTTTCTTATCCATTCAGCCACCCAGTGTCTTTTGAGTGGAGCATTTAATCCATATATATTTAAAGTAATTAGTAATTGTTGATAGATATGTAGTTATTGCCATTTTATTCATATTTTTAATTTTTCTTCTTAAAGAAGGTTCTTGAACATTTCTTGTAATACTGGTTTGGTGGTGATGAACTCCTTCAGCTTTTTCTTGTCTGGGAAGCTCATCTGTCCTTCAATTGTAAATGACAGCCTTGTTGGGTAGAACAATCTTGGTTGTATGTCGTTGCTTTTCATCACTTGAAATATTTCCTGCCACTCCCTTCTTGCCTGCAAAGTTTCTGTTGAGAAATCAGTGGGTAATCTTATGGGGGCTCCCTTTGTAGGTAACTAACTGTTTTTCTCTTGCTGCTTTTAAGCTTCTCTCTTTGTATTTAACATTTGGCATTTTAATTATGATGTGTCTTGGTGTGGGCCTCTTTGGGTTTATCTTATTTGGGACTCTCTGTGCTTCCTGGCCTTGTATGTCCATTTCCTTCACCAGGTTAATGAAGTTTTCTGTCATTATTTCTTCAAATAGGTTTTCAATTCCTTGCTCTCTTCTCCATCTGGTACCCTTATAATGCGAACATTGGTATGCTTGATATTGTCCTGGAGGCCCCTTCAACTCTCCTCAATTTTTTGGATTATTTTTTCTTTTTGCTGTTCTGGTTGGGTGTTTTCTGCTACCTTATCTTTTACATCACTGGTTGGATCCTCTGCTTCATCTAATCTGTTGATTCCCTGTAATATATTCTTTGTTTCCATTATTATATCCTTTATTTCTGACTGGTTTTTTTTCATAGTTTCCATCTCCATTTTTATGAGATCATTGAGCATTCTTAAAACCAGTGTTTGGAACTCTGCGTCTGATAGACTGCTTATCTCCGTTTTGCTTAGTTCTTTTTCTGGAGCTTTGTTCTTTCATGTGGGACCTGTTTCTTTGTCTCCCCATTTTGGCTGCCTCCCTGTATTTGTTTCTATGTATTAGGTAGGGCTTCTATGTCTTCCGGTCTTAGTAGAGTGGCCTCATGTAGTAGGTGTGCTGTCGGGTTCAGTGGTGCAGTTTTTCTGGTCACCTGAGCCACACGCTCCAGGTCCCTTGTGTGGGATGTGTGTGCCCTCCTCTTGAAGTTGAGCCTTGGTTGATAATTGCACATCAATGTGAGGGACTGATCCTTGGGCTCATTGGTTGTGAGGACTGGCCTTGACTACAGTGGAAGGGTTGTTGTGTAGGGGCTGATCCTACAGAGCAGGATCTGCCTCAGCAGGACTCTGGTGCAATACTTGGAAATGGCTGGGTGATGCTCCAGCTCGTTTTGAAACTGGCCTCTGGGAGCGCCAGCCCCAGGACCACCTTGAAAGGGATCCACTGTGGGTCTACTTCAGCCACAGCTCGTGCTCCACCCAGAGGTGCCCAGCGGAAGCCAGAAAGAGAAATCCGCAGATGTCTGCCTCCTGTGCTGTACTTGGAAGCGCCTTTGAGAGGCCAAGCTGCGAACCAAGGCCAGCTGCCACAAGTGCCGGCTTAGGGCTGCTCAGCCAGAGGTACAGGACACACTCAAGCCAGAAGCTGCTTGTCTGGGTTCCACGAAACTTTGAGATACCCGAGGAAAAATCTACAGCTTGAGCCAAGGCAAGTGGCCACTAAAAGCAGCCTGGTTGTGTCCGAAAGTTGGGCGGGACCAGGTCTCAAATCTCCAGGGTGGGGCAAACGAACTGCAGAGACTCAGAAGTGGAGTCCACCTGTGTTCACGCCGGGAAGGGGGAGGGCTCAACAACGAAACAATGGTCTCCACCAGCTTCCCATCCAGGAGAATGCCGCCTCTCCAACCCCCATCCCAAGCCAGACTACTCAATTCCCCAGCATTTGTCCCTGCTGCCTTTCCAGCAGCTGCCCCAGCGCTGGAGCTCAGAACGAGTGATTCCACTTGTGGGTAAGTCCACGCAATCCCTTTAAGAGGACTGCCTGTGAGTGCAGCTGCACTGTCTCAGTTACAATCTCTGCTGTTTTTCACAACCAAAAATTATGGGGTCTTCTCTCTCCAGTCCTGGAATCCTGGGCTGGGGTGAGGCTGGGATCTCTTGCTCCTTTAGGCAATGGCGGGGAGGGGGTGTCCCCACAGCCGAAATAGCCTTCCCAGTCTTTACTGGTCACACACAGGTGTGAGACGAGCCTGTTCCGCATCTCTGACCTTCCTACCGGTCTGGAGGTAGCTTCTTCTGCACGTCCTTAGTTGAAAGGCTTCAGTTCAGCTCGATTTTAGGCAATTCTCAATAATTGTTGTTTTGTAGGTTAGTTGTAATTTTGATGTAGTCGTGAGAGAAGGTAAACACAGTGTTTACCTACTGCGCCATCTTGGTTGTCCTATCGCAACTGATTTTTGTATATTAATTTTGTATCCTGCAACTTTGCTAAATTTATTTCTTGGTTCTAACAGTTTTTTGGTGCAGTCTTTAGGATTTAATACAGTCATATGTCACATAATGACGTTTTGGTCAATGCTGGACCACATAGATGATGGTCATCCCATAAGATTACAATGGAGCTGAAAAATTCCTATAACCTAGTGATGTCATAGCTGTGCTAACATCTTAGTGATGCATTACTCATGTTTAGGGTGATGCTGGTGTAAACAAATCAATTGCACTGCCAGTCGTATAAAAATGCCAGCTAGGTTTGTGTCCCTACACTCTATGATGTTTGTACAATGATGAAATTGCCTAACAATGCATTTTTCAGAATGTATCCTTGTATTTAAGCAATGCATGATTGTGTATACAGACTGTCCCTGAGTTAGGATTTTTTGATTTTATGATGGTTCGAAAGCGATAAGCATTCAGTAGAAACTGTACTTTGAATTTTGAATTTTGATCTTTTCCTGGGCAGGTGATATGTGGTACCATACTCTCTTGTGGCAGTAGCTCCCAGTGAGCCACATGATCGCAGGGGTAAACAACCGATACACTACAGTGTGCTGTGTTGTCAGCATTTTTTTTTTTTCTTATAATTCTTATTATTCTTTTTTTTTTTTTATTAGTTTCAGGTGTACAAGACAAGGTAATACTTAGACGTTCATCATTTATATCCCTCACACTGTGAACCCCCCTCCCCCCATCCACTATCCCTCCGACCTCACACTGAACCATCACATTATATATATAAAATTATAGTTGGCATTCATTAATGTTTAGCTTTTGGTGTACAATGCCATGATCAGGTATCCACAGTATCCCTGAGGTGGTCTCCCAAATAGGACGCATGTCCATCGGATACCCAACAAAATCTTTACAACATTATTGAATACCTTCCCCAAATTAATTTTCAAAAAAACCCTGAGGCCATCTTGTGGTTACCAGCTGCTTCCAAATCCCTTCACCTTTCCCCTTATCCCCAACCCCCCCCAGTCAGCATTTTTTGGATATTGCATTTTGTGTTTTCGCATCCATCATGTCTACAAAACTCTCAAATGTGTCTCCTGCTTCTTGTTAGAGGAAGAGGAGAGCAATTACTCTTGAGATGAAACACAAGATAATTGCCCAATTTGTAGGCTAAATAATGTTAGTATTCTGAGCATGTTTAATGTAGGGTAGGCTAAGCTATGATGTTTGGTAGATTAGGTGTAGTAAGTGTGTTTTTGACTTACAATGTTTTAAATTTAGGATGGGATTTATCAGGATATAATGCCATCATAAGTCGAGGAGTATCTGTAGAATCATGTCATATACAAACATAGTATTCTTCTCTGATTTGGATGCCCTTTCTTTCTTCCTCCCCTCCCCTCCTCTCCCTTCCTTTCCCTCTAACTTCTCTGGCTAGGACTTCCAATATGATGTTGAATAGAAGTGGTGAGAGTGGACACCATTGTCATGTTCTTGATTCTAGAGGAAGAGCTTTTAGCTTTTCCCACAGTTGAGTATGTTAGCTGTGGGCTTGTCATGTATGGCCTTTATTATATTGAAGTACATCCCTTTTTCACTTTGTTCCAGTTTTTGGGATATGTTATTTTATTAAACCATAATTATACTGATTCCTTTATTTACAAATGATATAAATAGTGCTTTAAAAATTTTATTACCATTTCTTTGTTGAAACTTGTCATTTTGAATTATGTGACCATAATTTGTTGAAACTTGTCATTTTGAATTATATGACCAAAGAAAATTCATTTTCTGTGAACTTACAGTCAAGTCCTTTCTGATTGTTTATGAAATTAGTAAATATTTATGTTAATTTTCTATTTGGAAATAGTTTGCCTTCAGAGTATGTTTTATTTTAGTCTTTAAATCTGTGTAAAGAAATCTTAAAGTCTCAAGTATCTACTTGATATTTTAATAAAATTATACTTATTAGTGTAATAAGAAATATTATCAAAGAATCTGCTATGATCAAAAGATAATTTAATATTCTTATTTTGATGAAAGGAGTCAGGAAACTATCTAGGTCTGAAAAATTTGCATTGATTAATTTGATGGCCCTTGATGCCAAACCAATCTATTGATTTTATTAATTTTGTGGAAAACATGATCAAGTCAGTCAATAATAATGGGTTAACAAAACTGCATTTTGGTCAACTATCCTTTTAAAAATTTCCTCAATTTGTAGGGTCCATAAACATAGATGTTTATAAAGGACCAAAATTATGTATCTTTCAATCACTGGAAACTCTTAACAACATATCTTAGGTAAGTAGAGTTTTTAGCTTCCAGAAATAATTACAATGACAAGGTAGTAACTATTTTAATTTTATAGTTTTCTTGCCTGTCTCTTACCAGTAGGTATGTTAACCATATATTAACAGCATATTTTTTTTGTTAAAAATTAGAATGAAATTATAAACATACATTAGATTATGTAGTACATTTATATTTTCAATGTTTCCACATGTACACTCACTTTTATGTGCTACACATAAATTCATATACCTACATGATCATTCTGTTGCTTTATGATTCAATACAATCAGACAACGCACGTGTGCGCGCGTGCGCACACATACACACACACACACACGCACACACACACACACATACTGAAATATACCAAGGGCAGTTAACATAATTCAAGAAATACAGCAAGAATAGTGGTACATGGAGAGAATGGGACTTTAAAATTTAATATCTACACATTTGAAAAACTAAGTTGAAAAACAGTATTATGTCCCTAATAATAAAACTGTAGACTTGTAGCATTTATGAGTGGCAGGATAGAGGTCATATAATAAAGAGGCTCTATTTTTATCTGTGTTCAAATTTGCCAAACCCCTTACTAGTTTTATGACCTTGGACAGGATTCTTAATCTTTCTGGGTCTCAGTTTCCTCCTATATGAAATGTGGACGATATGTCCTGCGGATTGCTGTGAAACTTAAATTATTGTGAAGTGGTTAAAATAGTGCTTGGCATACAGTTAATATTCAATGAATGTCAGCCATGATATTTCTTAGCTAACTTATCCAATATTTTCTCAGAAAATTTCACTTAAGTGAATATTTCTTGATTAACTAAAGTTCATTCTTTAAAACATCAACTTTTCTCTTAACCATCTTATGTGAAAATATTTCTAAAATGTATTAAATGTTTCATTAACTTATTACACAGGTATACTAAAAATAATATATTTTCCTACTGACATGGATCATTACAAATATTTATCATTTCCGTATTTCAATCTCGTTATAGGGTGTTAAGTCTGTTTCAAGTTCAAACACAAATGACTTAAAATTAGATATGTTCTCTTTTCAGGTGTGTAAACTCCTATGCCTTTCACAGTCACTCTTTCCCTTCACTTTCAATCTACTGTAGACTGAGAAATCAAACAGGCTTACTAGAATTATGCTAAACATAAGAAGAGCCAAAAGCAAGTGGCAGTAGCTCTTCTGAATGTGACACCTTTAAATATCAGTGCAGGGAATAATCTGGCCCCGCAAGACTTTTATAGTTACTTCTACATCCTTGGCTACACTCTAAATAGCTGAGGTTTTATATAATGCCCATATTAAATTATTAACGACAATAGTGCTTTAAATTGAAATATGATAGAATCAACCGCAGTGACGTACCATGTTGCCCCAAAAATAAGACCTAACCGGAAAATAAGCCGCAGCATGATTTTTCAGGATGCTCGTAATATAAAATACGCCCTAAGGTGTCTTTTGGAGCAAAAATTAATATAAGACCCGGTCTTATTTTCAGGGAAATATAGTAGGCTTATTTTATATTATGAGCATCCTGAAAAAATCATGCTAGGGCTTATTTTCCAGTTAGGTCTTATTTTCGGGGAAACAGGGTATTAAAACTATTTAAGGGGTGGCCATATGGCTCAGTTGGTTAGAGTCTATCTCTGAACAACAGGGTTGCTGGTTTGATTCCCACATGGGCCACTGAGCTGCGCCCTCCACAACTAGAATGAAGACAACGAGCTGCCGCTGAGCTGCTGGAGGGATGGCCGGATGGCTCAGTTGGTTAGAGCACGAGCTCTCAACAGAAAGGTTGCTGGTTCAATTCCCGATTGAAAACGATGACTGGACTTGGAGCTGAGCTGCGCCCTCCACGACTAGATTAAAGGACAACAAAAACGTTCATTTAAAACTTTCCTACCTACAATTAAATTAGTATTTAACCCCTCAATAGATCTTTGAGCCTCTTTCAGTTTACTGTGACTTACTCCTCTGTGAGTGAGAGAAAGGTGATACTTGATCCTTCTGCTTTGGTCACACTTTAGACTGCCAGGATCATAAACCCAAGTCAGTTTATACATATGCATGTATTGGTAACTTGGATCATACTGACATTATAAATTACACATATTTTAGAAATTTAGGAAAGAACCAAATAATATAATGAATTCCCTTTTACTTGCTTCCTAGAGAAAATTTAATATTTGCCTTTGTTGTTTTCAAGAAAAAATGTTATACAGTTGTCCTCATGCCCATTCCAATTCTTGTCCTCATGCCCCAGAGGTAAGCAGTCTTGTGAAGAGGATGTGAAATGTGTTTTGTTTTTCCAGTTAAATCTGTATGTGCAATATGTGCCTTTTAAAAATGTGTATCAATAGCATCATTACATATATCCTTTAGAAGTTGGCTTTTTTTCACTCAAGATTGAGATTCATCCATGTTAATAAATATAGGTCTAGTTAGTTCATTTTGACTGCTGTATAGTATCCCACTGTATGGCGATGCCACAAAAAATTCATTCTGCTATTAGTGGGCATTAGGTCGCAGCTGAGTTTTCATGACAACATGGAAATAAGCATCTTAGTATTTGTCACATAAATAGTTTTCTAGAGCTATAGTTTTCAAAGTGGGTACATCCTCTGAGAGTCTGCAAAGAAGTTCCAGGCGTATGCAGGTATAGACCTTCCAGGTGTATTCTTGTCCACAGTTGTTCTGCCTAAGGGTGAACTGATGAAGAAGGTGCCGGCTTTCTTTTCCTACCTCCCTTTGGCAGTTACCTTTCTCCCGTGTTATGAAGGAACACATACCAGCCCTGTTCTTATTCACCCAGTCCTGATCTTATTATATATATAATATATGTTATTATATATTTAGATGTACTAACCTCGGGAGCCCTAAAGAGGCAATTTGAAATATTGGTGTCAGTGCTGAGAAAGTACATAACTCTGTTTTCAACCATTGTTTTCTTCCTCTTCCCATCTACTTATTTAAGCGAAAAACACTTTTTAGCACTCATGTTTATAAAAATGAACAATAGGAATAGAATTTATGCTGGACTAACTTATTTCAGGTGGGGAGCAGGTGAGCAGTAACCAGTGGCATGGGTGTGCAGTGGGAATTTAGGTGCCAAAGATGGGGAGGCCCTAAAAGCCAGTGAGTGTGCAGGCAGCGGAGAGCCCCATGTGTGACCCTGGGGACTACAGGAGCAGCATGAGGCCGCCAAAGTGGGCAGTGGAAGTGCACATGCCAGTGCCAGCGGGAGGCTCTCAAAGCAGCGGGCTGTGCAGCAGCTCGTGTCCATGTCCAAGTGGTTAAAGGTCAGGCTGGAGTTGCAAGGTTGCAGAGGGACAGTATCTGGGCCCCTGGCTGGGGCCGGCTCCATCACAAGTCTTCATGCCCAGGCTGCCGACCTTGACCTGTCCTGGGGACTACAGGAAGCCTCTGCTTCTACCATGTTCCCCATGGCTCCTAAAGTGCTGAGGTTAAAGGAGCACTGCTTAAAGGCATTCTGTTGTGGGACAGCATATATAGAAGGGTGCACTCAGAAGTGAGGCTGATAACTGACATAGTGTATGAGTTTAAGGAGGAAAACGAATGATGTAAAATTTTCAAGTGACCAAGAGCTTACTGAATCTTTTAAATGGATGGATGGTAGTAAGTACCAAATTACTATGGCATTTAGATCCCATTATTTTTTTTAAAGATGTTTACAGTTCATTTTAAACTTTGTTAAATTTGTTACGATTATGACCAATACTATATGCCTAACAAACTGGGCAAAGGAGTACATGGTTTTTCAAATTCCTTTTAAGATTTTTAGGAACTATGAGAATAAAAAGATCGAAGACATGGTGTTGAGAATACATCTAGAAGTGAAATTGCTGGGTCACAGGGCACAGGCAACTCTAACTTGACAAGATATCACAAATTAGTTCTCTAAAATGGATATGACAATTCAAGTTCCACCTGTCAGTGTTTACCTCTTCCTTGCCAAAACTTGGTGTTATCTTGTCATGTTGTTTTTTCTTTCAGAAAGGAAGGATGATTCAAGTGTCCTGAAAATTTATTCACAATATACCTTCCATCTTCTTTCCACAACCAGCAAGCCAAGTTAGTTAGATTGTTCCAGGGTGCTGACCCTCCAGGCATGTGAATTCTGCGGTGGCTGGTTGCCTTGTGATGCTTTCAGTCTCTTCGTGGAGAACAGCTGGAGTGGAGCTGCGTCACATAAATTCTGTGTGTTGGTGGCTGACCTGTGCTCTCAGAGGTGGCTGTACTAGTGGCAGGGTTATGTATGGGAGACTACAAATTAGAGCTGCATCGTTAGTTTGAAATACTTGTAATGACAAAAATTACTTGAATTTGAAATTAATTCACATTACAAGCAACCGCAACATTACATTTACACTTAGAGTAGTTAGATTTCTTAAGTATAATTTCAGCTGTTTAAGTTTTTGAATGGTTGTGGAAAAAAGTTAAAAATCACTTATTTGTGTGGTGTTTCTCACTGGTGGCAATATTAAAGTTTTTAAGAAGTTATCAGTTGAAACATTTGACAAGATTTTGTTTGAAAGTTTTATACAAATTCAATATTTATGTCTCCAAATCCTCTGCATTTTTTTTCATTAATTATATAATGACTTTTTTTTTTTTGGAACAGTTCCTTCCAGTTTATACCATTTTGCTGTACAATATTTTATATTTGTGTCAGACATGAAAAAGGTTGGAAAGCACTGACACAGACAACGTGGTGTGGTGGCTCACACCTTTCTTGTGTGTGACTCCATTAGCTCCATTTTATGTACTGGCATAAAGGTCCAGTCTGATTCATGCTGTAAGTCCCAAGCAATTGAGTGTTTTTTTTCTTTTTTTTTTTTTAAGGAGGGCACAACTCACAGTAGCCCATGTGGGGATGAAATCGGCAACCTTGGTGTTATCAGCACCATGTTCCAACCAACTGAGCTAACTGGCCACTCAGCAATTTAGTTTCTGAATCTATTATATGTGTTCGGCCATAATCATACTGTCGTTCCCAAGCCCTCCACTGAATCCTTAACTTTTTTTTTTTTTTAAGCCAGTCAAATTTAGCAGTGGGGGGGGAATTCCTTAACTTTTTAATTCCTACAGTGGTGGGGGAAATTAGACAGCAATTTTAGATATATATATATGTCATATAGTTTAGTAAAATATGTTTTGAAAATATTTTATTTAATACATTTGTTCAAAGATGATCTTGTAAAAGTCTATAAGCTGTTGTTAAGCTAACAAGGGTTGAAAGTTTCGATGAAGAATTGGTTTTAGATAACCAAGTCCAATCCCTCCTTTCACAGATGAGGAAAGTAGCTCAAGGAAGAGCCTGTGGTCACAGAGCAGTAGTCAGAGCGCAGAGTAGAAAATACGTCAAGCCTCCCAGTTTAGTGCTTTACTATACCTTTCACTTGTATGCTACTCATTTATAAATAGTTTTTAATACATTGTGGGTACCATTTTGGTATTTTAAATACACACATGTTGATCTAATTAAAGGAATTGGATGTGTCTACTAAGGAAGCACAGGTCTGATGACAGTCCTCTGTGAGTACCACATTATTCCAAGGTGAGGCAATGTCTGGAAGAGTCAGTGTCTGGAATGATTAAGGAAGGAAAGATGGAAGAAGGAAAAGAAGCCATTTTCTTTCTCATGAGTGACAGCTATTTGTTTCAGTACCCGAGAATGGAGATTTCAAAGCCAAACTAAAGGAATACAAGGGTTCATGAATTATTTAATACTGGCATATTGAAATATTTTTGCATCCAGAATAGGAATTTTTAAAAATAAGTTCTTATAGTCTATTAATTAAGTTTTACCACATCAGTAATGTATTCTAAATGCATAATACACTTGGATTTTGTGCTAACCAGTCTTTTGTTGGCTTTAAGTTTGTCTTTTGCCCAAGTGAGTTAAAAAAATTAAAACCTCCAAACTATTCTACCTAATACTTTTTATGACATATTCTCAAATTAAGCTTTGCTGCCCAGATTACAATAGGAGCTAACATATGATTAAACACAATATAAGGATTATTGCAGTTTATTTAACACTAAAAGTTTTCATGCCTCATATACAATAAAATATATTTCAATGATCACTTTTTAATGCTTTATTCATTGATTAAAAGAATATACATTTAACATAAACCATATAACATCAGTCACCAGGTCAAACATTCAGCTGGTTTCCTTACAGTTTCTGTCAGGAGTTATTTTATCTGATCACATTTATAAGATAAAATCTCACCACATCTGGCATTTACACACACTGTGCCAGTGGATTCACACTACTGATGTACATATAAAATCCGCATGGTATGTGCTCACTGGAGACAAAACAGTGCACACCTGTCAAAAGGTCATTTTAATATAAGATGGTAAAACCATTTGTAAAACACATATAAACTTTTTCCATAAATAGAATCATATCTGGACATCTGTTGCATAAATTGTGTTTCCAAAGCTTACAATAGAGCAGCCAGGTCTCAGCACTGCTGGGCACCCACGTTGGCTACTTACTTTATTATTGCAGACTGTCCTTTAACATTAAATGCACAACATTCGTACCACTTAAAACTGGGGTCAGGTGGAAGTCTCACAGAGACCACGTCTGTACCGCGGTTGCCCTGAAACAGTTAAATCGGCTTTTAAAGCCTCTCAGATATAACAAGGTTTTAAAACATACTTCATGGAATGTTCTTCATGTATCATAGCAGCTCATACCTGTGATAGAACAAGCGTTCAGTTTTTCCTTTCTACTTTACATTCACTATTCACAGTGAAACAGGTGCATGGTTTTTTTTTTTTTGTTTTGTTTTTCAGAGTTCTGAGGTTGCTGACTGAGCCACAGCACAGCTGTGTACCACAGGTCGAAATTCGACCTTAAATATTACAATCTAGCAGTATCTGGCTGGCCAGAGTGGGCCGGCCCCTGCCAGCATGTGGGCACTTCTTCAGTTAAGTCTATTCTTTGGCAGCTGACACGCGCGCTGACAGAGAAAAATCCAGTGACTTGTTGCTAGGGATTTCACGACTAATGTTTGTTTGCAAGCATATGTGTTTACAACTCTGGGTTTTGAATTTCTCTTAGGAGGTTTTACCCTGGGGTATAGTTTCTTTCTTCCTCTACTATTTGAAATCTGGACTAAAAAGCTAACTTGAAAATATAATGTTATCAATGAATAAAATTATGTCAGATATAGTCTTAAAAAAAAAATCCAACAATTTGAATATTCATGTTTATGTAAATGCATTTAAAAAAGGGTTAAGCAATATTCTAACCTAGTGCTATACAAAATTCAGAATGGGAATTGGTAATATCAATTTTACATATGTAATGAAGGTTAAAGTCTTGGTTCTTCTGTTAAAGATAACTCATTTGGGGTATTATCCTCCCTTCCATTTCAAATAAAAATTAATGAAATGCTATTAGAATGTGTGGATGCAGTGCACTGCATACAAATCCACCAGGCTATGGATATATATCTATATATGTATAAAAATATTTTGGCTCCTGAGTTCTGAACTCTGACACACAAAGAATAGAAACATCAAAAAAGCAGAGCAACTCAGCGAAAACTAGTTAGCCAGCAACCTCAGACAGCCTTCAGTTGTGTATTCGTAAGGTTTAGTAACAAGTCCATTAACCGTGAAAACCCTATACAGCGTCACTTTGAACTTCTAAACCAATCCCCGACTACGTTCTTTGATCAAGAAGTAGAATATACACATATAATTCTATGAAGCTAATACTGATTACACACAGCACAAAGGGATTAATTTACACTACTGAAAAAAACATAATAGGACCCTACTTGCATATGTAACCACAGGAATTGTACATTTAAAAACAAGCTAAATGTCTTCGCTGAAGCTTTGCATCTCTCTGTAAAAGTGACGATTTGGTTCAGTGAAGACACTGAGTGATTCGATGTCCATGACTGCGTGCCAAGGTTGACCCAGGCCCAGGGATACCTGCTCAATAAGGTTATGCACTGGATCCACATCCTGGTCGGCCAGTTCACCTTGGTCAAAATCAATGCTTTCTTCGGTGACTTCAAGTACTTTTAGATCAGAGCCACGAAGACGAGCAATGGCAATGAGGTTGTGTGCCCACACCGTGTAACCTTGAAAAGAAGCCAAAGACAAGCACCGTCATTTCCTTGCGTTGTATTTTGTCTATTTGGTAAGTCTTGCACAAATTTTTATCTCAATTACCACTTTGGTCCTTTTCCTTTAAATATATATTGAGATTTGAGATTGGAAAAGCAAGTATGATTGTTTAACCAGAAAAAAAAAAAAAGCCTAGAAGTTTAATTTTGTCTCCAAGAACATCACCGTGGGTGGTGAACTGGAAGGTGCTAATCCTATGCTGATATTGCTGCATTTAGTAGAATCAAAGACATTTAAAGTATAATATGTAGCTTTGGATAGTGATGCATTGTAAAGAAAAATTTTTATCTAATATCATTAACAATACATAGCAAACTGGTAGTTTTTTCATTAGTGAAAAATCATTCATAGTTCAAAGTTATGAAGTGACACTTTAAACTTTAAAGATAAATTGTTAATTGTCAGCAACTATGTGAAGTATAGAACAGTCCTGGGAATAATCGGTACTAACTTCAGAATAATAATTACCCCTGGGAAGGAATAAAGAGAATAGATGGAGAGGCATTAGCTGTATCTAACATCTTATTTCTTAAAAGAAAAAAAAGCTTTAAAAAGACCGGGTTAAATTAACTTTTGAATAACCTGACATTTCTTTATCCTTAGAAGAAAAATCCTCATTTTACTTCTTAACCTCAGTATTGGCCTAT
Organism: Rhinolophus hipposideros; assembly: GCF_964194185.1. NCBI lineage: Eukaryota > Metazoa > Chordata > Mammalia > Chiroptera > Rhinolophidae > Rhinolophus > Rhinolophus hipposideros. The sequence continues at coordinate 15,387,157 of NC_138051.1, read as the reverse complement.
TCTTTGTTGCTACCTCTGCTTGCTGACCAAGATATAAAGCAAAACTTGAAAAGGAAGACACATATGCAGGCTAAAAAGGTATTTTCAAAAATAATGAAACATGGCTAATAAAAAAGTTTATGATATTCATAGAGACTATTTTGTATCCTATAAGTGTCTTATAAGTACCAAAAAAGGAGGTAAAATGTTCTTCTAATTTGTCAGTAGAGCAACTTGCTCTGCAAATGAGAATACTTTGTATTAAGATGAAAGGACCCAGTAAGAAAAAGAATATGCCCAATCAGTGGAACCACCATTAAAAAATGTCATACAAATTACTATGTTGAGACCTAGAATATAGAAGATGAGGCAGCAAGCATGAAAGAAATTATACATTCTCTTCTTTCTGTATTATGTTTTTAAGAGATCTGTGATTACAGGAAACAGATCTACTGTAGGTACATAAATATGTATGTTTACTTAGATAAATTTTTGTGAAATGCCACCATACAGTGGAAGAAAAAAACAACAGGGAACTCTGAGCAGAACACTTGGGGTAGAAATATGACTTTCTACTCGTAACAGGTATATTTTACAGACCTTAAAGAGTATGAAAATCTGCATATCAATTTGTTATTTCTTTTTATTTTCTTTTGATTTTATTGGGGAATATTGGGGAACAGTGTGTTTCTCCAGGGCCCATCAGCTCCAAGTCATTGTCCTTTAATCTAGTTGTGGAGGGCGCAGCTCAGCTCCAAGTCCAGTTGCCATTTTCAATCTTATTTGCAGGGGCGCAGCCCACCATCCCATGCGGGAATTGAACTGGTAACCTTGTTGAGAGCTCACACTCTAACCAACTGAGCCATCTAGCTGCCCTTCTGGAAGCTCAGCTGCAGCTCGTTGTTGAGGGTGCAGCTCACTGGCCCATGTGGGAATCGAACCAGCAACCCCGTTGTTCAGAGCTCCTGCTTTAACCAACTGAGCCACCCGGCCGGCCCTGTTATAAGATTTCTTGACACTATGAATACCAGTGCTATCTTTCTATTAACATAAAATGTTTTAGGTGTATTATTAATATCAAATTATAGTGAACAAAAATCACTTACCATGAATTGCCAGAAGACAGAGCTTTGTGCACCTCCAAGCTAATAAAACCAACGGATCTTCGTTTCTGTTGTCACTAAGATCTGGAAAACCAGACGTGTCAATCACATCATTCATTAATATAAAATGAGTGAGGAACTTGTCATACTGCCTGGATATGAGATCAACAATAGCCCCCGAAACACATGTGATGTAGCTGTCAAAATGAATCCTCTCTAGTGGTATACTGGGTTTCAGAATCTTTAACATGTCTTCACTCTTGATATCAAAAGCCATTATATAGACCCGAAGGCTGGTGCTCTTTCGTGACAAGGCTTTCCAATGCTCATCGTTTGGCATGTTGTCCAGAGACTTGTGCATCACGGAAACATTATGGACCAGGAGAGACAGTCGCTGCAAAGGCACATGGTTGCTATCAGTTAAGACTCTTGCCATCTCAGCTGTGAAGTCACAGAAATCCAGGGCAAGTGAGCGCAGATTCTCAAATCGCTCTAGTTCCACTGCAGTGATAAGGGTGCTGTTACCAGGAATATTGTTGTCCAGTAAACTCAGGTGCTCCATGGTGTTGGCAATAGAGTTTGAGAGAGATGATAGTGATGTTGGGGTTACTATTTCCAGCATAAACCCACAGGACAGCCATTTCAGTTGCCTACTATTACTCAATATTTCTTCAAACAGCTGCTGAATTCTGTAAGGAAAACAAAAGCCACAATGATCCTGTTAATAGCTCTAATCTTTTAACACTGCCTTTTGAAAACAGACAATGAAATGGCATGCAATGTGGAGATCCATTTTCTCTGTTAATTTCTATCCAACCCACAAAGTATTATTATCATAAATACCATTAAATTCACACTTAAATGTGAATAAGATAGATACATTAAACCTCTAGATGTATTAAAAATGCAGATGCATTAAACATATAGAAATATACTCTCCATCCAAGGAAAGCAGCATTCTGCACCAGTATGGTAGAAAAGACTGATGGTATACAACTTATGTTATAGCAAAGGCAAGTAGAGAAATAACAGTTTAAAAAGTAGTAGCTACCCAGAAAATTCTTTGATTTGTCTTAAATATTTATGACACGGAATGGCATATATTGATCACCGCACTTCATAGGTAAGACATTTCTAGGACATATGTTCTTTTTAGAAAAGAAAATCATTAGTCTTCTGACTTGTATCTTACAATGTCTCAGGAAAAAACTAAAATTATTAATATAAACCCTTCCCCACTAACTATATAACTTACTGCTTAATTTTTTTGCCATCAGGGTCCACTTTGCTGAGGTATGTATTTGACAAATTTCCTTGCTGTTGTAGAACGCTTATGTCTCCAAAGAGGCTAAACTTCTGGAGGTTCCTACAAGGAAAAGAATTTAAATGATTGTCTAAACAATTAATATACAAAAATACAAATATTAAAACTAAAAATTCACATAAGGTAGAAATTCTAGAAAAATTTCTACCTTATAAACTCACTTAGAATCCAATTAAGGACTTTCAGATTGCTTTTTACATACAATGAAAAGCAATGTGATACAGAAGAAACAGCATAAGCTTTAAGGAATGAGAACTAGGGTTTAACAATTAGTTCAGGAACTGAATTTTTTTATTAATTTTTTTTTTTTTTTAATTGGGGAACAGTGAGTTTCTCCATGGCCCATCAGCTCTAAGTCGTAGTCTTTCAATTTAGTTGTGAAGGGCACAGCTCACTGGCCTATGTGGGAATCGAACCGGCGACTCTGTTGTTCAGAGCTCACGCTCTAACCAACTGAGCCATCCAGTCAGCCCCCAGGAACTGAATATTTTAATGACCATGGAAAAGTCTCTTAATGTTCCTCAATTCTTCATTAGTAATAATAAAACCTACCTTAAAAGGTTTAGGTTTGAATAAATAACAAAATGACATATGAAATAACTGTGTTAAGTTCTAAATTTTATATAGATGTTAATTATGTAAAAATTTCCCAAACCAGTTAACTTAGTCAACGTGTTAAATGCTCAAGTGTGGGGCACTGCCCTGAAGATGTCTTCTCAGTAAGAAATATCCTTTGACTAAAATCTAGAGAACCTTCCCCAGTTTTATGATCAAATGTGTAGCTTATTACCGAGAGATAAAAAAACTATGTAAAAATCTTTCACTTTTAGATAATTTTAGCTACAAAATACATACTTTTCTAATATTAAAATTCTACAGTAAAGCAGAAAACTAAAAACTGAATACAGATAAAAAAGCTTAAATGCCAATACGAGATTCCACTTATAACTTAGGATACCTCTAATAAGAAATGTGTATCACAAGAGTGATAAAAGATTTAAGTCAATAATAACATTTCTTGATAGTATGCTACATTTTCCTAAATTAATAACCTTAGTTAGGTTCACTAAAAAGCCCGATGAGTCTAAAATTTAGCTTGAAGAATACTCAGTAATTAGTTTATTCATTCAGACTAACAGTCTCTGCGGGCCTACTCTGTGCCAGGCACTGTGCACTCTACTGGAGACAAGACAGGACTCACGCACTGTGAAGGATGAGCATACAGGGTCATATACTGCAGGGTATCTGACACTGTAAGTTACAGGAGGCTTCTCTAAATAAATCGATTAAAAGCGGATCTTAAGGATGTGTGGGAGTTAACCAGGAGAAAGAGGTTGAAGAGGTGCTACAGGAAGAAGGAAAAGCATATGTAGAGCCCCTGAAATGGAGGGGAGCAGACTGAGCTTGTGATACCGAAAGGAATCCAGACTATGGAGAGCAGGAACATGCGGTAGATCAAGTTCTGTATCAAATAGAAAAGTTTGATTTTTGTCTTCAAACTAATGAGATGCCCTAAAGTGGTTTTAAGCAGGGAATAATAACATGATTAAATTTGTGTCTGGAAAAATTGCTGTAATGTTAGAACGACCTGGAAGGAGATAAGAGTTAAAGTGGGGAGACTAGTTAAGAGCGTATTTTAGTAACAGAGATGAGAAATAGTGGTACCTTAAGTGGGGTTTTGGTGGTAGAGGTGAAGAAAACAGACAGTCTCAAAGCTATATTTAGGAGCTAAAATAGACAGGGAGGGTTGCTGGATTAGCTATAGAGGGTGGGCAGTAGTCAAGAAAAACTAAATTTTCTGGGTTGTGGAACGGCAAAGATGGTAGAACTTTTCACTAAGATAGAGATTCTTAGAAATGAGTCAGAAATTAATTAAGGTTTCCTTTTTTTTTTTTTTTGAGTGGGGCGGTGGAGGTAAGGTGATAGAATATTTACATCATGAACTCTATTCTGAGTATGCTGAGTTTGAGGTGTCTTTAAGACAATCAAGTTAAGATGTCGAGCAGGCAATTCCACATCTGGAACTGAGCAGTTAACTGGATAATAACTGAAGTCATGGATGGGGCAATGGGGCTTAGGATAAGAGTATAAACGAGAAGAAAAGCAGGCAAAAAGTTAAGTTGTGAGTAACTTCAATAATTAGAGAAGAATTCAGTGCAAAGGAGAAATCAGTGTTTGGAGAAAAGCCAGGGATGTGGAAATCACAGAAATCAAGGGATAACTTTCATAAAAAACAAAGCAGTGTCAAACACTGCTTGCGAGGTCTTACAAGAATTCAACATGTCCATTTGGCTTAGCAACACGATGATCAGAATGGAAGTCTTTTATGTGGTGTGATGAGAAGAGGTCAGACTGGAAGTGAGGAAAGAGAGACAGTGGATACAAATTTTTAAAAAAATTTTGCTGTGAAAAGGATTGATGGAAGGGACTTCAGAATTATACACATTACTCACCAAAAAAAATATATATTTTTTAACCAAGGATGAAACTACATTGACACATCATAATCTCCAAAGTCCATAGTTTACGTTGGGGTTCACTCTTGGTGTTGTACATTCTGTTGGTTTGGACCAATGTATAATGACATATATCCATCATTATAATATTACACAGAGCTTTTCAATGCCCTAAAAATCCTCTGTGCTCTGCCTGTTTATCTCTCCCCTCCCCACCTTTGGCAACCACTGATCTCTATTGTCTCCATAGTTTTGCTGTTTGTAGTGTCTCGTATAGTTGGAATAATACAGTACCTAGCCTTTTCATATTGCCTTTATTTACCTAGTAATATGCATTTAAGTTCCTCTATGTCGTTTTTTTAATTGGGGAAGGGGAACAGGACTTTATTGGGGAACAGTGTGTACTTTCAGGCCTTTTTTCCAAGTCAAGTTGTTGTCCTTTCAATCTTAGTTGTGGAGGGTGCCGTTCAGCTTCAAGTTGTTGTCCTTTCAGTCTTAGTTGTGGAGGGCACAGCTCAGCTCCAGGTCCCGTTGCCGTTTTCTAGTTGCAGGGGACACAGCCCACCATCCCTTGCGGGAGTCGAACCAGCAACCTTGTGGTTGAGAGGATGCGCTCCAACCAACTGAGCCATCCGGGAGCTCAGTGGCAGCTCAGCTCAAGGTGCCATGTTCAATCTTAGTTGCAGGGTGCGGAGCCTACCATCCCTTGCGGGACTCAAGGAGTTGAACCAGCAACTTTGTGGTTGAGAGCCCACTGGCCCATGTGGGAATCGAACCGGCAGCCTTTGGAGTTAGGAGCACGGAGCTCCAACCGCCTGAGCCACAGGGCCAGCCCCTCTATGTCTTTTTATGGCTTGACTGTTCATTTCTTTTTAGCAAAGAATAATAATTTCACTGTCTGGATGTACCAAAGTTAACATATTCATTCACCTACTGAAAGACATCTTGGTTGTTCCTAATTCTAGTAATTATGAATAAATCTGTTATAAATGTTCACATGTAGATTTTTGTGAGGACATGTTTTCAACTCCTTTGGGTCAATACCAAGGAGCATGACTGCTAAATTGTATCGTAAAAGTATGTTTAGTTTTTTAAGAAATTATATTCCATAGTGACCGCACCATTTTTCACTCCTTACAACAATGAATGAAAGTTCCTGTTGTTCCATTATCATTGTCAGGGTTTGATGTTGTCATTATTTTGGATTTTGACTTTTTTATAATAATAGTTAAGTAGTGCATGACAGGATTTTTGATGATGTGAAAAAATGCACAAGATAGAGTATTAATGGAAAACCACATGTAGATTATTATTCCTATTTTGCAAAAGGATGCATCACATTTTACCAGTGATTATCTCTGGTGAATTTTTAATTTTATTTTTTCTGTATTTTTCAAATATTGTATTTTTACAAACATGCACTACTTGGGATTTCAGAAAAGAAATTTAAATTAGCTTTACATAGCTTTTCACCTTTATAAGAACTTAATTCACATTAAAATCATTTAAAATGAACAACCGCACATTAGTAAAGTTTAACAAATTAATACAAAGAGACTCTCTGGAAGATTTCTTTTAGTAATTTTTAAATATCCCAGCAATGTTAGAAACATGCCACTCAAGGAAAATTTAACAAAAATTCTTTCTGTTTGCAGCAGTAAAATGGTAATAATCTTGTTACAGTAGAACCAATAACACATGCATAAACTTCTGACATATGTAATTAATCAGACACACTTTGGCAGCTGGAATGATTTGTAGGATCACCCAATTCAACAGCTTCTCTTTATAGATGAGGAAATTGAAGTGACTTGTCCAAGACTGCAATACCAGTTAGGGCAGAGCCAGGTAGAGAACTTGGGTTCTGACTCCCATTTAGTTCACATGTTGATTCTTATAATTAAACTACGTCCTTGAATACAATTGTCTTACTGAAAGGTATTGGGAAAGTTATAAATGGAGTATTTTAGAGTAGTAGCACATGATAGACATTTGTGGGAAAAAAATTTTAGGAACCTATTTTTCCATTCAAAATGAAATTTTATTAATTAATTAATAGAGAAAACAGTAATTCACTTTAAAACTTTGGAAAAAAAACTACTGGCAATTCAAGGGCAATTTTCACATGTATCATGTTGAAATTAGATTATAGATCATGGTGAAGCCACTGAAACTGCATATAGCTCACAGGTGGCTCATTATTGTTTCAAACGACAAAAAAGGGGCTGAAGAGAACATCTAGGCAACCATACTGAACCATGGCAATAAATAGAGGCCTCGTTTGAGGCCAGGAAACATACAAATAACAAGGGAATTGTGCCACACAATCCTTTTACTTAAAGATGAAATCTGTGACCTGAGTTTTATTTACTTAGTTCATTCATTCATTCATTCATTCATTATTGAATCAGCCTGTGAGCTAAAGAAGCAAACAGGGTTCTTTCCTGCACAATGTGCAATTGCTCAAAAGGCATGTAACAAAAACATACTGTGAAAACATTACAGTTGGTTAGAAACTTCTTTTCATCTTAATTCTTCAAATTAATTTAGCTCAGTTCCTATGGTAATATTAATAGGATATAATCTACTTTCTAGTCCCTTTGCAAATTCTAAAATATGTTGTGAAAGAGCACAAAATCATAAACTGTTTGATAATCAATCTTTCTAAAACATGCAAAACCCCATACTATTGCCAGAAGAGAATGAATTTCAACTTAATTGCATTCCTCTTTAATCCTATTTTAAAAAGTCATCAGTTTCAGATCCAGAGCTAAATCAGATCACTAAGTACTTATAACTTAGAAACTTAGCCTACAGACTCTTCTCTTACTCTTTGCTCACTCAATTATTAAAGTATGCATTGTGTGCCAATGATGTGAAAAGTTATGGTGGTTACATTTGTTCAAGTGTATATGAGTTTTGACTCTTGGAGTGGAAATAAAGATTTTAAAAAGACTCATTTTTAAAATTTTTTAAAGATTTTAAAAAATTGAGTGAGAATAACAAATTATTGATAACTTTGTTAGGTGTATTAAGAACACTGTGGTTATATAATGTCCATAATTTTCAGAGTTTTACACTGAATTGTGTAGTATAAAATGACATCGACATCTTGGATTTGCTTTACAATACTTCAGTAAAGATAAAAGAAAGCAAATGTGGAAAAATCCTTAAATTATTGAATCTGGGTGATAGGTTTACTGTGTCTAGTTTTTGTGTGTTTGGAAATTTCATTAAAAAATTAGAATACAAGGCAGTCATTTCTCTAATTGTAACTGGCAAGTTCATTTAACTACTCCATGCCTCAGTTTCACCATCTGTAAAACAGGGATAATAATGGTGCCTATGTCACACGGTGTTGAATGCTGCTGCTTCTCTGGGAAAACTAGCTTAGGATTTTAAGGGTTGTCAAGAACACACTTATTCAGCTCTCTGCAGTACTGGAAATATGACTAGGCCTAACCAAACCCCATGACCCTGGTGGTGACTTTTGTATGGAGTGGTTGTGAATGCTTGAGAAAGTGGGTCTCAGCCACAGAAGATCAGTCTTTTGCCTTAGGTGACTACCTTTCTTCTTTGCCTTAAAATTTCCTTTTGAGGTTTCTAAGAGTGTGATTCTTTTTTGAAGTTACCAGCAACATCTGTATAACAAACCAGGTTAAAAGGTAGCTGAACTCTGGCCTCCCCCACTTTTCCTTGTCCACTTCAGAGATGTAACAGAAGAAGAGTACACATGATGACCGTCTGGATAGAAAAACATTTACCTGGACCTAGTGGTATAGGTGATGAGAGCAGTTACTTGGAGGCAAATGGAAGGAAGAATCCTTGTGCAGAGTACCACCTGCTTCTTTCTTTCCACTTACTCCTACTATCTTGAACCCACAGTTCATATGAGCGCCAGACTTAGGCAAATTCCAAGTAGTAACTGCTTTACATGAAGCAGGAAAGTGAAAAAGGAGAAAATGAAAATTCCAACTGACTGCAATAAGGAAGGCCAGAAGTTTCCGGGGCAATTCAACAGAATGACTCAAATTTATGCAAGACGCATATGAACAGGGCACTGTGTGAAAGTACTTGGTGGTAAGTACAAAGATAAGCCATGTTTTCAGAAAATAAACTGTGTCTAAACTCCAGGTTTTTTTTTTTAAGGAGTACAAGTCATTAACACAAAAGAAAACAAAATGAATAAAAACAGCCAAAGGAAAAATATTTTTAAACCTATGTAGGGAGTAGCAATTAAAGGGGCATTTGTAATGTTAGCCGAACAATTTCACCTTTTATACTTACATTCCACTTCTAGAGGGCCTCCAGGTAAAAATAAATACAAAATCATACTACTCCTCACTTCCACTGCTCCCATCCGGGTCCACACCACCGTCATCTCTTGCCTGGATTACTGTATCCGTCTCCTAAACCAGCTCATCCCTTCTACCCTTGTCTTGCTTACAAACTATTCCCAACACAGTACTAGAATGTTCCTTTTGAAGTATTAGATCATGTCATGACTCAAAACCGTTTCATGGCTCCTCACCTCACTCAGTAAAAGTCCAAGTCTGAAGGAGAGCCTAACAAGGGCCTATTGATTTCCACATCACCTTCCCCTTCATTTGGCTGACCTCTTCTACATCTCATTGTTTTCAACCATGTCTTAAGGATGCAGTTATAGTCCCACTGCAGTAACACTCCTCCGTGTACTGTTACTTCCCGAGAGGGCGAGGAGTGCGAGAGAGACAGACACTCCCATGGCTTGCTCACCCCCTCTCTTCAAATACTACTTCTGTCCTTGAGACTTTCCTTCAATTTCCTATTTTAGACAGCAACACTCTTTCCCACCTCCACCATTCCCATCTCCCTTCACTGCCTCATTTTGCTTCATGCGTATATTACCAACTGTGGTGCTATATATTTTACTTATTTTTGTCTTCTTTTCTCACTAGAATAAGCTCCATGATGGCAGGGCTTTTTGACTACTGCTGTATCTCCAGTAGCTAGAATAGGGTCTGGCATTCAACAAATGTTTGTTGAATAGAATATTTACCTTAGTTCATGACAAAAACTAGGGCCCATTTAGGTATACCTCAAACATCACAAATTTAGGGTGTAGACCAGTTTTAAGGTACATTATATATACTAGGACTCCCTCTAAAATAACACATTTGTCCAGAAAAGTGAAAATTCTTTTCTCAAAACCTGTGATTTTCACTTATATTTTCAACCATAGTTTTAATATACATATTTAAGTTGTATAAAAACTTCCACTGAAAAGAGATATCTTTATTTTAAGCATAACAATTTCCCTATGAATTAAACAACCATCACTATTTTTGACAGCCTTTTATAAAAACCTACACATATAGATTTAATGGGTTAGTTTGAGCAATTCCTGGAAAACAATCTTAACCACCTATGAACCTAAGAAATATTCCTTACAGTCTAACTGCAGAGGGCTGAAAACCTTTCATCTTTTTATGGTATTTTTGTTGGACTGTTTAGTACAACTGAGGACCCAAAGGGTTCTGATGTCTTGCTCATGATGACCTCGTTCTCTCCTCTGTGGTTCAGAATTGGGGAACTTCATCTGTGGCAGTAACTTTAGTATGTTTCCTTTCATTTCAGAGGACCCAAAATTATTTCTTTGGTGTAATATAGTATCATGAGTGGCAAAATGCAAAACATAGCCACCTTACATTTGAGTTAATACAGGCAAGTCTAATCACCTATGAAAAAGAGGAATACATAGAAGTTGGTACTTTCAAAAGATGCTCTTAAAAAGCTTAAAACCTTTCATAATGCTGTAAAGTAGCTCATAAAATGCAACTTTTCCTTTTCTAAACTAATAAAAGCTAAAATAATCTACATCATTGCATCAAATTCTTTCAGGTCAATTCCATTCTTTTTAGTTATGTTCACTATCAAGTGTGCTTTCATCCACATAACACTTTATGATAACATATTTCATCTAACAAATGCTAATGAACGATCACACCCAAATCAAACAAACACAAACTCTTTAGAGAAATGTTCTCCAATACACCTTTTTGCCAGGAGGGAAATGCTGTAGCCGATGCTGTTCAATGTGGTGGCCACTTACCACATATGGCTATGGAGCACTTGAAATATGGTTAGTAGGACTGAATAAATCTTTCACTTTACTTAAAATTGAAATTGCTCTATGGGGCTAGTGACTATCATATTGGACAGCACAGAGATAGAGACCAGAAATAAGTCACCAGCTTATAAAAGTATGCCTTCTAGCTTTATTAGATCTGTTAACTAAAAGTGATTTCTTAGAATCTGCTTTACAAATTTACTTATGCAGTTACCACAGCAGAGTTACCATCATCCTCAAATCCCAGGGGTTACACAGAAAAGACTTTTTAAAATAAGACTGACATTAAAAATTGCTATTTAACATGCTATTAAAAGACAATTTTAACAGTACTAAGGACAAAAAAACTGAGTGAATCTACCAGGGAAATGACAAATATTTGACTCTTCCTTTTCTTTATCTACATCAAAGCAGCAAGTTCTCTTGTCTCTATTTCCAAAATATGTTCCAAATCCATCCACTTTTTTTCATCTCCACTATATCTCCATCATCTCCTGCCTAGATTAAAGCAACAGCTTCTCAACCAGTCTCCCAGCTTCCTCGGTTGCTCCCTCTTATCATTCATTCACTACACAGAAACCAGAATGATTGTCTTAAAATGCAAATTAGATCATATTACTCTTCTCCTTCAAAGTTTTTCAATGACTTCTTCTATTTTTAGAATAGTCTAAATTTCATTCCTAAACCCACATACCCCATTCCTTCCTCCCTCTACATCTCAGAGCTCATCAGGACGCCATTCTTATCCCTATTCACATGATCCTGCCATACTTTCTTTCTCACTGCTCCAACAGCCAAAAATTTTGTCTGGCCTAAGGACTTGGTGCTTACTGTTTTTTCCTGCAAGGAATGCTAGTTGCTCAGGTCTTCAGATGGGCAACTCTTGTCGTTCATGTTGCAGTTCAAATGTCTTTTTCCGAAGATTTTCTCTCACCACTCTACCTAATATTGCCACCTAGTCAATATTACATAGCCCTCTTTTGTTTTCAGATTTTCTTTTATTTTCACAACCTAAATATACTTTCTTTCATTTACTTATTTCTGTCTGCCTTTCCCCTCTAGAATGTTGAGTCCATGGGAACATGAGTTTGTCTTCACTGCTTGGCACAGTAGGCTCTCAATATATAGAGAAAAAAAATAGATTTTTTTATAACTATCATCTTAGGTCCTATATAAATTGATCAAGTTGGGTGAACTCTTCTGGATGCGCTCTTTCGAGACAGCTTCAGAACTAACACATTAAAATGCAAATAAATTAATCACCTCACTCGAAAGTGCTAGACGGCTTCATTTAAAACAGAAAAATATTTCACTCTGACAATCTTTTGTTTACTTTTACTTCTGTTCTCCATCTATCAGTTCTTAATCATTCTAAGAATGTATCTATGGGCCAGAGAGAGCCCTAATTCCTCTCAGCAGCCCTCCCAGGAGGTTAGTTTCTTTAGCAGGTTAGAGTCTGATCCCATCCCAAAGACCTTGAAGCTATCCCTATTGAACCACTTTAATTTGTAAGGAGTCTGTTGAGTATGCACTGTCTCACCTCTCTTCCCTACAAGCAAACACCTCTTGGTAGTGTAGACTGTTCAGGGGTCCTATATATATATTAGTATATTTATTCTGTAAATGGGCTTCATTAGGCAAATAATAAAAGTAAGCTCTAAAGTAAACTGCTATTATTACATGTATTTATTAAATTGTGATAGGGAAAAATATTTCAAGAAAAATAAGGCCAAGGGTTGTTAGTGATAACACCTTCAAGGCATTTCCTACCCTTTTAGATAGTAATGGGAAATGTCTAAAGAACTTTTTACTGATTGTAAGGTATATTTTTAAATGGCCTTATCAGTTATTGGGTCTTGGTGCACTGGTGTTGAGAAAACAATACAAAGGTAAGACTCCCCTTCCCTGCCCATGTCAAATATCACCAAGATCAAACCTAAGAATTATTAAAGACCTTCTACTACTAAGCTGGCAGAGTCACAAAATGGTCAATCTACACACATCTAATTAGAATTGTAACCCAGAATTTTAAAAAGAAAGCCAACCTCATACAAATCTCTCACCTGTGGCAGAATTCATCTTTTAAAAAAGGTACTGACCCCAATCTAGCATTTTACCCCAAAAAGCTTATTAAAATATTTATATAGTCCAGAAAAGCATAAACCAGATGATAACAATGTACCTACGCCTACTGTTTAAGAGTAAGTATTTCTAATGATTGAGTCTAGTTAGCTGTTATCATAAATCTTGTTGTCCATGAACTCTCATTTTTCCTAAGGAGTTTGAAATACAGTCTTTCAATCGGCAGTACTCAACTTGACAACCAGATTAAATCCTAAAACTACATACCTAAGTTTATTATTTTCAACTTCTAAGTACAATTTCTTGTAAGACAATAGCAGAAAAAATTCAGCCTACTTAACCTATAATACAGTTGGATGAGTACATACTGTGTTTCTATTCTTACAGTTCATCAAGAAGGCAGGTATCCTAGCACCTAGTAAAGAAGGGACATCTGAAAACTGGAGGACTGTGTTCTTCACTCTGAGAAGCATTTTTGTACCTCAAGGATTTTGATCCTCATCAGCTGTTTCTAACACCTAAGATATCAGTAAGGTGGCTGTAGTCACTCAGAGTACATGTGCAGATGAAATCCAAAAATCATGCAAAACAAAATGCCGAGTATCCTCGCAGAATGGTACCCTTGAAAATTTCCCACAATTCTAGGTTATAGTTTTAGTTCTTTTCCTGAGGGACATGAAAGTAACTGGAACACAACAAAATTAGAGTCTGAATTGTATGAGTTATATATAGAAAGGAAATCAACACAAAGGCTGCAAACATAAAGCTTGTGACCTGGTAGATTTCATACCCTTTTCCTACTTATAAAATAGCAGAAATTACAAAACAAAACCACTGTAAATTTAACTTGGAAATGTAAAGAACAACATCAACTGTTCATTTTTCTCATTAGTTATTAAATTTTACATTTTTAGAAAACCAAAAAGCATGAAATTAAGTTGTTTTTGGTCTTCACTGAACCTGTCGGTAGTTTGTGATTATGGAAGGAAACAAGAATAGGCTTGACCAGTTGCCAAATAAACAACTTGGTTTAAAACATTATGAAATTTGTTAAAATTTAAAGAAAACTAGTCCCATTTATGTTTTTAACACTCACATTAATATTTCCAATATTACCAGGATGTCTCAAGACATTTTCAAAAATAAAGGTCAGATTAACTTATTTTCAAATACATAATTAAAAAAAAACCCTTTGAAATATCATTAGTAGAAATAATACATGTAATGACACTACACTTTAATTTTAGACATACACAATGAATATGCTACCAAAGCAGCACAACATGCAGCACCATCCTTACAGTGAATGAATGACAAGAAAACTTTAAAATCAGGAAAGATAGTGTGTTGTATTTGTATAGAAGTGATAGCTGACCCAGAAGGAAAGTCACAGGGTGGTCTTATAGACAGGTAGTCTGGGATGCTAATACAAGTGGAAGGTATGCTTTTATGTGTTAATTATACCTCAATAAAGCTGAAAAAAAAAGTGACAGGGAGAAGAGAGGGAGAGAAGAATTAAACAAAGGGAAGACATACTATACCTCCATTTTGCCTATATAACATCCATCCGTCCATCCATCCAACCAACCAGTAATTAAAACACTTAAAAGGAACGAGGCACTGTGAAAGACTTGTTCTGACTTAGACCAAAGGCACACATTTTTTGGATGGTTATTCAGAAGTGCTATTGGGTCCCAGAACAGAAAAATCTAATTGGTACTCACTGAATTCACCCCCAGTCTGTCTCATCAGTGGTTAAGCGTTCACTGACTGAATCTTTTCAACTTCTGGGTGAGTTGGCCCTGTAGCCGTACATTCAACTCTGACGAAGAGCCTCTAACCTGGTCAAGACCAATTTATAGCCTCAAAAGGCCTCTCTTGCTACATAAAATCAAAGTAAGGGAATGGAATGACTTGGTGTGAAAAGCAAGGGAAATACACAGGCCACTGTAATGATGGAGCCATGCTCTAGATACAACTTGGAGCTATATGCTTATTTCCAGCCCTTTTGATTCAGGCACAGAATTAAAAAAAAAAAAAATATATATATATATATATATATATATATATATATATATGTATATGTCTTAGCATTCAACATACTGTATTTATTGCAAAAGTAAGGACACTGCTCTTGGAGAAAAACAATGCTGTATGACAAATGTGCACATCAGTTGACCCTGTTAAGTATCAGTTTCCTTTCTATAAAACAGGGATAATAGCTGTCCTGCCTAACTCATAGGGTCAAATAAGAGTGCCTATCAAAGTACTTGTAAACTGCTAAACTATTATTACTATGTATACTGCTCCTTTGTGACCCTTTGAACTTTTTTCCAACTCATAGTTTAATTGTAAGGTTAGAATATCCAGATACAGAAAATCAAAATTAATAGGATTTTGGAGAGAGCCACAGAGAAATAAGGGGAAATACTGATTAGGATAATGGGTCCTGATGCAAAAGCAGGACAGTAACGTGCTTATTCTTTGCAGACACGGGCCAGGTCGCCCAACACACACCATCACCACGCTGCACTGTGCTACTTTTAGGTGAATCGCTGCGGACAAGTTGATTCTGGAGGGGCAAGGCGTTGGGACTTCCAACCCTGATAATCAGGCTCTTCCCCAATCCCTGGTTTAACAAGCACTCCTCCTCCTCTTTGTGTCTGGCCCAGTTAATCAAAACTATTCTGGGTAAGAAAATGGCTGTCAAGGATTTCTCTTAGGGCGAGTCTTTACAACTAGGAGACACCAGTGGCACACCTACTCCTTCACCCCGCCCCCCCGAACTATCTGTTGAACGAACAGTTTCGGAGTCAGAAAAACCGAAATTATGTTTTGTTGCTCCCAAGACTCAGGCTTCACCGTCCAAGCTTCAGCTATTCCCATCTGTAATAGCTCTCGGCTCCCTCGCACCACCACCGAGAGGATGAATGAGAGTGCCTGGAAGGCGCCAGGAGTGATGTCTGATCAACATCAAGTACATCACTGTTTTTAAAAGTATTTCGATGAGTCCCGTTACGCCCTCCCGCCTCCAGGAAATCGCCAGGTGAGAATTGATACCCCCCCTCCCCCCCCACCCCCCCCCGTCACCGAAGCAAGCAACGCTGAACCGGCCGGGCGTATCCGCGCTGACTCTATTTCGGGGTGACAGGAAGGAAGCGCCTCTGAGCCCCGGGAGAGGGGGAGGGGAGGAAGGCGCGGGGATGGAAGGACCAAGAGGAGCCTACCTGTTGTTCCGGATGCTGACCAGCACGCACAGCACCAGCTCCAAGTAGGTGCGCAGCACTTCCAGCCAACGGCTGGACAGCTGCAGGGCCTCGACTTCTTCGCCGCCAGTGCCGGGATCCGCGCCGCCTCGGTCTCCGGGGCCGCCTCCTCCGCTCAGGTAATTCTCCGCGGCGAACTCAACGCGCAGCTCTCGCACGAACCAGCCGCACTTGCGCATGAGGAATTCGAGCCGAGGCTGCTCCGCCGGTGAGATCCGGAGGCAGATGCGGAGCTGGGGCCACAGCGCCGGGTAGAAGAGGCACTCGCGCCAGTGCGAGCAGGAAGCCGAGGCCCGCAGCCGGTCGGGCGCCGGTAGGAAGGAGAAGATGTGCACGATCAGCTCGCTGGGCAGCGACGCGGCGCCCGCCGCCTGCCCGCACAGAGCCATCCGGCCCCGCCGACGGCTGCCGGCCCCCGGCCGCCCCCGCAGTCCCCGGAGCAGCCTCCGCAGCCGTCGCAGCCGCTGCCGCCGCCACCGCGCCGCCCGGGCGGCCCCGGCTCGGGTTCCAGCTCCCGGCGGTCGGGGCTGCGGCACTGACAAGAACAACAACATCAATGACAAGGAAGAAGGGGGCGGAACCGTCGTGGGCCTCGGCGGAACCAAGTGCAGCACAAGTTGCACATAGGGGGAAAGGCCTCTGCGTGGGGGGCCTCCAAATAGCCAGTCTCCGGTCTCTCAAACTCTACTCCCGCACATCCAACTCGTGCAAAGGCAGGAACTCTAACAAACGGTCGTCTGTACTGTTTAAGGGCCCGGAAGCCGCAGGATTTGTTGTTAGGAAACGACGGCCCTCCCCGCGTCTGGAGGCGGAGGCAGAGCAGTGGTAGGCGCTAAGTTTGACGTCGCCGGGGGTGGGAGGAGCCCGGCGCGGAGGGAGAGCGACTTCCGGGAGAGGGAAGCGCCGGGATGCCGGTAGGGAGTGGAGATGCGGCACGTGACCGCTGACGCACGCAGGCCGCTGGGGTGGGGCGGGAAGCGCGGGGAGTCCTCGTTTGGGGCGCCCCCTCTGGTCTCACAGCCGCTGCTGAATCCCATCAAATCTGTAAATCGGTGAATTTGGGCGCTCAGGCGGTGGACGTCGCGGGACACGCGTTCGTGTGAAGGAGGGGTCGTGACGCTTCTCTTTATTCGTTTCGCAGTTGTTGGGCGGAAGACTGAGAGCCACAGCGGGGTCTTTTTCAGCCGTCCCACCTGTCCAGCGTCTTGTGACGAGTTGCTGAGAGGAGCGGGAGCGGGCGCACTCACCTGCGAACGCGGGTGGGCTGTGCCGGGAAGGGAGAGGCGCGGGTCCGAGGCCAAAGTGCGCTTTCTGCCGGGTGTGACTGTGCAGACAGACCTCCGCGCACACCTGGTGTGTGGCGAAGGCGGGGGGGCAGCGCCACCACTTGGAATTAGAGGGACAGGGGGAAAAGGCACACGAGTTAGCTCGGCGGGTTGATTTGTCACCCTCTTCTCCGTGGTTTGAAGGAGGCTCTGAGTTCCGCATGCTGAGATTTTGGCGCCCTTAGGTGAAATGAAGCTGGTGGTTACAGGAAAGGTGTTTTTTTGTTTGTTTGTTTTGTGTGTGTTTTTTTTTTTTTTTTTTTTTTTAGCTTGAGAGAAAGGGCTTTTGGAAACTGTTCCTTCATCCCAATTTGGGAAGTAGTTAAGTGGTGGTAAGGGGCGGTGAAGTCAGAAAGGATTATGATTTTATGTAATAATCGAGGCTGGCTTCCGTGAGGCTGACGCTTCCAGGGCCTAACTGTGGTCTGGGAGCAGCCTTGTTCTCTGGAGGCGAACGCCAAGGAGCTGTTGTACGTGCTTTTGGCTCTTGGAGGGAAAGCTCTCTGTGCATGCCGCTTTGGTGCCTGTCGGTGCCTCGCGCGTACCACTATGGAAATATTGTTCTCTCTGAATGCAGCTCAGTACCTGTAAAAAAAAAAAAAGCTATCACGCATAGTAGGTAGGTCACTTCTCGGAACCTCTGCGAGAGTTCATTCGTGTAATTATGTCGCATGCTAAATGAGCATGTACGGAAACAGCAGTGAATTAGGAAGTTAAGACTTGGGTTTTAGTTTCTTATATTTTAGGTTCTGGAGTGTTTTGACGTGAACCATAGACACCTAGGTCTTGCACGTCTTCGCACTTCAGCATGCAGCTGTATAAAAGCATATTACCATACAACAAATATTACCACATTTACAATAAATAATAACTGCTTACTGTTATCTATTATTCCGTCTTCAAATTTATCTAGTTATCTCCCAAATGCCCTTTAGAGCTGTGTTGTCCAAACCAGGGTCTCATTAAGGACCATACTTGTTTTGGGTTATGTGTTTAAAGTCACGTGCAATGTAAACTAGTCACCCTCCCCTTTAGCTAATTAGCTAAAGAGATGAGGCGTGTAGTCCTGTAGAACGTCTCACCTTTTGTAATTGTTTGTCTACTTTTTTGGTGTTTAGCTTACTCCTCTAGTCCTTGCATTTCTAACAAACCTGAACTCAATGCTAAAGGCTTGACTAGCGTGTTACCATCTTGATCTCCCTTGTGTGAAGTTCTGTGTTTTTTTTTCTCCTTAAGACAAAGAAATCTGTGAGGTCCTACGGTAGTTTCCTACAAATGTCCAACTCCCCATCAACCTTTCACATAATTGCCTTAACAATGTTTGATAACTCTTGCCTGAATCATAATTTTATTAAGGGTTGCAAAATGATAATTTCTAATTCTTTCATTCCATCTACATTTAATAATTTGCATTGTTCTGTAGAGTAGAAGCTTTCTTTCATAAACTGGCAACGTTTATTTACCTTGAAATGCAGCTCCGGCAGAGAAAAAGTACTTAGTTCGTTTTCTTACCAACTTTGAAAGTACTATGGCTTCAAACAGTGAAAAATGAGTTTTCCTGGCTTTTATTTGTTTTTGAATATCATTATGTACTCACAGATTTTTGGTATCTTTTTGTTTCTCAAATTTTGATGTTTTTAGAACACCTCTCAAAGAGTTCTATGTAGTTATTATACTTTTTAAAAATTCTTTGAGCATTTTTCAGTAGATGTAACATTAGCCTAGGTGGGAGGGTAAGGCTAGATCTTGATCTTTTTTCTTTTTTGCTTCTGCCATGATGTAGCTGGCTGACCTTTAAACAAGCTGCTTAATCATTTTGGGCCTTACTGTTTTCACCTATACAAATAGAGAGTTTTTGCAAGGTTCCCTGAAACTCTGCTATTCTTGACTTAAAAAAAACAGATTTTATTGAGAGATGTCTTTTGCATATGGTAAAATTCACCCATTTCATGTAGACAAGTCTGTGATTTTTAGTAATTTTGCCAAAGGGCACAACATCACTGTAAATCTGCTTTAGAATATTTTCATCCCTTTGTAAAATTCCACATGCCCATTTACAGCTAATCCCCACTCCTACCCCGAGGCAACTACTAATGTACTTTCTGTTTCTGTAAATATGCCTTTTATGGACATTTAATATACATGGAATCATACAATATATGATCTCTTGTGTCTGACTTCTTTCATTTAGCATGTTTTTGAGGTTCATCCATGATGATGTAGCATGTGTCAGTAATCCATTCCTTTTTTAATGAATAGTATTCCATTATGGGTTTTTCTTTTTCTTTTTTTTTTTTTTTTGTCTACCCATTCACCAGGTAATGGACATTTAGGTTTCCGGTTTTTTTTAGCTATTATGATTAACATGTCTGTGAACATTCATGTGCAAGTCTTTCCTGGACATGTGTTTTCATTTCTCTTGGGTAGATACCTAGGAGTGAAAGGGATATGTTGTATCCCTTTCTATGTATAATCTTTGGAAAACTGCCAAACTATTTTCCAAAGTGGCTGTACCATTTTCCATTCCCACGAACAATGTATAAAGGTTCCCAGTCTCTGAATTTTTGATGATCTGGAAATATTTTCTGATTTATTTGAGATTGTATTTTCTTATTCTTAGCATTTTACTACAGCAAACTACCTTCTCTTTGGATATCATTAATAATTAGTCTTTGATTATTAGGAATAATACCTAGAGGAAATAAAAAATGTATCAATCTGCTATAAAATAAAATTCAGCTTCTTAATGTTGTTTTGAATTTTTTACTTTCACTTTTAGATGAAGGATAGCAGGAATCCCATTAATGACAATGAGTTAAGACTTGAATTAATAAGATATGGTCTTGCCCAGTTATAATAATAAAACACTAAATGGCAGTGATGTCATTCAATTTTATTTTATTAAGCCAACATCTTTAATATTAATTAAATATTTGTTGAGTGTGTATATTTTTAGCATGTTAGGTGTGTTAGATTATTTCTCATGACGCTTGTAAATATGTAATAATGTACTTGATAAATAAAAAAAATTAAGTTCTAAAAGACAGAATAAAATCACATATTGTGAAGTTATAATGTCTGAGCTATGATTCAGTGTGGGAGGAAGTACTGACGTTATGAAGCTCATAAGCACTCAGTAGTACTAAACTCCTGGTTCCAAAAGTGGTATGTTGTCACCATAGCAACTACCCATTTGGATTTGAAACCCAGGCAACAAATGGTGGATAAAACTATAATATTGAGATGGGTATGTGCTCTGGTAGTTTGATATGCATGCCTGTTATAGTAAAAGATTTGTTCTGTTTTTCTTCTTATTTTTTTTATGAATGATTCTTTTATAGAGATATCTTATTTTTTAAATCATTGTCTCCTTTAAGGATATATATACAAACGTGTGTATATATATATATATATATATATATATATATATATATGCACACATACATACATACAAATACATATTCTTCCACTTTTATTTCTTTGTTTAAATTGTACTTTAAAAAACACATAACAAAATTTACCATCTTTACCATTTTTAAGTGTACAGTTCAGTAGTGTTAATATTCACAGTGGTGTACAGTCAATATTTAAAACTTTTCATTATACAAAACTGAATCTCTCAACCCATAAAAAAATCAACTTATCCATTTCTCCCTCCCCCAGCCTCTGGCAACCCCCATTCTACTTTTTGTTTCTATAAAGTTGATGACTTAAGATACCACATATAAGTAGAATTTTACAGTGTATGTCTATAAACATGGGTGTGCAGCTATCTCCGAGATCCTGCTTTCAGTTCTTACGGAAATATATCCAGAAGTGGGGTTGCTGTCTTCTAACACTTTTTATCTAATATATTACATTGATCTTCTGTGTAAGAGATTTGGTGAAAATGCAGTCAATAGAACTCCATCAGATAGAGAATGCAGTAGATGTGACTGACGTTTGTTCTTTTCTGTGTGTACATTTTTTTGGCGAGTCTTTGCAATCTTTATTTGAATTTTTTTTAGAGATGTCTTAATTCTTGATAATGTATTTTTTTGAAGAGAAATTAAATTAAACGTTCAGTATTCTTATATTCTTCCTTTTCTAACATGCTAAACACAGTGCTTTTCCCAGGTAGGTTGTTAAATATAATTCTACTGTAGCTTTCTCTCCATTATTGTTTGGCAGCTTACCAAACAATAGTTATAAAAATATGGTGATGGAAGGAGAACTGACTCTGGGTGGTGAACACACAATGGGATTTATAGACGATGTAATACAGAATTCTACACCTGAAATCTATGTAAATTTACTAACAATTGTCACCCCAATAAATTTAATTAAAAAAAATAACTTTCATTATGCTGAATTACTTGTGATTTTTTTTAACAGAAAAAAACCTACGGTACAGACTTTTTTTTTAGCTACATCTTGAAAAAAATGTTAAAGGCTACCAACAAACATGCACAGTGCCTAAATTCAAACATTTCTCGACAAAATGTGTTTTTCTGAGTAAGATCTGGGTTTCAGACACTGTTGGCAGGTAGAGATGACATAACTTCCTAATAGTTCTCTATTACTAAGTATCCATAAATTTACTTAGAGGCACAGGAGCCTCCTGAAAGAATGTAACTGGGAACCTGATTCTTTTCTTTCCTCCCTTGTCTGATGGATTGGAATGGTTCCTAATGAGGTCATACATATTACAGGAAAAAGAAATAAGGGACTGAAGGAAATTTGTCTTAGGGTAAGGTAAGTCTGCACTGGTGAGCTGGGTGCAGGACAGAGGACCAAGTCATTGTTTTTTTTCCCTTATGTGTACCATGTTGCTGATACCAGAACTTTTCCTAACTAAGCTACTCACACGTTGATTGTGCAAGTTTATGAATTGGAAGATCTGTCCATAAAGCACGTATTGATAGATAATATCCTAAAGGAGACTGCAGAAAGAAGAGAAAAGCAATGTGATGGGGAATGGGGAGGATTTTAGCTTATCAGAGTATCCTCCCCTCAGTGGGAGAGTGGACTCTGTTTCCAGATTTCCTAGTTTTTCAAGAGAAATTAAAATGCTATCTTTTAAAAAAGATGCAAGGTCTTGATTGCCAGCTCATTCAAATTAAAAATATTCTGTGGGCAAAACCAAACCAGATTTGGTCTGCAGGACATCAGGTTACCAAAGAGCTCTCAGACATGTGGGCTGGATCCACTTTGTGTTCCAATACCTAGGCCTGCTACGTACGTAGCTAGTTCCTGTGATTTAAGTCCACTCCCAGAGCTACTTTTTCTCATGCATCCCTTTCAGAGTTTAAAGGAAAAAAAAAAGAGGCTTAACTTGAATGTCTATGTTATAGCATTACTGATGTCTTTTATTCAAGAGATGGGTGTTTTTAGAGGTACCTTTTGTTGCCAAAATATACAGAGGGTGCCAAAAAAATGTATATACATTTTAAGGAAGGAAAAAACTGTATTCAAATTGTAATACTCAGTATATACTGATAACAAAAGATGAATACAAGTCACGTGTATACTTTTTTTTGGCACCTGGTATATTAAAAACTGAGTGTTGCTATCTTTCATGCAGTTGATTCAACCAATAGGGTTTCTTGACTTCTAGTTAAAATCAGTAATTGGCTGATTTTAATTATCTTGGTTGGAGCTATACAGCTTACATTATAGCCAGTATCCCACAATGGGGCTCACAAGGAAGGACTATTACTCAAGGGGCACAGTCTCTAAGTAGTCATTTTAATAGGGTTCCTTAACTAGCTTAAGTTAGGAGGGGATTTTTTTTTCTTTTTTTATACATAACTACAGGGAGTTTCGAGGACATCTACACATGCATCAGAGAGTACCTGAGTCTTACAGAGACTTGAATTGGGAACTGAAAACAGGAATTAAGTTTAGTCTCTGCATCTCTCAGAGTACCCTAGTTTCTCTTTCCTCTTCTCAGCAGGCTTCCTTAGCTTTGTCATGTTAGATAGTGTCCCAAACTGCTGGTCCTTAGTAGTCTACATGACCTTCTAGCTCCAGTATGCACTTTCATTTGCAAATTTGTTTTTTGTCTTCAGTTGAAATTTTTGAGAGAATCTGATGGGGTTATCTTTGGAAGATAGGCCATAAAAAAGTTGGTGACGTTCCTATTTTTCATTAGTTTCAGGTGTAAAACAATGTAATAGTTAGACATTTATACCCTTCACAACGTGATAACCCCCTCCCACAATCTACTACCCCTCTGACATCATATATAGCTGTTACAATTCCATTGATTCTCTTCCCTATGCTGTACTCCACGTCCTGTAACTATATATATGTGTGTATATATATATATATATATATATATATATGTATATATATATATATATTACATTATAGTTGACATTTATTATTATTCAGCTGTAGCTTCAGGTGAAAACTGCAGTGGTCAGGCATCTATGCCGTCCATGAAGTGATTTCCGTAATAAGACAAGTATCTATTGGATACCATACAAAATCTTTACCACATTATTGATTATATTCCCCAAACAGTCTTTCGTATCGCTATTGCAAGCTTTTAGAAAACTGGAACTACCTTATGACCCAGCAATTCCACTCTTAGGTATCTATCCAGAGAAATTCAGAACACTTAATTCAAAAAAATATGTGTACCCCTATGTTTATTGCAGTGCTATTCACAATAGCCAAGACTGGGAAACAACTGAAATGCCCATTGGTAGATGACTGGATTAAGAAATTGTGATACATTTATACAATGGAGTATTACTCGGCCATAAAGTAGAATGAAATCTTACCGTTTGCAATGATTTGGATGGAACTAGAGAACATTATGTTAGGTGACATTCCTATTGATTGGCTGCTTTAAGGACAAGTGTTCCTGTCCTAGTCCAATGCTGAATTTAGAAGGATGGACTGATGTGCTAAATGCTTTGGACAGATGGATGTGGAGATTAGGGTGAAAAGAGGGAGGAGCTTTCTTCAGAACAAGGTGTAGCTAGCAACCACTCTGAAATCCATCTAGTACAGTAGATACCATGACTCAGTGACTTTTTATCCAGATATGTCTAGAACTCTGTATTGAATGAAAGTGGCCTAAGATGACAACTGATCTTTTATGTAGTTGTTGAATAGTTTTCAGATAGTCTCTTTGGCTTCCTCCTGGAATACCCATCAAACTTTTCTAGGTCATACTAAGTGAATAGCTATAATACTTTGTCATGAAGAGTTGTATCCTTCATAGTCAATTACTATAATCTCATTGAAGAATTTAATATTTAATTTATTTAATCCTTAAATCTCTTTAGCCCATTAGGTGCTGAAAAGGAGAAATGAAGTATGAGGTGTGATAAAATACAGTGAATACTACTGCGGAATGCCATCCAATGGAAAGGCAGGGATCTTCAATATGGGAAGCAGAACATCGAAACAGTAACTATGTGTGACAAGTTTTGACTTGTTTGGTTCAGTCAGTCAGGTGTGAGCTACTTACGGTTGAGAGAAGGTATGTTTTAAAGTGTGCCATAAATCATGGATTATGAACAATGTGTGAACATGAAATTTTGTTTCAAATGGCAAAAAGTGCTGAAGAAACACACAAAATGTTAAAATTGGTTTATGGTGATGCTGTATGACCATGAAGACAATTCAACAAGTGGTTCGAGCGATTTCGTAATGGTTGTTAATCTATTGAAGACGAGAGATCGGGACGTCCTTCAACATCAAAAACCCAAGAGAATGTTGAAAGAGTAAGTGAAATGATTCGATCAGATGTGGTCGACTATTAGGGAAATTTCTGAGGATCTTAAAATCTCTTACGGTTCTGTTCAAAGCATTTTAACAACAGATTTGAACATGGGGTGAGTGAATGCGAAATTTGTTCCATACGTTTTGACTGTTGAACAAAAGCAACAGAGTTTGTCAATTTCGTTGGCGTTGCACGATCATGCCACTTCAGATTCCAGCTTTTTAAGACATGTCATCATGGGAGGTGAAACGGGTCTGTGGTTGTGATCCTGAGACCAAGGTTCAGAGTTCTCAATGGAAGTCACTCAGTTTTCCTTGTGTGAAAAAAACACGTCAATCAAGATCTACAAGTAACATCAAGGTCATGTTAATTGTGGTTTTGACCTCGATGCAATTGTGCCTGCTGAGTTTGTATCCAGGAACACTACAGTGAACTTTGAATATTATAAGGGCTTATTAGAGTGTTTAAGAAATGATGTGTGTAGAAAACAGCCTGAGATATGGGTAAACAGTTTCATCCTCTGTCATGACAATACTCCCATGTCATACATCACTTCTGGTATGGCAATTTCTGTAAAAACGTTACAGTGTGTCCTCATCCACCTTACTCACTGAATGTGGCACCATATGACTTCTGGCTCTTCCCCAAAGTCAAAATGACCATGAAAGGTAAACATTTTGAATCGATTCAGGACATCCAGGCAGCCACGACAGCTCAATTAAAGACACTCGCAAAAGAGGACTTCCAGAACAGCTTCAGAAAGTGGCAAGAATGATGGGATAAGTGTGTTCCAAGTGAGGGGGAGTATTTTGAAATGATTAATGGCAATGTGTCCTTCACTGTAATAAATTTTATTTAAACATTCATCATATTGTTTTGATCACACCTATTATCTTACAAGAAACATTAATTGGAGTGTTGCTTTGCTCTAGGGCAAAGGGGTTTCCACTTGATATGCCATCTCTAGTCAGTTTTGGAGGCCGAGGAGTACTGTGTTAAGAAGGATTCTGAGATTGTTTTCTTGTTCTACTGGGAAGAGTGCCATGTGTGATTTGTGATGTCTGCTGTGGTCTGAAGTAATTGTTGACCTGAATGACGTGTATTTTATATCTCTAATCTGGATTAATTATTGTCTAAATGACATATTAGTGTTTATTTTCTACTTTCCTTTTGTTATATCTATTCACTCATTAGTGGATCGTATTCATGTCAATTCCTTAATTTTTGAGTAGCAGCAGATCACTTAAGTGTTAAATTTTATAAGTAAGTTTTTTTTTCAAATAAAGAATTTTTACAAGCCACAATGATATTAAGTAAATTTCTCAATTTAAGAATTGTCATGTCTTAACTGGATTCTCTGGAAATATGAACTACTTTATTTATGTTGAATGTTAAAGGTGAACTCATGCTTTTATACTACGGTGAAAATATAACAAGTTTTTCTTTCACTTTAAGGATTACAGACTTTCTCCCATGTCATATACATGAAGATTATCAGTCATATCTCTAAAATCTAGCCTTTCAGCAAGAAGTTTCTAGTAGGAATTCATTTATTTTTTCTTAATTAGAAAAATACATAAACATGGTAACAAAACAATGTAGTACAAAAGTACTTTTGACGAAAAGCAACAATTTCTCATTCTTTGCCTCCCATTGTGAGGCCTATCCCTAGAAACAAACATTTTGAACTGTTTTGGTGTTACCTTCTTCATATGCTTTTATCTACACTCCTTGACTGATTAACTTTAAACGTCATCTGTTTACTCCCTTTTATAAAAGATGAAGATTTGGTTTAATTACATTAAAGCCCCATCCCTCTCCCATCTTTCTACCAATATTTGATAGTTGATTACAGCTTTTAGTTTTCTCTTGATTCTTATATTAATCAGCCTTTGCTGCTTAGCAGGCAGTCTTTTGTGTATTAGAGGGTGGTTTGTGGCAGAGTAGATAACTGTTCAGCAAATATTCACTTCTTCCCTCACCGAACTCCATGGAAAGAGTATACTTCGCCCCTTGATCTTTGATGTTGGGCTTTGTCTTAGAACTTGCTTTGACAAAAAGAACATGGGCAGAAGTGACAGTGCACCAGTTTTGAGCCTAGGCCTTAAGGGGCATTAAATGTTTTCATTTGCCCCCCTGGGAGTTTCTAACTTTTGCATAATAAAACACGTTTTAGGCATCTGCTTCCCAACATTGAGCCCCAGATGGAGAAACATGGAGAACACATCAGCTTGGTCAACAGCCTGAAGCAGGGCTGCCCCAATTGACTTAAAGAATTTATTTCTACGTGAGAAATACATGCTTATTTTTGTATGCCACAGAGATTTTTGTGGTTGCATATTTTGAACAAAAAAGTTTATAAAAATGGGTATCCAGAAGTGGGGTGCTGTTGTAACAAAAACTTTAAAAAAGTTCATGTTATTGTCTTTGGGACTGGGTGGGGGTCAGCAAGAAAACTGATAGAGGAGGCTGAAAAAAAATGGTGAATGGTGTTACATAGTAGCAAAACATTTGATAAAACTTGTCTGAGGCAAGATGGAAAAACGGAAAATATAATTAACGAAGTTGTAGTGTGGGGTACAATATTGAAAGCGTGAGCTGGTGCTGCTAGAGCTGTAACAGGATAAGGTACTACAAGAATAATTCAGTCTACCATATCTGATCTGTTGGTCATAATTATTCATGTTTCTCCCATTCCAGCTACCTAGTTCTTCATCTTAATGTGTATGTGTGATGGAACACACCAGCTGGCAGGCTTCCCTTTAGTGTGGGTAAACAGAAAGCTGTCTTGCCACAAAGAAGAAGGCCTGTCTCTGGGTTACTAAAACTACAGGATAAAATTAATTTTCTGGTGATGTTTCCCCTCTCCCTTCTTTCCTTTTAAGAAAAGGGCTCTAGGGGGCCGGCCCGGTGGCTCAGGTGGTTAGAGCTCCATGCTTCTAACTCCAAAGACTGCTGGTTCGATTCCCACGTGGGCCAGTGGGCTCTCAACCACAAGGTTGCCAGTTCAGTTCCTCCAGTTCCACAAGGGATGGTGGGCGGCGCCCCTGCAACTAAGATTGAACATGGCACCTTGAGCTGAGCTGCCACTGAGCTCCCGGATGGCTCTGTTGGTTGGAGCATGTCCTCTCAACCACAAGGTTGCCGGTTCGACCCCCTGCAACTAGCAACAGCAACTGGACCTGGAGCTGAGCTGCACCCTCCACAATTAAGACTGAAAAGGACAACAACTTGACTTGGAAAAGAAAAAGTCCTGGAAGTACACACTTCCCCAATAAAGTCCTGTTAAAAAAAAATTTAAAAATATGAAAAAAGGCACTTTAATGAATAAGGATACTGTTTGCTAGAACAAGTAAACATGAAAATTTCAATGGCTTAACAAAATAGTTTATTTTTTAATTTGTTTAATAGTCCAATGAGGGTTTTTCTATCAGCAGGCAGTTTTCCTTCATGTGATGATTTAGAGCCTGTCTTGTGTCTTGTGGTTCTGCCATTTTTAAACTGCCTTATGGTTCTCTGTCTCCTGCTAATAGAAGAGAAAATGGAGAAGGGACTTCTTAATTTTCTTGGCAAGGGAATGACACTACCTCTACATTCCACAGGCTAAAACTAGTCACATGGTGCCACCTAGATGCAAGAGGGTCTGAGAAATTATGTTTTTGGCCAAGCTGTTATTTCTTGGGGACAACTCTATACCATAGAAGTATATGAATTTTTGTCGACAGTTGGCCATCTTCGCCACAAAAGAGAGTTATTCTGTTATTATTTTTGACTGGGGCTGCATGTATGCTTTACAGGTGGAGGTTGGAAAGGAAGGTGGAAGTGGAGTATTTGATTGGTACAGTTTTTCTATACTCAGATCTTCAGTTAGTCTCTGTTTTTAGCCATTCTTCTCAACCCTTTTGTAATGTTCCTTAGAGACAGTTTCTCAGGTGTCTCTGAGCCTATAGTCTCTCTAAGGTTCAAGTGGTGAGGTCAGCTTTCATCTCAATTGTAACTTCCTCCTAGTCTATTACGTTCTGTTTCAGTTGTCAATACATTCCTGTCTACTTTTTGTCTTTCAGATACTTTTTGAAATTTCTTGATGACCAATGAACAACTCTTTTTCAAGCTGTGTTCTTGTCACTGTTATATGGTTAAGTATCTATACAATTGTTTTTTATTTTGTTTCAGGAGTCAAGTGAAGTAAATATGGAATACCTTCAATGAATATCTCTAACAAAATTGTAATTATTTAAAAACATGTGCTGCTTAAGGAGGATGCATTTACTCTGCACCATGGGCTGAGCATTTCTCTAGGTCCTGGAGGATGTGTTAAAAGGGGTATAACGTATAGTCTTTGCACGTGAAGAATCGCTAACCACCCTACTCCAACTTGGATACCACTACTGACTTATCTTTTTAGGACACATATTCTATCATGGTACTTCTTTAAAACTTCTGATGCTTTTTTCTAGCTCATCTTTCCCTATGTAACTTCTGCTTGGCTTTTAAAAAAAATTTATTGGGGTGACAATTGTTAGTAAAATTACATAGATTTCAGGTGTACAATTCTGTATTACATCATCTATAAATCCATTGTGTGTTCACCACCCAGAGTCAGTTCTCCTTCCATCACCATATATTTGATCCCCCTTACCCTCATCTCCGACCCCCCACCCCCCTTACCCTCTAGTAACCACTAAACTATTGTCTGTGTCTATGAGTTTTTGTTTCTCATTTGTTTGTCTTGTTGTTTTGGTTTATATACCACATATCAGTGAAATAATATGGTTCTCTGCTTTTTCTGTCTGACTTATTTCGCTTAGCATCATACTCTCAAGATCTATCCATGTTGTCACAAATGTTCCTATATCATCTTTTCTTACCGCCTAATAGTATTCCATTGTGTATATATACCACAACTTTATCCATTCATCTATCGAAGAACATTTTGGTTGTTTCCATGTCTTGGCCACTGTAAACAAAGCTGCAATGAACATTGGAGCACACGTGTCTTTATGGATAAATGTTTTCAGATTTTTTGGGTAGTTACCCAGGAGAGGGATTGCTGGGTCATATGGTAATTCTATTTGTAATTTTTTGAGGAACCTCCGCACTGCCTTCCATAGCGGCTGCACCAGTCTGCATTCCCACCAACAGTGTATGAGGGTTCCTTTTTCTCCACAGCCTCTCCAACACTTGTTACTATTTGTCTTGTTGATAATAGCCATTCTGACGGGGGTGAGGTGATATCTCATTGTGATTTTTATTTGCATTTCTCTGATGATTAGTGATGTTGAGCATTTTTTCATATGTCTATTTGCCGTTTGTATGTCCTCTTTGGAGAAATGTGTCTTCAGGTCCTCTGCCCATTTTTCAATTGGGTTGTTGGTTTTTTTGTTGTTGAGTTGTATGAGTTCCTTGGATATTTTGGATATTAGCCCCTTATCGGAATGAGTCATTTAGGGCTGCTATTTTGTTATTTATTTTCTGTTTGGATGATCTATCCATAGCTGTCAATGATGTATACAATTACACAAGTAGTATGATTGTGTTTTGGTCAATTTCTCTCTTTAGTTCTGTTAGTAGTTGCTTGGTATATTTCAGTGCTCCCTGATTGGGGGCATAAGTATTGATGACTGTTATGTCATCTTGTTGTATAGTCTCCTTTAGCATTATGAAATATCCATCTTTGCCTCTTGTTACCTTTTTCATCCTGAAGTCTGTTTCATCTGATATCATTATGGCTACACCTGATTTTCTCTGGCTACCATTTGTTTGGAATGTCAATTTCCACCCTATCACTTTGAGTCTATGCTTGTCCTTGTAGCTGAGATGTGTCTCTTGTAGGCAGCATATGGTTGGGTTTAGTTTTTTGATCCAATCTGCTACTCTGTGCCTTTTTATTGGTGAGTTCAGTCCATTTACATTTAGGGTGATTATTGATATGTGAGGATTTCCTGTCATTCTATCTTCAGTTTTCTGGTAAACTGTGTCTCCATTGTTTCTTTGCCTTTTTGTTGTTGTCTATTATTTCTGTATGGTGGTATTCTATGATATTTCCTTCTGTTTCTTCTTTTATTACAGTATATATTTCAGTTCTGGATTTTTTTTTTGAGTGGTTACCAAGTTTATGTAAAAGAAAGTTTGATATTTAGAGTATTCCAGTTTCTAAAGCACGCTTACTTTCTCCATTCCCACATTCCGGTTCAGGCCTTTACTCTTCCCCTTTTTATGTTTCGGTTGCCACAAATTGTCCCTGTTGATGGTGGTCAAATAGCCTCCTTTAGTATTTCTTGTAGTGCAGGTCGTGTAGTAGAAAATTCCCTCAGCTTCTGTATGTCTGGAAAGGTCCTTATTCCTTCTTCATATCTAAAGAATATCTTTGCTGGATATATTATTCTTGGCTCATAATTTCTCTCTTTCAATAGTTTGAATATTTGGTTCCACTCCCTCCTGGCTTGTAGAGTTTCTGCTGAAAAATCTGGTGATAATCTAATGGGCTTTGCTTTGTAGGTTACCATCTTCTTTTCCGTGGCTGCCTTGAGGATTCTTTCTTTGTCATTGATTTTAGACAGCTTCAATACAATGTGCCTTGGGGAAGGCCTGTGGGGATTGAGGTAAGTAGGTGTTCTATTTGCTTCTTGGATTTGAGGTTCCAGTTCTGTCGACAAGTTTGGGAAGTTCTCATCGACAATTTGTTTGAATATATTCTCTGTTCCCTTCTGTGTTTCTTCTCCTTCTGGTATGCCCATTACTATTATATTGCTCTTTCTGATAGAGTCAGAAAGTTCTTGTAGAGTTCTTTCACTTCTTTTAAGTCTCAAGTCTCTTTCTTCTTCCATCTGTGTAATTTCCAGGTTTCTATCTGCGATGTCATCAATTCTTTCCTACATCTGGTCAACTCTGCTACCTAAGTTGGTTATTTCATTCTTAATTTCTTCTATTGAGTTCTTAATCTCCAGAAATTCTATTTGGTTCTTTTTTAAAATTTTCAGTCTCTTTGGTAAATTGTTTATGTTGTTCTTTGATTGTATTTCTGAGTTCATTGAACTGCCTTTCTGTGTTTTCTTGCATCTCGTTGAGTTTTTTTCAGAACTGCAATCTTGAATTCTCTGTCATTTGTCACATATTTCCATATCTTTCTTTTCACTTTCTTTCTGAGCTGTCTTTTTGCCTTGGTTATTCATGGCAATTACTGATTTATTATTTCTCTTCCTAGACATCTACAGGAGTGGCTTCTGCAACAGGTTGATAGGTGGAGGTCTTTTGTTTTCCATTACTTGTTGGTAGAATGTTTTTTTTTCTCTCCAACTTCAGCCTTTTTTCTCTCTCTCACATGGTAGTGCTATGTTTTCTCTGCACTATTCCAGCTTCTCACACAATGGGAGGATTCCCCTGGGATATGGGCTTCTCTGTTAATAGTTCGCCTGGGTCAAAGGGCGCAGTGTCCATGTGGGTATGCAGAGAGCTTTTGAAGTTCCAAAGCTCTTCCTGCACCAGATTCAGAACCTGTATGTTTCAGCAGTTCTGTTTACTCCTGCAGGGATCCGCCCAGATAGGTGGGGCCAGGGGCGGGGTGAGTTGTGAAAGGTGGCCCAGAGCAATGACGGCGACCTCCACCACAGCCAGTCCTGCTTCCACAGCTCCCACCCCTTTGCTGGAACTAGTTGGGCTGCAAATCTGTGTCTGCAGTCCACATTTCTCAGAACAGCAAATATTCTGTTCTTTTGATCTGACACTGCTACTGTTCTGCTTCTAGCACCAGGCAGGTGGGGGTGGGGTGAGCTCTGGGAGGGTAGGGAGGGGGCGGCTAGTCTCAGTGCCTAAGGCTTCCGTTCTCTGCTCAGCAGTGAGGGCTTAAACCACTGTTTTCAGCCTTCTTCCCTCAGTCTTTGCTCTGAGGTCTCTGCCGTGAGCGTTGGGTTCAGCCGTGTTATATGCTGCCCCCTCAGCCCTGTGGGCAGTAAGCGGAGCCCTAGCAGTCCGAGTTCTTCCCTCTCCTGCAGCTGCGGTTCTTCCGGGATGCAGTGAGCTTGGAGCACTGAGCCAGGTCTGCGTCCTGCGCCCGCGCGCTTCCGTCCTGCTTGGCTTTCAGTTCCCTGCTTAGCCATACTTGCCCTTCTAGTGAGAGTTCATTGTGGCATATGTGCTATGTTCATCCTTATGTCCTTGCCTTTGTACATGTAGTCTATTCTCAAGCGTTCCTTCCCCTTCATATTTGAGTCCTATTTAAATATAAAGGCTGACTTTGAATTTCACTTTTTTTCTAGTGCCCTATCCTCATTACTTTAGACTTCAGTTACCTTTTCCGTCTGATCAGCAGCAAAGCTATTTATTTATATTGTTGATTCACGCTTATTCGTGTTCTTTCCCACA
The DNA here is from genome assembly GCF_964194185.1 of Rhinolophus hipposideros. Classification (NCBI taxonomy): domain Eukaryota; kingdom Metazoa; phylum Chordata; class Mammalia; order Chiroptera; family Rhinolophidae; genus Rhinolophus; species Rhinolophus hipposideros. The sequence continues at coordinate 15,353,432 of NC_138051.1, read as the reverse complement.
AAATATAGACTTCTTAAAGAAAAAGCCTATGCTATGAACCTCTTTGATGACCCTACAGTGAATAGCATAGTGAAAAATTCATGCTAAGTACATAATAATCTTCATTGACTGAAGCCCTGAATTGTTTAGACCAGTGCTCCTCAAAATGCAGTCTGCAGACTGAGGCTGGTGTGTGTTGGAATATAAGTGCAGGAATTGAGAATAAACTTCAGGAATTTGACAGTAATTTTATGTTTGGCTTCTGTGTTTCCCCAAAAATAATACCTAGCCAGACAGTCAGCTCTAATGAGTCTTTTGGAACAAAAATTAATATACGACTGTGTCTTATAGTAAAATAAGACTGGGTTTTATATTAATTTTTGCTCCAAAAGATGCATTGAGGCGGATTGTCTGGCTAGGTCTTACTTGGGGAAAGATGGTATTTTGCATGTTTTAAAAAAATTCTGGTAATTTTCATTTTATTTTATAAAAGTATCAGTCCACAATGGATTCGAAAACTTAAAAGAATGACATCTCATCACAGTTCAAGAAGCACTAATTTAGACTACAAAGGGTATGAGAATTTAGCAATGAAGAGGTCGGGATATTTTGGGCTACTAGACAATTTCATGAAGGAGTTGAGATCTTTCTGAAGGATGGTTGTAAAGCAGTGGGTCATTTCAAGCAAGGATAACAACTTTTTAGATTAGAAATGGAGAGGGGCACTATGGAGAGGGAGAAGAGTTCCTGGCAGAGTCAAAAATTGAGATCATAGACAGCTGACCAGATGCCAGATAACATGAGCATTTTCTATTTATTTTGTTACTGCTTGTGTTATAGTGTGATGAAGATCTTTCATTCCTATACGTCTGCTGTTAAGATTTTCCACAGGAATAGTAGTAGTGAGTACATTTTAAATATTGCCTGTTTGAAACATTTGTTTTTAATTTAGCCTTAAAAAAATTAGATGGTTGACTTAGTGATATGTTGTTGCTAAATTTATTCTAGCTTTAATATGAAGCTAAATAAGTAAAATATAATAAAAGAATAATTGATAAAAATTATTTTCAGTGATAAAAACTTGTTTTCATCTTGTTCTCCACTTCCTTTTGTCAGTTTCTTCTTGGATCAAAGCTTTTCTTCCTCATTACTGAATTACATTCAGATGAATTCAGAGACCTGGGATTAAAAAGAATATTGATATAATCATTCATTGTTCCTGGAGACTTAACATTTAGTTTATAGCATAAAATGTCAATTGAACTAGTTATCTTTTTACTGTGGTAAAATATATATAACATAATATTTACCATTTTAAGTGTGTAGTTCAATGACAGCTAAGTGCATTGACATTGTTGTGCAACTGTAACCACCATCCATTTCCAGAACTTTCCATCTTTTCGAAGTCAAACTCTGGCCCCATTAAATAATAACTCCTCATTTACCGTCAACCCTCTGAACTAATTATTTTAAATTTATCTATTTCTGTGTTTTCTTGTCCTAATTGCTATCATTATAAATGAATTATATATTGAGTGCTCATTTTTATATAAATGAATAATAATAATTATATAAATGAACACTCCTTATATATGTGGAACTGGGCTAGGGTTGAATTACATTTCTAAGGAAAGTTGAGCCATTTACCATGATATTAGAAGGTTTCCTGGATGGTAGGGTTTTGTTGCATCATTTTCTTTATTTTATGTCTACATTCTAATCCATTAAATGTGCAAAAGTACACAAGTATTTTTGTTTCAGAGGTTACCTGGAAAATGTCTAATTACACCAGTCTGACAATTTTAAGTCAGAATTGAACTGAAATACTGCTTTGATTTTATCTGAGATTTTAAGTACTTAAATGAACATATTTACAAAATTATTAAATATGAAAGTGGATGGTAGCTTGGTTATTTTTTAAAGCCTGGATAAAGTTTTTAGTATGTATACATATATATACATATGTGTGTGTATGTGTATATATATATACACTCATATATATGTGTGTGTGTGTGTGTGTGTGTGTGTATATAAAATCATTTTATTAAAAAAAATCTTTATTACATTTGTTAGGGTTGTTACTGAAAAAAACAGGTTTGGCTGCTTGCTGCACAAAAGACAAAGTCTGAGAGATAAGGGTTGGTGGAAAGCAAAGGGGCTTTATTCAAAATGCCGGCATTCCGGGAAGATGGTGGACTTCTGTCTCAAAGGCCATTTTCCTCATTTCTAGAACAGCCAGAAGGTTTTATAGGCACATACGATGAAGAGAACAAAGAAAAGGGGAAGTCAGGTGATTCCTGGGTGCTGATGTCCAGAAAAACGCATCATAGGGTCTGGTTCATTCTGAGATAATGTTTTCTTGGCCGCAGTCAGTAGGGGGCGACGTGTGTCATCTGGTGGAAAATTACAAGAGAGTTGCAGCCTGGTGATTGGCATCTAGAGGTTTAAGGGCTGAAATAATTTTTTAAGTCCATGTCTGGCACTTAACCAGATTAATGAGGTATGTATGTAACCTTGGGAAAACAGCAATTGAATCAGGGAGGCAGGGAAGGAAACAAAGAAAAGAAGGAAAAAGAAAAACTGGCTTGTCAAATCTTGCAGAATATACCGTCACCCTTACAGGGGGACATTGGTTAGTAAAATTTTACAGGTTTCAGTGTACAATTCTATAATGCATCATTTCTATTTGCATTGTGTGTTCATCACCCAGTCAGTTCTCCTTCCATCATCGTATATTTGACCCCCTTTACCCTCTTCTACCTCCTGTCTCCCCGCTTACCCTCTGGTAACCACTAAACTGTTGTTTATGTCTATGAGTTTTTGTTGGTTTGTCTTGTTCGTTGTCTTGTTCGTTTGTCTTGTTCAGTTTTATATTCCACATATGAGTGAAATCCTGTGGTTCTTGACTTTCTCTGTCTGACTTATTTCCATCCATGTTGTCACAAAGCAGTGTTTCATCTTTTTTATGGCTGAGTAATATTCCATCGCATATATATATACCACATCTTTTTTATCCAGTCATCATCAAAGACACTTTGCTTGCTTCCATGTCTTGGCCACTGTAAATAATACTGCAGTGAACATAGGGGTACATATTACGGATAAATGTTTTCAGATTTTTTTGGTAGATACCCAGGAGAGGGATTGCTGGGTCATATGGTAATTCTATTTCTAATTTTTTGAGGAACCTCCACACTGCCTTACATAATGGCTGCACCAGTCTGCGTTCCTACCAACAGTGTATGAGGGTTCCGTTTTCTCCACAACCTCTCTGTCACTTGTTATTATAATACTTGCATTATTGATGATAGACATTCTAACAGATGTGAGGTGACATCTCATTGTGGTTTTGATTTGCATTTCCCTAATAGCTAGTGAAGTTGAGCATCTTTTCATATATCTGTTGGCCATTTGCCTGTCTTCTTGGGAGAAGTGTCTGTTCAAGTCCTCCGCCCATTTTTTAATTGGATTGTTTATTTTTTGTTGAGTTGCATGAGTTCTTTACATGTTTTAGGTGTCAGCCCCTTATCGGAGGTGTTGTTTATAAATATCTTCTCCCATTCCTTTGGTTGCCTCTTGCTTTGTTGACAGTTTCTTTTGCTAAAGGTTTTTAGTTTGATATAGTCCCATTCATTTATTTTTGCTTTTACTTTCTTTGCCTTTGAGGTCAAATTCATAAAATCCTCTCTGAACCCAAGCTCCAAAGTTTAGTACTTTTGCTTCTGTGCAATTTGTTGTTTCAAGACTTATATTTAGGCCTTTAATCCATTTTGAGTTAATCTTGGTACATGGTGACAGATACCATGTTTCCCTGAAAATAAGACCTAGCAGGACCATCAGCTCTAATGCATCTTTTGGAACAAAAATTAATATATAAGACTCGGTCTTATATAATATAATTATAATATGTAATATAATATAATAAATATAATATAATACTGGGTATAATATGATATAGTATAGTATAATATAATACCGGGTATGATTAATATAATATAATATAATATAATATAATATAATATAATACCGGGTCTTATATTAATTTTTGCTCCAAAAAATGCATTAGAGCTGATGGGCCAGCTAGGTCTTATTTTCGGGGAAACACTGTAGTAGTATAGCAACATTCTTTTGCATGTGGCTTTCCAGTTTTCCTAGCACCAATTTATTGAAGGTGCTTTCTTTTTTCCATTGTTTTTGGCTACTTTTTTGGTTACTTTTTGAAAATTATCTGCCCATATATGTGTGGGTTTATTTATGGGTTCTTAGTTCTATTCCATTGGTCTATGTGTCTGTTTTTCTGCCAACACTATGCTGTTTTGATTATTGTCGCTTTGTAGTACATATATGAGTACATATGGGTTTGTCATATATGACCTTTATTATGCTGAGGTACTTTCATTCTGTACCCATTTTATTAAGTGTTTTAATCATAAATGGATGTTGTATCTTGTCAAATGCTTATTCTACATCTATTGATATGATTATATGATTTTTATTCTTTATTTTATTTATGTGGTGTATTATATTACATTGATCGATTTGCATATGTTGCATCATCCTTGTGCCCCTGGAATGAACCCTACTTGATCGTGGTGTATAATCTTTTCTATGTGTTGTTGTATTCCATTTGCTAGTATTTTGTTTAAGATTTTTGCATCTGTATCCATTAGAGATACTGGTCTGTAGTATTGTTTTCTTTGTTATCCTTACGAGGTTTTGGTATTACGGTAATATTTGCTTCATAAAATGAGTTAGGGAGTATTAACTCTTTTCAATTTTTTGGAAGAGTTTGAGGAGGATAGATATTAAATGATTTTGAATGTTTGGTAGAATTCACTAGTGAAACTTTTGGTTTGGGGAGGTTTAAGATGATTGTTTCAATTTCCTTATTGTTGATTGGTCCATATAGATTTTCCAGTTCTATGTGATTCGATCTAGGAAGGTTATTTCTAAGAACTTGCCATTTCTTCTAGGTTATTTTTTTAAATTTTTATTAAAAATATAGCTAACATACAACATTTTATGAGTTTCAGGTATACACATAGTTCAAAATTTATATACCTAAAGAAGTGATCACCTTGAAAAGTCCAGAAACATCTGACGCCATCCACACTGTCATAGTATTATGACTGTAGTCCTTATGCTGTGTGTTACATCCCCATGACTTACTTGTTTTATACCCAGAAATTTGGACCACTTATTGCCCTTCATTTTTCTCCCCTTTTTAATTTTCCTATTATGGTTGACATTCAGTATTATTTTATATTAATTTCAGGTGTAGAGCATAGTGCTTAGACATTTGTATAATTTAAGAAGTGATCCCCTTGACTAGTTTAGTACTCACCTACCAGTATATACAGTTATTAACGTATTATTGACTATATTCCCTGTGCTTTACTTTACATCCCCATGACTATTTTGTAACTACCAATTTGTACTTCTTAATCCCTTCATCTTTAACACCCTCTCCCCCAACACTCCTCCCATCTATCACCCTGAATCTAGAACCTATCTTATACCATACATAGTTATCACAATATTATTGATTATACTCCTTATGCTATACCCTACATCCCACTGACTACTTTGTAACAAACTAGTCATCGGATTGAAGGGTGTAGTCTAAGGAGTCTAATCCCTTAATCCTTTCCCCTTTTTCACCAATCCCCCAAACCCCAATCCCATCTGGCAACCATCAAAATGTTCTCTGTGTCTATGAGTTTGTTTCTGTTTTGTTTGTTTATTTTGTTCTTTAGATTCCATATATAAGTTAAATCACATTGCATCTGTCTTTCTCTGTCTGACATATACTCCACCCAGCACAATACCTTCCAGGTCCATCCATGCCGTCGCAGATGGCAAGAACCCATTCCCTTCCATAGCTGAGCAATATTGCATAGTATATATGTACCACCTTCTCTTTATCCATTCATCCATCGATGGACACCCAGGATGCCTTCACATCTTGGCCATTGTAGACAATGCTGCAATGGACATATGGACGCACATATCCCGTCAAAGTAGCGTTTTGAGTTTCTTCAGCTAAATACCAGGAAGTGACTTTACTGGGTCCTTCTTTGTCTCTTGTTTTAAAGTCTATTTTGTCTGCTATAAGTATTTCTACCATACTTACTTTGTTAGTTTGTTTCCATCTTCAGGAAATAACTTTTTCTACCCCTTTACTTTCAGTTGTGTGTGTCTTTCAACCTGAAGTGAGTCTCTTATAGGAAGCATATGTAAGGGTTTTGTTTTCTTATCCATTCAGCCACCCTATGTTTTTTTTATTGGAGCACTGACATTGATAGTAATTGTTGATACACATGTATTTTTTGTCAATTTATTATTCATATTTTTGATCTTTTTTTTTTCTGTCTTAAAGTAGGCCCTCTTCCATTTGTTGTAATACCCATTTGGTGGTGATGAACTTCTTTGCTTTTTTTTTTGTCTGGGAAGCTCTTTATCTGTCCGATTTTAAATGATAGCCTTTCTGGGTGGATTAATCTTGGTTGTAGGTCCTTGCCTTTCATTATTTTGAATATTTCTTGCCAATCCCTTCTGACCTGCGAAGTTTCTGTTGAGAAATCAGCTGGCAGTCTTATGGGAGCTCCCTTGTAAGTAATTAACTGCTTTTCTCTTGCTGCTTTTAAAATACTTTCCTTGTCTTTAACCTTTGGCATAAGTTCCCTTTTTTATGTTATTTTGGTTTTAGTTCATCTTGCTAAAAAAATACAGTGAATGTTTAAATTAAAAAAAATATATATTGCAGTGAAAGATACATTGCCATGAATCCCCCTCAAAATACTCCCCCTCACTTTGAACACACTTAATGCCATCATTCTTGCCACTTTGTGAAGCAGTTCTTCAAGTCCTGTTTTGCGAGTGTCTTTAATTGCACTGTCATGGCTGCCTCGATGTCCTGAATCGATTCAAAGCGTTTTCTTTCCATGGTGCCTCCAGTATTGGGTGAGTGGATAGGGCCTGGACCCAGGGAGTCACCAGGGTGGAGGGAGCAGAGCTCACCAGACCAGTTCAGATTTAGATTTGGCCGTGCACTTGGGAGGGCTAAACACAGGAAAGATGGCACCTGTCTGCAGGCTGCACAGGAGAAGGATTCCACACAGAGAAAATGGCAACTGTCCCTTCAGTCCTTGCCCCAAAGCCACACAACTCAATGTCTCCGCATATGTGTCTAACACCCCCTAATTAATCAATAAACAAACAAAAACTTATGACTTCTGGTGGCTTATATTTTATGAGGTAGAGGAATGACAAATTATCCAAGTACATTGTGTGTTAAAAGGTGATAACTGCAAAGGAGAAAAATAGATGGAGGGAGACAGTGTTAAGAGTGAAAGGTTGACATTTTGGATAAGGTCAACAAGTAAATACTTAGGTATCTACCAAATTGATTTGAAAATGGTATATGTGCTTTACACAAATACACATTTACACATATACACAAAAAGGTATATGTGCTTTATTCACAATTGCCAACTTTATTCATAATTATAAAAAACTGCATGGAACCGAGAAGTCCTTCAGTAGATGAATGGATAAACTAGGGTATAACCATACAATGGAATATCATTCGGTGATAAGCAGGAATGAGGTATTAATGCTACAACATGGATACATCTTAAATGTGTTTTGCTAAGTAAGTTAAAGAAGCTTGACTGAAAAAGCTGTTTACTGAATGATTCCATTTATATGACATTCTAGAAAGGGCAGAACTATATGAATGGAAAGCAGATCAGTGGTTGTCAGGGATTTAAGGAAGGGGGAGTAAAGTTTGCCTAGGGGAAGCACATGGGAGTTTTTAGGGTGATGAAATAAACTTGCAATGGACATAGACGCTATGCATTTTTCAAAATCCGTAGAACTTTGCAGTGTGAAAAGCTTAATATACGCAAATTTTAAAAATCAACCAGGAGTTTGAGGGATCCCAGAATGAAATGCAGACTATGACAAAAGAACCTAACAAATTTGTTTGAAATTTATAACCTCACTGAAGGAATGGGAAAAATGTTGCCATGCAGCAGCCTACCTGTCTGTCTCCATGTACTGGCCCCTAAAAAAAAAAAGAAAAGAAAAGAACATCTGTGAGATGGATCCTTTCAGGGACTTTGCTTCACCTTTGTGCACCTTATGTCTCCCTGTTTGGCCCCAAAAAGATGGCTGGTCAGCCAATGACAAAATTCATCACAAGGTGGGGACAACTCAAGCCAGGCGCAGTCGAGTGGGGACCAACAGGAGAACCCACGGGGTTCATAGAGGTGGGCACAGCCCCCACCCTCCCCGGCTAAGGGAGCCTCTGCCTCTGTGGCTGCATTCCTTCCCACAACCTGCAAGGCAGGAGATTCAATGATGTGCTCTCCATCTATTCATATGCATAAAGGTTTTGTCCCTTGGGGAAGTACAGACATCCCGAGACTGAGACTTACGTTCAGCTGCCTGCAGGCAAGGGTGATTGGCTTGAATCAGTTTCCTATTGTGATGTATAGGATTCACAGATCTTGAGATTGACAAGCTTTATCTCCTTTACTTCCTCACCTAACTAATAAAAGCTAATGCTAGGCCCCATTAGGCACCCAACCCAGTCCTTGAGGCTGCAGGTCCCTTGGCCTCGCTTAAACTCTATTCATGGCTACTGTCTTTTCTTAACCCTGTGCCGCCCTTGCTCCCCCCCAACCTTTCTCGCACCGGACGCGACAAGAAAAGAGTGTTTGATTGGAAACTGAAAGACTAAGACTAAAGTTTACATAAATACTGTGCTCTAGTTGATAAAGTTGTTCCTCATAGGGCTATGGGTTAACGATTCTGAAACTGTTCTACATGTGTACTGGGAATGAACAAATACTATCATGTGAACAAGTCTAGATTAGCATGCTGCAGGACGAGAGAGACACGAAGCATAGTTACCCTATTGCCTCAGCCAAGAGCTTGTCACCCTCATAAACACAGCCACCTAGTTAACCTGCCGCTGACCACAAACACATGAGTAAGTGGAGCTAAGACAAGAACCAGTCACCTAGTTGATCCCAGCCTAAATTGCTGACCCACAAGACTGTGAGCTAAATAAATTGTTTTAAGCCACTAAGGTTTGCTAAACCTTAGGGAAGGTTTGTTATACAACCAAAGGTAACAAGTAAATCTCCCTAAGCTGTTTCACAGATTTATCCCAGCTAGCTTGATTGATTGATTGATTGATTGATTGATTGATTGCATGATAACAACCAAAATGAAGTCCAGGCAATGAAGGAACACTGGCTAATAGCCAGGCATCTGCCTACACATCCTAAAGTTTAGCAGTTCATATAACCCACCCACACAGACAGGTTTTTTAGGCTCTCATATAGAGAAATCTGTCAGAAACATCTATTCAGAAAGAGAAGAAACTCATGTCAGCTCCCTCTAATGATCAGTGTATCCTTTATACTTAAATAAAAACAAGTTTGAAGAATTTCCAAATATATGAGGAAAACAGGGAGCAGGAAAGAAAAACAGCAAATGAGAAAAATAAAGCTAATCCCAGAGACTACTGCCAAAGATTATTATTCCCAAAGAATATTCAGGGAAAAGAAGACAATGTTAAAAAAAAAAAAAAATTCTAACTAGTTTCTTCACAGAATTTTAAGATAGTGTGTCCATAAAACATGAGCAGGATGCCTTGGGAACAAAGAGCTAAAGGAACAATCGGAGTTCTTTGAAAATAAAAGACTGCTGTAAACGTTTTTCAAAAGAAAGAACTGGAAAATAAAGACAAGGCCACTTCCTAGAACATATAGCAAAAATAAAGAGGAAAGTATGGGAGAACAAAAGATATAATGGAGAAAAAAGTCTCAGAGACTCAATATCAGACTAACAGAAGATCCCGAGAGAGAAAATATAGGGGAGTAAGTAATCAAATAAATAATAGAAGAAAACTTCAGAAAGCTTAAGGAAAATACAGAAGTCTATATTAAAAAGGTATACCAACCACTAGTCAGATGAATAAAAAGATCCATAGTGAGACACATTGCTGAGATTTTCTGAGTAGAGATGGATATGGAAAACATTTTAAAGGCTTCCAGAAAGGCAAGAAGAAATAAGCAGGCATCAAGTTGCTCAGTAACAATAAAAAATGCTGGAAAGTAATATGCCATGTTTCAAAGTTATGAGGGAAAATGTTTTGAACTTAAAATTCTATACTCATAGATCCATCAACTATAAGGGTCAGATAAAAACATTTCCAGATACATAAGAAGTGAAATTTATTGTTAAGCAATATTATGAAGACATTTAGAGTGTTATTCAGGGAAATAGAGTGGGAAACAAAGCAATGGATCTAAGAAATATTGCTTCATATTGTCAAAGAAACCAGACTGGACAGTTGTTAAAGTGGTAAAAATGGGTTTTATTCAGGAACTATTGCAACAAGGGAAAAGAAACCTCAGTATAGAACTGTGCTCAATTCTGAACACAGCTTGGACAAGTGGGGATTTGTAGCCAAAGAGCAGGATGGGTAATGGATAGAAATTAAGAGGAAATATCGGGTGGGGGGCTGTGGGGACAAAGCCCAGGAGAGCAGTTTCCAGGCTCTCAGCCTTACGTGGAGAGGTGATGGCTCGGGAAGTAGATGGCCGTCAGCTGTGGCTGGTTGACCGTCAGCTGTAGCTTGTTAGCCAATTGGCCACTAATATAACTGCCGCGGCTGCACTGGAGAGTCAGTCAAGTCAAGGGGAGTCCGTTGGTTGGCAGGCAGAAAAGTGGACAGCAGGTTGCAGGTCGTGTGAATCCAGCCTCCAGAGAGAACATAGTGGTATGACTCCTTTACCTATGGCTCCGTGGGTGTTCCTTTTTGGCCTCACCATATTCTGCATTCTTATGTGGGGAGCAGGAACTGAGACCTCGCATGACACCCTGCACGACAGGGGCTTAAACCAACTTGACAGGATTCTTGCTGAAGGCAGGCATGGGCGATTAGATGTCGAGGTGTGGGGACAGAGCCAGGAGTGCAGTTTCCAGGCTCTCGGCCTCACGTGGAAAGGTGCTGGCTCAGGTAGTAAATGGCCATCAAGTGTGATTGGATGGCCATCAGCTGTGGCTAGTTGGCCATCAGCTGTAACCAGTGAGCCATTGGCCATTAATAGAACTGCTGTGGCTACGCTAGAAGCAAAGGGGGGCTAGGAAGAAGATGGTGGCTGAGCTAGCAAGCGGCAGAGTGTGCATTGCAGATTGCAGAGAAGTGGATTGCTAGCAAGTGAGATTGCTTGGCAGAGACAAGGGACGGCGGGCAGCGGATCGTGTGGCTCCTGCCTCCTGTGTCTCCAACCCAGCCTCCAGCAAGACTATAGAGATATGACTCCCCTATCTATGGCTCCGTGGGTGTCCCTTTTTGGCCTCACCGTATTCTGTGTTCTTGTGTGGGGAGCGGGAGCTGAGACCCCGCATGACATCCTGCATGACGAGGGTAGGGGATTCTTGCTAAACTAACTTAGCAGGATTCTTGCTAAACTGAATGATGCATAAATGAATATGGAAGCCCAAGGCCTGAGGCCTAGTTCAGAAGAGGGTTCAGAGGAGCTTGATTAAAGTTTAGTCAAGGAGAGAATCTTTTTCAGTTATAGTGTATATGCGTGTGTGTGTGTGTGTGTGTATACACACACACAGTATTTTGTGTAAGTTCCTCAATACTTAAGAGATTTCTTAAGATTCTGTTTGTGAAGATTGAGGAAATGAAAAATACGTGTACAGCGTATGTGTTGGAAAATTTTCTACAGAATATTATGCTTTTCTTGGAGAAGGAAAAAAAATCATGCTATATTTAGAATTTAGATGGTATGTTTTTGTTCAGATGTATGATAAATGGTGAATGAGGCATAGAAGAGTGCTGTGATTTCTTGAATATTGCCAACATTTCTTCTTAAGTAAAGTGAAACAGTTGAATAGTGACCAGATTCTCTGCTTGTCTCGCTGGGTCTTGGGACAGAGCTGGCAAATAAGAGATAATCATCTACTTTTGATGCAGTAATCTTGGGAAGGACAGTCAGGTGAGAAGCAGGCTGCACTCTAAAGTCTTGGAGTTGTGGGGTTGGGAGCATTATTACAAGAAGTCCAAGCCTTCATCTAAGGGCAAGAGACCCAGGGATCCCCGGTATGTGACCCATAATTCATGAGGAGAAACTGACACTACATTCCCATCAGCCATATCTGTCTTAAGTGGAGGTGTATCTGAATATGAGAGGACCCTACACGTTAACAAAAAGTGGGAAATTTAGGCTGGTTATCATAGTAAGATAACATCTGCTCCGTGAATATGTGCCAAACACTTCTTTGAGCTTTATCTCAAACTCAGTGTGCTTCACATCAGACTCATGTCTGTTCTAAAACCCACTTCTGTTCTAGTGTCCCTTTTCTTAATACATGGAATCACCATTCATTCTATTCCTCTAACCAAAAATCAACTAGTTTTTTGAGAGCTTCCTCACCCTTGCTCCCCAGATGCTGTGGAGAGCCAAGTCCTGTCAATTTGACTTTCTAAACAGCTTTAGAATTCATCCTTTTTTCTTTCTGCTGCTATCATATATACTACTCTGGACATAGATTATTATCAAAGGTTTTATTCATATGTACCCCTGCAATGATATTTTATCCAATCTTTTACAATAGTTCCATTCCTCTAGCCTTTCAAATCCCCCCTCCTCCCCTATATACATCGGGAACAAATTCTCCATGCTATAACTGAGTCTTCCTCTTTTTTTTTATTTTTAAGATTTTATTGGGGAAGGGGAACAGGACTTTATTGGGGAACAGTGTGTACTTCCAGGACTTTATTCCAAGTCAAATTGTTGTCCTTTCAATCTTAGTTGTGGAGGGTGCCGTTCAGCTTCAAGTTATTGTCCTTTCAGTCTTAGTTGTGGAGGGTGCAGCTCAGCTCCAGGTCCAGTTGCTGTTGTTAGTTGCAGGGGCCGCAGCCCACCATCCCTTGCGGGACACGAGGAGTTGAACCGGCAACCTTGTGATTGAGAGCCCACTGGTCCATGTGGGAATCGAACCGGCAGCCTTTGGAGTTAGGAGCACGGAGCTCTAACCACCTGAGCCACCGGGCCTGCCGAGTCTTCCTCTTTTAATGCAAATCTGGTCACAAGCACTCCTCTGCTTAAACAGTATCAGTAAGTTTCTGTGGCTCTTAAGACGAAGATCACAATTCTTACCTTAGCCTACAAAGAAATGTTATTATTATTGACACCTGAGAAGGGTATAAATATGTGGGATACTCAGGCACTTTCTAATGCAGCATGTTTTTTTAATTTATACATTTAAGGACCTACAGTCAAGATGATAGTCTCCTGAATTGATGTATAGTCAATGAAGGCAAACAGGGTTCACACAGATTGATAAATACGAAAAATTAGTAGGCATTTTTAAGTGCTCAGTATTTGTGTATGGTAGACACCTATTTTCTTTGTTTATTCTTCCCCCCCCAGCTTTATTGAGATACAGTTGGCATAGAACATTGTATAAGGTTGAGGTGTACAATGTGGTTTGATACACATATATTATGGTGTGAAATATCTACCACAATAGTTGTAGTTAACGCCTTCATCATCTCACATAATTACTTGTTTTTGTGGTGAGAACATTTAAGATCTACTCTTTTAGCAATTTTCAAATATGCAATACAGTATTGTTAATTATTATTATTATTATTTTTTAATTTATTTATTGGGGTGACAATTGTTAATGAAATTACATAATTTCAGGTGTACAATTCTGTATTACATCATCTATAAATCCCATTGTGTGTTCACCACCCAGAGTCAGTTCTCCTTCCATCACCATATATTTAATCCCTCTTACCCTCATCTCCCTCCCCCCACCCCCCTTACCCTCTGGTAACCACTAAACTGTGGCACCTTTTTAAAATGAGAAATGTGCATCCAGAATTAACTCCTTTAAGTTTGGCTGCACATGGATTAGTTAGTAATACCTCATAATGTCCCTTCCAACAAGGTTGAAGAGTCTTTTATTTGATGTCTTTTCCAGTAGACCAAATCTCTTGGTTGTAAGCCATGGTTTTTGGAATCTTCATCTCCCGGGAGCGCACTCTGAAATAAATCAGTAACTAATTTATCAACAGTATTGTTAATTATTGTCACTAGGCTGTATATTAGATCCCCAGGACTTAGTCATCTTTTACCTGAACATTTATACCTTTTGACCACCATCTTCCCTTTTCCTCCACTTAGCAGCCCCTGGCAATCAGAGTTCTACTCTGTTTCTATTTGTTCAGCTTTTTTTTTAGATTCTACATATAAATGAGATCATACAGTATTTGTCTTTCTTTGACTTATGTCCTTTAGTATAATGCTCTCAGAGTTCATCCACGTTGTTGCAAATGGCATAATTTCCTTCTTTCTCATGGCTGAATAATATTCTAGTTTGTGTGTGTGTGTGTGTGTGTGTGTGTGTACACATAACCATCGTATGTTATAATAAAAGATATACCATATTTTCTTTATCCATTTATCCATTACGGACACTTAGGTTGTTTCCATTGCTCAGCTATTATGAATAATGCTGTAATGAACATGGGGGTACGGGATATCTTGTTGAGTTCCTGATTTTGTTTCCTTTGGATGTATACCCAGAAGTGGGATTGCTGGATTATGGTAGTTCTACTTTTAAGGCTTTGGGAAAACCTCCACACTGCCTTCCAGAGCAGATGTACCAGTTTACATTCCCACCACTGGTGTCTAAAACTTTCCTTTTCTCCACATCCTCGCCAACACTTGTTATATCTTGTCTTCTTGAACGATAGCCATTCCAACACGTGGGAGATGATATGTCGTGGTGGTTTTGATTTGCATTTCCCTGATGATTAGTGACACTGAGCATCTTTTCATATACCAGTTGGCTATTTGTATGTCTTCTTTGGAAAAATGTCTACTCAGGTCCTCTGCCCGTTTTTTAATCAGTTTTTTTTGTTTTTCAACTGATGAATTGTTTGAGTTCCTAGGATAGTTTGGATAGTAACTCCTTATTGGACATGTGGTTTGCAAGTATTTTCTTGCATTCCTTAGGTTGCCTTTTATTTTTGTTATTCACTATGCAGGAGTGTTTTAGTTTGATGTTGTCCCACTTACTTATTTTTGTTTCTGTTGCTTGTGCTTTTGGTGTCATGTCCATAAAATCATTGCCAAGACCAATATCAAGGAGTTTTTCCCCTCTATTTTCTTCTAGGAGTTGTATGATTTCAGGTCCGATGTTTAACATCCTTTTCTTGTTTCTCTATTATTAGACCTCTTGCCTTTAAAATGAGTGTTGCAATTCTGTAGGTTGTCTTAGGGAGGTTTTTCAGAAAATATGTTTGTTTCTGCAAATCTTTAAGCTGTGTGTTGGAGAGTGGGCTTTGTAGCAGTGGCCAATGCCATAAATTGTAATGTACTTCTCTCCCCAGCCCCAACTTCCTCCTACCCAGA
The DNA here is from genome assembly GCF_964194185.1 of Rhinolophus hipposideros. Classification (NCBI taxonomy): domain Eukaryota; kingdom Metazoa; phylum Chordata; class Mammalia; order Chiroptera; family Rhinolophidae; genus Rhinolophus; species Rhinolophus hipposideros. The sequence continues at coordinate 15,337,992 of NC_138051.1, read as the reverse complement.
TCACTACCCAAACACAATTTATTTTTCTGGTGGTCTATCCTTTTGTCAGTAGACAAATATATTTGTTCACTCTTTAGAATAGATTATTACACTAAATTCTAATCAACTAGTCCAAATGCTAACCTTCAAACATTTTTAGCTAAACAAAGGAAAAATACCTTGATTTTTTATTTTTTTTGATAGCATTGGGAACTTCTGTTTACTTTTTGTGGAGTGGAACATGAGTCCTTTTTGGTGTATTAGGATTTCTCTAAGGCCATTTTTGAGATAAAGAAATTACATATGTCAAAAGAACATAAGAATTTCTGCTGCCCGTCTTCAAGATTTTACTTAAAGATTTCCATTAAAAAAAAAGCTGTTAAATAGAGCTACTAAAATAAATAATTAAAAGATAATGTAGGGGGGAGGGGGGTTCACAGTGTGAGGGATATAAATGATGAACGTCTTGTACACCTGAAACTAATAAAAAAAAAAAGATAATGTAATGTTTATTTCAAAGTAAGCTAATTTAAGTGGGACTTGTATCGACTTGTATCGACCTGCTATTGTATCGATCTCACCTAATATCCTCACTCTTCTGCTTAGAAGGTACAATATTATCCATGTTCGTCATAGTAACAGTAATAATCCTGAACACACATTTAACCACATCAAGCACAATACCAATTGTATTACTAGTATTCGCAGCTTGCGAGGCCGCCCTAGGCTTGTCTCTGCTTGTCATAGTATCTAACACCTTCGGTGTTGATCATGTACAAAACCTCAACCTGCTCCAATGCTAAAAGTCATTGTCCCTACAACTATACTAATCCCCCTCGTATGACTATCAAAACGCACTATAATCTGAATTAACCCCACAGCGTACAGCCTCATAATTAGCCTACTGAGCCTACCAATATTAAACCAATTCACCAACAACAGCCTAAATTCTTCTTTAATCTTCTTCTCTGACTCTCTCTCAACACCCCTACTCATATTAACCACCTGACTCCTACCGCTTATATTAATCGCTAGCCAACATCACTTAGCCAACGAACCACTAAACCAAAAAAGCTATTCATAACTATACTGATCCTCCTACAAGTATTCCTAATCATAACATTTACCGCCACTGAGCTACTTTTATTTTATATCCTCTTCAAAGCTATACTTCTACCCACCCTAATTATCATCACCCGATGAGGGAACCAAACGGAACCTGTTCCCTCTGATTTTGGGGTGGGCTTCTAGAACTGAGAACAGAGCATATTAGTGCCTGGAGATTCTAAAGTGGGATATTACTGTATCTGTGTAGAACATGTAATGGCCCCAGTCTGCAAGGGAAGCAGTTGCAGGTGGTTCATTGCAGTGCCACGTGACATTCTGCCAGCTTGCCTGCAGCTGGTGATTGTTGGGTCCAGCACCCTGTTACTCCAGCTGAGCCAGGGGCCTACAGGTGCTGCCATGAAGGTGCTGCCCACACAGGGGCAATGGCCGTTTGCTGGTCAATGAGATTTTTTTTTTTTTTAAACAAAAGTTATAGCACTATAGGCAGCTGGTTACAGGAGCAAAAACCAGAAAAACACAGGTAAATAACTGAGTAGTATCAGTGTTGAAACAGTAAAATAGTGGCCCATCCGTTCCTGCTAGAGCTACCTGCATCCAAATTTTAAAAAAAATATATGTTTTTTAGTCTGATAAGATTCTATTAAGTTTCACATCACCTTGTTTTCAAGTAAAAGTGAAATTTGGGCTTCAGGGAATAGTGTTCATGGTTTGTCAGTTTATTGGAGACAGTTTTTTGTGCTTCCATTCTCCATACCTATCTACTTGAAGTTGTTATCTGAGTGGCTGTAGTTGTTGCACCTGTGATTCTGTTTGAAATTTCCACTATAATTCTTGTCCACTTGCGCTGTGAGAACTGACAGCATCTTCTGTTGCCATCGTGACTGCTTTAGGCACAAGGAATGCAGTTAGATTTTATATCTGTCAGGAAAGGAAGGCCTGGTAAGATAGCATTTATTTTACAGAGTGATGACCTTTCCTTAAATGTTCTCAGTTCTATCCCAAAAAGTGCCACTGCCAAATAAAAACTTCTAAGGAGAAAACTTGTAATAGACAGTCAGGATTCAGTATAGGGTTCCTGCCGTTGGCTTCTGGTGGGTTTGAAATAAAAGATTAGGGCCGGCCCGGTGGCTCAGGCAGTTAGAGCTCCATGCTCCTAACTCCGAAGGCTGCCGGTTCGATTCCCACATGGGCCAGTGGTCTCTCAACCACAAGGTTGCCGCTTTGACTCCCGCAAGGGATGGTGGGCTGTGCCCCTGTAACTAGCAACGGCAACTGGACCTGGAGCTCAGCTGCGCCCTCCACAACTAAGACTGAAAGGACAACAATTCGACTTGGAACAAGTCCTGGAAGTACACACTGTTCCCAATAAAATCCTGTTCCCCTTCCCCAATAAAATCTTAAAAAAAAAAAAAAAAAAGGAATAAAAGATTAATGTGTGGTCATATAGGAATCTAATAGGTTAAGTAAGAGAGAGAGAGAGAGAGAGAGAGAGAGAGAGAGAGAGAGAGAGACATACAACCTTTCCCCCCAGGTTTATGCTTTCTATTGTGAACCTGAGAGAATAATTTGGTCTGTATAAATAATTGCAGTTCTCACTGAGTTTCTGTAGATTTCCTGGAGGAAAATTATATTAAAATTCTCTTGGTCACATGGTCACTACCACCTTTTCCTGTTAAGTTGACAGTAGGGACAACTTTCTCCCTCTCCAAGGTAAAGGTTGAGGTGTATGAATTAGAAACACAGAACGTGCTGGGGAACCCCATCCTGACCTTCTGGCTGCTCCAGTTGAGGGCTTGTCTTGCTGTCCTTCCTCGCAGCTTTTCTATCAGCTACCACTAGAGTGGTACCTCTTAACAACCTCTCTCCACAACTTCTCGCCATTCTTTCTTATAACTGACTCTCGTCTGAGGGGCCTTTCTTTCTTTAGCAGTTGCAGTTCTTCAGAGTCCTCAATAGTTCCCAGTAGCAGCTTATCCCCATGGCTTAGCTGCTGGTGGTGTTACAGCTGGGCCTTTTGCTTCCTCCTCTGGAAACATCTCAGCCTTCTTTTCAGCCTCAACTCTCACCAGTTACTTCCTTTCCACTCTCCTACCTCAGTGGACTTGCCAATATGAAACCTACTGTTTCTTATTCCTGGTCCTCTTCATGTCAGCCCCCAACCTTGGGTCCAGTGTTACTTTTTCTATGATTTCCCAAATGGAATTAACTACTGACTCCTGGTGTCTGCGTTACTACTCTGAACATCTGTCATAGCATGTATAATTCTTTGTTGTTTATATCTCCCTTGAGTGGAGCAGAAATGACTTATCCCCAGCAAGCCCTGCCCAAATTACAGATTCTTGAGCAAAATAAATATTGTTCTTTTAAGCCACTAAATTTTAGGGTAATTTGTTATGTATTCATAGAAACCGAAGTAGATTTTGGCATCTGGAAGTGGGATGCCATGTAACAAAAACCTAAAATATAGTGGTGACTGAAGGTAAACTAGACAGGACTAGACAGTGGGCAGAAGGTGGGAGGACCCTGAAGAGATTGTTAGTGGAAGCCTGATGGCCTTCAAGGAGGATGTCAGTGAAGATGTAAAGGAAAGTGAAAAAATGTCATTGGGAGCTGGGGGAAAAAAAAATCCTTGTTCTATAACAGCAGAAAATTTAGTAACATTGTCACCTATGGTAATGTGGAAAATAGAAAATGGTTGTAATGAATAGTATGATAAGAATATTTCCAGAGGTATTTAAAGGGGTTGTCTGGCAATTTCTTGCTGCTTATAGTAAAATATGATAAGAGAGAGTGTTATGGCATGATTGCATCTCCCCAAATTTAAATGCTAAATCTAGTGCCCAGTGTGATGTTATGAGGAGATGTGGTACTTAGTTAGGTCAGGAGGGTGGAGCCCTCCTGAATGGGATTAGTGCTTTAATAAAAGAGGTCCCACAGAGTTCCCTAGCCCCTTCCACCATGAGAGAACATGGTGAGAAGTTGGCAGTGCAACCCAGCAGAGGGCTTCACCAAACCCCCGCCCGCCCCCGCCCCCCGCCCCCCACACTGCTGGCACCCTGATCTTGGACTTTCAGCTTCCAGACCTGTGAGAAATGAATGTTTGTTGTTTACAAACCACCCAGTCTCTGGAATTCTGTTGTGACAGTGTGATGGGACTAAGAGAGATAAACTAAGGAAAGAATTGTTAAATATAAAGAACTAGAAAGTAGTGAATTAGAAAATAAAGCTCTCCTTTCCAGTCTCTCCAAATGGTAGACGATTCTCAAATTAAGAAAAGTCTTATGGAAAGAATTCAGATCTAGGGTATTATCAGAAAAGATGGCTTAACTGTGAGCCAAGGGAGTGAGTGTAAATCTCTTAAGGCCCCAGGACATTTAATGTCATGCCCAACAAAGACCTCTAAGGATCTTGAGGGACGTGCCAGGGCTCACAGACCCTCTTTATTAAACAAAGGTCCTCTAAGAATTTTAGGAGCACTGTCCCTCAGGACCCTGACAGGAAGCTCAAGGTGAGATTTATGGGTGTGGCTTTTGTCTAATGGAGTGGATTATGAATTGATTCACGAGAAATCCACACAGTTTTTAAAAAATAGACTATTTTTAAGAACAGTTGTAGATTCACAACAAAATTGAGCAGAAAGCACAGAAAATTCTCATATACCCCCATCCCTTTCATACACCGGAGTGCTATGTTTGTTAAAATCGATGAACCTACATTGACACTTCATTATCACTCCTGGTCTATAGTTTACATTAGGGTCACTCTTGGTGGTGTACATTTTATGGGTTTGGACAAATGTATAGTTACGTGTATCCAACATCATGGTATCATATAGAATACTCTCGCTGCCCTAAAAATCCCCTGTGCTCTGTCTATTCATCTGTCCCTCTCCCAACCACTAATCTTTTTGCGGTCTTCATAGTTTTTTCTTTTCTAGAATGTCATATATTTGGAGTCATACAGTATGTGGCCTTTTTAGGTTGGCCACATTTTAGTAATATGCAGTTAAGTTTCCTCCATGTCATTTCATGGCTTGATAGTGTGCACTCTTTCTCTCTCTTTTAGTGCTGAATAATATTCCATTCTCTGGATGGTTTATTTATCCATTCACCTACTTAAGGATATCTGGGTTGTTTTCAGGTTTGGCAGTTGTAAATAAAGCACTGTAAACATCCATGCGCAGGTTTTTATGCAGACAAAAGTTATCAACTCCTTTGGGTTAATACCAAGGAGTGTGTTTGCTGGATTGTGTTCTAAGAGTATCTGTAGTTTTGTAAGAAACTGCCAAATTGTCTTCCAAAGTGGCTGCACCATTTGCTTTCCTTCCAGCAATGAATGAGAGATCCTGTTACTCCATATCCTTGCCAGCATTTTGTGTTGTCAGTGTTTTGGAGTTTGGCCACTCTAATAGGTGTGCAGTGGTGTCTCATTTTAATTTGTGTTTCCCTAATAACATATGATGTTGAGCATCTTTTCATTTGCTTATTTGCCATCTGTATGTCTTTAGTAGGTTGTCTGTTCAGATCTTTTGGCCATTTGTTAATCAGGTTGTTCATTTTCTTACCATTGAGACAATCTTATCAGATATGTTTTTTTTTATTATTATTAGTTTCAGGTGCACAAGACAAGGTAATACTTAGACGTTCATCATTTATATCCCTCACACTGTGAACCCTCCCCTTCCCCCCTTCCACTATCCCTCCGACATCGCACCGAGCCATCACATTATATATATGTAAAATTATAGTTGGCATTCATTATTGTTCAGCTCAGGTGTACAGTACATTGATCAAGCATCTACATCTTCCCTGAGGTGGTCTCCCAAATGGGACCTGTGTCCATCAGATACCCTACAAAATATTTACAATATTATTGATTATGTTCCCGACAGATATGTTTTTTTGCAAATATTTTCTTGTACTCTGTGACTTATCTTCTCATTCTCTTGACCCACAAAATTTTTTGATTATATCAGCTTGGATTGAAAGGCACAGAGTCAGTACAAAATGAAGAGAGGCCTTTGGGTCTCAAACTTGAATAGACAGGAAACATGCTAAGAATGGGGAGCCTGAGCTGTAGCTCATTCCCAAGCAGTACAACCGAGCCCTAACTGAGGAACTAGCGGCATGTGCCCAGCTGGATTTCAAACTTTTAATGCACCAATGATGCTGTCTCTTTCCCCGCTTTATGAACGGGAGTGTCTGCAGCAGTGGTCCTATGCCTGCTCCACAATTGTGTATTCATGTTTGTGGAAGCAGAAATGCATCTTTTCTGTTTATGGCTCTTCAGATGAGGAACTGTCCTCAGGGGGCTATACTCAAAGAACTCTACCCAAGAAGTAGTTCATCCATACCTGGACCTCAAGCTTCAGCCTGTTATTGAGGGGCTTGGGGAGGGTCACATAGGAGGGATGTTGAACTGCTGTGGCCAGAAGGTAGACTGTGCTATGTTGTATTTTCAAAAATTGGTCTGAACATATTTCTGGTCTCACATGTTCTTCTAGAACCTTGCCACTTCCAATCAAGAGACTGAGTTTACTTCACTTCCCCTTGAACCTGGGCTGGATTTTGCACTAATTAATAAATTGTAGGAGTAAGTGACACTGTATGACTTCCAAGGCAAGGCCATAAAAGATGGTACCGCATCTATCTGCCTGGCTTTCTCAAGCTGCTTACCTTTGGAACTCAGCAGCCATGCTGTGAGGAAGCCTCAGCCACATACAGAAGCTATGTGTGGGTGTTCTGCCCCGGCCATAGTCTCGTCTGACAGCATCAATCACCGGACTTGTTAGTAAATGAGTCTTTGTACAATTTCAGTCCCCGGCCTTTGAGCCACCCCAGCTGATGCTGAGTGGAGCAGAGATGGGCTGTCTTACCCTCTGAGGTCTGTTCAGATTGCAAATTCATGAGCAAAATATATAGTATTTTTGGCCACTGTGTGTAGGGTAATATTTTTTAATGTAGCCATAGTAGCTGAAATAATAATTAGAAAGGCTTATAGTTTTGGGGTTCATTTTTAATTAAGTTTTGGTAATAAAGTTAGCTGGCTTCATGAAACAAATTGGGAAACATTTCACTGTTTATTTGGTATGGAATAATTTGGATAACATTATAATTATTTGTTACTTAGAAGTTAAATAGAACTTAGATTTAAAGGTTTTTTTGGGTATATTATTATTATTTAATAGTCACTTTTCCAATCTCTTATTTGGTAATTAGTCAGTTTGGGTTTTCTACTTGGTTTAATTTGGGTATTTGTACTTTCTAGGAAATCATACTTTTCCTCTATTCCTAGTCTTACTAATATTTGTTTTGTCTTACTTTCTTAAGCACAACCATAAAAGGTGTGTGTGTGTGTGTGTGTGTGTGTGTGTGTGTCTTGTTAGTGTTTAAAAAAACAACAACCATCTTTTGTAGTTATTTATTGATTCTCCTACTTTTTTTCAGATGAAACAATTACATCTGTTTTCATTACTCTTGAAACCTTCAGTTCTTTGGGTTAATTTTGTGCTTAAAAACTTTAAGATAAACAGAATGTTCCTGCAGTTTTAATCATTTGTCTTCATAATGCAAGGGTTTAGGGACATCAATTTTTATCAAAGTATGGCTTCTGCTGTGTTCTATAAGTTTTTATGTATTTACCCTTTCATTAATTTCTAGAGAGTTTGTGATTTTTCTCTTTGATTAATTTTCAAGTCATTAAGATGTTTCAAACCATTTTAAATTATTTCTAATGTTATTGATTATGATCACTGACTGTGGCCGGTAATATATTGACTTTTAAATATTTGTTACAGTTTATTTTGTGCAAATTTCTATAAAACAATGAGCAAATTAAAATGTGAATTCTCTCACTGAGTAAAGTAAGATTCCTTACTATCTTAGTTCAAGGTGCTATAATAAAAATATAGACTGGGCAGGTAGCTTAAACAACAAACATTTATTTCTCCCAGTGTTGGAGGCTGGGAAGTCCAATCAAGGAAGGCACTACAGATTTAGTGTCTAATGAGATCCAGCTTGCTGGTTCATAGAAGACTGCCTTCTCCCTGTATCCTCACATGATGGAAGGGGCAAGAGAACTCTCTGGGTCTCTTTCATTAAGGCACTAAGCTAATTCATGATGGCTCCAGCCTCATTACGTGTTGCTCCCCAAGGGCCCCACCTCCAAATACCATCACATTGGGGATTAGGGTTTCAACGTACAAAATTGGAGGGACACGAACATTCAGTCCATAACATTATGCCCCTGACCCTCCAATATTCATATTATTCTCACATACAAAATATATTTATCCATTCCGACAGCCCCAAAGTCTAAACTCATTTCAGTATCAACTCTTAAAAGTCTAGAGTCAATCTAAATATCTTCTAAATCAGATATGAGTGAGATTTGAGGTATGGTTTATCCAGAGGCAAAATTCTTCTACAGCTCTGAACCTGTGAAACCAAACAAGTTAGGTGCTTCCAAAATGAATGGTGGGACAGGCAAAGTATAGACATTACCATTACCAAAAAGGAGAAGTAGGAAAGAAGAAACTGACAGTTTCCAGGTAAGTGCAAAAAATGGGGCAAATTCCATTAGACGTTCAAGTTTGAGGATCATCTTCCTTGGCCTGATGCTTTGCCTTCCAGAGTCACTGGGATGGTGACATCACCCCATGGTTCAGTGGTGTGCTGCCCACACCGTGGCTCTGTGTCGTGGCCCTGCCTGTGCAGTGGCTCTCTGTCAGGGCCCTGCCCCTGAGGTCCTGGGCACGGGCATTCTGGCCCCATCAGAACCAGAGAAGCGGCCTCAACCTTTGAAACCATTCTGCCCCCTGGGCCCTGCACTCTGGGCCTGTGGTGGTAGTGGCAGCCCGGTGATCTCTGCATCTCCTTGGCATGTGGGTTATTTCCCCTTGTCTTGAAGAATAACACCTGGCTTCTGTTGAGATGGCTGTTTAGGTCTGTGATTCATATCCATATTAATGGTCACTTATCCTTATCAAATGGTCACTTTGCTGCGCCTTTACACATACCCATATTCTGAAAATGCTTCGTCAGTTTTTGCAATATAGATAGGCTGAGAATTTTCCAAATCTCTTAAGATTTAGTTCCTTTTTGCTTAACAGTTTCATCTTCAAATCCTATCTTCTTGCATTTTACTATAAACAGTCAGGAGAAACAAGGCCATTCAAGATTGTCCTTAGCAATCTCACCTAAATATTCAGTTTCATTGCTTGCTAGTTCTACCTTCCACAAACACTAGAAAGTGAACACAGTCCAGCCAAGTTACTTGCCACTTTATAATACCATCTTTTCTCCAGTTTCCGATAACATGCTCCTTATTTTCATCTGAGACCTCATCAGAATGGCCTTTATGGTCTGTATTTCACTGACATTGTGTTCAGGGTCACTGAAATATTCTCTAAGAAGACTGAAGTTTTCTCTCCAGCTCTCCTCTTTTCTTTCTGAGCCCTCACAAGAATTAACCTTAATGCTCATATTTCTAAGATGTACCTCTACCTCTAAACTCTTACAGCTGCCACCCATTACCCAGTTACAAAGCCGCTTCCACGTTTTTAGGAGTTTGTTACAGGAAATCCCACTCTGGGTACCAAACTCTGTAGTGGTGACGGTTCTCCAGAGAAGCAGAACCGATGGAGGCTCCGAAGTCTCATGAGCTGCTTGCTGTGTGTAGGCTGGAGACCTAAGAAAGTCGGTGGTGTACTCCAGTTTGAGTGTGAAGGCCTGAGAGCCAGGGAAGCCAGTGGTGTAAATCCCAGTCCAAGGGCAGGAGAAGGTGAGATGTCTCATCTCAAACAGTGAGGCAGGAAAAAATGGAGAATTCTCTGTCCTCCATCTTTTGTTCCATTTAGGCCCTCAACACTTTGGATGATCCCCATCCACACTGGGGAAGGCAATTCACCGAGTCCATCAATTCCAACGCTAATCTCATCTGGAAACACCCTCACAGACTTACCCAGAAAGAATGTTTAATCTGGGTACGCCATGGGCATTCAGGTTTATGCACAAAATTACCATGATACATATAGCCTTAGAAAAAAATCTTTGAAATAAAACTTTAGTGGGTAAAATGGAAGGAGAGTCACTTTGGAGATCTGCCTGAATTAGTGGGTTGAAAAGTCAAGAGGAAGAAATATCTAAAAAACTACAAACAAATGCAGAGAAAGATGAGAAATTATGAGAAAGATGTTTGCAAATGTGCAAAGATTCAGAGATGAGAGAAGTCTTGAGAAAATACACTAACCAACGAAAGAGTTTGAACAGTGACTGTAGGATATGGGAAGATTAAAAAAGGAAAGAAATGGCAAGCAATACAGTTGGCAGCATACACATGGTTCGGTCTTCTTGGATAGTGACTAACTGTTAGAAAATGCTTACTTTAAGTTCTAAAGAAGTATTCTTTTTACGCCAAATTTTAAATTGAAAATTTGCAAAATAAAAATGTGAAAGACTTACCTAGATTCATTAATTTCTCTTGCAGTAATTCTCTTCTAATTCAGGAATGCTACTTCGTTATAAATGGCTGATTCTAGGGAAGGAAAAGTAGAAGGTGAACCTGCATTATTTTAACACACCAGAAAGCAAGAAAATGCTCAAAGATGAATGGGTACATGCCAAAAGTATAGAGAGTGCACACAAAAGATATATTGAGTGCTTTTTGGAAAAACACCTGTAAGGGAGTGAACAAAGCAGGGGGGAGGTTGAAGAGAGGGATATTGAACTGCGACGCCATTCATTGTCTGCGTGGCGAGCTCTGGGCCTGACATGGCTCTTCAGAGTTGTCCTGAATGAGGCAACTGGGCTGGCCCTCATACCTCTAATGGTCCAGTCATTTGATGTGGGCTTCCCCTGGAAAGTGGGTATGTTCTTGGGTGAGGAAGCTTTCTTCAGTAGAGGGCAGTTCCTGGGGAGATGCCAGTTGCGCACTGCCCCATGCAGCATTCTCGCAGTTGGGGAAGAGTGCCTTGGTCCTGAAGAAAGTCCTGGACCGTGCTTCCCACCCATCTCCACTGTCATCCTCTCTGGAAATAGCTCCCCTAGGATTATGGTTCATCTCTTTCTTGGAAATAAAAAAGGGAGGTAATAGGACTTAGTCCAGTCTCACTATAGCTGGTCTTGGGGACACAACTAATATTCATGATATCCCTCTGCTACCAGATCTAGATTTCCCCTTACCTTTGGCTGACACCTCAGTTACCTGAGGTCACTGAGTCCCTCAGACCTGACAGGTTCTGAGGCCCAGTCACCATGCTCAACATAATCTCCAGGCTGTGGCTGTTGTGTTTGTCCATTTGTTGTCAAAACTGGGCAAAGGACTACGAAGAGGCACCTTTCCTATATACCCTTCATATAGCAAACATATCTTTGTTATCTGGGTGATAAAAATACTCTTCTCTGCGCGTGGCTGACAGAAGCCCTATCTCTTTCTAATGACCAAGGTCCATTCTTCCTGCTAGATTGGTGGCTCCTTTCCTTCCCTCTTGTCTCGTGGCCCAAGGAGCTGAAACGACCAGGTGGCAGTTGTAACTTACAGTTTAATGTGTTGTGGTCCCTGTTCCCTTGGTGGGGACAGGACTTCTAGGTTCATATAACCTAGCGTTGCAGGGAAGGGAAATATAAATTGCTAGGTGGGTCCCTGGGAATGGCAGAAGTGAGGCCATTCCCACTTCCCCCCTTTGTTTCTGGCTGCATGTATTTCACCTGTTGCAGATACAGCACCATATACTGGTTGTTGATTTTGGGGTTAATTGCATCCTGAATCAGGGTGCCCTCTCCCACATGGGATCATCTCCAAGAAGGTGCCTCAGCCATGCCTTCAGAATGCTCTTCCACCGTCTTCTCAGGCAGGTGGCTTCTGAATGTTGCAATATGTGACAGTGTGACAGCCCAGGGGATCTCCTAGTCTGTGCTCATATCTCCTTTGCCATAAAGGGGACCCCTGGGTCTGTAGCAGTATTACGTAGGATGTAGTTAAAGTGGACCAGAAATGCTGTTAGCTTGTAGATAGTGGTGCTGGCCAAGGCCTTGTGGGCAGGAAAGGGTCCAGTGTAATCAGTTTACACTGAGTGCCAGGGTGACCGCTTTGAGGGAGTGTGGCATGCTGAGGACTCAGCTTTGGTCCCCGTTACTGGCAGATTGGATCATTTGCAGTAGCAGTTAGCTGGATCAGCCTGGTGAGAGGGAGCTCATATTGTTGGGCTCTCACAGTCGCCACCATCCCTGTCACTGTGACTACTGTGTCCACATGTCAGCACTAAAGTGGCCAGTGACAGAAACTGGATGATGTCAGCTGGTTAGTATTCCGTATATTTGGTGGTTTGTTTAGTGCCTCTTCCATGATGGGTGTCCTTCCATGATGGTGAGTGAGTGATACCAAGACCCTCATACTTTGCATCTATTTCCACAGGCCCATCTTCATGCCCTGTTCCCAGGAAAACCAGTTAAGAGACTTTGTAACCTTTTAGGTGAGAGTTAAAGAGTCCCGCGATTAGCAGAGTCACAGTGAGTGTATAAATAAACTTTATGTCTGAGCAGAGACTCCAGAGTTTCCAATCTGATTGATTAGGGGGATCAAAAATTCATTTCAATTGAGGCAAGGGGTTTAGAAAAAGTTGGTCGTAAGTGGCAGATATACATTTTATTTTAGACTAGAGACTATTAGAAATCCTGCTCTAAATGCAAAGAAGGTATCAGAATTATAGACACACACATAGCCATGTCATAAGGCTACATATTTCACAAGTCAGAAGTGCAGGGAAAAGTTTATTTGCTATTACTGCTCCAATATACCCTTTACAATCCTCAACCTGCTGGATATAGGGGGATTGGGAGTATGAGGGAACAAAGAAATGAACAACAGCAGCAATCCCCCCAATACATACAAACAAACAAGCAAAACCAAGAAAATTGATTTAATAATCTGGTTTAAAACAGGTTCATGTAAGAGTTGAAACATTGCCTTTCACTAGTGCTTAGTGCTTCAGTACGACTGCTCAGGTTCTCAGCTTCTCTCCCTTAGATGGCATCTGGATATGCATGTGCTGGAAGGGTGGTTTCTAGTATTGTCTGGCTCGAAGAAGGCAGGATTCTCAGATTTGCACATTATCTCAAGGCTCCTCTGGTTGCTGTGGTGATGCCCTTTGTTGGTGATGTTCTCCCAGATCCTAGTGGTGCTCCCTGGCTGACAGGCTGCTGGCGTTAGACACTCCTCTGAGAGTTGGAGTCAGCTCAGCTTGGGTGGCTACGGAGCCATCGTCTCCCACACACACAAACCTCTCAGCTGGCAAGCTCCCGAGACAGATGCTCTGGGACCAATCCCGGGAAGGCTAAACTCAGAGCCTTTTTCTGACAAGGCTCAGTTACAAAGTTTATTTTGATACTTTCTTGTTTATTTGCCTTTTAATTAGCTTAGTATCTGTCGCCACCCACCCTTCCCCTCCAACACACAAGCCACCAGAATATAAATATGATAATGGGGATTTGTCAGTCTTGTTCACTGCCAAATCACAAGCTCCAAGGAAAGTACCTGCCATATGGCTGACCCTTCATCTTTGTTAATCAGTGGAGGAGAGGACAGAACAGACGAAATTTCTAAGGAAGAGCATGTCAAGTACATGCTGTTTAGTACATCTTCGAACTTCTGTTTTAGAGACAGAAAAAGGTTCCAGGGAAAGAATCAGAACACTGATCAAGAGAAGCGTGAAGAGGAGGAGTGCAGCAAGTGGGGGAAGCATGCATCAGTAAAGAGTGACAATCACTGTTGCCTAAGGCTTCAGAAGTTGAGTAGGGAACTGAATTTGACAACTTGGAGATTATTGATAATTCAGATTTCAAGGAATTGTGCCATAAAAGGGAGAATTGTGGCAGCGAGTAAAATCTTTTATGAAGGTTGACAGTGAGGGAAGAAGAAATTAGGATATGTCACTGGGCTCTCAGAAACAGGACTCAGGGTGGGTTCTTCCTCTACCTCCGATGTGTAGGGAAGAACTGGTGGAGGCAAGGAGGAGGAAGCCTGAAGAGATTATTTCTGAATTAAAGTCTCAGAACTTAACTGGGAAAGCATGAGATCAATGTTAGAGAGGAAGACAGGAATGGGTGAAAAAAGAAATCTGTGTACACCTGGAACTAATAAAAAAAAAGAAAAAGAAAATTAAGGCAAATGGGAAGAACATAAAGAATTCCCATCTGATTTTGCTTAGTGAAATAGATGACCAGGTTCTCTGCTAAGAAAATATGTGTACAGAGCCCTGTGACAGTTGTGTTGTGAAATAAGGCCGTGTCCTAAGGCTTGGTCCCTGAGCCCCACACTTCTGCACATTCTTTCTCTCTGGACTGAAAGGGAGGGGGAACGCTCCCGGACTGGGCCTTCCCAGAGAGTTCTGAAGAAGAGAGCTCTTTCGTTCTTCTTGTTCAGACTCAGATGGAGACTTGATCGAGGGCTGAGTATCTTTTCCCCATAGGGAAATTAGATTCTACAGAGGCTTGGGTGCTCTGGAGTTGCCCAGAATTGATACGAGGATCTCAGTAGATCTCGCATTTAACGCTGTTTGTGATTCTGGGTTATGTAGCTAACATGGATAATTCACATATTACAGGTTTCCGATTCCTTTGTACTTTAGTAATGCTGACTCATTGGCAAATAAATAAAATTAACTCATAGTGCATGTTTTCTCTTAAGAGCTGATGACAGAATCTGTCCATATCTGGTTTTATATTCTGTAATAATTAAGAGTTTATGAATTAAATGCTGATAAGAAAATTACCTGCTAAGGTAACTTCATATTCTTTATTCTACTGATTTCATATATATGAATTTGTAAAATGTAGTTTTTTTGGTTGCGGTACAAGGTACCGTATACACAAAGAAGTACATAATGTGCTTATCTGGAGTTAAAATTGTTTTGAATTAATAAAAGTTTGTAGAGAGTGATGTTTGTCTTGCCTATGCTTTTTCTTTCTTTTTTTTTTTTAAAGATTTTATTGGGGAAGAGGAACAGGACTTTATTGGGGAACAGTGTGTACTTCCAGGACTTTTTTCCAAGTCGAATTGTTGTCCTTTCAAGCTTAGTTGTGGAGGGTGCTGTTCAGCTTCAAGTTGTCCTTTCAGTCTTAGGTGTGTGTGGAGCAGCTCAGCTCCAGGTCTAGTTGCCGTTGCTAGTTGCAGGGGCACAGCCCACCATTCTTTGTGGAAGTGGAACTGGCAACCTTGTGGTTGATAGCACGCGCTCCAACCAACTGAGCCATCCAGGAGCTCCACGGCAGCTCAGCTCAAGGTGCCGTGTTCAATCTTAGTTGCAGGGGGCGCTGCCCACCATCCCTTGCGGGACTTGAGGAATCGAACTGGCAACCTTGTGGTTGAGAGCCCACTGGCCCATGTGGGAATCGAACCAGCAGCCCTCGGAGTTAGGAGCATGGAGCTCTAACTGTCTGAGCCACCGGGCCGGCTCGCCTATGCTTTTTAAATAGTCACTTTCTTCATTCACTTACTTCTCACATGCTTATTAGCTACACTATACAAAATAAGTGCAGAAAAGATACAGTCCCTGAGTTTTAAGGTCTAAGTTTAAGCGAGACAGACATTATAATAAAAGAACAGTAAGACATTGTTTGTGCTAAGAAAGAAATTTATTCAGGATGGAATAGAGTCTAAGGCAGTGAGTGGTCAGTTTCTGCCTCAGAAGGATGGGGACATGCTGTCAAGAAGGGTTTTACTGAGGAAATGGTGCCTGAATCCTGAAAGGTTAACAAGGTGTTTTTGTTAAGTTAGCCATTAGATAATATAAAGTCTTTGAAGACAAAGTACCTCATCTTCTACATTTATGTTCCAGCACAAAGGAAGAATTTGTCAGTAAATGAAAGACTCTCAAAGTCGCCAAACAATTGCGAGTTTAAAGCTATTATAGAAGGTATTTTTTTTACAAGTACCAATAGGTGGCAATGTTACCCCATAAAAAAAGACTGATCAACAGAAGCTGAAAATGACTTTCCTGAATTTCTAAACCTGGTAATGAGGGTGTTGTGGGTTAAAAATGGGTGAGAAAAATTGTGTTTGGAACTTTTGTCTATGCAGGCCAGCTTTTCCTTGAATAAACCAACGTCTGAAAGCCCCCTCTCCCCCATTTATCCTGTGCCCCAGAGATCTCCAATAAAAAAAATTGATTTGGACACCTCTTACTCCAAGGTCAGCGGGAGTCTCAAGCCCTTCTTAAGATTTTTGCAGTACATTGACCCAGAAAAAAACTTGAGCTCCCTGACTGTTGTCCTGTAAAAGCCCATTAGCATAAAACATTCATGAGTTTAAGAGCCTTTAGTGAAGACTTGGGGAAAGGATAGCAGCAGAGTTTAGAGAGCAGGGATGCGAACAGCCTGAAAGGACCCAGGCAGCCGCTCAGGTTTCAAAATGTCCTCTGGCCACCCACCCCCTGGGAGTTTTACTGAATTCTTTTGTTTCAGTTTTTCTTTGTCTCGTGGGCTCCTCTTTTTCCCTTCTTGGCCCTGGAACTTCAAATTCTTCTCCCTCTCCCTCACCATCTCCTTCCAGTTTCCCTGGTTTCCTCTTTCATTCTGTCTTCCTCTCTGTCTCTCCCCACTCTCCCAAACCCACCGAAGTGCTCTGTGGAAGAGGGCCCTTCATTTCGTGTGATCCCTCTTCCAGAAGGTAGTGATGGAAATTGGTTACCCTGAAACAGAAAGCAAAACAACCGTTCTGTTTTCAGTGTAATAAAATTATGTGTAAAAACACGCACTGCAGATATTAAAAACAAAACAACACCGCGAGCATGGTTTTCAGCTGCTGCTTGCAGGATTTCCCTTACCAGGGTTTTATTATTGAGCTTCTCAATGTTCTTTACTCCTTCCTCCATCTTCCATGTGCCTGTTAAATAAATCCCAGCTCCTTCCTTGATCTATCACATTTGCATAATTTGCTACTGAGGTTTTTTTGTTTTATTTTGTTCTTTTTTCTTCCTTAGGGTTCTTTATCTGTGCAACTCAGTGTGTCCCAGGATTAGTGCCAATTTGCAAATTGTGATTGGTCTGCTATAGGGGACCACTTCCCTCCCTAAACTTTTATTACGAAAAATTTCAATATAAAGAAAATTTGAAAGATTGAAAGAATATATCACCTAGATTCTATGATTGTTAACATTGTGTTATATTTGCTTTCTACTTATCCATCTTATTTTTTGATGCATTTCAAAGTAAATTGCAGGCAAAAGTGTACTTCACTCCTAGACATTGTAGCTTGCATGTAGTTAACTAGAGTTTAACATTTGTTTTCAGTTCTTTTTTTTAAAGTAAAATTTATATAATAGTGAAATTTAAATCTTAAGTGTATTATTACATAGTTTTGACAAATGCAAAAGTCTGTTTTTCTTTTTCAAAGTAAGTTGCAGGCATAAGTGTACCTCACTTCTAAACATTACAGCTTGCATGTACCAAACCCCTATTGAAATATAGAGGATTTATTTGGTTGTTAGTTTTTCCATACACAGGGTGTATAAAATGGTTAAATTCTAGACTTTTCCAGGTCTTAGTAAACTATTGGGATGAAATTACTTGTTACGGTATAAGGGATTATGGGTGAGTTTTGTTTTCTAGGTGTAGAAACACAGATTAAGGTCTGTATCTGTACTCTTTGTGTTTCAATTTCATCTCCGTGACATTACAAGCAAGCAGAAACACTCAGAAGTGAAATGGCCAATGCCTGTGAGTCAAGAGCCTGTGAGTTCTATTTTTTGATATGTATCTCAACTACCTGGAATGCTTTTATACCTTTGGCACTCAATAAATATTTGTTGTCACCAGAGTATCTGCCACAAAAATTTACTGGGTCTATTTTACAGCTATTGTTTGTTCACCCAGAAAATAATCATGGGATCATAAAAGTCAAAGCCACAGAGAGCATCACACATCTTTCTCAGCTATTCATTAGTCACTACTTGAAGTAGGGTTAAAGGTATTGGATATGCTACTGAGAGCTTCTCAAGGGCACAGAGGTGAAGAAAAAAAGAACGGCAGCTTAAGTCAGACAGAAAAGCTTTGAGGCCCTAGCGGCAAAGAGATCTGCATTCTGAGTTCTCTTGTGTTTCCTTGGATTTCAAACCCAGAGCTCCAGTTTCCAGGGCTTGCAGGTGCATGCAGGTGAGTAATTACTGCTTTTTGAAGGTGTTTATTGGAAAAATAATGATACATGCTTACAGAAAGGAATATATAGTGAAACAGTGGCATGACATTTTACTAAACTAAGTTGTAGGATACCCTTTTAAGTAATTCAACATTGAAGAGAAGAGAGGGAGGTAGTAACACAAATTTTGGGGGAAGTGGGTAGGTGGGAAAATGAGGTAGATTTAACCATTTAAAGAAAATCTAAGACAAATGAACCAGTAGAGAAGCTAAAGTATAAGTTACTTAAAGGCAAGGATGTTTGTTTTGGCCACTTATGTATCTCGTGTCCCTAGAATAGTGCCTGGCCCATAGTAGGTGCTCACCAAATATTTGTTGAATGAAGGACTGAAGACAGAAGAGAGACTGATGAAATGAGATCCTGAAGGAGGAAATAAGGGATAGAATCAAGGCAAGCTCCTTTCCTTGAGACTGGAGAGAAGAAATGAGAAGTAGTACATGTATATAGATTTGGAAGTAAATTAGAGGTAAATTATGCCTGATGATATCTGTGTTCTTAGTGAAGTAGAAGGTCAGGCCATGGGTTGAGAGAAGGTGATAGAATAGAATGGAGTAGATTAGAGCAGAGGAATAGAGTAGAAAATGCAGCTTGAACAGTGGTTTATAGCTTTGGAACTCTTCCCTAGAAGTGGAAAAGGAATCTAACTTGGGTAGATACAGGGGCTACTGAATAGTGTTGGGGTCCTACAGTAATGTGAGCCAATCAGTTTAATGATGCAGTTTTTCTATAATTATGTGATTTCTTTATGGTAGTCTGGAAATCAAAGAGGACAAAATATGTCCACAACTGGCTTGGTGCATTTTGTGTGATGTAAAAGGAAATTGAAGGTATGGCTGTAAAATTGGAGAAATAATTGATTGTGAGATTATAGCAGTACCTCTTGTGTTGGGAAAATTAAATGAGTTAATACCCATACACACTTAGAATAGTGCCTGGCAGAGTAAGCACTCAATAAATGTTAAGTATAACTCCTGGTAAACTAGAAAAGACATCATTAAAAGGAAGGGGCTGGTAGATTGGGAAGGTGGGTAGAGAGGCAGGTTTGCTAACGGGTAAGACTTGAGATGAGTGAACTGATTAAAGAAATGAGGTGGAGTGTAGTTTCAGAGTTCTGGATCTCAGAAATGCAGCCATTCCGACTAAGGACAGAGTTTGGGGTATTTCCTGAGAGAGGCTGGGTGAAGTGGAGTACAGTGTGTTGTAGGGTCTAGGTCAGACAACTGTGCCATTAGTATTTGGTGGATCCTCCCTGTGTGTGATTAATCAGCTAGACTGGGACAAGACTTGGGGTGTGAAGGAGGAGCCTGAGCCAGGTGCTTGAGAAGCTTGAACGTGGGGGAGTGGTTTGGAAGTGGGTAATGACAGTGACGAGAATGGGAAGAGAATAGTAGCTATATAATGGGGGGAGCTTCGAAGGAGAGGACAGTGCTAAAATATGTTAAAAGAAAAAATGGTTCTGAAGTGATAGTGGGGAGCCCAGAGAGCACACTATTTCGAGTGTCCCCAACGTTTCCCTCTCTGCCAGGATGGGTACAAAGGTGAAAGATGGCATGCTCGGTTTCTTCCAGGGTCTCTGTCACTTCATTTCCCCTAATCAGGATCTTTGTTAGAATTAGGTTCAAAGTAGCAATTGCCTTATTGGTTACTCTGTTTCCTGAGAAGTAGAATTATCAACAAAAATCTAGGAATATTTCAGATCATCTGCTTTGTGAGAATCAAACAAGACTGCATTTGAGTGTTTTGAAGAAGAGAAAGCGCTCCAAATGTTTTTATCCTCGTTTATCACATTAAAATAGGATAATTGGAATCCTCATAAAGTTTCTACAGATCATGTCACCAACTGGTATTTTACAGGTAAGTAAAATTTTAATAAAGTAAGACCAACATCGTGCCAATTATTAAGTTAGTAAGTTAAGCCTTTCTGCATTCTGCTTTGTGATGCCAGGAACTGGACTCCATAAATTCCATTTCTGCGCTGTCACCTAGTTTCCCATTAGGCTCTGTTAGAAGGAGGCTGGGAGACTGAAGGAGAAAGAAGGGACTCGCTCCTTCCTGTTGGCTGCCAGTTTTCTTCCTGTCTGTTCCTGTGAGCATCAGTCCAACAACACATCACCGCGCCGCTATAGGAATATGGCGTCAAATGACACTGGTTCCTAGGTTTTCCAGCACATGCAGAATTATCCTGTGCTGCTCCTCCAGCAGTTTGAGTCCCCAACAGGGACCCTACTCTATGTTTGTTTTAACAACCTCTTTCCTTGTTCCCCTAACCTCACGGGTGGTGCTAGCAACTTCCTGCAGTTACCATCTCTGTGATACCTTAGAATTCTGTGTTCGCTCTTCCAGTTATCAAGTCTTTATTTTAAATTCTCTCTGTTCAAAGAACTGGTGTGGTTTCTGCCTCCTAACTGTACCCAGACTGATACAATTATCTTACTGATTTTTAAATTTTTGACAATTTAGGATTCTATCTTAATTGTATACAATGTTTTCATTATAGTGTTATTATTTAGTGTGTAATAACATATTTTTCCAAAAAAATTAGTTACAATATAAGTAGCTAGAAATAGTTTTGAAAGATATTATCACTAGATATATCAATACAATATTAGATATATACATATAGTAGACATTATTTATCTTCTATCTTTTCTAAATAGAAATAAAAATTTAGTTTTATGAAAAACTTGCTGTGTTGCCCTTATTTTTCTCATTTTACTGCAGACAAATAAAAACATCATCAGAGCACTGGCCTGTGGAGTCACTTGGGAACTATACACTTAGTACAAAGGATTAGATTTTAAATTAAAATGTTTCAGTTTGGCCCAGACTCACACGTTTACGTGATATAATTGACATTTCTGAGCTCCAAATAAAACTAGATTAAGTTCTAAATTTACTTTTGAAAGGTTATAAATGCCAGTCATAAAAATTTGTTTGAAGTGTTTAATTTGAAAATCTCTGAGATCAGCATTGATTCTTTTGGTATTTTTCATTCTATAGAACTCTTAAATTTAAGACAAAAATCATCAGTTGAGTCTCAATAATGTACTGTGTTTCTTTGTCATTTACAAATCCGTAACATTAAAGATGAACAAGTTATTGCATATAAAAGACTTGTTGGGAGGAGGTTCTGAATTGTTACTCCCAAGACTGAACATTTGCTGGGGACTTCTGGTTTTAGCAGTGAAATCAAAGTGGATCCGTTTTTCATAGCCAAGGAAGTCACTTGTTAGTCTATCTATTGATTGATCAATTGACTGATTGGAAGAATGAATGTAGGAATGAATAAAAGAATGAATTAAATCTTTCCATTCCATTTGCTTAACTCATCTCAGAGTACAAATCAGTTTATTTCCATTACTCATGCATGTATATTCTTTTCCAATTTTTGCTCACCACACATCTTAGTGATCCAGAGCATCTTCTGTAGTCAATATCCATGATTTTGTATTTGTCGTTGAATGTCCAAAATAACAACCCTAACTCCTAAAGTCTAAATTACAGAGTCTCAAGAGTTGATCTAGTCTGGGTATGGTCTCACAATAACCTAATTTACTGCACATTGATTATTGTTTTAGACTATCACCACTATTTAAATTTATATGGATGTGGTAATGGTGAGAAAGCCAGTAATGACTTTATATTGTTCTTTCTGTAGAGTCCCCTTTTCTGGCTAGATATAAATACTTCAAAAACAAATTCAATGATCTTAAAATTGTTTTGGTGAAATTAGATATAGGGGAATAATAACATCCTAAAATTATTTAAGCTAAACTATTTCTTTGTTGGAACGTGCCATTTTGAATTATTATACATTTATTTCAAACAAAGATAATTCATTTGCTCTGAACTTTGCTTGAGCTCACCTTTAGCTTAATTCTAGAAACATGCCATATTTTGGCTGTCTCAAATTGATATGGTTGTTTTTTAGCTACTGATTTTAGCTATTTCCTTTTACTCATTTATAAAACCTTTTCAATGTTTGCCAGAAAAATCTATGAATGATCCTTACTGATGAAAAATTAAACAAAGATTAAGAAAGTTGCATCAATTTACAACAAACAAGTAAGCAAAGGTTGTTAAATCTATGATGATACCTATAGTAGACACCTCATGTGCTCACTGTCCAATGTCCAACTCAAAAGATTTGCCCAACACCTGGAATAATCTCCAAAATTTCTTTGTATCTGTGAGTTTGTTTGTTTGTTTTGTTCTTTAGAGTCCACATAAAAGCAAAATCACATTGCATTTGTCCTTCTCTGTTTGACATACTCTATGCAGCACAATACCTTCCAGGTTCATCCATGCCTCCACAGATAGCAAGAATACCAGATACCAGATACCACAGATACCATTCCTTTCCATGGCTGAGCTATATTCCATTGTATATGTGTACCACCTCCTCTTTATTCTTTCATCGATGGACACCCAGGCTGCCTCCACATCTTGGTCATTGTAAATAATGTTGCAATGGACATAGGGATGCACATGTCCCCTCAAATGAGCATTTGGGTTTCTTCGGATAATTATCCAGAAGTGGGGTTACTGGGTCCTTCATCTCTTGTTATAGCCTTTGTTTTAAAGTCTGTTTTGTCTGGTGTAAGTATTGCCAACCCAGCCTTTTTTTCCCCTTTCTTTTTCTAATTGGGAAATATTTGGGAACAGTGTTTCTCCAGGGCCCATCAGCTCCAAATCGTTGTCCTTCAGTCTAGTTGTGGAGGGCGCAGCTCAGCTCCAAGTCCAGTTGCCATTTTGTCAATCTTTAGTTGCAGGGGGTATAGCCCATTATCCCATGTGGGAATTGAACCGTCAGCCTTGTTGAGAGCTCACGCTCTCACCAGCTGAGACATCTGGCCACCCCTTTTGTTTTTGTTTCCATTTTCATGAAATAATAATTTTTCATTCCTTTACTTTCAGTCTGTGTGAGTCTTTCAATATGAAATGAGTCTCTTGTAGGCAGCGTATGTAAGGGTTTTGTTTTCTTATCCATTCTATGCTCCTATGTCTTTTGAGTGGAGCATTTAATCCATTTACATTGAAAGTAATTGTTGATAGATATGTAGGTATTACCATTATAATATTTATAAGTTTTATCTTAAAATTTTTTTTGTTTGTTTTAAAGAAGCCTTTCTAAGATTCTTTGTAATACAGGTTTGGTGGTCATGAACTCCTTTAGCGTTTTCTTGTCTGGGAAGCTCTTTATTTGACCTTTGATTCTATATGATAGCATTGCTGGGTAGAGTCGCCTTGGTTGTAGGTTTTTACTTTTCATAAGGTTGAATATTTCCTGCCACCTCTTCTGTCCTGCAAAGTTTCTGTTGAAAATCAGCTGATAGTTTTATGTAAGCTCTCTTATAAGTTACTAATTGCCTTTGTCTTGCTGATTTTAGGATTCTCTCTTCATGTTTAACCTGCAATTTTAATTATAATGTGTCTTGTTGTGGGTCTATTGGATTCATCTTGTCTGGGACGCTGTGCTTTCTGTACTTGTATAACATATCTATTTCCTTTGCCAGGTTAGGAAAATTTTCTTTCATTATTTCTTCAGATAGGTTCTTAATCTCTTGATCTCTCTTTTCTCCTTCTGGTACCCCTATGATGTGAATGTTGTTACACTTGATGTCCCAGAGGCCCCTTAAACTATCCTCATTTTTTTTGGATTTTTTTTTCTTTTTGCTGTTCTGATTGGGTGTTTTCTGCTTCCTTGTCTTCAATATCGCGGATTTGTTCCTTTGCTTCATCTTGTCTGCTGGTGATTTCCTCTAGTGCATTCTTCATTTCAGATATTGTATTCTTCACTTCTGTCTGGTTCATTTTTATGGTTTCTATGTCTTTTTTTTATGCTTGCTATCTCTTTGTTGAAGTTCTGAGCATCCTTATAACCAGTGTTTTGTACTCTGTATCTGGTAGGTTGCTTGCCTCCATTTTGTTTAGTTCTGTTTCTGAAATTTTCTCCTGTTCTTTCATTTGGGATGTATATCTTTGTTTTCTCATTTTGGATGCCTCCCTGTGTTTGTTTCTATGTATTACGTAGATCTGCTATGTCTCCTAGTCTTGGCCTGGTGGATTTATAAATAGTAGTTGCCCTGTGGGATTCTAGCACAGTCTTTCTGGTCATATGCTCCGGGTGCTCCAGGAGTGTCTCTTGTGTGGCTTGTGTGCCATCCTGTTATAGTTGAAGCTTGATTGCTATTAACATGTAAGTGGGTGGGATTGACCCTCAGGCTGATTGACCGTGGTTATGGTCCTGTCCACAACTTACTATACATGTGGGATTGCCCCTTTGAGTGGGATTCACCCCCGAGGGCTTTGTTGGCTGTTGAGACTGCCCTTTGTGTATGGTGCCTGTGTGGCTAATTGGTCAGTGCTCTGCTGTGTTCTGAACCCAACCTCCAAGTATGTTGGTTCTGGGGCCTCTTGGGAGGGACTCTGGTGGAGACCCAGGTCACCCACTGCCTGTGACCAGCTGGGGGTGCCTGGTAGGAGCTACAAAGCAATTCATGGCTTTTCACTGCCTGTACTGTACCTGGAGTCAAGTGGGAGAGGCCATGCTATACACTGAGGATAGCTGCTACTGGGTCTGGGGTAGCTCTGCAAAAAGCCCGGACATCCCAAGGCCTGCTGCCACCTGCTAGCTCCCATAAGGTTGAGCCACTGATAAAGCTGTGTTTGGTACGGAGTTGGGTGAGGCAGGTTCTCAGTGAGTCGGCAGGGTTGAGCAGCAGATCTCTTCAGGCCAGTGAGATTCAGATTTGGCCTGTAGAGGCGGGCTCAACACAGAAAAGATGGTGACCACTTGCTGGCTGTATAGGAGAAGAGCCCCACACAGGGAAAATGGGCACTGTCCCTCTAGTCCTTGCCCAGAAGTTACACAACTCAGTTTCTCCTCATAGGTCTCCGACTATCCCAGAATCACCATCCCTCCATCAGGAGCCCAGGGTGAGTGCCTGCTCGGGCTCTTTAAGAGAATGTCTGGATTTCCTGCAGCCTTATGTCCCTGGATGGTTGAAGTCCCCACTGTTTTTCACAACTAAATGTTGTGGGGGCTCTTCTCCCAGCACCAGCACTTGGAGCTGGGGAGTTTGGTGTGGGGCACTGGGTCCTTTGCTCCTCCATGGGAAAACTCTGTGGCCGTGATATCCCTCCCAATTTTTATCTGACACATGGAGGTTTGGGGCTGGCCCATTTTGCGTCTCCACCCCTCCTACCAACGTTGAGTGGCTTCTTCTTTGTGTCCTTAGTTAGTAAGCTTCTGTTCCGCTAGACTTCAGATGGTTCTTTTCCAGATGGATTGTTCTACAATTTAGTTGTAATTTTAATGTGTTCATGGAAAGAAGCAAACACAGTGTTTATCTACTCTGCCATCTTGGATCTCCCAAGAAATCTTAGACCTAGAAGATATTTTAAACAACAGAAGATAAACAGAAGCAGTTTATTAATTTTATAAGTTAATTACAGTGTTGATGTGTAATTAACTAATGAATTCAATAGTCATAAAAAATCATTAAGTTGATTTTTAAAGCTAAGAGCATTGTCATAGTTAACTAACTGCTGATGGCCATTTGCATTTCACAAACATTACTCCTGTTTGTGAATGTATTCACACTGTGCTGTTGCTGGTTCAGTCTGTGAACTTGAACTGTGTGTCAGATTGGAAGCAAAAGCCCTTAATTTAGTCATTGGGTATGGGCTGTTTGTGAGAATTCTAAGAATTGACTTGCTTACTTAAGTTTGCTGTCTCTTTTGAAAACTGCATTTTCCTGTTGACCTAGTAGACAAATTCAGTTTTTACTACTGATAAGCAAAATATTTAGAGCAGCAGTTTTAAAACAGTTCTCTTCTTCAGGGAGTCTGCAAGGTCAGAACTGTTTCCATAATAATACTTTCCCCCTGTTACCTCCAGAGTTTACATGATGTGATGGCATAGTGGCTCTAATGTTAACATGTAATGCGTTTATTACGATTTTTAAATGAAATAGCAAATGAATGCATATTTAAATATTTCCTCAGTTTTAATTTCTAACACGGTAATAATAAATGATAGAAGCCATATAAACAAAAGCATTTTGGGGTCCTCCATAATTTTTTTTTAAATTAAAGTTTATTGGGGTGACAATTGTTAGTAAAGTTACATAGATTTCAGGTGTACAATTCTGTCATACATCATCTATATCTCACATTGTGTGTTCACCACCCAGAGTCAGTTCTCTTTCCATCACCATATGTTTGACCCTGTTTACCCTCTTCTAGAGCCCCCTCCCCATTTACCCTCTGGTTACCCTTAAACTATTGTCTATTTCTATTAGTTTTTGTTCCTTCAGTTGTTCGTCTTGTTCTTTTGCTGTTTTCAGTTTTATATATCACATAGCAGTGGCATCGTGTGGTTCTCTACTTTTTCTGTCTGACTTATTTCGTTTAGCATTATAATCTCAAGATCCATCCATGTTGTCACAAATGGTCCTATTTCATCTTTTCTTACCGCCAAATAGTATTCCATTGTGTATATACACCACAACTTCTTTATCTATCCATCTATCGAAGGACATTTTGGTTGTTTCCATGTCTTGGCCACTGTAAACAAAGCTGCAATGAACATTGGAGCACACTTGTCTTTATGGATAAATGTTTTCAGATTTTTTGGGTAGATACCCAGGAGAGGGATTGCTGGGTCATATGGTAATTCTATTCGTAATTTTTTGAGGAACCTCCACACTGCCTTCCATAACTGCTGCACCAGTCTGCATTCCCACCAACAGTGTATGAGGGTTCCTTTTTCTCCACAGCCTCTCCAACACTTGTTACTATTTGTCTTGTTGATGATAACCATTCTGACTGGGGTGAGGTGATATCTCATTGTGGTTTTTATTTGCATTTCTCTGATGATTAGTGATGTTGAACATTTTTTCATATGTCTATTTGAGAAATGTCTCTTCAGGTCCACTGCCCATTTTTCAATTGGGTTGTTTGTTCTTTTGTTGTTGAGTTGTATGAGTTCCTTGTATATTTTAGATATTAGCCCCTTATCGGAGGCACTATTTGCAAAAATCTTCTCCCATTCAGTAGGTTGCCTCTTTATTTTGTTGATGGTTTCTTTTGCTGTGTAGAAGCTTTTAAGTTTGATATAGTCTCATTAATTTAGCTTTTATTTTCCTTGCCTTTGGAGTCAAACTCATAAAATGCTCTTTGAACCCAAGGTCCATAAGTTTAGTACCTATGTTTTCTTCTATGCAGTTTATTGTTTCAGGTCTTATGCTTAGGCCTTTGATTCATTTTGAATTAATTTTGGTACATGGTGACAGATAGCAGTCCAGTTTCATTCTTTTGCATGTGGCTTTCCAATTCTCCCAACACCACTTATTAAAGAGGCTGTCTTTTCTCCATTGTATGTTTTTTGCTTCTTTGTCAAAAATTATCTGTCCATATTTATGTGGGTTTATTTCTGGGTTCTCAATTCTATTCCATTGTTCTGTGTGTCTGTTTTTCTGCCAATACCATGCTGTTTTGATTATTGTTGTCCTGTACTACAGGCTAAAGTCAGGAGGTATAATACGTCCAACATTGTTCTTTTTTCTTAGGATTGCTTTGGCTATTCGGGGTCTTTTGTGGTTCCATACAAATCTAAAGATTTTTTGTTCTATTTCTTTAAAAAATGCCATTGGGATTTTGATGGGGATTGCATTAAATGTGTGTATTGCTTTGGGTAATATGGCCATTTTAACTATGTTGATTCTTCCAATCCATGAGCACGGAATGTCTTTCCATTTCTTTGTGTCTTCTTCAATTTCTTTTAAAAATGCCTTATAGTTTTCAGCATATAGGTCTTTCACCTCCTTGGTTAAGTTTATTCCTAGGTATTTTATTCTTTTTGTTGCAATTGCAAAAGGAATTTTTTTTTTAATTTCTTTTTCTGAAATTTCATTGTTATTAAATAGGAATGCAATAGGACTTTTGTACATTGGTTTTGTAGCTGACAACTTTACTGTATTCGTTGATTGTTTCTAATAGCTTTTTGGTGGAGTCGTTAGGGTTTTCTCTATAGAACATCATGTCATCTGCAAAGAGTGACAATTTAACTTCTTCATTTCCACTTTGGATACCTTTTATTTCTTTCTCTTGCCTGATTGCTCCGGCGAGGACTTCCAACACTATGTTGAAAAGCAGAGGTGACAGGAGACAACCCTGTCGTGTTCCTGAACGTAGAGCAAAGGGTTTCAGTTTTTCACTGTTAATTATGATATTAGCAGAGGGTGTGTCGTAGATGGCCTTTATTATGTGAAGGTGTTTTTTTTCTATATCTATTTTATTAAGTGTTTTAATCATGATGTTGTATCTTGTCAAACGCTTTTTCTGCATCAATTGATATAATCATATGATTTTTGTCCTTTATTTTGTTTATATGATATATCACATTGATGGATTTGCGTATATTGAACCATCCTTGTGCCCCTGGGATGAACCGCACTTGGTCGTGATGAATAATATTTTTAATGTATTGTTATATTCGATTTGCTAGAATTTTGTTTAGAATTTTTGCATCTGTATTCATCAGAGATATTGGTCTGTAGTTTTCTTTTTTTGTGTTATTCTTACCAGGTTTTGGTATCAGGGTAATGTTGGCCTCATAAAATGAATTAGGGAGTATTGTCCATTATTTTTAAGAGATCGTGAGACCCAAAAATACTGCTGGTTTAGAGTAATCCAAACAGTTGTTTGAAGAAGTTTGTGTTCATAAAATTCTATTCATAGAATTATATACGCACTTGTTTTTATATTTAGACATTATTTTTTTGGGGGGTCCTATATAGTTGCCACAGACTTGTGCTGTATTAAAATGTTAATAAAATCCTGTTCAAGGTATTTTTTTTTAAGCAT
This sequence comes from Rhinolophus hipposideros, assembly GCF_964194185.1. NCBI lineage: Eukaryota > Metazoa > Chordata > Mammalia > Chiroptera > Rhinolophidae > Rhinolophus > Rhinolophus hipposideros. Next base: position 15,308,883 of record NC_138051.1, on the reverse strand, counting down.
CAGCTAAAATGGAACATGAACCTTGTAGTGCACGTTTAACTTAGAATTTGTATCACTTGTTGTTTCCTTATGGGACAACTGATTTGCCAACTTGTGGCTTTAAATAATTGTGAATTCTTCATTGCAGATTCAAGTGCAGCTTATAACCAGTAACTTGAATCATTCTAAACAATTGACAATAAATAAGCATTTATTTCTTAAAATTATAAATCTTTTATGAAATGTAGACATTTATCTTGATTTGTTTGGATTATAATTTTTTGTAGCTATCTTTTCAAATTAATAGTTGTATTTACCTCATCATGGAATCTTTGCAAAAAATGAGTAAGAGTCTTCAAAACATCCTGGTGAAAGTAATTTCAGTTAAGTTTAGGTAATGAAGTAGCAACATGTAAAACGTCTTTTAATATGTGTAGTCTCCAGTTTTAATTTTTTTTTCAATTTCTGATATTTATACCAACATGAAAGTTTTGAGTAAGGGTATTTAACTCAAATGACAATTTGAAATAATTGTATAAGTGTGGAAATTTATAAGTTTAGCTTAATTATAAAATATCAATAACATGAATACTGATAGTATTCATTGAACTATTACTAAATCATATGCTTGAAAAATATGAAATATATGAATCCCCCATTTAGATATGCAGCCTAAATGACAGAAAAGAGTATACTTTGAAGATTATTGTAAATTATAGAGGGTTCAATTATTCATAAACATTTGCAATTATTATTAAAATAACCATAGTGAAATTTTTATCAGAATTATTTCCAACCACTTTATTTATTCATAACACAATTTTGTATATTGGAGCATTTGACAAAGCCATCTAGTATTTTAAAAATGAATCTAACTATATAAAGTAAAACCTCAGTTAACTGCCATGACAGGGTATTTTTTGGGTTAACAGAATTTTTCACGTGACTATGAAAGCTTACACCGTAAGTATCACAGCTTTTTTTGCTTTGAAGATTTGAAGGTGAAGAAATGAAAAACCAGTGCAATGGAGTACATACGGAATTTACACAAACTTTAATGTATTTTTGTATAGGCACAATATTCACATATTTTACATTAAAAAATTCCAGAGTGAGAATCTTTTCTTCAGTCCTTAGTTCCAATCACCAGCTCCCTTACATGCAGTCAATTTAGAATCTTTGGTCCAAATCTCCATCACCTACTGTCTGGATTACTGAAAAAGCATCCTAATAGACACCCTGCTTCCTTTTGTTGCTCATCGTGTCATCTAATTCTCCACACAGCAGCCAGAGTGATGATTTTAAACATGATCACGTCATGTCACCTTTCTCTGAAAACCCTTAGCGATTTCCTCTGTCATTCAGAGTAAAAGACAAAATCCTCACTAATGCTGATAAAGCCCTTCAGGATCTGCTTCCTGTCCCCTTTTTGATATTGTTTGTTATTGTCTCCTCCTTCTCATAGCAGCCACCGTGCTGACTTCTTGCTCTTGCCTGGACCTTTGCTCTTGTTTTTTCTACCTGAAATGTGTTTGCCCAGATAGCCTCAGGCCTGCTTAGGTGTCTGCGCAAATATCTCCTTATCAGGAAGGCCTTCCCTGACCATTCTCACCACTCAGCAATCCCTAACCCCCTTCTCTGACTATTTTTTTCCATAAAATTTCCCTGACTGTTCAAAATTGTACCTAGAATTTTTTTTTTTTTAAATTCAGAGATAGTGCACTGGACTGCTGGTGATTCACAATAAAGGGTAGATTGGGGATATGGATTGGTGATTGGTTGATTTGTATATCAGAGGCATACTTTTAGGCAGGTTATTTATCTTTAGCATTAGCTAACCCTGGGGTGGGGGAAGTCTCTCTTTGGTTCCTCAAGGCCCAAGATGTCATAAAATACAGAAATTAAAAGGCATGATTAATATACTGACATATCATATGTTTATTTTTAATTGTTGTCTCGTCACAGAACAGTGTCTGCACATGGTGATTGTTATTTGTTGAATCAAGGAAAGAAACTGTGAACCATAAATCTACTCTTTTTTTCTTTTCTTTTCTTTTTTTTTTTTATGCTCTCATTCTTGTTGTCTTCCAAGTTGAAGATCTCTTGGTCCTTGTTCTCTGCGCCTTCATCCGCATTACATCAGTTGCTGAATCTGTCGGGTTTACTCCTGCATTATCGCTGGTATCTGTTCTTTTATTCAGATTCCCAACGGGTACTTCAATTCCTCATTAACTCTTGCCTAGATTATGAATATAAGCACATGCTTGTATTTTATACCTTTTACTTATTCTGTTTTAAAGTTTATATAGCAGTGTCACTTATTTCTTATTTAATAAATAAATACATTTATTATTTATTTTTGAATCTGATAGCAATCCTGAAGTCATTATTTCAGCGATTTCCAATTATAGAGATAAAGACTGAACTCTGAAAGGACAATTTGCCCAACATGACTCATTTAGTGTAAGTAGCAGGGCTGGAACCTGATTCACTTTCCTCTATCTTCTCTCCCTAGCCCCTTATGTCATACCTTGCTTGATTAATTTTCTGATCTTATCACTTCTTTGCTTTGGAACTTCTTGTGGGTATTTATGGCTTACAGACAAAGCCCAGTCTCCTTAGCATGGCATTCAAGGCTTTTGCTATTTGTTTACAATCTATTTTTTTCCCTGCAAAATTATGTTCCATACTGTAAATCCCATCAAAGTGATCTCTATACAGTAATTTGGACACATGACACATTGTCACCTCTGTACTTGTGTTTATTCTGTTCTTACCACTGGGACTGTTCATCTTGCCATGTTAGATCATTCAAGGCTCAGCGTCTCTATGGACCATTGTCATCACCTGCACCCTCTTCCCACCCTAGCTGTACAGAAATTTCTCTTTCTGAACTCTAACCTTTTACATACAACTCTTCTTGTAGCACTCAGAGAGACAGTCTTGTGATATAGTTATCTATGTTCATTTTCTTTTCCTGTAGGTTTATATCTTATTGCTTGTAGGTTTTATACAGTAGAAATTAGCTCTGAAAAGTTTTGGTTTGCCCTGGCCCACTCCAACTCCTGACATCGGCAGCTAGAACATTGCTTCGTACGTGCTAGTACCTGATAAGTATGCTTTGAGTAAAAGATTCATCTTTTGGGTGAATTGGGACATGTTATTCATTGAAAATACAATGTTCTAAAATTAAATCAAGCATTCATATGAGGATAAGTGGATTAATGGATTACTATAAGGTACTTAAATTTTATTTGAGAGCCCTCTGAAATCTCAGTATGTTACTATATATTTGCATTTTAAGCAATTCTTAATGAAAGAAATGCTTTTTTACTCTGTGTTTTTGAGTTGGAAGGCTTATATTCCGTCTTTAACACCACTTGAAGTTTTAAGTAGTGAGTATTAAAGCCCAGCCCTTAGCAGACAAAAGATGACTTGAGAGTAGAAGCATTATAACAAACTTGTATTTTTTAAGATCCCTGTGATGCCCCATATAATATTATATTCCGGTATTTGTCATATCTTGCCATTTGTTGTGAATACCTCTGTGGTATATAAGATGTCTCAATCCATACTATCAATAGGGAAATTGGGAAAATGCACTTACGTGATCCGTTTGAAAAAAGCGTATTATTTTTGGAGATAATACATGATTTCCAATGTTTAACAAGTTCTGTTATTAAGTGGAGAAGAGGTTATTTAGTGCCTATATTATTTTTCTGTGGCTGCTGTAACAAACAACCACAATCTTGGTGATCTGAAACAACAGAAATTTATTCTCTTACAATTCTGAAGGCTAGAAGTCTAAAATCTTTATCACCAGACTGAAATCAAGGCCTTGACAGGGTGTGACATGCCCTCTGGGAGCTCTAGGGTTAGCACCAGGTCTGGTGGCTGCCAGCCTTCCTTGGCCTATAGCTGGCTACATCACTTCAATATTCAAGGCAGCATCTTTAGATGTCTCTCTGCTCTATCTTTATATCACCTTCTTTTCTGTGTGTAGTCAGGCCTCCCTCTTCTAAGGAAGGATGCATGTAATTGCATTCAGGGCCCACCTGGGTAATCCAGAATGATCTCTCCATGTCAAGAGCCTTAACTTGATCACGTCTGCAAAGACCTTTTTGTCCTTATAACATTTACGGGTTCCTGGGGTTAGGACCTTATATCTTTGGGGGCCATTAGCAGCCTACCACAGCAACCTAACATAGCTTTCTAAAGGAAGATAAGGAGTAACTTGATTTTTTGACAATAATCGTCCAAATTTTCATTTTATTTATTTATTTATTTATATTAGTTTTAGGTGCACAAAACAGTGTAATAGTTATTTATCATTTATATCCCTCACACAGTGACAAACCCCCTCCCCCCATCCACTATCCCTCTGCCATCGCACACAGCCATTATATTTCCACTGTCCCTATTCCTAATGCTGTACTCCACTTCTTGTAACTATATATATACATATATATATGTATATATATATACACGTATATATATGTATACATATATATATAATTGTAGTTTAAATTCATTATTGTTCAGCTTCAGCTTCAGGTGTACAGTGCAGTGATCAGGCATCTACATCATCCCTGACGTGGTCTCCCTAACGAGGTAAGTATCCATCGGATACCCTACAAAATCTTTACAACATTATACAAGAATAAATCAAAAATGGATTAGAGACTTAAATATAAGATCTGAAACCATAAAATTCCTAGAAGGAAATATAGGAAGAAACTTTACAGACATTACCCGGAGTAAGATTTTTACTGATATATCTATCCCCTTGGGCAAGGAAAGTAAGATGTGGGATTACATCAAAATAAAAAGGTCACAGCAAAGGAAACCATCAATAAAACAAAAAGGGATCCTACTGAATGGGAGAAGATATTTGCCAATGATGTATCCGATAAGGGGTTAATATCCCAAATTTATAAAAAACTCCCTCAACTCAACTCCAAAAAAACAAACAACCCAATTGAAAAATGGGCAGAGGACATGAAGAGACATTTTTCTAAAAAGGACATACAGATGGCAAACAGACATGAAAAAATGCTCAACCTCACTAATCATTAGAGAAATGCAAATGAAAACCAAGTTTTCCCTTTAAATCTTCCTAATGGAACCTCTTAGTAATGGGCAGAATGTAACACTTTGAGGCTGTGCTTGAATGTCATTAGCCCATTAGCTGTAAACACATTGTGAAAACATGCTCTTCGGAACTTTTAGCCTTTGAAAAATCAACAGATTACAGGGACATTCAAATGCAATAGGCTCTTAAAATGCTTTCAAATAATTTAACATGGCTGAGGTAATGATCTCAGTTCAGAAAATGATTCCAGGAAATAGTAACATGGTAACATGCTAGTCAGCTCCTTATTGATTGTAGATATTATAATCCAGCTAGCAGTGATTAATACTGCAGAATATAAGAGCAGTGCAAGTTAATTTTTTTAAGTAAACTTTTTTTTGAAGTATGACATACAGAAAAGTGCAAAAATAATAAATGTGCTACTTGATGAATTGTCACAAAATGAAGAAACCCATGTAAGCAGGACCCAGATAAGAATACAACATTACTAGCACCCCAGGAAGTCTGCCTTGTGTCCCCTCCCAACCATTATACCCACCTCCTGACTTCTGTCACCACAGATGAGTTTGCCTGTTTCTTGAAATTTATGTAAATAGAATAATGCAGTATGTACACTTTTGTGTCTGACTTCCTTTCTTCAATATTTTGTCAATTTATCAATGTTTTTGCATGTAGCAGCAGTACTTTGACCTTTGTTAATACAAGGTCTGACAATTAAGTTCATGAACTTGTTGCAACGATGTTGCTAATCTTTTTTGATATCAGAGGGGTTATTCATTATGAATTTGTACCAACTGGACAAAGAGTTAGCCAAGTTTACTATTTGAAAGTGCTGAAAAGGCTGTGTGAAAAAGTTAGATGACCTGATCTTTTCACCAACAATTCATGGCTCTTGCATCACGACAATGCACCAGCTCACAGGGCACTGTCTGTGAGGGAGTTTTTATCCAGTAAACAAATCGCTGTATTGGAACGCCTTCCCTACTCACCTGATCTGACTCCAATGACTTCGTTCTTTAGCTGAAGATAAAGGAAATATTGAAGGGAAGACATTTTGATGACATTCAGGAAGCTCTGATGGCCACCGCAGAAAAAAATTCTAAAATTGTTTTTAAGGGTGGACTAGGTACTGTCGTCGGTGCATAGCTTCCCAAGGAGAGTACTTCAAAGGTGACCATAGTGATATTCAGCAATGAGATATGTAGCACTTTTTCTAGGATGAGTTCGCAAACGTAATTGTCAGACCTCATATAGATACAAATAACTGAGGTTCTCTGTCCTAAAGATGGTCTTGTTTGAATGGGGAAGATAAGTGTGATGATAATGAAAAATACAGTAATCGGCTTAAGAACTATGTGTTGTGAAGAAAGGGAATGAATGAACTCTGTGAAGAGACGTGGAAATCTCTGCTGGAGGAGGCAGCATTTGAGCTGGGTCTTGAAAAATGAGTAAGAGTTTGATAACTGCATTTCATGTAGAGACACAAATATGTGAAAAGAAAAGACACAAGATTGACAAAGGACAGCTATATTCATAAAATAGTGAGAGGTTTGCTATTGGAAGGAGCAGTGTGCAAGAAGGTGCGAGGGAGGAGAACAAGGGAGGAGAGGAGCGTGGATAGACATGAGGCTACAACATTTAGGCAAAGAGGCTGCATGGGTGAAATTAAGGAATTATAAATCAACATGGCATATTTCTCAAATGGTGAGATTCAGTATGGCTAGAAGATAGATTGTGTTTCATGGAAGAGAGGTGAGAAGGAGGATCAGGGGAAGAATGAGGAGTGAATGGAGATGAGGAGGAGAGTTGGGTTGGACTTTATCCTGGAGGAAATTAGGGATAAGTAGAGGTTTCAGCCAGGGAGTGGCATAATCAAATTTGGTTTTAAGGAAGAAGACTCTTAGGATCCTGCAGGATGGATTAGTACGTGGGAGACTGGTAGGTGGAAATAGGTAAGGGAAATGAAGCTTGGCCATTTGTGGCAGTGGTGATGGTGAGATAGTGTCAGATGTGGATCTAATCTGATGTATAGTCATTGGTGTCTATAATTTGATGTATAGTCAGTCGTTGGTGACCATGAATGGTGAGGAATAGGCAGGTGTGACAGATGATTCCAAAATTTATAGTTTGAGAAACTGAATGAATGGTCTTGCTGTCAACTGATATAGGAAATGTGAAAAGGAGAAGTTTAGTGGTAGCAAATAATAAATTAAGTTTTGGACTTACTAAGTTTGACATGATAGTGCATTAAGTAGTTGGAGATTTCAAGAAAGACTTATAGATATGTGTGTGGAGCAAAAGAGAGAGGTCAGGGCTATAAATATATATTTGAGAATCACCAGCATGTGGAAGATAGTTGAAGCCACAAAAATGGTTGGAATCATCCAGGCAGAGGAAAAAGAGAATAAGTATAAAGAGTCAATCCAAAGTAGCTGAACACTTATGAGGAGAATTGGAAAGTGATCCTGTGAAGACAGGATTTTCCCACCACCCCTGTCTGTGTTTTTAATGTTCTACAATAGCATTATTTCTCATGTAATGTAAAAATAACAACCCTGAAAAGAAACAACGAGTATGAAAGGTAGGAGGAAAAACAGGAGAAGGTTGTATCAAGAAGTCAGGGACGTCCACAGCTTTAGATGATGCACAAAGTGAAAATAAACCACGTGATTGTTAATTGCCATGAACAGGGTCAGTAGAATGACCTCTTCTTTCTTTTTTTGTCCTTTGCTTTTATTGGAGTAATATATGTACACGGTTAAAAAAACAAACAAACAAAAAAACTAATAGTACATAAAAAGCATATAATGAAAAGCAAGTCTTTCTCTCTGCCCAGCTCCATTCCTTAAAAGCAACCTATGTTTAACTATCTTTCTTAGTGGTAAAAAGTCCAGATGTAAGTTTGAACAGCGTGCTTGTTCTTCTGTTTTTGTTTTTGTTTTGCTGCCTATAAGATGCTCACTTTATTTTATTTTTTAAAAATTAATTCATTTTCCAATTACAGTCGATATTACAGTATTATATTACTTTTAGATAATGTACAAGATAATGGTTAGACATTTATGTTGTCTTACAGAGTGGTCACCCTGATAAGTCTAGTACCCAAATGATACCATGCATAGTTATTACAATATTAATGACTCTATTTCTTATACTGTACTTTATACCCCCATGCTGTTTTTTGTTTGTTTGTTTTACCTACTTCAGATCATGACTTTTTTGCTATGCAGAATGCTAAGATAGCTCCAAACTGGTGAGTATGCCCTGTAAAATCCTCTCCCCTTGAGGGTTGGTGGGACCTGTGAATATTATTAGCTATCACTCTACTAATTACATTATTATTCAGTTGATTTTAATGCAAAGGAGATAATCCTGGGTAGACCTGACCTATTTAGATGAGCCTTTAAAAGAGTCACTGGGCCTTTCACCTCACCCCCCCCCCAAAAAAAAAAAAAGATTCTCCTACCAGTCTTAAAGTAGAAAGCTGCCATATTTTGAGAGAAGAGAATCTTATTGCTTGAAGCTGAGGGTAGCCTAGAGGATAGAGTGATCCATGGATGATAGTGGCGAGAAGTTGGGGACTTCAGTCATACAAATAAATGCAAGATGATGATTTCTGCCAACAATGAGAGAGTTTGGAAGAGGTCTTTGGCCTCAGATGTGATTGTAGTCCTGGCTGATACCTTTGCCACCTGGTGAGATACTGAGCAAAAGATCTAGTTAATCCATACCCAGACCCCTGAGCCACAGAAAATTGTGAGATAATAAATTTGTGTTGTTTCAAGTGGATACGTGTGTAACAACTTGTCATGCATAAATAGAAAATGAATACAACTTTTAACTCAAAACAAAAATAGATTTATTTACTTTATCTCTACTTTGTCTCCCTTCTCGTTATTGAAATGTATTAACTATAGTTTTTCAAAGGAATCATTTAATTCCTTTTGCTCCTATTTCTTGTTGTTTTAAAATTAGTACCTTGATTTTTATTAATGTGAAAGAAGGATATTTATAATTCTACTCTTTTTTTTTCCTCCAATTTCTACGTTGCACCTGGGCTGAGACATAGTGAAGTCTGCTAGTGGGAGAAACCTGACTCCAGCCTGGGGCATCTGAGTACACACAGCTGTGCAATGATGAGAATATTATGTAATAAAAACACAGTGCACTGCTTAGAATGAATTATTAGATAAAATTCCATAAGCAATGTGAGTTAATTGAAAAAGGTATATGATCTTGCAAGCTGATAATTACTCAGATAGGCCTTTCAGGGACGCTCTGCCTAGCCTATGAAACCATCCCCTGAGATAGTCAGGGAAGACAAGTAAAAGCTCAGGAAAAGGTTAAGGGAAATTAAGTTAAGGGTAGGAACTCTGCCTAGGAGGCTAGGGGATAATTTAAGTTTATCTGATGTTGAGAGACTTAGTGAAGTGTAATTTAATGCTGGGAAAATAAGCACCAGCTCCATCTAATTGAGAATCCCTCGTATCATTGGATTTCCTGATCCTCTTCAATCTGCTTGTATCCTTTGCTATTAAAGAAGCCACATTTGACAGAGATCTTTGGAAGTGTGACACTAATGTCCTGCAACACCACCCTCTATGTATTCAAAATTATTACCATTAACAGTCTATTCTATAACCAAAGTTGTGTTCTGGGTGTTGTTTAGGTTGATTCTACAAGTTGAAAAACCATAAACATTATTTTGAATGTTATGAATGTGTCACTGTGTTTGAGTTGCAAGTAGAAGAAACCATCTTTACTCAACTTAGGCAAAAGAGATTTTTTTTGGGATGGGGCAGATCTCAGGGAGTTCCTGGAATTGATGGAACGTGTAGAGAACCAGACTCAGAAACATGGTGCTGCCACTAAAACAAATGTATGGGAAATTTAAGTGCAAAGATAAGGAATTTGATAGGTCCCAACCTCAGGCCAGGGGAGGGTAGGTAAAGGAAGGATCTCATATCTCAGAGGGACTCTTTGGGGACCTCTTTGACTTTCATCAAGGGCTGAGGGCAGGACACCTTGAATACATTTCCACCAAGACTCTACCCTATGAAAGAGAAAGACTTCTCCAAAGCTAATGGAGGAATTGTTGAGAAGTATGCCTGGATGCCAGGTAGTGGGGAAAAAATGCTGAGGATAACATGCTGTCTAGCATTTACAAGCCTGAGGGGAATCTAGGTCCTTTTTAGGGCCACAAAAGGCTAAACTGAAAAGGGATATGTGGAAAAGGAGGCATATTATCAAACATTAAACTAGATTTTAAAAAGCAGCTCTAAGTCTGGGCATTTAGCTGTTTCTGCTTTAAAATAGTCATATTCCAAGCAATGAAGGGAGATTGGAGAGGATTTCAGTGTTTTTGCTTGCCTGCAAAAATTTCACCATTTTGTCCAACTGATTTCAGATTTAATGTGCAGAATATCATTAAAATATGATTTCTGTTAACTTGTGCCTGCATAATAAGTCTTGTCTATGTTCTTTTGTATCCCCAATTAAATAAAATATGGGACATATTCTGTTTTATTCCTGATTGCTCTCTGACCAGAAACTTTTCAGAGGTCAGATTGCTATCTATTTTGCCATTGAATTTTCCTCCTAACTTTCTTGTATTGCTCTGTCTTAGGGGTTACAGAAAGTATTACTTGGATTGTGAAGTCCTCCTCTTCAAGTCACAAAATATACAGGAAACTAATTAATGAATTTGTAAGAGCTTTTTTTTTCAGATTAGTTTTTCACTGGAATAATTAAAGCTGAGATTGGTAATTGTCTTGATAGTTCAGTAGGAAAATCCTCTTTCCTCAATTACATGAAAGTGGATTACTTGGCTGTAATTTGAATAGCTGCATTTGTTCTCTTCTTTGCTTAGCCAGTCAGGTCTTTGGCATAGGTTTTTTTTTTTTTTTTTTTTTTTTAGAAGGAAAGTAAATGCTCAGGAGAGCAGGGTTTTTTGTGTTTTTTTTTTTTTTCCAGAGATTGTGAACATCCAGTTGTGGTGTGTTTGTGTTGTAAGTCTGAGAAATAGTTACCAGAAGGATAATGTGATTGACTTTTCTATCATCACTTTAAAAATACTTACATAGTTGACTGCTATTTGAGGACAGCATATATTCTGAAATTAGATTTTTATTTCTATTTAAAATTGGAAACATTTTCTCACTGTTTAAGAAAAATGAAGGCTGTGTGATTCCTTTAGACACATGTAAGCCTAGATGTGGAAGACTAAGTAGTTTTATCTAATTGTGCTCATTTAAAAATAAGTAAAATCTGGTTTCAGTCAAAATGGCAGAGATGATAAACTCTGTGCTCACCTCCAACCACACCCACACCAAAACTACAGAACATCCATCATTGCAAATTTCCTGAAGTCTAGCTGAACAGAAGTCCTATAGCTGAGGATATAGAGAAGAAGCCATGTTGAGTGTGGAGATGTGGAATGGGCTGATCCCACACTCATATGTGGTGGTTAAAAATTGGCTGCAGAGGTTCCCCCTGAGGAATGAGGGGTCTCAATCTTACACAAGGCTCCCCGCCCAGGGTTCCAGTGCTGGGAGAGAAGTCCCCACAACTTCTGGTTGTGAAAACCAGTGAACATTGTGGCTGAATGAGATGGAGGGCAGCTGTAGTCCCCGGTGTTCCTCTTAAAGGGCCCACACATGGACTTACTTGCTGACGGACTCCCTCGCTCTGAGCTTCAGCACTGGGGCAGCAATTCGAAAGGTGCCCGGGACATATGGTGAAGAACTGAATTGTTTGGCTTCAAGACAAGGGCTGAAGGGGCATGTTCCTTCCAGACAGAAGTTTTGGCACAGGCCATTGTTCCTTTGTTGAGCCCTTTCTGTGCATACCTGCACGTGCAGGCAGTCACCATCTCTGAGTCTCCAACAATCTGGTTAATACTGTGCATCTCACCCTGGAGATTCCCTGAGACCTGGCCCCACCTAATTTGCAGACCCACCCAAGCCACGTCCAGTGGCTTTTCCATACAAATGGTATGTCTTGTCTCATTCTACAGACTTTTCTACAGTCTTTCAAAGGCTCTCAAAACCCAAACAAGCAGCATATAGCCTTGGTGTACCCTGTACCTCTAGCTGAGAAACTCCAATCCTAGTCCTAGCAGCAGCCAACCTCAGTTTGCAGCTTAGCCTCTCTCAGGCAACTCCAAACCCAGCACAAGTGGCAACCATCTGAAGATCACTTTTTAGTTCATATCAAGTGGCCCTGGACAGGGCACAGGCCTCATTCGACCTCAGTCTGCAAGAGAGCCCCTCCCAAGAAGCCCAAGAATCAACAAACCCAGAGGCCAGCTTCAGACTCCACCAGAACACCTCCTAACCATCTCCATAAATGACACAGCCAAAGGGCAGACTTGACAGGCACCGGGGCCTCACTAAAGTGAATCCTGCTCCATAGGGTCAGCCCCTGCACAACAGTTCCTCCACTGTAGTCATAGACAGTCCTCACAACAATTGGACTGAGGGGCAATCCCTCCCACTGATATGCAAACAGTAATCAAGACTCAACTACAATAGAAGGGCACACACAACCCACACAAGGGAAACAACTGGAGCACCCAGCTCAAGTGACAGAGTTGCCACTGGCCCCACAGGACACTACTACATAAGCACACTCTACCAAGACCTGGAGATATAGCACCTCTATGTAATATGTAGAAACAAATACAGGGAGGTAGCCAAAATGAGGAGAAAAAGAAACATGTCCTAAATGAAAAAACAGAACAAAGCTCAAGAAAAAAGATCTAAACAAAACGAAGATAAGCAATCTATCAGATACAGAATTCAAATCACTGGATCTAAGGATGCTCAACAATGTCAGGGAGAACGTCAACGTAGAGATAGGAAACATAAAAACAAAACAAAACAAGAAACCAGTCAGAAATGAAGACTACAATAACTGAAATGAAGAATACATTACAGGGAATCAACAGGAGATTAGATGAAGTAGACGACTGAATTAGTGATTTGGACAATAAGGTAGCAAAAAACACCCAATCACAGAAACAAAAAGAAAAAAAGAATCCCAGAAAATGAGGACAGTTTAAGGGGCCTCTGGAACAATATCAAGTGTAGCAACATTCACATAATAGGGTTACTAGAAGGAGAAGAGAAAGAGCAAGGAATTGAAAACCTGTTTGAGAAAATAATAACTGCAAACTTCCCTAACCTGGGAAAGGAACAAAGACATACAATCTCAGATAGTGCAGAGTCCCAAACAAGATGAACCCAAAGAAGCCCACACCATATTATATCATAATTAAAATTCCAAAGGTTAAAGACAAAGAGACAATATTAAAAGCAGCAAGAGCAAAGCAGTTAGTTACCTACAAGGGAGCTCTTATTAGACTATCAGCCAATTTCTCAACAGAAATGTTGCAAGCTGAAAAGGATGGACATGAGATATTCAAAGTGATAAAAAGCAATGACCTATAACCAATATTTCTCTACCGAGCAAAGCTATCATTTAAAATCAAAAGACAGATAAAGAGCTTCCCAGACAAGAAAAAGCAAAAGGAGTTCATCACTGCCAAACCTGTATCACAAGATGTTAAGGGGACTTCTTTAAGGAGAAGGGAAAAGATAAAAAATATGAATAATAGAATGGCAATAACTACATATCTATCAACAGTGACTTTAAATGTAAGTGTATTAAATGCTCTAATCAAAAGACATAGGGTGACTGAATGGATAAGAAAACAAGGCCCCTACATATGCTGTCTACAAGAGACTTACTTCAGATTGAAAAACACATGGAAACTGAAAATAGGGGATGAAAAAAGGTATTTAATGAAAATGGAAAAGAAAAAAATAAAATAAGTCTTGGGTGGTAATACTAATACCCGGAAAATTAGACTTGAAAACAAAGGCTGTAACAGGAGACAAAGTGAGACCCAATAATTCCACTTCTGGATATTTATCCAAAGAAGTCTAAAAAGTAATTCGAAAAGATGTATGCATCTCCATGTTCATTGCAACCAAGATGTGAAAGCTACCTGGGTGTCCCTGAATGGATGAATGGAGAAAGAAGAGGTGATACATATATACAATGGAATATTACTCAGCCATACAAAGGAATGAAATCTTGCCCTGTGCAACAACATGGATAAACCTAGAGGGTATTATACTAAGTGATATACGTCAGACTGAGAAAGACAAATACCATATGGTTTCACTTATATGAGGAATCTAAAAAACAAAATAAATGAACAAACAAAACAGAAACAAACTCATAGCCACAGAGAACATTTTTAGGGTTGCCAGATGGGAGGTTAGTTTGAGGGATGGGTGAAAAACAGGAAGGGATTAAGATGTACGAATTGGTATTTTCAAAATAGTTGTGGGGATGTGAAGTGTAGCATAGGGAATATATGTAGTCAATAATATTGTAATAACTATGTATGGTGTCAAGTGGGTACTAGATTTATTGGGGTGATCACTTAATAAGGTATATAAATGTCTAGTCACTATGTTTTACACCTGAAACTATTATATTGTATGTCAAACGTGATTGAAAAATAAAAAAATGAAAAAGTAAAATAAAAATATGTAAAATCTTAGTAAAGATTTTAATGTATTAGTTTTTTGCAGCTTTTTAAAGTGCCTAGGTAGAAATTTGTTTCAATGATTTTAGGGAAAAGAGAAAGTTCTTTTGGGCATGGGACAAGAGAATGCATTCCTTTAGCAGATCTCTCACTTTTGTAACTTTCTCCTTCTGAGCCAATTTTCTATTTTTCCCTTTAGAGAAATCTGAAGTCCATCCTTGATTTTCCTTTCTACTTCATCTTCCACAGCAATCATGTCCTGCCCCATAAATATCTCTGGAATCTGTCCCATTATCTCCTTTCCTACTGTCCAACTTCGGAGTTGCATAATCTCTTTCAGAGATAACCATGTCTCAATTTCTTTCATTTCAATTCACCTTCTCATTGCTACCAGAGTTATTGTTCTAAAACGCAAATCTCACCTGCTTAGAACCTTTTAGCGGTTCTGTCTCAACTGGGGAATAAAATTCGAATTTAGGAACACAAGATCCTTCCTCATGATATACCTCCTGCACGCTTCTCTCTCTCTCATCAAGCACTCTTACTCAGATGTATTCCAGCAATACTGAATTACATATAGTTTCCTACTCTTCAAAACCTGTACTCGTTTCTTGTACTGTAGTGTCCCGTGTGTTTCCCATAGAACACTCTTGTTGAGGCAATCCTCTGTGATGCCTTCTTTGATGCCCCCAGCAGAATGTCACCCTCAGTTGTATTACTTTTGTATATGCTTTTTATTTAGAACTGCTCCTACCATTTTAATAACTTGTTTACCCTTTGTTTTTCTATTTGTCTCTGAGTTTCTTAAAAAGTAGAGGCTCTAGCCCAGAAGCTAGCTTATGACCTGTCATGAATTACGTGGGGATAATTATAGAGTTTAAAAAATTGAGATATAATTGACAATAATATTAATTTCAGGTGTACAGCATAATGATTCTATATCTGTATACATTGTGAAATGAAACCATAACAATTCCAGCTAACATCCATTACCATGCATACTAACAATTTTTTTTTCAATGAGAGCTTTTAAGATCTGCTTTCTTAGCAACTTTGAAATATACACTGCAGTGTTATTAACTATGTCACCGTGCTGTACATTACATGTTTAGGACTTATTTTATAATTAGAAGTTTGTACCTTTCACCATCTTTACTCATTTCTCCCACTCCCCACCCACTGCCACTGGCAACTACCAATTTGTTCTCTGAGTCATTTTATTTTTTAGATTCCTTATATAAATGACATTATATGGTATTTGTCTTTCTCTGACTTATTTCACTTAGCATAATACTCTCAAGGACCATCCATATTGTCGTAAATGGCAAGATTTCCTTTTTATGGCTCAGTAATATTCCATTATACATATATATATATATATATATATATATATATATATATATATTCCTATATATATAATTATATGGTATATTACACTTTCTTTATCCATTCAACCATTGATAGACTCTTACGTTGTTTCCATGTCCTAAGTATTGTAAACACTGCAATGAACATGAGTGTGCAGATATCTTTTCAAGTTAGTGTTTCCATTTCCTTCAGATAATACCCAGAAATGGAATTGCTAGGTGATAATTTTAGTTCTATTTTTAATTTTCTGAAGAAACTCCATACTTTCATAGTGGTTGCACTAATTTACATTCCCATCGACAGTGCACAAGGGTTCCCTTTTCTCCATATTCTCACCAACACTCGTTATTTCTTGTCTTTTTGATAATAACCATTGTAACAGGTGTGAGATGATACCTCATTGTTGTTTTGATTTGCATTTGCCTGATAATTAGGGATGCTGAGCATCTTTTCATGTACGTATTGGCCATTTGTATATCTTCTTTGGGAAAATGTGTGTTCAGATCCTTTACCCATTTTTTAAGTCTGTTTTTTTTTTTCCTACTGAGTTGTATGAGTTCTTTATATGTTTTGGACATTAACCCCTTATTACATATATGTTTGGCAAATAATTTCTTCTACTTGGTAGGTTGCTTTTTCATTTTGTTGATGGTTTCTTCACTGTGTTTTTAGTTGGATGTAGTCCCACTTGTTTATTTTTGCTTTCATTGCCTTTGTTTTTTGATGTCAAATCAAAAAAATCATTACCAAGACTGATTTCATAAAGCTTACCACCTATGTTTTCTTCTAGGAGTTTAATTTCAGGTCTTACACTCATGTCCTTAATTCATTTTGAGTTGGTTTTTGTGTATGGTGTAAGATGGTGGTCCAGTTTTATTCTTTTGCATGTGATTGTCTAGTTTTCCCCACCATCACTTATTGATAAGACTGCTCTTTTTCCATTGCATATTCTTGCCTCCTTTGTCATAAATTAATTGGCCACTTATGTGTGGGTTTTTAATCTGGGTTCTCAATTCTGTGGCATTGGTCTGTGTTTCCGTTTTTATACAAATATACTGTTTTGATTACTTATAGTTTTGAAATATGCAGTTGACCCTTGGACAACACAACTTTGAACAGTGTAGGTCCACTTGTACACAGACTTTTGTCAATAAATTTTGTAAATACATTTTCTCTTTCTTATGATCTTAGTAACATTTTCTTTTCTCTAGCTAACTGTATTATAAAAATGCACTATATAATACATACAACACACAGAATATGTGTTAATTGACTGTTTATGTCACTTGTAAGGCTTCTGGTCAACAGTAGGCTATTAATACTTGTTTTTGAAGAGTCAAAAGGTATATGTGGAATTTTGACTGTGTGGGATGTCCACGGCCTAACCCCAGCATTGTTCAAAGATGAACTGTAGTTTGAAATTAGGAAGTGTGATGCCTCCAGCTTTATATTTCTTGCTCAAGATTGCTTTAGCAATTTGGGGTCTTTTGTGGTTCCATACAAATTTTAGGATTATTTGTTCTATTTCAGTGACAAATGCTTTTGGAATTTTGATTGGGAATTCATTGAATCTGTATATTGCTTTGTAGTATGGACATTTTAACAATGTTAATTCTTCCAGTTCATGAACATGTTTGCTTTATATATTTAGGAGCTCTGAGGTTTGATGCATAATTATTTAGAATTGTTATATCTGCTTGGTGAATTGACCTTTTTATCACTGTGTAATGTCTTCCTTCGTCTCTTGTAAGAGTTTTGATTAAAAGTCTATTTTGTCTGATATTAGTATAGCCACTGCTGCTTTCTTTTGGTTGTCATTTGCATGGAATATCATTTTTCACTTTCAGCTGATGGGGGTCCTTACATATGAAATGTATCTCTTGTGGTCAGTAATAGTTAAATGTTTTTTAAATCCATCCAGCCAATGTACATCATTTGATTGGAGTTTAATCCATCTACATTTACCTTAATTGCTGATAGGGATGGACTTACTATTGCCAATTATGTTGTTTTCTGTATACCTTACAGCTTTTTGTCCCTCCTGTTTTCTCTTACCGTCTTTTTGTTTTGTTTTGTTTTGTTTTATTGCTTTCTTGTAGTGACGTGTTGATTCCCTTCTCATTTCCTTTTGTATATATTCTATAGATATTTTATTTGTGGTTATCATTCCAATTATATATAAAACATCTTAAGGTTTTAGCTTCTACTTTACACTGATAACAAATTAACGTTAATTGCATACAAAATCTCAATTCTTTTACTGCCCCACTCTCTCTCTCACATATTGCATTTTTATATATTGTATACAAATTAACATAGACTTAGGTTTTAAAAAAATATTTTTGTCCTTTAAATTCTGTGCTTCAAAATTACAATATTAAGGCTACTTTTACCATAATAGTCCATGTATTTACCTTTACTGTAGAACCTTATATTTTCATGTAACTTTTTACTGTCCTTTCATTTCAACTTGAGGGAATTCCTTCAGAATTTTTCTTTTTTCTTTTTTTTTTTGGAGCAGGTTTATTGGTAATGAATTCCCTCAATTTTTGTTTATGTGGGAGAGTCTTAATGTCTCCTTTATTAAAAAAAATGAGATATAATAGACACATAATAATATATCAGTTTCATGTGTACAGCACAATGATTTTTTATTTGTATATATTGAGAAATGATTACCACAATAAGTCTTAACATCTCTCCATTTTTGAAAGACAATTTTGCTGGATACAGCGTTTTGGTTTTCTTTTTCTTTCAACGCTTTGAATATATCATCCTATTGCCTTCTGTCTTGCTAAATTTCTACTGAGAACTCCACTGATAATCTTAGAGAAGCTCCCTTGTATGTGATGAATCACTTTTTTCTTGCTGCTTCCAAGATTCTCTGTCTTTTACTTTAGACCTTTCTTTAAAGTTGTTACAATGTTGTTGACTATATTCCCTATGCTGTACTTTACATTTCTGTGACTATTTTTATAACTGACAATTTGTACTTCTGAATCCCTTCACCTTTTTCAACCATCCCCCCATCCCCTTCATATCTGACAACCATCAATTTGTTCTCTGTATCTATGAGTTTGTTTCTGTTTTGTTTGTTCCTTTATTTTGTTCTTTTGATTCCACATATAAGTGAAATTGCATGATATTTGTCTTTCTCTAGACAGTATAGTTTTAATGTGTCATTATGTGATTCTCTTTAGATTTATCCTAGTTAGAATTCTTTGAGCTTTTAAAATTTGTATGACCATTTATCCCCTCAGATTTGGGAAATTTTGGGTGATTTTTTTTTTTTAAAGTAAACGCTTTGTCCCTTTCTCTCTTTCTTCTCCTTTAGACATTTCTATAATACGTCTATTTGTCTGCTTGTTAGTATGCTATATGTCTGTTAGGCTATTCATTTTTTTTCATTCTTTTTTCTTTTTGTTTGATGATTTCAAATAACTTGTCAAATTTCTCTGACTCTTTCTTTTATCTGATCAATTCTACTATTGAAGCCCTCTAATAAATTTTTCAGTTTAGTTATTGTATTTTTCAGCTCTAGAACTTGTGTTTGGTTCTTTTTTTTTATAGTTTATATCTCTGTATATTCTCATTTTGTTCATGCATTGTTTTCCTGGTTTTGTTTAGTTGTCTGTCTTTGTTCTGTTTTAGCTGATTGAACATCTTTTTGACAGTTATTTAAATTTTTTTTGCCAGGGAGCTCATGGGTTTGCATTTCTTTAGGGCTGGCTTCTGGAGTATTATTTTGTACCTTTGATTGCTCCATGATTCTCTGTTTCTTTTATGCCTTGTAAATTCTCTTTGGATTTGGGCATTTAAAAAAACAATGTCTCTCCTTTCTTTGTGTACTGGCGTTGTGCACGTGAAGCTCTTTACCAGTCAGTCTAGCTAGAGGTTCTAGGACTTCTCAAACATTTTCTGATCTCTTGCTGTCCCTGGTTTGTGCCTGTGAAACTGCAACTTATGTACTGTTCTCTGCTTTTGGTGGCTTCCAAACTCTGACCCTGGTTCTGTTAGCACTCAGAGTCAGGCAAGACAGAAACCAGTGCCTTAGGCAGCCTCTATATAAGCCGGAAGATTTGATGCCTAGAATACCTTTCATTTCCATACTGAGGGAGGAGCCCAAGTATGGAAGTTCCTTCTGGATGCTTTGTACTCTGCGGCAGAGAGTGAGGCATGTGGACAAGTGTGCCAAATGCTACCAACATTTCTACCCCTTTCACTGTAATCTCTTCTTGATTTTACAGTGGTCTGGGTGCTGTAGCTTTCCTACTGGTCTCTACAGTTCTCCTATAATCTGGTCCATATGTTGTTGTTACCTCATTGTCTTTGTGAAAGAAGGAGAGCCAATAGCTTCATAGTCTACCATCTTACTAGAAGTAACATTGCAAACCAAAATAGTTATTTAGGATGTAGTATCTATTGTCTGTAAATGCTCTCTTGTTCTATTTTACTAGGAAATGGCACATTTTGAAATTCATTTATTTTCATGTTAGTTTTTCCTGACTTGCACTGTAACTATGTCAATTTATTGTAGTGGAAGACAGGCTCATCTTTGGGTTTCTTAAATTCAAGTTAACCATTCGCTTACATAGTCCCAATCTCATATGTTTTGTATGCTTAAATTTTTTCAAAAAAGATTATTTTTGTTCAGACAGCAGACTACCAACTAGGCTTGCTGTGTGTGTGTGTGTGTGTGTGTGTGTATGTGTGTTTATGGTGTATGTGTGTGTAGGCATGTGTATGTGTAATGAGGAGGCCATGGGAAGAGCAGTGGTCTTTCTTCCAGATTTATCAGAAGATAATGCCTCCATTTGAGACTAGTGCAAAATAGAATGTCCGTGTTAGTTAGAATTCATTTATGGATGCACTGAAATCAAGAAAGAGGTCAGATTATAGGGTATGGTCCATTGGAAATAGTAAACTACAAATAGTTATTGATTGCTACTGTTTGCCACTGTCAGAGGTCATTGTGTGATTATGCTACCAAATTTGGGCTTACTTCTTACCTTAAGGTAACTGTCATGGGTTGAATTGTGTCCCCCTGAAAAAATGATATGTTGGATCCCTAATCCCCAGTACCTCTGCCTGGACCTATGTGGAGATAGGATTTTTACAGAGGTAATCAAGTTCAAATGAGGTCCTTAGTGTATGCCCTCAACTGGATGAATGGTATCCCAACAAAAAGGGGAAACTTGCCCAGAGACAGGCATGCACACGGGGCATGTCATGTGAACATGAAGGTAGAGATTGGGGTGATGTGTCTAGAAGCCAAGGAACACCAAAGATTGCCAGCAAACCACCAGACTATGGGAAACAGGCATGGAACAGATTCTCCCTCTCAGCCTTCAGCAGGAAACAACTCTACCAACACCTTGATCCTGGACTTCTAGCCTCCAGAAATGTGAGACAGTAAGTTTCTGTTGTTTAAGCCTCCCAATTTATGATATTTTATTACAGCAGCCCCAAGAAACTAATACAGTAACCTCTTATATTATACTGCATAATTTTTTTCTAAAATTTTTATAAATGATTATCAAGGATGTGTTGTATTCATTGTTGTAAACACATCCTGGGGAGTAGGTTTATGTTATCACCTGCCAATGCTCAAGAGTCTTCTTTTCAATCTAAAATTTCTCTACTCTTACCTTACTCAAATATTTTAACATTCACAGTGTTCACATACAGTTGTGCAAGGTACTTTTGTGATCCTGGGGACAATATTTGGTAGAGTAAATGGATAACTTTGTGTGAAATCTTTTAGAGTCACCATCATCTCTGCTTCTCTCTTAAGAGATATTTGGATAGGACTCATAGACCCTCATAACTGTGTAAAAGACAATTTTGGAAGATAAATTATTGTGGCCAAACAAGAAAGAGTGGCAATTTCAACTTGTCTAGTTTTGTTTTTAATAGTTTTCTCTCTTAAAGGGATTCTACTGGTCAACTGAGACTTCCTTTAGAAATTATTTTGCAGTATGGGTCCCTATTACTTGAATTCACTAAACTTTGGGTTAAATCAAATTTGCTGAGCAAGATAATATGGTTATTTGTGTGCTCAATAGTAAGGGAAAGAAAAATAAATGTAATGGCTTGGAACAGATGCTGTGCTTACAAATGTCAAAGTTCTCAGTGAGCCCATGACTTTAAAAGGTCATATCATTTTATAGTTACACCTTTTAAACTTAGTAATAAATACAGGATGTGTGCTGTGCTTCCTGCTGTAAACGCATTGGGTTCCCAATTTTCCATGTCAAAGTATGGCTTTACCATCTGCCATTGTTTTATATCATTCCTTCAGGCGTAAGCCTTTCCTCTTTCCTGATGTGTTTGCTGACTTTCAGGAGGCGCTGTCACAGAGACCTTACAGTGTGGAGTTGTTTTACAATATTTAGGCAATAGTGATATGAGTGATTGATTGGGAACAGCCCTCAATATGAGAAGTTAATCTGGAGAAGAATTATCTGAACTCTAATATCATTGTTAAAATTCTGATCAGTATGACTTAGTAAGCAGGTTGTGCTATATTCTTTTTCTGCATATCAATTAGATCAAACCTTGGCTGTTTTATTCAAAATTTCTGTATCCCTACCTATATCTGTGTACTTGATTTGTCACAAACTGAGAGAAGGATGTTATAGCCTCCTACTATGATTGTAATTTTATTTTTGCATTTCTATCAGATTTTATGTATTTTAAGACTATGTCTAGAATTTCACGAGATATATTGACTGTATGCTTTCTCATATGAAACATCTTAATTATATACATATACATACACATACCCGCTTTATATTTTTACTTTTAATTATAGTTTGTGTGATTTCCTATAGTACTTACTTTACTTTTTGAAAAGCATTTAATATCTCCATATTTTTATTCTGAATTATATTTTTGTATGTGTCTTGGATAAATAGCTTATAGGTAGGTTTTATAATGCAATATGAATTTCTATTTTTAATAAAGAAAATTACCTCATTTGCTGTTTGTTGTCATTGTTGATATGTCTGGAATTATTCTTGCCATGTTAATTTATAATGTTTTTGGATATACTTTCAAATTACTTGTTCCTTCCATATTCCCAATATTTTGCTCTTGTTTTAATAAAAATATTTGTGTCCTGTTTTTTTCTTTCCTATGGTTAGGAAATACTACATCCTATTCTTCTAGACTCTAGAACTTCACCTTTACTTTTTAAGGCATACATTCGAATATATTTTTCTATTAGCATCTGAAATAGATCAGTAAATGTATCCTTGCAGAATATGGCAGGAACTTCAGTACATTTTACTGCCTCCTCCTCACAGGCTCTCCCATGTTGAGGTCATCTGAGATACTAGTTATAGATTATTATTATTTAACATAAATTTTATTTAGCTAATGTTTTATTGGTTTCATTGCTAATCATTGTTTCTTCTTGACCATTTCTTAGATTCTTTTTATTTATTAATTTTTCTGTCATTCACGTATTGATTCCCCCCCAAGCTTTATTGAAGTATAATTGACTAAACTTGTATATATTTAAGGTATACAATGTGATGTTTTGATATATTGGTGTTCTTTGCTTTTCAAAAGTTCACTTTACTCCACTTTGCATTTACCAGAGACCTTCGTTAGTGCTTGTTCTTGCCAATTGAAAGACATCTGAAGAGGATTTTCACTGTGACGAAAAAAGGGAAACAGCGAAAACATTTGTTTAGCAGCGAATGGTTATAGAGGGAGTGCACACCTAGCAGCGAGAGTGGTACCCCTAAGCTCCTTCTGCGGAACTACCCTCAGCATCTCAGCATCGAGATTCCAGAGCTTTGATGTGTCTGAGCATCTGTGCTTTACCTCGCTTTATTTTGTGCATCAGTTAGCCAGGCAGTAATAGCTTCTTCACCTTATGTCATTTTGGCTTGTGAAAGGTTTCACAGGAGCGCTGTACTTTCAGATAGTGAGGGAAACCTGTACTACATACTGTTTATAGAGGATTTATAGGAGATAACGTTTCATTATCTTTGACAGTCTGAACAGATATTTACTTTGCTTCATATTCCAATAATATTTTGACTGAACATGGAAAATGTTCAGGTTCAAGATAATTTTCATTTAGAACTTTGAAGATATTTCTCCAAATCAGGTGATTGTTTTATGGGAGCTCCCTATTAGGTAGGTAACAAACTGCTTTTCTCTTTATGCTTTTAAGATTCTTTCTTTGTCTTTACCCTTTGGCATTTTAATTATGATGTGTCTTAGTGTTGGGCCTCTTTGAGTTCATCTTGTTTGGGACTCTCTGAGCTTCCTGGGCTTGTATGTATATTTCCTTCAGCAGATTATTTCAAATATGTTTTCAGTTCCTTGTTTTCTCTTTTCTCCTTCTGTTCTTCTGTGATGTGAATGTTGCTACGTTTGATGTTGTCCTGGAAACCTTTAAACTATTCCAGTTTTTGGATTTTTTTTTTTTTTTTTTTTTTTTTGCTGTTCTGATTATTTGCTGCTACCTTATCTTCTAAAGTGCTGATTCAGTCCTCTCCTTCATGTCATCTACTGTTGATTCCCTCTATGAGGCTGGACAATTACGTTTGCGAACTCGTCCTAGAAAAAGTGCTACATACCTCATTGCTGAATATCACTATGGTCACCTTTGAAATACTCTCCTTGGGAAGCTATACACCAATACCAGTGCCTAGTCCACCCTTCAAAGCAATTTTGGAACTCATTTTCTGGAATGGCCATCAGAGCTGTCATCATATACTCTTGATGTCCTGAAGGTCATCAAAATGTCTTGCTTTCAATATTTCCTTTATCTTCAGGTAAAGAAAGAAATCATCGAGGGCCAGATAAGGTGAGTAGGGAGGGTGTTCCAATACAGTGATTTGTTTTCTGGCTAAAAACTCCCTCACAGACAGTGCCCTATAAGCTGGTACATTGTCGTGATGCAAGAGCCATGAATTGGCGCAAAGTTCAGGTTGTCTAACTTTTTCATGCAGCCTTTTCAGCACTTCCAAAGAGTAAACTTTGTTAACTATTTGTGCAGTTGGTACAACTTCATAATGAATAATCCCTCTGATGTCAAGAAAGGTTAGCAACATCGTTGCAACAAGTTCATGAACTTAATTGTCAAACCTTGTATGTATTCTTCATTTCAATTAATGTATTGTTTTCATTTCTGACTGTTTCTTTTATGTTTTCTATTTCCATTTTTATGCTTTCTATCTCTTTGTTGATATTCTTACTGGGATCATTGAGCATCTTTATAACCAGTGTTTTGAACTCTGTGTCTGATAGATTGCTTGTCTCCATTTTGTTTAGTTATTTTTCTGGAGCTTAGTTCTGGTCTTTTATTGGGACATGTTTCTTTGTCTCTCTATTTTGCTTGCCTTCCTGTGTTTGTTTCTATGTATTGAAGCTACTATGTCTCTCAGTCTTGTCAGGGTGGCCTTATGTTGTAGTGTCCTGTGGGGCCCAATGGCACAGTCTTCCTGGTCACCTGAACTGGGTGTTCTGGGTGTGCCCCTTTTGTGGGTGGTTTGTGTCCTCCTGCTGTAGTTGAGCCTTGATTGCCATTTGCACACCAGTGAGATGGATTGCCCCTCAGGCTGATTGGTTGTGAGTACTGGCCATGACTAAAGTGGAGGAGCTGTTGTGCAGTAGCTGAACTTATGGAGCAGGCTTTGCTTTAGTGGGGCTCTGGTACTGCCCAATCTGCCCTTTGTGTGTATCCTTTGTGGAAGTGGTTGGGTGCTGCTCTGCTATGGTCTGAAGCCAGTCACCTGATGTGTTGTTCTGGGGTGTCTTGGGAGGGGCTCCGGTGTAGGCCAAGTTTAGCTGCTGATTATGCCCTGCCAGGGGCCAGTTAGTATGAGCTACAAAGTGATCTGTAGATGGCTGTCGCTTGTGCTGGGCTTGGAGGTGCTTGAGAGAGGCTAAGCTGAGAACTGAGGCCAGCGGCCACTAGTGCCAGGCTTAGGGCTTCTTAGGAAGAGGTATGGGGCATGACAAAGCCAGGTGCTGCTTGTTTGGGGTTTTTGAACCTTTTAGAGATTTTAGGAAAATCTGCAACATGATCCATGATAGGCCATATGTATGGAATAGCTACTGGAAGTGGCCTGCATGGGCCTGCAATTTGGGTGTGGTGGGGTCTCAGGGAATCACTGGGGCAGGGCAAATGGTGTTCGCCAGATTGATGGAGACTCAGACATAGTGCCCACATGCACCTTCAAGCTGTGTGGGGGAGGGAGGGCTCAACACAGCAACAATGGCCTCTGCTAGAACTTCTGTCTGGAAGAACGCTGCCCCTCCAGCCCTCTCACTGAAGCCACGCAAAGCAGTTCCTCCGCATAAGTCTATGACATCTTTTGAGGTGCTGCCCCTGCACTGGAGCTCAGAGTAAGTGAGTCCATCAGTGAGGAAGTCCATGTATGGGCCCTTTAAGAGGATTGCCTGGGCGTGTAACCACCCTCTGTCTCACTCAGCCACAATCTCCATTAGTTTTTCACAATCAGAAAGTATGGGGACTCTTCTTCCCAGAACTGGAACCCTGGACTGGGGAGCCTGGTGTGGGGCTGGGACCCCTTGCTCTTCAGAAGGGACTTCTGCAACAGAGCTATCCCTCCTGATTTTTAAGCACCACATGTGCATATGGGACCATCCCACTCCTTGTTTCGGTTCCTTTTACCAGTCTTGAGGTCGTTTCTTTTGTACATCCTTAGTTATGTGAATTCTGTTGAGCTAGGTGGTTCTCAGTGATGGTTATTTTGCAGTTTAGTTTTAATTTTGAGGTGGTCATGGGACTAGGTGAACACAGCATTTACCTACCACACCATTTTGACTGGAAGTCCCCAACTCACTTTCCACCCCCTCCAATTAGGCTTCTTCATCACAGCCCTACTGAAATTTTTAAGGTCACTCATCACCTCTTGCCAATAAACCCAGTGGGAAGGATTCAATCTTTATTTAACCAAAAATTATTAGCACTCCTGTTGTGTTCTGAGCACTTTTCTAGGTACTGGGCTATAGTGTTGAACAAGACAAATAAAATTCCTGGTGTTATGAAGCTCACTTGAATAAAAGTTGTGATAAGTGTTATGTTGAAAATAAGAGGGACGGAGGAAGGAAGAAAGGGAGGGAAAGATATGGAGAGAGAAAGAGAGATAATGAATGCTTTGAGACTTAAATAACAAGAAGGAGCCAGCCTAGCTTCATCTGAACCTAGAAGTAGTGGTAGGAGCCACTTTTGCTACTGCTGTGCTGTCTCTGATGAAGACCGTGCTGAAGCCCTCTTGGGTAGGAGATGAGAAGATGGTGGACTGGAGGGATGGCTGGGGTCTCCTTGAATAACGTCCAAAGCCCAGGACATGGTGGGATGAAGCAAATGTGGAGAGGTGCTTAAACAGCCCAATCGAGAATCATGAGAATAGTGATCTATTATGAATTCCATGCAGCAAAACAACTTCTCTTTCTTTACAGCTAACAAAACAAAACAAACAAACAAAAACCCCATAAAAACCCATACATATGTGTATATTAACAATCAAATTTTCAAGGGTTGAATAGCCTTATCAACAGTGTATTGCCTGGCTTGATCTATGGTTTTACCATCACAGCAATAATGCTCATTGCTGGAGGTTTTGAAAGTCTTTGTCATAATATTCTAAGGGATTGTGACTGTTTATCAGATATTTAGCTTGTGGTAGTGGTTGATTGACCAGGCAATTGCTCCTGTTGGAAGTTGTAGGTTATGATTTGATAAATTAGATGAGTGCTGTGACATAGGGAGCAGTTTGCGTTTGCTTCTTCTTTGATAATTCACTGGAAAACTGTGAATAATAATATCGCATATAAAACAGACAAGGATGGATAAAGGTGTAAGGGAATAAATTTTCTCTGTGAGTAGCAAACAGTCATAAATCTCTTATTAAATTTTCCAGGCAGGGAGCCTGTCACTCTAAGCGTGAGTTCTTATTGTAAGGAATATTTAGACCAGTTATGATCTTATTGTTCCAAAGCAATCAAGCAGAGCTGAAATGTTTTACATCTTGACCACATATGTTAGGGGAGTGGACAGCCTCAAGCATCAAATAAAAAGCCATTATTGAAAAATTTAAGCATAATAGTTCTTAGTTGGAAGCAATGGAAACCAGATTTGGCTGATTTGAGAAGGAAATGATTTATTCAAAGGACATTGGGCTAGAGAACCAGTTGTGGGACTATGCAGATGGTAACAACAGTCCATATCGTGCTGCAGAACTGGCTACATGGGGACACTGCTGTCACTGGTGCTCAGAACTCCACTGTTGACATCCCTCACAATGGACTCCAGAAGCTACCATCAGCTTTGGTATCTCTGCTACCTAAAGAATTTGATTTGTGTGACAGCCACCTCCATTCTCATAGATCATTTACTCCTCTGTGCTTTACCTGATAAGGCGAGTGCGACTGCCTTGGCTAGCAAGTACTGTCATGGGATTTGGTGACGTTGGGATACCTATGACATTCAGATTCATCCATTCCCCCCATTCCATATCTCAGTTTTGTTCTAGCCTGATCATTACTTTTCCTTTCACGTAAGCTATCTCTGTGGGCTGAGAATTCAACTGGTAGTATAATTTAGAATCCTGCAGGATCAAAGTTTGAGTTTGATTTTCAGTTACCTCACCCCTGCCTCTGAAAGTGATAAGAGACTCCTTTAGCAGTCAGAGAAACTCAGGATTTCACTTCATGCCTCTAGCCAAGAATTTGTGATTGATTTCAGCTTGTCATTCTTTTCCTTTAAGCACTGTAGCACCATCAGAAGCGCTCTCCATGTCCCATAGTTCTTGAAGTCCTCATGCCTGTTGTACACTTCTGTGGCAGTGGGTTATATAGTCTTCGTTAGCCTTGCCTCCAATGAGGATTGCGTTAAGGTGATAATCTGATAATTTGTGCCGCAGGCTTCCAAGTTCCCATCTCTTAATAGTGTCTGGATTTTTATTGTTGTTATTTTCAACCAGGCAAGATATTCACTTCCATTTTTCTGAGGGACCATTGCCTGCAGTTGCAACTGGTACAAACTTATATGTTAGTTTGTGTTCTTAGTTAAAGCAACTCTATATGATGTAAGCAGAAAATTAATTAATTATTGGGGCAGTTAATTGTGCAGAATCTCCCGGGCTACAGAGCTAAGAGCAAGGCTCCAGATGCTCTCCTATAAGGACACCATCGCTGCTGCTGCTGAGACTGGGTGCTGTACTTTGCCTCACTGACAGCCGTAAAAATGGACCTTGGATTCGGGCCACCAGAACTGCTGCTGTTGCCATCCCAATATTATCATGCTCCATCTGTTGTTATTGCCAGAATAAATTGCTCATATTCTCCTCTTTGCATCACTAGCTCACGATTCAAAGTCTACAGTAGATGCATCCAACTGGAGGTACTTAGAACATGGGCCCATGTTCCAGCTGCAAGGGCCACTAGGAAGGTGAGTATCTGGCATTTTCTACAGTGTGTAGCAGGCTCGGCCATCTACCAATATTCATTAGGTAGGGCATCCCCAAAATACAGGGAGTATGTTGTAGCAAATATTATAGGTCTGCTCACTCAACACCCATTCTAACCCTTTTCTAGATAGTCTTTGTCTGCAAAGTGATGGATTGCATTCCCAGGCTCCATCGCCACTAGAGCACCTGTGCAGGACTGGAATATAAAGCCAAGTCACATGAGATGGTGGCTGCATGTGGGGAGACTGGACTTTCTACAAGCATGGTTGTGAAGGTGACAATTTTTTCAGAGTGGCAGTGGGGCACTTCTGGTGTTCAGAACCAAATGTTTTCCCTTGTGAGTGGGGTTGTTAATGGAGATTCTTAGGACAGACCCACAGGGTGGCAATGCCTTTTTTTATCACTGTGTTGTCTTTGGCTGACTGATTCTGTGAGCCTCTAAGTCTTGTTTTCTGGCCCTTTCAGAGATAGCTAATATTTTTCTATAAATCCCTTTCTGCTAAAAGTAGCTTGATTCAGTTCTATTGTTTGCATGTAAAAGTCCTGACTAATAGATAGTTTAAGATGGTAGGTGGCCCAAAAGAATGATAAATACCTCCTATGCTAAAACATACATGTGAAGATTAGAGGTGTTGGTCTTCATTCTGTATTTGTAAGAATAAAATGGATTAATACACTTAGAAGATGTGCACAGCTGGTGGTGGTAAAAGCAAAGTATTCTACTAGACTAGGTCAACTTGTGATTTTCAAGTCTCAAATGCCGTCATCAAGTAGAGACGCATTAGATACACTGTAGATATGGTGGCATTATGAGAATATTAATTAGCATCTATTACGTGCTCAATAGCTAATGCTATATGGATTATTTTATGTAATCCTCAGAATAAACTTAAGTATTTAGTAGTGGCATATGTTTTACAGGTGAGGACATTGAAGTTTAGACTAGTTAAAATACTTTCCCAAGGTCATTCAGCTAGATAGGCAGGAGTGAGATTTGGACCTACAGCTGTGTGACCATAGATTCCTTATTTATACCAATAAGTAACATTGCCTCTTATTTCTGAATGTAGGTTTAACTGCTCTGCTCAGAATTTTGTAGAATTTGATGAGGAAGTTAATATGGAGGATGCATATTTAACAAAGCCAGAGAAACAACTTGAAAGCTCCATAGGGAAGTCATGGGCTAGAGTTAATGTGTCTCCCGGGTGGAACTTCCCTGTATAGAAATTAGGATAATGTTCCTAAGACAGGCGAGTTATGCTCGTTATGCTTGAAAGCCTTGATATTTCAAGTACGGTACATGGAGCAGCAGTATTGGCATCACCTGGGAGCTTGTTAGAAATGGCTTTATTTGTGAAAGAATGAAATCACAAATGTAGGAAGTTGAGCAGCTTTCTGGATGGTCTTTCATGTTTTTGTATAGGAGAGGTGTGGGGACAGAGTCCCAGAGAGCAGTTTCTAGGCTCTTGACCTCCTGGGGAAAGGTGCTAGCTCGGGTAGTAGGTGGTCATCAGCTGTGACCAGTTGGCCGTCAGCTGTTACCAGTTAGCCATTAGCCACTGATAGAACTGCTGTGGCTGAACCAGCAAGCACAGATTGTGGCTAGCAAGTGGGGTTGGTTGGTTGACAGAGAAGCGGATGGCGGATTGCGGATCGTGTGGCTCCTGCTTCCTGTGTCTCCAACCCAGCTGTCAGCGAGACTATAGTGGTATGAACCCCCATCTATGGTTCAGTTGGTGTTCCTTTTGGGCCTTACCATATCCTGTGTTCTTGTGCAGGGACTGAGACCAGAGACCCTGCATGACACCCCACATGACAAGAGGTTTTTGAGTCCTAATGGAAGTATTTTATGTCTAGGCAAGGGTGTAATGTAGACTAGATGAACAATTAAGTTTTTTCTAATGTATCTTTCCTTCTCTCCTTTTAATTACATTACCTATAAATAATTGTATGTATACCTATATAAGTGAAAGATATAACATATACTAAAGGACCTAGCTATGAGCCCATGTTTCCTCATTGCTATCTCTTTAATATTTACTGTGCTCTTATTTTATTCTTCCAATTTTTAAAATTCCAAGTAATATTGGCTGGCTGGGTGGCTCAAGTGGTTGGAGCACCGTGCTCCTAACGCCGAGGTCGCTGGTTTGATTCCCGCATGGGCCAGTGAGCTGTATCCTCTACTGCTAAGATTGTGAACAACAGCTCTCCTTGGAACTGGGCTCCTAAGAGTGGCTGGCAGCCAGTGTGAGTGGCCGGCAGCTGGCGAGAGCTGCCATGAGCTGCTGTGAGTGGCTCACCCACGACTGGTGACTGACTGCCTCAGCGGAGCAGGGCGGAGGTGGGGGTTGCAGAGCGCAAGGCTCATAATACCAACATGGGCCAGAAAGCTGTGTCCTACACAACTAGACTGAGAAATAATGGCTTGAACCAGCGTGGCGGGGGAGGCGGAAGAAAGGGGAAAAATAATTTCCAACTAATATTGTACAGTTTGCAAAACAAACTCTGGTAGCCAAGAGATAATTCAATCATGGCCATCACTGATGTAGGTCAATATCTCTCTTGCCTTCTTTACCCTTCTTTGTCATGACTCCTGGTGTAAGCTTTCCTTGCAAAGATCACTTAAATTCTCACTTCAGGGGGCACCAGCGTGTCACAGTTACAGTTATGAGGAAAGAACCCATAAGGTTTTCCTGATGGAACCAAAAAGCTTTCTGCAGTCTATGTGGCTCTCCTAGTCCTAACCAGATGTCTGTCCAGACCCATGCTGTCTTGGCACACCTGCCCTTGGAAAGGACTGTGACTGTCTCACCTATGAATATGTGCTGAATGAGTGTACTGTGTTCACAGAAAGAATGGTTAATGAAGCAACGGGTGTCTCTGAATAGTTTATTTTCCCAATTGTTCTTAAGGCTGTAACTTAACTTTTGAGGCACTGAGGCACTAAGAAGGCACTTAAAATGATAAAACCTTTACCATTTATTAGGACTCTATCTTTATTTTCATTTATTTTATTGTTAAATTTTTTGAAATGATTTATCAAGATTCACTTTTTTTATTACCTATTATTGTCCTCTCTAACCAAATCATTGGGGGGAAATTTACAACTCTTTCCTTACGAGCAAATGTAATTGAAAAGATTTCTCCAGTCTCATATCTGTAAAACAAAACAACAAAAATTGGTCTAAGTTTGATGTTGAGCTTAATTGAACCATGTCAATTTTCTTCCAGAACCTAACTCTTGCCTTTCTCATGCCTCCCTTTCTATTGTCCCAAGCTCAGCCATACTGAACTGGATTTCCCGAACATGCCATGTTGTTTTATGGCTCTTCCACTCATCTTTTTCTCTGCATAAAATGCCATTGTCTCCCATGCCCACATCTTTGTGTGCCTTCTCATTTTCAAAGATGCATCCCATTTCCCGTCTCAGTAGAGCCTTTCCTGATTTCCCTATAGAAAACTGACTTGGTTCCTATCCAATACCCAAAATGCCCATAAAACACTTTTTACATGGATATTGAGTAAATAGTGACAAAGAATGAAACGATGGAAAGCAAAGATTCCTTAACTCTTAATCCAGTGATGCAGGACCAGAAAATCACAGGCAAGCATAATTTTTTTCTTTTGCATATGTTTATGTCCTATTTATCTGTTGAAAACTCTATTGTACAGAGTTCATGACTTACTAATCTTTGTATGTCCAGTATACTCTCCAGTGACACCTTTGATTATCTGCTTGATGATGATGTTTTTAGAGATTAAATGATCAAATAATGGTTTCATTGAAAAATATTACTCCATTGGCCTGGGACATTCTTCATAACCTTAGATTCCTGAACTATATTGCCTTTATTGTATGTCTGAGAGGACTTGTTTTTATGTAAAGGTTCTTGACACATTTTTTTCAAATGTCAGGATTAAGAGCAGAGGCACATTTGCTCCAAGTGTTTATCCTATTCTTCACTGATGATCAATTTAGAATGTGTCTGTTCATGCAAGAATAAACAGAGAAAATGATCTCTTTCTCCCATATGAGCTCTTGAATTTCATGTTTCCCTAGAATGAATACTGCTTCTTGCCAATAGAAGATTTTTTATACTGTCATCTTAAAAATGGGTTTTCTTTTACTGAACCAATAACTTTTATATATACATTGTTTTCTCTTACGTGGAGCTTTGAGATCATCTTCCACAGATGCTGTTTCATGGTGAGTGCTGTCAGTGGAAGGATGCCGTTTGTCAGGCCTTAGACCGAGTAGCACCCCTCCCTTCTTATACCAAATAAGAGAAACAAGCTCCTCTCTGCTCACATAGGACCAATGTACTTGGGACACTTATTCTTTCCTGTATTTTCTGGTCTTGCATCACTGGTTTAAGAATTAAAAATCTTCTTGCTTCTTTACTTTTCATTGTTTCACAGCTCTTTGTCACTATTTACTCAATATTCACAGAAAGATTATTTTATGGGCACTTCAGGAACTGAGCAAAATTATAAAGCAGTCCTGCTCTGTCTGTGGTATTATCCTACCTCTCTTTTCTGTGATGTTTCCCTTCCCTCTGATCCTTGATCAAGTATGTAGTGTCCTCACACCCAGATGGCTCAGTTTTCCCCACAACCTGCCTGCTCTCTGGAGCCAGTGTCCCAACAGTGAAATCACTCTCTGATTTCCTCCAACTAAAATGTTCAGCAATTGACTGTCAAACAGAAAATCAGTCTGATTAACTCCCTCCCTCCAGGGGGTTTTTGATCACTAATGGCCTACTGTCTTATTCTTTTAGGATGAAAGGAATGCTGGGGAACAGGTAAGAAACTTCTGGACAAATTCATTAATCAAGGAAGTGACTAATAACTGTGGTATTTCAGCCACAGTGAGGTGGGATGCTGGAATGTCACACATCTGGCAAGGGTGCATAAGCTGATGCCTACCCCTCCTGTTTGTAAGATTGGTCCTGATGGCAGTAAAAGCAGCCAGAGTATTCCTAGTTCTAAAATTGAGTGTTTCTTTCCTCCTGTGGAGGAATCTAAGTGCTGTTATCTCATGGTAACTGCATTGTGCTTCATATAAGATCAGAAATTAACGGTAAAGTCATATTATTTTCTTTTTAAAAATAACATTACTGGTGGAACATAAAGAGCAACAGCAACATTAAATTGTCAATAGTTCATGGATACGGTTATTATATACATTCTGAATTTTGCTGAAATTTCTGATCAGAGTTTTTAAATTTGTGTGTATTTAAAGATCTGTAGCACAGAACATATATTCAAAAGTAGTTTCCTTCAGATTATTCTCTGGGAACAAATTAATGGAATTGACAGAACGTGCCTAGTCACCAAAGCATTTTTTATATTATGAACTTGACAGTGATAAATATAGAAGAAAATGCAAGGAAAAAATTTGAAGTGTAAAGGATAATTTTAAGGCAACTATGAAAACAGACAGCAGATGTCACTGTTGCTTTTCCATAATCCTTAGTCTCAGTTTTTTTTTTTTTTTTTGGGGGGGGGGCGGCGGGGTTGTTCTGAGAACTCTAATAGATTAAACTAGCTGACATATATTAAACTTCTGTTTTGAATTTTATATTTATTAAGGTATGACTGTAAATCATGCATACATAATTTATAAAGCAGATACATTTTATATGCTTAGGTTCATTTATTCTTTTATGTTAGTGAGATAATTTTTATAATTATCATCTGATTCTCAGTGGATTCCTATTAAAATGAGGTGTGACCCACCTTGAAGAAAAGCTTGTTCTCATTTTAAGTGCCAGTCATATCATTTGTTCTCTTCGTGTGAGTATCAAGCATATAGCATCGAGTCTTGTCTGTGATGATGATTTAAGAGAATTTTTGCAACGTCAACACATCCAGCCAGTTTCATGTAGAAAGTATCTGGGGAAAATGTTGCACATCAACTTTCCAAATACTAATGTTTTCCCCATCCCATATTCTCTCCATTGGTTCAACTCTACTTCCTATTACAGTGTTTCCTCTTTAAGCTGATGTCCAGGATGTACAAACCTCAATTTGTCATCTTTTCCATCGACTTAGTTACCAGATCTTGTTGATTCTACCTTCTGTATTTTTCTAAATTCAACCCCCTTTTTTCCATCACAAACTTTACACTTCATAGTATACAACTGAAATATGTGACACACACACACACACACACACACACACACACACGTCTGTAAGAACTTGGATCATTTTTCAGTTTCAGTGAGGTTTCATTATTTCATGAGAAAGAAATGATGCAACCTTGGTTTTAATGTGAGAGATATAGCAAGAAGTAGTAATAGTACAATTAAAACTTATGAGGATTTCTTTTTTACAAAATCTAATCTCATTGTCATATTTTATGCAGAAAGCTGAAGCTGTACTGTTATATTCTTAGATATGCTGAGACTGTTTTTTTAAAATCTGTAGAATAAGGATCTTTGATAAAATATTCCTAATGTGCTTTCCATTGATAAAATTCTTTGATTCAACACAAAGCACTGAAAAAAGATACTTAGAGTGCTTTGCTTTTTATTTCTGTTACAAAAATCTTATCAGTTGATAATTTTGGTAGCATTTATGGTTTGTATGTATGTTCCATGCTTTTATAAAAATGCATCACAGATTATTAGTTTTTAGAACTAAAATGAAAGTATATATTGAGCACTTATTGGGAAATTAAGATTTTCATAATCATAGGACAGTAACGAAAATGTGTGGTTTACCCTTTGCTTAGAATCTGCTATAACTGATTAACAATTTAAGGGATTTAATGACATTAATCTACAAATTTGAGGATAAGCCTGTGAATGTGTATAGGACGGTACCATTAGAATAAATGATATAAAACAGTTTATGTTTTACATTTTGTTATCTTGATTCTTTTTGAAAATATGATTAATGGTGATATTGACACAGGTTAGGAGAGGAAAGATACAGGCCATCAGAACCCTATTCTGAGTTCTAATGAGTCAGCACTGGAAACTGGTACCGTGTTCAAATTAACGCTAAGAAATATATTCAGGATTGCTGGAATAAATAATTTCTATCACCAATGAATTGGAATATGATTCTCTGTGTCTAGTTTATGTATTATTTAATTCAGCAAGTGTTCTGAAGAGGAATTTAGAAACAGGGCACTTTATTAACTGATAGGGACGTAGGTGCCTAGAGACACATTATTTCTGTGGCCCATCACAGTGTACTATGTTTTGAGCACATTGCATCTTCAGTATAGACCTTGGTTTGAAACTTGGCCTTGCCAGTTTTAATCTGTGTCACCTTGGTTAAGATTTTGAGCCTCTCATAAATACATTTTCCTTACAAAGAGAGAATACATTTTTCAAGGTTTTAGATTATCATTGATGCATTTACAGTACTCAACACCAATATATGTATAAAGTGTACCATAAATTATTCATACATATATATCATCATAGTCACTAATGTTTTTCAATGGCCTACTGAATACAAAACTTTCTGTTGGTTCTGGGAATATAACGGTAGGATTTGTAGTCTCCATACTGAGAAGCAATGCCGAAGTAATGTATTTACGAATTGGTGAAGTAATTCTTTACCTGACATTTTTAAAACTCGTTTTAAAATTTGTCTTACACTTCAATTTCAGAGCCTTCTTAACTTCTCTCAGCAGTAACTCCTGGACTATTCCACTGTTTTATTGAGGCTAGTAAAGTCCGTCCACCAGTTTTACTGTTCCACTCACTTTTCATCTTTAGACATACACACTCAAATGATGGAAGATATGATGGGATTTCAGAGTTAACCTGCTCTTCCCTGAATTCTGGTTGGGCTATGAAGCAGCCGGGGTGAGTGGATGGTGGGGGTACTCGTCATGAAACACCAGGTAGAAAATGGACTGTAAAGGTACATCTTGGCATGACCAGCTTACATTGATTCCTGTAAAAAGGCAGATTTATGATAAGGAAGTCAATAGTTTTAACTTTAGAATATGGATCTCAGCAATGGTGGGTAGGCTTCTCTCTGGTCTTGGGGCATTCCCTGCTCCCCATCTCTGGGCCCCCAATGATTCAAAACACTACAAATGATTTACCTTTGGTGATTATCTTTGCCATGCAACTGCTTCACAATTTTAGCTAATATGCCTTTTGCTGTCATCTTAGACAGAATTTAGACAAGAAATGATGTATGTCCATATATGTGTACATTGTTGTCTATAATTCATTCTCACTAGTATGAATAACTTTCTGAACAGTAATCCATACTCTTAATGTTTTTGAAGCAATTCTGAACTGGAGGCAAAATCATTATCAAGTATTGTGTGTCTGTGAGATGGGGGACTGTTGATATATGAGAATATTCCCCCAAATTGCTCCCTACCCCAATGTTCATGTTTCCAACAAATTTACAAGGCATTAAATACTGATTTAAGTGATTTACATACAACAATGTATATATTTTTTATGACAATCTGCATGGGTACTATTATTATCCCTGTTTTGGGCATGAGAAAAATAAGGCACAGAGAGTCCTATAGCAAGTACTACCTGTGGCCCAAGGGATCCCAACTGGGAAGTAGCAGAGTTGAGGGTACAACCTAAGTTTCTGGGTGTAGACTCCACACTCTTGGCACTTATGCTGTCAGTCTTCTGGGCCGGTTTGGCTTTGCTATTTTGAATTGTGAGAAGAGAGTGGGATAGCAAAGGTGACTGACATGGAGTCATGCCTGACTTTCAGAGTCTGAGAAAATTTTTTCCACAGTGCATAGATTTGAACGGAGCTTATGGATCAGGAAACATCTTTGAGAACCTTGTAATGATGACACAACAAGCCCAGTAAGACTCCATATCTCGGAATATCACTTTTTTGGTAATCTAACCTCAGGTCGGAAAATGAGTTGACGCTATCAACATTATAAGCTCTACACTGAAGACTAGGAAACTAGAAGTGAAACCTGGAATTCTCTCTCTGCTTCAAGTTTCTTGCTCATGTAATAGCGTTTATGTATGTAGAAAACACTGGGAGTAATCCATACCGTTACCTGCCTTTAACTAAATTCCTCAACCAATGGTTCTCTCCTGTTTTTCTGTAGCACTTTGGGGTGATTCTGATCACCTCGTTGAGAGTCATAAAATTATCAAATCAAAATGTTCTTACTATTATATAAAATACCTATGATATGATGGCACTTTTTGATGGGTGGGAATGAGGGTTATTTGTGTAATATAATTCCACGAAGAGTGTAATAACTATGTAAGAGTGTGGAGAATATTTATTTTGCTATGTATCTATCTTCCGTTGTGCCAAGTATGAATAGATATTTGTTTAAAATTGAAGATAATTATAAAACTGAACTTGAATAGGCTGGGTGAGGAGACTGGAAACAGTGAAGGGGAAAGACTGTTTTTTTTCGAGAACAGTGATCTGGGCTGATGGGATGTATTGTTGGGGCTGGAACAGGAAGAGGAGACTGAAATAAGAGGACAGTCAAAGGAAGAAGAATCTTCCTCTTTAGAACCACTGCTGTCTGCAATAAAGGAACCGTCACTGTGTTTCCAGGCAGCACCACTATGCCCGCTGGTCCATCCAGCAACTTGGGATAATTGGAGAAGGACTTTTTCTGTGAGGTTAAAAGAAAAGAGCAGCGAATGATGTCTGCCTCGTAGAAGAGCTTGCTAAACAGAGACAGCCGTGCTGGTGCAGGGCAGGAGGGTTTGGAGAAGACACGGAAACAGCTGTTCCTGAGCTGCAGCGTTCAGGCTGGCCCCTTACATTTACTGTGGAAGGTAGGCATGGGCAGGGAGCACAATTCAAGTGCATGAGAAAATGACCACCATTTGTGAGGCCTTTGGATTAGTGCTTTAATGCAAGGGACCATTAAACTAAGGACCACACCATTGCTACCTCGTAGGGCAATGGGAATTTGATGGGTGCGTGTTTCACTGAGTCAGGGGACTGGAGTTGGCACTGTGACCACTCTTCTCATCCCCCAATCTTGTTGAGGCAGTTTAGAGAAATATCTATTACCTTATGGCAATGGCCAGTGATCGGTGTCTCACCAGCCAGTGCAACGAGAGTATCTTTGTCTTCTCTGTGTTCTCTGGACTTAGAGTTAATGGGGTACAAACGGTATAAAGAGAAGATATGATTCTTTGAGGCTTTTAAAATGTAAGTGAGTATTTTTGGCATATATGGTGGAGAAAGCAAATACTTAGGTATGTGTCAAAGGACCAGAGTCTTCTTTGACACTAATTAACAAGGTATGTGGTGGTTTTTAAAATTATTATTATTTAAATTCATAAAATCATGGGGTTGTAGGAAGTAATCCTTCAAATTTCTTCCACACCTAAACTTTTAAGACTACTCCACACACTAAGATTTTTTTACTGTATCATCTGTGATTACCACTTCTTCCTACCCTAAGCTTTAACGGTTGCGTTTTGTAGTCTTTTTTGGTATTGATAGTTTACACTGAATGTTTGGTTTCTGGCATTTGACCCACACAATAATTTTTTTCTTCATTTTGTGCCTTGAGAGCTTTTTTAAAATAAAATTCAGTCTCCCTTTTGTTTTCAGGATGATTGCATCTAATTATGTAATTAGGATAAATATATGCAATCAGAAGCAAGTAATAAAGATTAGGTTCTAACTTTGTAAATTTCTTTTTATGGTAAATGCCTCAGGAGCAGAGCATTCTTATTGATGCCTGCTAATACCTTGCACAGTGTTGTGCGTGTCCAGGAAGTCAGGAGTTATTTGATGAATTAATGAAGTATTTTTCAAATGTTGTACAAGTGTCATCTAAAAATATGCAAATTCTTTCAGACTAGAACTATTTTTCAAAGTTATTTTAAACCATATTATGTTTAGATCATATATCAGTGTGGAATAAATTGATTTATCAAGCTGCTTGTTTTGGCACCATGGTGACTACAAGTGCATTAGTTGTTTTGGAAGAAAAATGATTTTTATAGGTCGTAAGTTAGGTCAGTTAGCCATCATAGATTTACTGCGTTTCTGATGCTGTTTCCTTGGATTGATTTGGCTTCTCTCTTGTACTTTTGAAGCTTATTTAGGAGTGTGTCAGAACAAACTGTCTCTCCAGCCTGAATTGTTAGCCTTGAGGGCAGGGACCACACTGTTATATTATGTTCCGAATAGGGCACAAGAGAGAGCTGCCCAGATAATAAAGGATGGTGTTGTGCTCGGATGGGTGACCTGGCTTCTCAGTGTGGACACCATGGGCTGGAGAGCATGTGCCATCTTTCTCAGAGGTTTTTCCTTGACAACTCCTCTGAAGCTACTCTTCACCTCAGTATGAAGTCTTATTTTACTTAAAAAAAAAAAAAACAAAAAAAACAAAAAAAACATGCCTGTAACATAAATTTCCTACTTCCATTTTGCAAGTATTCCAGTTTCATAAACACGTAAAACCATACCTTTTGTTATTTGTGTTTTTATACTTAACACTTTGCAGAGTTCCTGGCATATACAGGAGTTTGATAAATATCAATTTGAGTGGTACCTTTGACAGTGGATAATCAGGCAGTTGAGAGCAGATTAAGATCTTGAATCCAGATTTCCTGTCTCATTTCAAAGGAACAGTGAATTCTGAGGGCTCTTTGACCCCCACACAGAATCCAGCCTGGTTTAGGGTTGCCATAGATCTTGAGGCCACAGGATTGAAATAAACAATAGACTTGGAAAAGGTAGTTAAGTTTGTAATTGAATTTGGTGTTGCCTTGAATTTGTAATGTTAGCAGTCCGGGGAATGTATGGTTCTCCACTGGGAGAAGTTTGTGCTGTTAAAGAGGTAAAGAGGTTCAGAGGAGCTGGGAAGCTGGGAGCAGGAAGACTTACACTTCTTATTAAAAATGGACTTTCGTAATGATGGTATGTATGTTGAAGCCTTATACAAGATCCATATTGGTGCTTTTACTGGACTTTTTAAACCCGTATTGCTCAATGCCAATATTACAGGAATAGGAAACTATGTCCTGTCAGTAAAACAATCATTTGAGAAAGATGGTAAATTTATTGGGAACATTTCAGGACTGAAACATATTTGTAATTGTGAGATATGGCCTCAATTATTAATCATGAGAAACCGAATAGAACTGACTCTGATATACTAGATTAATGGCACTTGCTTTTACTACCGAAACTGAAATCATCATCTACAAAGAGATTTGCAATCTTTTCAGTGATTCATCCCGGCTATGTTATAGCTCCAGCACTGTGGCTTTTAATTACTGCTGATTTAATTTTACCTTCTCCTCGGGATATCATTTTGAAGTGTGGTGAGAGGATTCAAATCATTCCAAATCTGACACTTTGAACTAACGTTAACCCAAAAGTGTGGTTAATATCTTTGGTTTCTTTTTAGCCCAGTAGGAAATGGAGGAGGGAAGGTATTCATTTTTTGAGCATTTACTGTGTTCCAGGAATGTTAGCCCAATGTAGGTATTATTTCCATTTTACATGAGAAATCTGAGATCTAGAGTAATGAAACATTTTGCCCATGGCTATACCACTTATAAGAAATCAGCCAGGATCCAAACCAGCCTAAATAACTTCCAAGTCCATACACTTCGTACTCCTTTACAGAGATTTCCCACCTGAGTTCTGCACTTATTTAAATCTCCACAGCAATTTTTTCCTCATATGGCACTTACATTGGTATTACAGTTATGTCAGATTTTGTTTTATCTCACTAACCTATGTTTTTCTTAATGAATACAAGCATATATATGTATATTTCCTAAGCACCTGGCAAAGTGCCTCTTGTATGTAGATGATACTTTATAAGTATTTATTGAATAAAATTTTTTAATGATCTGACATTTTTACAACTTGATATAGATGTCGGGTTCAAAACTATTCTTCTCCCCCCCACCCCCAAATGCTAGTGGTCAGTAATTAAAATGTAAAATCTCATTTGAAATATTATAATTTTCACTTTTATCATTGCTTTCCTTTAAAAAAGAAACAGAGAAAATAACAGCGTACAAATAGTAATTTCTTTTTCCTCAAGGGTAGAGAAAATATTCAGAGGGGATACAAATAAATGAGCTGAGTCCTTATCCTTTGGGAGTTCACAGCCAAGTGAGAGTGATGGGAAATATTCATGGTATTTATAATATACGGTAGAATGTTCTAATGCCTGAAGAAAATATTCAAGCAGATATGTAAAGTTTAGAGATGTTTTTAATTTGTAAGGATCAAGGCAGTGTTAATGAAAGAGGTAACATTTGACCTGGAACATAGACGATGAGTACATTTTGACAGATTTTGAGAGAAGGGACTTTAGCAGAAGAAACAATTTGAGAATAGTCACGGAGGCATAAATGTCAAATGATAATCAGTTTAATCTGACTGGAATATAGGACATATTAAAGGTTGTGAAAAAGATAAGACAAGAAAGCATACTTGGGGACACAACTTGGGGGGCTTTGTACAAGATGGTATTTAAATTCTTTTTTGACAATTTTATGATCCTATAATTCACTGAATGCCATGACAAGGCACTCACGTTTTATTAAGTAAGCAATTGTGAGTTTCAAAAATATTTTGAAATGTGACATCTTACCTTCATTTGATATTTTACAAGTGTCATGAAGTGACAAAATCAGAACTATGCTTTGGAGGCACAGATGTAAGATTGTTTTGGCAGCAATGGATAGCATCAAATGGAGTGGAAAAGGACTGAAACCTGTTGGAATGGGATAGATTAAAAAATGGTATTGTGTAGATGAGAAGAAATTATATAGATTAGAATCAAGAACTTGAACTATGATGGCATCAACGGGAATAAAGAATTAGAGAAATTTAAGATGAATTTTAGAATTATATTTGATAGCTCTGGGCAACTGATTGAATATATAGAGGTGCCCCAAAAATGTATACACATTTTAAGCAAGGGAAAAACTGTATTAAAATTATGCTGATGGTAACCACTTTGAGCACCTCTTGTAATTGCAGAAGTCAAACGTGCCTTCTATTCATCTTTTGTTATCGGTATATATTGAGTGTTGCAGTTTTAGTACAGTTTTTTTCCTTAAAATGTGTATACATTTTTTTGGCTCGCTCTCTCTCTCTCTCTCTCTCTCTCTCTCTCTCTCTCTCTCTCTTTACCTATATATATGTTATGTATATATATGTATATATGTTATGTATATATATGTATATATATATATATATATATTCAATAGGAACATTTCGAGTGTATATAGTGTATCACTAGTGTTGCAGAAGGAGATCTTAAAGATAATTTTAGAGTTTGAAGGCTGGGGGATTATACAAAGGTTAACATAACTGAACTACAGGAATCAGTTGGTGAAGGGTATTTAAGGAAAAAAAGAAAGATAATTTAATTTTTGGTTGTGTTGAACTAATGGTAAGCTATTCAGGGCAATCTATTAGGTTGGAAATTGAGAATGAAATAAAAAGGCTGGTATTATTTCTATACATGCAAAGCCTTGGTAAGGAAAGTTTAGGACAAAGTACAAAAGGGAACGTTAATTTTCAACACATCTATTAATCATGGATCCTGAATGACTCTATAGTTAATAAATAGACACACTCTAATAAAAACACACACACACAGACATATACACCCATACAAATATTCCTGCACAGATAACTCATAGTACTTACCACAGTGAATTTAGAGTGGCCATCTCTGGTATTAGTAAAGAATGAGACAGCTTTAATTTCAGAATTGACTTGGATGAAATAACCCCAGAAAGTTCCAGTATCATGCTTCTTTTATCTAAAGTGC
Source organism: Rhinolophus hipposideros (assembly GCF_964194185.1). Lineage (NCBI taxonomy): Eukaryota > Metazoa > Chordata > Mammalia > Chiroptera > Rhinolophidae > Rhinolophus > Rhinolophus hipposideros. The sequence goes on along the minus strand of NC_138051.1, from coordinate 15,264,667 downwards.
AAGACCTTTCCTCAGGTCCCTTTAGTTGCTTAATTTTATTGTTAAGAATCTCCTATAAGGAGATGTGGCTAAAACAGGATTTTTCCTATCTTGAGGCCACTTTTATCATTTGGTGCTTGAAGGAGGCAGACATCTTCTAGAGGTTAAGTTTCATTTTATTAATTGATGTCCAGCAGCTGTAGAATTTGCTTAACTTACGTAAGTAATAGTTGTTAGACCATTAACTCTCTAGCTATATTTGTCTTCCATTAATCACACTGAAATTCAGTTTCTAAGATGGGTTTTTCAAATCTGCTGACCCCCTCCCTTGCTCTCCTGCTTCTCTTTCTGTTTAAAAATATATTTATTAAATGCCTGTTCCATGCCAGACATTATGTTGAATGCTAGGAATGCATTGATAAGTAAGTTTCTGTTTGTAAGGGTCTCATAGTCCCTTGGGGGTGGAATCATAAATGCTCTGATAGAGAAGCACAGAAAAGGAAACAAAGTCAGACCTGGACTTGGAGAGGTAAATTAGAAATGGCTTTCTGGAAGTAATGATATCTTAGCTGAGTTTTGAAGGTGAGAGGAAGTAGCTAGTCAAAAAAGAGTTTTGGGATGGGGGAGTCCATGCCAGTCAAAGACTTAAAGACATATTCAAAGATTTAGAAATAATCTCTGTAGTTGAAAAGAAGGGCCTATTTGAGGAATAATAGGAGATGGAGTTAGAGAGGTAGGTAGGAGATAGATAACTATGAGTCTTGGTTTGAATAAGAACTTTCAAACACTTCCTGAAAGTTATAGAGAGCCAGAGTAGGATTTTATGCAAGGGATTAATGTGATAAATTTGTATTTTAGAAAGATTATTCTGGTGCAGGAATTGAAAGTGGAGTTGAGGAAGGCAAGATTGGAGGCAGGGAAATCTTTTAGAGGCTACTGCTGCAATCTGGGGGAAAGTGGATGAGAGCCTAAACTAAGACAGCTGAGTAATTAAGAAGAAAGGATAGATTCAAAAATCATTAAGATACTACGTTAGATAGTTTGGAATTTGGAACCTGATTTGATGGAGTAAATGACAGACATGGGTAAACTCTCAAATATTTGGTTTGAATATTTGAATCTTTAACGATATTATTCACTTAGGATACAGAAGCAAGATCTTCCGGAAATAGCGATTTCAGATTTTGGCATGTGGAAGTTGAATGTTTCATTCGTTATCCAAGAAGAGATGTTCGTTAGGCAACTCGACCGAATAATTTGAGCAAGAGAGATAGACCTGGGAGCTGATGTCACAGGCATGGATACTGAAACCCAAGGGTGATGTGGTGAGGACTGAGGTTAGAGCTCTTGAGAAGACATTTAATTGATAAAATCAGAGGAATACATAGAGGAGAGAGATAAGCAGGAGAAGTTACGGGTTGAAGAATAACCAGAGAGGAGCAATATAATGGAAATAATTTAAAGAAGAAATGTCATTAACGTAAAACCTGAAAACACGTATGCTAAGAACTACAGATATATTTTATAAGATTTTTATTAAAAATGTAGCTAACATGCAATATTATACTAGATTCAGGTGTCCATCATAATTATTCAACATTTATATACCCCAGAAAGTGATCATCATGATAAGTCCACCATCTGACCCTGTACCATGTTATCACAATATTATTGACTATATTCTGTATGCTGTACATTACATCCCCAAGACTATTTGTTTTATACCTGGAAATTTAAACCTCTTATTCCCCTTCATCTTATTCCCCCCTTTAAAAAAATTTCAATTACAGTTGACATTCAATATTATTTTATATTAATTTCAGGTATACAGCGGAGTGGTTAGACATTTATATAGTTTAAGAAGCGATCCCTTGACTAGTCTAGTTCCCACCTGGCACTATATGTACTTATTACCGTGTTATTGACTATATTCTCTATTCTTTTCTGTACATCCCCATGACTATTTTGTGACTACCAATTTATACTTCTCAATCCTTCTTTTTTTTTTACTCTGACCCCAACTCCCTTCCATCTATCACCCCAACAAATCTAGTACCCTTCTGACACCATACATAATTATTACACTATTATTGACTATAGTCCTTATGCTATACCCTACATCCCAATGATTACTGTGTAATAACTAATTTGTACTTCTTAATCTCTTTCCCTTTTCACCCATCCCCAAACCCCCTACCATCTGGCAACCATCAAAGTGTTCTCTGTATTTATGAGTTTGTTTCTGTTTTGTTTGTTTATTTTGTTCTTTAGATTCCATATATAAGTGAAATCACATTGCATCTGTCTTTCATGTCTGACATACTCTACTCAGCACAGTACCCTCCAGGTCCATCCATGCCGCCCCAGATGGCAAGAACCCATTCCCCTTCATGGCTGAGCTAAATTCCATTGTATATATGTACCACCTCCTCTTTATCCATTCTTCCATCGACAGATACCCGGGCTTCCTCCACATCCTGGCCATTGTAAACAATGCTGCAATGGACATATGGATGCACACGTCCAGTTGAAATAGTATTTTGGGTTTCTTCAGATAAATACTTAGAAGTGGGATTACTGGGTCCTTCTTTGTCTCTTGTTCTAGCCTTTGTTTTAAAGTCTATTTTGTCTGGTATAAGTATGCTACCCCAAGTTTTTTGTTTGTTTGTTTCCATTTTTATGAAATATCTTTTTCCCATCCCTTTACTTTTAGTCTGTGTGTTTCTTTTGATCTGAAGTAAGTCTCTTGTAGGCAGCAGAAGTAAAGGTCTTCTTTTCTAATCCATTCCGCCATCGTATCTTTTGATTGGAGCATTTAATCCATTTACATTTAAAGTAATTGTTGATAGATATGTAGTTATTGCCATTTTATTCATTTTACTTATTTATTTATTAATTAAAGAAATCCCTCTAAGATTCTTTGTAATACTCGGTTAGTGGTGATGAACTCCTTTAGCATTTTCTTATCTGGGAAGCTCTTTATCTATTCTTCCATTCTAAGTGATAGCTTACTGGGTCATCTTGGTTGTAAGTCCTTACTTTTCATCACTTTGAGTATTTCATGCCAATCCCTTATGGCCTGAAATGTTTGTGTTGAGAAATCAGCTGACAGTTTTATGAGAGCTCTCTGTTAGGTAACTAACTGCTTTTCTCTCGCTGCTTATAAGATTCTCTCTTTGTCTTTAACCTTTGGAATTTTAATTATGATGTGTCTTGATGTGGGCTTCTTTGGCTTTATCTTGTTTGGGACTCTATGCACTTCCTGGGCTTGTATGTCTATTTCCTTCAGTAGATTAGGGATGTTTCCCATCATTATTTCTTCATAGGGTTTCAATTCCTTGCTCTCTCTTTTCCCTGTCTGTTACCTCTGTGATGTGAATGTTGGTACACCTGATGTCCCACAGGCCTCTTAAATTTTCTAATAATTTTGGATTAAAAAAAAATTTTTTTCTGTTTTGTTTGGGTGTTTTCTGCTACCTTCTCTTCTAAATCATTGATTGATCCTCTGCTTCATCTAATCTACTGTTGAGTCCCTCTAATGTATTCTTCATTTATTTCATTTGTTGCAGTCTTTATTTCTGTCCAGTTCTTTTTAATGTTTTCTATTTCCATTTTAATGTTTGCTATCTCTTTGTTGAAGTTCCCCCAGAGATCACTGAGTGTCCTTATAACCAGTGTTTTGAATTCTGCATCTAGTAGATTGCTTGTCTTCAGTTTGTTTAGTTCCTTTTCTTGAGCTTTGTTGTGTTCTTCTATTTGGGACATGTTTCTTTGTCTCTCCATTTTGGCTGCCACCCCGTGTTTGTTTCTATGTATTAGGTAGGACTGCTGTGCTTCCTAGTCTTAGTAGAGTGGCCTTATATAGTAGATGTGTTGTGGGGCTCAGTGGTGCAGTCTCCCTGGTCACCAGAACCAGGTACTCCAGGTGTGTCCCTTGGATGGGTCATATGTGCCCTCCTGTTGTAGTTGACCTTGGTTGCTGTTTGCATGTAAATGGGAGGGATTTGTCCTTGGGATGATTAGTTGTGAAGACTGGCAGTGACTACAGTGGAAGAGCTATGGTACAGGGGTTTATCATACAGAGCAGGATTTGCTTCAGCAGGGCTCTGGTGCCTGCCCATTGTGCCCTTTGTGTGTGTTGTCCCCACAAGTGGCCAGTTGATGCTTTGGCTTGGTCCAAAGTTGGCCACCAGGTGTGCCAGCCCCAAGGCCTCCTGAGATGGGACCTGCTGCTGGCCAAGTTCAACTGAAGCTTTTGCCCTACCCAGGGCTACCTGGCTTGAACCACAAAGTCATCCACAGATGGCCATCATCTGTATTATGCTTGGACGTGCCTTGAGAGGCCAAGCTGTAAACCAATGACGGCTGTCACTAATGCCAGACTTAGGTATGCTCTGCAAGATCTATGGGGTATGCTGAGGCCAGATGCTTCTTGTTTGGGTTTTATGAACCTTTGAGAGATTTTAGGAAAGTCTGCAGCAGGAGCCAAGGCAGGCCATTTATCTGGAAAAGCCACTGGAAGTGGCTTGGGTGGGCACACAAATTGGGTGGGGTGTGGTCTTGGAATCACAAGGGTGGGGCAAACTGTTAACTAGACTGATGGAGACTCAGATATGGCAGCCACCTCTATCTGCATGTGGGGAGGGTCCAACAAAGAAAGAGTGGCTCTATCCAGGAAAAAGTTGCCCCTCCAGCCCTTGGCTCTGAAATCAGACCATTCAGTTTCTCTCCTTGTTTCCCTGGCACCTTTTGAACTGCTGCTTCAGCACGAGCTCAGAGCAAGTGAGTCCTCAGCATGTAAATTCATGCATGGTCCTTTTAGAAGAGTGCTTGGGAGTGCAGCTCACCTCTGTCTTACTCAGCCACAATCTCCACTGGTTTTAACAGTCAGAAATTATGGGGACTTTTCTCTCTGGTACTGGAACCCTGTGCTGGGGACCCTGGTGTGGGGCTGGGACCCCTTGCTCCTCCAGAGGGCACCTCCATAGCTGAGATATCCCTCCCAATTTGTAATGGTTACATGCGGGTGTGGGACCAGCCCATTCCACATCTCCATCCCTCCTATGAGTCTCAAGGTGACTTCTTCTGTATGTCCTTAGTTGTTGGGCTTTGGTTCAGCTAGTCTTCAGGTGATTCTCAATGATGGCTGTAGGTTGAATGTAATTTTGATGTGATCATGTGAAGAGGTAAGCACAGCGTTTACCTACTCTGCCATACTGACTGTATATTAAGCTACAGAAAAATTTTTATTGTATTTAGCATAAATATAAATTAGTGACCTTTGATCTGAAAAGTTTCAATAAAGCAGTATGGGCAGAGTTGAGTTTGGGACAGAATCGTGTTAAGTTTTAAGAGGGATCAGCTGAGTTAGGAAGGAAAAATGAAATAGTAGGTTGAGAATAGATCAAAAGTCCTGGTTAGGGGTAAAAACAGGGATGGGAGTCAAAATGAACAGCAAGAAGCAGCGAGGGAACAAACATGAAACTCATAAAGATTCTATTGGACTATGATTTTAGCTGGCACGGTTCTAGTTAGGATACCTTAAAGACATTATGCAACTTTTGATACCACATCTCTGAGACATGTTTTCTACTGACCAACCATTTCACATCCAGGAAGCAAATCAGAAATCCTGACCAGTTATATTTAACCGCTCACCTGGTAGTAAATAGCTGAGAACTCTTCCAACACTATAAGGCAAAGTGTCTGTGGGAAGAAGAGTCCTTTATCATATACTACACAGACACGAAAATCAATAAGTGCTTGACTCCCTGGAAAGCACCCTTTTGATGATGGATCCAATGCCACTGGAAGTACTTAAATGCCTTTGTAATGCTTGTCTTTTGTGAAAAAAAAACCTAACAACAACAACAAAAAAACCATGGTTATACATTGGATGCCCTGAGAAGGCTTGAAGCTCTTGCTTTGTTTATAGGGTGAGCACACTGACGTTATCACATACCACATTTTGGGGGATGTGCACTCAGCAGTGTTGGTGAGGTAGCTAAGGAACATATTCCTAGAAATTCTAATCTGTTGAGAGGAAGACTGGAGACAATGCTGCTATGTGTGGATGTCTTTCTGGGAAGGCTGGTATCTGGTCAAGGACTTGCTTAACCTGGTGAAAACAGCTCTTGGGCAAAGGCAAGCAGGCTGACTCCAGACTTGGTTCATGTCTGAGTCTGCTTCCCACCTCCTTGCTCCCCTTAGAGACCCACATTCTCTGGTTACTGATCTTTAACTTTGCTCTAGGCTGTTGTATCCCTTGATCCTCTGCCAGCTTATTATATTTTCCATTGCATTACTGATAGCTGACTTTGGCTCACCTTCTTGGACTCTAGTATGTTTTATAAAGTAACTCACCTGGGCAGAAATACACCTTGTTAAGACAGACCTTAGTAAAGGGTTTTGCCCACTCTCATCATCAGCGTGTTGACTGTAAGAATCCTGAGGCTCTGTCAGTCCAGTTGTCTGTCATAAAAATATGAGGAGCTCTCTCTTTTAGAACTTTATTAAGCAAAAAAGAATTTGTGGATGATGTCTGATTCCTCAGTCTGGAAGGAATTACTTTATTTCATACAGCTCAATGACACAGAATATAAAACTAGGCAGTTGGCTTTTGAAATTAATTTACAGTTTGTTGGTAAAAAACCTTTAGCCAGAGAAATAGTTTTTTTCCAGTTTGATTAGAATTTGCTTATGTTGGCCAAGTTTAGCTGACTGTTCTCTTCTGTGTGGTACATGCTATTTTGCTCACTGTCTTTTGCCCAGAGATATAGTTTCTTTCCTTAATAATTGGTTTTAGAATGATTGTTTTCCTATTGATACTGTAAAAAATGTTTAATTCATTTTGTTCTACAAAACGTTTGTCAATGCTTTCTTCTTACCCCTGAAATGGCTGGTGGTAGTTGCCCTGTGTCTGCCTCTGCATTATCTCATTCATCTCTGTCCGTGTGGTCTTTGCTCAGCTTTCTTGTGCCGGACTCTCTGATCTGCATTCTCTTCAGTGTGGTGATGGTTAATAGCTAAGACTTTGGAATGAGGTAGTGTAGAGTTTAATTTTAGCACCGTCTATTGTATGCTGTATGGTCTTGGACAAAATCATTTGACATTTATAGGCTTTAATTTTCTCATCTCTGAGATGGAATTATAATGGTACCGACCTCATAAATTGTTGTGAGGATTAAACAAGATAAAAATGCAGAGTGTGTAGCACAGCACTGGCACATGGTAAAGGCTTCATTTGTATTAGTGTTTTCTGGTTGAGTCCTAAACAGAATATGTATTTACTCCTCAATATTAAGTAAAAAAAAATTCCATGATACTTTATACCTTTAAAGAGTCCCATTTCCAGTGGCAGCACATCAGAGGGAATTCTTTTTCCACTATCCCTGTTCAATATTTGTGCCCATTATAGGTCTCTTATGGGAGATCCTATATTTCTCTTGCTTTTGTGTCTCCAGTAAGATACTATTCCATATCATCCACCCTTCCCTTCTCTTTCTTTCCTTCCCTTTTGTTTTCTTTGTTTCTAACCTAGTATCTGAGTTTTTGATTGCTGCATAATGAATTACACAAACTCAGCTTAAAACAATATAGATTAATTATCAAATAGTTTGAATGGGTCAGGACTTTGGGCATGGCGTGGCTGGGCCTTCTGCCCAGGGTTTCACAGGCTGCAACCAAGATGTTGGCTGGGCTACATTCTCATCTGGAGACTCAAATGGGGAAGTTTAATTCCCAGCTCATTGAAGTGGGCAGGATTCACTTCCTTGAGGATGTACTACTGAGGGCCTAGGCTTTTTACTGGCTATTGGCTGAAGGCCTCCCACAGTTCCTTGCCTCAGTATTGCTGCTTGCTTTATCAAGATTGCAAGGAGAACCTCTCGCTCCAGTCTGCTAAGATGGAGTATTTTGTATATAATGTAAACATGGGAGTGATGTCCCATCACCTTTGCCATGTTCTATTTGTTAGAAGCAGGTCACTGGTCTCTTCCTGAAGAGGAGAGGACTGCATGAAGATGCAAACAGTAGGAAGGAGGCAGTCTAGGTGTGTGTGGGGGTCACCTTAGGGTCTACGTTCCATGCTTAGATGCTTGACAAATTGTAATGTCATAGGACATACTGATATCTCCCATAATCTTAATCTTATTAATTCTATGATATCAAAAATATCATATTCAAAGATATCAAAATATGGTACTATATTTGGAATTCCTGGAAAAATCTGACTGTCATAGAAAATGTGAAGTGAAAGTACTTACCTTGAAAAGACCCTTGAAGCTAAGAAGCTAAAGCAAGGTCAACAAGATTTGGAGAGATCTTTCAGAAATGAGGTAAGAGTGATGAAGTCTGAGCAAAGTAGAAAAGATTTGATATAGTCCAAGTGGGTAATATGATGATAGTTGATTAAAGTGGAGAGATAAATTGCTAAATAACAGTGAGTGTCAATCTCAGATTAGTTGGAGTGAATTTGTATTGGAACCAACTAACAGTTTCATGGTGTGAAACAAAAGTAGGCTGCCTGGAAGTAGGACTAGTAACAAAAGGTAAAGTTTAAACAGGGGTGGGATTGGCAAAGGAAGAACAGTGGCTCTTTAGAGGGTGGGAAATTCTGTTATTACTATTGCAATTTGGCTTGTCTACTTGAAGACAGATCATTTTTTTTCCCCGATCTTAAATTATGAGCCATTGTAAACATACAGAAAAAAAAACCACTGTAATAGGCCACCACTTATTCACTCTTATTTAATAGATGTTAAAAATTCCCACATTTCCTTTGAACATTCTTTTTTTAAACAGCTAAAATCGCACCTCCAATCCTATTTCTCTCCCTTAACGAAGATTTGAGGTTTGCAGTTATTATCATACCTGTTTAATTGGGTCAGTATGTATAATCTTAGAATGTCATTTTAAAGAAGGGAATTATTTCATATACTCATTAGCAAGTAATAGATATAAAGAAAGGAGAGAAGAATTTGAACAATCTTTGGGGAACACGACTAATGCCAAGATGTTTTGTTGCAACATTAATGTGCATAATTTCAGAGCAAGCATTAAAATGCTTTAATATCCATTTGGCTTTAAAAGGGTAAGGGCAGAAAAACAAATGTTCTCTTCTGTGGAGGAGTTAAACGGGAAGGCAAAGGGAGCTCTTGTCTAGCGTGAGCAGTAAGAGATAATTGCTCATTAGAGGGTGTGAAGCCTGTTGTAAGCACACACCACATTCATTAGCGAGTTCCCGCTTCCTGTCTGTAATGGGCATTAAGTTTCTCTCTGTTCAATTAGAAAGAATTCTGGCTCTTGCACTACAGATCCTTTCCTGGGTGTTTTAATACTCTGTCCTTTGGTCTTTTTTTCTTTTTGGATTTTCACTGAATAGGTGTAACCTCAAGGCAGAGTATAAATTATTTCTTAAGTTATGTACTCCAAATGTATGACAAATTCTCAGAGGATATAGACTGTAGCAATCAAGTAAAAACATCCCAAACATAAAACATTTATATAAAAAGAGACCTAAAATATATTTACACTGATTGACAAATATTATATTTTGTTAGTGAGTATAATAAAAAATCAGAAATTTAGGGCATCAACAACACTACTAAGTTTGTTATGTTTTGGAGACATGTTTTGAACTTAACTCACTTAAAAGTCACAGTATTTGAAAAATGAAGATCCTTTATTGATAGGTGTCAGGGTCACCCCAGATGTAATCCTTGGGTCAGCCTAGTGTATACCAGATGGTTTGGACTTGTTTTCTGGGATAACAAATAGCCTGGTCTTCCCTAATTATTGTGCCTGATAGGTAGTTAAACCCCTTTAACAACAAGCAACCTAAGCATATAAAGGGGTGCATGGGTAGGTGGTTGTTAGTTAGTCGTAGCTTTCTGACTTTGTGGATAATCGTTTCATTAATCAAAAGAGAAGAGCCAGCTTTTAGGAAGGAAAAGATGAATTCAGTTTTGGACATCTTGAGTTTGAGATTCTGTGGAACATCTGGGTGGAGATGGCCATGAAGCAGTTGGTAAAGTAAGCTTGAAGTTTAAAGAGGGAAAGAGAGAGAGATCCAATTTGGAGATGGTAGATTTTAGAGTCATCAATATATAGGAGATTTTGGAGCCACAAATGTGAATAAGATTGCCCAGGAAGAGTGGGCCAAATTAGAGGAGAGGAACAAAGGCTAACCCAGGGAATCCTAATAATTAGGATGGTAAAGAGAGGAATCAGTAGACAGAGCTGAAAAGAATTATGGGAGAGGTAAAAGAAAAATCAGGAAGAAATGGTGCCAGGGGAAAAAAGGAGTGAATAATTGCAAGAAGGAGGTACTAGTTAACGGTATTAAATGCTGTTGCTGACCAAGACTGAAAATGACCCTGGATGAGGACCACACAGGTCAAGAGAAGAGCAAGGACATTTTTATTGGCGTGATAGATGTAGAATAAGGTTAACAGTGGGTTGAAGATTGAGAGGAAGGTGAGAAAGTCAAGTCGTCAAATGCTCATTATGATTTTAACCTTCCCTTGAAAGCAAGATAAAAGATTTGTACCTTGAGGGTGCTGAAGAGTCCCAGAATTATACTTTTAAAATAATAGAGGAAAGCTGGCATTTAGCAGAATTAAAGAACTGGTCTGGTAGCTATGGAGTTAGGTTAAAAAAAAATTTTTTTTTTTTTTTTTGCTTCCTTTTCGGGTGTTGGTTTAAGGGCATTTAAAAATAGCTGTGACTTTGAAATGTCTAAACCTGCCTAGACGTACCTTGAGAAACATTTGAGACAAAGGACAGTTTAGGAAAGAATCCCCACTGCTGCTACATGCAGAGTGTGGCTCGATGTCTGAGATGATGAGGTTTAAATAATGGCAAAGAGAGTTGGAAAGCTTTCAGCATCTTTGCGTACTCCAAGAAGCAAAAACAGCCTGCCCTCTGGCAAACACATTTTCCCTTCTGAAATTCTGTCAAATAAATTCAGAGGGACATGAAAAAAATGGAAATATATCTTGTAACATGTGCTGAGAGGTTTGCACAGCCCTGTTTTATAGAACGCACGTGATGAATGTTGACGCTTGTCTGATTTCTCTGGCATGTACATTGTCTAAAAGAGCTTGCAGGGGTACAACTTTATAATCATTCCAGGGAACCTAAGAAGGCATTGAACCAAAATGATACTAGAGATACTGTATAAGCAAGAAGAAATCTTTCCCTCAAAATGGAAGGCACTCCATAATAACATTCAAGGAAAATTGCCTCCTTCGAGGCACTCGATACATTCATTCTTTTTTTTTTTTTTGATACATTCATTCTTATCAATGACAAGAAATGCAGCCTTGGTTTAGCATTTTCGTTTGGCGTACCCAAGCCCTAGCTGGCTTTGAATGGGCTTATTTTTCAAGATCTGTAGTAGAAGCTCATCATATATTTTTCAGCTTTTGAAGTGATTGGTATTCCTCTCCTATCTAACAGCTGTTGGAGGGTTTTTTTATTTAACCAGAGAAGAGTTCCAAAATAGAAGTGTTGTCCTGGATGCATTTTAAAAACACACATTTCAGCCCTTTCCTCTTTAACTTGAAGTAGTAGATAAAAATCTCGAAGTGAAAAATGACACGATGACATTGTGACATCAACTTACAAAGGCATCAGGAATCTATAGATGCCCCTACATGTCAGCTCCCAAGGCAAACACTGCAACTGTCATATCCAACGTCCACAAACTAAGTAGATTTAGTCAAAACCTTGATTCACTGCAATGTTTATGGAATCATATGTTCTGGGTAAGTAAATTTTCTAGTTATTTGGTGGCTAAATAGAACACCCCATTTATTTGAAATTTTGTTGCCACAGAGTTTAGAAATGTGGCCATATTTTAAGTTAGTGGTTTTCCTATTGGCATAAAAGCTGGGTTTGATTGTGGACTCTATTTCTGTTGAACATTGGGGAGGAGTTGTTTTCTTGATATTTTCCTTGGTGTCTGTGCAAAGGAGAGAGAATGTGGCTGCTGGTTGCTGGGCTTTTCCTGTTCTAGATCTTATGATTAGTCTGTTTAATATGTTCTTAGGCTTCCTCTGTCTACCACCCTGTCAAATTTATATAATATTTTATTTTATTCTCAATCTATTTTTTAATCTTCAGGTATTTGATATGGGTTAGGTACCTAAGCTGCTAAAATAATACAGAATTTGCAAGTCACTTATAACTTACTAAGAGAAAAGACATGTACTACTGAAAAGCAACACTGCCTGGGATTGAATCCCGACTCTGCTACTGGTTAGCTGTATGACCTTGAGTAAGAACTAAATGTATTTGTGTCTCAGTTTTCTACCGTGTAGAATGGAGATAGCATTAATGCCTCATAGGGTTGATCTTGGTATTGCTAAGTGCTTAGATCAGGGCCTTGTATAAAACATGCTCCATGCACATGTTAGCTGTGAGAGTTATCACCGTGCTGTATCCTGACTCGTTGTTAGACTCCAGAGTGCTTCTCCAGACTTTGTGCTATGGGAGATGTCTGAATCAGTTCAAGCTGCTATAACAACATACCACAGACTGGGTGGCATCAACAACAGAAATGTATTTCTTATAGTTCTGGAGGCTGAAAGTCCAGGGTGCCAACAGGGTTGGGGTCTGGTGAGGGCTCTCTTCCTAGTTGCTGCCTTCTTGCTATATCCTCCCATGGTGGGGAGAGAGGGCTCTAGCATCTTCCTTTTCCTTTAAGGACACCAATCTTGTCATGGGGGCTTCACTCTCATGACCTCATCTGAACCTTATCACCTCCCAAAAACCTCACCTCCTAATACATCACATTGGGGGTTAGAGTATCAGCATATGAATTTTGGGGCTATAGCAGGAGATTTCATTTGGAGAGCATAATCTTCATTCCCCAGAGCTTGGAAAGAGCCATCTCTCCTGAATTTTGGTGCTGTCTGGATTTTATGCATGAATATTCTTAGATTGGGTTTATGTGTTCTGTTGTAAGAGATGATGTACTTAAGAAAAATAAAGAACCCTGATATCGGTTGTTATGTTGTCATTTGCCTCTCTATAGATTTAACATTTAGAAAACAATTTCTGGTTACTAAATTATGGTCAACTGAGGGTTTCAGTGGATTCATCAAGGTTTTCTATAATATGCTACTATAGAAGACAATGAGTAATTACATGAATTACAAAACATAAAAGTAAACCAAAATATAATGAGAAAAGGCAATTTATTAGCTCTTTCCACTTGCTTCGGTGTATAGCTTGATCTATGCAGAGAATAGCAATGAGATCGGCTTCCCCTCCTCCAGAGGTAGACAGGAACTGGAGGATTCTTTTGATCATTTTATTCATCTTGTGTTAAAACTATAGCACTTCTAATTCATAGATATAGTGTGAATGTCAAGGAAATGTCACCTGTATCATTGAAATACAGTGAAATTCATCCATTATATTTAAGTAACAGGTTGCCCTGGGCTCCCAGGGAAGCAAGCTTAAATAGAACTGAAATTTTGACTGTTCAATTTCAGCACTTTAAAGACACAGGATAATCAAGGTGAATTTCTGAAAGGAAGAGACTCTGAGGATAGAAAATAACTGTGAAGTATTTCTAGATAAGCCATTAAGTGGCAGGTTGGCATATGGCTACATTTCAGATGCTGATTTGTTTGGTTTAATGTGAATCATTTTTTTCCCCCCTTTAAATTGAAGCCCAAATCCTGTAATGGAGATACTTAAATGAACCCTCTGGGTCACTTAGGCATCCATTTCAGCTTCCCTCTGAGAAATTCAACAGTCTGTTTTAAAAATTGAGTTTTATACATGTCTGTCAATGCCTAAGAAAAAATTTGATTATCCTCCAGATTTTCCCAAGCCTTTAACTGAATTTGATTATTTGCTGATTTACCCTTTACTTTCCAGTGCCATAATAGTGTCTGCGTGGTGAACTTTACAGTGTACACTGACAAGATTATTAAATGTTTACCTTCCTAGGGAAGCAGCATGGTAAGCTTTGCCTCTGGGCTCTACGGATCCACAGTCTAACCCTGCTTCAGTTGCCTAATGAGTGACCTATGCAAGTTACATGATTTATGTTGGTTTCAGTGCCTTTGTAAGTTCAGTGGGGATAGTAAGATGACCTTGTATGTGTTTTGGTAAGGATGAGTGTGGAGATGCTGGGTCCTGAGACGCCCTCAGTGAGTGTAACTCACCTCCCATATCCTCACCCAAACCATTTTTTATTTATTGAGGAAACATACAACCCAGAATATGTTTAAACCCAGGATCTTTTGTGATGGGAGCCCATGACAGTGCATCTTAAACGCATCTGTATTAGTTAGGGTTCAACCAGAGAAGCAGACCGGTAGGAGATAGATATCAAAGAGATTTATCACAGGGAATTGGCTTGTGCAATGTGAGCTGGCCATGTCTGAAATTCGTAGGACAGGCTCAGGGCAGGGCCTGAAGCTGCTGTTTACAAGTACAATGTATTCTTTAAGGAAGCCTCAACTCTACTTTTTAAGGCCTTTCTACTGATTCAATCAGGCCCACCCAGATTATCTAAGATTCTTAAAGTCAGCTGCTTATGGACTTAAATCACATCTATAAAATGCCTTCATAAAAATACCTAGATTGGTATTTTATTGAATACTGTGGACTATAGCCTACTGGGAGGGGGGTGGGGATGAGGGAGAAGGTGAGGGGATTAGAAAGCACAAATTGATTAACCGCAATATTGCCGCCACGGGATACAAAAGACAGTTGGGGAATATAATCAACAATGTAAAGATTTTGTAGGCTATCTGATGGACACTTGTCTTATTGGGGAGACACTTCATGGACGGTGTAGATGCCTGACCACTGCAGTGGACACCTGAAGCTGAAGCTAAATAATAATAAATGTCAACTATTATATGTGTATGTATATATATATATATATATATATATATATATATATATATATATTTAATATATATATTATATATATACAGGATGTGGAGTACAGCATAGGGAATAGTCAGTGAAACTGTAACAGCTGTATATGATGTCAGAAGGGCAGTAGATTGGGGAAGGGAGGTTATCACTTTGTGAGGGGTGTAAATGTCTAATTGTTACACCTGAAACCAATAAAAAAATCATCCTGTGCACTGTATTAGATCACATTATGAACATAAAATATATATGTTCTCTGTCTTAAATAGCTTACAGGTAACTTCAATGGCTATAAGGAATATGGCAAAATTTAGGGCTTGAAGTGAGTAAAATAAAATGATTGAAATATATTTAGCCTAATTTTGTGATGTGAAAGCAAAACAGGACAATTCCTCTTCTGACTGTCAGTGATTTTTATTTAAATAAAAGTATATACGTGAAAACTGAAATGTATCCAAAAGATTAAAAAAAAATGAAATGTATCCAGAAGATTTTTTTTTTTAAAAAAGGGAAGACTGTCACACCATGCATCTGACTTCTCTGGATTCTTCTGTTCACAGAAACTAGTAACATTTAAGAAGTTACTTTTATTATAGTAGAATATGAGGCTCAGTATTTTTTTTTAAATAATTTTTGAGACTCAGTATTTTTTAAACCAAAAACAGCAAACTGATAAGGAAAAGTTTGTGGTTTCAGTAGCCCGAGTCAAATGTGAAGATCCACTATAAGATAAATGTTTTCTGCTTCCTATTGGAAATTATCAAACTTTATTTATGATTGATAGTTGGTCTCTTCCACTAGGATGTAAGACCCATGAGAACAGGGATTTGTTGCATTCACTTTATTTTATTTTATTTTATTAGTTTCAGGTGCACAAGACAAGGTAATACTTAGACGTTCATCATCCCTCACACTGTGGACCCCCCTGCCCCCATCCACTATCCCTCTGACCTCGCACTGAGCCATCACATTATATATATAAAATTATAGTTGGCATTCATTATTGTTCAGCTTCAGGTGTACAGTGCAGTGATCAGGCATCTACAGTATCCCTGAGGTGGTCTCCCAAATGGGACACGTGTCCATCGGATACCCCACAAAATCTTTACAACATTATTGATTACGTTCCCCAAATTAATTTTCAAAAACCCTGAGGCCATTTTGTGGTTACTGACTGTTTTCTAATTCCCTCACCTTCCCCCTTATCCCCCCAAATCTTGAACAGCACTCGGTGTAAGACAGATACTCAGTAAATATTAATGGAAGAATCAATAAATAATTTCTTCCAAAGGAGAGTTGAGTTATACTTCCTTGTCTGCATAAAGAATTTTCAGTTATGCTTATTTGGTTCACTTTTGGCTTCAGTTGAGTATTGCACCAAGGCCACGGGTAGACTGCCCGATGAAATCCCACCTGCCCTTTGCTCACCAATCTGGGTCCCTTGGTTTGGGCTGTGTCGGGAGGAAGAGGTAACTTTTCTTTCAATAAAAGGGCTTTAGGCACACATTTAACTGTGTTTCTGAGGTTGAGGGTGGGAAGGGTGCTATCCTTTAGTTGTTACATAGGTCGGTGGTCACAACTTCCTGTTGCATGTTGGTGATCAGCAAGGATAACATGCCAAAGGAGAATGAAACTGCTCTTCCTGCCTTTCTTGGGGGGTAAATTTCTCTAGAAGATTACAGTCCTGCCTCTTCTCCACAGAGAGCATATATATGACATAAATAATGAAGTATAATAACCATACAAACACGTATGAATTCACCAACCAACTTAAGAAATAGAATATCAGTAATACCGCTGAAAATTCTGTTCTGTTCCACACCCTCTGCCATCACACTGCCTCCATCCAGAAATGATCAGTGTCCTGAATGTTGTATTTTTCATTTACTTGGTGTTCTTTACAGTTCTACCATATATATATAAATCCCTAAACAATGTGTTATTTCATTTGCTTCTTTTAAATGTTATATAAATGGCATCACAATATGTATATATGTTCATTGATCTACTTTTTAAATTTTTTTAAAATTAAAGTTTATTGGGGTGACAATTATTAGTAAAGTTACATTTATTTCAGGTGTACAATTCTGTATTATATCACCTATAAATCACTGTGTGTTCACCACCCAGAGTCAGTTCTCCTTCCATCACCATATATTTGATCCCGCTTACCCTCATCTTTCACCCCCTCCCCGCTTACCCTCTGTACTTTTTTATTTAATAGACTTCCACCATCCATCTGATGGATATGTATAGCTGTAATTCATAATACTTTATTCCTATGGAATATTTCACACTATGATTCATATCACAATTTACTTATCCATTCTCCTGTGGCCATTCCCTACTTTTCTTTTTGCCTCTATCACAAGCAGTATTACTATGAATATTCTTCTACACATATTCTGAAGCATAAGTATAGGAAAATGGACTTCAGATGTTTCCTAATTGAAACCCTTTATTTATGGGTAAAGTGAGGCCTAGAGCTTCTAGGCTGTTGGTAGTAAGACTAGACGGGGGAAATTTCTTATTCTTTCGTCATCCTGTGCCATCTCCATTTGAATATGTTGAAGCTCATTTTTAGGAAAAAAAATGTTAGTTTAGTTTTATAATGTTTAGTAAGGATTTTACTAATATAGTGTTTTTCTCTTTCTTTCTCCCTCTCTCCCTTCCTTCTTTTTTTCTTTTTTTGATAACTTTTAGAGGAAAGAAAAGCAGGCTAATCTCCTGCACCTGTGAGGAAGAGGAAAGGGGGTACTCAGGGAGTTGGCCTAGGATAAAGAGCAAAACTGAGACTCTTGGTAAGGCCACCCTCCCCATTCCCCATTTAAAAACTTTTATTTAAGTATAACATAAATATAGAAAAGTGTGCATACCATGTATATACAGCTTGATGAGTTTTTACAAAACAAGCACACCCATATAACCAGCACACAGGTCCAGGCAGAGAATATAACCAGCACCAGTATCACCCCTCACCCCCATTATCCTCCTTCCAGTCCCTACTCTCTCTCTATTTCTGCCCACCCTGCCCCCATCCTCTGAGAAAGGCCCTTGGGATTTCCTGACATTTTGGAGTGATGCGACTGTGGTATTGTGGGTACAATATTGCTCATGGAGGAAAAACATCAGAGTTATATCCTAGCTCTGGTATTTTCTTACCATGTGACTTTTTAACTCTCTGGTCCTCAGTTTCCTTATCAGTAACATGGAGGTAATAAGGAATTTTTGGTTTAGCAGCAAACTTAAATGAACTAAGAAAAGTGGAACCTTCTAGGTACTCGGTAAACGTTGGACTCTGAAAGCTGAGTGTTTATGAGTTGGAGGTATGAATTCATGGGACAGCACGTATCTAGACTGTACAGTCTTTTCACATTAACCTTCCCGTGTGCATGTTTCCTGCCTCTGTTGCCACAGTCCCTTTTCTCAGACACTTTGCTATTCCAGGAACAAGTTTTTCCAAGACATTCTTCATCCTGAATGAAGTGAAACTGGAGTTCCAATATGTAGTCTAGGTTCACCTTACAAGTCCTGGTTTGCTGGCCTCATTGTTAGTTGGATATGAGCTTTGATAAGATTCTGATTGAGGTGTTGAAGGAAGCAGTGGTGTAGATCAGTGGTTCTCTCATATTTATGCTCTAGACTTGAAGCTTGTTTCAAGTTACAGAACTGGACACCATTGGAACGCAATGCCACTCTGAATAACTTCAGCTCGAGGCTCTGCTTTTTAGTATTGAATGAAGGTCAATATTTCTACCTGTATTCAGTGCCAATGGCAGATGCTCAATGGGGAATAAATATAATGTCTTCAACTTTGGGAATTGGATAGAGATGGTAAACTCTACCTGTTTTGTATCTCATTCCCTTATTTAGAGTAATGAACTATTCATTTTATATACTCTTGTCATACAGTTTTTTATCTTTTCCCTCATTTACTGAAGTCATTAGAGGGGCTAGATGTGCACCAAATGTATGTTTTATATGTTTCTCTTTTCTTGAGAAGGGGGAGAAACATTTTTTTTCTCTCTTGTCATGGTTTTATTTTCTATGCAGTATAAGCACATTTTAATGGTGTCATGAATTTCAGTGCCCATTAATTTGGGAAAATAGACCATATTTGTGACTTTCAATGAGGCTGTGAAAATTGCATCAGTTTGCATAGATTCACCTGTAAATAAAAATTAGAGCAGAGTAACAAAGTATAAAATGTGTGGATAGAAAGTGAAAGGTGAAATTTGCATTTATTTGCAAATTCTGTCTGTGTGTGTTACTATACTTTTATACCTCTTTTATCTCATTTTATCTTTTTTATCTCATTTAATGTCATGATGCCAGTGTAAAGACATGAAGATCAAACACCTATAAGGTGGCATAAGGTGATGGTGCCTCTCTGGTAGGTATCTTTAGAGTTTCCAGGCACCAAATTCAGGTTTCTGTAAAGAAGAGCAACTGAATGATCAGCCACATGCAAAACTCATATGTTTAAGGTAGGTTCTTTATTTTATTTTTATTAAAGTCTTACAAAGTTTATATTTTATTACACTAAAAATGAGAAGTAAAGGAGAGAGGCTTGAATGATTTCTTTGAATTTATTGAGGGCAGAATGTTCTTGAAGTGCTGTAGGAAGCCTCAACAAGGCAAGAAGAAATAAAGAAGAAGAATGCATATGGATTATTTAATACTCAAGGTTACAAAACATCATTATCCCCTAATTCAAATGTAAGATGGTGGCACAGCAAAGTAAACTATCTTATTACTGCCATCATCCATTTCTTTTATGCTATTTTTTGAATTGTAAAATATTTTATCTTTAATTCACCAAAGGTCATGAGTTTTTCTGTCTCCTGTGAAGCTGATCTAACCACCACACGGTGGGCTTCCACTGACTAGATAGTGGACATTGTGGGTTGTGGAGCAAGATGAGAAATGACATCCAAATGACACGTGTGCCGACCAACAGAAAACAGAAAATGCATTTATTCTAACTTTTCCATGTGCCCTTTAGAAAAAAGTTTTTACAATAAGAAAATACTTTAACAATTTGTTGTTCAAAATCTACTAAGGTTTCCTCTTCTCCACAATTCCCAGGTAGGGAAGAAGAGGAAAACTCTTGTTAATACTTAATAGTCATTAAGGTAGATATTTAATGAGAAAGCAGTTCTTAAAAGTAGATGGGTTTTAAAGATCTCAGCATGAAGAAGTTGAAATATTAAAGACAACAGCTGCCTGTAAACGATTGCTGTTAGCTCAATTTACATATTAGAGAGATGAAACTTTCTAAGATTTCTTTATTCTTAATGTTTTAACGATTAAATTCTAAGACAATACAACACTTTAAGTTGGTGACTTTTAAGCTTTATTTTTCAGGCATGCATTTAGAGGCAGACGAGAAAGCTCATGTGCTACCAAAAACACCACAGGAAAATTTTTTTGCCTTTTTTTTTTTAAATTAAAGTTTATTGGGTGGCAATTGTTAGTAAAGTTACATAGGTTTCAGGTGTACAATTCTGTAATACATCATCTATATATCACATTGTGTGTTCACCACCTGGAGTCGGTTCTCCTTCCATCACCATATATTTGATCCCCTTTACCCTCATCTACCACTTCCCACCCCCTTACCCTCTGGTAACCACTAAACTGTTGTCTGTGTCTATGAGTTTTTGTTTCTTCATTTGTTTGTCTTGTTCCTTTGTTGTTTTCAGTTTTATATACCACATATCAGTGAAATCATTTATTCAGCACCATTCTGAGCTAATGTGCCAGTTTTTCTCAGAATACAGAATCATATGCTATTTCCATGGAGTTCACTAACAGGGGTCTCTAACAGAGGTTGCTTAAAGAGCTCACAGAACACAGCGTATGTTCATGTTTTAAATGAACTAGAGGAAAATGATGACTGAACTCACCAATACAGTATATGAGTATGTTGTGTGTATTCATCTAGGGCTTGCTATGGACAAAATGCCGTGTAGGAAAACATTGAAGACTTGCGATCTAGCCACTGACTTTGAGATGTTAGGTTCACATTATGCTTTGGAACAATTAAGTGACACATTTACATGTCAACATAAATAAATGCAAATTTTAACAAAGCAGACTGGGTCCTGAAGTAACTTGAAAGGAAGTCTTTAAGTGCAATTTTATTATGATCTTAATCTACTTTGAAAATGAAACCTAGTGAAAACTGAAAACCTTTTCCAACTCTCAGATGGCACTTTATTAAATTAAAAGAAAACTTTATTTTTATTACTATACTTCAGAAAATACATAGAAAAAGAGAATCAAATCATTTATAATTCCAATAACCAGAGAGAATGACTGTTCATTCTGTCCTTTGTATGTGTATGTGTTCATGGATAGATATGTAATTTATTAATTCATAAAATGGGATGACACACTTCTGTATCCTGCTTTTCTATTTATTTATTCTTTCTTTCTTTTTAAATTTATTTTTTAGAACAATTTTTTTTAAACTTTCTATTTAATGTTAAGTGTGTTTTCCCAGGACCCATCAGCTCCAAGTTGTTTCAATCTAGTTGTGGAGAGCGCAGCTCACAGGGGCCCATGCGGGGATCAAACTGGCAACTTGGGTGTTACTAGCATCGCGCTCTACCCAACTGAGCTAACCAGCTGCCCCTGTAACCTGCCTTTTTAAAACTTAAACATATATCACAAAAATTTTTATGTCATAATAAAAATTTACATGTAATTTTAAAGGGCAAAATTAAACATGAGATATATATTGTATAGTTGTTCTATATGTATATAATTAATTCTGTATTGTTGGACATTAGATTGTCTCTAATGCTATGATGAACATTTGGGTATTTGTGCTACATCCTTAAGGCAGACTCTCAACATAGACTTCTTGGGTCAAAGGATACGCCCTTTAAGATTTTTCCTGTGTTGCCAAAATACCTTTAATAAAGCTTTGCAGTTTGTATTCCAGTTTCCTTTTCCCCAAAGTAAAGTATGTCCATTTCCATGAAAATTTGACAATACGGAAATTGACATTAAAAATTACCCAAAACAGATGATAGAGTATTTGATGAAAAAGAATTATCCTCAATTGTTTGAATTTTTATTTCTTTGATTAGTAAGGAGATTGAGATTTATAGTATATTTTCAATCATCTATATTTCTTCTTTGGTATATTGTCTATTGCTGTCATTTGGCCATTTTTTTTTTCTATTTGATATTCATTTTTTCTGATTGATTTCTAAGAACACTTAACATGGTAATGCCTTTTTGTCATGATTATTCTTATTAGACAAAGAAGTCATTGGGTTTCTATCAGAGTTTGCATTGTATTCACTTCACACCTCTATACATATGCTTTTCTGTGAACTGATATAAATCACAAACTTATCCTTTAGAAAGTTGTACAATATTCTACCTCATATGTATATTTCCTGTTTTCAAGCATAAGCAATGTATGGACACTTTTAAACATTTTCAGAGACACCCTCAGTGTTGAAATAATATTTTTATTTAGAACCTAACTCAAAATACATATTAATATCAAACTAGGCTTGCACTCCTTTGTTTATAGCATCAAGGCAACAATAAAACTAGACTAAATTAACAACTAAAATACAACAGAACTGCAAAACTAATGCTATTTGTGTTAAGAATCAATGATGTTGCTTGTTAAAATGAAATAATTTCTTAAAAGATTAAGATGATCGCTTCTCGGCCTTTTGGCTAAGATCAAGTGTGAAGATTAAGATGGTATTCACTGTTGGGGTGCATTTTTTCCTATTGTTTTTCTATTTTTATTAATATATGTATTTAATTAAAGTTTATTGGTTTGACAATTGTTAGTAAAGTTCACAACACGATATATAGATGATGGGGTGCATTTTTGAATTCTGCTTTTCTATACTGTCTTGTGTGGGTGTGAGAATTCAGTTATTCCACAGCTTTTCTTTATTTGAACTGTTGTGCGTATTTCATTAACACAGCAAATCATTTGTCCCTTCCTTGAAAGAAATAATTAACCAGTGGTACTAAATTAAAAGATGGTCATCGATAATTGAAAATATGCTGATATTAATTCTTTGACATTTTCATCCAAACAAAAAATTTAAAAATTGTTGTAGGAAACACTTGGATGCTGGTTTGAGAACTTCTGATCCAGATCAAAGTTTCCTTTGCTCTTACCCTATTTAGGTTGATGGAAAAAAAAAATGCATGAAATAATATAGAAATGGAAAAAGGGGAAGTCAATCATGAAGGGTTTTATCTCGACAAAATTGTCATTTGAAATCTCTGATCTATACAAAGCTAGTTCATTTCTTTCTTTTTAAAAAATGTTTATGGGGGTGACAATGGGTTTCAAGTGTACAATTCTGTAATGCATCATCTATATATCACATTGTGTGTTCACCACCCAGAATCCGTTCTCCTTCCATCACCAGTTCATTTCTTAATCCTACTATAATTTGAGCATACTTTGATTACTGTTCTTTTCACATTGCATTATAATGTGTGACATGCGTTCTTCTTGATAGATCATCGGCTTCTATAGAAATTATATTTTTTATCACTATATCTTCAGCACTAACAGAGTCTATACCTAGCTCACGTGAAATGCTCAATAAATGTATATTTTGTTGAGCTATCATATACTTATATTTAAAATAAATGAGTTAAAATAGATTAATTTCTTCAGATCTATATTCCAGTTCACTAATTGTTATTTCAGCTGTGTATAATCTGTAATTTAACCCATTAATTCGGTTTTTGATTTAAATAATTATGTTTTTCATTTTTAGATGTTTTATTTGGGTGTTTTCTAAATATACCTGGTAATTTTTAATAATCTTTGTTATTTGCTTATTTTTGTAGCTCATCTGATTATTAACTAAAAAATTTCATACATAGTAATTTTATATTCTGTTATATGAAAATCCCAGTTTTGAAGTCCTTGGTGTTCTGAATCTGTTATTTGTTGTTTCTCTGGCTTGCAATTGTGGTAGTTTATTTCTCTCTGTATTTCATAATTATATGGATAGTGAGCCTATGTTATTCTCACATACTGGGAATTTGGAATGCTTAAATAGAGGATGCTTTCCTCCTAAGAGAATTTGTGTATTTTTTGGGGAGCCAGGATTGCTACAGGTGTGGGTCCACAATAACCACCTCCTAGGATACTTCTGAATACAGAAACTGCAGGTTTAATACGCCAGTGTTGCCACTAGTTCAAAAGTATAATGCTGTACTGTAAAGATTATATGGGTGCTTGTCTTAGATGTTTATTTACTGCTCTTGCTCACTGCTTTAATTTCAGTTGCCCACGCCCCCCCCAAATCAAGGAGAGCATCTCTCAGAGAGTTCTTTGGTTAATTGGAGCCTTTAAATGAATTTAAAGTCTGTTTTCCTGAGAGCTAGCTGTTTTTTAGTTGGAAGGTCTTTCAGAGTATTTTGTTCACCCTAATGCTAGAAGCAGAAGTCTTAGATTATTTGTTGTAGTCATTGCATTTTAAATGGAAGTGGATGAAAAATTGTAGTCTTTTAAAACTTTCAAATAATTTTTCTTCATATTTGAGAAAGTTAAATTATGAATGTTTTGGCAAGATTTAAAGTTTGTATGTGAGCTAATATATTAGATTTGTATGGTAGAAAGCATTACATTGTATGTAAATTTGGTTTTGCTATTTGAATTTTTTTTGTTCAAGTTTATTGGGGTGACAATGGTTAGTAAAGTTACATAGGTTACAGTGTACAATTCTGCAATACATCATGCATCTATCACATTGTGTGTTCACCACCCAGTCAGTCTCCTTCCATCACCATATAATTGACCCCGTTTGCCCTCATCTACCTTGAATTTTTTGAAAACCACTGTATATTTGGATGTGGCAGTCAATCTTAACAAAATTGTTCCCCTAATTTCCAAACTCTTTCCTTCTAAGCTTCGTGTGTGTGTGTGTGTGTGTGTGTTTGAGAGAGAGACAGAGAGAGAGAAGAGAAGAGAGAGAGAAAGACTACTGGGTTGGGTAGAGTGTAGGGTGTATATGGACTGTAGATTTGGGCACACATGCTGGGTTGGTGGAGGTGGGAGTTGAGAACACAGTTGTTGATACCACTAAGGAGAAAGGGAACAGCAGTCTTGAGTTGAGAAGAAATAACTACTGTTTGTTGAGCTTTGTTATCAGGCTCTGTGCTAATGGCTTTACTTCTAAAATTTCAGCTAGTCCTCATAAGAACGCCATGGAGCCTGTGGGACTACTACCTAATTTTAGAGGTGAGGACACTGAGGCAAAGATGGGTTCACTATCCCTGCTCCAGGTCACATGGCCATTAAGTAGCAGAGCCAAGACTTTAGCCCAGACTTAGTGACTTCAAAGGCTGTGCTCCTTAACTTAGCACATTAACTTGTGTGTAATCTGTGACCCCATCTATGGGTTTCACATTCCTTTTTAGATTGACTAACATAGAAATGAAATAATTCATCCACTGGTATTTTCAAACTAATGTCTTTTAACTTTTATTTGAAAATGAGAATTTTTCCTTCTGTATTTAGGAAAGTGCTTTGAACCAATGGATTTTTAATATTTTTGATATCTAATATCAGATGGAAAAAATGGATGTGCTGGTACAGGTAATAGTGAGCAAAGATCATCTATTTTGCAGATTGCATCCTACTTCAGTCTACTCAAAATTTCTGGGAAAATATTTTCATATACTTAAATATCTTTTATTTAGAAATTATAACATAAGCCCTCTTATTTTCTTTTTACTCAGAAACGTATTTACAAAAATATTCACCAATTAGTTTCTCAAATCAATGACATTGAAGTATGTTACAGCTTTTAAGGAGGCAACGTAGTCATAGTAAGTTATTACTTAAATATTAATACTTTGATTTTTATTCTTTTTACTTATCAGTTAATAAAATGCGAAATTTAATTAATTTAATTTATTAATATTGATATAAAGCACTCAGTTAATTAAATTAATTAATTATTTATTTTGAAGACAATGCAATACTTGAAAAACCTGGGCATTTCACCATACTTTTCAACATTTTATATAAAAAGTAACTCCAAATATTCTTCAATTATATTTAATTGTTTGCCGAAAAAGTTGTTGAAGAAACCCATATTGTATTTAAGAGTTTTAACACTTTTTGGACTTTGTGTTTTTCTTTTGACTTGGAGACAGTTGTTACAAAAGAGATATGATAATAATAGGTTGGTAGGAGGCGTATAATAACCTCTTGGGATTCTTTCCCTGAGGTCTGTGGTGGTATCTGGTACAATAAGTTAACAGTGAACTCCATCCCAGGAAACACTAGCACACACTTGCTTTTCTTAAAGCTATTTTAAAGAATGTGCTGATTGTTTACTTCACTTTTGAAAATATAGTTTATGGGATGAAGAATACTTGAGGGACTCAGTATAAAGATATTCACTGATATTTTATGAAAGGTTTGAAAGTTTGTGGTTTGATTCTATTTCTTCTTAAGCCTAGAGTTTAAAAGTAAATTGAGAACTAAATAAAAGTCTCTACAAGGGCCTTTCAATTTGTGGGTTTACCAATAACATTTTGAAAAATTCTATTACTATTAAGTACTGCAATTTTTCATTAGATTTCAATAGCCCTTTTTCTCTTTCTCTTTGACACTTTGTAAGTAACAGATCTGTACAATTGGAACATAACACTTTACTGTGGCTTAATATTAATTGTCTTTCTTAGCACAGCCAAATAGCATTTAAAACAAGGCTTTGAAGAATATTAACATGAAGATCAGCCTTTTCAGTCATGCAGAGAAATGATTTTGAAGTGACATTAGCCTTCAAATAAAATTCTATTGGGAAACTTTACAGTGGCTCATTTTTATTTTTATTTTTTCCTTTTTGGGGAAAAAGACTTCCAAGCTGTAATGTTTGACATTCTTTAGGTGGACTCATGCTTTTAGCTTGTTCCATATAAGTCAAAATAACTTGGTATTTTAGAGTTTCAAAGTTTAATATTAAGTTTTAAATAATCCTCTTCTTGAAAACCCTGTTGGATATTTCTATTACTCTTAGCATTATATGCCCTGGAGCAGTCTCTTAAAGAGACTTGCATAAAGTCACAATTTGTCTAATCTATTTTTATATCTTGCATCTGTGGATTTCATATTTGAGTGCAATTCAATTCAAATTAAGGTTTATTTTGAAACATCCTCTTTATTTTTAGAGAAGTTCGTTGTTTATAGTGAATTTTCTTAGAGTAATTTTGAGTTGTCAGATTAACTGAGCCAAATAGATTATTGAAAAATAATCTCTATCTGAAAAATTTTTCTCTGCATCTTTCCCCCTCTTTTATATGTAGGACTCAAGAAAGTTAAAACAAGTATGTTTGCTATTTCTTTAGTAATCCCATTTGGCTTTCCTTTTCTAGAATGTCTGTCAACATCCAAGTGGGTGGTACTCTCATTTAATGTTTCTTACTGGTAGAACTTGCTGATATTTCATTTATACTACTTGACTTAAAACAGCAATGACTTTTATTTCTGGTTTGTCTGGATGAGTCTCCTCCATGGGTGTTGGCTAGGGTTCCTCGCTCGTATGGGTTTGTTTAGTTGGTGGATGGCCTTGCTTGCAGCATCCAAGAAGGCCTCCATCACATGTCTGGGGCCTCAGTGTGGACTATTGGTTGGGTGACTATGTCATCTTCCATGTGACCTCTCTGTTCAAGTGGTGTCTAC
Organism: Rhinolophus hipposideros; assembly: GCF_964194185.1. Lineage (NCBI taxonomy): Eukaryota > Metazoa > Chordata > Mammalia > Chiroptera > Rhinolophidae > Rhinolophus > Rhinolophus hipposideros. The sequence continues at coordinate 15,237,081 of NC_138051.1, read as the reverse complement.
TGAGTGCTAGGCTTCTGATTGGCACAGCATCACGTTTACCAAATCTATTTATCAAAGCAAGTCACTCAGTTTCTAGATCCTGCCTCTTGATGAGAGGAACAACAAGTGGAATTCTGTGTATTTTATAAACAAGTCCCTCATTAGATGTATGATTTACAATTTTTTTTGGGGGGGGAGGCAATGGTTTCTTAGATATGACAGCAAAACATGCGCAGCAAAAGAAAAAATTAAATAAAGTGGACTTTATCAAATTTAAAAACTTTTGTTCATCAAAAGTCACTGTAAAGAGTGGAAAGGCAAGGTGGGAGAAAATATTTGCAAATCAATATCTCATAAAGGACTTTTTATCTAGATTATATAAGGAACGCTTACAAATTAACAACAAAAGCACAAACAATCCAATTAAATAATGGGCAAAGGACTTGGATAGACATTCTCCAGAGATGATATACAAATAGCCAATAAGCACATATGCTCAGCATCATTAATCATTAGGGGAATGCAAATCAAAAGCACAATGAGATACCGGTTCACATACCCCATAACAAGTTTGGCGAAGATGTGGAGAAATTGGAACCCTCATATGTTACTGATGCCAATGTAAAATGGTGCAGCTGCTATGGAAAATAGTTTGGCAGTTCCTCAAAATGTTAAAAATAGAATTATCGGATGATTCAGCAAATCCACTTCTAGATATATACCCCAAACAATTGAAAACAGGTGTAGAAATAAAAACTTGTGCACAAATGTTCATAGTACTACTGTTTACAATAGCCAAAAGGTGAAAACAACCCAAATGTCCATCATCAACTGATTAATGGATAAGCAAAATGTGGTACATCCATGCAATGGAATATTATTCAGTCATAAGTAGTGGTACATGCTCCCACAGGGATAAACCATTATGCTAAATAAAAGAAGCCAAACACCAAAGACCACATATTACACAGTTCCATTTATATGAAATATCCAGAATTGGTAAAAGGTAGACAGAAAGCAGGTTAGTGATTTCCAGAGCCTGGGCAGAAGGGAGAAATGGGAAGTGACTGCTTAGTGGAGATGAGTTTGCCTTTTTTGTTAATGGAAATACTTTGCAAGTAGAGGAGGTGGTAATGGTGTCCAATATTGTGATATTACTCAATGTCACTAAGTTGCACACTTTAGATGATAAGTGGAACAAAATTGAGTGACTCCAATTGTCCCAGTCAAAGCAATCTTAAATTACCGGACAACCATTCAACCCCCCAAACATGAGTGCTGTGCCAAGACCCATAGTACGATTTCACCTACCCGTGGCTGACTCTAAATGTGTCAGCAATAGATGCTTATAACTTTGTGCTTCTGAAGTTTTTTGATTTGTTTTACAGTATTGTAACAATTGACTGACATAGTAGCTAATATCATAATTAAAAGAAATAGCGCTTCTTGGAGAAATGAGCTGATTTGAATGCAGTGGCAAAGAATACAGGTAAACCTTGGATATCTCATATCAGAAGGCAAGGAATCTTTCAAGGAATAAAGACATCTTAAAAGGACATAAAGTTCTGGCGATGAATAGTGGCGATTGTTGTACATCAGTGTGGATGTACTTAATTCCACTTAATTGTACATTTAAAAATGGTTAAAATGGTCATTTTTATGTGTATTTTACTACAATTAATGAAAAAAAGGACCCAGGAGCCAGGCTGAAGGGGTTCCTACTAACCACAGCTATATCAATGAGCATTAAACTTGAGCTTTAAAAAAAACAATGAGGGTGGCCAGTTAGCTCAGTTGGTTAGAGCATGGTACTGGTAGCACCAAGGTTGCTGGTTGGGTACCTGCCTGGGCCACTGTGAGCTGCACCCTCCTTAAAAAAATAAAATAAATGATTGTAGTATATTAAAACACATCAAATATGTGAAAATCTTGAGTTAATGATATTAGGAAAAAACCCCAAAGTCAGAAAAAAACTTGTTTAGCACTAATTGAGTGACTGTTAAACTGACATTGTTATGTCTCCTGTAAGAACTCAACCTTACAGGATATATAACAATGGAAGATCCTGGATTAGATCTTTGTTTAGTGAAATCAGGTGTAAATGTTATTTTTGGGGACAATTAAGGAATGTGGGGGAAGAAATCATGGTAGACATTGCTAATTGTTTTCCAGTAGTTGACCACCTTTTGCTGTATTTAGAAATAGAACTCCCAGAGTTTTAGATGCAATCGGACTTCCCAACTGGAGACTACATTTTCCAGTCTTCTTGTGGTTTAGGATTACATGTGATTGAGCCCTGATCAATGGGATATGAGCAAAAGTGATGTATGTGCCCTGACTATTACATAAGAGATATTTCTATCTTGTTGGAACCACTTGTTTGGATGTTTCTGTGAGGCCTCAGTTTAACCTATGTCCTAAAAACAATGCAGACCTTGTTTGACATTCAAGCTATTAAGACATGTCACACATACATATACCCAGATGCAATATGAAAAGATAATTAAGAAATAATAAAAAGACAAAGTAACATAGTAAACTAGAGCTAAACAGAAATAACAAATTTTTATTTTAAGACATTCAAGGTTTTACAAAGCTAAAGGAACTATATGTTACAATATTTTGTGTAGGTGTTGAAAGAAATAAACCAATTTATAAGGAGAGAGAGAATTTTTTATGATCTTGAATTCAGAGAAGTATTTATTATGAGGACTTTTGGTAGTTGTTGAAATGTCTGCCTCAAAAATGTCTATATCAAAATTATATCTTTAATGTAATTTTATAAAAATAAATTGTACCTATAGCATTTATTATATCTCCTTTTGATTAATTTGGAGAGTAGAAAGTTAAACCTTAGTTGTGTAAATGTTGTTCTACAGAATACTTTCCTAACGTATAGCTTTCTGATGAACTAGCCAAATACAGGTTAACACAAGCTAATGTAACCACCAAAAGAGGTTAAGTGTCTTAGATCAGTGTTTCAAACTGGGTTCTGTAGTTGGCAGGATAGAGGAGGGGCTCCACAAGTGTTTGATGTGAATATGGTTTAAATATTTTTAAAAATGTTTTAACCACTGTTACAAAAACAACTTATAAAATATTTCCCTGCCATCTCGTTTAGTGAAGAGAATTTTGAGGGTGCAGAGTCAGCTATTATAAAACTGCTACCATTTGAGGTTGATTTTCATGTGATTTAGGATTGTCTTTATACTGTGCGACCAAAACAAAATACAACAACAAATTGGAGGCTGAGGCTGGTGTAGCTACACTTGACAACTATAACCATCAACTTAGAATTTTTGGGATTCAACAGAACAGCTTCATTTTCTGTAAATTTGAATTAAACTAAATTTATACAAATAAAATAACTACTTTACATATTAGGGTTGAATATATATTAGGTAGAATTTTCTTTGACAGAGGGTTTCTTTGCTAATATAATATTTGAAATCCACTTACTTAGATTTGCCTCCAATCAATTATCTTGACTGGGCTTTGGACAGGAAGCATCAGACAGATAATTCCCCACTGAGATGGATAGTCAGTGTCTGACTGGAAGGCACTCTGTGCTGTTGGTTGAAAGAAGGTCAGTATATTCTATGCAACCAGGAGCATAGACACTGAAGATGCTGAGAGGAGCCCATTTTGTATTCAGGGTTAGTTGGTGGCCACCCAATTGTGTCAGCACTTGGGCATAGGAGGCAGGACAAGACTTTTCCTGAACATTAGCTCTGACTGTATTCAACTGCTAAAAAGAGCCGTGGTTTTAGGCTGAGAGTTTGTGCCTTAAAGGTTGACTATCTTTTCGGATATTAGCCCCTTATCAGAGATGTTGTTTGCAAAAATCTTCTCCCGTTCGGTTGGTTGCCTCTTTATATTGTCTATGGTTTCTTTTGCTGTGCAGAAGATTTTTAATTTTATTTAGTCCCATTCATTTGTTTTAGCTTTTACTTCCCTTGCCTTTGGACCCAAGGTCCATGAGTTTAGTACCTGTTTTCTTCTGTGCAGTTTATTGTTTCAGGTCTTATGTTTAGGTCTTTGATCCATTTGGAGTTAATTTTGGTACACGATGACAGATACCGTGTATCTGTCTTTTGCATGTGGCTTCCCAATTGTCCGTTTGTGACAACATGGATGGATCTTGAGATTATTATGCTAGGCGAAATAAGTCAGACAGAAAAAGTCGAGAACCATATGATTTCACTGATATGTGGGATATAAAACTAAAAACAACAAAGGAATGAGACAAAGAAACAAAAAACTCATAGACATAGACAATAATTTAGTGGTTACCAGAGGGGTGGTAGATGAGGATAAAAGGAATCAATTATATGGTGATGGAGGCAGAACTGACTCTGGGTGGTGAACACACAATGTGATATATAGATGATGTATTACAGAATTGTACACATGAAGCCTATGTAAATTCACTAACCATTGTCACCCCAATAAGCTTTAATTAAAAAAAAGAAAAGGTTGACTATCCTTGCTTGGATAATTTTGAGTGCACAGAAGGTTAAACACTCACATTTACCACTGTAAAACTTTAACATTGATCAATAAGTAACTTTTTTTTTTGATGGAATTGCATCTGGATAATTTTTCCTTTAAAAGTATGTCTGCAGATCAGCAGCATTACCATTGTCTGGGAGATTGTTAGAAATGCGAGTTTCCAAGATCACCTCAGACCTCTTGAAACTGATTCTGCATTTAAAAAGATCCCCAGGTGATTAATAAACTTATTAAATTTTGAGAACCACTGCATTAGATGTTAGTAGCAAAAAGAAGTCTGAGGCAATTCACTGAATTAACTGGTTGAATAGAGATTTCAAAATATTATCAACCTGGATGAGCCAATTCCCAATTTTAGTTTTATTTTCAATGTTTAAATATTTTTCTGTCAATACTAGCCGAATAGTATGAGCTGCTTTTGTAAAAGCATCACTACTACAAAACAAATATTGTAATGATTAGAAGATACCACCTTCAATTTTCTCTGGCTGCCATGAATCTATCATTTAGTGCTTACAAATCTCTGTCTGGTCTTTAATTTGCTTTTAATTTTCTTTTTTCTCTAATTTTATTTTTTCATCCAGGTGCTAATTTTTACAGAAACTTGTGGACCTTCAAAAGGTCTTTAGATGGATCTCCTTGTGACATGGGAAGGAAATAGAAATATGAAATGGCTTCAGAAAAATGCAGAAAATACTAAAAGTTTTGACACTTACACTTTTGACAGTATGCCAGATCTCCAGAAGCTTTATTAACTACAAGCCAAGTTGACAAAGTTGAAGGAGGTGATAGTTTTCAAAAAGCAATGATTTAAAAAAAATTCCAACACATTACTTTTTGATCTATAAATTATAATTTAAAAAATGAAGCTTTGGAAATCTTAGGTTTAGTTTTAAGCTGCTTTTTCTCCAGCTGATATTAGAAGATGGCATTTCCAGAATCTTTGTTTTCTTGTATCCAAGAACATAATTTATTATAGAATTTGGTTGTTGGAGGTTTCAGAATTTCAGTTGGGTTTAGTGTGCCTTGTTCTGAATTGTGTGTGATATTGGAATATCGGGCAATATATGTATTTTTTTAATTGGGGAATGTGGGGAACAGTATGTTTCTCCAGGGCCCATCAGCTCCAAGTCGTTGTCCTTCAATCTAATTGTGGAGGGCACAGCTCAGCGCCAAGTCCAGTCGCCGTTTTCAGTCTTTATTTGTAGGGGGGCGCAGCCCACCATCCCATGTGGGAATTGAACTGGCAACTTTGTTGTTGAGAGCTCACACTCTAATTAGCTGAGCTAACCCGCCGCCCCTCCAGCAGCTCAGTGGCAGCTCGTTGTCTTCAAACTAGTTGTGGACGGCGCAGCTCACTGGCCCATGTGGGAATTGAACTGGCAACCCTGTTCAGAGTTTGCGCTCTGACCAACTGAGCCATCCAGCTGCCCCTCAGCCAGTATTCTTGCTTGTTGTGTTAACTATTATGACACATCTTTTATGATGTTCAATTTATCAGTAATTTTGAATGAATAATTACTTACATTTCATATCATTAAAATGGGAAGTTTTCAAAACACTTTAAAATGCATTATTTTATTGAGTCTTCATTGTAACTCTGTGTGGTAGCTTTTATTATCTCCATTATAAAAATAAAAAATCTGACCAAGGATGATTAATTATACTGATCTCAGAGGGTGAAGAACAGAGGCTTGAATCTGGGTTATCCAATTTCTAATTGAATGCTTTCTCCATCACACATTTTTTCTTCCCTTCCTGTTTATTTTGTTTGTCTTAGAATTTCCTTAAATACACGTTATCCAGCATATAGGAGTCAATTGCGTATAATTCAAAGTTGACCTTTTACTCTAAACTGGATCTATGTTCTGCCCTAATGGTAACCAGGAAGAAAACTTTCTAAGTTTAAAGTTTTCTCTTCCAATTCAATTATAATTTGCCCTTCAATTTAATAATTCTAAGATCGTAAAGCAAAAAATGTAACCCTTTATGACTTTTTTAATGGATTCCTACTTGAAGAAGAATGAATTAGCACTCATTTCAGATTTATTACCATTTTAAACAAGTTTTCCCCCTAGTTACAGGGAAATTCAGGAAAACAGATAATAAATAATGGCTATTTGTAGTACTTGAAAGGCTTTATTAATAAGTAATGTCAAACCATGTAATGCTTTCCCTCAGAGTTATTATTCATCAACACTTTATGGATTTCTCTTTGTAATGTTTCTTCTAAAATGTGGATAGGATTCTTATATTCAGGGAAATGTTCTTTTGTTTTTTTGTTGAGTTTGTTTTGAGGATAAACTCAGTTTAGGTATCATTTTCATGTTAGACTTGAGCTTTGAAATTGATATTTATCATTAAATAATCGTCTCTATGGTTTCAAACTGCCTTTTTGTTTTTTTAGTATTCCATTTCTTTTTATTGCAAACTTAATCATGTACTCTTTAGTATCTAGGCTGTTATTTATCATAAATTGATTTTGGTTCTTCAACTATGATATTTATGTGTAGTTCAATAAAATATATGGACTGTTTTCTAAGGGTCTAATACATTTTCATTCTCCTGGGATATTAATTAACTTTGTAGTTTTTGTTAGTTCTAAAATAAATGGTTTCCACATTTACCATATTTTCAGCTTGGACATTGCATCCTCTCTGTTTGCCTTCAGGATATTTTCAGTTAAATGTCCTCCTCTCAACTGAGATTTTGTAGGTGAAAAATAGTGTTTCTCTTCCTAACCAAATAGGTACCCCTTTCTAACTGCCCAGAGTCACCATCTTTATAGGGTTTCAGAGTTCTACTTTAGTGTGAATAAGTGCTGCTGTTTTGCACCCTTCATTCAATTAGTTGCCAACTCCTGTAGACTGAAAATTCATATGTTGAAGTCCCAATCTTCAATGTGATGGTATTTGGACATGGGTCCTTTGGAAGTTACTTAGATCATGAGGCTAGAGTCCCCATGAAAGGGATTAGTGCCTTTATAAGAAGAGACATCAGAGAGATAATCTCTCGGCCTGTGGAATACAGCAAGAAGATGGCTGCCTAGATGGAGAAAGACAAATACCATATGATCTCACTTATATGTGGAATCTAAAGAATAGAATAAATGAACAAACTAATCAGAAACAGTCTCAGAGATATAGAGAAAAAATGAGGGTTGCTAGATGGGAGGGGGGTGGAGATGAGGGAGAAGGTGAGGGGATTAGAAAGCACAATCGGTAATCACAAGATTGCCACAGGGATATGAAAGACCGTTTGGGGAATATAATCAATAATGTAAAATTTTTGTAGGGTATCCAATGGACACTTGTCTTATTAGGGATACCATTTCAGGGATGGTGTAGATGCCTGACCACTGTGCTGTACACGTAAAGCTGAATAACAATGAACGTCAACTATGATTTAATATATATATATAGTCACAGGATGTGAAGTACAGCATAGGGAATAGAGTCAATGGAATTGTGACAGCTATATACGATGTCAGAGAGGTAGTAGATTGGGGGGAGGGGGTTATCACTTTGTGATGGGTGTAAATGTCTAACTATTACATTGGTTTGTATGCCTGAAATTAATTAAAAAAAAAAAAAGAAGAAAATGTCTGCCTATAAGCCAAGAAGTGGGCTCTCACTAGATCCTGACCAAGCTGCCACCCAGATCTCAGATTTCTAGCCTTTAGAACTATCGGAAATAACTGTTGTTTAAGCCACCCAGTCTATGAGGTCTTATTATAGCAGCCAGAACAGAGTAACCTTGATGTCATGAACTAAATTTTGTCCCCTCCCCCAATTCTTATGTTGAAGTCGTTGTAACCCTCAGTAACACAGAACGTAACTATATTTGAAGATAGGGTCCTTAAGAAGTAATTAAGGTTAAATGAGGTCAGTAGGGTAGACTTTAATTTGACAGGTGTGTTATAAGAAGAGAAAATTAGGATACAGACACATAGAGAGGAATGGCCATGTGAGGGCACAGGGAGAAGATGGGGACACAAGCCAAGGGGAGAGGTCCTCCAAAGAAACTAATTCTACTTACACCTTGATCTTGGACTTCTAGTCTCCAGAACTGTGAGGAAATAAATTTCTGTTATTTCAACCACTCACTCTGTATACTTTGTTACATAGCCCTAGTAAACTAGTGCACTTTGGCATTTCTTTGCAATGTCTCTTGAATTTTGACCAGTTGCGGAGTACATGTTGGTTCCTTATTGTCACTTTATTCATACACATTATTCTCTTTTTCTAAAGATGTATTACATTTTCTGTACTTTGGCTTAATTTGGGGAGATACCAATTATTTTGACAAAATTCACATTTGTTCTTTATTTCTCAATTTCAGAGGAATGTCTATATACCTACTATTCTTTTGGGCTCCTTTGCGCTGAGTGCTTGGACCAATCACAGTGCTTTAGCATACCATGTGACAATGTTACTACTTTTTCTCTCACTTGCTAAATTGTAAATGCCTAAGTGCAGGGACTAATTCTTGAATCTTAGTATATCCTTATCACTGAGAGTGGTGCCTGGCACAAACAATGTGCTCAGTAAATATTAATGAATAAGTTGCTTTGTATTTTGCTGCAGTAACAAACAATCCCCAAATATCAATGTCTTAAACATCAAAAACTTATTTCTTGCTTATGGTACTTTTTCATTGTTGTTCTCCTGGAGGCCCTATTCTGTGTTATATTTATTCCTGGATCTTGGTTAACAGACTGGCCACCATTTGGAGTACTGCCTGTTACTGTGGCGGAGGGGAATGAGAGTATGTAATTCTGTAGTGGCTCCTAATTCTGCACAGATATTACTTCTCATATTTCATTCATCAGAGCAAGTCCTGTGACCACATACGATGTCAGTAGGGCTAAGGATCTAACAATCCTACCATGTACCTGAAAGATAAAAAGCCAGAAATACTTGTGAATGACACTAGTGACTAGCCCAGACTCTTATAGTGGTACATGGCAAATTGTTTCATTTATGGTTTGGTCTTTTTAATTTCTTTTTAAAATTATCTTTACCTTAGTGTGCTTGAATTTTGCTAAAATATTAACTGTGAAAGTATATATTTGCTATATTCAATATGGATCTTATGACCCATCGGAGGTACATGGTTATTGGTTTATTAGTAGGTAACAGCTTTGTTATTTTAGTGTAAACTCTTACAGGAGAACCTCCTGTTTATGGTCTTAAATATATACTGTTTTTTTTTTTCTGTAAAAATACAGCCTCTTCCAAAGTAGTTGAATCTGAAGTTGCTGAGCAGAGTAACTTGAATATATTCTTTCTGAGCAAGCCAGGGCAATAAGAATGTATAGTGAAAAAAATCAACACACTTGATTACATATACATTTGAAATTCTGGTAAAAATTAATAAAAAAGATTCAAAACGTTTTGGGAAAAGTATTTGCATCACCTAAAAATAGACAAAGGACTTGCATAACTACTGTTATACAGAGGGATTCCATAAACTAATAAGAAGAAATACAGTGTCTTAGAAAAATGGACTAAGGATAGGAACAGGCAGTACACACACACACACACACACACACACACACACACACACACACACACACACACACACACACACACCAGAAAGACGCTACCTCTTAGTGCTGACAAGAGTGCTGGAAATGGGCATGCAATACACTGTTTGGTGAAGCATAGAATGGTACAATCCTTTGTGGGTAAGGTAGTACAAACCTTTGTGGAATGTATTCTAAAAATATTAAATATTTATATGTTTTAACCCAGCCACCCCAGTTCTTGAAATCTATCTCTTAGAAAAGATAAGGATGCTCATTACAGCACTGTTTGTAAAAGCAACAAATTAGAAGCAATTTAAGTGTCTCTTAATAAGGAAAAGTGTATCTATAAAATGGAATAGTGTGCATATATTAAAAGAATGAGGAAATAATAAAATAGTAGCTAAGATTTATTGAGTGCTTACTATGTTCCAGACACAATCATAAGTGTTCTTTGAAAAGTAGATTTGTACATATGAATGGGGTAATATACACATGATGTATTAAATGAAAAAAGATTTCAGACCAATATGGGAACAAATGTGAGTAAATAAATGCAAGTATAAATGTATTATTGTAAAGCTCCAGGTACTTCTATATAGACCTATATATGTAAATCTCTCTCTCTCTCTCTCTCTCTCTCTCTCTCTCTACACACACATATCTGTGTGAACATAGGAAAAATTGGGAAAGCTACACTCTAAAGTGTTAATAGTAGTTAACTCTAGGAACTAGGTTAGATATGTGATGCTTTAATTTTTATGTAATCATAAAAACATGGGCTTGTGGGAAATTTTTGCTTTTTTTTGCTTTTCAAATAAAAACATGGTGGTAGTAATGGTGCAAGAATAGAAGTGTTCTACTTCATCACAGTAAGTGTGGCTTGATCTGCAAATTCAGTTTTTGGTGGAAAAGTTTGGAGAAGAAGAGCAGTACTTTCATGGTGTGGCCATGGAGAATTAGGTGTTTCCCTGAGTGGGGTGCCTTAATTCTATCAGTAATTTATAACAGAATACATTTAAAAATAAACAATTATTCCCCTCATTGAGATCAGAAGCCACCAGGGAAAGGGAACTTGTGGTTGTTACAATCAGGGAGGTGAAGTATGGAGAGGTACATTTTGAGAAAGTAGGTGTGGGTAGGGTGGCAGTTTGGATTATTGTAGTGTCACATAGGAGCTCAGGGTGCCCAGGGAATGGGATAAAGCAGGAGAGGGTAAAGGTTGTTTGGTAACCCTGCACATTTGCCTTTGGTTCTTTTATGTGCTGTTGTGCCATGAAAATAACTTCCAAACTCTAGATTAACAAAGCCTGAGTTTGAGTATTAGGTCTGGTTTGGAGAGGGTAAACCTTTATTAGCAGGGGTTCTGCTATCCCTCATCCAGCATCTCCTTAGTGATTCTCTCCTTTTCATTCTTCCTCCAGTGCCACGGAAAAGAGAAGACAGACAGAGTGTGCATGGCGGAAAGAAGAATGGGACTGAGACTATTTTTGAAGCACTTGCTGCACTTACCAGAAAAGTGGTTAAGAGAAGGACTATTGCTTTTAGGATCCCTATGTCCACCGCACCCCTCTTATTTTTACATGAGCACCCCACATCTCAAGATTTCAAAATGGCTGTCCTGCAACTTTAGTTCTCTGATGGATTAAAAATCATTGGTTTGCTGTCTGTCCAGCTTTCTTCTTGCTGCAAATATGAGAGGTGCACTTCTGAGCTGAAACCGCAAGTAAGTGATAAGATTTTAAGTAATTAAATTACTAATACAAGTAAACTGAATGAAAATAAAATTTGAAGATAACTTGGCAGAAATTTAAGGGATATAAGTTTAGAAAGGATGTGTGAACAATATAACTAAGAAAACAGCATCAGTCAAAAAAATTCCCACCAGTCTTCCACATATGATTTCTAATTATTTGTGAATATTTATTGAGCATTTACTAAAGTGCAATGTATTGTCTTAAATGCTTTATATACATTTTAAAATTGAATGTTTTTAACAACCCTCTGAGTTAGGGCCTCTTATTACTCCTGTTATGAGGAAACAAAGGCACAAAGAGTTTGAGTGACTTGCCCAAGGTCATTCAACTAATAAATATTGGAACTGGGACTCTAATTCAGGAAGTCTGAATCCAGAGTCTGTTTTCGTAACATAAATTAAATGAGGCTATCATTTTTTCAGATATTAAAAGGGACCCAGTTGAACAAAGCAAGAACATGCTGTAAGAAATAGTTCAATAGCGGAAGATACTATTGTAGTATATGAAAGGAGAAATGTTCTCAGACTGATGAAAGGAGAAAAAAGAAAGGGAAGGCCTGTGAGGATTTTAGAGCATCCTTCCATGGCAGCATGTCTGACCCAGACAGACACTTCTAAGACCTGCATGGAACTGTATTTAAGGTCGACAGGAATAAAACCAACCACCTTATCTTACTTTTCTTGTATGTACCCTCAGATTCCTCTCTGTTCTTCATTGGCAGCTTCAGTTCTTGAACTCTGAAAATTCTGAAAGTATGGAAAAAATATACTTGTTATTTTGAATTATATTTCCCGCTGTTTGTAGATATTATGTGCATTACATTGCTAAAGAATCATTTTCTTTGCCTGAGGAAAAAGACCGTTTAAAAATAACTTGTGCTGTGGTTAGAAAAGTTTATGTATAAAGATATTTGAAAGAGAGAGAGCTTGCACAGGCCCCTGTACAACACACGATGGGGAACAGTTTTTAACCATGCTTGGGAGGAAACAATCTGTTTTGTACAGAAACAAAGTGTAGACAAGGAAAAAAAGGGATATGTTCATGCTAGATGTATTTGGCATGTGTTTAAACATATCTGTTGCTAACAAGTAGGATAAATCCCCTAAATATAAAGTATATAAACATTTTGGGATTCAGTTGACCATAGTGTCCGTAGTGGAGGGGCAGGGAGGCAGAGAAGAGTGGGGGAAATAGTATTTCCATTAGAAGAATTTGGAACCTAAAGTGTGAGAAAAATCTTGTTGATACTGGTTGTATGTTTAATACAGACAAAGGGTAAATGTCAAGTACTTATCTGTAAGCCTCTTCTATACACTTGACACTGACAGGGTGGGAGAATACAATATGGCCAGCGAGGAGGGTTGTATGGAAATCTTACTGTGAGTCTGGCAATGACAGAGAATTCAGAGCATTTTGCAATACCAGTCTTTATTTCAAGCGTTAAGTTTATAAATATGAACGTGTAATATACACATGATGTATTATACTAAATGAAAATAGGTTTCTGACCAATATGCAAATAAATGCAAGTATAAATGTATTATTGTAAAGACCCAGATCTTTACAATAATTGGATTATAGCAAAGTAACAGTTTGTTGAAGAAAACAACCCTCTCCCATTCGATTGGAAATGGACGGAGGCAGAATAACTTTAGTTCAAGTCTGGAACAAAATCTGCTGTTCCTACCATTTTATTAGACAGGCAGACCCCATCATCAGAAAATGAGAGATTGGAAAGCCTAGTTAAAAGGTTTGCTTTTAAGAATTTTCTTAATATGTGAGGTAGTGGGCTATCCAGTGACTCTCTGCCCTGGAAGCATGTGGAGGGGAAGGGTCCTGAGGTCCCAACTGGAGGAGCCAGGGGTTACCCGGTGCTTTTTATTTCAATATTAACACACTATAGAGAAAAGGGTCTGACTTTCCACCTTTTAATATTGCTCAATCATTTCTTTTTACTTCTTGCTTCAGTGAGCACAGTATGTGGTTTTCTGCGGAATGTATTAAAAAGAAAACCCTTCACTGTTTTACGGGTGGATTTTGGAGAAATCTGCAGTCAATGCATGTTTCTCAGTTCCTACCCAACTGCTCGAATTCTCCAACTCTCGGTGAGGGCATGCAAAAAAATGCCACCTAATTTATAATTTAACAAGTGACAGAATATTTAGACACTAGAAAATGAGGAAAATGTTTTATGTAACCAGTGACTCAGACCATGAGCATGGCTTTCTCTTTTGGCTAAATGTGCTGAGCAGATAATCCTAATCAAATAGCAGGGCTGTTTGAAGCCCAGGCCGATTTTATTGAAACCTTCTGGGTAACTGAGATCATTTGGGCTCAAACTCATATTTATATTAGGGGGGTTATCTGCTCTTTGTGTTAAGAATGCCCCTCCACCCTGCTTTTTTAATCTTGCCCAAAGTTATATAATCGCTTTTTCATATATATTTATAATCTGGAGTCTATAGTCGTTTTTGGGTTTTAACTTCTTGCTTTCTATTTCTTAAAGACCACTCACAGCATTTCACCAGCATCTCCTAAACCATAGTAAGTAAAGGATGGCAAAAAACAAGCCAGAGAATGTGTTAGTGGGCCAGAGAAAGGTCCCGTGTAGAGACTATTGTCTTACAAGATGGTAAAGACTGTGCTTCTGGGGTCTGTGTTCACACCCGCTTGGATTCTCTCTCACACACATTCTGATTTAGGGCATATGATGTCATCTTTCAGCTGGCTTAAAAAAGGTTTACACTAAGTGTACTCTTTAAGAAGTACTGAAAATAAGTTTATATTAATCCTGGTAATTCTCTAGACCAGAAACCTAAAATCCTATAGGAGGTGTGTGTAACGAACATAAATGAGGAAAGTGGATGACGTTGAACCTAACATTGCCTTTTAAATCACTGTGTGAGCATAAAATGCCCATACACAAACAAGGCCCACTGTCTGGCTGGGTGTCACACTTGTTTTTGTACTCAGTTTGGTTTTTGCAGTAAGATTGCTTAACTCCCGCACTCCTGGTCCCTAAGAAACCAACCGCCCTGCTGCAGGGCCCATTTTTAGCTAAGACGAATCTCATCTTATTTAACCAATCTTTCTGTAAGTGGCTGAGTTGAGGAAATGATTGCTTTCTGTGGTCTCTGTTGCCTTATACAAAGTCATTTTACCTAAATCCTAGAATCCCTGTGGGAGAATCCCTGTTGGTTACTACACCTGCGGTGTTCACTGGCTTCTGCTCACAGAGCAGAACTGGTTTTGATATCTTTGCTCTCATCACCTTAGTTAAACTTGAAAATTTTCTGTTTGTTATAGCAAGAAAGGCAATTCAATTCTCCTTTTTCTAAATATTGTAGTCACACAGCAGCCTAGCAGTCTGTCCCCTCCAATCTTTCCTTAGGGAAAGGTAACTCTGCGGGATTGTCCCTTATTGGGGTTGAGTTTATGTTACCCTAAGTCTCCGTGTTTGGTCCTTGTAAGCAGGGTCTGCAGTCAAAGACGAGTAAGTTTCCTCATGGGAGAAACAACCTAAGCCAGATGGGACCCCCCTAGGACCCCCATGAGCTAATGTAAAGTTAAGAGGTAGCTGTGCCCCTCCTTCTGAGAAGCTGCTGACACATGCCTCAACTATTGTCCTTTACCCTCAGGTGTAATGGACCCATTAGAACAATAGCATCTCTCCCCTCCTGTTCGGCTCATGGGATAATCTTGTGAGACTTATTCCCCCAAGGATTGTATGCACCACACCTTGGTCATTTGGGGGATGGTACGCATCGGTTGCTTTGGGACGATTATGGGATTTGGAATGAATGATTATTGTATGGTGTAAGAGTTTCGCAGACCCTGCCCCCAATCATGTGATTTCTATTGTAAAAAATCAATAAATATCCACGGTGACCCGATTCAGGGCTCCAGTCCCTTGAGGCTGTGAGTCCCTTTGTCCTCTGTGATTTAATTATATTTGAGTCTCTGTCTCTTTATGAGAGTTTAACCCTCGCCGCCTCCCTTGCCTTCTCACAGCTTGTGTTGTGCAGGTCGCAACAAAATATTCTTAGAGAGAATGGACTGTTGCTGGGAAATCTGACTGAATATGTTGTATATTGACTAAGCATATATTGTGAAAATGTGATTTATTTGCAAAGAAATTCTGAAATTTTGTGGTGTCTACCAGGTATGGCTTCTTTTGTAAAAATTAGAAAACCATACATATTCCTTGTAATCTAATCAAGTATGTAAGAGGATTGTAGAATAACTATCCCTTTTAAAAACAGGATTTAATATTTAACCGCATGTTCAGCAGAATTAATTAATTGGAGGCTTCTGTAGTTGGGCATGTACAGTTATCCAAGGAAACTGCAAAGTCTTCATGTTGCAAAATTATATTTTAATTTTTTAAAATTAAAGGTTATTGGGGTGACAATTGTTAGTAAAGTTACATGGTTTCAGGTGTACAATTCTCTAATACATAATTTACATATCACATTGTATGTTCACCACCCAGAGTCAGTTCTCCTTCCATCACCATATATTTAATCTCATTTACCCTTATCTACAATCCCCCTCCCCCCTGACCCTCTGGTAACCACTAAATTATCGTCTGTGTGTATGAGTTTTTGGTTTTTTGTTTGTCTTGTTCCTTTGCTGCTTTCAGTTTTATATCCCATATATGAGTAAAATCTTATGGTTCTCGACTTTTTCTGTGTTACTTATATCGCTTGGCATAATAATCCCAAGATCCATCCATGTTGTAAATGGCATTATTTCATCTTTTCTTACCGCCGAATAGTATTCCATTGTGTATATGTACCACAACTTCTTTATCCAATCATCTATCAAAGGACACTTTGGTTATTTCCATGTCTTGGCTACCGTAAATAAAGCTGCAATGAACTTAATGATTATACCTTTCTTGTGTGGGACATTCTATAGATAACTCACTATCAATAAGCATTTATTGAGGCAATTATGAGTACACTTTGCTTCTAAAGCTATAAATAAGCTTTTTCATTTTCCATGAGAGCTTCTTATTTCCTTTACGTGAAAAAGTTAATGGAGGCAAAGACTGAGCCTCCCTAGTAGGTCTGTTGTTTGCGTGGGCTGTTTGTATATCTTCAAATAGATTATAATTTTGATCTCTATGACTCATCTCCAATAATGCTCCATTATTTGCCATATCAGCAAACTGGAATCATATTTCCAGTAGAGTGATACCTCTCTAATGGCCTTAATACATGGCCAACCAATTTTCTGATACCTCTTCATTAAGAGGAGGCGGGGTCTTTGTCCCCTTTCCTTGAACCAGGGCCTTGTGGCTGCTCAATCTATAGAATACAGTGGAAGTCACACTGTGCTGTTCTCTGGCCCTGGCTTTAAGAAGCTGGGACCTTCTTCCTATCTCTTGGGATGACTACTCTTGGAACCCAGCCACCATGCCACAAGGGAGCCTAAGCAGCCATGCAGCAGCCCTCATGGAGTGTCCCGCGTGCTGCTGTAGCTGAACTTCCATCTTCAACTTGTCAACGATGAGAGAGCCATCCTGAAAGTGGGTCCTCTCTCCCTCAGCTGAGCTGCCCTTGATGACACTGTGTCGTGCACAGATTACCTATCTTTGTTGATCCCTGCCCAAAATACAGATTTGTAAACAAAACAAATGATTGCTGCTATTTCTAAGCCTACTCAATTTTGAGGTGGGTTTTTATGTACTAGATAATCGGAACATACTCTAAGGGAAATGGGAGTGTTCTGAACTCCCTTCTTTTCAGTGCAGCAAAAGCTAGTCACAACTTTAAATCTCAACCCTTGATGCTACTGGCTTATAAAGGAAGAATGTGAATACACCAGGTTTCTGGGGAAGGATCCCAGCTCTCACTAAATATTGATGGAACTGTACCTGTTCTGGGATGATGCATCACACCCTAATTTAATTTATTGAGCATCTACTAAGTGCCAAGAATACTGCAGCTCTAATGGAGGCAGCTTTGCTGTTTTTAGTTCTGCTTGAGCTACTAATTTTTCATGGGGTACTTGACAGATTATTCTGTGTGAATGAATCCCATTTCCTCATCTGTAAAAGGAGAGGGCTTGGATATTCTCTCAGACCATTCAGCTCTAATGGAATGTTACTTGTGACTGTAAAACTTTAGCTGCTCCATTTGAAAATCCAAGTGTTTTTTTTACCTCCAAAAAGATTCCTCTCTTCACTATTTGAATATTCTTCCCATTGTAAAGAGTATTTCCTTCCTAAGACGGGATGAAAGTCAAGTTCACCAGCTCTGTACCTGATGCTCTCTAATGGAAGAAAATTTTCCAACCTAAATTTAAAACCACAAACAAAAAAAGACCCAGAAGTTGAGATGAGGAAGCTCTGATGGACAAGTGAAAATGGGGCCAATAATATTTGCCTCCCAGGGTTTTTAAAAGAGATAATGTAAGTAAAGCCCATGTTTTAGGGCCTAACATTTAGCAGACACCCAACAAAGGTTGTTCTTTTTTTCTTCAGAAGCAACACAGACTAATCATTTGAAATATAAAATTTTGGTCACGGAATTGCGTAAAATACTTTCCTATTTCTACAATAGCTCTTGTACATTAATTCCCTACATTAAAAGATTGTTATTTAATATATTGTACTTCTTTTTTCTATCTGTCTAATAAATATTAGCTGCTTGTTTTTTGATTTTACTGAATTTGCCTTTTTTATTGTTAAAATATGGAATGATTCTTTTTAAGAATGCAAGCCAAGATATACATACATATATATATATACATATGTATGTATATGTATGTGTATATATATATATATGTATATATGATGAAAAATGTATTCTAAGAAAATGCCTGAAGAGATGAACTATGGCATGACATTTTATAAAATTCATAAAATGAGTTTGCAGTATTCTTATATTGGACAAATTTTAATTTAGAATCTATTGTTGTTCCTTATTAGTTATCTACTGCTGTGTAACAAATTATCCCAAAACTTGTTGTTTACAACAACAACAAATATTCATCTCATTCAGTTTCTGAGAATCAGAAATTTAGGAGTGGCTTAATTGGATGTTTTTGGCTTGAGTCTTTCATGAAATTGTAGCCCAGATGTCACCAAGGGCTGCAGTCATCTGAAAGTTTGACTGGGGCTGGGGAATTTACTTCCCCTGGTCCTGTAAGTTGGTGCTGGCCATTATTAGGAGACATCAATTTCTTGCTATGTAGATATCTCTGCAGGGCTTTTTTAATGTCCTTATGTCATGGTATTTGACTCTCTCGAAGAAAGAACAAGGAAGAAGACACAATGTCTTTTATGATCTAACCTTGTAAGTCAAACTCTGCCACTCTGCAATATCATATAAGTCAAACAAGTAAGTCTATTCAACTTGGGAGAGGACGATCCAAGGGCTAGATAACCAGGAAGTGAGAATCATTGTGGACCTTCTTGGATGATAGTTACCAAGTCAAGGATTTGGCTTAGATTCTTTCCTCTTATGACTCTGAGTACTCTCTGTGTACAAACCCATCAATTTCCATAGCTTCACATACCACTTTTAAGCCCATACTCCACAATATATATATATAAGCCCAGATTTCTCTTCTATCCTTCAGACCTCAATGCATAATACCTACTGGACATTCATTTTGTCCACCTGGTAGTTACTGAGTAGCCACTAAGAACCAGAATTTAAAACAGTCTGTGTAGATAAGACAGGCCTCCTGCCTTCATGAAGATTACAGTTTAGTAAAACAGGAGGAAAATGAACAAGTAGAGAAAGAAAATATTTACAGCTTGTGGGAAGTATAATCAAACAAATAAACTGTTGTGATAATGGGGGAGTGTGGTCGGAGAGGAGAGCTGAGGGTTAGTTACTTTACATGCAGTGGACAAAGAAGAACTATTTGAAGAAGTGACATTTAAGCTGAGACTGGAGGGACAAGATGTGGTATATGGGGGAAGAATCTGTTCCAGGCACTGAGAATAGCAAGTGCAAAGGCTCTGGGCAAGGAAAGGCATAGAATGATCTAGAAAATGTCAGAACTATTGTGACTGGAGCACTACGTGTGAGAGAGAATGGCAAGAGATAAAATTAGGGAGGGAGATAGGGACTAGATCACTTATGTTCTTGTAATCTAGGCCCTTATAATCTGTGTGGTGGGGTTTCAGTACAATGGGAAGAGACAGAGGTTTTAAGCAGGGTTCAATCATACGGTATGTATAATGTAACTAGTCTGCATGTAAACTCATTATTCTCATATCCCACTCCAAACTGCTAATTCTCTAATGTTTCCTGCAGCACTAAATAGCAGCAGCACCCAGCAGCTGGTAAGAGTGCGGGATTTGGAGTTGCCCGGCTGGTTGGAATCTTGGCTCTACAGCTCACTAACAAGATCTTGGAAGCGTTATTTACTTTGTTTGATTTCTAACGTCCTTAACTTTAAAGAGGAAACTAGGGTGAGGATTAAATTGTCTGGCCCCTGGTCATATTTGAAACTTGGTAGCAGTGATGATTATTTTCTTTAAACCGTGAACCTGGGCCCTCTGAGGTATTCCCCACTCACATTCCTTATCTTACTTCTAAATGAACTACCCAAATCCTATTTTCCTGGCTAGCAATGTAGAATACAGAATCTGGTGCAATGCTGGGTTCTCACTGGAGGGTAAAATAATTTACAGGCTGAGTCACAGATTTAAACAGGGCTTAAAACATGAGGAAAGTTTTTAAGATTAGCCTTACTCTTCTTTCCCCCCAAATCAGCTCAAGACTCTTGTTTCTAGTCTTTGAAGTAATTAGGTCCATCATGAGAGGTCTCTGAGGCTAACTCCTTGTGATAAGTCCAAACTCTCATAAACTACCAGATACTGTGTCTAGACACCTAAGTCTAGTGTTTTCTTTTCACTGTGTATTCTTTAGAATACTACTTCCCAAAGATGTGTGTCAAAAAACGGATTTAATGGAGACACTGGAAATCCCCCTCTCTTGGAAACTTACAATTGTGATGCACAGCTCTATGAGAATCTGTTTAATGGTGTTTAACTTAGTATTTCCAAACACATTTGACTATTAGAACTCCCCTTGCCCCCTCACGAAATGCATAATAAATTGCACATAATAAAATGCACATTTTGGGAAACTCCATTTCAGGCTGATTTCTCATTCTTCTGATTTGCAGATCCCTTATGTCTTTATTCCAAATATTCTCATTCTTGGTCAAGTAGCATCAGTTTCCCCATCCTCGCTTTCTCTTTACCTGATTATGTTATACGTACATATTCCCACCTGTCCTTCTTAGCCACCACAAGTCATGTCTTGTCTTTATTAAGTGCCTTTTCTGGCCTCCAGATTTATTGGTAACATTTAATTTTTTTAGAGACATTCTCTAAATAACCTCTTATTTTCTGGTATATATATATATTATTTATTGAGCTGACATACAGCATTGTATTATTTCAGGTGTACAATATAGTGATTCCATAGTTGTGTATATCATGAAATGATCACCACACTAAGTCTCATTAACATCAGTCACCACACATAATTACAATATTTTCCCTTGTGGTGAGAACTTTTAAGATCACTCTCTTAGCTCCTTTCAGATATATTGTAGTAGTAACTGTAATCATCACGCTATACATTACATCCTCAGGATTTATTTGATAACTAGAAGTTTGTACCTTTTGACTACCAGCTTCACCCATTTTGCCCATCCCTCCACCTCCTGCCTCTAGCAACCATCACTCTGTTCTCTGAATCTATGACTTTGTTACTTTATTTTTTTTTATTCCACATATAAGTAAGATCATCTAGTATTTGTCTTTCTCTGGCTGACTTATTTCACTTAGCACAATGCCCTTAGGGTCCATCTATGTTGTCATAACGGCAAGATTTCATTCTTTTATATGGTTAAGTAGAATTTCATATATGCAAATATATTTGCACATATTTGCATACACACACACACACACACACACACACACACACACACACACATATATATATATATATATATATATATATATATATATACATACATTACAACACAGGTTGCTTCCGTGTCTTGGCCATTGTAAAGTGAATTATTATATTACTGTATTACTCTATGGCCTCAGAAGAGATATTGTCTATAGAAAATTAGAAGTGTTTAGCATTAAATTTAGTTTCAGTTATTAATACAAACTCTTTCCACATCTAATCAGTCATCCTTTCTACATTACTCTTAACTGAACATTTCACTACAAACTTACGAGTACCTCAGAAATATTTTGGGTCCCATTTCAGACTTCTGCAATAAAGTGAGTCACATGAATTACTTCATTTCTCAGTTCCTATAAAAGTTATGTTTACACTATAGTGCAGTCTATTAAGTGTGCAATAGCATTATGTCTAAAAAAAGCAAAGTACATACCTTAATTAAAAAGACTTTATTGCTTAAAAATGCTAACCATCATCTGAGCCTTCAGTGAGTTGTAATCTTTTTGCTGGTGGAAGGTCTTGCCTTGATGTTGATGGCTACTGACTGATCAGGGTGGTGGTTGCTGAAGGTTGGGGTGGCTGTGGCAATTTCTTAAAATAAGACAATGAAATTTGCCACATCAATTGACTCTTCCTTTCACAAATGATTCTCTGTAGCGTGTGATGCTGTTTGAGAGCATTTTACCCACAGTCAAACTTCTTTCAAAATTGACATCAAACTTTGTCTCTGCTTTATCAACTAAATTTATGTAATATTCTAAATCTTTTGTTGTCATTTCAATAATTTTCACAGTATCTTCACAAAGAGTAGATTCCATCTTAAGAAACCACTTTCTTAGCTCATTCATAAGAAGCAACTCCTCACATGTTAAGGTTTTATTATGCGATTGAAGTAATCAGTCACATCTTCAGGCTCCACTTCTCATTCAAGTTCTCTTGTTATTTCCACCACATCTCAGTATTTCCTCCAATGAAGCCTTGAATCCCTTAAAGTCATCTATGAAGGTTGGAATTAACCTCTTCCAAACTCCTACTGATGTTGACATTTTGATCTCTTCACATGAATCACAAATGTTCTGCTTAATGGTATTAGAATGGTGAATCCTTTTCAGAACGTTTTCAATTTACTTTGCCCAGATAACATCAGAGGAATAACTATCTATAGCAGCTATAGCCTTACAAAATATATTTCTTAAAAAATAAGACTTGAAGTTTGAAATTATGCCTTGATTCATGGTTCCATGGACTGTAGAACAAATGCTGTGATAGCAGGTAGGAAAACAACATTAATCTCATTGTATGTCTGCATCAGAGCTCTTGGGTGACCAGGTACATTGTCCATGAACAGTAATATTTTGAAAGGAATCTTTTTGTTTCCTGAGCAATAGTTCTCAACAGTGGGCTTAAAATATTCGGTAAACCATGATGTAAACAGATGTACCGTCATCCAGGCTTTGTTGTTCCATTTATAGAGCACAGACAGTAGATTTAGTGTATATATATGTGTGTGTGTGTGTGTGTGTGTGTGTGTGTGTGTGTGTGTGTGTGTGTGTATGTGTGTGTGTATACATGTATTTGTGTGTGTATATATATACACACATTTATTTACTTGTATATTTGTCTAAAATGATTTAATATGCTATCATTCTCAAGTTCACGTACACTTTAAGCATTATTACTAACTATAGGCTGAATGACATTGTTTTCTTGAGCGGAAGGAATTTTAAATTTCAACAACTCGGTAAGAGATTTTTGGAGGGCTGGACAAGGGATTTATATTGGTTTTTCTAGAATCATACAAATATTTTGGCTGTCTGTTTACTTACACTTAAGCCTGTTCTTGCAAATTGCCCTGAACATCTGTTTCCTAAAATAAATTCTATAATGCATCCTGCTTAAGGATTCTCCCATGCAGTGTTTCTCAGACTTTAAATTAAATGTGCTCCTGATATCAAGGAGAGTGAATGCATAAAGCCCTCGGATCTGAGGGTGTGGTTTAGAAGAACGGTACGCAGGATCAAACTGATTCCCTTGGGAAATTGTTTTCTCCTCTTGGAGACAAAGTAATTTAATTCAAAAGATTGATGAAAATGGAAAATCACTCTGAAAGTCTGATCCATACAAGGGAGTAATGGTGGCATAACACTAATCTAGAGAATAGCTAATCCCTTTTGATGAATGGTACATAAATAAATGTCTTCCAAACAGACCTTTTCATGTGCTACATGTCCATCTTTTATTGTTTCAGGGTCATTTCATAATGAGGCATTTTACAAATGAAGCTGTCCTATACAATATAGATTCTCACACACTGAGTGTAACTTTAAATTCATCACTGAAATCAACCTAAGAGAATATTCTTCTTAACTAGGCATTCTGTGAGTACACAACTTAATATTTCATTGTAATATACAGCCAAGGATTCTGAGAAAAGATGAATAGAATTTATAAAAAGTCACCTTCATGCAAATAGTCATTTTGAATGGAAGTGAGAACGCCTATTTCTTAATCATAGTTTCATTTTTCCTGGTAGTCCTAGGAGTTCTTTTACAAGATGCTGGTGGTAAAAACTAATATTGTGTGATAACAAATGTATTCTTGTGAGGTGTCCTTTCCTTTTGCAAAAATCAAAATTTTTATATTGTGACCACTGCAAAAGTATCACTAAAGTTATTTCAATCTGCATTATCTATGAAGGTCGTTGATACTGTAGTGTTTTACTATATCTATGCAAGTTATGGCAATTATTATTTTTTTTTTTTTTATTTTTATTTTTTTTTTTAAATGTCATCTCAGAATTTGTAAAGATTTTTTTTTTTTATTTATTTTTTTTTATATTAATTAATTTATTTATTAGTTTCAGGTGTACAAAACAAGGTAATACTTAGACGTTCATCATTTATATCCCTCATACTGTGAACCCCCCTCCCCCCATCCACTATCCCTCCGACCTCACACTGAACCATCACATTATATATATAAAATTATAGTTGGCATTCATTAATGTTTAGCTTCTGATGTACAATGCCATGATCAGGTATCCACAGTATCCCTGAGGTGGTCTCCCAAATAGGACGCATGTCCATCGGATACCCAACAAAATCTTTACAACATTATAGAATACCTTCCCCAAATTAATTTTCAAAAGAAAAACCCTGAAGCCATCTTGTGGTTACCAGCTGCTTCCAAATCCCTTCACCTTTCCCCTTATCCCCAACCCCCTCCCACACACCCATCTAACCACTCTCGGTTTTTTCTCTGCGTCCCCAAAACTGACTCTGATTAGTTCATTCACATAGTCTTTTCTTTAGATTCCATATATAAGTGAGATCATATGGTACTTGTCTTTCTCTTTCTGACTTATTTCACTTAACATAATGTTCTCTAGATCCATCCATGTTGCTGCAAATGATAAGATTTCTTTCTTCTTTATGGCTGCGTAATACTCCATTGTATAAATGTACCACAGCTTCTTAATCCAGTCATCTACCGATGGGCATTTTGGTTGTTTCCATATCTTGGCTATTGTGTAAAGTGCTGCAATAAACATAGGAGTGCATACAGATTTTTGAATTGGAGTTTTGGATTTCTCCGGGTAGATGCCTAGGAGTGGAATTACTGGATCATAGGGTAGTTCCATTTTCAGATTCCTGAGATACCTCCATACTGTTTTCCATAGTGGCTGCACTAATCTGCAGTCCCACCAACAGTGCACTAGCGTTCCCTTTTCTCCACATCCGCGCCAGCATTTGTTGTTTGTTGATTTATTGATAATAGCCATTTTGACTGGAGTGAGGTGGTATCTCATTGTGGTTTTTATTTGCATTTCTCTGATGGTTAGTGAGGTTGAGCATTTCTTCATATGTCTTCTTGCCTTCTGTATGTCCTTTTTAGAGAAATGTCTCCCCAAGTCCTCTGCCCATTTTTTAATTGGGTTGTTTGTTTTTTTGGAGTTGAGTTGAGTAAGTTTTTTATAGATTTGTGATATTAATCCCTTATCAGATATATCATTGGCAAATATCTTTTCCCATAGAGTAGGATCCCTTTTTGTTTTATTGATGGTTTCCTTTGCTGTGAAAAAACTTTTTAGTTTGATGTAATCCCACATGTTTATTTTTTCTCTTACTTCGCTCGCGCGAGGGGATATATCAGTGAAAATCTTACTCCGGGTAATGTCCATGAAGTTTCTTCCTATATTTTCTTCTAGATATTTTATGGTTTCAGATCTTACATTTAAGTCTTTAAGCCATTTTGAATTTGTTTTTGTATATGGTGTAAGGAGGTGGTCCAGCTTCATTTTCTTGCATGTGATTATTTTGAAGATTTTAACTTTGTTATTAAACTACATCTTAATATAGTTAAGAAGCCCTTGCTGGAGGTGTTAGTGCTTTCAACCTTTTACTAATTCTTATATATTTAGAGTCTCTATTAGACAGCATACAGTACATAAAGCCTTAGAATTCATTTAACATGAAATGTAAAAAATACAATTTAAAATGCATGTGATTAAAATATGTAACTCAAACATGAAAAGTAAAATTGCTTTTATTTGCAGACTAAAACTGTCATTGTTTCCACTACCGTGTGATGAAATTATTAGCCAACCGTTTTATGAATCAACAATTAATTAGTGAACACATATAATGTGCAAACCTAGGAATTATCCACAGTTAGGAAGCACTGATTGTATGTGATGTTTTATGTCCTCTGGTGATTGGTTTAGCACTTCCAGCTGTTCACGTCCTTTTGATAGGTGATATATTCTTCCCCTATTGACTTTGGACTTGGCTACATGACTTGCTTTGGTGATTGGAATATGGGCAGAAATGGAAGAATTCAGTGAGCTGAGGTTTTTAAGAGGATTCGTGGTTGTCAAGTTACTGTGTTACCCCCATCCCTGAACTAAGCATTGGTTATTATTTCAGTCTGGGTTCCAGAATAATAACACACGTGGACCCCCCAGATGAGCAAAGAGAGTGAGAAATATTTGTTCTTGGAAGCAATTGCGATATTGAGCTTGTTTGATACAATATAACGTTAAGAAAGTTTTATATATACAGTCATGTGCTGCTTAATATGAGGAGAAGTTCTGAGAAACATGTCATTAGAAGAGTTTGTTGTTGCATGAACGTACAGTAGGGCATGTACACAAACCTAGATGACATAGTCTACTACACACCTAGGCGAGGTGGTGTATCCTACTGCTCCTAGGCTACAAACCTGTACAGCATGTTACTGTACTGAATACTGTAGGCAACTGTAACACAATGGTAAGTATTTGTGTATCTAAATATATCTAAACATAGGAAAGGTACAGTTAAAACATGGTATAAACATAAAAAATGGCAAACCTGTGTGGGGCACTTACCATGCATGGAGTTTGCAGGACTGGAAGTTGCTCTGGGTGAGTCAGTAAGTGGTTGGTGAGTGACTGTGAAAGCCTAGGACATTTCTGTATACTACTGTAGACTTTATAAACATTTTACGCTTAAGCAACACTAAACTTATAAAACAACATAAGATTAAATCAAGCACAAGGGTAAATGGTGCAATCAAGATATAGCAAATGTGAGACATGTGAGGCTGCTGCCAGCATAACATGGCTTACTGTTTTATAGCAAACATTTCTTTTTATAAGTAGAAAGAGTACACTCTAAAATAATGATAAAAATTATAGTATAGTAAGTACATAACCTAGTAACATAGTCATATATTATCATTATCAAGTACTGTGTACTGTACATAATTGTATGTGCTATATTTTTCTATGACAGGCGGTGCAGTAAATTTGTTTACACCAGGATCATTATAAACACATGAGTAATGTACTATGTTATGACATTATGATGGCTACGATATCACTAGGCAATACGAATTTTTCAGCTCCATTCTTATCTTATGGGACCATCGCTGTATATGTGGTCTGTTGTTGTTGACCAAAAAGTTATGTGGTACGTGACTGTAAACATATAACTTCACAGCCATTGTATGAATTGGATGTAATACTTTCATTGCACAGATGACGAAATTAGAGAGTCAAAGGGGCTCAGCGTTTTTTTTATTATCACATTGCTAGGAAGTGGAAGATCTGACCCAAAGGGGAAAATATTTACATGGCACCCTCCTTCCTAGGGAAGAAGTACAGAACACTGGCAAGAGCCCAACCTGAAATTCGGGAATCCCAGGTTCTAGTCTGAGGGAAATCACTGAGTCTTTTACTCTAGGCAGGGCACATGGATTGAAGTGTCTGTCGGGGTCCTAATCCCCTTTCAGGGATCCTGTTGTCTCTGATTTTCAGGCTGTGCCTACAATTGACATTTACCGAGGATTCCTCCGAGTAAGGTTGCTCACAGTAAATATTAGCCATGGGCCTCCCATTTCTTTCAGAGGTAATGCTATTACTTTCTAATAGAGTGGGAATGAAAAGAAAGCATTGACTTTCAGTCCTCAAAAGATTTACATAATTTGTGAGTCATAGACTATGAGTAATCGGATATTCAGAAATAGTTAAGAAGGTCCAGGGATAATGCCATCTTCAATAGAGTGGCAGCTAATGCATGTTCCCCACAGAATGAACTAACTGAGCAGTCAATGTCTGAGTAACTGAGGCCAAAATTGTGGGTTTTTAAACTATCCCTGAATATCATGGATAATTACACCAACTCCCATTCCACCGGAGACTTAGAGAATGTCCTATATCATAGATTACTTATGACTAACTTAAACTTTTAGAAATGACTCCATCCATATAAATGAGTATATGGTATGAACGTAGTTTCCTTTGGGTCATGATTGACCTTTTCTATCTTTCTCTTTCCACGGGTATCATTTTTTCTTTTATGAATTATAGTATACTCATAGCAAAGAAGGTCTTACAAAATAACCAGTGCCATCTCAGGTCTTATTCTTGATACCCTACAATCAAACTGTTTTGTGGACCTTAGTTTTATTTATCATTTTTCCATGAAGACAAGTAACATATGTTACTTTCTGTAGAAGAGAGATACTTCTCTATTAAGAGTAAGAGTAGAAAGACCTGTCTAAGTAATCAAGAAAACCTTGGTGCTTTAGAATTGCCTCTGAAACAACTTTCTTTGGCTTCCCTTATTTTTTGTTCTGTCAGATCTGGAATATTTATTTCTTAGCTGAAAGCTTTTCTTTTCCCTTTCTCATGGGCTGAGCAAAATTGGCTTCTTAAACACTACCAAAAGGGTTAACAAGGAAAAATTTTTAGAAAACATCTACCGGTGCAACAGGACACCTAAAGATTCAACGTTTCTACTTACCTGCCGCCCCACTAGAAATTCTGTTTACTCTCTTTTGTGTTTAAAGTATGGTGTCTCTAAGCATTTTCTTTCATTGTGTGATTAAGGCAGTGGTAGCACATTAAATGACTACTGGTTGTTAGCATCCATTGGGAATTAACGTATCAGATGACTTTCAATCACACTGCTATCACATTGAGGGAATCCCCATTCTAGAAACAAGGAGAAAAGCAGTCACTTACCTTGCTTCCACTGTAAGCCAAGAACTATGGTAAGTGTTTTAAGTATACTATCATCTCCAAACTTCACAGCAGTTGTAGATGCCAAGGCTTGGCAAGTGTGTAACTTGCCCATGTTCGCAGTGTGCCAGGATTCAGACCTATGGTGCCTACCTCAAAGCCCCGGCTTTTCCTGCTGCACCATGCTTCTAGGAGGCGTCGTAAATGAAACTGCAGTACTTCCATGTTATGTCCATGGCTGAGAGGGGATGTACAATGAGGAGAATCCAGAGAAGGCTAAGAGGGCCGGCCCGGTGGCTCAGGTGGTTGGAGCTCCGTGCTCCTAACCCCGAAGGCTGCCAGTTTGATTCCCACATGGGCCAGTGGGCTCTCAATTACAAGGTTGCCGGTTCAACTCCTCGAGTTTCACAAGGGATGGTGGGCTGCGCCCCCTGCAACTAGCAACGACAACTGGACCTGGAGCTGAGCTGCGCCCTCCACAACTAAGACTGAAAGGACAACTTGAAGCTGAATGGCACCCTCCACAACTAAGATTGAAAGGACAACAACTTGATTTGGAAGAAAGTCCTGGAAATATACACTGTTCCCCAATTAGAAAAAAAAAATATTAAAAAAAAAAAGGAAAGAAGGCTAAGAAGTGGACAGAGGGATGTATGGCGGGGGGAGATGATAATGACATGAAGATTTTTTCCCCCTGTACCATAATTTTGCCCAGAGCAAGCCTGACTAGCCTGACTACAAGACTATTTTTGACAGCAATTTAAAGCTTTATAATATGTTTGTTCATGTGGTAAGAGTTCTTATATAGGATTACAAGTTTTATTTTTGAGGAGATCCTCTTATAAAACTCTTATCACTATTGAGAGGATGGTATCTTGAGACAAAATAACTCAACGTGATAAATAGTCTTTAATGGTCCACAGATTTCCCTTTTGGAGTCTCCTCTCTCCTTGCACTGGCGCTCTCCAGTCCTACTTACCAAGAAAGTTTACCATCCCGGTTAAGCATCTACCAAGAAGAAAGTACTCTTGACCTTGACCCCTGGCTTGCCCTCTACCTGACTGTCCTCTCTCTAGATAGGTCTCTGTGATCCTGGTTTTCATTTCCTGACTGCCCATCAAAATTTGCCAGTCAGTGGATTAAGAAGCTGTGGTACATTTATACAATGGAGTATTACGCAGCCATAAAGAAGAAAGAAATCTTATCATTTGCAACAACATGGATGGATCTAGAGAACATTATGTTAAGTGAAATAAGTCAGAAAGAGAAAGACAAGTACCATATGATCTCACTTATATGCGGAATCTAAAGAAAAGAATAAGTGAATGAACTAATCAGAAACAGTTTTGGGGACAAAGAGGAAAAACTGAGAGTTGTTAGATGGGCGGGGGGTGGGGGGTGGGGATAAGGGGAAAGGTGAAGGGATTAGGAAACAGTTGGTAACCACAAGATGGCCTCAGGGTTTTTGGAAATTAATTTGGGTAACGTAATCAA
Source organism: Rhinolophus hipposideros (assembly GCF_964194185.1). Classification (NCBI taxonomy): domain Eukaryota; kingdom Metazoa; phylum Chordata; class Mammalia; order Chiroptera; family Rhinolophidae; genus Rhinolophus; species Rhinolophus hipposideros. Next base: position 15,206,355 of record NC_138051.1, on the reverse strand, counting down.
TAATGTTGATTTTGTAAAGGGTAGCCGATGGACACGTGTCCCATTTGGGAGACCACCTCAGGGATACTGTGAATGCCTGATCATGGCATTGTACACCAGAAGCTAAACAATAATGAATGCCAACTATAATTTTATATATATAATGTGATGGCTCGGTGCGAGGTCGGAGGGATAGTGGATGAGGGGAGGGGGGTTCACAGTGTGAGGGATATAAATGATGAACGTCTAAGTATTACCTTATTTTGTACACCTGAAACTAAAAAAAAAAAGGAATAGATGAGGTCTAAGAAGAGAAGCTAGGGGGCAGAGTAGAGGTGGAAGCGCCACTAAAAACACGTCAAGGGACTACCAGAGAGGATCATTATTTGAAGGTAGATATAGCTTGGCAGGTTTGTCACAAAGGAGTTAAGAGAGATCACTGATTGTTCTGAGGAGCCTGGCTTAACCCTCTCTTTGCCCAAAGAAGCTAATGTCTCCATTTAGGTCCACATCAGAGCTACTGGCCACGTCCCTTCTGTGACTCAGCTTTTGTAACCATCTAGAACAGAGATCAGTAGGTCTTTCCATAAAGGGGCAGATAGTAAATATTTTTTGACTGTGTAGACCATGTCAACTCTGCTGTAACTTGTACTCAATTCTACCATCTGTTGTAATGCAAAAACAGCCGTAGACAATATTTAAACATATGGATATAGCTGTGTTTCACTGAAGCCTAATTTATAGAAACAAAGGACGAGTTGGATTTGGCTCACGGGCTGTGATTTGTTGATCCTTGTTGTAGGCTCACTGCTCTGGGTTTGCTGTGCTTTCAAAAACTCTTCTTATAGTGTACACTTGAAACTGATATAATATTGTATGTTAGCTATATTTAATGAAAAGCTTAAAAAATAAAATTCATCTTGCTTTAAAACAAACAAACAAACAACCAAACAAAACCCCCTGCCCCCAACAAAAAAAGAGCTACTTTATCAGCTATGGTCTTTCCTTCATTAAATACTTAGCTCCACAGAGTTGAATGCTGTTGCGCAACTTTCTCGTTCCTTCGTTATTCTCTTCTTTCTGGTACATTTTCTGGTACATTCCTAGTAAAATTTTCTGGGCAAGAAAACTTTTTAAAAAATTTAATTTAATTGTATTAGTTTCAGGTGTACAGAACAACACAATGATTAGACATTTACATCCCTCACAAAGTGATAACCCCACCAAGTCTACTACCCCCCTGACACCGTACATAGTTATTGTAATATCATTGACTATATTCCCTAAGCTGTACTTTGCATCATGTAGATCATAAGTAAATATACATATACATTTGACATTCAATATTATTTTATATTAGTTTCAGGTGTACAGCACAGTGAGGTTAGGCATTTATACCATCTATGAAGTGATTTCCCCTGATAAGTCCAGTACCTATGGCCAAGAAAACTTTTTAATAGTTATTGTAAGAGCAACTCCATAGGAAGGCTAAGATAGAAGTTGGTAGTTAACCAAACTATGTCAATGGGAAACCTCTTAAATGCTTCTCCCCTCTGCCAATAAAAAAAAGCAAAATGATTTCTTACAAAGTGAGCTTGGTTTGTATTTCAGACTGTGGTGGAGTTGTACTTAATAATATGACAAAGTAGGTTTTATTTGTGAAGCAAGGAGTGATTCTGATTTTAATGTTGCAAAATTCTTTTGGCGTATTTTGCTTCTTTGAGAGTTTTGTAATTCTGTGAAATAAAGAAGGGTGTCTAGCATTTCTTAAATGGAATCCCCGTGGAAGGACACACACAGAGATTGCAAGATTACCCTGAAAATTGGGATAATTCAGCTTACCACAAAACATTTTAAGTAGAAAATGAAAGCATCTATTGCATCTCAGTAGAACTGAAAATTGGAAAATAAGTACTAAAATAGTTTGCTTCCTGATAAACCAAGATCTAGAAAACATTGGAAATCTGCTAAAGCATCATTTTCCTTCACAACGTTTATCTTTGGGGCTCTTGCTGTTGATTGCAAAGTACATTAAAATCTTTTTTAATCGAAAAATCCTTATTTATGTGCATTGATCTTTATATCAAGAAGGCTGATAGAATAGCCTGATTTTCCAGTCTTTCTCATCTTAACCTTGTTGTTTATGTAGCAATTAAGCATACACTCTGTAATGTGTGAGTTGAGGAGTGAAATAGAGTGATTTTTGTGTCAACTTCATTTCTGATAAGAAATCAATGCATAAACAGCAGATTAAGGGAAACATCGCAATCCTTTTATGGCTAACGTTACTTTCTATGGCAGGTGTGCTAGACCTCTGCTGCTCTGTCTCCTCTTCTAGGAAGATCTTGCTGCCCCGTTGTGGGGAATGCAGTCAGCAAACATCCCGAAGCTGTCAGCTCCTTTAGGGTCAGCCTCAGTGAGGTCCTGCCCTTCCAGAACAGCTCACCACAGATGACTGTGTGAGTGAGGGCAGGAGGTAATAAAGACCATACTGTTGTAGTCTGATGGAGACACTCTGTTAGATAATACTTGCTCCAGAGCTCCCTGCCAGCTTTGTGGCACCTGCATTGCAACTTACCCTCTCCTTCTGCCCAATCTTGCTTCTTCTCCCTCTCTTCGCAGCGTTCATCCTTCACAAACATCTTGCATGGAGAACTCTATCTCAGATCTTCAAAGGAAGATCTAGGATTCACTCCGGAAAGCCTGGCCTGCAGTAACAGTAACTGGTCAACAACCCTCTAGCTGCCCCAGAAAAGGAAAAGAATTATCAGAAGGACCTGTATTTTGTAGTGTTTGGTCCCTAGTGCTGATGGGTTATCCCAAATCATGTACAGTCTCTCAGGGAGTCCTCCGAGAGGTATGACTTGAGGTATAAAACAAAGGTGGGTAATTTAGAAGTGCTTTCTTCTGAACAGAGAGTAGAAACTACTAGTAATCTGAATGGTTTGCTGTCTTTGCACAAAAAAACCCCACACAACAAAAATGTTTATTTAGAGTCCTTCTGGCATATAAAGACTTTGTGAAAAATGGATTTCTTCCATTTTTCCCGAGGGCTCCTTTATGTTCACCCTTTTTTTTCATTTTTCCATTCTTCCTGTACAATGAGTCTTCCAGGTGCCACAGCCACTCTGGACCTAGTTATCAGGCCTGCCTAAGCTTCTGTGGCACAGGCAGGTATAGGAAAGAAGAAGAACTCAGCATTTGTCCAAGTGCCAGGAGAACTCACCCAGTGTGGTCCCAGTTACAGGCTCCAAGGAATTTGCTAGATTGAGTTCAATCTGGCTCCTTTCAATATGTGGAAGGAAGCTTATGTTTACTCAGGATCTGTATGTTTACTCAGGATCTAGGCCCTTGTTGCACATGTCATCTCATTTAAGTATCAAACAAGTGTACAAGGCAGATATTTTAGAATTGCAGAAATTGAAGTCCAAAGAGATATCTGTGACTGGGCACAGATGGTGGTGAAGAGTGAGTGCTGTAGCAGGTATCACTATTTTCTATTAAATACCATTCTCCTTTCTTCCTTAGTAAGAGGACCCTAACTTTTAGCTGTGCTTGTTGTGGCCTCAAATATAATTATTTATCTCTGCTTCCAGTGCAAGTAGGCATATGCCCAAGTTCTCACCAGTGAGATGTAAATGGAAATGTTGTGTGCAACTGCCTGGAAGTCTCTTTAAAAAAAGAGAGGCAATGAAGTTTTCTTCCTTATTCCTTCTGTCCTACTATGTGGCATATGGATGTAATGGCTCGACCATAAGTTGATTTTGAGAATGAAAATCATGCACCAGGAGGGGGGAAGAAAGATGAGATCTTGAGTATGAGATGGTACAGTGGCCCATCATCCCAGCCTTGGATTGCTTAACTCCAGATTTCTTATGTGTAAGAGACATACATTCTTTCTCTTTGCTACGAATTGAAGCCATTCTTTTGGTTTTCTGTTATACATAGCTGAACCTAGTCCTAATGGATATGAATGCTGCCTCTTTCTGGCAGGAAAAGTCATTTCTTACTTGGAACAGGAGCCTAAAATGGATCTCGATTGCACGTAAACATAAATATAATGTAGTTATTTTTTGAATAACACCATTAAATACCATATTGTCCTTCTAGCAGCAGTACTTAGGAAGCGGCCGAGAGCCTTTCTGTTTAACCACTTCATTCCCAGTATTGCGTGACATGCAGAAACATGCTTTTAACTGACATTCCTTTGATTGATGGATATTAAACTCAAAACATTTGAAGCTGCTGTCGGGGATGCAAATCTTTAGTCTCTAATTCCTACTTCCTCTAGTTCTGTGCATCCTCATAAAAATAGCAGCTTCCATTTTTGAAATACCAGTTGTATTTTAAAAGAAAACTTACCCTTTTTTTTGCACATGTTTTAGGGAAAATGAGAGACTTATTCTCCGACTGAGAGGAAGATTTTTATCTCAGCTGGGGTGGGTGACTTGATCTCTAACCTGTGGCATTTTTGTTCGGAGGGTACCTTACAACCAAAATGAACCCTGCAGTAGAGCAACTAGAGCCAAGAAATCATTGGAATGAATGCTCGCATCCGACTCTTTGATTACAGCAAGCAATGCAGCCTAGCTGGGGTATGCTGTATTTTCACAATTGACAGACCAAACAGCTTGCAGCAATCAGTAAAGGGTGGCTTATTTTGAGCAAAAACATCCATCAGATTGTGGTGAGAAAAGCAGAGCTGCAATCAGGGGCAGGTTCTTCGAAGAACTGTTGATGAAAAATGGATTTTACATGTATCAAGGGGAGAAGAAATTGCTGCTCATTTTTTTTAAGCCCCATTTGCATGCATGGACAACACTGGAAACATTTTTGAACATGAAAAAGAGTGGTACAATAGTTCTATCAGGAGTGGGCGTTTTCTGTCCTCATAAAATAGTATAACTAGTCTGTGGCAGGAATGTATTATATTAGGTTTTAAGCAATTTAAGCAAGATAATAAGCAATTTCAAAGGAAGATCTAACACTCACTCCAAATGTCTTATTCAGATGTATTCTTTTCACTGGCATTATGATAGAAGAATTCTATTGATGTAATCATAGGAATGGAGATTTTTGATAAGATTTCCAGTTTTATCTATAGTTGCTCTATAGATATGACTATATGACTGAAAAATAAAATAGAACTATTTAAATCTGTGAATCCTTCTACTGAATGATATATCATGAAAGCTATGTAGGTTCAAAGTTTGTGATCTGAATGGAAAGAAAAGCTGTTCAAGTAGGAATCTTCAGCTTTCTTCTTTAGATAGCATTTCCTGCTGTGGTTATGAGATTTTTGGTTTTGATGTGTGCTAGCATATTTGAAACTTTTTCCTAAAGTGGCAGAAAAACATGCTAAAGATACAAAATAATCTTCACTTTTAAGCATGGAATTTCCTCTCTTTAATATCCATTAACTATGCAAGGAGGCATTTAGTACTGGAACCTGATTGTAGGCCATATCGTCTGTTCTGTTTGGTGTTGTCATGGGAAGAAAGAAAGGTAATACATGGTTTGGGTTTATAGTATCCAAAGTCTATATTCAAAAGCATGAGCTTTCTGTCCTATCTTCCATCTCCCACATGGTAGTTACTGGACAGGGGCTTGGCTTTTGTATTTGATCGATTTCTTCTATTTAAGTCCATGAGGATGGATTGTTTTTCTTTACGGTTTGCTGAGAAGTAAACTAAGCAATCCTAACTACCTATCTCTTCAAACAAGAGGAAAATGAATACTTTGACCTAATGGGACACTAATTACAAAACAAATAATATGTATATCGCACAAAGCTAAGATCCCAGTGGCCTCAGGCATGAAAGACTGTCAGTTTCTCCTTTTGTGCTGTGTACAATTGTTGAGGATCTAACAGGTAGACGCTGGAGCTCAGAAAAAAAGCTGTGCAGAGGTTGCTTTTCTGAAGGTGAGGTTACTTTTCTGCCTGTAATTATTCTCCCTAGGTTTTGTTTATATCTTATATAGAATCAGAAGGATACTGGGAGAAATGGCCACTCACTCACTGGCTAATGTAAGCACTGTATCCAACTGCTTCTCTAATTTGTAGCAACCAAGGAGTGCTGTGGTCAGCTACCAGCTCAATTGTAAGCAGATTTAGAGGAAGTTTCAGAGGAAGTCTAGGAATAGTTGCTGATATATCATTCAGAGAGCAAGAGTGTCCAGAAAAAATATGCCATGCTATTTCTTATTTTTTATATTGAATTAGCTCCCCATTATTTCCTTAGGCTGAGTATCAGCACTGTTGCCCTGGTTACAAAAACTAACTTGAAGTATCAGGGGGCATTGTAGACATGCCAACCAGAGCAATTAAAACGGTAAATGGGAGAATCTATAATGTGCAGACAGAGGTTTGGGCTAAGTGTTAAAAATGAGTCTTACCACAGGGAGATAGTGACCATCTGAGTATTCTCCTCAGAGCCCCCTAAGTTTCCTTGTGGGGGTTGAATGGGAAGTTGTAGAACATTTTCCCGTTAGTAATAGGGCCCCTGTATCCTTTCATCCTTTGAGGTAGGAGGAGCCAACCTATAGGACTTCTGGTCCCTCTTGTCTTCATTCAGTTCTCTAAGTGGCATATTACATGCTAGCATGAGAAAAAAAAGTACATTCAAGCAGAAAGAATTCTGGAAGACTCACTTTCTAGTCTTTATTCCCTAATGTTACACAATTAAGTTTGTGATCTCATCCTAGAAAAAGTACTACACACCTCATTGCTGAATATCACTATGGTCACCTTTGGCGTACTCCCCTTGAGAAGATATGCACCTATGCCAGTGCCTAGTCCACACTTCAAAGCAATTTTGGAACTCTGTTTCTGGAATGGCCATCAGAGCTGTCGTCGTATTACCCTTGATGTCCTGCATGCCATCAAAATGTCTTTCTTTCAATATTTCCTTTGTTTTTGGATAAAGAAAGAAGACCTTGGGGGCCAGGTCAGGTGAATAGGGAGGGTGTTCCAATACAGTTATTAGTTTACTGGTTAAAACCTCCTCACAGACAGTGCCTTATTAGCTGGTGCATTGTCGTGATGTGAGAGCCATGAACTGTTGGTGAAAAGTTCAGGTCATTTTACTTTTCTATGCAGCCTTTTCAGCATTTCCAAATAGTAAACTTGGTTAAATATGTTTTTTTTTGCTGTTGTTGTTGTTGTGGTGGTGGTTGTTGAGAGCCCACTGGCCCATGTGGGAATCGAACCGGCAGCCTTCGGAGTTAAGAGCATGGAGCTCTAACCGCCTGAGCCACCGGGCCGGCCCTAAACTTGGTTAAATATTTGTCCAGTTGGTACAAATTCATAATGAATAATCCCTCTGATATCAAAAAAAAAATCGTTGTAACAAATTTGTGAACTTAATTGTTATACCTCCTATATTGAATGACAATATCAGTGAAACCTCAAACTGTTCATTTGGATAAGGCAACACTTGTGCACTTGGATATGACTATTCTTTTAATCAATTCTGTTACTTGCATTATATGGTACCTTTCTCCTAAAGTTCTATAAGCAATTTTAGCATCATAATTCTTGTGTGAATTGGATACGAAGAAACACATTTTATTTTGAGGTTAAGATGAAAGATGCAAATTGTCAGTGGCCGTCCTTCACAGAACAGAAGAGAACATTGTGATGTACAAAGAGTTTTCCCCATACCGATTGCCCTGGCAGCCTGAAAGAGAAGGTTATTAAAGAAGGGGTTCTAATCCTGGGGTCCAGACACACTGGGGATAGAGTCCACTGATAGGCGTCAGGGCTTCCGTGAATTCCTTGAGAGAAGGTACAAAGTGTGATCCTCCCATGCATTTTCCTGGACTGAGGGTTTGCAGTACTTAATGAGGTTCTTGCAGGGCTGAAGGACCAATGCCCGATGCAGTACTCCTCAAATCTCTGGTACATTTGAATCAATTGCGATGTTTGTCAAAAATTCCTGCCCACACATCCAGAACTTCCAAGTTAGTAAGCTTAAGGTGGGGCCTTAGGACTTGAATTTTAACACCAAGTGACTGATTCTGGTGAACCTAAAGACACATTTAGAGAAACATTAGCCTAGTCCCTTGAGGAAAGCTAAAGAAATAAGTGACTAAAAACTTCTGCACAGCAAAAGAAACCATCAACAAAATAAAGAGTCAACGAACCAAATGGGAGAAGATATTTGCAAACCACGCCACCAATAAGGGGCTGATATTCAAAATATATAAGGAACTCATACAACTCAACAACAGAAAAACAAACAATCCAATTAAAAAATGGGCAGAGAACCTGAGAAGACATTTCTCCAAAATGGACACACAAATGCCCAATAGACATATGAAAAGATGCTCAACATCACTAATCATCAGAGAAATGCCAATAAAAACCACAATGAGATATCACCTCACCCTAGTCAGAATGGCTATTATCAACAAGACAAATAGTAACAAGTATTGGAGAGGCTGTGGAGAAAAAGGAACCCTCATACACCGTTGGTGGGAATGCAGACTGGTGCAGCCGCTATGGAAGGCAGTGTGAAGGTTCCTCAAAAAATCACGAATAGAATTACCATATGACCTAGCAATCGCTCTCCTGGGTATCTACCAAAAAAATCTGAAAACATTTATCCATAAAGACACGTGTGCTCCAATGTTCATTACAGCTTTGTTTACAGTGGCCAAGACATGGAAACAACCAAAATGTCCTTCGATAGATGAATGGATAAAGAAGTTGTGGTATATATACACAATGGAATACTACTCTGCCATACGAAAAGATGAAATAGTGCCATTTGTGACAACATGGGTGGATCTTGAGATTATTACGCTAAGTGAAATAAGTCAGACATAAAAAGTCGAGAACCATATGATTTCACTGATATGTGGTATATAAAACCAAAGCAACAAAGGGACAAGACAAACAAATAAAGAAATAAAAACTCACAGACACACACAATAGTTTAGTGGTTACCAGATGGTAAAGGGGGGAGGAGAATTGTAGGTGAGGGTCAAATATATGGTGATGGAAAGAAAACTGACTCTGGATGGTGAACACAGAATGTGATATACTCGTATAGATGATGTGTTAAAGAATTATACACTTGAAACCTATGTAATTTTACCATTTTCACCTCAATAAATTTTAATTAAAAAAAAGAATAAGTGACCTATTGGAATCTTTGGAAATTGTTGTTTCTGGCTGTGGAAGGTACAGAGGCTGTAATAGTGTCATGGAATACAAAGAACTTGGTCATGTATCTTAAAATCAGAGTCATATTTCAAGAGAAGTTAAGCTACAGGTATTTGAGAGTGAATGGTTTAAAATGGAAAATAAAACACCTTATCCAAGAATGATTTGGGTGGATGGGTGGCTCAGTTGGTTAGAGAACGAAATCTGGGCAACAGGGCTGCCAGTTCGATTCCCACATGGGCCAGTGAGTTGTGCCCTCTGCAACTAGAATGAAGGTCAATGAGCTGCCGCTGAACTCCCGGATGGCTCAGTTAGTTGGAGCGCTGGTTCTCAACCACAAGGTTTCTGGGGTTCAACTCCTCGACTCCTGCAAGGGATGGTGGGCTGCGCCCCCTGCAACTAACAACAGCAACTGGACCTGGAGCTGAGCTGCACCCTCCACAACTAAGATTGAAAGGACAACAACTTGACTTGGAAAAGTCCTGGAAGTACACACTGTTCCCCAATAAAGTCCTGTTCCCCTTCCCCAGTAAAATTTAAAAAAAAAATTAAAAAATGGAGGACAATAGTATTAGTAAACACAACAGTATTTTTAGATTTTTCTTATCTATTTTATATTACCCTTAAGTCAGAAAAATAGAAGGTGCTAGCAGGAAACAAATGCTCAGTGAAATCTTTAAATATCAGTTAGCTGGAAATAGAAATCTTGTCATTAATTAGAATGTAAGAAATAACATAAGGTAAAGAGGACCATTATATTGCATTGCTGGGAGACATGAGTTAGCTGACCAATAGCTTGTTCTAAAGCAGCAAAGTATTTTGAGATTTTCTGTCTTTACAAACCCATGAAAGTATAGTGTAAGTAGAGGAATTTTACAGTGTTGAAGGGAGCACTTCTGTTTCCTTACACAAAAGCAATGTGTTTGACAAGAAGTTCTATGAAAGTTATTCTAAATACAGTCAGACCAGAACAGGGAGACCATCCAAGGTTCAGTGTAAACTGATGGGTCGACCAGCTGGAGGAATACAGTTTGACCAACACCCCCGCGTCCCCCAGATCTTCGCATTTTTAGGAACTACTCATGTCAAGGCCTGACAAAATCTTCTTGTTACTCTGTCATCATCCATGCTACCAAATATACTTTGATGTGTGTGGCACAATACTTAAGGAAAATTGCTTCGTGAACTTTTATTTAAAGCTATAATAATGTTAGCTCTATGCCTTCTTTGCTTGTTACTTTGTCATTTAGTTTGGTTGTAACAATATGATGCAGTGTGAGTCAATTGCTCTGAAACCTCACTGCAATCTGTACAGTACTATATTTATAAAGTGCTTTTTGTGAAGTACATGGTGTCTTTTTGAAGGCATTCTTTTTAAATTTAACAGAGCATTTTTCTGTAAATGTATTGACACACACTTAGAACACAGAATGCTGGTGCCTGGCAAGATCTTTTGAGAATACATGAGCGTGGCTGATGAAACACCACGCTTTGTTTGGAAAAAGCTTTTAGGAAATTAAATAGCATTAAGAGAGAAGGAAGCTTTCTTCTGCAGGTATACTGTACTCTATTATAAACTCGTAGCAAATCATCCTGAAGAGAGACTTGAGGAAAACAAAGGGGTTCTGGCTGAAGGGATCTCTGTCCCTCAGGTTGGCCAGAGCCAACTGAAAGCAGTCTTCATGCCATCTTTTCCCAAAGGGTCCATTTTATTTGTGGACCTTATTTCCATCCTCCTTTTCCGTACTCGTGTCCCCCGCCCCCCAACACACAAAGTCTTATTCCTTGTTACGTACCCAGCTGTATGAAACTGGCACAGAGTCAGGCTGAATAATTATTAAATGAATCAACAAATGCATAAACATTCCCAAAACCTTTTCATTAACCTCTGGATAAAAGTCAAAGTATTTACAATGACCTATGAAGCCCGGGCTGGCCTGGCCCCTGTTTTTGCTCTGACTTCATCACTCAGTGTTCTCTCCCTCACTCATTCTGCTTCAGCTACATGATTCTCCCTGAAGTTCCTCAAATAAGCCAGGTCTTCTCCCACCTCAGGTCCTTTGCACTGCTGTTCTCTCTGCCTGGAATGCTTTTTTCTTATAGTTTCCTACCTGCCTTCTCTCTCACCTCCAATTCTTCTCAATGAAATCTTACTCCTTATTCCCTATCTCAAATGTCTATTTATTGTTATATAACAAACCACCCTAAAAAATGTGTGTCTTTTTTTTTTTTTTTTTAATTTTATTGGGGTGACAATTGTTAGTAAATTTACATAGATTTCAGGTGTACAATTCTGTATTACATCGTCTATAAATCCCATTGTGTGTTCACCACCCAGAGTCAGTTCTCCTTCCATCACCATATATTTGATCCCCTTTACCCTCATCACCCACCCCCCACCCCCTTACCCTCTGGTAACCACTAAATTATTGTCTGTGTCTATGAGTTTTTGTTTCTCATTTGTTTGTCTTGTTCTTTTTGGTTTATATACCACATATCAGTGAAATCATAGGGTTCTCTGCTTTTTCTGTCTGACTTGTTTCACTTAGCATTATTCTCTCGAGATCCATCCATGTTGTCACAAATGTTCCTATATCATCTTTCCTTAACGCCGAATAGTATTCCATTGTGTATATGTACCACAACTTCTTTATCCATTCATCTATCGAAGGACATTTTGGTTGTTTCCATGTCTTGGCCACCGTAAACAAAGCTGCAATGAACATTGGCGTACACGTGTCTCTATAGAGAAATGCTTTTATAAAAAATGTGTGTCTTAAACAACAATGCTTTGTTACTCCACGTGGAGTGGATGATGATTCTTCCCTGCCTGGGAATGACTGCATTCAGCTGGAATCTCTGCTGGTTCGTCTTGGTTGTCTTCTATGCGGCCTATCTCTACATAATGACCACAGGACCTTTTCATCTGGCTCTCTCTCCAGCAGCATAGTCAGGCCTTGCTTAAATCATGGAAGCTGTCTTCCAAGTAGGAGTGTTCCAAGAACATGGGCCCCAAGCCTCTGCTTTATCACATTTGCTAATGTCCCATCTGTCAAAGCCAGCTACATGGCCAAAGTGGGAGTGTGGGAGGAGATTACATAGAGTGTGAACACCTGGAGCTGTGGTTTATTGGAGCCTATGGAACTAACAGTCTACCTCACACTGCCCTCTGCCTTCAAATGATTCACATCCTTCCCACCTACAAATTACACTGACCACCCCTGCAGATTCCCCAAAGTCTCATCCTGTTAAGCCCTCCAGCTTACACTTGAGGTCCCAGTTCATGCCGTTTAGGTCACATCCAAGTGGGGCTGAGGTGTATAGATGCAGTTCCTCAGGTGTCACTTCTCAAGTGTGGCTCCTTCGGGATAGCCACTAGAACTGAGTCAGCAAGGTCATTCTTTGCCTCTCAGCCTCTAATCTAGAAATGCAGCATATGTCTTCCTTTCCGTTGGTCAATGGGATTTAGTATGCTTACCTTAACTCTTCTTCTGTAATTTAAATATTTCCTTCTTGCTCTAGTCTCAGAAAAGACAGAGAATCTCATTGTAACATTGTAGCTCTTCCCTTTGTTAAATACCAATTTCCTCTTTATTTCCTTCTTCTAGATAGTTATCTATTTCAGTATAACTGAGTATACAGTATCAGTATTCCACAATTTAGTGATTTAAAGCAACAATGGCCCATTATTTCTCACTGTTTTCTGCGTTTTCTAGGCTTTTTATTTTCTCCACACGGTATCAGCAGGGGTCTCCATGTGTCTGCATGCAGAGGAGCGGTCAGAAGGTTCTCCCTGTCAGCCACTCCATCTCGGTGTCAACATGCAGGGTCTTTCCATGTGGTCTCTCTCTCCAGAAGGACTTCCTTACATCATGGCAGCTGGGTTCTCAGAAAACCCACCAGAAGCTGCCAGGTTTCTTAAGGAGGAGGCCTGGAGCTGGTGCTGCTACCTGTTCTGTTATTCACATCCACCATGTTCCTGGATGCCCGCTCGGAGTCCAGGAGTGGGAACATAGATTCCATCTCTTAAGAAAAGGAGTAGCCTGGGAATACACAGAGAGGATGAACTGGTCATTTTTGGGGACTGTTTACTCCATCCCTTATTCCTGGTTTTATTGTCTCTTAAGCTCCTAGTATTCTGTAGTTATTTATTATCTGTCTCCTACCCTGGATGAATACTTTAGAAAGTAAGGGATTTGTGTCCATTTGATTCACTGCTGATACCCCCAGAATGCTGCCTGCCACATAGTAGGTGGTCAGATATTTTTTGGAATGAGTGTTTAGCCCTTTAGTTGTTGGGATTCTTTTCCTGCTCGCACTACCTGGCCATTTATCAACTACGTGGTCCCCCATGGCTGATTTGAATGCAGGGTATTAATATGTATATGTTTATATATTTGATTTCTACCATCTCTGAGCCCACTTACTCTGACTGTCTCCTTGGGAGTTAACTCTGGCATGGTCGGATTTTTCACCTGCTCTGTCTTTTGATACGGGCTAACAATGAAGCATCCAATGCCAACTTGACTGACCCTGTGCCCACTTCAGACTGCTTTTGGTTTGCCTTTTCTTCCATGTTCCTGGATGCCCACTGTAAAGACGGATCTGTCCATGGAGTGAATAAACTGGGAAAGTAACACTTTCTCTGGTGTTGAGGAAATATATACATCTACAGAGAGTGCCAAAAAAACGTATACACATTTTAAGAAAGTAAAACTGTATTAAAATTGTAATATTCAATATACACCGATAACAAAAGATGGCTACAAGTCATATATGACTTCTGCAGTTACAAGAGGTGCTCAAAGTAGTTACAGCGAACTACTGCTTGTGCAACATTGACCAAAATGTCCACTTGTATACGTTTTTTGGCACCCCAGTGTGTGTGTGTGTGTGTGTGTGTGTGTGTGTATGAAAATAGGAGTAAAAGACACAGATATTAGATTTAACATCATAATAAAGTGTAGAAATATCCCACACGAATGCAGATTGGTGCAACCGCTATGGAAGGCAGTGTGGAGGTTTCTCAAAAAATTACAAATAGAAATACCATATGACCCAGCAATCCCTCTCCTGGGTATCTACCCAAAGAATTTGAAATCATTTATACATAAAGACATGTGTGCTCCAATGTTCATTGCAGCTGTGTTTACGGTGGCCAAGACATGGAAACAACCAAAATGTCCTTCGATAGATGAATGGATAAAGAAGTTGTGGTATATATACACAATGGAATACTATTCGGCATTAAGGAAAGATGATATAGGAACATTTGTGACAACATGGATGGATCTTGAGAGTATAATGCTAAGCGAAATAAGTCAGACAGAAAAAGCAGAGAACCCTATGATTTCACTGATATGTGGTATATAAACCAAAAACAAGACAAACAAATGAGAAACAAAAACTCATAGACACAGACAATAATTTAGTGGTTACCAGAGGGTAAGGGGGGTGGGGGGTGGGAGATGAGGGTAAGGGGGATCAAATATATGGTGATGGAAGGAGAACTGACTCTGGGTGGTGAACACACAATGGGATTTATAGATGATGTAATACAGAATTGTACACCTGAAATTATGTAATTTCATTAACAATTGTCACCCCAATAAATAAATTAAGAAAAAAAAGAAATATCCCACACTCTGGGGTTCTGAAAAAATCTAAGGGCAGGCACCCAATAATATATGCCAAATAAAATAGAGGTGTTCAGATTTTTAAAGTATTTTTAGATTATGAGGAAACCAAAGGCTGTTATAAAATTATGTATGTTTATCGATCTATGCTTTTTTTTCTTTACTCCATCCCAGTATAATTTCTTCTCATTCCTTTTCTTTTTGTTCATGCCTTTCTCCAAGTTGCAAAATTTTCTTATTGAAAATGTACAGTTATTTTACCTCAATTTCTACTCTCCAATGATACTTGATTTGTGAGTAGATGATTGTTTTAACTCTGATATTATTTGGCCTAAAACTTTCTGGTGAAATCTTTGCAATAGGACAATCTCCTGTTCCTTTTATACAATATTGTGTTAGAGGTAGAATTAATCATGTAATATGTCCTATCATAATGGCATTAATTCTAGAGACCACATACATAAATAAGCCTAAATTTTCAGTCTTTATGTAGTAATAAAAGACATTGGTTGATATATGGAAATCATATTAATAGAAGGTTTCATTGAATATCTGTAGTTGGAAATTGCAAATTAATTCACTGTCTGCTACTATATAATTAGTTGTAAGACTGAAAATAGCTATTATTTGCTTATATGGTTTCTGTTTAAGCAAGTGAAATATCACAGCATGCGATAATTGCTGGCAGGATTTGCTAGGTGAACTTTAAAATAAAAGGGAGATGGAGGAAGGTAAAAACATATAAAGAGAAATATTTAGTGTACTCAAAGGAAATGCTGAGAAAGAAGGTGGAAGTCCTGTGACATATCATGAGACCTTTATGAATTATTAAAAAGAAAATCATAATATTGTCATCTTTTTTGTAAAGGGTAATAAAATAACAGTATAAATTGAGAACATCTATAAACTGGAGGATAGTAGAGGCGGAATGTGATCATAAAATTGATTCCTTTTGCTGAAATAAAATTAGTAGATACAGCCAATTCAGTAGATAACAGTATTTAATCACATTTTCTTTGCTAAATAAGTTCATATCTCTGTCAATTTATTTCTAGAAAGATAACTGAAAACCTTGCTTATAAGTTGAAGTAAGAGAAATCATTAAGTTTCTTCCATCAGGGCAATCTCAAACAATGTTCATCTCACCTACAAACCTTCATTCAAGGAATGCTTTTTTTTCTGTCTATCAGCCACTTACATTTCTTTTCTTTTTCCTTTTTTCTTTTGTTTTAGTTTCAGGTGTACAAAACAATGTAATAGCTAGACATATACAGCCCTCACAAAGTAAAAACCTCCCTCCCCCTATCTGCTACCCCTCTGACATTGTATATAGCTGTTACAATTCCACTGACTCTATTCCACTTACATTTCTGTTCCATGAATTGTTTACTTGTGTTCCTGTTTTTATCCATTTGCTTAGGGAGACTTTCAGGTTGTTTTTCAAGGTAAAATATTACTTCATGTACTAAATTTAATTTTGGAGAACAATTCTTGAAATGCGTCTAGTCTATCCATCAGTTAAATGGTTCAAACAACCGCTACCATCTTTATAAGCATTATGATGGAAAAGAACAGATTTCAATGATCATGTCGTTTTGATTGACAAAAGTCTTTAATAGCTCTCTAGCACACAGGAAAATTTAGAGCTCTCCAAAATATAAATGCACTGTATCTTTTTCTTCTGTACTATTCCCTTTTCTGTTAGTATTCTTCATCCCTTCGTGGACTTCTATTCCCATTAAATTTAAATCCTTGATTTATTAGTAAGAATATTTTCTGTTCCTCAGCTTGCACTATACAGACTGTTAAATCTATCCCAACCTTGCATATCTAAACTCTTTTTTTTATTTTTATTTTTTAAATTTATTTATTGGGGTGACAATTGTTAATGAAATTACATAATTTCAGGTGTACAATTCTGTATTACATCATCTATAAATCCCATTGTGTGTTCACCACCTAGAGTCAGTTCTCCTTCCATCACCATATATTTGATCCCCCTTACCCTCATCTCACACCCCCCACCCCCCTTACCCTCTGGTAACCACTAAACTATTGTCTGTGTCTAAAGTCTTTAAGGCTGCGTGTGTTCTTCCTCCTTGTCAAGATCTTCCCAGGCACCCTCCAACCAGAATTAATCTCTTTCCTCATTGTACTTGCATTGGGTGCACTTTGCATTGGGTGTAGAGAACTGGTGTCAGGTATCATCAGGCTGACTTGAAACCCTCAACTTCTGTTTGCTCTTCCTCGCAGAACTTTTTCATCCCTGTTCCTATCATTCTTGTATTCAGTGGGCAGTGATTCTATTCTCATGTCCACATCAATTCCTCTTTTCCGTTTTCCTATTGACCTGGCAAAATCCCAATCCTGGATAAATCCAGTTATCATCCTTTCCTGTACACTAGATCTACTGAGCACATCTGGGAAAATTTTGGAACTAACTGCTGTGGTTACCCTCCAAACTTGATGGACCCTCAAAATTTCCTACTTTATTTAATGCTTATTTCAACACTTTTCCCTCCACTTTTCTCAAATCTCTTAACCCACTACCACTTTACTTTGTTTTAGAAAGTCACATTGTTTTCTGCACTATGGAGAAAATAGAAGCCTAGTCAAGAACTGCCTCAAATTTCCACCACTGTGTCTCAAATTTACCTTCATTTATCAGCCCATTCCTCCCCTTCTTTTCTCCTTTGTTAGTGGAAAAAGTACTTCCTCTAATAAAAGCAAGCCCTCCATCTAGTCTCTTTATTATTATTATTATTAATTTTTTTAAATTAAAATTTATTTGGGTGAAAATTGTTAGTAAAGTTACATAGATTTCAGGTGTACAATTCTGTAATACATCATCTATATATCACATTCTGTGTTCACCACCCACAGTCAGTTCTCCTTCCATCACCGTATATTTGACCCCCTTTACCCTCATCTAACACCCCCCAACCCCTTACCCTCTGGTAACCACTAAACTATTGTCTGTGACTATGAGTTTTATTTCTCATTTGTTTGTCTTGTTCTTTTGTTGTTTTTGGTTCATATACCACATATCAGTGAAATCATATGGTTCTCTGCTTTTTCTGTCTGACTGCTTTCACTTAGCATTATAATCTCAAGATCCATCCATGTTGTCACAAATGGTCCTATTTTATCTTTTCTTACTGCTGAATAGTATTCCATTGTGTATATATACCACAACTTCTTTACCCATTCATCTATCGAAGGACATTTTGGTGGTTTCCATGTCTTGGCCACCGTAAATAAAGCTGCAATGAACATTGGAGCACACGTGTCTTTATGGATAAATGTTTTCAGATTTTTTTGGTAGATACCCAGGAAAGGGATTGCTGGTTCATATGGTAAATCTATTTGTAATTTTTTGAGAACCTCCACACTGCCTTCTATAACAGCTGCACCAGTCTGCATTCCCACCAACAGTATATGAGGGTCCTTTTTCTCCACAGCCTCTCCAACACTTGTTACTATTTGTCTTGTTGATGATAGCCATTCTGACTGGGGTGAGGTGATATCATTAATTCCTCTGCTTGCAGGGAAATCTCATTCTAAAGCCGTGCTTCTCAAGATTAAGCCTGCTTCAGTCACCTGCATCACGGGTGGTTTGTTAAAACATGGATTGCTGGGCCCCACTCCCAGAGTTTCTGATTCCATTGGTCTGGGTGAGGCCCGAGAATCTGCATTTCTAACAAATTCCCAGATGGTGTTGCTTATGCAGTGACTACACTTTGAGACTCACTGCTTATATTAGGGTTCTGCAGAGAAACAGAACCAACAGGATGTACGTATGTATACCCATCTATTTACCTGTCTGTCTATCTATCTGTCTGTCTATCCATCCATCCACATCCACATACAGGTTTACTGTGTGGAATTGGATCACATGATTTAGGAGACTAGGAATTCCAAGATCTGCAGTTGCAAGCTGGAGACCCAGGAGACCTAATGGTGCCATTTCAGTCCAAAGGCCATGGGCTCGAGACCCAGGAAGAGCCATTTTTAGTTCGTCTGAAGGTGGGGAAGAGCTGATGTCCCAGTACAGAGGCAGTCACGCAGGAGGAATTCTCCCTTCCTCAGCGGAGGGTCAGGCTTTTGGTTCTATTTATTCCTTCAACTGGTTGGATGAAGCCCACTTACTTTATAGGAGACAGAATGCTTTATGCAGTCTACTGATTTCAATGTTAATATTATCCCAAACACTCTCACAGAAACATTCAGAGTAATGATCGACCAAATATCAGGGGATCTCGTGGCCCAGTCAAATTGACACATAAAATTAACCATCATAGTACCCTATAGATTATCCCCTCTTTCTATTGCATGCATTGTCCCTGACTATTGGATCTTTCTACTTAGCAACGATGCCCATTATTTTCTACCTATAAAATATTATCAACCAACTTCCCAAACTCCCTATTTTAAACCCATGTTATCTTTTGCCTGTCATCCTACACATTTCTCCTTCCCTTCATACGCAAATTCTTGAAAGAAGTTATCTGTAATTATTATTTCTATATTTTCACCTTGCACTCATTGCTGAATCTACAATGCACTCCAACTTCTAGATCCCCAACTACACCCAAACTGGATTTAACAAAGGTTTCTATGTTATTAAATGCAGTGCAAAAACATCAGTCATAATTTTGTTAATCTAGGATGACATTTTGCTTTGTTAATTAAACCCTCCTTTCTGAAACACTCCTTTGCTTTGGCTTCTGGTGCAACAATACACTGATTTTCCTCCTCACTTGTCATTGTCTTTACTAGGACTTTCTCCTCTACATGACCCTTAAGTTTCAGTGTCCTTTAGCACTGTCTCCTAGGCTCTTTTATGTTCTTAATTATGCAGGATTTCAGGGAATCTCATTTAGTTCCACTGCTTCAATAAACATTTACATGCTGATTTACCCTTATGTGATTTCTTGTCTCAACTTATACCCTATATATTCAAATTCCTCTTGACATCTTCACTTGAATATCTTTGTCAGGAATCTCAACAACAGCATGCTCATAAATGAACTCATCATCTTTCCCCATCTTCTCCATCTTCTATGAACTTGCGCCCATTGTATTCTTTCTTGAGTCATTTGGAACATCTAATTTTTCAAGTTAGAGCCTTGGGAGTTATCCATCACCGTTATCATTCCCCAATTTTTTATATCCAATTTTTAACAAAATCTCATACATGATATATATATATATATATATATATATATATATATATATATATTTGGCTTTAAAAATCAATATTTATCTCATTAGTTTTTAACTCAAAACCCTAATTTTTCTTATGCTTTTAAGTTCAATTTATGTATCCTTTTAAATGAAATATGTTGGGGTGACATTGGTTAGTAAAATTACATGGGTTTCAAATGTACAATTCTGTAATACATCATCTATACATTGTGTATTCACCACTCGAAGTCAGTTCTCCTTCCATTACCATATATTTGATCTCATTTACCCTCTTCTACTCTGATAATTTTTAATTATCTCTCAAGTGCATCCATTTCTCTCTATTGCCACTGCCATGGTCCTGATTTAGGCCATCATCAATGTTTTACTGGCTTAGAGTAATCACCTCCCAAAGTTACCTCTCTGGCATGTCCTTTTGTTTTTTCTTTTTTAAGTTTATTGGGGTGACAATTGTTAGTAAAATTACGTACATTTCAGGTGTACAATTCTGTATTATATCATCTATAAATCCCACTGTGTGTTTACCACCCAGAGTCACTTCTCCTTCCATCACCATATATTTGATCCCCCTTACCCTCATCTCCCACTCCCCTCACCCCTAACCCTCTGGTAACCACTAAACTATGTCTGTGTCTATGAGTTTTTGTTTCTCATTTGTTTGTCTTGTTCTTTTGTTGTTTTTGGTTTATATACCACATATCAGTGAAATCATATGGTTCTCTGCTTTTTCTGTCTGACTGCTTTCGCTTAGCATTATAATCTCAAGATCCATCCATGTTGTCACAAACGGTTCTATTTCATCTTTTCTTACTGCTGAATAGTATTCCATTGTGTATATATACCACAAGTTCTTTACCCATTCATCTGTCAAAGGACATTTTGGTGGTTTCCATGTCTTGGCCACCGTAAATAAAGCTGCAATGAACATTGGAGTACACGTGTCTTTATGTATAAATGTTCTCAGATTTTTTTGGTAGATACCCAGGAGAGGGATTGCTGGTTCATACGGTAAATCTATTCGTAATTTTTTGAGGAACCTCCACACTCCCTTCCATAGCGTCTGCACCAGTCTGCAATCCCACCAACAGTGTATGAGGGTTCCTTTTTCTCCACAGCCTCTCCAACACTTGTTACTATTTGTCCTGTTGATGATAGCCATTATGACTGGGGTGAGGTGATATCTCATTGTGGTTTTATTTGCATTTCTCTGATAATTAGTGATGTTGAGCATTTTTTCATATGTCTATTGGCCATTTGTATATCCTCTTTGGAGAAATGTCTCTTTAGGTCCTCTGCCCATTTTTCAATTGGGTTGTTTGTTTTTTTGTTGTTGAGTTTCATGAGTTCCTTGTATATTTTGGATATTAGACCCTTATCAGAGGCACTGTTTGCAAAAATCTTCTCCCATTCAGTGGGTTGCCTCTTTATTTTGTCGATGGTTTCTTTTGCTGTGCAGAAGTTTTTAAGTTTGATATAGTCCCATTGAATTATTTTAGCTTTTACTTCCATTGCCTTTAGAGTCAAATTCATAAAATGCTCTTTGAACCCAAGGTCCATAAGTTTAGTACCTATGTTTTCTTCTATGCAGTTTATTGTGTCAGGTCTTATGCTTAAGTCTTTGATCCATTTTGAATTAATTTTGGTACATGGTGACAGATAGCAGTCCAGTTTCATTCTTTTGCACGTGGCTTTCCAATTCTACCAGCACCATTTATTGAAGAGGCTGTCTTTTCTCCATTGTGTGTTTTTTGCTTCTTTGTCAAAAATTATCTGTCCATATTTATGTGGTTTTATTTCTGGGTTCTCAATTCTATTCCATTAGTCTATGTGCCTGTTTTTCTGCCAGTACCATGCTGTTTTGATTATTGTAGCCCTGTAGTACAAGCTAAAGTCAGGGAGTGTGATACCTCCAGTATTGTTCTTTTTTTCTTAAGATTGCTTTGGCTATTCGGGGTCTTTTGTGGTTCCAAACAAATCTGATAGTTTTTTTGTTCCATTTCTTTAAAAAATGCCATTGGGATTTTGATGGGGAGTGCATTAAATCTGTATATGGCTTTGGGTAATATGGCCATTTTAACTATGTTGATACTTCCAATCCATGAGTATGGAACGTCTTTCCATTTTTTTGTGTCTTCTTAAATTTATTTAAAAAATGTCTTATAGTTTTCAGCATATAGGTCTTTCACATCCATGGTTAAGTTTATTCCTAGGTATTTCATTCTTTTTGCTGTAATTGCAAAAGGAATTGTTTTTTTTAAATTTCTTTTTCAGAGATTTCATTGTTAGTATATAGGAATGCAATGGACTTTTGTACATTGATTTTGTAGCCGGCAACTTTACTGTATTTGTTGATTGTTTCTAACAGCTTTTTGGTGGAGTCTTTAGGGTTTTCTATATATAGCATCATGTCATCTGCAAAGAGTGACAATTTAATTTCTTCATTCCCAATTTTTATGCCTTTTATTTCTTTCTCTTGCCTGATTGCTCTGGCAAAGACTTCCATCACTTCTGTTGAAAAGCAGAGGTGATAGGGGACAGCCCTGTCGTGTTCCTGAATATAGAGCAAAGGGCTTCAGTTTTTCACCATTAATTATGAGATTAGCTGAGGGTTTGTCGTGTATGGCCTTTATTATGTTAAGGTATTTTCGTTCTATACCTATTTTATTAAGTATTTTAATCCATAAATGGATGTTGTATCTTCTCAAATGATTTTTCTGCATCAATTGATATAATCATATGAGTTTTGTCTTTTATTTTGTTTATGGGATATATCACATTGATGGATTTGCAAATGTTGAACCATCCTTGTGCCCCGGGGATGAACCCCACTTGGTTGTGATGAATAATCTTTTTAATGCCTTGTTGCATTCGATTTGCTAGAATTTTCTTTAGGATTTTTGCATCTGTATTCTTCAGAGATAATGGTATGTAGTTTTCTTTTTTTGTATTATCCTACCAGGTTTTAGTTTAAGAGTAATGTTGGCCTCATAAAATGAGTTGTGGAATACTATCTCTTCTTCAATATTTTGGAAGAGTTTGAGTAGGATTGGTATTAGATCCTCTTTGAAGGTTTGGTGGAATTCACTAGTGAAGCCAACTGGTCCAGGACTTTTGCTTTTGGTTCAGGACTTTTGCTTATGGGAAGGATGACTGATTCAATTTCGGTAATGGTGATTGGTCTGTTTAGATATCCCAGTTCTTCATGGTTCAGCCTAGGAAGGCTGTATGTTTCTAAGAACTTGTCCATTTCTTTTAGGGTAATGAATTTGGTGGCATATAGTCCTTCATAGTATTCTTGGATGATCCTTTGTATTTCTGTGGCATCCATGATAACTTCCCCTTTTTCATTTCTGGTTTTGTTGATTACTGTCTTTTCTCTTTTTATCTTGGTGAGTCTAGCCAAGGGTTTGTCAGTACTATTAATCTTTTCAAAGAACCAGCTTTTTGTCACATTAATTTTTTCTATTGTCTTTTTGTTCTCTATTTCATTTAGTTCTGCTCTGAGTTTTATTATTTTCTTTCTTTTGCTGACCTTGAGTTTCATTTGTTCTTTTCCTAGTTCTTACATGAGGTTATTTATTTGGGATTTTTCTTGTTTCTTGAGATAGGCCTGTAATGATTTAAATTTCCCTCTTAAAACTGCTTTCACTGCATCCCAAAAATTTTGGTAGGATGTATTTTCATTGTCATTTGTTTCTATGTATCTTTTGATCTCTCCTCTAATTTCTTCTTTGACCCAGTCTTTCTTTAAATGTATGTTGTTTAATCTCCATGTATTTGTGATTATCCTGCTTTCCTTTTTTAGTTGATATCCAATTTCAAAGCCTTGTGATCAGAGAATATGCATGGTATGATTTCAGTCTTTTTAAATTTGCTGAGGCTGATTTTACGTTCCAATATATGGTCTATCCTTGAGAATGTTCCATGTACACTAGAAAAAAATGTGTAGTCTGATGTTTTAGGATGAAGTGCTCTATAAATGTCAATTATGTCCATTTCATCTAATGTGTCATTTAGGGCTGCTATTTCATTATTTATTTTCTGTTTGGATGATCTATCCATAGCTGTCAATGATGTATTTAGGTCCCCTAGTATAATTGTGTTTTGGTCAATTTTTCCCTTTAGTTCTGTTAGTAGTTGCTTGATACATTTCAGTGCTCCTTTATTGGGTGCATAAATATTGATGACTGTTATGGCTTCTTGTTGTATAGTCCCCTTTACCATTATAAAATGTCCATCTTTGTCTCTTGTTACCGTTTTTATCCTGAAGTGTGTTTCATGTGATATCATTATGGCTACACCTGATTTTCTCTGGATACTATTTGCTTGGAGTGTTAATTTCCACCCTTTCACTTTGAGTCTATGTTTGTTTTTGTAGCTGAGATGTGTCTATTGGAGGCAGCATATGGTTGGGTTTAGTTTTCAGGTCCAATATGCTACTCTGAGCCTTTTTATTGGTGAGTTCAGTCCATTTACATTTAGGGTGATTATTGATATGTCAGGATATCTTGTCATTCTATCTTTAGTTGTCTGGTAAGATTGTGTCTCCATTGTTCCTTTGCCTTTTTGTTGTTGTCTATTATTTCTGTGTGTGGTGTTCTGTGATTTTTCCTTCTGTTTCCTCTTTTATTATGTTATATATTTCAGCTCTGGATTTGTTTGAGTGGGTACCCTTAAGTTTATGTAAAAGAAAGTTTTATATTTAGAGTATTCCATTTTCTTCAGCATGCTTACTTTCTCCATTCCCATATTCCATTTCAGGCCTTTATTTTCCCACCTTTTATAGTTGTCACAAATTATCCCTATTTATGATGGTCAAATAGTCTCCTTCAGTATTTCCTGTAGTGCAGGTCATGTGTTAGAAAATTCCCTCAGCTTCTGTATGTCTTAAAAGATCTTTATTCCTCCTTCATATCTAAAGGATATCTTTGCTGGATATATTATTCTTGGCTCATAATTGCTCTCTTTCAATAGTTTGAATATTTGGTTCCACTCTCTCCTTGCTTGTAGAGTTTCTGCTGAAAAATCTGATATAATCTAATGGGCTTTCCTTTGTAGGTTACCGTCTTCTTTTTCCTGGCTGCCTTGAGGATTCTCTTTTTGTCATTGATTTTTGACAGCTTCAATACAATGTGCCTTGGAGAAGGCCTATTGGGATTGAGGTAATTAGGTGTTCTATTTGCTTCTTGGATTCAAGGATCCAGTTCTTTCCACAAGTTTGGGAAGTTCAAATCAACTATTTGTTTGAATATACTCTGTTCCCTTCTGTCTTTCTTCCCTTTCTGGTATGCCCATTATTCTTATATTTCTCTTTCTGATGGAGTCAGAAAGTTCTTGTAGAATTCTATCATTTCTTTTAAGTCTCAAATCTTTTTCTTCTTCCATCCGTGTCATTTCCAGGTTTCTATCTTCTATGTCACTGATTCTTTCCTCCATCTGGTCAACTCTACTACCTAAGCTGGCTATTTCTTTCTTCTTTTCTCTTATTGAGTTCTTAATCTCCAGAAATTCTATTTGGTTCTTTTTAAAAATTTCAATCTCTTTGGTAAAATGTTCATGTTGTTCTTTGATTGTGTTTCTGAGTTCATTAAACTTCCTGTCTGTGTTTTCTTGCATCTCGTTGAGTTTTTTCAAAACTGCAATCTTGAATTCTCTGTCATTTAAGTCACATATTTCCATATCTTTAAGTTCCTTTTCTGGAGACTTTTCACTTTCTTCCTGAGCTGTCTTGTTGTCTTGGTTATTCATGGCAATTACTGATTTGTTATTTCTGTTCCTAGACATCTACAGGAGTGGGTTCTGCAACAGGTTGATAGGAAGACGTCTTTCTTTTGTTTTTCAGTACTTGTGGGTAGAATGTTTTATTTTCTCTTCGACTGTAGCCTTTTTCTTCTCTCTCACACTGTAGTGCTATGTTTTCTCTGCACTATTCCAGCTTCTCACACAATGGGGTGTTCTCTGGGAGATGGACTTCTCCTCTGTTAACAGTTCGCCTGGGTCACAGGGCGCAGTTTCCGTGTGGGGATGTGGAAGCTTTTGAAATTCCAAAGCTCTTCCTGCACTAGATTCAGAACCCGTGTGTTTGAACAGTTCTGTTTACTCCTGCAGGGATCCGCCCAGATAGGTGGGGACAGGGGTGGGGTGAATTGTGAGAGGTGGCCTAGAGCAATGGCGATAACCACCACCACCACAGCCAGTCCTGCTTCCACAGCTCCCTCCCCTTTGCTGGAAGTAGTTGGGTTGTGAATCTGTGTCTGTGGACCACAATTCTCAGAACTGTAAATATTCTGTTCTTTTGATCTGACACTGCTACTGTTCCTCTTCTAACACTGGGCAGGTGGGGGCAACGTGAGCTCTGGGAGGGTAGGGAGGGGGCGGCTAGTCTCAGTGCCTAAGGCTTCCGTTCTCTGTGGCAGTGAGGGCTTAAAGCACCGTTTTCAGCCTTCTTCCCTCAGTCTTTGCTCCGATGTCTCTGCTGTGAGTGTTTGGTTTAGCCATGTTATATGCTGTCCCTTCAGCCCTGTGGGCCATAAACGGAGCCCTTGCAGTCCGAGTTCTTCTCTTTCCCACAGTTGCAGTAGTTCCGGGATGCAGCGAGCTCGGAGCACTGAGTTAGGTCTGCATCCTACGCCCACAAGTCTCCGTCTCCGCACTTCTCCCTTCCCTCCTTCTTGCTCTTGCAATTTGCCCACCTTGAGATGAATTCAGTAGTGGGCCTTTTCGTCCTGCCTGTCTGCTGTGCATGGAGTCCTTTGTGGAGTTATGGTTGTTTAGTTTGTTGTAAATTCTAGGGGAGATTTATAGAGGCTCACCTCACGCTGCCATTTTGATGATGTCTACTCTGGCATGAGTTTTAACTCTCCAGTTAACATTCTAGTTCCAAACGCAGAATGATCAAGTAGAGATCACATTTGATCAGCCTTCTGTTAGGCTATAAACTTCAGTGGCTTCCACTTGTCTTTGGGTTAATGGCCCCCAACATTGTGATCTTAAGATAACTTCAAAGCCCTTCAAAATCTGCTTTGATCTTTTTTCCAGCAACATAAGATTTGTTTCATGTCTCCATCCTCAAAATGCTTTTTCTGTATTCTAGGCTGTTCTCTGCTGGAACAAGTTGTCTCTTAGATCCAACACTTCTCCACTACTCCTGCCCCTAACCCTACCCACATCACCACTAGGATTTCAAGTAATTACGAAATGTTTATAAACTCAACTGCCAAATAGGGGCACCTCATTTAATCCTGAGGAGGGCATTTTCTTAATCTTAAGGGAATAAAAAAACATGTTAAGAATGTATTCTGTGTAGTGCCTGGCACATTAAGATGCTCACTAGACAGATTTTATTTTCTCCAACTGGAGAAACGAAGAGATTGGTGTCAATCTCTTGTTTTAAACTGTGAACCCTCCAAATGCTTATATTCTCCCATAAGTCCTAGCACCATGCTTTTAAACACAGTAATTATAATATTGCCATTTAAATTAGAATATTGACATAAAGAGTTGTTATCATTTCTGAAATGAGCCTCAGATTTTTTTTGGACTATGTATTTCTTGTATATCATTGGTTCAACTTTCTCAAATGCATGGAAATTCATTCTCACTGGCAAAGACCTTATTGGGAGCTATTAAAATATCATTTTCTTAAGTCAAAATGCACATTGGAGAAATTTGATATACAAAAGGTGGTTCTCTTTCACATCTGAAAATAGGCAAATGCATAGCTTTAAGGTAGATGACACAACTGTGCGATATAAATAGCTATAATTTCATATTTATAATTGCTCTCAGCTATATATATATGCACAAGTCATAATTAGAAGGCTTCCTTTTAAGAGAGATATGTAAGATATTACTTTACTGGTTTGATAAGGGCACAGGCAAGACTTTAATCATAAAAAGTATTACTTGTGTAAATGCTCAGATTTAGGTGAAATGATACAGAATGCCATTCATATACAAATACAGGATTCATATCCCATAGGTATACAAAGAGAATCCTCAGAACAGAAGAAACCTTGAAATCTTCTCTAGGCTGTGAAGAAGGAGGTTCAAAAGTAAAAAGTCTCAGCAGAACGTAGTTCATGTTATAGGCCAAAAAAATGGATTGAATAAAATCACCTCTAAACAATTGGTGTTTACTAACCAACTTGCACAAGTGGGTGCAGGTATGGTGGACTGTCAGGTAAGCATCTCTGAAAAGTAGCTATGCCACTCTAAAACTATCTAGGAAGGCTGAAACTGGAATTCTTGCCAAACTGCAAAATCAGTGATGTAGGAGACTTATATAAGATAAAATAGCAACTCAATGGTAAAGGTGAGAGGTCTCAAGTCATCGTCTTAAACCATTACAGACCAGGTCATCGTCTTAAACCATTATAGACCAGGTCATGTGGGTATAGCATTGCATAGTAATTTGACACTTGAATCTCTAGGCCGCATTTCAGTACTCCCCATTTAGTTAAGCATAGTACTTTCTGTTCTATGCGGACATGTAAGCAGGCATACTTCTCATCTCCTAATGAGCACTAGATGTTCCCAGTGTGTAAATTAAAGTCTTTTGGAATCCACTCTTAGGCCACGAGGGTATCATTCCGTGCATTGAAATAGTAATTTACTAAATGGGACCCTCATGGCCCAAAAGAGTTTCTGCAACTTCCCAAATGCCTACCTTAACAAGAGGATGCTTTATGGCCTGGAGAACCTAATGAGTATTCAATTATACCATTACATTGAGAAAAGGAGGCCCATGTTTTCCCAGAAATTGTAGCTCTGCTTGATGCTTTAGCTCCAAGTCAGGTTACTTTTAGCCTCCTTATTCCCACTGGAACTTGTCCTCTCTCTTATATTTTGCCTCTTTTGTGTTGCCTAAGTAGCACTCCCTTCCCTCCAGTTAATGATTCTATTGGATTTTTAGTTACCATAACTGTTTCCCTAGTTGGCTTCCTTTGAAAAAATGATCGTTAGGCAAGGTGATAAACATTGAAAAGTCTGCCACTTGGTTGCATTCATTCTTCTTCTCATTCATTTTCAGTAATAAGTTTTCTACTTGGAAATTAAGAAAAACACTTTATAATTTTGACCAAGGCTTTATTGAAGCATAAACCACACAGTATTTTCTGTGTTAGAAGCTCGTTATTTGCCGGCAACGACCACTTCAGAATTATTTCCAACTTTTAAAAGAAAATCTCTGTTAACGCACTCCCTTTGGAAATTTTAAAAGCAAAACTTAAGAAAATTACATTTCATATATTATGAATAACCAGCTAATTTTAAAAACTTTGACATTGAAATTTCACATCGCTTTTGAGATTTTTGAATTTGATTGGTTTGTAGTTAATAGGACCATAGTGTTCATGCAGTAAGCCTAGGAGACTCAGATGCTGCCATCTCTGTATTCCCTAGATGGCAGCTTAGCTCCACCTTTCAAAATCTTCCTCTTGGTTCTTTTCTCACTGGCATGTCCTTTAAAAACTGAATACATAATGCACAACAACATGTAAAATGAATACAGCCAACCATGATCTGCCTGCCTTTAATGTCTTGACAAAGATTTTCATGTAGCTTTGCCACACTCCTGATTTTAGTGGAAGGACTTAGATATAGCAGCACTCCAAAATGTGCTCTTACTCACTGACTTCCTGATCTGAATGAAGGTCAATAACTGGGTCTCTTAGGATGAAGCTTTTGTTATAAGGCATCAACCTTATTCTAGATTTTGTGCTTTTCTGCATGTGTTGTTGAGCCAGTTGTCATGCTATTTAGTCACACTGGAGATGTATTTACTTCCCTCTTTCTATTAGTTACATGAATAGCTGGGTCTGATTGTCACAATATCCTCGTTCTGTTCAGTTAGAGCCCAAGTATCTTCATGAGAATTTTGAAAATAGTAGCTTAACTCCAGAATAAGAAATCATGTGATCTCGTAGAGCAAAAGATCAATGGGGAGTGATTCTGACCCTTGGGGGATAGATGGCAATGTCTGGAGACATTTTTGATTGTTGCAAGTGGGGGGTAGGAGTGCAGAGGAGAGCGCTATTAACATTTAGTGGATATAGGCTATGTATTCTGTTAAACACTTGACAGTATGGAAGACAGTCCCCCACCACAGATTTATTCAGCCCAAAGTGTACAGTGTTGAAGCTGAGAAATCGTATCGTAGAGAAACAGAGCCATAGTGGTATAATATCAAAATCAGTGCAAAATTTTAATAATGAATACAATGAATTCCTAAGGGTAGTTTACTGAAGGTCATAAGCATTATACATATCCTTTAGGAAAATAACTTGTGTTTGATTAATTTAGTAACAAATTTCTCACAAATCTATTCATTTTCCCTATTATTGCACTCATTTTTCTCAAACAGTTAAAAAAGTAAGCTCTGTCCTTGTATTACATTTTCTTAATTCAAAATCATTCCTCAAGTCTTATTTTGCATATCTAAAACTCAGAAAATCTCTTTACGAAAAAAATGTGTTTACCGAGTACCTAAAGAGTCCGCACAGCTGTCAAGATCTAGATGCAATTTTCTTTCCTTTCCATTTTGTAAGTCAATTTTATTAAAACAGGTTTGAGATGTCTTAAGTTTATCAAAACTATTGACTGTGGAACATATTAATTAAAATTATTGAAAATCAAGGTTTGAGTATACTGAAGTTCCTGAAGAATTTAGTGTAAAAGAAGCTACTTAATTTATCATTGCCAAGAGACTGTGAAACAATGACAAACTTGTTTAGCATCCCGAAACTGTGGTACAGATACAATTTATCATGTTTTGCCTGAAGAGCTATTATGTGACATAATTGAGAACACAGACTTTATATGGATTCATCAGGTATTCTATCATCTAATAGGCTAATATGCTCTCCTTAGATCAATGATTTTTTTCAAATGACATTCTATGTCACCATATATAAAGTGGATTAAATGTGAGTTACTTATTTTGTAAGGAGAGAGGCCTGTTGTGTGTTTTGCAGCAGCTGCAAGGCGCCATCCCAGATATCTAGCTTTCTGTTGAAGAGTTTGAAAACTACTGGCCTAGAGCAGGAGAATGTCAAGCTCGCTTTAGCTACTGAATTTTAGTTTTTATGGCTTGTAAGTCCCCATCTGAAGGGTGAAAAAAAAGGACAAACCCTCTCTTGACCCCCCATTTTCTCTAGCTACTGTCCCCTCTCTTTGCTCCTTTACCCAGCACAATGTTACATATATTGTTTCACTTTCTCACCTTTAATCTACTTCTGAAATGACTGCATCTACTTCTAATTCTATTCCACAGAACCTGCTTTTGTCAAGGTCACCAGTCATCTTCTGGTGCTATATCTGATAATTACTCTCACCGCGCTCCACTTCTCAAAAAGCATCGATGTTGCTGACACCTTCTTTCTTTTTCAACTCTCTCCTGGTTCTCTTTTTCCTTACCAGCTTCTTCTTAGTCTTCTCCTACTCTACGTGTTGGAATACTTCAGAACTAGATCTGGAGCTCTCCCGTTCCTTTCTCTAAACCCTTCCCTACGTTACCTTATTCATTTCTGTGATCTACATACCCAATTGCCTACTTGAAACCTCCTGGATGTCTCTTCTTCTCATCTGCTATCCAGAGTCATTCCAACTAAAAACCCAGGAATCATCCTTTATTCTCCATCTTCCTTCATCATCTACACTCACCATGAGAAACTCCTGTCTGTCCTTTCTCTAATCATATGCTTCAAACCTCTTGACACCTCTCAATGTCTACTGCTGTATGTTTAGCTAAGTCTCCAATATTTCTCATCTGAGGAGCCTCCTAAGCCACCTTTATGTTCTTTCTTGCCCTACCCTCATCCATTCTTTACAAGGCCACCACTGTGATATTTTAAATAGCAAATTCACTATGTACCTTTCCTGCTCACAATTCTTCCATAGATTCTGTTTGCACATAGAATAAAATCCAAACTCCATACTCGGGTCTGTGTCTGTTTGCTTTTCCAGTTTCAGTTTCTGCTTCTTAAGCTGCTTTCCTACTAATGTTCTAGGTGCACTGACATGGAGCATTAAGAAGAGGACATTTTTTTTTTTTAATTTTTAAAATTTATTTTATCTTTAGGAGTTTTGTTCTTACTGCCCTTGAATTCTCCTCCCTGGCCTTTTCGTCCTTCAGGTCTTATTTTAAAAATCTTCTCCCCAATCAGTCAGCATTTACTTTTCACTATTTTTAATATTATTTATTTACCTGTTCATCTCTTCATTGTCTGACTTACTAGAATTTAGGCTTCATGAGAACAGGAAACTTGCCTGTCTTCCTTACTAGGAAGCTGGCAGGCATTTAACATACATTCGATGAATGCATCAACAAGTAATTATAATAAGTGATCATCAGACTATATAAAAGGGTCCAATGTAATAGACATGTGTACATATGCCTGCCCTGTACTTCTTGGCTTTAGAAAGGAGTAGATGACAAAGTAGGGCGATATGATGGTGGAGTCTAGTATTAGAAGAAATAATATGCAAAATAGGATTTGGCATGTAGAAAACAGAACGGAGAGTCTGGGTGGAAGTTAAACTCAGAACAGACAATGGAATAGTAGGTGCTTGGGAGGTGGCAAGCTCTACCTCACTGAAGATGTGCAACTACAGGCTGGATGACAACCTGGGCAACCTGTCCAGCCTGTGGCAGCAGGATTTCCTGCTTTACGTTGGAACTTGATCTAGGGAATCGAAGGGCCCTTTCCTCTCTGCCATGCTGGGGTTTTGTGATTGCAGAAGTGTTCTTATCTGTATCTCCCAGCCGTAATCTGTTCTGGTGATTCTGTTATTCTGTTTTCAAGTCACACTTTAATGGATGTCCTCTTAAAACCTCACTGTGCCTTCAGAAATAATGCAGAAACTCAAGAAGCTATTTTTAGGAGAAAAAATGTTAAACAACAAGGCAGAATTAGATAGGAAATATCTTCTTGATGGCTTAATATTTTCACAAACATATTTAAAAAATCAGTGTGTGCTTTAGGCATTGCTTTCAAAGACTTTTCTTAAACTTACATAGAACAGAACAAATAGGTGAACCCACATACCTTCATTTATTCAATGTCCTTAAAACTTGCCATCATAACCGGAGCTGGGGATAGGAGATCAGTTCTAAAACCACTTCTAAAACTTTTTAAAGTTTTTTAAACTTTAAAAAAAAAATTATTGTTGGGGAATATTGGGGAACAGTGTGTTTCTCCAGGGCCCATCAGCTCTAAGTTGTCCTTCAATCTAGTTGTGGCGGGCGCAGATCAGCTCCAAGTCCAGTCGCCGTTTTCAATCTTAGTTGCAGGGGGTGTAGCCCACCATCCCATGTGGGAATTGAAACAACAACCTTGTTGTTGAGAGCTCACACTCTAACCAACTGAGCCATCCGGCCACCTCTACATATTATATTTTGAACTTTATTTTTTAACAGGATCATAAACCTACCATCATATATTATAATATTTCCTATGGAATTTCTTATTTATCTTCAGTCATCAGCTAATATGTTTGATGTAAGAAATAAAGAGAAATAATGGCCTAAACTTTTACAAACATTGACTGACTTCCGGAAATCATAAAACATCGTAGGCTAGGTCTTATCATTGAACACAGCATTAGGAGGGGTTCAAAGTCCATATGCAACTGAAGAAAACTCACATCCCCAAAGGTTGTTCATATTTTCTCATCAACAAAAATTCCCACGAAATTTTTCATTAAGTCATGTGACAGTATGTGACTGCAGAGATAAGTACAAGAAAACCTACATTTAGTCATCTGGCACTTAAAAACTATGTGATTTCTTATTGAGGTCATTTTCAGAAAGTACGGAATATAGAATATCTTTTCTTTCAAATAACGTGAAATTACATGTTAATTTGGCTGTTATGGATGTGGTTTGCTTATACTTTTAACGGTACTCTGGCCATGCTCTAGATACTCGTAGTCTCCTTTATTTTTTTTTTTTTGCCTTATGATGTTTTTATGTTATCCATCGTTTTTAATTTCACTTCTTACTCTTTGCCTTCCTAGTTTTCCAAAAGCAATGTAACAAAAATATCTGTTAGAGCTTGCCCTAGGAAGGATGTTGTACAATATCTTCTGCTTTACTTCTCTACCCTGAAGAACTTGGCCTTAGTATAGTAGTCTGCCCTCCCTTTGTTACTGTATCTATTGCAGGTGGAAGTTAGTTTCTTGTTATTCATAAATTCTCTCTCTCTCTCTTTTTTTTTTTTTTTGAATTAATTTTATTGGGGTGACAATTGTTAGTAAATTTACATAGATTTCAGGTGTACAATTCTGTATTACATCGTCTATAAATCCCATTGTGTGTTCACCACCCAGAGTCAGTTCTCCTTCCATCACCATATATTTGATCCCCTTTACCCTCATCACCCACCCCCCACCCCCTTACCCTCTGGTAACCAATAAATTATTGTCTGTGTCTATGAGTTTTTGTTTCTCATTTGTTTGTCTTGTTCTTTTTGGTTTATATACCACATATCAGTGAAATCATAGGGTTCTCTGCTTTTTCTGTCTGACTTATTTCACTTAGCATTATTCTCTCGAGATCCATCCATGTTGTCACGAATGCTCCTATATCATCTTTCCTTAACGCCGAATAGTATTCCATTGTGT
This sequence comes from Rhinolophus hipposideros, assembly GCF_964194185.1. Lineage (NCBI taxonomy): Eukaryota > Metazoa > Chordata > Mammalia > Chiroptera > Rhinolophidae > Rhinolophus > Rhinolophus hipposideros. The sequence goes on along the minus strand of NC_138051.1, from coordinate 15,171,741 downwards.
ATATGTACCACAACTTCTTTATCCAGTCATCTATCGAAGGACATTTTGGTTGTTTCCATGTCTTGGCCACCGTAAACAAAGCTGCAATGAACATTGGTGTACACGTGTCTCTATAGAGAAATGCTTTTATATTTTGGGGGTAGATACCCAGGAGAGCGATTGCTGGGTCATATGGTAATTCTATTCGTAATTTCTTGAGGAACCTCCACACTGCCTTTCATAGCGGCTGCACCAGTCTGCATTCCCACCAACAGTGTATGAGAGTTCCTTTTTCTCCACAGCCTCTCCAACACTTGTTACTATTTGTTTTGTTGATGAAAGCCATTCTGACTGGGGTGAGGTGATATCTCATTGTGGTTTTCATTTGCATTACTCTGATGATTAGCGATGTTGAGCATTTTTTCATATGTCTATTTGCCATTTGTATATCCTCTTTGGAGAAATGTCTCTTCAGGTCCTCTGTCCATTTTTCAATTGGGTTGTTTGTTTTTTTGTTGTTGAGTTTCATGAGTTCCTTGTATATTTTGGATATTAGCCCCTTATCAGAGGAACTGTTTGCGAAAATCTTCTCCCATTCAGTTGGTTGCCTCATTATTTTGTCAATAGTTTCTTTTGCTGTGCAGAAGCTTTTCAGTTTCATATAATCCCATTTGTTTATTTTAGTTTTTTTTTTTTTTTTTAATTAATTTTATTGGGGTGACAATTGTTAGTAAATTTACATAGATTTCAGGTGTACAATTCTGTATTACATCGTCTATAAATCCCATTGTGTGTTCACCACCCAGAGTCAGTTCTCCTTCCATCACCATATATTTGATCCCCTTTACCCTCATCACCCACCCCCCACCCCCTTACCCTCTGGTAACCACTAAATTATTGTTTGTGTCTATGAGTTTTTGTTTCTCATTTGTTTGTCTTGTTCTTTTTGGTTTATATACCACATATCAGTGAAATCATAGGGTTCTCTGCTTTTTCTGTCTGACTTGTTTCACTTAGCATTATTCTCTCGAGATCCATCCATGTTGTCACAAATGTTCCTATATCATCTTTCCTTAACGCCGAATAGTATTCCATTGTGTATATGTACCACAACTTCTTTATCCATTCATCTATCGAAGGACATTTTGGTTGTTTCCATGTCTTGGCCACCGTAAACAAAGCTGCAATGAACATTGGCGTACACGTGTCTCTATAGAGAAATGCTTTTATATTTTTGGGGTAGATACCCAGGAGAGCGATTGCTGGGTCATATGGTAATTCTATTCGTAATTTCTTGAGGAACCTCCACACTGCCTTCCATAGCGGCTGCACCAGTCTGCATTCCCACCAACAGTGTATGAGAGTTCCTTTTTCTCCACAGCCTCTCCAACACTTGTTACTATTTGTTTTGTTGATGAAAGCCATTCTGACTGGGGTGAGGTGATATCTCATTGTGGTTTTCATTTGCATTTCTCTGATGATTAGCGATGTTGAGCATTTTTTCATATGTCTATTTGCCATTTGTATATCCTCTTTGGAGAAATGTCTCTTCAGGTCCTCTGTCCATTTTTCAATTGGGTTGTTTGTTTTTTTGTTGTTGAGTTTCATGAGTTCCTTGTATATTTTGGATATTAGCCCCTTATCAGAGAAACTGTTTGCGAAAATCTTCTCCCATTCAGTTGGTTGCCTCATTATTTTGTCAATAGTTTCTTTTGCTGTGCAGAAGCTTTTCAGTTTCATATAATCCCATTTGTTTATTTTAGTTTTTACTTCCATTGCCTTTGGAGTCAAATTCATAAAATGCTCTTTAAACCCAAGGTCCATAAGTTTAGTACCTATGTTTTCTTCAATGCAGTTTATTGTGTCAGGTCTTATGCTTAAGTCTTTGATCCATTTTGAATTAATTTTGGTACATGGTGACAGATAGCAGTCCAGTTTCATTCTTTTGCATGTAGCTATCCAATTCTGCCAGCACCATTTATTGAAGAGGCTGTCTTTCCTCCATTGTATGTTTTTAGCTTCTTTGTCAAAAATTATCTGTCCATATTTATGTGGTTTTATTTCTGGGTTCTCAATTCTATTCCATTGGTCTATGTGTCTGTTTTTCCGCCAATACCAAGCTGTTTTGATTATTGTAGCCCTGTAGTACAAGGAAAAATCAGGGAGTGTGATACCTCCAGTATTGTTCTTTTTTTTTAATATTGCTTTGGCTATTCGGGGTCTTTTGTGGTTCCAAACAAATCTGATGATTTTTTGTTCTATTTCTTTAAAAAATGCCATTGGGATTTTAATGGGGATTGCATTAAATCTGTATATGGCTTTGGGTAATATGGCCATTTTAACTATGTTGATTCTTCCAATCCATGAGCACGGAATGTCTTTCCATTTCTTTGTGTCTTCTTCAATTTCTTTCAAAAATGTCTTATAGTTTTCAGCATATAAATCCTTCACATCCTTGGTTAAGTTTATTCCTAGGTATTTTATTCTTTTTGCTGCAATTGCAAAAGGAATTGTTTTTTCTATCTCTTTTTCTGAGATTTCATTGTTGGTATATAGGAAAGCAATGGACTTTTGTACGTTGATTTTGTAGCCAGCAACTTTACTATATTCATTGATTGTTTCTAATAGCTTTTTGGTGGAGTCTTTAGGGTTTTCCATGTATAGCATCATGTCATCTGCAAAGAGTGACAATTTAACTTCTTCATTCCCAATTTGGATGCCTTTTATTTCTTTCTCTTGCCTGATAGCTCTGGCGAGGACTTCCAACACTATGTTGAAAAGCAGAGGTGATAGGGGACAACCTTGTCGTGTTCCTGAACGTAGAGCAAAGGGCTTCAGCTTTTCACCATTAATTATGAGGTTTGCTGAGGGCTTGTCGTATATGGCCTTTATTATGTTGAGGTATTTTCCTTCTATACCAATTTTAGTAAGTGTTTTAATCATAAATGGATGTTGTATCTTATCAAATGCTTTTTCTGCATCAATTGATAGAATCATATGATTTTTGTCCTTTATTTTGTTTATGTGATGTATCACATTGATGGATTTGCGAATGTTGAACCATCCTTGTGCCCCGGGGATGAACCCCACTTGGTCGTGATGAATAATCTTTTTAATGCATTGTTGTATTCGATTTGCTAGAATTTTGTTTAGGATTTTAGCATCTGTATTCATCAGAGATATAGGTCTGTAGTTTTCTTTTTTTGTGTTGTCCTTACCAGGTTTTGGTATCAGGGTAATGTTGGCCTCATAAAATGAGTTAGGGAGTACTGACTCTTCTTCAATTTTTTGGAAGAGTTTGAGCAGGATTGGTATTAGATCCTCTTTGAAGGTTTGGTAGAATTCACTGGTGAAGCCATCTGGTCCAGGACTTTTGATTTTGGGAAGGTTTTTGATGACTGATTCAATTTCCTTACTGGTGATCGGCCTGTTAAGATTTTCCAGTTCTTCATGATTCAGCCTTGGAAGGCTATATGTTTCTAAGAACTTGTCCATTTCTTCTAAGTTATTAAATTTGGTGGCATATAGTCCTTCATAGTATTCTTGGATAATCCTTTGTATTTCTGTGGTGTCCGTGATAACTTCCCCTTTTTCATTTCTGATTTTGTTAATTAGTGTCTTCTCTCTTTTTATCTTAGTGAGTCTAGCCAAGGGTTTGTCGATTTTGTTAATCTTTTCAAAGAACCAGCTTTTTGTCACATTAATTTTTTCTATTGTCTTTTTGTTCTCTATTTCATTTAGTTCTGCTCTGATTTTTGTTATTTCCTTTCTTCTGCTGACCTTGGGTTTCGCTTGTTCTTCTTTTTCTAGTTTTTTAAGGTGTAACATGAGGTTATTTATTTGGGATTTTTCTTGTTTCTTGAGATAGGCCTGTAATGATATAAATTTCCCTCTTAAAACTGCTTTCGCGGCATCCCAAAAATTTTGGTAGGATGTATTTTCATTGTCATTTGTTTCTATGTATCTTTTGAGCTCTCCTCTAATTTCTTCTTTGACCCAGTCGTTCTTTAAAAGTATGTTGTTTAATCTCCATGTATTTGTGTTTTTTCCTGCTTTCTTTTTGCAGTTGATATCCAATTTCAAAGCTTTGTGATCAGAGAATATGCTTGGTATGATTTCAATCTTCTTAAATTTGCTGAGGCTGATTTTGTGTCCCAATATATGGTCTATCCTTGAGAATGTTCCATGTACACTAGAAAAGAATGTATAGTTTGATGTTTTAGGATGAAGTGCTCTATATATGTCAATTATGTCCAATTCATCTAATGTGTCATTTAGGGCTGCGATTTCGTTATTTATCTTCTGTTTGGATGATCTATCCATAGCTGTCAATGATGTATTTAAGTCCCCTAGTATAATTGTGTTTTGGTCAATTTCTTCCTTTAGTTCTGTTAGTAGTTGCTTGGTATATTTCGGTGCTCCCTGATTGGGGGCGTAAATATTGATGACTGTTATGTCTTCTTGTTGTATAGTCCCCTTTACCATTATGAAGTGTCCATCTTTGTCTCTTGTTATCTTTTTCACCCTGAAGTCTGTTTCATCGGAAATCATTATGGCTACACCTGATTTTTTCTGGGTACCATTTGCTTGGAGTGTCAATTTCCACCCTTTCACTTTGAGTCTATGCTTGTCCTTGTAGCTGAGATGTGTCTCTTGTAGGCAGCATATGGTTGGGTTTAGTTTTTTGATCCAATCTGCTACTCTGTGTCTCTTTATTGGTGAGTTCAGTCCATTTACATTCAGGGTGATTATTGATATGTGAGGATTTCCTGTCATTCTGTCTTTAGTTTTCTGGTAAGGCTGTGTCTCCATTGTTTCTTTGCCTTTTTGTTGTTGTCTGTTATTTCTGTGTGGTAGTATTCTATGATGTTTCCCTCTGTTTCTTCTTTTATTACAGTATATATTTCAGATTTGGATGTTTTTTGAGTGGTTACCCTTGAGTTTATATAAAAGAAAGTTTGATATTTAGAGTATTCCAGTTTCTTCAGTACGCTTACTTTCTCTATTCCCATATTTCAGTTCAGGCCTTTACGCTCCCCCTTTTTATGTTTCGGTTGCCACAAGTTGTCCCTGTTGATGGTGGTCTAATAGCCTCCTTTAGTATTTCTTGTAGTGCAGGTCGTGTATTAGAAAATTCCCTCAGCTTCTGGATGTCTGGAAAGATCTTTATTCCTCCTTCATATCTAAAGGAGATCTTTGCTGGATATATTATTCTTGGCTCATGATTTCTCTCTTTCAATAGTTTGAATATTTGGTTCCATTCCCTCCTAGCTTGTAGAGTTTCTGCTGAAAAATCTGATGATAATCTAATGGGCTTTCCTTTGTAAGTTACCGTCTTCTTTTCCCTGGCTGCCTTGAGGATTCTTTCTTTATCATTGATTTTAGACAGCTTCAATACAATGTGCCTTGGTGAAGGCCTGTTGGGATTGAGGTAATTAGGTGTTCTATTTGCTTCTTGGATTCGAGGATCCAGTTCTGTCCACAAGTTTGGGAAGTTCTCATCAACGATTTGTTTGAATATATTCTCTGTTCCCTTCCCTCTTTCTTCTCCTTCTGGTATGCCCATTATTCTTATATTGCTCTTTCTGATGGAGTCAGAAAGTTCTTGTAGAGTTCTTTCATTTCTTTTAAGTCTCAAGTCTCTTTCTTCTTCCCTCTGTGTAAATTCCAGGTTCCTATCTTCGATGTCACTGATTCTTTCCTCCATCTGGTCAACTCTACTACCTAAGCTGGATATTTTATTGTTAATTTCTTCTATTGAGTTCTTAATCTCCAGAAATTCTATTTGGTTCTTTTTCAAGATTTCAATCTCTTTTGTAAAATGCTCATGGTGTTCTTTGATTGTGTTTCTGAGTTCATTAAACTGCCTTTCTGTGTTTTCTTGCATTTCGTTCAGTTTTTTCAGAATTGCGATCTTGAATTCTCTGTCATTTAAATCACAAAGGTCCATATCTCTAAGTTCCTTTTCTGGAGACTTTTCACTTTCTTTCTGAGCTATCTTGTTGCCTTGGTTATTCATGGCAATCACTGATTTACTATTTCTCTTCCTAGACATCTACAGGAGTGTCTTCTGCAACAGGTTGATAGGTATGCAAAGAGCTTTTGGAGTTCCAAAGCTCTTTCTGCACCAGATTCAGAGCCCGTTTGTTTCAGCAGTTCTGTTTACTCCTGCAGGGATCCGCCCAGATAGGTGGGGCCAGGGGCGGGGTGAGTTGTGAGAGGTGGCCCAGAGCAATGGCGGCGACCACCACCGCAGCCAGTCCTGCTTCCACAGCTCCCTCCCCTTTGCCGGAACTAGTTGAGCTGCGAATCTGTGTCTGCGGTCCACAGTTCTCAGAGCAGCAAATATTCTGTCCTTTGATCCGACACTGCTACTTTATCGCTTCTAGCACCGAGCAGGTGGGGGCGGGGCGTGCTCTGGGAGGGTAGGGAGGGGGCGGCTAGTCTCTGTGCCTAAGGCTTCCGTTCTCCGCTCGGCAGTGAGGGCTTAAACCACCGATTTCAGCCCTCTTCCCTCAGTCTTTGCTCCGAGGTCTGCCGTGAGCGAGCGTTGGGTTCAGCGGTTTTGTATGCTGCCCCCTCAGCCCTGTGGGCCGTAAGCGGAGCCCTAGCAGTCCGAGTCCTTCCCTCTCCCGCAGTTGCGGAAGATCCGGGCACAGCGGGCTCCGAGCACTGAGCTAGGTCTGTGTCCTGCGCCCGCGCGGCTCCGTCTCCGCACTTCTCCTCTCCCTCCTCCCCCGCTCGCGCGATTCACCCACCTGGAGGTGAATTCAGTAGTCGGCCTCTTCGTCTTGCCTGTCTGCTGTGCAAGGAGTCCTTTGTGGAGTTATTGTTGTCCGATTCGTTGTAAATTCCAGGGGAGCGTTACAGAGGCTCACCTCACGCAGCCATTTTTTTTTCCGTCTCTTATTTTAGTTTTTACTTCCATTGCCTTTGGAGTCAAATTCATAAAATGCTCTTTGAACTCAAGGTCCATAAATTTAGTACCTATGTTTTCTTCAATGCAGTTTATTGTGTCAGGTCTTATGCTTAAGTCTTTGATCCATTTTGAATTAATTTTGGTACATGGTGACAGATAGCAGTCCAGTTTCATTCTTTTGCACGTAGCTATCCAATTCTGCCAGCACGATTTATTGAAGAGGCTGTCTTTCCTCCATTGTATGTTTTTAGCTTCTTTGTCAAAAATTATCTGTCCATATTTATGTGGTTTTATTTCTGGGTTCTCAATTCTATTCCATTGGTCTATGTGTCTGTTTTTCCGCCAATACCAAGCTGTTTTGATTATTGTAGCCCTGTAGTACAAGGAAAAATCAGGGAGTGTGATACCTCCAGTATTGTTCTTTTTTTTAAATATTGCTTTGGCTATTTGGGGTCTTTTGTGGTTCCAAACAAATCCGATGATTTTGTGTTCTATTTCTTTAAAAAATGCCATTGGGATTTTAATGGGGATTGCATTAAATCTGTATATGGCTTTGGGTAATATGGCCATTTTAACTATGTTGATTCTTCCAATCCATGAGCACGGAATGTCTTTCCATTTCTTTGTGTCTTCTTCAATTTCTTTAAAAAATGTCTTATAGTTTTCAGCATATAAATCCTTCACATCCTTGGTTAAGTTTATTCCTAGGTATTTTATTCTTTTTGCTGCAATTGCAAAAGGAATTGTTTTTTCTATCTCTTTTTCTGAGATTTCATTGTTGGTATATAGGAAAGCAATGGACTTTTGTACGTTGATTTTGAAGCCAGCAACTTTACTGTATTCATTGATTGTTTCTAATAGCTTTTTGGTGGAGTCTTTAGGGTTTTCTATATATAGCATCATGTCATCTGCAAAGAGTGACAATTTAACTTCTTCATTCCCAGTTTGGATGCCTTTTATTTCTTTCTCTTGCCTGATAGCTCTGGCGAGGACTTCCAACACTATGTTGAAAAGCAGAGGTGATAGGGGACAACCTTGTCGTGTTCCTGAACGTAGAGCAAAGGGCTTCAGCTTTTCACCATTAATTATGAGATTAGCTGAGGGCTTGTCGTATATGGCCTTTATTATGTTGAGGTATTTTCCTTCTATACCAATTTTAGTAAGTGTTTTAATCATAAATGGATGTTGTATCTTATCAAATGCTTTTTCTGCATCAATTGATAGAATCATATGATTTTTGTCCTTTATTTTGTTTATGTGATGTATCACATTGATGGATTTGCGAATGTTGAACCATCCTTGTGCCCCGGGGATGAACCCCACTTGGTCGTGATGAATAATCTTTTCAATGCATTGTTGTATTTGATTTGCTAGAATTTTGTTTAGGATTTTAGCATCTGTATTCATCAGAGATATAGGTCTGTAGTTTTCTTTTTTTGTGTTGTCCTTACCAGGTTTTGGTATCAGGGTAATGTTGGCCTCATAAAATGAGTTAGGGAGTACTGACTCTTCTTCAATTTTTTGGAAGAGTTTGAGCAGGATTGGTATTAGATCCTCTTTGAAGGTTTGGTAGAATTCACTGGTGAAGCCATCTGGTCCAGGACTTTTGATTTTGGGAAGGTTTTTGATGACTGATTCAATTTCGTTACTGGTGATCGGCCTGTTAAGATTTTCCAGTTCTTCATGATTCAGCCTTGGAAGGCTATATGTTTCTAAGAACTTGTCCATTTCTTCTAAGTTATTAAATTTGGTGGCATATAGTCCTTCATAGTATTCTTGGATAATCCTTTGTATTTCTGTGGTGTCCGTGATAACTTCCCCTTTTTCATTTCTGATTTTGTTAATTAGTGTCTTCTCTCTTTTTATCTTAGTGAGTCTAGCCAAGGGTTTGTCGATTTTGTTAATCTTTTCAAAGAACCAGCTTTTTGTCACATTAATTTTTTCTATTGTCTTTTTGTTCTCTATTTCATTTAGTTCTGCTCTGATTTTTGTTATTTCCTTTCTTCTGCTGACCTTGGGTTTCGCTTGTTCTTCTTTTTCTAGTTTTTTAAGGTGTAACATGAGATTATTTATTTGGGATTTTTCTTGTTTCTTGAGATAGGCCTGTAATGATATAAATTTCCCTCTTAAAACTGCTTTCGCGGCATCCCAAAAATTTTGGTAGGATGTATTTTCATTGTCATTTGTTTCTATGTATCTTTTGAGCTCTCCTCTAATTTCTTCTTTGACCCAGTCGTTCTTTAAAAGTATGTTGTTTAATCTCCATGTATTTGTGTTTTTTTCTGCTTTCTTTTTGCAGTTGATATCCAATTTCAAAGCTTTGTGATCAGAGAATATGCTTGGTATGATTTCAATCTTCTTAAATTTGCTGAGGCTGATTTTGTGTCCCAATATATGGTCTATCCTTGAGAATGTTCCATGTACACTAGAAAAGAATGTATAGTCTGATGTTTTAGGATGAAGTGCTCTATATATGTCAATTATGTCCAATTCATCTAATGTGTCATTTAGGGCTGCGATTTCGTTATTTATCTTCTGTTTGGATGATCTATCCATAGCTGTCAATGATGTATTTAAGTCCCCTAGTATAATTGTGTTTTGGTCAATTTCTCCCTTTAGTTCTGTTAGTAGTTGCTTGGTATATTTCGGTGCTCCCTGATTGGGGGCATAAATATTGATGACTGTTACGTCTTCTTGTTGTATAGTCCCCTTTACCATTATGAAATGTCCATCTTTTTCTCTTGTTATCTTTTTCACCCTGAAGTCTGTTTCATCGGAAATCATTATGGCTACGCCTGATTTTCTCTGGGTACCATTTGCTTGGAGTGTCAATTTCCACCCTTTCACTTTGAGTCTATGCTTGTCCTTGTAGCTGAGATGTGTCTCTTGTAGGCAGCATATGGTTGGGTTTAGTTTTTTGATCCAATCTGCTACTCTGTGTCTCTTTATTGGTGAATTCAGTCCATTTACATTTAGGGTGATTATTGATATGTGAGGATTTCCTGTCATTCTGTCTTTAGTTTTCTGGTAAGGCTGTGTCTCCATTGTTTCTTTGCCTTTTTCTTGTTGTCTGTTATTTCTGTGTGGTAGTATTCTATGATGTTTCCCTCTGTTTCTTCTTTTATTACAGTACATATTTCAGATTTGGATGTTTTTTGAGTGGTTACCCTTGAGTTTATGTACAAGAAAGTTTGATATTTAGAGTATTCCAGTTTCTTCAGTACGCTTACTTTCTCTATTCCCATATTCCAGTTCAGGCCTTTACGCTCCCCCTTTTTATGTTTCGGTTGCCACAAGTTGTCCCTGTTGATGGTGGTCTGATAGCCTCCTTTAGTATTTCTTGTAGTGCAGGTCGTGTATTAGAAAATTCCCTCAGCTTCTGGATGTCTGGAAAGGTCTTTATTCCTCTTTCATATCTAAAGGAGATCTTTGCTGGATATATTATTCTTGGCTCATGATTTCTCTCTTTCAATAGTTTGAATATTTGGTTCCATTCCCTCCTAGCTTGTAGAGTTTCTGCTGAAAAATCTGATGATAATCTAATGGGCTTTCCTTTGTAAGTTACCATCTTCTTTTCCCTGGCTGCCTTGAGGATTCTTTCTTTGTCATTGAGTTTAGACAGCTTCAATACAATGTGCCTTGGTGAAGGCCTGTTGGGAGTGAGGTAATTAGGTGTTCTATTTGCTTCTTGGATTCGAGGATCCAGTTCTGTCCACAAGTTTGGGAAGTTCTCATCGACGATTTGTTTGAATATATTCTCTGTTCCCTTCCCTCTTTCTTCTCCTTCTGGTATGCCCATTATTCTTATATTGCTCTTTCTGATGGAGTCAGAAAGTTCTTGTAGAGTTCTTTCATTTCTTTTAAGTCTCAAGTCTCTTTCTTCTTCCCTCTGTGTAAATTCCAGGTTCCTATCTTCGATGTCACTGATTCTTTCCTCCATCTGGTCAACTCTACTACCTAAGCTGGATATTTTATTGTTAATTTCTTCTATTGAGTTCTTAATCTCCAGAAATTCTATTTGGTTCTTTTTCAAGATTTCAATCTCTTTTGTAAAATGCTCATGGTGTTCTTTGATTGTGTTTCTGAGTTCATTAAACTGCCTTTCTGTGTTTTCTTGCATCTCGTTCAGTTTTTTCAGAATTGCGATCTTGAATTCTCTGTCATTTAAATCACAAAGGTCCATATCTCTAAGTTCCTTTTCTGGAGACTTTTCACTTTCTTTCTGAGCTATCTTGTTGCCTTGGTTATTCATGGCAATCACTGATTTACTATTTCTCTTCCTAGACATCTACAGGAGTGTCTTCTGCAACAGGTTGATAGGTATGCGAAGAGCTTTTGGGGTTCCAAAGCTCTTTCTGCCTCAGATTCAGAGCCCGTTTGTTTCAGCAGTTCTGTTTACTCCTGCAGGGATCCGCCCAGATAGGTGGGGCCAGGGGCGGGGTGAGTTGTGAGAGGTGGCCCAGAGCAATGGCAGCGACCACCACCACAGCCAGTCCTGCTTCCACAGCTCCCTCCCCTTTGCCGGAACTAGTTGAGCTGCGAATCTGTGTCTGTGGTCCACAGTTCTCAGAGCAGCAAATATTCTGTCCTTTGATCCGACACTGCTACTTTATTGCTTCTAGCACTGGGCAGGTGGGGGCGGGGCGAGCTCTGGGAGGGTAGGGAGGGGGCGGCTAGTCTCTGTGCCTAAGGCTTCCGTTCTCCGCTCGGCAGTGAGGGCTTAAACCACCGATTTCAGCCCTCTTCCCTCAGTCTTTGCTCCGAGGTCTGCCGTGAGCGAGCGTTGGGTTCAGCGGTTTTGTATGCTGCCCATTCAGCCCTGTGGGCCGTAAGCGGAGCCCTAGCAGTCCGAGTCCTTCCCTCTCCCGCAGCGGCGGAAGATCCGGGCGCAGCGGGCTCCGAGCACTGAGCTAGGTCTGTGTCCTGCGCCCGCGCGGCTCCGTCTCCGCACTTCTCCTCTCCCTCCTCCCCCGCTCGCGCGATTCACCCACCTGGATGTGAATTCAGTAGTGGGCCTCTTCGTCTTGCCTGTCTGCTGTGCAAGGAGTCCTTTGTGGAGTTATTGTTGTCCGATTCGTTGTAAATTCCAGGGGAGCGTTACAGAGGCTCACCTCATGCCGCCATTTTTCTGGGAGTCCTCTCTCTCTTTTTCCCCCCCTCTTTCCTCTATTTCCTTAACTTCTTATCTGCATCTTCTTTATTTTCTACTATGGCATTTTGAATGTAACTCTCTTTGCTCTTGGGAATCCTTTCCATCATAGTTTTTACTGTGAGGTACTGTATTAATGTTCAATAGCTGCTTTAAGAAATTACCATAAATTTATGGGCACAAAGCAACACACATTTATTATCTTACAGTTCTGGAGGTCAGAAGTCCGAAACGATTCTCAATGAGCAAAAATCAAGGTGTTGGCATGGCTGCATTCCGTTTTTGAGGCTTTTGGGGAACATTCATTTCCTTGCCTCTTCCAGCCATCTGCATTCTTTGGCTTCTGGCTCCTTTCCTCCATCTTCAAAGCCAGCAACTATGGTCAAGTTTTTAATATCTCAAATCATTCCAAATGACCCCTCTTCAACTTTTAAGGACCCTTGTGATTACACTGGGCCCACCTGGATAACCCAGGATAATCTCTCCATCTCAAGGTCAGTTGATTAGCAACCTCAGTTCTTTCTGCACCCTTAATTCCCTTTTGCCATATAACAGGCAACGTATTCACAGGTTCTGGGAGTAGGCTGTGGACATCTTTGGGGGACCATTAGTATGCCTACCATGAATACCTACCCCTCCTTCTTTTGCTATTTGCAACCTCTCCTGCAACCAAACCACTTCCCACTCAATAGGAGGAGCCTCTTATCCATTTATTCACTCCTGTGGTTTCCATTTTGTCTCCAGCTGCCTGATCTCTGCTGACTCTAAATGATTATATAAAATAGAACACATCTGTGACTTGGCTGTATGCATTTAAAGCACAATTACATTGCTCTGATATCTAAGTAACTTAGGAAAAAAATAGGTAATGGTGGCTGTTTAACTTTTTCTCTCTTTATTTAAATTATTTGTATTGCATTTGCTTTCTTCCTGTTTTCATAATATCTAATTTTATAGCATATAAAGAGTAATTAAAAAACTGGAACCACTCTGAGAAAATATTTTAGTTATAATTTTATGTTTATTTGCCCCACTTTTTGTTTTTACTATTTTTGTGATTTCCTATGAATTCTACAAGTGATTTATACTTGCTCCTGTCTCACTTTATTTTAATATGAACCTAAGTAATTATACTTCTGTTAGAGCATGTCTGTGTTTTAAAATATTCATTCTATTATTTTTTTATAAGCTTTAATATTTTTTATTTTAGAAATTATTTTGAAAGCACATAGTCTATTGATTGTTCTAGAACTCCCAGGTTGGGGCTCAACTGGTATCCAACCCAGAGTACTTTAGTTTCCACTCATTCACATTACAACTAATCTCATCTTTTAGAATATTTTGTATATGTTTATGAATTTCTTTTGATTGTGAACTTTAGCAAATTTATAAAATAAAACAGACAAATAAAAATTAGCTCTCGACATTTACATCTGTCCTTTTTAAGGTTAGCTACCTATATTTTACTTACAGTACTTGTGAATTCTATTTTCTTTCATCATTTGAATTCTGAAATCAAATGATTGATTTCATTTATACTCTTTCATGTGTCAATATATTCCTCAGCTTTCCACATTTAATAGCACTTTAGAACATGACTGAGTTCATAGATTTTAAAAAATATTTTTATTAAAAAATATAGCTAACATACAACATTATATGAGTTTCAGGTCTACACTACAGTTGTTCGATATTTATGTACCTAAAGAAGTGATCACCACGATAAGTCCAGCAACCATCTGACACTGTACCACACTGTCATAGTATTATTGACTATATTCCCCATGCTGTACATTACATCCTCATGTAATGTACCACTTATTTGAACCACTTATTCTCTTTTACCCCCACCCGCTTTTCTAATTTTTCAATTACAGTTGACATTCAGTATTATTTTGTATTAATTTCTGGTGTACAGCATAAGTTATTATTGTATAATTTAAGAAGTGATTCTCTGACTAGTCAAGTACCCACCTGGCACTATACATAGCTATTACCATATTATTGACTATATTCCCTTTGCTTCACTTTACATCCCCATGACTACTTTGTAACAACCAATTTGTACTTCTTAATTCCTTCCCCTTATTTCACCACCCCCAACCCCCCGCCCATCTGGCAACCATCAAAATATTCTCTATATCTATGAGTGTGTTTCTCTTTTGTTTGTTTGTTTAGTTTGTTCTTTAGATTCCACATATAAGCAAAATCACATTGCGTCTGTCTTTCTCTGTCTGACATTCTACTCAGCAAAATACCCTCCATCCATCCATGACACCACAGATGGGAAGAACCCATTCCTTCCATGGCTGAGCAATATTCCGTTGTATATATGTATCGCCTCTTCTTTATCCATTCATCCATTGATGGACACCCAGGCTGCCTTCACATCTTGGCCATTGTAAATGATGCTGCAATGAACATATGGATGTACATCTGCTTTTGAAGTTGTATTTTGAGTTTCTTCGGGTAAATACCAGGAAGTGGGATTACTGGGTCCTTGTTTGTCTCTTGTGATAACGTTTGTTTTGAGGTCCATTTTGTCAGGTATAAGTATTGCTACCTCAACTTTTTTGTTGTTTTTTTTTTCATTTCCATTTTCATTTAATAAATTTCTCCATCTCTTTACTTTCAGTCTGTGTGTGTCTTTCAATCCGAAGGAGTCTCTTCTAGGCAGCATATGTAAGGGGTTTTTTTTGTTTGTTTGTTTTTTTTTAAATCCATTCAGCCTTCTTATGTTTTTGATTGGAACACTTAATCCATTTACATAGAAAATAATTGTTTATAGATATGTAATTATTGCCATTGTATTATTTATATTTTTGATCTTTTTTTTTTTTTTAAAGAAGTCTTAAAGAAGTCTCTTGAACATTTCTTGTTATACTAGTTTGGTGGTGATGAGCAACTTTAGCTTTTTCTTGTCTGGGAAGCTCTTTATCTGTCCTTTGATTTTAAATGATAGCCTTGCTGGGTGGAGTACCCTTGGTTGTAGGTCCTTGTTTTTCATCACTTTAAATGTTGTTTGCCAATCCCTTTTGGCCTGTAATGTTTCTGTTGAGAAATCAGCTGATAATCTTATGCGAGGTCCCTTATAAGTTGCTATTTGCCTTTCTCTTGCTGCTTTTAGGATTCTCTTTTTTTCTTTAAACTTTGCCATTTTAATTATAATATATGTTGGTGTGGGCCTGTTTGGGTTCTTCTTGTTTGGGAATCTCTGTACTTCCTCGGTTTGTAAGTCTATTTCCTTTACCAGGTTAGGAAAGTTTTCAGTCGTTATTTCTTCAAATAGGTTCTTGATCCCTTGCTCCCTCTCTTCCCCTGGTACCACTATGGCTCAATTGTTGTTACACTTGATGTTGTCCCAGAGGTCTCTTAAACTATCCCCATTTTTTAAAATTCTTTTTTCCTTTTGCTGTTTTGATTGGGTGTTTTGTGTTATTTTGTCTTCCAAGTCATGATTTGATTCTCTGCTTCATCTAGTCTGCTTGTAATTCCTTCTAGTGCATTCTTCATTTCAGTTATTGTATTTTTCACTTCTGACTGGTTCTTTCTTATGGTTTCTGTGTCTTTTTTTGTGCTTGCTATCTCTTTGTTGAAGTTCTCACTACATTCTTTGAGCATCCTTATAACCCTTGTTTTGAACTCTATCTGGTAGATTGCTTGCTTCTATTTTGTTTAGTTCTGTTTCTGGAGTTTTCTCCTTTTCTTTCATTTAGGGTATTGTTTTTTTGTTTCCTCATTTGGCTGCTTCTCTGAGTTTGTTTCTATGTATTAGGTAGGGCTGCTATGTCTCCCAGTCTTGTTAGGTGGCCTTATGTAGTATGTGTCCTGTGGGGCCCAGTGGCACAGTCTCCTTGGTCACCTGAGCTGGGTGCTCTAAGAGTGTCTCTTGTGTGTGTGTGTGTTGTGCCTCCTATTATAGTTGAGCCTTGATTGTTGTTGGCACATCAGTGGGTGGTATTGACTCTCAGGCTGACTGGCTGTGGGATTTGGCCATGTCTACAGCTTATGGGCTGCTGTGCAGGGTGCTTACACCTTGGTGTAGGATTTACCCCAGTGGGCCCTAGTGCTTTTTGAGACCACCCTTTGTGTCTGCCACTTGTGGGGCTAATTGCTCTGCTGTGGTCGGTCTGAAGCCATCCTCCGTGTATGTTGGTTCTGGGGCCTCTTGGGAGGGTCTCTGGTACAGGCCCAAGTCAGCCACTGCCTGTGACTGTTTGGGAACTACCTGGTAGGAGTTATAAAGTGATCCATGGTTAGATGTCTGTGTTGGACCTGGAGGCACATTGGATAGGCCATGCTGCGAATAGAGGACACCTGCCACCAGTACTGGGTCTGGAGTAGCTCTGCAAAAATCCAGGGCGCTCTGAAGCCTGTTGCCTCCTGCCAGCTCCCATAAGGTTCAGCCACTGAGAAAGCGCAAGGTCTCAGTGAGTCAGCAGTGTGAAGCAATGGTACTCACCAGACCAATCAGATTCAGGTTTGGCTTATTGGGGAGAGCTCAACACAGGAAAGATGGCGCCCACCTGCTGTCTGCATGGAGTAGTGCCACACACAGGGGAAATGGGGACTGTCCCTCCTATCCTTGCCCTTAAGTTGCACAACTCAGTTTCTCCCCATATGTCTCTGACGACCCCAGAGTGACCGTCCCTCTACCAGAGCCCAGGATGAGTGCCTGCTCAGGCCTTTAAGAGGATGTCTGGGTTTCTCACAGCCTTCTGTTCCACCTGGACGGTTGGAATCCCCACTGTTTTTCATAGCCACAAGTTGTGGGGGCTTCTATTCCTGGCATCAGTACTCTAGGCTGGGGAACCTGGTGTGAAGGGCTGGGGTCCCTTGCTCCTTCATGGGGAACATCTGTGTCCAAGATATCTCTCCTGATTTTCAACTGCCACAAGTGGGTGTAGGACCAGCCCGTTTTGCATCTCTGCCCCTCCTGTTAGTCTTGATGTGGCTTCTTTTTTATATCCTTAGTTACAAAACTTCTATTCAGCTAGAATTCAGATGGTTTTCCAGGTTAACTGTTCTCTAATTTAGTTGTAATTTTGATGTGTTCACAATTTTGATGAAGCAAAACAGCGTTTATCTACTCCACCATCTTGGATTGCCTCTTTTTCCCCTTATTTTATATAAATTAAGCATTTAATCCTATCAACATCTTTTTGAGAAAAAAAGCTTTTGGTTTGGCAGAATACTTCAGTAATTAAGACTATATAGTTACCAAGTTCTCTTAATTTTCAGCATGTAGAGTATTTCTATAGGTGATAAGCTTATTACTTATATGCTATTTTTTAACACTTACCTGATTTCTTTTAGACATAAAAGAGACTAGTAGTATAGGCCTAACCATATCCATATCCATTCAAACATATTTGGGGTGTTGTTCTTTCTTAACATAGGGAGAATAGTACCATTTGTGCCTTCTCTGTAATAAATGAAGACCAAAACTACATGGAATTTTGAACCATGATCAGGAACAAAAATCTTGGGAATTCTTGGAAAGGAAGTAATTTTCTCACAATATAAATTTACTTTTCACCAGAGGAAAGAAATTCATATGTTTCTGAACTATTTCAATTCATTGACTTCTACCTGTTCTGAATACTGAGGTCCTTTTTGAGGCCAAGCAAAGCATTGCAGAGTTCAGTACAAATGAATTCTCATTATAAGGCATAGCTATCATTGAGAAATAGCCTCTCTGTTCACTACAGTAATGAGGAAATGACATGATGCTTTTTTCAGTTGTATGAATACATTCCCTTTAAGACCCAGCATATTAGCACTGCTGACTCTTCAGGCTGACCTCTTGAATTAGGGTCAGATAAAAAAAAAAAAAGAAATACATATGTGCAAATTCTGAGACTAAACTGAGACTAGTCAAGTTGTTTTTCTGTTCTCTGTGCACAAGTACAGGCTTAGGGCTTTCCATAAGTCAAATTGAAATATTTGTCTTTTTATCATGGATTTTTAACTTGTTCTGAGTAGATTTTATGAACCTAATGAAAAAGTTGAAAATAATTTTTCCAACATAACTTCTGAGTGACAATATTGTTTATGGATCACTATAAAGAAAGAAAGAGTTTGATACAATGGACACTGAGACTTTACCTGGAAATGCCAAAAAGATACCATTTGTTGGTAATTTGCAACTGGTTCATATGCTCAACATTGTAGGTTCTAGAGGAAATTTGAATAACAGAATCTCCATTTTTAGTTTCTGATATTTTTATGGCAGGCCAACAAGAGCTGGAAGGTTCAGACATTTATCTTGAAATAAATGAGAGAAGTTTTTCCTTTCTGAATTAGTTAGAAAGTTGGTACTTAAACTGCCCTAAGGCATGGACTGTGAATCCAAGTATATCCACACCAAGCCATCTTTCATTTAAGTCTGTTTAATAAATCATCTTCCTAACTGGAGCTGGGGGGATAAAAAAGTTCATGCCTCTGGTACAGCTGAAAAAGAGAAAAAGATCAGGAGCATGGAAGTTTTAAGAAATGTAATTTTATTTTCAACTTGGATTTTCTGACATGTAAAGCAAAAATGCTATTTAAAAAATATTCCTACTTAGATAAAAACAGCTCCTTGATAGTTTAAAATAATAAAATTTGAAAAGCTGGATATGGCCCAAATTTGTCCATGATTCAATGGATTTAATGGAGCAAGTGCTAGACTGAAGATTCATGAGCATGGGGGTAGGCGACCATTGATTATTGAATTAATTAACAAAAGAGTGCACATGCAACTCCCTCAGAGCTCAGGTAAGTCATTTGATGCAAATAAGGAAGTAGGTTTTGATACCATTGCTAGGGAGATAAGGCATCACATTTTTTTTCCATCAAGCTGTGGCTTCTCTTTGGTCAACAATTTCATGGGAACTTGATGAAAACATTTACATTTAGTTACTAAACATATTTATAAGCCATTAATAAAAGTAATGTGATTTGTTTTAGAGGTATTAGCTTGGTAGTTTCATGTATTTATTCAGTAAGTAAATGTTGGTTGAATGCCTACTCTGTGCCAGGCAGTGGCTAGTACCCTAGCCTTATGCATATGTCCTCTACTCTTGGGGATATAGACAGGTAAACAGTTAAAAATCTGTATAGATTAAGTGCTATAATGT
Source organism: Rhinolophus hipposideros (assembly GCF_964194185.1). NCBI lineage: Eukaryota > Metazoa > Chordata > Mammalia > Chiroptera > Rhinolophidae > Rhinolophus > Rhinolophus hipposideros. Next base: position 15,152,573 of record NC_138051.1, on the reverse strand, counting down.
ACAGAGAACAATGCATCACAGAAACATATAAGATATGTTTATAAGATAAACATATAAGATAAGGATCAAACCCTTTTTTCAGTTATATGAATACATTCCCTTTAAGACCCAGCATGTGAGGGGTTAGGAAAACCTTTCTACACAAAGGGACCTCTTAGCTGAAACCTTAATTTAAAATAGAAGGGAGCTAGAAGATGGAGGCAAAAGGAGTGTTCAAGGCAGGAGAGCTTGGTGAGATTTAGGAACTGAAAGCATTTTAGAAGCACTTTAATGTGAAGAGGGCAGAGAGCTGAAGGAAACATGTTGATCAAAGATCAAGTTCAGAAGAGCCTTGAAAGCCATGCCAAGGAGTTTAGAATTTATCTTTAGAGTTTAATTAAAATAGTAACTAAACAAATGAATAGTAAGACACAAGGATGGTAGGAAGTCATTGAAACTTTTAAGGAAAGGAAGTACAAAATCAGACTTGTGTGAAAAACAGAAGGAAAGGATTCAAGACTGGAAACAGGCTGACTGCAGCAGCCTAGCGAGAGGCAATCATAACTTAAAGCAGAGAGGCGGCCTTGGGGATTGGGGTACATGGGCTTATTAAAGAGATAATAATGAGAAAGAATGTCCAGATATTGGTGATTAGTTGGACAGGGAATACATGAAAGACCAAATAGTTCACAGTGACTCCCAGGTTTCAGTCTTAATGGACTGTATGGTACCATTTAATGAGGAAGGAGGACCAGGATGAGGTAGAAATATAGTTCAGTTTCAGGCATGTTAAGGTTTAGGTACCTGTGAGATAATGGGAAAGCTCTCTAATACAAAGACTAAAGCTAAGGAAAAGGATCTGAATGAAAGATGCGTGTTTGAGGGTCATCAGCCTACGGGTGTAAACACAAACCATGGAAATCGCTGCAGTTGCTCAGGGAACAACAAGAGTCTTATAGCAGAGACCATGTTGTGGTGAGTAGACAACGGGACTCAGCAATAAGGTGGTTGTCAGTACCTTGGGGAGAGCAGCTTCCTTGGAGAGGTGAGGGCAGAAATCACTTCACTAAGAGGTGAGAAGTATGTCGGTGAAGAGCATGAGGAAACAGAGAGCAAGAGTCTACACATCGCTTGAGGGAAGTTTTAATATGAGGAGAGTAGAGAAATCGTCTGGTGCCAGATAGGTAAGGGGTCTAAGGAAAGGTGCATGTGCTTTTTTATTTTCTGTTTTTTTTTGGTTTATTTTAATGAGTTTTAATGAGTGAGGCCAGAGTATCTTCAGAGAGGAAGAAGAAGAGTTTGAAGATGAAGTAAGAGGGGTGGGAGTAGGGTAGGGTAATTGAAAGAAAAATCCCCAAGGCGGCAAGAGAGGATGGGGTCCCAAGAACAGCTGAACTAGGGTGGAGGTGGGGCTGAATTGAGCCAAGAGAAAGCTCCTTGGTTGATTGACAGTGATGGTGGGAGGTGATGGGAATTGGAAGTTGGTGGAACTTGAAAGATGTGTTAGATGGTAGCTGTGGAAAATAGAAGAAAGCTGAAAAAAAAATACAGATAAATTAGCAAACAGAGTGAAGGACCCAGTATAAATTGAATGCCATGAAATTATAGTAACAGCAATATGATTATGTGATTTTTCTTTTCCCCTCAAGTAGTGCACAAGACCAGAGCTTAGGCAAAGAGCTGGAAAGCAGACATGGCTGTTACTGTCTAGCTGGGTGTGAGTGAAATGCAATGGGACAAGATTAAGGGGACATTAGTAAGCAAGTAGCTGAAGTGATGGATTAGGCATTTGTCTCCAAACTTTTTTGCTCTCAGGTTCTCAAAAGAATTTTGAAAAACTGGCTATGTCTCACCACATGTTTAATGTTGAAATCTAAAAAAAATTTGATCCAAGATCAAAATGACGGTGTGAGGTGAGCCTCTGTAAATCTCCCAGGGAATTTACAACTAATTGAACAACTATAACTCCACAAAGGACTCCCTGCACAGCAGACAGGCAAGACGAAGAGCCCACTACTGAATTCACCTAAAGGTGGGCGAATAATGAGAGTGGGGGGAGGAAGGAAGGGAGAAGTGCGGCGACGGTGCCATGTGGGCCCAGGATGCAGACCTAGCTCAGTGCTCTGAGCACACTGCATCCCGAAACTACTGCAGCTGCAGGAAAGGGAAGAACTCGGACTGCTAGGGCTCCGCTTATGGCCCAGGGCTGAGGGGGCAGCATATAACACAACTGAACCCAACGCTCACGGCTGAGACCACAGAGAAAAGACTGAGTGAAGAAGGCTGAAAACGGTGTTTAAGCCCTCACTGCCGAGCAGAGAATGGAAGCCTCAGGCACTGAGACTAGCCGCCCCCCTCGCTACCCTCCCAGAGCTCGCACCTGCCCGGTGCTGGAAGCGGAACAGTAGCAGTGTCAGATAAAAAGAACAGAATATTTGCAGTTCTGAGAACTGTGGACCGCAGACACAGATTAGCAGCCCAACTAGTTCCAGCAAGGTAAGGAAGCTGTGGAAGCGGGACCAGCTGTGGTGGTGGTCGCCACCATTCTGGGCCACCTCTCGCAACTCACCCCACCTCTGGCCTCACCTATCTGGGTGCATCCCTGAAGGAGTAAACAGAACTGCTGAAAGATACGTGTTCTGAATCTGGTGCAAGAAGAGCTTTGGAACTTCAAAAGCTTCCTCATCCCCACACGGACATTGCACCCTGTGACCCAGGCGAACTATTAACAGAGGAGAAGCCCATCTCCCAGGGAATCACCCCATTGTGTGAGAAGCTGGAATAGTGCAGAGAAAACATAGCACTACCGTGTGAGAGAGAAAAAAAGGCTGCAGTCGGAGAAAAAATAAAACATTCCACCAACAAGTACTGGAAAACAAAAGAAAGACGTCTTCCTATCAACCTGTTGCAGAACCAATTCCTGTAAATATCTAGGAACAGAAATAATAAATCAGTAATTGCCATGAATAACCAAAACAACAAGACAGCTCAGGAAGAAAGTGAAAAGTCTCCAGAAAAGGAACTTAAAGATATGGAAATATGTGACTTAAATGACAGAGAATTCAAGATTGCAGTTCTGAAAAAACACAACGAGATGCAAGAAAACACAGACAGGCAGTTTAATGAACTCAGAAACACAATCAAAGAACAACATGAACATTTTACCAAAGAGATTGAAATTTTAAAAAAGAACCAAATAGAAATTCTGGAGATTAAGAACTCAATAGAAGAAATTAAGAATGAAATAGCCAGCTTAGGTAGTAGAGTTGACCAGATGGAGGAAAGAATCAGTGACATCGAAGATAGAAACCTGGAAATGACACAGATGGAAGAAGAAAGAGACTTGAGATTTAAAAGAAATGAAAGAACTCTACGACAACTTTCTGACTCCATCAGAAAGAGAAATATAAGAATAATGGGCATAACAGAAGGAAAAGAAAGAGAGAAAGGAATAGAGAATATATTCAAACAAATTGTTGATGAGAACTTCCCAAACTTGTGGACAGAACTGGATCCTCGAATCCAAGAAGCAAATAGAACACCTAATTACCTCAATCCCAACAGGTCTTCTCCAAGGCATATTGTATTGAAGCTGTCTAAAATCAATGACAAAGAAAGAATCCTCAAGGCAGCCAGGGAAAAGAAGACGGTAACCTACAAAAGAAAACCTGTTAGATTATCAACATATTTCTCAGCAGAAACTCTACTAGCCAGGAGGGAGTGAAACCAAATATTCAAACTATTGAAAGAGAGCAATTATGAGCCAAGAATAATAGATCCAGCAAAGATATACTTTAGATATGAAGGAGGAATAAAGACCTTTCCAGACATACAGAAGCTGTGGGAATTTTCTAATACATGATCTGCACTACAAGAAATACTAATGGAGGCTATTCGACCACCATCAAAAGGGACAATTTGTGGCAACCAAAACATAAAACATAAAAGCCTGAACCGGAATATGGGAATGGAGAAAGTAAGCATGCTGAAGAAACTGGAATACTCTAAATATCAAACTTTCTTTTACATAAACTTAAGGGTAACCACTAAAAAAAAAAATCCAGATCTGAAATATATACTGTGATAAGAGAAGAAACAGAGGGAAACATCATAGAATACCACCACACAAAAATAATAGACAACAACAAAAAGGAAATGAAACAATGGAGACACAGCCTTACCAGAAAACTAAAGATAGAATGACAGGATATCCTGACATATCAATAATCACCCTAAATGTAAATGGACTGAACTCACCAATAAAAAGGCACAGAGTTGCAGATTGGATTAAAAAACTAAACCCAACCATATGCTGTCTCCAAGAGACACATCTCAGCTATAAGGACAAACATAGACTCAAAGTGAAAGGGTGGAAATTGACACTTCAAGCAAATGGTACACAGAGAAAACCAGGTGTAGGCAAACTGATATCAGGTGAAACAGACTTCAGGGTGATAAATACAACAAGACACAGAAATGGACATTTCATAACAGTAAAGGGGACTATAAAACAAGACGACATAACAGTCATCAATATTTATGCCCCCAATCAGGAGCACCGAAATATACCAAGCAACTACTAACAGAACTACAGGGAGAAATTGACCAAAACACAATTATACTAGGGGACTTAAATACATCATTGACAGCTATGGATAGATCATCCAAACAGAAAATAAATAACGAAATAGCAGCCCTAAATGACACATTAGATGAAATGGACATCGTTGATATTTATAGAGCACTTCATCCTAAAACATCAGACTATGCATTTTTTCTAGTGTACATGGAACATTCTCAAGGATAGATCATATATTGGGACATAAAACTAATCTCAGCAAATTTAAGAAGATTGAAGTCATACCAAGCATATTCTCTGATCACAAGGCTTTGAAATTTGATATTAACTGCAAAAACAAAGCAGGAAAATCACAAATACATGGAGATTAAACAACATACTTTTAAAGGACAACCGGGTCAAAGAAGAAATTAGAGGAGAGATCAAAAGATACATAGAAACAAATGACAATGAGAATACATCCTACCAAAATTTTTGGGATGCAGTGAAAGCAGTTTTAAGAGGGAAATTTATATCATTACAGGCCTATATCAAGAAACAAGAAAAATCCCAAATAAATAACCTTATGTTACACCTTAAAGAACTAGAAAATGAAGAACAAATGAAACCCAAGGTTAGCAGAAGAAAGGAAACAACGAAAATCAGAGCATAACTAAATGAAATAGAGAACAAAAAGACGGTAGAAAAACTTGATGTGACAAAGAGTTGTTTCTTTGAAAAAATTAACAAAATTAACAAACCCGTGGCTAGACTCACTAAGATAAAAAGAGACAAGACACTAATTAATAAAATCAGAAATGAAAAAGGGGAAGTTATCACGGACACCACAGAAATACAAAGGATCACCCAAGAATACTATGAAGGACTATATGCCACCAGGTTCAATAATCTAGAAGAAATAGACAAGTTCTTGGAAACATATAGCCTTCCTAGGCTGAACCATGAAAACTGGAATATCTAAACAGACCGATCACCGTTAACGAAATTGAATCAGTCATCAAAAACCTTCCCAAAAGCAAAAGTCCGGGACCAGATGGCTTCACTAGTGAATTCTACCAAACCTTCAAAGAGGATCTAATACCAATCAAACTATTCCAAAAAATTGAAGAAGAGACAGGACTTCCTAACTCATTTTATGAGGCCAACATTACCCTGATACCAAAACCTAGTAAAGACAACACAAAACCAGAAAACTACAGACCTATATCTCTGATGAATACAGATGCAAAAATGATAAACTAAATTCTAGAAAATAGAGTACAACAATGCATTAAAAAGATTATTCATCACGACCAAGTGTGGTTCATCCCTGGGGCACAAGGATGGTTCAACATCCGCAAATCCATGAATGTGATACATCACATAAACAAAATAAAGGACAAAAATCATATGATTATATCAATTGATGCAGAAAAAGCATTTGACAAGATACAACATCCATTTATGGATTAAAACACTCAATAAAATAGGTATAGAAGGAAAATACCTTAACATAATAAAGGCCATATATGACAAGCCCTCAGCTAATCTCATAATTAATGGTGAAAAACTAATGCCCTTTGCTCTACGTCCAGGAACATGACAGGGCTGACTCTATCACCTCTGCTTTTCAACATAGTGTTGGAAGTCCTTTCCAGAGCAATCAGGCAAGAGAAAGAAATAAAAGGCATCCACATTGGGAATGAAGAAGTTAAATTGTCACTCTTTGCAGATGACATGATGCTATATATGGAAAACCCTAAAAACTACCAAAAAACTATTGGAAACAATTAATGAATACAGTAAAGTTGCTGGCTACAAAATCAACGTACGAAACTCCATTGCATTCCTATACACTAACAATGAAATCTTAGAAAAAGAAATAAAAAAAAACAAACCACAGTTCATTTTGCAATTGAAGCAAAAAGAATAAAATACCTAGGTATAAACTTAACTAAGGATGTGAAGGATTTATATGCTGAAAACTACAGGATATTTTTAAAAGAAATTGAAGAAGACACAAAGAAATGGAAAGACATTCCGTGCTCATGGATTGGAAGAATCAACATAGTTAAAATGGCCATATTGCCCAAAGCAATATACAGATTTAAGGCAATCCCCATCAAAATCCCAATGGCATTTTAAAAGAAATAGAACAAAAAATCATCAGATTTGTTTGGAACCACAAAAACCCCCTAATAGCCAAAGCAATCTTAAGAAAAAAGAACAATACTGGAGGTATCGCACTCCCTGACTTTAGCTTGTACTACAGGGCTACAATAATCAAAACAGCATGGTCTTGGCAGAAAAACAGACACATAGACCAATGGAATAGAATTGAGAACCCAGAAATAAAACCACATAAATATGGACAGATAATTTTTGACAAAGAAGCAAAAAACATACAATGGAGAAAAGACAGACTCTTCAATAAATGGTGCTGGTAGTATTGGAAAGCCACGTGCAAAAGAATGAAACTGGACTTCTATCTGTCACCATGTACCAAAATTAATTCAAAATGGACAAAGACTTAAGCATAAGACCTGACATAATAAACTGCATTGAAGAAAACATGGGAACTAAACTTATGGACCTTGGGTTCAAAGAGTATTTTATGAATTTGACTCTAAAGGCAATGGAAGTAAAAGCTAAAATAAATCGATGGGACTATATCAAACTTAAAAACTTCTGCACAGCAAAAGAAACCATCGACAAAATAAAGAGGCAACCAACTGAATGGGAGAAGATTTTTGCAAACAGTGCCTCCGATAAGGGTCTAATATCCAAAATATACAAGGAACTCATAACAGTCAACAACAAAAAAACAAGCAACCCAATTGAAAAATGGGCAGAGGACCTGAAGAGACATTTCTGCAGAGGACATACACATGGCAAATAGACATATGAAAAAATGCTCAACATCACTAATCATCAGAGAAATGCAAATAAAACCACAATGAGATATCACCTCACCCCAGTCAGAATGGCTATCATCAACAAGACAAAAAGTAACAAGTGTTGGAGAGGCTGTGGAGAAAAAGGAACCCTCATACACTGTTGGTGGGAATGCAGACTGGTGCAGCCACTAGGGAAGGCAGTTGGAGGTTCCTCAAAACTTACGAATAGAATTACCATATGACCCAGCAATCCCTTTCCTGGGTATCTACCCCCAAAATCTGAAAACATTTATACATAAAGACACATGTGCTCCAATGTTCATGGAAACAACCAAAATGTTCTTCGATAGATGAATGGATAAAGAAGTTGTGGTGTATATACACAATGGAATACTATTCGGCAGTAACAAAAGATGAAATAGGACCATTTGTGAGGATGGATCTTGAGATTATAATGCTAAGCGAAAGCAGTCAGACAGAAAAAGCAGAGAACCATATGATTTCACTGCTATGTGGTATATGAACCAAAAACAACAAAAGAACAAGACAAACAAATGAGAAACAAGAACTCATAGACACAGACAATAGTTTAGTGGTTAGTAGAGAGTAAGGGGGTGGGGGGTGGGAGATGAGGGTAAGGGGGATCAAATATATGGTGATGGAAGGAGAACTGACTCTGGGTGGTGAACACACAATGAGATTTATAGATGATGTAATACAGAGTTGTACATTTGAAATGTATGTAATTTTACTAACAATTGTCACCCGAATAAATTAAAAAATAAAGTTATCCAAATTGGAAAGGAAGAAGTAAAAAAAAAATTAACACAAGTTTAAATAGCATAAAATTAAATAGTTGCAAAGGATGTGTTTTATGGCTTATTTTATATAATATACATACTTTAAATGTATCTTTATCCAATTTGGAGCTGTAGATTTAGCTCATTAAATTAATAGAACATGTCCTTCATATAATCAGGCATCATTATTAAACTGATCAGCCAAATCAAGGTTACTTTTCATAGAAAGGGTATGATTTTATTTAAAATTCATATAGTTGTGTGTCTGCCTAATACCCTTCTCCCCTCTGTATGCTAAGGTAATTGAATTTGTTGATAGATGGATGATTGATTAATAGGTAAACAGGTGGGTGGATAGATGGATAAAACAAATTGTGGATGAATAGATAGATACTTGTCATGAGCATGTCTCCTGATGAAACAAGGTCCCCCTGAATATCTCTTTCTGAAGCCTTTTGCCTTTACTTTCCCTCAGGAAACTGGCATTCCACACTTGTACTTTTTGAAGCCCCAAAGGTTTTTACACCCTGGAACAATGCACAAAAATACTGTTTAGGATACGGGGGAGTATGTCTTTCTTTTATAAAGTGAAGAACGGCAATTTGAAAGGTGAGCAAGTGAAGAATAATTGTCAGACATCAGGAATTGCAGGCAGGGTTCACTTTAGGAATGAGTTTGTGGAGGTTTAGATCTGGAAATGTTTATCCTGTAGCTATCTAAGCCTATTTATCCTCTGGAAAGTCTTTGTGCTTGAAGATCATTGGATTATTGGGTCAAAGCTAGCTCAGGATAAAGAATGAAGGTGGGAGGATGTGAGAGCATAGGGGCCAAGGAACTTGAGATCTTTTGGTCTAAAGACCTATAATTTTAATATCTTTTGTTTAAGGAGTATTGTTTGTTTGTTTTGACATTCAGATATTCTGCACTGGTTTTTGTTGAAAATGAAAATGTTGGGACATATTTGGAGCTTATGTTTTATCCCTTTTATCCAGAGATAAGCATTATTACTTTAAAGTTCTCAGTCAGAATTGGGTAACTATTTCAGAAAGTACTCTGGAAACTATTCCAGAAAATTTTCAATAAGAGAACCTGGGGTGCAAGCCCCGATGACTAATAGTTTTAATACTCCTTCCCTATCATTTTCTCAGATTAAGTAATGTTTACAGACTATCTCCAGTGTAAAAGAGTGGACCGTGTAGAAAGAGTGCACTTTGGGGCCACCCATACCTGGATTTGAATACTTGTTCTACCAGTTGCTCCCTACGGTTACAGGCAAGTCAGTTATTCTTTCTGTGCGTCAGTTTCCTCAAGTATAAAATTAGAATAACAGTATCTACCTTGCAGGCTGTTATAAGAGTTAGAGATAACTGGTGCTTTTATTCAACAAATGATTACTGAATGTCTACTGTGTTCCAGGCACCGTTCAGAGATAATAACAAAATATTTCGCATGGCATTTGGAACATAAGAATAAACCAACCATGGCAACTAAAAGGGATGTGTTCAAGGGTAGGACACAAAGATAGTAATTATTGGGTCAGAGCTGAAGGACAATTGCAAATATTTATCGTTTATTTTTCCTGAAACTCAGAAGGCTCTCAGGCCTAAGTTTAAGTTTGTCCTTCTCACTTTTATCAAAATATAAAGTCCAACAAGTTAAAAACATGGCTGTCATGCAAATATGAGTGAATACTTGTCAGAAATTTTATGAACTCAGTATTTAATGAGAAAACCAGCATGAGGGTAAAACTGATTTTAAGAGCATTTCTGGAACAAGGATGTATGGAGTTCATCAGGGAAGACATTAAAAAGTAAAACAATGTTGGACTAAGATTGCTGGGTTAGACATAAAATTGGTTAGTGGTCCACAAGGCAACAAAACAGCAAGCAACCTTTAGGATTATCTTTTTGCTATGTCCTGAATATATGTGTCTCTTCCCAAAATTTGTACATTGAAATCCTAACGCGCCATGGGATGGCATTAGGAAGTGGGGCCTTTGGGATGTGATTAGGTCACAGGGTGGAGTCCTGATGAATGGGATGATATATTTTTTTTTTATCAAAGAGACTCTACAGCGCTCCCTAGCCCTTCCAGCATGTGAGGTCGTAGAGAGAAGATAACCAACTATGAACCAGGAAATTGGCTCTCATCGCCCACCAAATCTATCAGCGCTTTAATCTCGGACTTCCTAGCCTTCAAAACTATGAAACTGTGAGAAATGACACATTCTTTGGTTTTCTAAAATGTGTAGGTGCACATGGAGTGTATTATCATACACTCAATTTGCCCTCCTAAACGGAGACAATCTTTGGGTAATGCCAAGATTCTAAAAATAATATATTACGTAGGTTAAGATAGTCAAAGAGACATTTTTGCTAAGAAAAATATTAGGAAAAGGTGACAAAAGGAGCTTATTGTGATACTTTTGGTGCAGGCCTATTAATCTCAGAAGCTACTTCCCTATAACTGATTACATGTGCTGTGCATTCCATAACGTATAATATGGAATAATAGTAAACACACAAGTATTGTCAATTTTGTGACATATTTGCTCAGGAATAGCTGTACTTATTATCTAAACAACCTTGTAGTGGGAACAGACACATTATGCCTCTCATTTTAAGAATAAAAAATGTGAATTAGGAAGTGGTTCAGCAACAGGGCCAAGCCTGTAAATCAATGCTTTTATCTGGGCTCTAATCTGTTTGACTCGACAGGCTGGAGATGGTTGTAAAAGCAGTTCCCAGTTTCCAGATGAGTTATGTTCCTAAGGATCATTTGCAGGTCAGTTGTTTTTGAACCTCACACATTTTCCCATAGAAATCGCGTGATGAATAAAGGTTATGCTTCCAGTCCAGCCTGCCAAAGCCTTTAACCTGTGATGCGTTCATACTTCAGCAATGCAGAGCCTCTCCCCATTCATTTGTACTGGAGAATTGCTCAGGGCTCTGATTTGGAAAGCAGGGAGCACGTTTTCCTCTGCCCCACCTCCTTCCACTTCAGCACCAGTGCTGAGAGAGGAGCACTTGTCCAGCTGTAGACGCAGGGGGTCGTTCTCATGGTGGCTGGCTGGAGAGAGGCTCTCACAGGGGCCCTCGAGGGCACTTGATGCAGAATTGCTGGAGAGAGCCCTGACACAGGTACCTGTGCAAAACAGAGCCTGGAACTTTGTGGGGGGGAGTTTGAAGAGGAGATGCTGCAGGACTGAGTGGAAGCCTGTGTTATAACAAAGGCAGACAGTTCTTAAAGTGATAGACCTCTTGCAATGGGAGGGCAGTCCCCACCGCGCAAGTCGTGTAACGGCTTGTTAGATGAGATCCACAGAGCAGATTTGCAAGTCCGGTGGTGAAAAGGAAACATCATCACTTTTTGCTTTCTCTCTATCGAGTTTAGCCGATTCAATAAACTGGTGACATTTGCTTAAATCTCTTGTTGATTTTATGAAATGTACTGTCACTGAAATGGAAAATTAAACAATATTGAAAAATACAAATAAAAATGTAAAAATCACACAAATCCCTTTCATCCAGAGATAAGCATTATTGGTTTAAAGGTTTCAATCAGAATTGGGGAAACTATTTCAGAAACTACTCTAGAAACTATTATAGAAAAATTTCGGTAGGACAGCCTGGGGTCCAAGCCCCCATTGACTAATAGTTTTAATACTCCTTCCCTATTATTTTCCCAGATTAGGCAATGTTACAGACCATCTCCAGTCTTCACTTTCTTATCTGATACATTGGATCGTGTAATTTATTTTCTGAACTTTGTTATTGTCTTGTCACCTTTTCTCAAATTGATGTATAAGAACTATGGAGCAGTAGAGGAAAATTCAATGTCAAAAAGTCTGAGTTAAATTCCCCAAATGCTGAACAACAAATGAGGGCATGTGCTTATTTGTTCATGTCCTTGGCAACAGTAGGATTTAACAATTTATTTTCTACCTTGGCTCATCTGATAAGGGGAAAATGTTTCTCATTGTTATTTCTAACTGAATTTTTAATTATGGTTGAATATTCTTTCCATGTGTTTCCAGGACACAGCTGTGGGTGAGAAGTATGAACAGGAGTTGAGATTTGCAACCAGGGGCTTGGAGGGTGTTTGGGGTGTGCAGGGGGTGGATGTCCTAAGTGCTGATGGAGGGTCTGTTCTTGATGGAATCATTGGCAAGGGTGTGTGTGTGTATGTGTGTGTGTGTGTGCGTGCGTGTGTACACACACATGCGCACATGCATACACATTATAAGAGAGCTGTATGCCAGCTACCCCAAAAACCTTCCATTTGTCCCATCTTAATCTCCCCTCCTTTCTTTCTCATAAGTAACCACTATCGTGACTTTTATCACCAAATATCCTCAGGCACCATAGTATGTGAGTATATCATTTAAGTCTCTTTTAACCCATGGGTTTTCCTCCCTCCACCTCTTTCTTTTCCTTAAAATTTATCTGTGGACAAAACGAACGGGGGCCATTGGACCTGCAACATTTCCACAGTCTGGATTTTGCTGAGTATGGATCCCATACTTGCAATTAGGAGGGAATTCCAATGTCTTAGCATACACATAGAGTTCCTGAGTGATGGGGAATCCCATGTAGTGACTGGACATCTGGAGTCATACCGTGGGCCCCTCACTCCCCCACATCATGTAGTGAAAAGTCCCTGGGATGGTGGACAGCTAGGCAGGCAGGAGGTTTAATGAAAACAAACAAATAAAATCACTGTTTCCTACCTACCAACTGTGGATCGATACCTAATCTTAGTTTACTCATCTGTAAAATGGGGCTAATAACCATGCTCATCCCATTGGGCTATTGTGAAGATTAATTGAGTTAATACATGTGCCTAGAACACAGTAAACTCTCAATAAATATTAACTGTTGTTATTCATTTTTTTGTATGTAAAACAAGGGGATGAACTAGGTAATATCTAAGGCCCCTTCTAGAGCTACACATCCAGACCCATGATACTGAAAACGTATAGCTGTCCTTATTTGATACTTAATTTAAAGGAAAATAGAGGACACAGCAGCTTTACAATGAGCAAAAATGAGCTGAGTAATTGTTCTCAATTTAAGCTACACCTTTAGGGAAATGAATCAGGTAGATTGTAATATATAAAACATAACCTGTAAGAAATGGCTATTACACAGTCAAATACACAGTCAAGCCACCAGAACAGAGCTAACAACATTTAATGTCACCCATTTGCTAATCGTACACTTTCACTGAGGAAGATGGAAAAATAGCTCAAAACCTTGCAAATGAATTCTATAGAACATGAACAGTTATCAACTGTCATTCTTTTCAGCCTCTACTGAAAAATAACAACTCTTATGTAGAAGCCAAATGTAAATATTTGCAGCAATGTTTGAAAAAACAAAAAAAGAAAGAAACATAGCAAGCTTATCAAACAGAGTTAATGCTATTGACCTGTCAATATTTAGCCCTTCCACACCAAGTTTTTGTAAGCTCAGCTCACTATATTCAAATATTGAGCATAGTGATTTTCCTACGTTAGGGGAATTTCAACATCCAGAGTTACTTATTTGACCCTGGGAAACAAAATAACCTGTTCTTAAAGGAACTGCCTGACAAATTTAGAATCTAGAATCTAAGAGTTTAAAGGGACTTAGAGATCTAATCATTTCTATAATATGTCTAATGATGATTTGATCTCTGATTAAATCTTATTTAAAGTTATGGTCGATGTTACAAGTGCTCATTGAAACTTCTGACATCCCTCTCCTTCCCGGTACTTGTGAGTATTACATGTCCCTGTTTCCTTGAAATAAAAAGTGGTCATATATGAGTACTTGCTTTGGTCAATAAAGTTTAAGTGGAAATGATGTGAATCACTTTTAGGCAGAAATATTTAAGAGCCAACTCATGACTCAAGCTCTGTTTCCTTGCCACGATGACCTTCGGAGACTTGTGTTTGGATGGCAGTGTCATAGAATGATGGAGCCTTGGTTATCTTGAGTCTCTGAGTGCTGAAATGAGCAGGGTCCCTGGTGACCTGTGTTGGACAGGCAGTATAAATAAGAAATAAACTTTTGTGTAATATGCCATTGAGATTCTGGGGTAGTTTGTTGCCACTGAAGAAACTAGACTAACTTGATCAGAACTTTACAAAGCTTTGTTTCTTGTTTCTATGTAAGCCCCTTTTATGGCTGGATAGAGATATTTTAATGTTGTGTCTCATATGGAACTAAGATGTGACTCCATGTAAGAGTAAACATGTAACCTTTTTATGCCCTCGGGAGCAGAAGAGAATTTCCACTTTTGTTCTTCCACATGACAATCCTTCAAATATCAGAACGTAAATAGTGCATTCTTGCTAAGTCCTCTCCCTGCAAGAACACACTTTTTCTATTGATACATGGATTCTTGGCTTTTTATCATCCTGATTACTCTCTGGAGAACATTTGTTTTGTCAATGTCCCACTCAAATATAATGTCTAGAACTGAATACAAGTCTTACTAAATTAGATACTGCAGGGAGAGGGTTCTCTGAGGTTCTGATGATGGTGAATTATGGTTATTTAGTAGAAAGTACATTATTTTAGACCATGTTTTGGGATGACATTTTTGACAGGTTTCAACACTGGATTCGGTTCAAGAAGGGTTTGGCTTTCCTCAGTTCTGATTGGAAGATGGTAACCTTTAGAGGCAACACCATCGAGAACATCGTGTGGACCTCATCTGAGGACTAGCTCTGGACAAAGTGGGAGTCAAGGAAGATTTTCAATGGGAGAGTGATAAGGATGCATTTGCATTATGAACTCTGGAAAAAATGAAGAGAATAATCACTAGGTATTACATGCTTGGGAAATGGTGAGACCACTCAATTAATCAGTCAATCAATGTATTGCTTGCCTACTAACAGTAAGACATGGAGCTACAGAATTGGCCATTGGAAAACAAAACATATATATGAACAGAAAATAGTAGATAGATATTAAAGATGTTTAATGGATTTGATACCCTGATCAGACATTTTAAGTGTAAGTGAATAAACTGAAACGACAGAAGAGTAACATCTTAGGGCAGGCTTTCTAAAGTAGCTATTTAAGAAGCAGCAGTTTCTAGTGGTGACAAAGCCCATGAATTAACAGGAAACCCACCTCAAGTGGTTTAAGAAACAAACATCAAAATCCAGAAGTTGTTTCCAGAACTACTCGATTAGGGCTTGTCTGCACTTTCTTTTCTATTTCTTTGGCTCTTTGTATGTTAGCCTTTTCTTTTCTTTTCTTTTCTTTTCTTTTCTTTTCTCTTCTCTTCTCTTCTCTTCTCTTCTCTTCTCTTCTCTTCTCTTCTCTTCTCTTCTCTTCTCTTCTCTTTCTTTTCTTTTCTTTTCTTTATTTTTTATTAAATTAAAATTTATAGGGAAGACAATGGTTAGTAAAATTATATAGGTTTCAGGTGTACAATTCTGTAATGCATTATATCTATCTATCTATCTATCTATCTATATATATAGTTATATATATATATATACATATATATATATAACTATATATATATGTATATATATATATATATATATATATATATATATATATATATATATATGCAACTAATGCATTGTATTTATATAACATTGTGTGTTTTCCACCCAGAGTCAGTTCTCCTTCTATCACCATATATTTGACCCCATTTACCCTCTTCTATCACCCCCACTGGTAACCACTAAACTATTGTCTGTGTCTACGAGTTTTTGTTTCTTTGTTTGTTTGTTTTGTTCCTTTGTGTGTGTTTTTTCAGTTTTATATCCCACATATCAGTGAAGTCCTATGGTTCTTGACTTTTTCTGTCTGACTTATTTTCCTAGCATAATAATCTCAAGATCCATCCATGTTGTCACAAATGGCACTATTTCATCTTTTCTTATGGCAGAGTAGTATTCCATTGTGTGTAAAGGATGGTTCAACATACACAAATCGATCAGTGTGATAAAGGACACAAATCAAATGATTATATCAATAGATTCAGAAAAAGCATTTGACAAGATATAACACCCATTTATGATTAAAACACTTAATAAAATGGGTATAGACGGAAAATACCTTAACATAATAAAGACAATATATGACAAACCTTCAGCTAATATCATAATTAACAGTGAAAAACTGAAGCTATTTGCTCTATGTTCAGGAACACGACAGGGCTGTCCCCTATCACCACTGCGATTCAACATAGTATTAGAAGTCCTAGTCAGAGCAATCAGGCAAGAGAAAGAAATAAAAGGCATCTGAGTTGGGAATAAAGAAGTTATATTGTCACTTTTTATAGATGACATGATGTTATATATAGAAAACCCTAGAGACTCCACCAAAATAGCCTTTTCTTTAGACTGCTTTTCATCATGGTTGCAAGATAACTATCAGCAGCAATGAAGAATTCATACTTCCTAGATCGTCTCTACTGGGGGAAAAATGCCCATTTCCAAAACCACTGAACAGAAGTTCTGAACTTTGCTCTGATAGGATTACTTCTGAATCATCATCGTGTTGAGGTAATTGCATGCATTAATTCTGAAGGTAGAGCTAGTGTCTGTTTATCTAAAGGCACATAGAATAAGTGAATAATTGGTGTCTATTGAAAAATAAATTGGGTTATAATTAGCAAGAACAGAGGGAGAATAAATACAGTGTAAGCAACTCACAAGTGCCCACTATATAGGATGTACGGGAAAATGGGACCAGACTCAGAGAAGTAGAGACTTTTATACTTCAGGAAGGGTGGCAAATGCTGGGATGGCACTTTGTGGAATGAAGAAGACATGAACTCTTTACCCTGAAATATATGAAGTTGGAGAGAATGAGCAACCTCACATTACATAAGGAATATAGGGGTGGCAGGTCAGTGGAGAGGGCATTTTCAGCTAGTGGAAAAAGTGGAGGTACAATCAGTGACAGTGGGTTTTAAGAGGTTCAAAGAGAGTCTTGGGTTTAGAAATGGCAGCAGAGAAGTGGTGATGCCATTAACAAACATGTGCAATGTAGCAGCAGAAGAAGAGCATTTGTGGAGGAGATCTTTCAACATCTCTACCTGCAGATGGAGGATTTTAAGATGTTTGAGCTATAGCTCAGAAGAGAGTGGGAGGTTAGGATGTTATTTATATTTTGGGAGAAAATAAAAATGAGAAAAGCATCAGAGCCTTTTCTTGGGATGGAGAAAATGGGAGGGAAGTCTCCTTTATGAAATCTTTTCTGTTTTGTTTTTTTCAATCGGGTGAACTCTTTCTATTGCATAAATAGTTATTTCTCCAACTGATAAAAAATTCAGTTAAATGTAAACTATTAGGTGTGATCAAACAATATGGTGAATGTTTAAATAAGAAAACTATTACAGTAAAAGACACATTGCCCTTAATCCCCCTCAAAATATTCCCCCTCATTTTGAACACACTTATCCATCTTTCTTGCCACTTTCTGAAGCAGTTCTGGAAATCCTCTTTCGTGATTGCTGTTAGTTGCACTGTCTTGGCTGTCTCGATGTCCTAACTCATTTTGACTTTGGGGAAGAGCCTGAAGTCGCATTGTGCCAGATCCAGTGAATAGGTGAATGTGGACACATCGTAATGTTTTTATTTGACAGAAATTGCTGTATACCAGAAGCTATGTGTGACATGGAGCATTGTCATGGTGGAGGATGATTTAGGGCACACTTTAAAACACAGCTCTCAACTGTAACTCATACCTGACTGACTGCACCAGAAAAGTTGAAACTTGTCACACACTGTTACTGAGGTTTGATGCTCCGCTTCCTTTACTGAAGATCCCTGCCTTTCCATTGGATGGCATGCAGCAGCAGCATTCACCGTATTTTTTGATCATACCTCATAAAAGCGAGACTGTGTTATGATCATTTTTAATCCTTCGGTGAATAACTGATTTCTGGGATTCCAAATTCCAATGAACAACACTTTGTTAGCATTCATAACCATCTACATATTTGTCATTTGTATTCTGGCATGTTGGCTAGAGCCAGTTTCTCCTTAAGTGGAAAGATAGCTACCAGCTGCCTTTGGTCTTCTGGCCACAAGAACTCTTGCTCTTGCTCACCATCTCTCTATATTTTGGGGACCTGTAGCTTGCTCTTTAACTCAGCTGAGAAGTAACCTTAGGTGTGGATCTGGAAATTCACCCCCTGGAAGCTGGAGACCCACCTCCAAATGACTCTATTCACTAAAGGTCTTCTCAGCAACAGTGAAAGCCACTGAGCCCAATGCTATCCTCACCCAGACACTTGTCTTCTGCCCCTTATTAGTCTTCTTCAAGATGCATTGTTAGACACATCTCAGCATCAAGCTGGGCATGCTGCTGTTCTTCATTCCACATGCCCATGAAATGCTTAGTATGTCCCTGTACTTAGTCTTCTCTCCATGTTCCTATTTATGACATGGTTGACACGTTTCTTCTCAGGCTATAGGTGGTTTTCCGTATTGTACCCTCTCACACTCTCATTCCTATGGTAGGTAAATTCATTTATTATGCCTGAATATTTTATTCAATGATATTCTAAATTTTATGACTCTGAATTCCTGTAATAATTTTTTTCAGTTATAGTATTTGTCAATTTCTGTCTTATGTGGTTGTTTGTATATTTATCCTGAGTTCATTTGTGTAACACTCATAATACAATATCTGCCATATCTTCAGGTTTACTTTCTACACTTGAGCACAAGATTGTTTCCTCTACCCTGTATTCTCTACAGTACCAGCACAGTGTCTTGCATTTAATTTTCACTTAAAAATTTGATGAAATAATACATTTTTGGACAAATGCATATCTAATTATTTTGTCAGGTATAGGGTGTGGAAAATGGAATTTAGTGTACTTTTAAATAAAATATTTTTACAGTATTACTGTTAAGCCAAATATTTCACGTTCCTTTACCGTTAGCAATAAGGTAATATATTTGGTACTTCGGCATTGCTTTTTGTAGCAGGAAGAACAAACTTGTAGCAGGCATGCCTACTGAGGCCATGACAAAAGTATCAAGTACTCATCTATTAAGCCTGGATTCTCTTTCAAGACCCTCCTCCATGCTATTGATAGCCATCACAAGTGATTAGAGCAGGAACATAATATCGAATATTTAAACGGTCTGCTGGGCTAAGTGCGAACATTATATGTGATCCTGACTTAAATAATTAAAAAAATTTTCTGTCTGTTCCAGTGGTAAAGAGGTCTTGTGGAAGGAATGAGTCTAATGTGATCTGTGGTGTTCATGAGAAATTAAGCAGAGAAGTATTAAGATAATGTTTTTTTTTTTTTAAATCATGAATTGGTTGAATCTTGAAATATTGTAAATATAATGGAAATAGTCCTGAACTGCAGACATAGAATATATCTAGGTGTAGAGACTGTGCTATAATACCTCATGACAAGTAGGTTATTCTAGAAATATGTTGTAAATAATAGTTTTGGAAGTTTTACTGTCTGATCAATTGAATTCTTTAATTTTTTAAAAAATGATAGTTATAATATAATATTCCTAAATCTATATTTTATTACTTTTTATATTAAAATGAAGAATAATGGTACTATTAATGCAATGGCTGTTATTCTAATGGGACATTTTTTGGTTTTACAAAGCTGTCTGTGTAAACAATCATTAATCTCTGGAATATCAAGATAAAAGCCTTAGGAACACTCAGTTATTAATTTTTAAAGACATTGTAAAACTGAGTTCTAATGGCAGAAAATCCATAAAGCAAAGTTTTGAAATCTTTGTCATGTTATGTATATGAAGAAATAAGAATTTGGTTCAGATATCTCTGTATTTTTTTAGTTGTTTGTTCATACTCTCATTGCTAACCTAAATTTATTGATGCTTTGAGAATAGTCAGTCTCCTAAACTAGGGAAATATTTCTTTATGTAAGCAAAGAATAAATATTTATTGGGTGAAAATTTCTCCCAACTTTTACCACTCAAGAAATTTAGTATTATTAAGGACATGATTAAACAATTATATCAGAGCTTCAAATTTTTCAAAAGGTCTTTTCAAAGATTTCATAGAAGAATAATTTTAAGGTTAAAATGATTATAATACAGATTTCCCCCCCTAGAGCAAATACTAAAAAAGTACCTAATATTAAGACCAAAAAACAAAAAATAGATTTAATCCCAGAAACAGTGAAGCATAAAATTGAAGGTATGAGAATAGGAACTGATTTGTTAAAATGGCCGAATCAATAAAGGTTAATGTCAAAGAACAAAACTACGTATTCTGATGAATTCCCTTGACCAAGCAGATTGATTTGGTGTTTCATTTCTTTATCATTTCATTTATTTTCAAGGCTTAGAAATTGAACTGTGCTTCAACTGATGAAAATTATATTAACTTTGCAAAATATGAAATTTATAGCCTTTTTACTTGGAGTGTTGAAAAAGAAATGATGTTTTGAAAGTAAATCCCTTTTATTTAGCCTTTTTTTTTTTAAAGATTTAAAATCATATTGAAAGCCTAACAAAGCAAAGAGAGTTTTAAGGAAACTATGTTTTAAAAAACATTTTAATGTACACTATGCTGACTCTTAGAACAAAGGAAAAGCTACTGACATTTGTTCATCTAACAATTTCCTTCTAAACATATTATCAATTTTTAAAGAACATGTACCAATGTATTAACCTTTATTAGACCATTTTATTGAAATAGGACTGATATAATTTAGTTTAATGTAACTAGAAAACAGTAGAAATACTTAGTACCCTCTTATATCTATTGCCAAGGGAAGAAAGTTAATGAGGAAAATTTTAAGTAGTATTCAAACAGTGAAATCATTTAAGAAACTTATTTTATTTTTATGGGATGATATTTACATATATTTAATACAAAACGAAACAAAATGAAGCAAAAATTATCCTTGGGAGATTAAAATTGGATGTCACTCTTTGGCAGGCAGACTGATGATGGCTTCCCAAAGTTATCCTAATTCCCCTAATCTGTGAATATGTTACATTATACAGAAATGGGTAATGAAGATTGATGATTGGATTAAGTTTGCTAAAATAGGGAGATTATTTTGGATTATTCAGGTGGTACCCGAGGGGTCCTGAAATATGCAAGAGAGAAGTAGAAGAGTCACTCACAGTGGGAATGCAATGTGAGAAAGACTCAAGCAGCCATTGTTAGTTTTAAAGATGGAAGAGGTCCAGCAGTGAAAAAATGCAGGTAGCTTATAGAATGTGGAAAAAAAACAAGGAAATAAACTCTCCCTAGAGTGCCCAGAAAGGAGCCTTGTTGGCTGACATCTTGATTTTAGTCCACCTTTCCAACTGCAAGATTATAGACTTGTGTTGTTTTGCACAGCTAAGTTTGTGGTAATTTGCTACAACAATGATAGGAAACAAACACAACTATAATAATAATATTACTGGAAATTGTTAAGTTTAAAATTTTGAGACTATTTGAAGGAGAGGTGCCTAGAAATAATAGTAGCCACAGTTCCAATTAGCAGCGATGGCTACTCTGGTGAGAGTTTATAAGCTCATCTATGTGAGTATCTCATGGGCTTTCTACTGTAAATCGGTAAGAGAGGCCATGTGGATGCATATTTCACAGCTGAGAAAATGAGGCCTCAGAGAAATGATGTGGCATAGACAGAGATGGAGTTCAGTCCCTGATCTTCCCTTGCTGGATTCTTTAAACTGGGCACTTTGGCCTGTGTGCCAGCCCAGCAGTGGTAGAGATAGAGAAGACTTTGAACCAACGTGAGATTTCTATTTCAAAGGGCTTAATTACAGTTTGGAGGGTTGGAAGCTACTTGGGTTTCAGATCAACCTTAAAAGTTATGAACATATTTGAATCTACTCTCCATAAATATTCTAGCATTTTGTTAGTTTCTAGGTGAGTACAAAGAAATTATAGTTTCTTGGAAGTTTCTATGATGACCTTAAAAAAATGATAAACACTTCATTTGTTTTCGGAGCCAAGGAATTCCAGTACTTGTGCAGTTGCTGGGAAAATTGAGAATAAATGACTCTTCTTGCTATGGTTTAATTTTTTTCAAGTTTCAATTTGTTTAATTCACTTTATTTCATACTACTGAACTAATTCATTTTTTAACTTATAAGTTATATCAGTCATGGAGTAAAATTTCAAGGCTATTTTTAAAGATTAGCATTGGGTAAAATGATTACATTCTGCCATGGAACTTGGTAAGCTATAGCGTCCGTTTTGTATGGTTGCCAGTGTAGGATGCCTGTTTCAAGTCCCCTTTAATAGCTGTGTTAGTATAGGTGAAGAATTCATTTGACAATTCTTCATCTGTCAAATGAAAATTATAAAGGTTATTAATTTATAGGATTTACATGTGGAAAGTATTTAAAAGAGTGCTATGTAATATTAGTTTTTAGTAAACAATTCTTGGTTAAATTTATTGCTTTTTTACTTTATTTGATTTTTTAATTACAGTTGACATTCAATATTATATTAGTTTCAGGTGTACAGCATAGTGGTTAGACATTTATATAACTTAAGAAGTGATCCCTGGATAAGTCTGGTATTACCCTGGCACCATACATAGTTATTACAATATTACTGACTATATTTTCTATATTGTATTTACATCCCCATGACTATTTTTATACCTGTCAATTTGTACTTCTAATCCCTTCCCCCTTTTTTCACCCAGTCACCCAACCCTCCTCCCACTTGGCAACCATCAGTTTGTTCTCTGTATCTATGAGTTTGTTTCTCTTTCATTTGTTCATTTATTTTGTTTTATAGATTCCACATGTAAGTGAAATCAAATGGTATTTTTCTTTTTCTGTCTTATTTCACTTAGCAAGTATCCTCTAGGTCCATCTATGTTGTCGCCAATGGTAACATTTTATTCTTTTTTATGCCCGAGTAAAAGACTTTTATTAAAATATAGCTAACATACAATATTATGTTAGTTTCAGATATACAGACTCAACATTTATACCTAAAGAAGTGATCACCATGATAAATCCAGCAACCATCTGACACCGTACCACGCTATCACAATATTATTGACTATATTCCCCATGCTGTACATTACATCCCCATGAGTTATTTGTTTTATACCTGGAAATTTGAACATCTTATTCCTTTTCACCTTCCCCACCTTTTAAAATTTTTCAATTACAGTTGACATTCAATGTTATTTTGTATTAATTTCAGGTGTATGACATAGTGGTTAGACATTTATATAAGAAGTGATCCCTCTAATTAGTCTAGTACCCACCTGGCACTGTACATAGTTATTACTGTATTATTGACTATATTCCCTATGCTTTACTTTACATCCCCATGACAGTTTTGCAACTATCAATTTGTACTTCTTAATCCCTTTACCTTTTTTATCCTGCCCCACAAACCCCCTATCACCTATCACTCCAGTTAATCTACTACTTGAACCCTAGGACCCATAGTCTAGAAAAAAATCTTATATTGGCAATTTGGAATTCCTGCTAGATCAAACCATGCTAGATCAAATGATATTTGAAACATATAACTGACAAGGATTAGTATTCAATATAAATAAAGAGGAAAACATATGAATAGATTTTACAGAGAGAAAATTGAACCTCCAATAAACATTTGAAAAGACATTAAATTCATTGGTAATTAGTGACATTCAAATGAGATACTTCACACGTATAAAATTGGCAAAAATTGAAAAGATCAACCTTATGATGTGTTCATAATCATGTTGAGAATTAGGAACTCTTGAATACTGTTAATGGGTGGTATAAATGAGTGATAATAATTATTGGAGCATATTTGTTGAAGAAAAGTTGCATTGGAAAAATGAGACGAGAAATCTTTATCCAAGACTATTGCTGTAAAGGAGAGATTGAACTGAACTTTGCAAAAACTAAAGGTGGGAGGAATTTTAAGTTCTAGGGTGAGGTAGTGGAAAAACTTCTGCAGCGTGTTAGGGGCAGATGAAAATAGCAGTTAGCTTTGGTGTAGGGGGAAAAGAAAAGAATGGTATTGAGGAGATGAAAGAGCTTCAACGTTCTCTATAGCATTTTATTTCTTAAATAAAAACAATGATCTGAAGGAACATGACCACATCTTTAGATTTTTTAAAATATGAGATATTTCAAACAACTCCCTCACTTTTTCAAGTTTAAATGTTTTTGAAATTTAAATGCTCTGTAGAAAATTTACCATACTTTGTTTACGTATCGTTTAATATCAATGGTATCATGTGTACCATTATTAATTTCTTATGGCTTCTTTGACAGATTACCACAAACTTGGTAGCTTAAAACAACAGGAATTTATTCCCTCTTAGTTCTGAATTCATAAATTCATAAATTCAAAATTTGTATCACTAGGCTAAAGAAAAGGTGTCAGCAGGGCTGGGTGTTCTCCAAAGACTATGGAGAAAATGGGAAAATGTGCTCCTTGCCTCTCCCAGCTTCTAGTGGCTGCCAGCATTCTGTACTTGTGACCATATCACTCCAGTCTTCAAGGCCAGTACCTCTGAATCTCTTTTTCTTCCATCTTCACATTGCTTTCTCATCTGTGTGTGTGTGTTGGTGTCAAATCTCTCTCTTCTCTCTTACAATGAGATTTATGATTGTATTTAGGACCCATCTAGATAATCCAGGATAATCTCCCCATTCAAGATCCTTAATTTAATCTCATCTACAAAGACCCCTAAAGACCCTTAAAGGTGATAATTATAGATGCCAGGGATTAGCACTTGATTCCTTTGGGGCCATTATTCAGCCTATTACAGAACCAGTCATACAAATTTTCATTTTTTTTATTCCACGATATATTTTAGAGACTTTCTTCCATATTGGTTAATATAGACTTTTCTCATTAAATGTCATTGCTGTAGAGTATGCTCAAGATGGATATTTCATACATTTTTAGTTTCTACAGTGATGATCAATGTTTTTATATTTTTTATTTTTTTATTTTTTTCAAAGATTTTATTGGGAAGGGGAACAGAACTTTATTGGGGAACAGTGTGTACTTCCAGGCCTTTTTTCCAAGTCAAGTTGTTGTCTTTTCAATCTTAGTTGTGGAGGGTGCAGCTCAGCTCCAGGTCCAGTTGCCGTTTCTAGTTGCAGGGGGCGCAGCCCACCATCCCTTGCGGTGACTCAAGGAGTTAAACCGGCAACCTTGTGGTTGAGAGCCCGCTGGCCCATTTGGGAATCGAACCGGCAGCCTTCGGAGTTAGGAGCATGGAGCTCTAACCTCCTGAGCCACCGGGCCGGCACAATGTTTTTATTTTTCAGCAATACACACGTAACAACGATTTGTGACTGGGCTACAATGATACACAGTATGATTTTTAATTGGATAAACTTATATTCTCTATTGTAATGAAATAAAAGGGAGAAGGCCTATGATATGTCTGCATCCATTTCTCATGAAATTTTCAAAAGAATAATAAATAGAGAAAAGCTTTTCCTTGTAAAATATTTTTTAGGAGAAAGACACTGAATGGAGGCAAAATACAATAGGAATAGTTGGGGTGAACTATTTAAACATTGAAATATGAACACAGAATTAGAATTCAGAATATTTTCTATCTAAAAGAATTTTCTTTCTCTGAGTTTTCTAGGTATATCAGCATCTCTTGAGATTGTATCTTCTCAATTAAAATATTATTGTCTACAGAAGAGTCAATTTTAGGTCTCAATTTCAAGTTTGCTAATCACAAAATGCAATTTTAGGATGTTTACAGACTTTATATAACAAAACATAATAGGACCATTTTGAAGACAAACATTCTTCCCCTACCCCTAAAATACCATTGAGCTGGTATTAGAAGCAGATACAACTAAAAATATTTTAAATACAGAGGGTGCCAAAAATATGTATACACATTTTAGAAAATGAAAAAACTGAATTAAAATTATAATACTCAGTATATACCGATAGCAAAGGATGAATAGAAACCATATGCATACATTTTTTTTGGCACCCCTGGTATATTCAAAGAATGATTGTTTTACTTCTATTACCATTAATGTTCAGATAATTATAAAGAAGTACTTTTTCCTTTGCTTTAATGTGCTTGGATAAATGTTATTTTATTTTTTTTAAGAAAAAATTTCTTTTAGTGTTATTCAACACTATTCTGTAAGGACAACACTATGACAAAACCAACTTGTTAATTGCAAAAGTTTAAAATGACATAATTTTTTAAAGAAAATTTTGGTTATTGGTATAGCCCCTTTACTCTCAGTTGTGTTCCTATTTGGAAAATACATACTTTTCCATATTTGGGAATTCTCTTGGCCTGTCTTATAATGGTTGTTACCAGCTGACTCTCCCAAGGCCCTGCTGAAGCTCCATCATCTGCCCGAGTCCACTATTACTCTACCAGGCACTCACCTCCACCAGGTGCTCCTCCTGCCCGGTAGAAACCACGGTGTCATGGTGTTGGGCAGGCAGGACTTGTCTGTAGCACAGATCTGGAGGCTGCTTAGCGGTGAAGCACTGCCGTCCTAGGCTAAGTAGTGCTCAGTGGCACCTCTGCGTGTGATGGCTTTCTTTGCCTTGACGATGCCAAAGCTGACCTTGCGGTCAGAGGATAGGTCGGGGAGACATGTTCTTTCCCCTCTGTCTTACACTGTCTTAGAAAATCTTAAAGCAGGTAGCTCGTGCTTCTCTGATTCGCACTGTTTTTAGTGTATTCCCTTTTTTTTTTTTAATTATTTATTTATTAGTTTCAGGTGTACAAAACAAGGTAATACTTAGACGTTCATCATTTATATCCCTCATACTGTGAACCCCCCTCCCCCCATCCACTATCCCTCCGACCTCACACTGAACCATCACATTATATATATCAAATTATAGTTGGCATTCATTAATGTTTAGCTTCTGGTGTACAATGCCATGATCAGGTATCCACAGTATCCCTGAGGTGGTCTCCCAAATAGGATGCATGTCCATCGGATACCCAACAAAATCTTTACAACATTATAGAGTACCTTCCCCAAATTAATTTTCAAAAAAACCCTGAGGCCATCTTGTGGTTACCAGCTGCTTCCAAATCCCTTTTAAGTTTTCATTTGGTGTCAGTCTTTTTCTGGCATGTGTCTAAGGACTTCTGTGGGGATAGAGTGGACCACAGGGTACCCACAACCCCTGGCGTTTAGAATCAGTCTTCCTGTTAATTAGTTTTCTCCAGGAGACCTGTCTGGTCTCCTATGATGAAACACTCATCAGGCCATCGCTCAAGTTTACCAGACAATTCTAGATATGTCTTAGACTCAGAAGTGTCATAACTTGAGTTGTTTCCTAGGAGGCTCCCCAACAACCTTGCGAATAGGCTTTGGCTTCTCTCAAACCTGTCTTAATAGCTGAAGTGTAAATTCCCACAGTTGGGCACAGCCTGGACTCAAGTTGAGAGTCCCAATATATAATGAATTTAACAAGTAACAAATGTTTACAATATCTTAAGGGCATTCAACAAGTATCTGCCAGGTGTCTACAATGGGACAGGCACAGTATATGTTGCCAGGTATACAAAGATATCTAAGTTACGTTAGATAACTTAGATTTTCCTCTTCAAGGAATTCAGTGTAACTTATAGGTATGAATGCATACTCATAATGCATTGTAATAAGTTATATAATATCAGGATATGTGAGGCACAGTGATAACATTATAATGCAAAGGGGGACATGCATATGCACAAACATGGCTATATGAAAGAGGGAACTGTGATTTAAGATTTCTGAAATGTAAGGGTATGTTTATGGTTCGGGAAGGTAGAGAGGAGGGCTTGAAGATAGTGGTGTGGAATGTAGATTGAGGGGTGGATATAGACCAAATATAAATACTGTATGTATATCATGCTAAAGAACTTCAGCAATGTCGAATCCCTGGGAGATTGTAAGCATGGCAGAGACTTGATCTTATATGTGTTTTAGGAAAATGACTCTTATTGGAGGGGCATGTATGGATTAGATTGCGCGTGTGCCCAAAGGAATGGAAACAGAAAGAGGAATAAAGTGCAGTTGTACATACTGAAAACTACTTGAAACAGGGAGTGCAGGATAGGGAAAATTTTAGGGAGGATAAATATTGCATACTGTGTTATAAATGACTAGTTAAAGGAGAGGGCAAGAATGGAAAAAGGAGATAAACATGCAGGGGAGATAAAAGAGAAGAGACAGGAAAAATAAACATGGACCGAGTCAGGCAAAGACAGAAAAACAGTGTAAGAGAAAATCATAAAAAGTTGCAGAGTGATGTCTAGGTTTATATTTGAGAAATAATTTAATTTTGGGCTCTTGGCCTCTAAAAGCAACGCCTATTTTAATTTTGTAACCATAGGCCTTGCTGGATTTTTTGTTTGTTTTTCATGATTATAAGTTGAATAAAATAAAGATTTGGTCTTTGAACTGAAGAAAAGTGAAGAATGATATGGAAAAGGGAGAGAAAAGAAAGAGACCAAGCTTGGGTATCCTGCAGTAAAACCTGTGTTTATTAATAACATTAGCTCTTGCAAAGGAATCTGTATTCCAGATAGACCAACTTAACTTTTTCACTGGATTCATATTCAGTTAAGAGGTTGGAAGCTTATGAATTAGAAAGATGGGATACAGCTTATGGACATTTTAAAGTTTTTTTTTTCATAAACTGGATAGGTAGCCCTATCTAGCTGTAATGGCATAAGTAAGACATAAAATCACAGGATTAGAAGGACTTCACATGGATTGGTTTCCAATCACTGCTTGCATAATTGTTTCCACATAAAGATAAGCACACAAGTTTGCCTGGCCAAGTATTCTCATATTCACAGAACTGTTTTGGTGGGGTAGTTAGGTTGATTTGGGAATAAATATAACACATCCAAATCAAAAACGAATAAATATTTATGAAGAACTGGGTCATTTTTTGGGGGGGGAATGCAAGCTTTGTCAAAATAAACATTTTTTAAACTATTCAAGAAACTTAACAGTTGTTTGGATTTTTACCTCATAAGATCACTATGTACCCAAAGTATTCTCTAAAATGTTTCTTTTTTTTAAAGACTTTATTGGGAAAGGGGAAAAGGACTTTATTGGGGAACAGTGTGTATTTCCAGGCCTTTTTTCCAAGTCAAGTTGTTGTCCTTTCAGTCTTAGTTGTGGAAGGCACAGCTCAGCTCCAGGTACAGTTGCCGTTGCTAGTTGCAGGGGGCATAGCCCAACATCTCTTGGGGGAGTTGAGGAATTGAACTGGCAACATTGTGGTTGAGAGAATGCACTCCAACCAACTGAGCCATCAGGGAGTTCAGCGAAAGCTCAGCTCAAGGTGCCATGTTCAACCTTAGTTGCAGGGAGCAGAGCCCACCATCCCTTGCGGGACTTGAGGAGTTGAACTGGCAACCTTGTGGTTGAGAGCCCACTGGCCCATGTGGGAATCGAACCTGCAACCTTCGGAGTTAGGAGCATGGAGCTCTAACTGCCTGAGGCATCGGGCCAGCCCCAATAATGTTGTTTTGAAATCACCAAGGGCAGATATATTTTGAAATATGATTTATGTTAGAATATCCAATCAACATTCAATTGATTTTCAGTTCCCGAAACTGTGGCTTCAGACTTGATCAATGCAGAATAGAGGATCAGTAATTAACCAGTAATGATTTTTTCAAGTGGACGTAGTTAATATTATTGTAAATTGCTTTGCTGTGAGTGGGTTTGGACTCTCAATGATTTTATAAATGATTTTGGGAATAAAACCAAGCTTTCAGTTACTTTATTATTTCAGGCCTTGGTGTATGGATTTTAAACAAAGGTATATAAACTCATCACAGAAAAGGTATGTGATAACCTGAGAATTACTTTACTAACTTGTGAGATGCCTCTTCAGATACACAAGGACCCTCCAATTATTTTGATCACTCACCTGCCAGTTTACAGGTGATATGCATGGGAAGCAAACCATTGTGCTGGGCAGAAGGATAAAACAGTCAAGGAAAGAGCAAGACTTCAACCAGATTGTTCTTCAGCATAGCAAATACAGGATTCTGAATCTCTGGGCTTGGAAACACTAGGGGACCATATCCGTAGTTAGAGGCATCTGGGGGCAGAGGGATTGCTTTCTTCATGCTGTAACTATCTTTAGATGTCAGCCTGAAACACGTAGGCTGTGGTGCTATGAGGGAGGCCTCAGTGGTTCAATGGTGGTTACATTGCTCAGAGGGAAGGCTGAATTAATCGGTTAGTGACACACTGATCCATATGCTCTCTGAATCTTGAGTGGGGAAAATTTAAGCAAGTCTCAGCAATTCAGCACAAATGAACTCCACAGACCACAAAGAGCAATGTGAATAATAGGAAAATCACCAAAGGGTTTGTTCCAATAGCCCAAACAAGAGTATCTCTAGTGGCCTACACCATCTTTTTAGCCTGACCACCTACAAGGAAAGGATAGAGTGCAGAGGTAATAGTTCAAAGAGTTTTTGTGCACAAATTCCATGAACTTAAGAGTTCAGACTTAATGGTGTCTGGTAGGCCGTGTATTACACACAACTAGTACAGGACTAGTCATATCTTGTTGAAATTTGGTGTGAATCATGGAGTGCCATGAGCTACTTATTTACCACAAACAGTTCTTGAATGGTGCTACGAAATCAATGTGGATTTTCAAATTTTACTTACTTGGTAATGTAATTTATCACATAAGTAATGCCTGAATACATCTGTGGGATTTTATAGAAAATCCCAGACATCAAATAATTTCACACATAAATACTTAAGTATGTTTCTCTAATACACAAGAACCTTTAAAAAAACATAACCACATTAACATTCCCAACACATTCAACATTTGTTTCTCAGTATCATCTAACACCCAGTCCTTATTCTATTTCACCCATTGTCTCAAAAGCATCTTTTTGTTTCATGTTAGAATCAGGATCTTAACAAGACCCACAGATTACATTTGTTTGT
This sequence comes from Rhinolophus hipposideros, assembly GCF_964194185.1. Classification (NCBI taxonomy): domain Eukaryota; kingdom Metazoa; phylum Chordata; class Mammalia; order Chiroptera; family Rhinolophidae; genus Rhinolophus; species Rhinolophus hipposideros. The sequence continues at coordinate 15,121,439 of NC_138051.1, read as the reverse complement.
TATATCTCTTAAGATTCCTCCCCTTTTGTCGCGTCCTGCACAACACAAGCAAGTGGGAAAGGACGAGGGAGACGGCGAGGGTTAAGGTTTATTAAAGAAAGAGACAAGAGACACTGAATGCAAAGAAACCACAGAGGACCAAGGGACTCACAGCCTTAAGAGATTGGAGCCCCGAATCGGGTCGTCGTGGGTATTTATTGATTTTTTACAATAGGCATCACATGATTCTGGGCAGGGTCTGTAAAACTCTGACACCACCAATACAATTAGCATATTTCCAATCACCCAATCATTTTGTCCCAAAGCAACCTGTACATGTCGTCCCCACATGACCAAGGTGCGGTGTGTGTGATCCCTGGGGGAGCGGATCTCTCAAAGCAATTACCCCATGAGGTCAGCACAGAGCAACCTGGTTTCGCTCAATTACTGTTCCTTGCACAATAGGGTGCCGGACATCTGAAGCATGCGTCAGCAGCTTCCCAGAAAGTGTTGGAGGATGGGCACACCTCACAACTTAAGGTTAACTCATGGGGGTCCCCGGGGTCCCGCCTGGCTTAAGTTGTCCCTCCCTTGAGGGATCTGACTCGTCTTTGGCTACAGACCCAGCATGTTGGGACCATGAGAGAGAACTTATAAAACTCAACCCCTAAAGGGACAACCCCGCAACCCTCTTTCCCTAAGGAAAGGGTGGAAGGGACAGACGGTTAGGATGCTGTGTGATAACACCCTTTTATTTTCCTTGTAATCTATAACAGTTTTTTCTGTTTTCTTCTTTGCATTTACTTGTTGAACACATGGGGTCATTTGTCCTATAGAATTTCTCAAGTTCTGGATTTGGCTGATTGTTTCTTCTGGTGTCGTATAACAGGTACCCATTCCTATATTTCCTGAATTTTCTATAAATGAGGTTGTAGCTAGAGGTTTGTTTAAATTAAGTTCCTTTTAAAAAACACCTTTGGGGTGGCCGGTTTGCTCAATGGTTAGAGCGCAGTGCTCATATCACCAAGGTCGCCGGTTCGATTCCCACATGGGCCAGTGGGCTCTCAACCACAAAGTTGATATATATTGATGTATTCTCTTAGTTTTCCTTCATCTGAATGTGTCCTTCTTTTACCTTCATTCCTGAAGGATATTTTTGCTGGATATAGATTCTGTGTTGACAGTTATTTTCTTTAAAAATATTGTGCCACTTACTTTTAGTCTCTGTATTTACTATCTAGTCTCTGGTTTCTGGTGAAAAATTCAGTCATTCACATTGTGTATCATGTTTCTCTGACTGCTTAAAAATTTTTTTTTTTTCTTTTGTCTTTATTTTCCTGCAGTTGATTATGATGTGTCTGGGCATGGATTGTCTTGAACTTATCTTCTTTGGGGGTTCACTTAGTATTTAAATCTGTAGTTTTATTTTTTACCATGATTGGGAATTTTCTAAGTCATTATTCTTCAAAGAGTTTTTTTTCAGCATTGCATTCTTTATCCATTCCTTCTGAGACTCTGATGACATGAATGTTAGACCTTTTGTTATTGTCTCATAGGTCTTTAAAGCTCTGCTTATTTTTTTCATTACTTATTCTTTCTGTTGTTCTGATTGGGTAATTTCTAATGATCTATCTTATCTTCAAGTTTACTGTCTCTTTCCTCTATAATATCCATTTGCTATTGAGTCCATCCAATGAGTTTTAAATTTTGGTTATTGTATTATTCAGTACTAAATTTTCCATTTGGTTCTTTCTATTTCCATTTGGTTCTTCTTTATATTTTCTATTTCTTTGCTGAGACTTTTTATCTTAACATATGTTGCAAGAATGTTTGCAATTGCTTATTCCAGCATACTTTTAAAATAGCTGCTTTAAAGTCTTTGTCAGATAATTCCAGCATCTATATTAATAGTGCGAATGTTGGTGTCTGTTGATTGTTTTTCCATGTGACTTGAAATTTTTGTGTGTCTTCATATGCCAAGTAATTTTGAATTGTATCCTAAACATTTTGAACATTGTGTTATGAGACTCTGTATCTTGTTTAAATTCTATGGGGAATGTTGATATTTTGTTTTAGTGGGCAACAGATGTGATTAGGTTCTGCTGCAATTCCCAACCTGACTTTTATGGGTGATAATTCCAATGTTAGATTTCAAAGCCTTTATAGTGCTCTTTAGATCTGCCAATCAAAAGTCAGTCTGTAACCTGGGCATTGGTATATCTGTTAGTTTTCTTCTCATCATCACTGGTATGCTAATTAGGATTAGAACCAGGCATCTTTAATCCCCTCAGAACTTTCTGATTTCTAGGATATCTCTTTGGTCCTTGCCAGAAACTTGGAATCTGGTTACCCTGCTTTCTGTATCCTGGTCCAAGTAGAGGAGGGAGGGAGGGAGGGAGGGAGGGAGGGAGGGAGAGAGAGAGAGAGAGAGAGAGAGAGAGAGAGAGAGAGAGAGAGAGAGAGAGAGACCATTGAGGCTTGCCTTGCTTGTCCTGTTAGATAGAGAACTGCAGCTCTATCTAACAAAGAGGAGGGTTGTCTCCTTAGCCCTGTGGGGTCTTATGGCCCATGTGGGTTCTGGTAGCTATTGCTGACTCTCTGCCACAGGATTTCCTGGTGGCTGGGGTGCTAGAGAAGGAGAAAAGAAAAAAAAAAATTCCCAGGGGATTTCCATATTTCCTTCAAGTGTGAGGAGTACCCTTTTCGGACCCTCAAGCCAGGGCTAGTAGGCTTCTTTTGTCTGTCTATGTCACAGTACTCACTTCTGGGTTTCTAGCTATGGGGAGTTCAAATAGGGGTATACCTGAGGAAACAATGGAATCTCACGACCAATTCAGGGATACTCAAATTCTGGTCATACCTGCTATTATTCACAAAGTCTTCAAATAGGTGCCCTTGCATTCTGTTCAGGTTTTATAGTTTTCTTCAGCAGGAGAAAAAATGGTGAAACATGTTTATTCTATTTCTACTGGAACCTGAATCTTTTAAATTTCATTTTTAATTATGTAAAACATTACATGGTTCCAAAGCTAAAACTATGAACAAGACACACTTAACAGAAGTCAGGTTTCTGTCCTGTTCTTTTTCTCCCCTAGAGGTAGCCATATTTATAAGGTTTTTGATTATCCTTTTTGAATGTTAAAAGAGTAAACATTTATATTTGTGTTCCCTCTCCCTGTACTTCTTACACAAAAGGTAACATACTATAAACACTTCTGCATCTTGCTTTTTTTCACTTAATAGTGTATCTTGCAATCATTCCACAACAGTATGTAAATGTTTTCCTTATTCCCTATGAAGACTGCATAGTGTTCAAATGCATGAACTTAGCATGGTTTCTTAACTAGCTTCTTATTGATGGAAATATGCATTGTTTCTGGACTTTGATTATTACTAATCAATAGAGATTTAAAACCAAACTATCTTACTCATTTTATTTGGGAAAATGGAATATAATGAGAAGCATTCACAGTGTTTTTTTGTTTTGTTTTGTTTTTCATTTCTCTTCTCAGCATTTTTCTTATTATTTTTCGTCAGTGTTTTTATAACCCCAATTATTTTGGCTTCTAGATATAGCTTATAGCCAATGCTATAAATATTTTAGTAATAATTCTTAGACTCATTACACATGCAGTAACACTAAGATCTCTGAATGTTGTAATTTGCTCATAGATAATTGTCTTTAATGGTAGGCCATACTTGTGATGATAATTTGTGAATAACTTAAGCAGTTTCCCTACTGGTATTGTTGGAGAGGCAAAAAACTGTTAGTTTGTCATCACTGAGTTGGTAACAGAAAAATAGGAAATAGGGCATTTAAGAGATAAAATAGCAGAGGTAATGGTGATGACTGGTAGCAGCAAGGTAGCACCACAATTTGGAGTATAGTAATATGGGTATTGGATGAAAAGGCAACTGAGATTCAGTTCTTCTAATATGGGAAACACTATGGGACATATGGTTTCCAGGGAAATATGGTTCAGGGGTTTTACATTCAGTATTGCTCTCATAGGGTATTAGACAAACATGCAGAAATATTTGAACAGAAGACTCCAGCATAGCCTACAAAATGACATAAGAAAGAATGTCATAAGATGTCATGAGAAAGAAGGCCCCTAAAAGACTGTGATCAACACAAATTTAGAGAACTTAGCAACAGAGGTAGTGGTGGGACTTCTTGACTCCTGCAGTAACAGAAGGGGTTCCGCTGCCAATTTCTGCTGGATTCTGATCCTTAGGTGACATTTTCTTGAGCAATGTCCATTTCCCTACACTCCCTCCATCCTCTTTGGACTTTTACAGCTATGAACAGTTCTAAGCTTAAACTTGAAATATTTCTGATAACATTTTGATTTGTATTCGTCATAATGTTGTAGCTTGAGAACTGACACCTTTAATTGCTTCCCATTTTGGAAGTGTCTTATGATTTTATTTTCTATCATGAAATAATTCAGCCTTGTCTGCCTTTGACTAAAGAAAAGAAAAATGATAAAAATGTAAGTTGTCTAAGGAAAGCCTAAAATTTATGCTCTACTGAATTTCTGCTCTGTAGAATATATCGTAGATGGCATGTTTGGAATCGTATATGGACAAATGCTGGTAGCACAAAGATGGTGGAACTAAAATGTCAATTTGGTATTCTGTCTTTATCACTTGGATACCTCAACACTGTTCTTTTGGAAGTCATTCCCAACTCATACATTTTTTTTTTTTTTTAAATGCAACTCTGGCACCTCCAGATTCACATTTTTTTTTTTAATTGGAGAAGGGGAACAGGACTTTATTGGGGAACAGTGTGTACTTCCAGGCCTTTTTACAAAGTCAAGTTGTTGTCCTTTCAATCTTAGTTGCGGAGGGTGCCATTCAGCTTCAAGTTGTTGTCCTTTCAGTCTTAGTTGTGGCGGGCGCAGCTCAGCTCCAGGTCCAGTTGCCATTGCTAGTTGCAGGGGGCGCAGACCACCATCCCTTGTGGGAGCCGAACCAGCAACCTTGTGGTTGAGAGGACGCATTCTAACCAACTGAGCCATCCAGGAGCTCAGCGGTAGCTCAGCTCAAGGTGCCGTGTTCAATCTTAGTTGCAGGGGATGGAGCCCACCATCCCTTGTGGGAATCAAGGAGTTGCCAGTTCGTCCATTGTTGATTCTATGGTGCCATATTTGTATTCTTAGAAATCCAGGTTTTTATTAAGTATTCAGAAGTCCGGAGGTACACAGAATTTCTAAGCTGAAGGTGGTCAACTTGACATAATCATTAAGATGTAATGATCCTTTGGTAACATCCTCAAGCATCTGGTGTTGGTAGAGGAGGTGAGGAAAAGAAATGAATAAAAATTGAACATTTGCTGTATGACAGGTAATCTATTAAGTGCTTCACATAAATATCTTATAAAATATTCATAATTCACAATCAAACTTTAGGGCTAATTATTACTATATTAATTTGTAAATCAGGAAAGTGGAGTTCCAAAAGTCTAAATAACTAGCTTAATATCACACAGACCTTAAGTATTTGAACTTGGGTCTCTTGGCTTGAGCTCCTTCCACCAGGCCTCACTGAATTCCTCACTCAGGTATTATAGAGTTGGTCTTTTAAAGACCCCACCCCCACTAGGCGTGGCAAGGTACTCCTTAATAGAAGTTGGATATGGGTGTTGTATAAGAGCCTTATTAATGTACTAATAGATGTACTTATAAAATCCATAAATCTCAGCTTAACCAGGACATTTGATCTGTTTATTTAGTATATATGGCTGGCTGAATGACATTGTTTGTTAAAATACTCAGTATTTTTCTTAGAGTAAAATACATATATTTAATTTTCTAGTGAATTTTTGCAGTAGCTAAATATAGCAGAATAACATTGGTTTAGTTTCATAAGTTGCAATTCCAAGATGTTCCTGAGAAGGAACCCTAGAACCCTAATCATGGCATCCTTAAAACTTTGATTATTCTATGAGAGAAAACTGTGCCCAAGGGTCCCTTGCTAAACAGACATAAGGATGATGGTGGAGTGGTGAGGGGAAGGCTTTATGTTTGAAAGCTCTTAAAGTGTTGACTAGGGCTTAAATAAGACAAACTTCAAGTAGAGGGTCACATGATTTATAAATATGAACTCTTTCCATCTCTGTAACTCTTTGTCATCTTTGGTGATAAGTAGAGCTTCAAAGCTTAAAGCTCTGTGGGGAGCCAGGCAGGTGGGGCTGCTGTGATGGGTTCTTCTGAGTTTGCTTTAATATGCCTCAAGTGAGTGACTGACTGTGGCCACCCAGGAAGGCCAGATACTTAAAGTTTGTATTAAAATAACTCATTTTGTTACAACTCCTGATTCTGAATCAAGGATGAGGGACCCAAAATCTGTAGAACCCAGGAGTGCAAGGAAAGGTATGAAAGAGGATTTTTCATTTTGCCCACTCCATTCTGATAAATAGATGTCTGTCATTTTTTAAGCATCTGGATGTTGAGAGCTTAATGTATTTGACCTCATGCAGGTTGTGAAGAAAATTAGAAATTTTGTCTCATGCTGAGAGCTGTAAGTTTTTATCAACAACTTGGACCTGGCCTGAGGATCAGCTCTTCCTACCAAAAAAACATACATCTATTTATTTCCCAAAGTGCATTACTTAGAATACTAGTCCCACAAAACATTTGTAGGAAAAAAAATGTTCCATAGTTAAAATTTTAAGTTTGGGAAGCACCGTATGTTATATCTGCCTAATAGATAATTATATTACACTTTAGTGTATTTTATGTTTCTGATAATTCAAATAGTAAGTGAAAACAAGATGACAAAAACTGTTTAACTGATTATTAAACTTTGTCAAACTTTGTTTAATACTCATTCTAATGAGATCTCTCCTATTAAGATTTCATAGAACTAGTAATAAGGCAGTATGTTTAAGACATAAGGACAGACAAATAGACCAATGAGATAGAATAGAGTCCAGTAACAGACACTCATAATAATTTCTGGCAAAGATGACACAGCAGTGCAATGGATAAACTATGGTCTTTTCAATAAAAGGTACTAGTCCAATTAAATATGCAGAGGAGGGAAAAATGACCCTTACCTCATATCTAAATATGAAAAGTAAAACAAAATGGCTTTTAGGAGAAAATGTTGATCAACTTCATGACATGGAGGACAGAGAAGATCTTCATGACATGGAGAAAAAATCTTAACTGGACACATAAAGGAAAAAGAATGGTAAAATGTCCACATTTAAATGAAGAACTCTGTTCATCAAATGACACAATTAAGGAAGTAAAGAAACAAGCTACCGCCTAAGACAAGATATTTGTACTATATATCTGACAAAAGACTCATGTATAAAATATATATACATATATTTTACATATATATCTATATATATATATAATTGCTGCAAATCAGTATCAAAAATGTAGAGAATCCAATAGAAAAATATGGACAAAAGATTTGAACAGTTATGCCAGACGAGATATTCAAATAGCCAATACAGATATGTAAAAGTGCTCAAATTCATTAGTGATCAGGTAAATGCAACTAAAACCACAGCATGATGACAAAGGAATGGCTAAAACAGAAAACAGAAAATTTTAAGTGTACTCAAGAATGCAGAGCAATGGCAATGCTCACCCACTATTGGTAGGAGTGTAAATTAGTCTAACTACTTGGGAAAACTGGTTGGCAGTATTACTGCAGTTGAACATATGTTGATCTAATGACCCAGCAATTTCTCTCAGATTATCTGTCCAATAAAAATGCATATATATGTTTACCAAAAGTTCATAGCTGCACTGCTTGTAATGACCCTCAAACTGGAAAAAACTCAAATGTTTATCAACAGTAGAATGAATAGAGTGTGATAAATTCTCACAATGGAATATGATACAACAATGAGAACAAAACTATAATTACACAGAATAACATGGATAAATCTCACAAATATAATTTGTATCTATAACAGGCAGACATAAAAAATATGTACTAGATGATTCCATTTATATGAAGTTTTTAAACAGGTAAAACTAATCTATGGGGTTAGATATCAGAGCAGTGGTTTCTCTGGAAGGGGACTCAAAGGGGCTTCTGGGGTGCTGGTAATGTTTTGATTTGGGTGTTGGTTTCACTTTGTGAAAATTCATTGAGCAATGTAATTATAATTTGTGTGTTTTCCTGAACATTTGATATACTAGAATAAAAACTATGCTAAAAAGGCAGATATAAGCAAAACAAAAATTGACTTAAAGATTCTTATACCTAGGCTCCCAAGGAACACTCGTTGGGAAATTCTGGCCTATTCAGACACTGTTATTGATATATATTGATATATATGTTGTTCATTTTTTAAATTGAAATAAGATCAGATGAAATGATATTCAAAGAAAAACATTAATGGACCTCTTTTCCAATTAATGTTCATATTTATCATTATTTGTGTTTTGAAGACAGTGCAGCACTGGGTGATAAATTATGAAGGAATCATTTAATGACCATTTGAAAAGTAATGAAGGAAAGAGATGCATTTCAATTATGTAAATATTAAAACAAGATCACACTGAGATTGCTTTTTAGTATGGAGCAGTAGAAAATATAAACTGTAAAAAACTTTGTAAGAAATGAAGAGAAAGTGTTTTTCAGCAAACAGCAAGTTTGTGTATTTCTTAAGATAACATAATCATTTTTATACTTTAGGTTTCCATTTATCATTGCAATGTGAGTTAATTTGCACTCAAACTAGTTTATAAAATATTACCCCCTCCCCCAGTTCTTAATATGTGTTATGGTAGTAATTTTAGAGACATTTTTAATGCCAAAGAGCGTACCTGGATCTTCGCGTAGATGTCTTTCTCTTATATTGATTAAATAATTAAATCACTTGTTCCAGAATGTTGAAATGCCAAATGTCCAGTTTCTCTGCTTCCACAGACTTCATACTCTGACAGCCAACAATTGCTCTAAGTGTCTGACATTCAGAAATTGGAGAGAATAGGTCAAGACTGTGGCAAGTTGGTTTGCATTTTAAGGAGCTGTGAGTGAGAGAAAGGAGATACGTTCCATGGTAATTTCTCTTAGTTTATATGGTTGTCTTAAGACTTTTTTTGTTTTTCAAGGGAAAATAAAAACTAGATTGGTTGTTCTTATCACACCTTTACTTCTTTTGTACTAATCCCTCTGGAAAATATAGGAATCTGAAAGTCTGGCTCTTCAAAAATTATATATTCTGTCTATAATATAGTCAAATGAGATCATTATACTCATCGCCATGATATACCTTTTTAAGAGAATTAGAATCATTGTGCATGTATGACACTGATTTTTGTGTGTGTGTGGTAACAGCTTTACAATATCCTGACTTAAATTGCTTAAGCAGACTTAGGCTTTGAAAATTCGTTTTACATAAAAACATAATATTCATAGCTAGTCCTTTTCACTCAGGTTTATAAGGAAAAGCTTGCTTAGAACATTCAGATTACTAATTCAGTCACTATCTTGTTAGCCAATGGTCTTAATTTTTCTCTCAGTAGAAATGTTTGTATATATTGAAATGAATGCATTTGCTTGAGTTTCATCAAGTGTATTTTCTACTCCTTACCTTTTGTGGAAAGTGCAAATGATGCCAATAAAATGACCAAATGGGAAAGAAGGAAGGAGCAGCAACAGCAATAGCAGTGACAGCAGCAAGGGAGTAGGCAAAATTAGCAAATTTAATAATTCATATCTAAATAATCAAGTCACATGTCAAATCTCATACAGGGACCTCTATGGGAAATTGGACTTTTGCTGCTGTGCTGAAATTTTAGGATAATAAATATTATTAAAGATGGTGGAGTGTCCATCCCTTGTCATTGATGTTCTAAGCCAGCAGCAGGTGCTTGATGGAGTCCGAGTCTGTGCCGACAACTTCACAGAGCATATGGGAAAATGACTGTGAAGTGATTACAGAGTAATGCCCATGAGCTGGTATGAGCAGGAGATGTCTAATGGTGTCACCATGATAGGGTAGGTATCACGACAGTGTGCAATTGAGAGAGATGTCTGGGGCATTGAGGATGGATGTTGTTTGTACCTCAATGTCTAAGATTCTTCAGGATTCCTTAGTGCATTTGGAAGTTGATGTCAGAACTCTATTGTAGCGTGTTCATTATGCTTATGCATGTATTTGAAACAAAGCCATTGTATTATGAATATACTTTTCTTTTAGAGATTGTACTCAATTATTTACAAGAAAGCATGTTTGTCATTTTTCATAAAGTCTTTCAGTAAAGGAATCCTTTAAGCATTGTTATTAATATTTATTTGTGAATGGTTTGGGTAGACCCTGTTGGAATCAGAATTCTGGTGCATGGGATAGGAAAATTCAGTTAAGTAATTTTTCTTAAGAAACCCTCTTTTTAATAATTTTTAAATTACAGTTGACATACAATATGTTAGTTACAGATGTACAACATAGTGATTAGATAATTATATAATGTACAAAGTTATCACCTTGATTATCTAGTACCTATCTGACACCCTACATAGCTATTACAATATTATTGACTTTATTCCTTGTGTTATACCCTATATCCCCAGGACTATCATGTAACAACCAATTTGTACTTCTTAATCCCTTTCCCCTTTTTCAGCCCCCCAAACCTCCTCCCATCTGGCAACCGTCAAAATGTTCTCTGTATCTATGAGTTTGTTTTTGTTTTGTTTGTTTATTTGGCTCTTTATATTCCACTTATAAGTGAAATTATATGGTGTTTGTCTTTCTCTGTTGACTTACTTTTCTCGGCACAATACTCTCTAGGTACATCCATGTAGTTGCAGATGGTAAGATTTCATTCCTTTTTATGGCTGAGTAATATTCTATAGTATACATGTACCACCTCTTCCTTATCCATTCATCCATTGATGAACACTCAGCTTGCCTCCATATCTTGGCCATTGTAAATAATGGTGCAATGAACACATGGAGGCACATGTCCCTTCGAAACGCCATTTTGAGTTTCTTTGGAAAAATACCCAGAAGTGGGATTACTGGGTTCTTCTTTGTCTCTTATTATAGTCTTCATTTTAAAGTCTATTTTGTCTGGTATAAATATTGCTACCCCAGGCCTTTTCTTGTTTCCATTTGCATGAAACAACTTTTTCCATTCCTTTACTTTCTGTGTCTGTGTGTGTCTTTCAGTCTGAGGTGGGTCTTCTGTAGACAGCATATGTATGGATCCTGTTTTCTTATCCACTCAGCTGCCCTATGTCTCTTGATTGGAGCATTTAATCCATTTACATTTAGAATGATTATTGACCACAAGATGGCCTCAGGGTTTTTCTTTTGAAAATTAATTTGGGGAAGGTATTCTATAATGTTGTAAAGATTTTGTTGGGTATCCGATGGACATGCGTCCTATTTGGGAGACCACCTCAGGGATACTGTGGATACCTGATCATGGCATTGTACATCAGAAGCTAAACATTAATGAATGCCAACTATAATTTTATATATATAATGTGATGGTTCAGTGTGAGGTCGGAGGGATAGTGGATGGGGGGAGGGGGGTTCACAGTATGAGGGATATAAATGATGAACGTCTAAGTATTACCTTGTTTTGTACACCTGAAACTAATAAATAAATTAATTAATAAAAAAAAAATTGAAAAAAAAAAAAGAATGATTATTGATAGGTACATAGTTATTCTCATTTTATTATTCGTATTTTTTATCTTTTTCATTTGTTTGTTTCTTTTCTCCTTTCTTCTCGTTAAAGAAGTGCTTTTAACATTTCTTGTAATATTGGCTTGGTGGTAATGAATTCCTTTAGTTTCTTCTTGTTTCAGAAGCTCTTTATCTCTCCTTCAATTTTGTAGTCTTTGTTGTAGACCCTTGCTTTTCATTACTTTGAATATTTCCTGCCACTCCCTTCTGGCCTGCAACGTGTCTGTTGAGAAATCAGCTGATAGTCTTGTAGGAGTCTTGTAGGAGCTCCCTTTCTCTTGCTGCTTTTGGGATTCTCTCTTTGTCTTTAAACTTTGCCATTTTAATTATGATATATCTTGATTGTAGGCCTCTTTGGGTTCATCTTGTTTGGGATAATCTGCGCTTCCTGCACTTGTGTGTCTATTACCTTCACCAGGTTAGTGTATCTTTCAGTCATTATTCTTCAAATAGATACCTTTTTCCCTCTCTTCTCCTCGTACCTTTTGACGTGAACGTTGTTACACTTGATATTGTCCCACAGGTCCTTTAAACTATATTCATTGTTTTTCATGCATTTTTTTGTTGTGGTTCAGATTGGGTGTCTTCTGCTACCTTGTATTCTAAATTGCTTATTCGATCCTTGGATTCATCTAACTTGCTGTTGATTCCTTCTAGTGTGTTCTTTATTTCAGTTATTGTATTCTTTATTTCTAACTGGTTCCTTTTTATAGTTTCTATGTCCTTCTTTCTGCTTCTGTCTTTTTGTTGAAATTTTCACTAAGTTCCTTAAGCATTCTTGTAATCAGTCTTTTAAACTCTGTCTCTGATAGTTTGGTCGTCTCTATTTCATTTAGTTCCATTTCTGAAGGTTTCTTCTGTTCTTTTATTTGGGACATGTTTTTTTGTTTCCTCATTCTGGGTGCTGCTCTGTGTTTGCTTCTATGTATTATGTACGTCTCCTATGTCTCTCAGTCTTTGCTGGGTAGTCTTATGTAATATGTGTCCCATGAGGTCCAATGGCAGTCTCCCTGATCCCCTTAAGTGTGTTGTGTGTGTTCTCCTGTTGTAGTTGAGTCTTTTGAGCATCAGTGGGTGGGACTGACTCCCAGTCAACTGTGAGGATTGGCTATGCCCAATCCTTATACACTTATACAGTGTATAAGCTGCTGTTTGCGAACTGACCCCTCAAAGGAAGCTTCACCCCCACGGCTCTTTGCCTCTTGAGATCCCTCCTTTGGGTTTTTTGTTTGTGAGGCTAACCAGGTAGTGCTCTGGTGTGGTCTGAAGCTGGCCTCTGGGTGTTCTGTTTCTTGTGTCTCTTGGGAGGGGCTCCCATGCAGGCCAATGTCAGCCTTGCCTGTTACCTGCAGCTATCTGGTAGGGGCCACAAAGCTATGTGTTGGTTGCTGCCTGTGCTGGACCTGGGGGCATATACGGGTGGCCTTGCTGTGAACCAATGCTGGCTGCCACCAGTATTGGGCCTGCTGCAGCTTAGTAAATGGCCCAGGATCCCCTAGGCATGTTGCTCATGAGGCCCAGCCATTAAAAGAGCTTCCTTAGGTGCACAGGCCAGGCTGGTGGACGTGGTGCTGAGAGTGCCCTCGGCAATGCAGCACTAGCTGGGCCGGGTGTGGTTCAAGAGAGTCATGAGACGCGGTTGGTGGTTTTTACAAAGGTAATTCAGATTCAGTTCTTGTACCAGTGCCCAGTCTGTGACCAGTTCTTGTACCAGTGCCCAGTCTGTGACCAGTACCTCGAGACCACCACAGCCAGCCACTGCCTCAGGTGCGCAAATTCCCGAGAGCTGCTCAAGAGTGGCTGCGGCACAGGTTTTGAATCAGAAATAGCCTAATTCTTCCTGTTTTAGATAGCTGTGCTGAGTTAGGGTAAGCAGCCCAAGCCTGAAGAGTGGGAAACCCATAGGTGGTTGGAGTGAGCCCTGGTACTAGATATTAGAGTGATCAGAACCTGTCCCAGGAAGAATTTTACTTGATCCTGGTCAGGACAACCTCTTCTCCAGTTGCCATAATTTTAGGCAGTAGAGAAGTGGCTAGAGCCTGCAAGACACTGTCCCAGATTTGGTAGAAGGGAAATTAGGACAATTCCCACACAATGTCAGAGCAAACATAGTCTAGTCTAGACAGAGTTTCCCACATTAAGCACAGTCAAAATAAAAAATAAATAAATAAATAATTGTAACTGTGGTAAACAACCAAAGACAACCATATGAAAGCCTATGTATACATACCAAGGGGAAAAGAGAAAAGGAAAGTAATATAGAAAACATAGAAAGAACCCAGACTACCGGGCTTCCTTAAAAATAAAACCTATCTAGAAAATAAGCCCTAGCATGATTTTTCAGGATGACAGCCCCTGAACATAAGCCCTAATGTGTCTTTTGGAGCAAAACTTAATATAAGACCTGGTCTTACTTTTGGGGAAACATGGTAAAAGAAAACATTACCCAGAAAGCACATTTCTTTGATACATTCTAACTTGCTGAAAACATGGCTTTATTAAAAACCAGGGCTCAAATATAAGATGATTAAAGAGCATAATGGGATGAAAAGAGGGGTTGCTGAAATAAGAATACAGATTGGGAACCAAAAGAGCACTATTACAGATCTAATAAATAATTTTGAAGCAGCAAGGAACAGAAAAACCTTAAAATTTAATGTAGGAGATGGAGTAAAGGTTTGAAATAATTGCAGTGAATGCAAAAGAAAATGACTAAAGGGAAAAGCAATTCCAAAGATTTCTCAAAGAAGAGTTCATATTTTGATTTCATGTGTTTCCTTCCAAAGAGGAGGCTGATTCTATAGTCACATAATCATTTCCATTTGCTCTTACAAAGACCTGAACAAAATGGAAAAGGTGAAGGTGTGGTTCATCACTGAAGTCACCCCTACCTGCCAGTGGCTTCTAGAAGTGTCTTTTCAATGCAGCAGTGAAATTGTTTTATAAATCCCCCAGTTTTATAAAGAAAAACAGCAATTCTGGGGTGAGTGCAGCTTGAAAAAAATTCTCATCTTTCCCAAATTTCAGTTAGCAGTGTGTCACAGGATGGTTAATGAGACTTTTTTTATTTTGGAAATTTTGCTAAAACTCTAAAAGAGAAAACTAATGAGTGCCTCCACATTTTGCAGACAACAATCAAGAAGTGTTGAGATCTTGCCTTTGTATCTTATTAAAAGACAGATTAAAAATTTTTTTTAAAGTTACAAAAATTATTTAAAAAAAACAACAAATTACATGACATCACACAAAGTGGGTGATGGGGTCGAAAAATACAAACTTCCAGCTATAAAATAAATAAGTAATGGGGATATAATGTATACAGCCTAGTTAATTGTTAATAATATTGAATTTCATATTTTAAAGTTGTTAAAAGAGTAGATCTTAAATGTTCTCATCACAAGAAAAAAAATTTTAATGATGTTTGGTCATAGATGTTAACCACAATTACTGTGGTGATCATTTAGCAATATATGTAAATATCAAATCATTACGTTGTATACCTGAAACTAATACAATGTTATCTGTCAATTATACCTCATTAAAAAGTAGTCACATGAATTGGTCCTGATACTCCAACCATCACCCCCCACAGCGGGTATCAGCAAAAGTTCCTGGGCTTGGAGGATTTTCATTGTTTTTTTTTGTTTGTTTTGTGTTTTTTTTTGTTTTTTATTTTCGGTTCTTGACCTGGCAAAGAGTGCTGTGGGTTTTCCCTCCTCATATCCATTCTTTTAAAACCCAAGAAAAATGGGGTCAAAAAGAATACCTCACAGGAACTCGGGACGCCTGGAAGATGCTGACATTGGTATCTCAACCCTGGCTTAGATGTCTGTTCCCATGGCAGCCTTGCAGATCTGTTCCACTGTTACACATAAGTAAGCAGTGGTGGGGCAAACAGAGCAACTACAAGGCAGAGGGAGCAGTGAGGGAGGAGCTTGCACATCCACTGTTTAGGGCAAAAGGAAGTAGAATTTTCCATAGGGCTACCTGATACAAAGGAACCGCGTGTGCTTGATCACCGGTGATGGCGTTTGAGGTACGGTCAGAAGCACTGAGCCGCAGCGCAGGTTTCACAGCAGAAGGTTCTGCAGGGGGAGGTATCCTCAAAGAGACACAAAGAGAATTCACCTAGCTGTCCTCCATGATACAAGCATTTCAACGCCTACGTAGAGAGAACGTATTTGGCTGAGAGAAGACTACGACCGCCCACGGTAGGTAACAGTGTTTTGGGCACTTTGTCTAGGATTTACTTTCTTCACTTTGTCTAGAAGACGCTGGAACCAGAAAAAAGAGGCAGGAAGGAAAAGTACAAGGAGCTCACGTTCGGAGAGGGTGGCGCCTATTGGATATGAAATTGAAATCTTAAATTTGGGCAGGATTGGGCAGGACTATCGACTCTGACCCAGGCTTTCTTAAGAGGCGGGAAGGGAGATTCAAAAGGTTGTTATTGGAGACAAAACCTTACCATGTTTGGAGTCTATCAAATTAAAATTTTTCAATTAATCTGTCAACACTTGTAGGACATAAAACGCTACTGTAGGCATTTTAGACTACGTACAGACTACTACTTTTCCTTATCGTTGGGCGTGGCTGAGACCTTTAAGGTTAGAAACCATATGAGATTTTGTAGTAGTGCTAATTGAATTAAACCTCGGGACAGATATGATGAACTATATAATTCTTATGATGCAAGGAAGCACTTAACTTCTTTAGTACTGATGACTGTCTTTGAAACGAGGAATATGTTTTATTCACACTTCTTTGTTTAAGAATGATCACATCAGTCATGTTTTTAAATAAAATTAATTCAGATGTTAGGCCCTCACTTTTCAAGGACATAAGAAAGTAAATATTGGTCATGTTTTGGGATTTTTTTTGGTCCACATCCCCAAATTTCTAAAAATCCTATACAGGCATATCTCAGAGATATAGTGAGTTTGGTTTCAGACCACCGTTAATAAAGCAAGCACAGCAATAAAACAAGTAGTAATTTTTTTTGCTGGTGTAGGGTCTTGATTTCTATTTGGGGAAAAAAAAAAAACAAAACATTTGTGAAGCACAATAAAGCAAAGTGCAATAAAACGAGGTAGTGGGAACAATAGTTTCCACTTTACCTTTGAAGGCACTGCCCTCTTTCCAGAGCAGATGTAGGTAGAGCCACAAAGTACATTTAGGCTCTAGCTTTTTGTTTGCTTGTTTTGAGCAAGGGAAGACTGCAAAAAATATGGACACAGTATTTGATTGATATGCAGCAGGGTTGGGGCCTCTTTGTGCATTATTTGCCTGGTCGTTTCCCCTGGTTTTCCCCACTCTTTTCAGCTCTGCTGGTAGAAGTGGAGAGTCTAACCCATGCACCCCATCTCTTTCTCTACCTCTGAGGCTTCTGTTCCACATCTTCCCTTCTGGGGAGCATTCCACATGTTCTGTCCCAGATGGGACTTCTTTTCTGTTGCAGTGAAGGCACGGCATCCCCACTATCAGCTTTTTCTTATTAATTCACCATGTTACACAAGCAGTGCTTCTAGAATCATTTGACAAATATAATGAAGAGGTAAGAGGGAGAAGAAAACAAAGTGGAGGAAAAAGCATGGCAATGAAAGTAGGATGAACAAGAAAAAGAAAAAAAATGGGTAAAGTAAAAACAGAAAATCAGGGGTGGTAGCATCGGAAGTTGCTTTCAATGTCTCTCTGTGGAACTGGCATTTCTGGGCCACTGCTGGTTTTCTGGTTTGCATAATTGAATGGATGTCATTGATAGGATGTATGAATGGCATAACTATGATTCTGTAACAGAGTCTACGCAGCTCACTGTTGTGTGAAAATGAATGAGCACTAGATTTTACTAAACTGTTACTCTGCTTTGGCAGCTATTACACTGTGATAAATGATAGCAGAATTAATTAATTGAAGAGGTTATACTACTAGACTGTATTTCCACTGAGCAGTAATAATGAGAATTCATTGTTAGTCAATGAATGTCCACCATTTGTTAATGGAAAATTTATCTTCTAGTTTTATATGTATTGTTTTTGAAACACATCTCTGTTAGACCACATTTAGGACTTTATTTACTTGAAGAGTTGCCAACTTTTTCTCTTTCCATTAAAGGACTAGATTGTCACGCAAATGTCAAGCTCTCCCCATATCAAGCTTGCTTTTTTTTCCTTTGAGTATCCTTATCCTATTTCGTTTCCCCCAGTAAGTTGTCAACTGACTCAGTTAGAGCTGAGTTGAATCTAGCAATTCATTGCTTTTAAGTTTCTTCATGTACGCAGAACAATTTCTTATAAAAAAACTTAGAAACCAATTTCTCTTGATAAGAAAACATTATCTTTCTTTTGTATAGTTGTTAAAGAAGTAGTTCTATAAAATGCTGTTTCATCAAGTATGTTTTAAACATTCACATGAGCTCACCTCTATTTCAGAATACCTGGAAATTATAATAGCAGGAAAACTTGATAACCTTCTCTCTTTTACATACTCCTGAATAATGGAAATTGTAATATGACAAGTAGAATTCTCAAATAATGACCCCGTGACTTCATTTTGGATAGTTAGACAATAAACCAGATTCCTCCATCACCCACCAGGAGTGTCTACACCCAAATTTAGCATCCCACATTACTGGTGGTTTTCCTTCCTTTGTCAGTAGGGGTGTACTTGAAGACGCGGTCTCCAGGTGGTGGGAAGCTAGCTTTCCTCAGACAGCTCATGTAAATAGTTGTCACTCCAAAAGATTATTCTAGTGATTGTTCTATAAGAAGAGAAATGATAGTGGGTGGGTGTCACTCCCCTGGAATGTGAATCCATGATATATGTGCAGGAGAGCACCCTAGTCCCTGTCCACTTCTCTGTGGGATGATGGTAGGTGGGGAGAAAGGGGGTTTCTCTTTTCTGGCCTTTGTCTCCTTGGTTTCCCTAGTAAAGCCTGTGTAGTGCTGTAGAACCAAAGGATCCATGTTGCAGGACAGAAGTCTACTGTGTATCAATTTTGTGAATTGTGACACGAGGAGGAACTACTTCATTCTTCTGGTTTCCCTGAGGAGGAATTTCCCCTAAACCTGCCTGGTCTTTTACTCCACTTTTTACTCTTTCCAGTTGGGGTTGATTGAATTATCTGGCTGGCAGAAAACAATGCTGATCTACATTTATCAATTGTCAGGAGCCAACCTGTCAATAGTCCTAAATGAAAGAAGTTGGGATTCTGTTTTTCCCTTCCTTTTTCCACTCTGGATGAGAGGAAACAGTGACTTGTACAAATGGTTTGCTCCACCGTCTCACACTTTCCTGTAGGCAGTGAGGCCCTAGGGCTGCATTTGGAGGGCAGGTACTTTTCAGGCCTGGGTGGTTCTCAGATTAAGCTGTATCTTCCAACTCAGCCTTTCCCAGTGACAAAGATGGTATTTGGATTCCCATTCCACCCTGTCCCCCACCACATTTGTCTTATTTTTCAATTGGTTCTGAACTTGGGGGACAGGGATGGTATTAATTGGACCTCCTTGGATTCCAGCTACTTCAACATCTCCAGCAGGGACCTACCGCGCAGGACAGAAGCATTGCATACAGTGCTGCTCTGTGGCACAGATGCTCTTTCCATGGATTGATTTACTCTTAAAAGTTTAGGGTAGGAAGAGAGAGAGATTTCAAATTCCAAATGTTTGAAACTGAGCATTTGGATCTGGTGAATTTGACAATGACATCCCACTAGAGAAATTTTTCTCCTGGGCTCAATAAATAAGCTAATAGGTCTTCTTTTGCAGCCCAAGGGCTTTGTGGAACCTCTTTCTCACTGTCGCAAAGGCATATAGCCAAAAATGAAATAATATTGTCTGTGAAGTACATAGTCATTAGGCATTTCGTAGTCAGTTAGCTTAACTCTATCCTGGCTGCTGAGGAGTGTTTATATGACTTTAGAGGTCTCTATGGGGATAGAGCATAAAGGAATCAAGCATGCAAATTCTAGCACTTAAGTCTAAGTCAAAATTCTATGATACTATAAACATGCCATAAATAAATGGTTTAATTACCAAGTTGGTTTGTTGGGCATAGGGAGTTCAGGTAAAGAGTTTCATAATTTTTATGGTTCCTGGAAAGAGAATGAATTCTGGTTAAGATAACTTGATGTTGGACATAGCGGCTTTAGATTTAAATCCCTCATGAGGCTAAATCTGTAGTAGTCTGGACACAGTATTTTGGGGCATTGTTAGGCCTTGACGATAATGTTTGCTGGCTATATTCTGAATTTTAGAAAATGTATTTTGCTGTTAGAAATAGACTGAATAAACAAAAAGCTTCTTTTAAAAAATTAGAGCAAACATGTACAATATATGAATTTAAGCTTAAGCGAATCAAACTATTCTCTTGGTGGCTGAAAGTTCTCATTGAGTTATTTTTACTGGAATGTTCTCAGGTAAAAGTAAAATCTCTTTGTGACAAACTGATGGTTTTCCTTGTAGGTGAATTTGTTGTTATATTTGAATATACTGCTACAAATCATATTGCCTGTCTAAGGGAAATACAGATGAATTAAATGTACCTGGGTTCTCTGTAGAGGACAAAACAAATTTGTGAAAGTGATATGAGACCAGCAAGGGGAAAGAATCAACCCTTTCTTCACCTCCCTGTCATTTCTTTGCCCCAGAAATTCAATTCTTGTCTTAAGACTTCTCAAGTTTGCATTACCTGGTGTTATGTTCTTTCTTCCATTTTACATTTGTTCTTTTTTTTTCTGACACTCTCATTTCCTTTACTTGCTAACATCAATTTTTATCCATAGCTCTATAGTGGAACATCACATTTTTCTAGAGTATGCTACTTAAAGGAAGGAATTACAGTGTAATTGTTGTATCCATCGAACGATGCCTGCATGGGATCGGACCAATAAATTTTTTTTAACAAAATAAGTGAGCTATTAATATGTGAGTATATAGTAATTTTGTTATATGGAAAGCTTTGTAATGCATTATCTGTGTTGTGATTTTTATATTAAAGAAGACTATTTTGCATTTATTCTGAAACAGAACAACTTTATCCTGATGTTCTTTTCTCTTCAACAAAATAGGTTTAAATGCAAAATATGCTTCTTTGCAAAGTTCCAGTGATGATTCATTGTTGTACTGGCATCTAACTGTACATCGTCTATTGCCCATGCTATCACCACTAATGAAGAAGTACTTTCAAACAGTGGGAGGGACCATGTGCTCTGTCTTGTCAGCCTAACTAGAGGGCTTCTGGAAGAAAGGTGACTGTTTCCTGAAAGTTTACTAGAACTAGTTTTTTTCTTGTACCTGCGTGTCTTTTTAAGGTTCTGGATAAGTGTCTCCTATAAGGACTGCAATTTGAGTCATTCTAAGAGACAACCTCATATTTATTGAAGGGATTCAAATATATCTGTTGAACAAATGAATGAATCAGCAAGCATAGGATTGGTTACAACCACATAAAAATGTAGTTTATCAGATCTGAGAGCTGTGGAACTGAGTGTATGACAAGAATGACCTAAAGTTGCAACTTGAGTGTGGACAGATGTCCAATCTGA
Organism: Rhinolophus hipposideros; assembly: GCF_964194185.1. Taxonomy (NCBI): domain Eukaryota; kingdom Metazoa; phylum Chordata; class Mammalia; order Chiroptera; family Rhinolophidae; genus Rhinolophus; species Rhinolophus hipposideros. The sequence continues at coordinate 15,100,242 of NC_138051.1, read as the reverse complement.
GAGAGGGACATATCTATACCCACCCACCCCCAACTTTGTTGATCATGCTCTAAGAGTTGATCAGTGCCACACTACTTTCTTTGAAAATTCTGTCTTACAGAATTTCAGTACCATAACCTTGTATGTGAGAAACCTCAGTGCTATGAGAAAAAGCTAAGGAGTATGTTTTTTTCTTGAGTTAAGAGCAAGCTAGTTTACCAAGTGTTTTCATACATATGTAATTTTCAGAAGAAGTGATGGACTTTTGTGCTTTGCTTCTTTTTCTGTACCTCCTCATACAAACTTCTGGGAACCTTACTTTCTAGTTTGGGGAAGTTTTATTTCAGATGTAGGAAGAAATATTTTGACATTTTGGTATCTTCCATTATTAGTAAACTGACATTTTATAAATAAACTTGGGGTTTCCAACCATCTGATTTATTTTGAAACTGAAAAATACTGTATTTGAGCTTTCAGTCAGGAAACCATTTTGAGAAAATGCTAGATACATAAATGTCTGGTGTTTTCCCATTAAGTATGTTTTATTGTTACTATATTAAGCTCTGACCTGCATGTAAGTATTCCTGCTCATTTCCAAGGTCTGAAAAATATGCTACAAAGAGGCTACCACTGGGCTTTAAGAATCTTGGAGTCAAAAAAAAAAAAAAAAAAGAATCTTGGAGTCTTAAGATGCCTCTGTGGAGGAATGCATACCAAGTAGACAGACTGTACAGAGTCATGCAGAAATACTAAATGGTTTCGTCTTATGTACGTAGTTCCGTCTAATGTATGTACTATTTAAGGGCATTGCTATTCTTCGCCTACAGTTTATATTTCTGCTATTTCAAAATGGCCTTTTAGATAAGGGATATTTGGAAACTTTATTTTAAAAGCTTGGCCACTTTAATCTATAATTTAATGAATGAATTTGGTACTAAAATTCCTTCGAGAAAAAATGTACGATAAATTTTTCAGCATGAAATTTACATTCCCTTTGTGGAAAGGCTGTTTTCCAGTAAATGAAGTCAATAAATTTATCTTTGAAGGCACAAATGTGTACACAAGAACCTTTAAACATCTGGTGAGGTTGTTGCTTTGAGAAAAACCAAACTATAGTGCTTTGAGATTGGTAAACTATGAGAAATCTTTTTGAAATGAAATTAAAATGTTTTTGTTGTTACAGGAAAGCAAGCCTTCCAAATTTTGTTCTTTTAATACCTATCTCTTTAAAAAAGAAAAATAACATTTTGCAAATTTGTTAAACTGGTTAATAGTTTATTTCAATTCTTGTGTCAAAAGCTCTATAAAAATAATTTTAAAGATTATGTACAATCCAAACTAGTAAATGTGACAGATTAAATGTTAACACAGAAAAAGCTTTTCTTTATATTTTGTACAAGACTAGAGGCAAATTATGACTTTTTGAAAAACAGAAAATTGATGTCATAAAATGTAAAGAATGAATACAAATTGTCATCAATAAATATTGCACAGTAAATATGTTTTGTCAACAGGTGTTTAGTATATCTATATTACATAAAAACTTTTAAAAGCATTTAGTATCTAAAATATCACCCTTTGTGTTCACTAATCATAAGTTAATTTTTAGAACAGAATTCAATTCTGGATAAGTAACATCTTTGCACTACTAAATAAACTGTATTCTGAAGCAAAAAAATTCTTTGCTCCTCCCTCTTTTTCTTTTCCTTTTTTCCTCCCTTACTCCATTTGCCCTTGCTTTTTTTCTTTTCTCCTTTACTTTTCTCCTTACTCCCATTCTCCCTCATTCTTTTTTCCTTTTTTTTTGACACACAATAATTTCCACATTTGTTATTTATGTTATGAACAGGGGATACACAGGTGAATATGATATCTCTGTCCTCAAGGAACTGACAATTCAGGGAGGGAAAATTACTGACCAAGCATTCACAAATCAACGTGATAAGTAAATAAGTGACCTAAAAGTGTGTGGAAATTAGAGGAAAGACAGTGATGATTGTTGAGGCAATTCTCATGCTTAGGACAACACAATCTGAAGCTGGAACACTTGGAGTTTTGAAAGAGGGGTAGAAATTTGTCAAGGATTTGGGGAGGTGGAAAGGAAGCTTTGCAAAAATGGAACACCATATTTAAAAACTTGGAAACATGAGGTAGTGTTGAGATAGTGTAATTTCAAGCCGTTCTTTTTGGTTTCAAACACAGGTGGGGGTGTGTAGGCATGGGCTAGATGTTGAAGGGTTTCCTTTTGCTTATTAAGGGATTTGGACTTTATCCTATAGTAGAGGGATTAGCACACTTTCTGCAATAAACCATGTAGTAAATATTGTAGGCTTTGTGAGACATGCAGTCTTTGTTACAGAGACAAATTTGTCATTGTAGCATGAATGTAGCCATGGACAATATGTAAACAAGCATGGCTGTATTCTAATAAAACTTTATGTATTGAAATTTGAATTTTATACAATGTCTAAAATGTTTCATACAGTGTCATGAAATAGTTTTTTTCTTATTTAAAAACATTAAAGAATGTAAACATAATTTCTAGGTTGCAGACTGTACAAAAACAGACTGCAGATTTGGCCAATGGGCTGTAGTTTGAGGATGAACTGTCATTGAAGAGTTTTAATTAGGAAGAATATATGATATCATTTGCATTCTAGAAAGGTCTCTCCAGTGTGGCATTTTCGAAACCATGCTCTGAGAAACCATACTAGAAGCTGCTCTGGACAAAAATCTTTTCAAGAGCAAGTCTTAGGAAATGCTCTAAGTTGTATCCTCTTAGAGATTCAGAAAGCACATTAGTGTATTAAAGGCTCTGAGAAGGGTTGCAGAGAACAATTTGTTTAACTTTTTATGTTGTTAACTCTGTGTTCGCCACATTTATTTAAGGAAACATCTGTGGAACATGATTTAGGAAATGCTATTTTAATGGCAATTGTATTAATGAAGAAGTGAACTAAAGATCATTAAGCTAAAATAAGCGGAAATTCACTGCAATACTCGTGAAAAAATATCGAGGGAACAAACCAAGGTGGAGTGTAAAAATTTCATTGTTATCCAGGAAACACAATTGCTAGAGGAGAAAAGAGGGGAAATATTAAATATACTTTCTATTACAATAGGAAAAAGTCAAAGAAAAAATAAATATGGGCTCCTTATATATAGTATATCAAAATGCCAGATTTTAGAAAATAAAAACAAACCAAATGAAGAGTGAAGGAACATTTGAACTTAGAAAATTCAGGGCTGAAAATTTATGCTACCAAGTGCAGTGGGGTAGAGCCTGTATTTCCCCAATGGTCAGATGAAGATGTCTAAGGACCAACTTATATTACTCAAACATTCTAAAAAGACAGTATGAAAAGAAAGATGGTTTTCAGTAGTCGTTTTTAAGACTGTGGCAATCAGGGTTCTTGGTTGCCAGTAATAGAAATTGGATAACTTAAAACCAAAAAGGAAATTTATTAGAAATAGGTAGGTCAGAGACTCAATATGACAGTGAAAAGGCTGACTCAGGAAAGGCAGTGGCCACAGACAGCAGAAACCACAGCCTGGGTCACCTAATACCACTAGAACAGTTTGTTAGAAACCTACAACTAGGGCCACTGTGATAGACTTTGTGGCCAGACCCCACTTGTGACGGCATCTTACTATTGTCAGCTCCACAGTGACTGAGTTCTAGACTTGTTCTATGTCTACACATTCCTACCCCAAGATCCAAAGTCTTGGGGAAGAATATCAGCTATCTGATTGGCTGAGCCTGCTTCCCATGCATGAGTCCTGGATCCCAAGGATAAATTGTACCTCCTCCCTGAAGCTTCCATGGTTGAAGATGGGATACTCTATCCTGTCAGTATTATAATCAACCTAGAATTTTCCACAAGAAAGAAAGGAGTTTGTGTTGCCTCTTCTAAAATGATAAATATCCACCTCAAAGACCAAAAAAGGAACTACTTGTGACCGCTATATCTGAAATCTGAAGTATAGTATTCTCATTATTGTACACGTTAACTGCATTAGATGGATTGTAGCACTTATTTAGAGGATAAGTAAGCAAAGATTTAAAATGGAACATTGAAATGTAAATGTATGTATTATACTTGAAACTTTGGGATGCAGTAGAATTAGAGTGGTTTTAGTTTGAATGAATAGGGTTCAGTATTCTCCCCCAATCTCAGAGAATTCAAGCAGTGACTATCTAAAATCATTCTGAAGGAGAGATCCAAGATGGCAGAGTAGATAAACACTGTGCCTGCTTCCTTCCATAAACACATTAAAATTACAACTAAATTATAGAGCCATCTGAAATCTAGCTATACAGAAGTTTTATAATTAAGGATATGAAGAAGAAGCCATGTTGAGACTGGTAGGAGGGGTGGAAATGTGCAATGGGTTGGTCCCAAACCTCCATGTGGTGGTTTAAAATTTGCAAAGCTCTCCTCGACGTGGAGGTTCCCCCTGAAGGAGTGAGGGACCCCAACCCCACACGGGCATCCCTAGCCCAGAATACCTGGTCCAGGAGGAGGAGCCCCACAACATCTGGCTGTGAAAAACAGTGGGATTCTGACCATCTAAGTGGGATGGAAGGCTGCCACCTTTACTTTCAAAATTTGTGCAAGGGAGTACTGACAGGCATCCTAGTGGATTATCTCTTTGTCATGTGTTTGTTCTTCTCTGCCTCTCTGTAACTGCAGCCTGAGGATCAGAATAAATTACCAGGTTGGTGACTCCTTTCCTTGTGCTCTTTTAGCACGAGAAACCCCAAAGACTGAGCAGCAGATAGCTTAAATTTTAATTGCAGTCTTTTTGTAGCCCCTATAGTTCCATAGAACCTAGAGTTGTAGCACAGGAAGTACAAATTTCCTCAAGTAAGTCCCCGGGAATGGTCTGTAGTGGGGTCACTTCTGCTTCTATCCCTTGTTTCCCACCCCGTGTTTTCCAAGAGTTGGGACCACAACAACATAATGGTTATTGATTAATGTACACTTGCATCTTGAATAATGGCTCTATCTTGTAGGCTGTCATCTCCAAGATGGTACTTCAGATACTCCTTCAAAAGGCCCCTTTGTTGTATTACCAATCCAGGAATTTCTGGGTGACATAATATATGATAGGATCGGTGGATCTCTTGGCCATATACCAATTACCTCACCTCTTTTTCCACAAAGTGGGTTCCTAGGTCTGAAGTGGTTATATGGCATATGGTATCCGTGGACCAGAACAGAAACCCTAAATCATGATGGTAGATAATAGAAAGGGCTCAGAGAAGTGGGCATGCTAGTGTAAATATACTACATAAAGTCAAAAAACAAAACAAAGCACAAAGCCACCAGCCAGCTATGTTCCTGCAGGAGGTCTTAGAAGACACTCCATTCACAAAAGTAATCAGGAATGTTCTGCTAAGAAGGGCACCAGCATCACTGAGAAGCTGTCTTCTCTGTAGGACAGAAATGATGGTAATCAATTGTGATATAGAACTGGCCTCCTCGATAACAGTGGGGATGATAATAGGGTCCTGAAATGATGCTTTGGTGAGGTTGTGGATGCAAATTTGTCTCAAGGAAGTGGACACACCTCTGGGCAAGAACGCACCTTTTGGGTGAGGGCAGTGCCTAGGCAAAGACTCAGCTGTGAGTTGTGAACCGTCAGCTGATGAAACTCCAGCATCTGGGTAAATAAGTACCTTGCTTGCAAAGGGGGAATTATGCAGCACAGCATAGCATCTGTGTCGCTCTTCAAAAACAGGTGGGCAACACCACTTAATTATTTTATATATAAAGTATGATAATGGTACATCCAGCACATAGAGAGCATAGATTGAGGCACCTTAGCACAAAGATGAGAGCATTTACTATAATAAATTTTTGCCCTGACTCTTGGAAACCGAATTAAAGCCTACACCTAATTGTTCTATGTACAATTGAAGTCAGAAAATGCGACAGTTTTAAATAAGGGAATGTGATTAAAAATCTAACCTGGGAGTTTACCTGTCCCCCATCTTGGATAACACTGATTAAAATGAATTTAAACCAACTGATTTCAATGTGCAACACAGTATAGGGAGACACAGATGTTTGCAGAAAAGTCAGATGAAAAAAATGACTTCAATAGTCCAGGGACATATACAGATTAGCCATTTACTATTAAATTCAGTAAGATACAAGTCTCAGCAAGCCATGCTTATTCTCATTCCATGAATTATGGGGGAAGAAATCTGAAGAACGGATAGGGTGGAGAATGCATTGCTTGCAGGATATTTGGAGAGGTGACATTTGATTTTTAGGAAGCAGGTGATTTTCATTATTATAGATATTGTTTTACTGTTAATTAAGTGTTTTCTGGGATAAATACTATAATTTTGTTCCTGCCAGATTTTTGAGTGCCATTTCCTCAGATGAGTGTATCTCTTCTGAATATTCCTGTTTGCTAACTTTCTACTACTAAGAAAGGATTATTGGTTACCTCTGCCCTGAGACTTCTAAAATTAGTCTCCGTTGATAGTTGAGTGGTAAAATATTGTGAGCAAAATATAGTCTCATCGAAACAAGGTGCTGGTATTAATTTGAAAAAAGATTCAGTTCTAAATACTTGGAAGTATTTTGAGAGCATAACAATCTGACTCAAGTTATGACATTTTTGTGCTATTAATTCATTCAACAAATATTAAAATATTAACCGCTAGAGATGTTCCTGACATAGTCGTTTTTCTTTTTTTTTTTTAATATATTTCCATTTGACTTAAAATTTTAAAAACTTGGCACAGATGACTCCATTTTATAACTTTGGAAGTACACATATTCCCCCAAATATTCTTGTATTCACCGAGGGAGCAAACTTTTGACAACCTTTTCTACTCTAACTTGATGCTTCTTTGGTGAGGGGATATGACGTTTTTTGGAGAGGCTGCAGGCAATGAAATGTAATTATAATGAAGTGAATTACAGACCCCTAGACCATGTCACCTTTTGCCTCCTGGTGAAGATTGTATAGTCTTGCCATTAAAGCAGCTGATGCTTATTTCTGATCTCCCTATTTGCATGAGGCAAGGAGAAAATCTGATTGAGAAATTACCTGCTGTGCTATCACAAAATGAATCTTTGAGACTGACATTTCGTACGTGAGATACTGTGTGATGCGTTACCATGCTTACTTCAAGGGGCAGCAACCTGTGTGCCTGGCTTTTAAGGCGGCATAGTCTTAATTTTTTTGTTATTAAAAGAAAATTTAAGAATAAAGGTGCTTATATTCTTCTACATAGTTTTAAGTAAATTTATTTATCATCCCAACAAATAAGTACTTTTGCAAATTAGTTGAATATTGATGATACTTTATGATGTAGCAGCCAAACATTTATGTGTGAAATTCCACTGAGTAGATCATTTGAACAAAAATGAGAATTAAAAGACTAATTTTAAAATCTTTTTGCAAAGAAGAGCATTTACCTCTTCTAAGTGAGGTTGCCTCTTGGGTGATGGAGTTCTGGGAAATCACACAACTTCTTGCCTTCTTTAGATGATTCTCATTTGACAGGTTTTGGTGAGTGGAATTAGGCAGATACTGAAGCAAATTAACTGCCAAGTTACTTAATAGGATAATTTGTTCTCCTGATTATTCTGTAGTCACTAATCCATTTTTGAAGGATTAAATTTCATTATCTAATTTTTTTTTGGAGAAGCTGTTTATAAGGTCTTGTCTTTGCGAGGATGTGAAATGTTCACATATTATAGTACTTATGTTTTAGTATTTTACTTTCTCATATTGAGACAGATTTCCTTGTGGAATTATGAAGTTATCAACAGCAAGTTCAAAAGCTTCGATGCAAGAGGAGACTCCAAGAAAGAAGGCAATGTTTTATCAACTGATGAAATGACGAATTTCACTCACTGAATAGACTCACTGGAGAAAAAGGAAGGAAGGTAGGCAAAATATAAGTGTTTTGTTTTTTTTTAAATAAAAAAGAATAGGAGAAATTAGAGTAGAAAAGGAAAGAAGGTCTCTGGGGAGTATGGAAGGTGAGGGATATGAAGTTGGAAAGGGAGAAAAGAAGAACTACAACCAAAGAAGAATCACATAAACACTGTTTGTTTCTGTGGTCTTTGAAACTTTTCTGCTAGGTTACCTCCTAAAATAAAAACAAAAGAACTATGTACTCTCCCATACATTTTAAAGTTGAAATCTAAAATTTTTCATCATAATTTTAAGTAGCTGCAAATAATTTTCAGAATATTATAAATATCAACAATTCAAGTAAAATTTACATGTATCCAATAAATGTTTAAGTGTATCTGAGACATTTAAATACAGTAAGATAGATAAACCATAATTTAAAAAATACATAAACAGGAATATTTCACTTCAGTAGTAAAACGTTACTCATCATTTCTCTTCTTTTTGAACTTGTATTGCATTCTATTTCTCCCTGTTTTTTCGTAAGGTAATGTACTTTTATGTTTGGGAGTCTTTCACTGCTTACTCTTTTATAATTTTCTGAGAAACAAATATGCATATGTAAATTGAAATTAAATTTCCAGTGGCAATAGAATTTTAAATGTTAAATTTTCTGGGATTTTTTTATTTAGAAAATATTGTGCCTCCTGTGTGCCAGGCAGGTGCTGAGATTACAAAAATAAGTGATATATTTTCATTCTTGAGACTTGAGAGTCTAATCTGAGAACCAGGAAATTATCTTGACCATATAATAGAGAGACACTAACCCAGCCTGAGATTTTGCATGGTCTGCTTGAGATGGTTAAGGACAATTTGAATTTTAAAATTAAAGATGATGATAATTGTCATTCCCCTGTAATGGTGACAAAATATATATGGAGGCATAGGTTTTCTACAGAAGCACTTTATAGGAACAGAAAAGAAATGAAATTACAGAATTTTAATGCAAAATATCATTATGCACATCCTTTGAGTTATTTCTAAAGCAGTTTCAGCTATCTTAAAATAAGCTTAAACCCTCTTGAATAGACAAATCATCAGATTGGTGACTGTAATTAGGACTTGAATCTGGCTACACGTTTCATGTGTGATCATGAAACTATAGAGCTGGAAAGAATCACAGACTACTACTGTTCAGAGAGTCTTGAAGTATATTCTGTAATGCAAAAAGAAAAGATTTTTATAGTCAAAGCATCTAGGAATCAATGGGCTAAATGAAATTAAACAGGTTTTTGTCTTGCAAGCGTTCTCAGTGAATTTAGTCTACCATTTGTATTGTATTTTCCACAAAAAGACAGTTTATAGCATTTCCCAAACTTGACTATATATATTTGATTTGAAAATTTTTTGGAAAATATGGCCTTAGCCCAATTGCCTTTCTTTGTAAAGATAGAATTAAGATTCAGTGGGTTAAGTCAAAAGTCAGTGATCCAAGACTAGGAATCTAGCTTTTAGATTTTTAACTTAGCATTCATTCTTCTAATTTATGGTCTTCAATTTGCATACACATATCTCTGGGAGCACATAAGATTTCCCAGACACATATAAGCACAGATAGTTTATTTTGTTTGTTTTATTTTTTTATTGGGAAATACTGGGGAGCAGTGTGGTTTTCCAGGACCCATCAGCTCCAAGTCAAGTCATTGTTTTCAATCTAGTTGTGGAGGGTACAGCTCACTGGCCCATGTGGGAATCAAACCTGCAACCTTGGTGTTATAAGCACTGCACTCTAACCAACTGAGCCAACTGGCTGCCCCGAGGCACAGATAGTTTTAAGGGAATCTAGTTCCATATCTGTTTCTTCTTTTAAAATCAGTTTCAGGCGTACATTTATATACCTAAAGAAGTGCTCATCATGATAAGTCCTGCAACCATCTGACATCATACTATGCTATTACTGTATTATTTACTATATTCCCTGTGCTGTGCTTTACATCCTCATGACTATACTTGTTTTATACCTGGAAATTTGAAACTTATTCCCCTTCACCTTTGTCCCCCGCTTTAAAATATTTTTAATTATAGTTGACATTCAATATTATTTTATATTAATTTCAGGTGTACAGCATAGTGGGTAGACATTTATGTAAATTAAGAAGTGATCCCCCTGACTAGTCTGTACTAGTACGACCTGGTTACTGGTGGGTACTAATACCTACCTGGCACTATACATAGTTATTGCTATATTATTGATTAGATTTCCTATGCTTTACTTTACATCCTCATGACTATTTTGTAACTACCAATTTGTACTTCTTAATGCCTTCATCTTTTTCAGCCGGCCGCCAAACTCCCCTGTCATCTATCACGCCAGTTAATCTAGTAACCATCTGACACCATACATAATTATTACAATATTATTGACTATATTCCTTATGCTATATCCTACATCCCCATGACTACTGTGTAACAACCAATTTGTACTTCTTAATCCCTTTTCCTTTTTCACCTAATTCCAATCCTCCTCCTGTATGGCAACTATCAAAATGTTCTCTGTATCTAGAGTTTGTTTCTGTTTTGTTTGTTTGTTTGTTTCATTCTTTAGATTCCACATATAAGCGAAATCACATTGCATCTGTCTATCTCTGTCTGACACTCCACTCAGCACAATCCTCTCCAGGTCCATCCATGCTGCCACAGATGGCAAGAACCCATTCTCTTTCATGGCTGAGCAATATTCCATTGTATATGTGTACCACCTACTCTCTATCCACTCATCCATTGACAGACACCCAGGGTGCCTCCATATCTTGGCCATTGTAAACAAAAATGAAATGAACATATGGATGCACATGTCCCCTCAAAATAGCATTTTGGATTTCTTCAGCTAAATACCCAGAATTGAGATTACTGGGTCCTTCTTTGTCTCTTATAACATTTGTTTGAAAGTCTATTTTGTCTGGTATAAGTGTTGCTACTTCAGATTTTTAATTTTTTATTTCCATTTTCATGAACTATAGTTTTCCCATCTCTTTTAGTCTGTGTGTCTTTCAATCTGAAGTAGTCTTTTGTAGTCAGCATGTGTGAGGGTCTTGTTTTCTTATCCATTTAGCTGCCCTATCTTTTGATTGCAGCATTTAATCCATTTACATGGAAAATAATTGTTGATATATGGTGGTTATTCCATTTTATTATTCATATATATTTTTTTGAAGAAGTCTGTCTAAGATTTCTTGTAATACTGGTTTGGTTTTGATGAACTCCTTTAGCTTTTTCTTGTCTGGGAAGCTCTTTATTTGTCCTTTGATTCTAAATGATAGCTTCACTGGCTAGAGTCATCTTGGTTGTAGGTCCTTGGTTTTCATTTCTTTGAATTTTTCATGACAATCCCTTCTGGCCTGCAAAGTTTTGGTTGAGTGATCAACTGATAGTCTTATGGGAGCTCCCTTGTAGGTAACTAACTGCTTTACTCTTGCTGCTTTTAAGACTTTTTCATAATTTTGTCTTTAACCACTGGCATTTTATTATAATTATGATGTGTCTCATTGTGGGCCTCTTTAGGTTCATCTTGTTTGGGACTCTCTGTGCTTCCTGGGTTTGAATATTTATTTCCTTTGCTAGGTTAGGGAAGTTTTCTATCATTACTTCTTCAAATAGGTTTTCCGTTCCTTGTTCTGTCCCTTCTCCTCCTAGTACCCCTATGATGAGAATGTTGTTATGCTTGATGGTGTCCCAGAGGCCGCTTAAACTAGTCTATTTTTTTTAAAATTATTTTTTCTTTTTGCTGTTCTGTTTGGGTGTTTTCTGCTACCTTATCTTCTATATCGCTCATTCAATCCTCTGCTTCATTTAATCAACTGTTGATTCCCTCTAGTGTTTTTTTTTTTTCATTTTAGTTATTGTGTTCTTTATTTCTGACTGGTTCTTTTTATGTTTTATATCTCCATTCTTATGTTTCCTTTCCTATCTTTTTGTTGAAGTTCTCCAGGAGATCACTGAGCGTCTTTATAACCAGTGTTTTGAACTTTGTATCTGGTAGGTTGCTTTTCTTTTTTTGTGTAGTTCTTTTTCTGGAGCTTTGTTCTAGTCTTTTATTTGGGTCATATTTCTTTGTCTACCCATTTTGGTTGCCTTCCTATGTTTGTTTTTATGTATTAGGTAGAGCTTCTATGCCTCCTCATCTTAGTAGAGTGGCCTTATATAGTAGGTGTCCTGTGAGGCTCAGTAGCACCATCTTCCTGGTCATCTGAGCCAAGTACTCCAGGTGTGTGCCTTGTGTGGGTTGTGTGTGCCCTCCTGTTGTAGTTGAGCCTTGGTTGCCATTTGCCCATCAATAGGAGGGATTGATCCTCAGGCTGATTGGTTCTGAGGACTGGCTGTGGCTACAGTAGAGAAGCTATTATGCAGGGGCTTATCCTACAGAAGAGGCTTTGCTTTAACAATGCTCTGGTGCCTGCCCAGTATGCCCTTTGGTTATGTTATCCCCAAGGTGGCCAGGTGATACTCTGGCTTGGTCTTTAGCTGGCCACTGGGTGTGCCAGTCCCAAGGTCTCCTGGGAGGGTCCCCACCACAGGCCAAGTTCAGCCACAGCCTGTGCCCTACCCAGGGCCACTTGGCATGAGCCACAATGCAATCTGCAGATGGCCACTGCCCATGCTTTTCTTGGAGGTGCATCAAGACACCATGCTGAGAACTGAGGCCTCCTGCCTCTAGTGCCTGTTTGGAGGCTTCTTAGCTAGAGGTACAGGACACGTTGAAGCCAGATGCTGGTTGTTTAGGTTTTGTGAACCTTTGAGAAAGTGAGATTTTAGGAAAGTTTGCCTCATAAGCCAAATCATGCTATTTATATAGAAAAACCACTGGAAGCGGCTTGGAGGTGCCTGAAATTTGGGTGGGGCAGGATCTCAGGGAATCAGGGCAAATGAACTGTGCTAGCCAGGTTGAAGGAGACTCAGATATGCCACCCACTTGTGTCTGCATGCAGGGAATAGGGAGGGTTCAACAAAGAAACAGTGGGTTGCACCAGCTTCTCCATTTGGGAGAAAGCTGCCCCTCTAGCCCTTGCTCTGAAGCCAGACATTTCAGTTGTTTCCTGTACATCCCTAGTGCCTTTGGAACTGCTGCCCCAGTGCCAGCCCTCAGAGCAAGTGAGTCTGTCAGTGAGTAAGTCCATGCTCAGGCCCTTTAAGAGGAACACCTGTGACTGCAGCCACCCTCAATCTCTTCAGCCACAATAACCTCTGGTTTTTCACAGCCAGAAGTTATATGGGGACTTCTCTCCCTGGAATAAAACTCTGAACTGAGGAGCCTGTTATGGGGATGAGACTCCTCACTACTCTGGGGGGAGGGGAACCTCTGTAGTTGAGATGTCCCTCCTGATATTTCATGGTCACATGTGAGTGTGGGACCAGCTGGTTCTGTGCCTCTGCCTTCCTACCAGTCTCCATGTGGCTTATTCTGTATGCTCAGTTGTAGTACTTTTCTTCAGCTATACTTCAGGCAATTCTCAATGATCTTGTTCTGTAGTTTAGTTGTAATTTTGATGTGGTTGTGAGAAGAAGCAAGCATGGTGTTTACTTACTCCACTATCTTGACTGGATCCCCCATATCTGTTAAATTTTCTTTTTTCTTGATTAAGTCATATTAAATTATTCACAATTGATCAAAGCATAAATAATTGTTATTCAAAAATTTTTATTGAAATTGGATCTCAGTGAGATGAATTAATTTCTCTAATTAGTTCACATACCTATGAATGAATATTACTTATAGAATGTGGAATACTAATTTCTATTTTGTATTTCTGTATAGATGTGACATCTGACACTTGTTCATTTAAGTAAAAATTGAAATAGAGTTTTGTTATAGCAGCAAGTGCTGTTTATTTACTATTGTTTATTATTTCTAAACTCACTCTCCTCTATTCTTCTGTGGGGTGCAGGGGCTGGGATTCAGAGTAATGCTTTTCCCAGCCCCCTCTGCCTACTGGCTTCTAGGGGGAGACTAGAAGGCAGGATTAGGGAAAAGAGGAATTTCTGCCTGTTTTCTCTGCACTTTTCAGTGACACTCCAGCTGGTTGGTTGATTCTCTAATTTCTTTGGTCCTCTCAGAAACAGCCCTGCTATGTCCTACTCCTTCTTAGAGGTACCTCAATAGTTGCAGAGTATGCCTCCTTCTCACGGATCTGTGCAGCCCCTCTTCTGGACCTCTAGGTTTTGGTAGATTTACCTCTTTTCTTAATTATCTCAACCCTTGAGGTTGTTGCTGCTTCCTGCAGTGAGTTACTTCAGAGTTTTATTATTTTTTTTCTCTAATAGCTTTAACAAAATGAAACAAATTCCCTATGTTAAATCTCCTCTTTGAAATATTGACTGTGTTTCCCCGAAAATAAGACCTAATTGGAAAATAAGTCCTAGCATGATTTTTCAGGATTACATCCCCTGAACATAGGCCCTAATGCGTCTTTTGGAGCAAAAATTAATATAAGACCTGGTCTTATTTTTGGGGAAACACGGTAGTTTAGTTTCTGCCTTTGGCTAGACTATACTTGACATAGTAGGTCATTTGATTCCTTTAACTTCTTCCAAGTAATATGCTAAAAAATTACACAGCGATTTATCATTATAAATTATTTTTAAACTGACAAGTGGCTGACAACTTGATTAGGTTCTGCTTCAGTTGTTGTTGTTTGTTTTTGTTTATAATTTTCTTCTTTTTAAAAGCCAAGGATTGAGAAGGGGGAAAAATCCTCAACTTAGAAATGTATTTGTTATTCAGACATTAAGACTATTAATTTTGTTTCAATTTCTGGGATTTTTTCCAAATATAACTTATCAAGATTGATTAAATGGATATTGAGTATAGCTGGTACTAGTGGTACCTTGTGTTTTGTATACAGTCAGAGAGCATTGGGAACTATTATTAATTTCAATACCCCTTTGTCAGTACCACATTTTTGATAAAATGCTTTTATTATATCATGTACACTAAGTGTACTTTTGACCTTAGATGAATGGAATTAAATTATAAATTCATGGGAAATATTTGCCATTCACCTAACTAAGAAAGTCATTGTCTGCCACTAAAGCAAATCAGACCCATTTTCTGTCAGAAAACATGACTTCATTTTTCAATTTTTGTTGGTGAAAAACTTTTCAAATTCTTTTTCTACTAAGTAATATCAGGAAATGCTTGTTTTCTCTAATACATGGAATATTTATTTTGTTTTGTTGGAAGTTTTTTCAAGGAACCATATGAAAAATAAAATTGGCATGTATTCTAGTTTCTGATATCTGCAATTGTCTCACTGACCATTAAAATTGTCAGAGAGGGTGAGGAAAGGAGGAGAAGCAGGAAAACGATTTCAGGTTTCTTTAAGGGAGTAGAAAAATATTATTTTTTCTCTCCATTTTCTTCTAAAATATTTCCTAGGGAGGGGTTTTCTCTCCCTTGATTGGAAAGATATTAATTTAAAAAATTCTCAAAACAGAAAAAAAATTTATTTGGCAGTGGTGTCCTTAAGTGTCATGTCTACTTTATTCAAGAGGAGAAATATGCTTATTGAATTTCAAAATGTGAATGTGACATGTATGACAAGACAGGCAAAAAGTTGCTATAGGGTTACGCCCTAGAAAATAGTATGATATCCTGGGAGAATCCAGGACTGTTGAAGTCCCTTAGCATCACCGAGTCTAAATGGTGGTAGCACTTCTTGGTAGGAAATTCCTTGAGTACTTCAAACTTCAGGGTCTTTATAACATGAGCTAATGTCTATATCACAGGGTAGTTTTGAAGATCAAATTAAGAAATATATGTATAAAGCACTTAGGATACTGTCTGGCACATGGCAGCCATTTGCTAAATGGCGGCTATCGTTAAAGGCTGCCTCCTACCTGACCTATCACACTGTGGATATAGAATATGGATCCTAATAGTCTGGAAGGGTGTACCCCATTTATCTTGAATGTCATGGTGACCATCTTCCAGGTCTCCTTACTATTTTTGTTCTGTGCTGCTCTGCTTTGGGACATATTACACTTCTGTTTATCAGGGCAGTATTTATATTGTTGTCTTTTGATGGCAGTTTTGTTTCCCTCCAACACACTCAAATTGTGTCTTCCCCAGATTCTGTGCTTTTGCCTGCCTCTCCTGTGATAGTGTGTGTTTTGCTCTGGTGTCTGTCTCATCTTCATGGATACTGTTATACTTCCTATGTTTTACTGTTTAACCGTTTCAAGCCCACTAACCACTATGAAGTATAAATATTGGATCTCTAATTTTAGGACTTGATATAATATGGTATAGTATATGACTTTGATGTAACCATGGCCTTTCCCTCTTAAAAGAAGTGATTTGCTCTTGGCCTCTTATGCAATCAAATAAGGTTGTTCTCCTTTCTGTTGATCTTTCCTTACTACATCATCATTTTTTTCCAAGTGAGCAGAAAAGGAAAAATAATTAAAGATATTAACTAGAATATCTGATGTCCAAAGATAATCGTAATATTTTAAAACACAGTTAAAAAATGACTACAATATTTCAACTCAAATTGCTTTCCTGTGTCTAGCGCATAGGTTGGCTTTTAGCTCCCTTTTAATTGCCTCTCAAAAGTTAGCAGTTCGGGAATTTTTAGATTTAGGAAACCCTCAATGCTTTCAATCTTTGGTGATTTTGAAGTCACAGATGACATTGTCCTTTTGCTCCCTCATAAACCCCTAGTTTGTATTGTCATTTTCATGCTTCTTTTGGACAAAATAATTCTTCTGATCTTCTCTCGAGTCAGACCTTCCAAAATGGAACTGGCAGAAAGGACAGTGAAAAGCTTCACTTAATGTGCCTCTTCTTCAAGTTAAAGCAACAACCATGCCCGAGGATAACCCTGACTTTTGACTGTGGCTGTAGTACCCAGTGGAGTCAGTTGCTTTTAAGGGAAAAAATGCCCATGAGCATCACCAATAAATAAAAAGGGGAAAGCAAGAAAATTTTGGAGGAATTTATGCAAGCCTCTATCTCTGTTAGGAATGTAGGATTTTTTTTAAATGTAAAGTAAACCTACTTCAGAATTACATTTTCAGGGACATCAAAGAAAGCACATCTTCCAGTTCTTGAAATAACTCATGTGATTTTCTTTAACATCTTTCAAACTTTCCACACTGATTCCCCTTCTCTCACATCTGCCGGGTGTACAGATAATGTTTTCTCTTCAAAATGCACTACATTGAAAATGAAAATAATTACTATGAAAAACCCTTCCTCTGTTTCAGTAGGATTACAAGGTTTCCATTTCCATGGTTTCGATTTCAATTTATCTTTTGAAATCAAATTAAATCTTTTTTTTTTCTCCTTTGAAATGCAGGCTCCATTTGTAGTAATAGTTTCTGACAGTTCTAAGCTTTTACCAAAACTTCTCAGTGGAAAATGTGTTAGATGAGTTCTTTGTTCCTCATATTGTTACTTCAAAATGAAAAACTAAGACAAGACTACTTTTCTCTTTATGAGAAAATCTAACAGAGCACTGGCATTTCCTAGTAATGAGAATATAGTATCTATCTTATTAATTTAATTAAGTTTAGAAGACCTAAGTCTAAATGTTTTTGGTTATGCTGCAAAAGGTAAAATTCATTTATTACTACAGTCACACTGAAAACTTAAAATGAAAGTTAAATGTGAATGATCACAATTAATTACAAGCCTGTGCATTTTCTTTTGGAAAGGATAAGGCAGTGCATTTTTTTTAATGCAACGAATTGTGGTGGTCATGGCACAGACAGTTTTTCCCTCTATTTGTGAAAATGTCCGTATGTCTAGTTAATTTTCTGAATGACTCTATATCTCTACACACACATACATGCCCATATATGTATGTATATATTTGGCTGCATTTACATGCATTTCTCATATAATTAAATTAAATGCTATTTTTAATTGAGGAAAGAGATTGGAGATAATTTTACAGAAAAATCGTATTTGATTTTGAAATGCAGTCAGAACGGTTTAAACAATTCATGGATTATTTATCTTTATTTGGTGCTGATTTAGAGATCTAAACATCATGAAGTTTGAGAAATTTAGCTGTATTCAGGCAGCCAAACTATTTTACTAATTTTTCTTTTTCCTCCAGCCTACGCTTTACTTCTTGCCGCCTATTTGGCACATGATAGAACCACTGATGGTTAGGATATAGCTAGCAAGTCTCTTAGTAAAGGGAGCTGAAGACTTCTAAATACACAGCTTAGGTTTAAAAATAAAGTCGTCAATGTTCAAAATTCTCCTTTGCTTTATTTTTGAGTTTAAGAAAGTGGGACAAATGACTACCATTTTTTCAGTTACTTCTGAAAACATTTTTAATTCTATAATGCATGCTAAAATACGTTTTTAATTTAAGTTTATTGGGGTGACAATGGTTGATAAAGTTACATAGGTTTCAAGTGTACAATTCTGTATTACATCATCTATATATCCCATTGTGTGTTCACCACCCAGAGTCAGTTCTCCTTTCATCACCATATATTTGATCCCTCTTACCCTCATCTTCCACCCCCCCACCCTCCCTAACCCTCTGGTAACCACTAAACTGTTGTCTGTGTTTATGAGTTTTCATGCTAAAACACTTTTGATCAAAATGTTTTAATTAATGGCTAAATGCTAGCATTGTCTAAGGTTTGTTCAGACTTTATGGAGAAAAATAGAGAAGGAACTTATTGTAGAATATGCCAGAACAATTGTAAATAAGGTCAAAGAAAGTTAAAGTCTGAAGGAATTAAAATAGAAAATCAAATTTTCTTGCTCCTGTGGGTTAGAATTACAAAGAAATTCAAGTTTCATGCTTTCCAGTTTCTTATTTGATGAGTTTTAGCTGAGGGGTTTGTGACAGCTGGGAAGACTTGGAGTCCTTTTAGAAGTTTGTAGAACAAACTCTCTTCCACTTTATTAGGTGAGCTTTTTCAGACCCTCAGAAAAGGAATCATCTTTCCCATGTGTCACTTTGAAAGAGATCAAAGATTCAATGGAAGGGGGACTGGGACCCCCTTCTCCCTCTGGGAGACAACAAACTCTTGATAGAGTAGCTTTTTCTTTATGTGCAATGCCCCGTTTTAAACTCTATTTCAAGAAAATGAGCCCATTTCTCTTTTTTTCTTCCCAATGCACTGATTTCTCTGGGATTAATTTCCTGTGCTTAATTTCTAGGCTTCAGCAGCTGATTCCCTATATTTGGACAGCCTTCATCTCTATAAGTATTATGGGAATGTGGAGTAAGCCTTCTAAAAATTAACCATTGGTTGGCTTGAATATTGAATAAGACACTCCTTGAAAAACTGTGAATTGGGAGAGGAGCTCCTTTAATTCAGAGTCCATATTCCACAGTGGTTTGACTGTGTAATGCAGAAGCTCAGCTCCCACTCCCTGCACGAGAACGCAGGATATGGTGAGGCCTAAAAGGAACAGCAATGGAACCATAGATGGGGGAGTCATACCACTATATTCTCGATGGTGGCTGGTCAAGACACAAATCCAAACATCCGCCTGTACCGCAACAGGGGGTCTTCCTGCACCCCAGTCTCACTGGCGGCCAGGCGAGACTCGGGAAGTAGGATCCACATGATCCACAATCTGCCGTCCACTCTTGCTAACCGCACTTGCTAGCGGCAATCTGCAGTCCGCTTCTCTGCCAACCAACCAACGACCCTAGCGAAGCCACAGTTATATTAGTGTCTAATGGCTAACTGGCAACAGCTGATAGCCACCCAGCCACAGCAGATGGCCATCTGGTTACAGCTGATGGCCATCTAACACCCCAGTCAGCACCTTTCCACGTGAGGCTGAGAGCCTGGAAACTGCTCTCTGGGACTCCGTCCCCACAGACCGGAAGGGTATATGGGGTAATGAGTTAGTGCAGAGTTTGACGTCAAGAAGTGATTGTCTCATATTCCTTGCTTGCCTTTTTTTTTTTTTGTATATTCCAACAAAAATGGACATGTCTTCTTTCCATATAGTGCAGTGAATTGTTAATGTTGCAGTAATAATCTGTTTCAAGGTTGACTATGATTGAATCTTCCTTGTAAAATTATGTATTTTGCCATATATTAACTCAGTAAATGCTTTATGTACAAAAACTATGAATACTGTGCTGTGGGGTTTTCATATCATTTTTTTTCCCACTTAGGAACTTTATACATGGCTGTCTAAAAGATATTTTCTATTTTGTTTAGGTCTAGAATCCCATGCTATCCTCTGCCAAAGCAATTATTCAGAATTCCAGGTCCTAAGCCTTTATTTGTTCCTATACTATAGCATCACGTCTCCTTCAATACTCTGTCTACAACTTGCCAACTTCACGCTTTATTTATTTCATTAGTTATATTTAGTTTTCATTTTGATTCTTTTTTTTCCCCCCAATCTGCAAGCTTTGTGTCTATGTTTTCTGGCCCCAAAACATTGCTGTGATGATGAGGGGTATTTCAAATGTATTTTCGTGGGAAAGGTCACGTCTACATTATGTTCTGAGCTGAGAACAGATTTCCCATTGGGGAGTAGGATGACAAATATGATAATTTCTCTGTATATCACAGAGCAAAATGTTTTTATAATAACTCGGGGTTGTTTCTCTGCTGATCCTTTTATTCATTCAATAAATATTTATGGGATGTCAGCTAGTGCCAGACATTGTTCTTAGCACATGGGATTCAGCAATGACCAAATTCCTGCTTGTGTGGCACTTATGTTCTAGTTCAGTGGTTCTCAAACTTTGCTGCATATTATAATTACCCGGGACATTTAAAAACTATTAGGTCTTGCCCCATGCCAATTAAATCAGGATATCTGGGGTGGATGCAGGTTTTAGTTTTTAAAACTTCCCAGGTGTTTCCAATGTTCATCTACATTTGAGAATGATCAATCTGCATACAACAGGAGTTATTACATTGTAGCATGCACCAGAATGGCCAGAAGGGCTTGTTCCATTTCAGGATATAAATTCAGAATATTAGTTTCTGATTCAGTAGTCTAGCCTAGGAACCTGAATTTCTAACAAGCTCCCTGGTGATGCTGCTGGTTTGGGGACTAAACTTGTACAGACTCTGGTACAGAGTCTTGATACCCAGTGCATAGTGATAGTAGATCAGCAGCATGAGCTTTGCCTAAAAGCTTGTTGAATGTGCAGAATCTCAGACCCCACCCCAGACCTATTGAGTCAGAATCTGTGTTTTAATGAGATCTCCAGCTGATTCAAAGGCACATTAAAGTCTGAGAAGATCTGCTTCAGTGGACTTTGTCCTCTGCATGGAACATAAAATGCAGATTTATTTCTTGATCTTGAATATATTCTTTTACATAAGCTGATATCACACATATTTTGGGAACAAAGCATTACAGTGGTGATTTACAATGAAATAATCTCTTGTTTCTTATGTCTTTTTCTACCACAAGGGCTTGTAGTAGCAAATACAAATGGAAAAATAGGCTTCAGTCTCTTAATTTTGAAAATAAGGGAAGACCCCGTCCACACTTTTGTTAGAACATTTACTTTAGCAAACTTATAACTTCATTCTTTCTTTGAAATGTATGCATATTTTTAAAAAAGCTAAATATGTCTCTAGCCAGGATCTGAGAACTATATCTTTGAAATGTAATTAAGGAAGATGCTGCCCTTACGTCCCAGTTTCAGAGAGCGTAGGAGCCTAGCTTTGGGATTCCCTCCCACCAAGTTGCAAAACTACCTCTTGTCATAAACATATAAAAAGTTTATTTTTCTGTTGGATACAACCAATAACCTAAT
Organism: Rhinolophus hipposideros; assembly: GCF_964194185.1. NCBI lineage: Eukaryota > Metazoa > Chordata > Mammalia > Chiroptera > Rhinolophidae > Rhinolophus > Rhinolophus hipposideros. Next base: position 15,078,601 of record NC_138051.1, on the reverse strand, counting down.
GCAAATGGTACCTCAACTACCAAGTGAATTTTGGATGAACTATATGTCACAAATGGTGCTGCCAAATCCTCCTGAGGACTGATTATGTTTCTCTTGAGAACTTGTCTGTAATGGGTTGCCTCCGTTTGGCTATATGAAGGGTGAGATTTCTATGTATCTTTGCAGTCTTTTGGCAGATTGCCTCTGGTGTGCATCACATTCTGGCTTAATGCTTATTCAGTGATCAAATTGTTTTTTTTAACTCTTTTCCTTCGTGGAGAGGTTTTGTGAGTGGAGAGGAAATTTTATTGTATTTTCCCCATTAGGCTCTCATCAGCATTTTAGTAACTTTGCAGAATATTCTCTTCCCCAGGCTAGCCATGCCACCCATTCTGCATATATGGCATTTTGAGTGGGTGGGGTAAGAGGGAATACTAGTAGAATATATTATTAGTTTTATCAAAACAAACCAGTCTAATTCAGATGCTCTGTTTCCCAAGCCTTTAAAAAAAAACCAACCTCTTAATTATGAGGTTCTTCAATCATATAAAAGTGGAGAGAATAATATAACAAATGCCTTCTGCTTATCTCTTGGCTTCAACAATTTTTTCCAGTCTTGTTTCACCTATGTCTAAGTTTAATTTTTTTGGCTACTTTTTGTTTTCTTCAATTTTTAATTTTTACCTTTCTATTTTTTATTTTTATCAAATTAACTGGGGTAACATTGGTTAGTGAAATTTCATTGGCTTTAAGTGTACAATTCTATAATACATCATCTATATATCACATTGTATGTTCACCACCTAGAGTCAGTACTCCTTCCATTACCATATATTTGACTCCTTTACCCTCTTCAGCCCCCTTTCCCCTTACCCTCTGATAATCACTAAACTATTGTCTGTGTCTATGATTTGTTTGTTTACTTGTTTGTTTGTCTTGTTCATTTATTGTTCTCAGGTTTATATCCCACATATGACTGAAGTCATGTGGTTCTTGACTTTTTCTGTCTTATTTCACTTAGCATGATAATGCCAAAATTCATCCATGTTGCCGCAAATGGCAGTATTTCATCTTTTCTTATGGCAGAGTAGTATTCCATTGTATATATGTACCACATCTTCTTTATCCAATCATATATCGAAGGCCACTTTTGTTTCCATGTCTTGGCCACTGTGAAAAATGCTACAGTGAACATAGGGGTACAGATATCTTTATGGATAAATGTTTTCAGATTTTTTGGGTAGATACCTAAAGAGGGATTGCTGGGTCATATGGAAATTCTATTTTTAATTTTTTGTGGAACCTACATATATATGGTTTTCCATAGCAGCTGCATCAATCTACATTCCCACCAATTATGTATGAAGGTTCCTTTTTCTTCACAGCCTCTCCAACACTTGTTATTATAATACTTATTTTATACTTGTAGCTGTTCTAACAGGTGTCAGGTGATATCTCATTGTGTTTTGATTTGCATTTCCCTAATAGCTAGTGAAGTTGAGCATTTTTCATGTATCTGTTGGCCGTTTCTGTATCTTGGTAGAAGTGTCTGTCTAGCTTCTCTGCCCATTTTTTAATTGGATTGTTTTTTTGCTGTTGAGCTGTATGAGTTCTTTATATATTTTGTATATTAGTCCCTTATCAGAGGGGTTGTTTGCAAATATCTTCTCCCATTTGATTGGTTGCCTCTTTGTTTAGTTGATGACTTCTTTAGCCATGCAGCTTTTTAGTTTGATGTAGTGCCATTCATTTATTTTTTTCTTTTATTTCCCTGGCCTTTGAGGTTAAATTCATAAAATCCTCTGAGCCTGAGTCCAAGGTACATAAGTTTAGTACCTATGTTTTCTTCTATGAAATTTATTGTTTCAGGTCTTATATTTAGGTCTTTGATCCATTTTGAGTTAATTTTGGTACATGGTGACAGATAGCAGTCTAGTTTCATTCTTTTGCACTTGGCTTTCCAATTCTCCCAGCACCATTTATTGAAGAGGCTTTCTTTTCTCCATTGTATATTATTGGCTTCTTTGTTCAAAATTATCTGCCCATTTATGTAGGTTTATTTCTGGGTTTTCAATTCTATTCCATTGACCTGCATGTCTGTTTTTCTGCCAATACCATGCTGTTTTGATTATTGTCACTTTGTAGTATAAATTGAAGTCAGGGATGTGATACCTCCAGCCTTGTTCTTTTTTCTTAGGATTGCTTTGGCTATTCGGGGTCTTTATGATTCCATACAAATCTTATGACTTTTTGTTTTAGTTCTTTAAAAATGCCTTTGATATTTTAGTGGGGATTGCATTAAGTCTGTATATTGCTTTGGGTAATACGGCCATTATAACTATGTTGATTCTTCCAATCCATGAACATGAAATATCTTCCCATTTCTTTGTGTCTTCTTCAATTTCTTTTAATAAAGTTTTACAGTTTTCAGTGTGTAGGTCCTTCATATCCTGTGCTAAGTTTATTCCTAGGTTTTTTATTCTTTTGCTGTAACTGCAAAATGAATTTTGTAAAATTTTTTTCCTGAAATTTTATTGTTAGTATACAGGAACACAATGAATTTTTGTAGATTGATTTTTTTTTTTAAATCCTGCAACTTTACTGTATTTGTTTCTTGTTTCTCATAGTTTTTTTTTGTGTGTAGAGTCTTTAGAGTTTTCTGTATAAAGAATCATGTCCTCTGTAAAAGTGACAATTTGACTTCCTTGTTCCTGATTTGGAAAACTTTTATTTCTTTCTCTTGCCTGATTGCTCTGGCTAGGACTTCAAATACTATATTGAATGACAGTGGTGAGTGAGGACATTCCTGTTGTGTTCTGATCATAGAGGAAAAGCTTTCAATTTTTCACAATTAAGTATGATACAAGGTCTGACAATTACATTGGCCAACTCATCCTAGAAAAAGTGCTACATACCTTATTGCTGAATATCACTACAGTCACCTTCCAAGTACTCCCCCTGGGAAGTTATGCACTGATTTCAGTGCCTAGTCCACCCTTCAAAGAAATTTTAGAACTGTTTTTTCTGGAATGGCCATCAGAGCTGTCATCGTATTACCCTTTATGTCCTGAATGTCATCAAAATGTCTTCCTTTATCTTTAGGTAAAGAAAGAAGTCATTGGGGGCCAGATAAGGTGAGTAGGGAGGGTGTTCCAATACAGTGATTTGTTTACTGGCTAAAAACTCCCTCGCAGACAGTGCCATGTGAGCTGGTGCATTGTTGTGATGCAAGAGCTAAGAATGTTGGTAAAAAGTTCAGGTCATCTAACCTTTCCATGCAGCCTTTGCAGCAGCTCCAAATAGTAAACTTGGTTAACTGTTTGTCCAGTTGGTACCAATTCAAAATGAATAATCCCTCTGATATTAAAAAAGGTTAGCAACATCTTTGCAACAAGTTTGTAAACTTAATTGTCAGACCTTGTATTAGCTAAAGGTTTATAATATATGGCCTTTTTAATGTTGATGTTCTTTTCTTCTAAACCATTTTATTAAGTATTTTAATCATAAATGGATGTTGTGTCTTGTCAGATGACTTTTCTGCATCTATTGATATGATCATATGATTTTTATCCTTTATTTTTTTGTATGGTGAATAAAATTGATCAATTTGCATATGTTGAACCATCCTTGTGCCCCTGGAATGAACCCCACTTGATTGTGAACTACCGGGGGTGCCAAAAAATGTATACATATGACTTGTATTGATATTTTGTTATTGGTAGACATTGAATATTACAATTTTAATACAGTCTTTTCCTTTCTTAAAATGTGTATACATTTTTTTGGCACCCTTTGTATATCTTTTTAATGTATTTTTGTATTCTACTTGCTAGTATTTTGTTTAGGATTTTTGTGTCTCATTCATTAGAGATATTGGTCTGTAGTTTCCTTTCCTTGTGTTATCCTTATCAGGTTTTGATATCAGGGTAACATTGGCTTCATAAAATGAGTTAGGAAGTATTGCCTCTTCTTCAAATTTTTGTAAAAATTTGAGTAAGACAGATATTAAATCATCTTTGAATGTTTGTTAGAATTCACTAGTGATGCCATCTGGTTCTAGACTTTTGCTTTTGGGGAGGTTTTGGATGATTGTTTCAATTTCCTTACTGTTGATCCATCTATTTAGATTTTCCAGTTATTTGTGATTCAGCCTAGGAAGATTGTTTGTTTCTAAGAACTTGTCCATGTCTTCTAGGTTGTTGAATTTGGTGGCAAATCATCCTTCATAGTATTCTTGCATTTCTGTGGTAACCATGGTAAGTTCACCTTTTTCATTTCTGATTTGTTTATTTGTGTCTTATCTCTTTTTTCCTTAGTGAGTCTAGATAGGGGTTTGCCAATTTTATTAATCTTTTCAAAGAACCAGCTCTTTGTTGCATTAATTTTTTTCTATTTTTTTTTGTTCTGCATTTTATTTAACTCTGCTCTAACTTTTATTATTTCTTTCCTTCTGTTGACTTTGGGTTTCTTTTGTTCATTTTTAGTTTTTTAAAATGTAATGTTTGGTTGCTTATTTGTGATTTTTCTTGTTTCTTAAGAGATGCCTGAGATGATATAAATTTCCCTCTTACTAGTCCTTTTGCTGCATCCCAGTTTTTTTGATACGATGTATTTTCATTGTCATTTGTTTTTATGTATCTTTTGATTTTTCCTTTTATTTCTTTTTTGACCCAGTTGCTCTTTGGTAGCATGTTGTTTAATCAACAGTTATTTATGGGTTTTCCCACTTTCTTTTTTGCAGTTATTCTCCAATTTCAAACCATTGTGGTCAGAGAATATGCTTGGAATGATTTCAGTCTTCTTAAATTTGCTGATGCTAGTTTTGTGTCTCAGCATATGGTCTATCCTTGAGAATGTTCCAAGTGCACTAGAAAATAATGCATAATCTGATGTTCTGGATGAGGATGAAATCCTCTATAAATGTCAATTATGTCCATTTGGTCTAATGTGTCATTGAAGGCTCATATTTCCTTACTGATTTTCTGTTTGGATGATCTATCCATAGCTGTTAATGGCATATTTTGGTCCCCTACTATAATTGTGTTTTTGTCAGTTTTTCCCTTTAGTTCATTCTATTAGTAGTTGCTTTGTATATTTTGTTGCTTTCTGATTGGGAGCATATATATTGGTAAGTGTTATGTCTTCTTGATGTATTGTCTTCTTTCATTGTGAAATGTCCATCTTTGTCTCTTATTACCTTTTTTTATCCTGAAGTTTGTTTCGTCAGATAAAATTATGACTATACCTGCTTTTCTCTGGATGCCATTTGCTTGGAATATTGATTTCCACCCTTTCACATTGAGTCTATATTTGTCCTTGTAGCTGAGATGCATTTTTTGGAGGCAGCATATGGTTGGGTTTTGTTTTTTGATCCAGTCTGCTACTCTGTAACTTTTTATTAGTGAGTTCAGTCCATTTTCATTTAGGGTGATTATTGATATATGAGGATTTCTGGTAGCCATTTTATCTTTTGTTTTCTGGTAGCTCTGTGTCTCCATTGTTTCTTTGCTTTTGTGTTTCTGTCTGTTCCTTTAGTTTGGTGGTATTCTATTATTTTTTTCCTCTTTAATTTTATACGTATCTCTTCTGGACTTTATTTATTTTTTGACTGATTAGCATTAAGTTTATGTAAAAGAAAGTTTCATATATACAGTAGTCCTTTTTCTTAAGCATGCATCGTATCTCCATTCACCTTTGCAAATTCAGACAGATGCAGAGCTGTGCACCTCATCAGCTCTGGGTGTCCCGTCTGGGATCAGCTGTGAAAGTTGGGGTTGAGGTGGGCTGGGAGAGGCTGCTGGTATGTTTGTGGTTTTGTTCTCCTCCAAGTAATGGTGCTGCCAGATCACAGTTGCCTCACCCCTGTAGCTCCTCTCTTGTCACTGAAATTAGCCCAAGTGTGCATCTGCCTCTCAGGAACTGTGGGTTTCTCCAGTTCTGAGGGCTTTAGATATTCTGCTCTTTAACCCAACACTGGGGCCCGCTGCTAGCACTGGGAGTGTGCACGGGAGGTAAGCTCTTGGGGGGAGGAGGGGTGGAAAGAGGGGCAAGCCAGACTCCATGGCTTTGTTTTCTGCCTGGTAGTGAGGGCAGTTAGACCATAGTTGTCACACTTTTGATTTTGGACTTTGCCCCAAGATCTCTGCACCACTGGGTTCAGCCATCTTATATGCTGGTCACTCAGGCAGGAATGCTTGGGGCCACAGAGAGTGTACCTGCAGTCTCAATCCTCCCCTCTCCCCAGACCACAGTCATCTCTGGGATGCATCTTTGCCCCATCTCTGCTCTTCTTTCTTCCTTCCTCCCCTGTTCACCCAATTCACCCACCTTTATATTTTTTGATGTTTGGATCTCCCAGATGTTTTTGTGTGTTGTGCAGGGAATTATTTGTTGAATTACAGCTGTTAAGTTTGTTGTAACTTCAGTGGGAGAGATCAAGGGGGACCCCTCTCATGCTGCCATGTTTCTGGAGTCACCTTGACTAGGTGTTTTGAAGTAAAATCTAGATAACCTGTCATTTAACCTGGAAATACTTCAATGCATGTCTCTAAGATACTTATTTTTTTTAAAAAATAAAACATGACTGTAATTATTCACAATAGTCAAAAGATGGAAATAGCACAATTGTCCATTAGTGAATAAATGGATAAACAAATTGTGGTATGTACATCTAATGGATTATTATTTAACATGCTACAATGTGGATGAACCTCCGAAACATTATGCTAAGTGAAAGAAATTAGACACAAAAAGTCACATATTGTTGACTCCATTTATATAAAATATCTGAAATAGAACTATACAGAATGAATGCCTGAATGCAGATTGATGGTTGCCAGGGGTTAGGGGGAACGAGGAACGGGGAGAATCTACTGAATTTTCAGGGGGTTTTACTACCGAGTGATAGAACTGTTTTGGAACTAGATAGAGGTTATGGTTGCACAGCATTTTGAATGAAAAATTTTCAGTCCTTCAGTATCTCTTAAAGGACAATAAAAAGTGAAGGGGTGAATATTTGAAGCAATTACAAATTGTGAAAAGTTACACTGAGAACAAACATTGTGCTGAGAGAGAAAATAATGGGGGAAATCCTTTTAGACAGCAAAGTCAGGGAAGACCTTTCCGAGGCTGTAACATTTAAACTAAGTTCTAGAAGTTGAAGACAGAAGCTTCTAGAAGAGTCAAGTGTTTTGAGGCAAAAAAGAGGTTGGCATGTTTGAAGAACTGAATGTAGGTGCGGGTAATTGATATGTCTGCATAGACTTTCCCTATAAACAGATTTGGCCTGTGTCTGGCTTCTCATGTACCTGGATCAATGGGACTTAACTATTCAGTTCATGAAAGAATGATAAGTCATTATCTATTCTTTCCTCAAATCATGATGGAATGAGGATATTTATGTAGACTGGGGCAAGGACAATTGCTTTTTTAGTTCTTTATTACTCTGTTCATTTTAAACTGGATGAGTCAAAGAAGTTTAAAAAATGTTGATAATAACGGATGTTATATATATAGTATCCAACATATATCCAGTATATCATGTGGATATATACTAGGTATATATCTAATATATAATATGTATAATACTAAAATATAGTAATAAAACAATTTCTAAAGAGAACGCTAGGATGAAGAAATGTGTAAAACCCGAACTCCATAGGAACCTAGAGTCAGAGAAGGAAATAGAGGACTGGAGAGAGGGGGATGGGGGCAGCAAGGGGAAGGAAACCATTTTCTCTAGTGTGTGGTGCATAGAAATGGGTTAGGTATCATCTCTGCCCCCTCTAGCTGTGTTCCCATAAACAAATTGTTTTACCTTTGGAAACATCAGCTCTGAAATGGGAATTATGATACTACTACTTATCCTACAGGGATGATGTGAGGTTTAAATGAGATCATAATTGAAACTGACTCAGCAGGATGCCTGACACAAAGTAAAACCTTAAATGTTTACTTCTGCTATGGATGCTATAATTTTTTTTTATTCCTCACATTTCTAGAACTTTTCAAATTCATGTTTTCTTCTATACTTTCATATCTTGAGTTCATATTTTGGCTTTATCCTTTCTTGGCTTAAAAAAATTCCCCCGCAGAGAAAATTATTTAAGTGTCTGAATGGCCCAGTTATTTCTTCAGGCTTTTAGTACATTTTAGATAAATGAGAAGCTTCTTTGTTACTAGAACCTGTGTTACTGATCGTAGTCAGTACATTCATTCTGGTTATTCAAGCAGCATAATGGTAATTGAATTCAACCATTATTCAAAATATCTAATTGTTTGATTGAATTTAAGTTTAGATGCTCTTGTGTGTGGAAACTCGGGCATAGTGAGAAGCATTTGTTAAGTACCAGCTGTAAACAAAATGTGGTATTAGATGCTTCTGAAGAGACAGAAATGAATTAGATGCAAATAATGTAGGTTTAATATTTCTAACACATTTTGAGCTTCTTTAGCAGTCGTCTCATTAGACTCATATATATTTTGTGAATTGTTTTTACATTTTATGGATTTTTGTTATATATGCAGAAACAGAAGTTCAGAAAGGAAAGGTACGTAGCCCATGAATAGTAAATTGTAGAAATAAGATCAGAGAGTGTTTATTTTTTTGACTCCCAAGCCCAGTGCTCTAAGCCACATAAAAAGCTGGGTAGATAAAGAACATTCACTTACTTAGCAACTGAGGCTAAGCACAGCTTCTCAAGTAACAAATCAATAAGCTCTAAGCAATAGGAAATATTGAATATGGTACAAAACCTCTGAGATTTTTATAGTACAAAGATATGTGCTCAAGTCTCAGCTCTGCCATTTACTATCTTTGGGGTCTTGGATGAGTGACGTGACCTTGTTGAGCTTTAATTCCCTTATATTGTGAAGATAAAATTATATGGTATTGTGAAGCCAACGTTGTAATTAAAATCCTCTGTAAATATAACAATAGCCCATTTATTACAAGATGCTGATTTGATATTTACAAAATTTTAATTTTTGAGAATTTTCATGATTTTCTATATACTGCATTTAAAATACTTGAGGAATGCTTTATGCAACTGATGTGAAATAGGTTAAACATTTTTGTATAGGATAGTTTTGCTACCATTACAGTATGCAGATAACTCATTTTAAGGAACATTATTTATCCTATTGTTTGCCCAAATCCATATAATCAGAAGGCATGTTATAGTCCTGCCATATGCCATGTATTATTCTTTAAAATATTTTTTTAAAAAATTACTCTTCCTTTCCTCTGGATTTTAGAGTGATAAGTTTCTCAATCTGCGAAATACTTTTAAAAGACTATTTGTGGTTAGGTCCTCAAATATTACCCTCTACCATTTGGGTACTTTTAGTTGCCAGAAACAGTGTACTTCTAAAAGTGCTGATTAGGGAATATCCTGCTAATTGCTTTTGATCTGCCTTAAAGAAAGCAATTAGTGGCAACTCAAACTTTATCTTTGGGGATGTGAACATTCTCATGACCAAACTAGAGTTTTGGTCCTAAAAGTGTATCATATAGAAAATGATGCTTCTCATCCCATGAACATGTTTGAAAAGTCAGGCTGATGTTTTTCTCTGATCTTTTTTCCTTTGAGACACAGAGTATAGCTTTTCTTCACGAAGGGTTAGGTTCAGTACCTATGGGAGTCTAAACTGATGATTAATAGTTGAGAATCATTTTTTAAAATGTATGGCTGAAGGCAGAAAATAAAGTGTTGATTGGTTCATTAAGCAATTCAATCCCAAGCCGTAAAAAGTTTAAGTTTAATCCTGCCTGAAGTCTGATTGATCCTGTCATAAACACTTTTTATAAACCTTCCACTTAAACCTGGCCTTGTGGTTTTATTAATCTAGCAATAATTCAAGGTGACATGCCATGCAGCAATATAAATCTATAAGATGGATATCGTAAAATTTACACCATTTCAAAACCTGGGTAATTATGTAAAAGTGCAGTTTCTTCTAGTTAGGTTTGTCTCTCTGATTGCTTCTTCTGCCTTGTGAACAGATGTGTTGACTGTAACACTGTCTCAGTGTGTTGGTATGCCTGAAGGAAAAGAAAGAAAAATTCAGATAGTCACTGATGATAAAAAGTTCTCAAGTTTGGAGAGCCTTATCTGCAAAACTCAGGAAGCAATTTAGCAAAGACCCATGGTAGTGGAGCTTATATTCTCTGGAAAGATTCCTTTTCTGTGCTGCTATGCAGAATTTTTACTTCTTGGATTTAATGGCTCTATTGATATTCTGTGGATGTGCTAGGTGCTCTGCCTAATAGGCATACTTTCAGAAACTCAAATGAAGTCCCAGCTGTCAGACGTTTTTAGTTGTTGTTTTCTTAGTTCTCCGTCTATGGGTTAGATGAACTCTCAAACTAGATCATAGCAGACTTAACCTTAGAAATATTGTATTGCTCTTATCCTGTTATTTGGAACAGAAGACAGCATTTCTATTTTATCCGGGGCAGAAAGAGGCATTTCCAAGAATAAGCTTAGAAGAAAAAGTCCATGAGAGCTGGAGGGTTTGTTTTCACACGTCTGCCATAGTTGCTCAACAGCTGCAATCTGCCCTCAAAGAAAAGTGAGCCTTGAAGCAGTGTTCACATACCTACTACGTCGCTCATGGGACATTGATGCTTTTATAAAACGAGTGTTGGGAATATATCTGAAACCATAGGATTTTTTTCCTCCTGCATGTGCTTTATGGGTGTAAATCGATTATACATGAGAAAAAAGACCCACTTTGATGTGACAGGGGATGAAAGCCAAGGCTTCATTACACACTGTGCTTTAGCACTGTCATGACAATAATTCAGTAAACTGTGTGTGTAATTCTTTGTGGAGGGCCGTCTCCCCTGCTGCAATATGAACTCCTGTCTGGTGCTTAGCACAGTGCTTCAGACCTGGTACCTCCTTTACACTGTTTAATGATTTACTCACTAAGATCATATTCATACAGTGGAAAGAGCAATACAAAAATTTGAATGTTGTCTACGTAATTAACCAAGAACAGACATTCAAATTTCATTCTTAATGCAGAAACTTTTCCAGAAGTGGGTAGTGTGTGTATGTGTGTGTGTGTGTCTGAGTGTAGGGGCACTTGTGTAGTGTTTTTAGGGACAAGTAGCTGGAAGAAAATAAGCAATCACTACGTCTTCTTTCATTTAGTAATTCATTAACACATAGTAAACTTCTTGCATGGACGTTTCAGGCAACTACAAGAGCTCTGATGCATTACGTACTTTCCTCATCAGATTTGTCTCTCAAAAAAAGTTTGCATTCTTTCTGTCTTTCAAATAGAGGAAAACACAGCAACAATGTGAATTTGAGTATCACAAACAGTCGGCAATTGGCTCCCATCCTCTGCCCAGCCTCAATTTAGACAAGGCAGATAGTGGGGGTGGGTGGTAGGCTGAAATTACTGTCTGGTGGTGGTGGAGGTCATCATTATCTTGGGGAAACATGGGCAGGAGGGGTGAGGCCCCGTGGGGGAAACGCCAGGCATTAGGCAATCCCATTCCTCAAAAGTAGCAACATAGAAGGAAAGGGCCCATCTCCCCTCTCCTCCAGTAGTCTGCTGAACCATTCTTCTTGGCTCTGGCTGATGAAATCCACCCCCTGCCCTGATCCCCAAATTCATATCATATTATAATCTTGGAATTCCTGCTTCTGTCTTTGAAGCTCCCTTGATGTTTGAATTGGAGTATAAAACTGTTACTAGAGGTGCCAAACTGCAGCCAGGACAGATGGATTTGGATAGATCTCTCATTTCATTAACTTTGCAATGATGGAGGCCTATATTTTACACAAGGTTTTTTGTTGGTTTGTTTGTTCATTTCCCTCTCCTTTTATCAGGGTTTTACTGGAGTGCAAGTGGCTTCATTTATATATCAACCACCATCATTTTGTCTAAACAATAAAAAAAGTAAGTTTCAATAAATATTAACTATATAGCCTACTTTCTGTTGAATTATATGGTCTGTTATCATGATGGAGGAATTTTATAGCAAGTCAAAATATAAGCAATGTATAGTACAGTATTCTTTTTGCTTATGGTCACATATAAAACATAGGTATATGCTGTCTTTCCATCTTCATGTGAATGATCTTTTTTATTTCAATTTCCAAGTAGTGTAAGCAATTTTCTTATTTACATTCACTAATCATATTTAAGGTTTTTCAGATCAGTATTGAACTACTAGAGAACCAGCAAACAGAGCCAGAATCACAAATGAATTTATTATCCTAACTAATTTTGCTATCCCATAGAGATACTTTAAAATTATTTTATTCAAATGAAAGAGCAATTATAATTCACAAACACTCATGTAATAATAAACACTATAACTGCAATTATTTACAGAATCCATTTAATTGAACACAAACTGCCGACTATTTTGAAAATAATGGATTAACAAGTGGCTATTTTAACCTTTAAAATAAGACTGCTTGAGCTCGTGTGTGTTTTTATTAGTACCTGGAGCCTACATGTCTATTGTTGTCCCTTTTGTCTTTTCCATGAAAAGTGGGTGGGAAGACAGAAAACAGACTCATATTTATGTCAAACGCAACTGAGCATTCCTCTTTAAGTTCTTTTGCTAAAACAGGCACTAATTGGGAGAAGAGAGAAAGTTAACAGTTTAGCAATTCTTTCGAGCTTTTGAATGAATAGAGACAAGCAGAAAGAACTTTCATTCAGAAATAGGGTAGGACTTTTATAGTTCCTTTTTTATTACTGCCTTTGGATAAGAACCCAAGAGTTTCACAGCTCTAAAATTTGCCAGCTGTCTATCCAAATGGTGTTAAGGTAGGGAAGAACAGTATTCGTCCACAAAAAGATTTGACGTGCTTTCAAAATTTAACATAGAAAATGCTTATTTAAATTAAAAGAAATCTCCAAGGGTCTCGCTATGCCTTTTTCCTCTTCTTAGGCCATACATATTTGTAGAGATTTCTTGTTGTTACTATGTTAATAGTTCCATCTGTTACCTATCTTCTGAGAACAATAGAAACTGAAAATTTAACTTTAAAAATATTTTTAAAATTTTATGTTTAATCTGTATGCAATAAACTTCACTCTTTTTTGATCTATAGTTCTAAGAACTTTAACAAATGAATAGAGTCCTGTAACTACTACCATCATCAAGATACAGGAGAGTTCCATCACCCCCAAATTATTTCATCTTGCTGCCCCTATTTAGTCAACTTTTCTTCCCACCTTAACCCTTCACAACCATGATCTATTCTTTGTACTGTTTTGCCTATAAATGTAATCATGTGGTATATATAGTTTTTTGAGTCTGGCTAATATGTTTCAGATTCACCTATGCCATTGATTGGTGTGTTAGTAATTTGTTCTTTATTTGCCAGTTGAAAGATAAGAGGGTTGTTTCCAGTTTTGAGTGATTATGAAGACACCCGCTATACACTTTTTGTGTTGTACATGGAGAAGTAAGTCCCCCTTATGGGATCTTTAAGGATCACCCCAACATGGTTGCAGAAATTACACTTGGAGAGGCATTTGAAATTAAAAGATTATTATACTCACAGATCCTAGAAGAGGCAGCAGGGGACCATATGAGAGGAGTCAGCTGAGCCAATCAGGTGGGGAGTCCAGAGAGTGAAAACCCATGTGCAAGTGCTTTTATTGGGGGTCAGAGTGGAGTTTACAACAGAAGGCTGAGGGATTTCATTGGTGCATATGAATGTCACTAGGTCACAGTCAGGGGAGGGCAAGAAGGGAAACTTGTGACAGGGACCAGCCTTATGGCCCTGGTTCACCTGGTTGCCTGGGCGGGGGGATGTTGAAACACAGAAAAACAGGAAGTTTTAAAAATTTACAATATATTTTTGTATACAAGTTTTGATGTGACCACAGTTTTAATTTCCCTTGGTTAAATGCCTAGAAGTGTGATCACTGTGTCATGTAGTAATTAACGTAGTTTTAACTTTATAGAAAATTGACAAAATATTTTCTGAAATGGATGTATCATTTCATTCTCACCAGCAATGTATGAATATTCCAGTAGTTCTGTGTTTTCACTAATATTTGGTTTTGTTAGTATTTTTTTAAGTTTTAGTTTTCTCATTGTGGATTTTTAATTTGCATTTCTCTAATGACTAATGATGTTGAGTTTTTTTCCATGCACTAATTTACCATTTGTATTACCTCTTTGATGGAAGTATCTATTCAAATATTTTGCCCAGTTTTTTTTTGTTTGTTTGTTTTTTATATTGCTGTTGTTTATTTTCTTATTCAGTTTGGAAGGCTTTTATGTTCTATGTATAGAATGTGAGTTCACTTCTTATCAGTTTTATCCATTTTTAAAAATATATTTTGAAGCTCCATTTTTAGATAATATACATTTAACTTAATTAGGTCTTCTTTGACCCCTTCCTTCCGCCCCCCACCATGTCCCTCTTTTTTCTTGTCAGATAGTACTTTCTTTTGTCAGATACACGATTTGAGAATATCTTTCCCCAGTCTCAGGCTTATCCTTTTATTCTCTTAATAGTGTCTTCACAGAGCAAAAGTTCTGGCTTTAATGAAGTCCAGTTTATCAATTTTTTTTCTTTTATGGGTCATGATTTTAGTGTGGTAAATCCTTGCCTGATCCAAAATCACAAAGAATTTCTCCTATGTTTTCTTCTGGAAGGTTTATAGTTTTAGGTTTTACATTTCAGTCTACTATACATTTTAAGTTTTGTGCATAATATGAGGTGTGGATTGAATTTTTGTTTTGCATATAGAGGTCTATTTGTTCTAGCACCACTATTTGAAAAGTCAATCCACCCCCCAACTACATTGCCTTTGTGCTTCTGTCAAAATTCAGTTGTCCTTATTTGTGTGAGTGAATCTGTGCTATTATTCTGTTACATTGAACTATGTGTCTAGACTTTTGCCAACACTTTTTATTACTACAGCTTTATAGTAAGTTTTGAAATATGTTAGTATGTGTTCTCTAACTTCGTTTTGTTTTGCAAAGTTGTTTTGGCTATTCTAGTTCTTTGTCTTTCCATAAAAATTTTTGAATTAACTTGTCAGTATTCCAAATCAGCTGAGATTTTTATTGGTATTGTATTAAATCTAGAAATCGACTTGGTGAATATTCTCATCTTAATAGTATCATGTTTTCCAATTCATGAACTTGATGTACCTCTATATTTATTTATACCTTTGGTTTCTTTTATAAGAATTTCATAGTTTTCAGAATACATACTATTTAGGTTATTTAATTTTCTTGAGTGAGTTTTGGTGGTTGTATATTTAAAGAAATCATGCATTTCATTGAGTTGTCAATTAATTGGCATGAAGATTTCTTTGGTAGTATTTTCTTAGTATACTTTTAATAACTGTAGAGTCTATGGCGATGACTCCTTTTTTATTTCTGATACTTGTGGTTTGTATCTTCTCTCTTTTTTTTTGTATTTATTGGTCTGGCTAGAGATCTAACAATTATTTTTTCAATAATCAGTTTTAAATTTCATTGATTTTTCTCCATTGTTTTTATGTCTTTAGTTTTATTAGTTTTCTTTTTTCTTTCTTTTTTTTTTTTTCCAGAAAAGTGAAATTTTATTATTCACCTTGAGCTTTAACACAGGAGCAAGTGGGGTGTGAATAGGGAACATTAACAGCAGGGGCTTCTGGGTTTGTCACAAGGTAGGTATCAAACTCGCAGTGGCCACAAAGCTGTCTACTAGATTGGAGAGGTAAATGAATTTGGAGAAACTTGTCATTTTATCTGGAGCAATGCGCAGAGAGGTCCTAGTGCCATGTCTTGGACCAAGCCTTGCCTTTCATCTCTAATTCATCTAAGATGCTGTGGGTGATCCACATGGGTGGCCCCAACGGTTCTGTGCCAAAAAGAAAGTTAATATTTCCCAGATGTCACTAACAGTGAAAGAGCTAAGGGAAAGGTTACATTGTTTATGGAAATCAGGTGGGCCCCTGTGGAAGGCTGCAAGGTGCCACCACGGTCCAGATGAACACCTGTGGGGTGTCAGATGCCAGCATCCTCACCCTAAGAGTGAGGGTAGACAATAACTCATGGAACTAAAGCTAAGAAATGCTCTGGATACAGAACTTACTCCAGGCCCAGTTTGGAATGAGGCATTTTGCTTACTAACTGACTTCCAATAAGTTAGTTCTCAGATGTCTCAGCAATTCCTGTTGGAATCACTCTTTTAGAATTAAGGGATCACATTTTCCAAGCAAAAGTATTTCATTCATCAGGCCAGCCTGATTTTTTCAGCTTCTTTCCAGACTTTGAAGATGCAGGAAAAGCCCAGTCTCAACCTATTCTCAATGGATATTGCCCACCCTATTTTCATTCTTATTTTGGTAGCGGCAGGCGTGAAATTGGCATCAGTCTGGTTAAGGCTGGAAAGCTTTTCGGCTAGTCCTGGTATTTCTATTCAGTTGGAAAGTGAGACAACCCTACAGGACAATCCAGTCAGTCCTGGTTTGAAGGACCTTGCTGGTCAAGGGTAAGGAGACTATGATTTCTAAGCAGGGGAGCAGTGGGTGGGTGGCAGGGTGGGATGAGCAAGCAGGTGGGCCTCTATGCTCTCAATCCCTGAAAAATTCTTTTTATAGGCTGGGGGTTCGCTTAACAAGATTGAAACCCTGCCATAGGGCATAGGTACCAAGGAAGAGAAGTGTACAGTTTTCGGGAGAACAGAAACTTGCTCCTGACTCAGTGCTCTCTAGTGGCAAGAAGAGAAAAGGACGATGATGTCTTTAGACCATCTGGATTCACAGGAGAAAATCATCTTCTTCAAACCGAAGTTCAGTAAAAGAATAGATCTTTTTTCTCTGGAGACTGGGTTTTTTCACTTGCAAGGCTGGTAGTAGCAGGTCCACGATCTGGGGTGAAATATCGTTTCTTGCAGTGGCCTGGGCGGGAGTTCCATTCAGTCTTTATAGGCCTCTGCATCTGGCCAGCATTCATCTTCATTTCTTCCATTGAGACACAGGTGATCACTTAATTCCCAACCATCAGCTGAAATATAGCAAGATGCAGCGGCCCAAGCTATGGCTGGGCAGAGGTGTGTTTGGATGGCCAGAGCTGTCTGGCCCCCTTTAGAGCAGCTCAATCAGTTTTCTTTTTGCTTTATTATTTCCTTTCTTCTACTTGCTTTGGGTTTAATATGTTCTTTTTCAGACAAAAAGAAATGGAAAGACATTCCATGCTCCTGGATTGGAAGAATCAACATAGTTAAAATGGCCATATTACCCAAAGCAATATACAGATTTAATGCAATCCCCATCAAAATCCCAATGTCATTTTATAAAGAAATAGAACAAAAAATCATCAGATTTGTTTGGAACCACAAAAGACCCCGAATAGCCAAAGCAATATTAAAAAAAAAAGAACGGTGCTGGAGGTATCACACTGCCTGACTTTAGCTTGTACTACAGGGCAACAATAATCAAAACAGCATGGTATTGGCAGAAAAACAGACACATAGACCAATGGAATAGAATTGAGAACCCAGAAATAAAACCACATAAATATGGACAGATAATTTTTGACAAAGAAGCTAAAAACATACAACGAAGGAAAGACAGCCTCTCCAATAAATGGTGCTGGCAGAATTGGATAGCCATGTGCAAAAGAATGAAACTGGATTGTTATCTGTCACCATGTACCAAAATTAATTCAAAATGGATCGAAGACTTAAGCATAAGACCTGCCACAATAAACTGCATTGAAGAAAACATAGGTACTAAACTTATGGACCTTGGGTTCAAAGAGCATTTTATGAATTTGACTCCAAAGGCAATGGAAGTAAAAAACTAAAATAAACAAATGGGACTATATGAAACTTAAAAGTTTCTGCACAGCAAAAGAAACCATCAACAAAATAAAGAGGCAACCGACTGAATGGGAGAAGATTTTTGCAAACAGTGCCTCTGATAAGGGGCTAATATCCAAAATATACAAGGAACTCATGAAACTCAACAACAAAAAAACCAAACAACCCAATTGAAAAATGGACAGAGGACCTGAAGAGACATTTCTCCAAAGAGGATATACAAATGGCAAATAGACATATGAAAAAATGATCAACATCACTAATCATCAGAGAAATGCGAATAAAAACCACAATGAGATATCACCTCACCTCAGTTAGAATGGCTATCATCAACAAGACAAATAGTAACAAGTGTTGGAGAGGCTGTGGAGAAAAAGGAACCCTCATACACTGTTGGTGGGAATGCAGACTGGTGCAGCCACTATGGAAGGCAGTGTGGAGGTTCCTCAAAAAATTACAAATAGAATTACCATATGACCCAGCAATCCCGCTCCTGGGTATCTACCAAAAGAATTTGAAATCATTTTACATAAAGACACGTGAGCTCCAGTGTTCATTGCAGCTTTGTTTATGGAGGCCAAGACATGGAAACAACGAAAATGTCCTTCGATAGATGAGTGGATAAACAAGTGTGGTATATATATACAATGGAATACTATTCGGCGTTAAGGAAAGATGATATAGGAACATTTGTGACAACATGGATGGATCTTGAGAGTATAATGCTAAGTGAATTAAGTCAGACAGAAAAAGCAGAGAACCATATGATTTCACTGATATGTGGTGTATAAACCAAAAACAAAAAAAGAACAAGACAAACAAATGAGAAACAAAAACTCATAGACACAGACAATAGTTTAGTGGTTACCAGAGGGTAAGGGGGGGAGGGGGTGGGAGACGAGGGTAAGGGGGATCAAATATATGGTGATGGAAGGAGAACTGACTCTGGGTGGTGAACACACAATGGGGTTTATAGATGATGTAATACAGAATTGTATACCTGAAATTGTGTAATTTCATTAACAATTGTCACCCCTATAATTTAAAAAAGAATTAAACTGAAAAAAGAAATGTTCTTTTTCAAGTTTATTAAAATGGATTAAGGTAGATTAGTTATTTGATACCTTTTTTCTTTTATAAATATATACTTAATACTGTAAATATTCTTCTTAGCAGTGATTTGGCTATATCCCACACATTTTATTATTATTATTATTTTTTTTAATCTTTTTTTTCCTTCTTTTTTTATTAAATTTATTGGGGTGACAATTGTTAGTAAATTTACATAGATTTCAGGTGTACAATTCTGTATTACATCGTCTATAAATCCCATTGTGTGTTCACCACCCAGAGTCAGTTCTCCTTCCATCACCATATATTTGATCCCCTTTACCCTCATCATCCACCTCCCAACCCCCTTACCCTCTGGTAACCACTAAATTATTGTCTGTGTCTATGAGTTTTTCTTTCTCATTTGTTTGTCTTGTTCTTTTTGGTTTATATACCACATATCAGTGAAATCATAGGGTTCTCTGCTTTTTCTGTCTGACTTATTTCACTTAGCATTATACTCTCAAGATCCATCCATGTTGTCACAAATGCTCCTATATTATCTTTCCTTAACGCCGAATAGTATTCCATTGTGTATATATACCACACTTCTTTATCCATTCATCTATTGAAGGACATTTTGGTTGTTTCCATGTCTTGGCCACCGTAAACAAAGCTGCAATGAACATTGGAGTACACGTGTCTCTCTAGAGAAATGCTTTCACATTTTTTGGGTAGATACCCAGGAGCAGGATTGCTGGGTCATATGGTAATTCTATTCATAATTTCTTGAGAAACCTCCACACTGCCTTTTATAGTGGCTGCACCAGTATGCATTCCCACCAACAGTGTATGAGGGTTCCTTTTTCTCCACAGCCTCTCCAACACTTGTTATTATTTACTTGTTGATGAAAGCCATTCTGACTGCTGTGAGGTGATATCTCATTGTGGTTTTCATTTGCATTTCTCTGATGATTAGCGGTGTTGAGCATTTTTTCATATGTCTATTTGCCATTTGTATATCCTCTTTGGACAAATGTCTCTTCAGGTCCTCTGTCCATTTTTCAATTGGGTTGTTTGTTTTTTTGTTGTTGAGTTTCATGAGTTCCTTGTATGTTTTGGATATTAGCCCCTTATCAGAGGCACTGTTTGCAAAAATCTTCTCCCATTCAGTTGGTTGCCTCATTATTTTGTCAATAGTTTCTTTTGCTGAGCAGAAGCTTTTCAGTTTCATATAATCCAATTCGTTTATTTTAGTTTTTACTTCCATTGCCTTTGGAGTCAAATTCATAAAATGCTCTTTGAACCCAAGGTCCATAAGTTTAGTACCTATGTTTTCTTCAATGCAGTTTATTGTGGCAGGTCTTATGCTTAAGTCTTCGATCCATTTTGAATTAATTTTGGTACATGGTGACAGATAGCAGTCCAGTTTCATTCCTTTGCACGTAGCTATCTGATTCTGCCAGCACCATTTATTGAAGAGGCTGTCTTTCCTCCATTGTATGTTTTTTAGCTTCTTTGTCAAAAATTATCTGTCCATATTTATGTGGTTTTATTTCTGGGTTCTCAATTCTATTCCATTGGTCTATGTGTCTGTTTTTCCGCCAATACCAAGGTGTTTTGATTATTGTAGCTCTGTAGTACAAGCAAAAATCAGGGAGTGTGATACCTCCAGTATTGTTCTTTTTTTTTCAATATTGCTTTGGCTATTTGGGGTCTTTTGTGGTTCCAAACAAATCTGATGATTTTTTGTTCTATTTCTTTAAAAAATGCCATTGGGATTTTAATGGGGATTGCATTAAATCTGTATATGGCTTTGGGTAATATGGCCATTTTAACTATGTTGATTCTTTCAATCTATGAGCACGGAATGTCTTTCCATTTCTTTGTGTCTTCTTCAATTTCTTTCAAAAATGTCCTATAGTTCTCAGCATATAAATCCTTCACATCCTTGGTTAAGTTTATTCCTAGGTATTTTATTCTTTTTGCTGCAATTGCAAAAGGAATTGTTTTTTGTATTTCTTTTTCTGTGATTTCATTGTTGGTATATAGGAAAGCAATGGACTTTTGTACGTTGATTTTGTAGCCAGCAACTTTACTGTATTCATTGATTGTTTCTAATAGCTTTTTGGTGGAGTCTTTAGGGTTTTCTATATATAGCATCATGTCATCTGCAAAGAGTGACAATTTAACTTCTTCATTCCCAATGTGGATGCCTTTTATTTCTTTCTCTTGCCTGATTGCTCTGGCAAGGACTTCCAACACTATGTTGAAAAGCAGAGGTGATAGGGGACAACCTTGTCGTGTTCCTGAACGTAGAGCAAAGGGCTTCAGCTTTTCACCATTAATTAAGAGATTAGCTGAGGGCTTGTCTTATATGTCCTTTATTATGTTGAGGTATTTTCCTTCTATACCAATTTTAGTAAGTGTTTTAATCATAAATGGATGTTGTATCTTATCAAATTCTGTTTCTGCATCAATTGATAGAATCATATGATTTTTGTCCTTTATTTTGTTTATGTGATGTATCACATTGATGGATTTGCAAATGTTGAACCATCCTTGTGCCCCGGGGATGAACCCCAATTGGTCGTGATGAATAATCTTTTTAATGCATTGTTGTATTCAATTTGCTAGAATTTTGTTTAGAATTTTAGCATCTGTATTCATCAGAGATATAGGTCTGTAGTTTTCTTTTTTTGTGTTGTCCTTACCAGGTTTTGGTATCAGGGTAATGTTGGCTTCATAAAATGAGTTAGGGAGTACTGACTCTTCTTCAATTTTTTGGAAGAGTTTGAGCAGGATTGGTATTAGATCCTCTTTGAAGGTTTGGTAGAATTCACTGGTGAAGCCATCTGGTCCAGGACTTTTGATTTTGGGAAGGTTTTTGATGACTGATTCAATTTCGTTACTGGTGATCGGCCTGTTTAGATTTTCCAGTTCTTCATGATTCAGCCTTGGAAGGCTATATGTTTCTAAGAACTTGTCCATTTCTTCTAAGTTATTAAATTTGGTGGCATATAGTCCTTCATAGTATTCTTGGATAATCCTTTGTATTTCTGTGGTGTCCGTTATAACTTCCCCTTTTTCATTTCTGATTTTGTTAATTAGTGTCTTCTCTCTTTTTATCTTAGTGAGTCTAGCCAAGGGTTTGTCGATTTTGTTAATCTTTTCAAAGAACCAGCTTTTTGTCACATTAATTTTTTCTATTGTCTTTTTGTTCTCTATTTCATTTAGTTCTGCTCTGATTTTTGTTATTTCCTTTCTTCTGCTGACCTTCGGTTTCGCTTGTTCTTCTTTTTCTAGTTTTTTAAGTTGTAACATGAGGTTATTTATTTGGGATTTTTCTTGTTTCTTGAGATAGGCCTGTAATGATATAAATTTCCCTCTTAAAACTGCTTTCGCTGCATCCCAAAAATTTTGGTAGGATGTATTTTCATTGTCATTTGTTTCTATGTATCTTTTGATCTCTCCTCTAATTTCTTCTTTGACCCAGTCGTTCTTTAAAATTATGTTGTTTAATCTCCATGTATTTGTGTTTTTTTCTGCTTTCTTTTTGCAGTTGATATCCAATTTCAAAGCTTTGTGATCAGAGAATATGCTTGGTATGATTTCAATCTTCTTAAATTTGCTGAGGCTGATTTTGTGTCCCAATATATGGTCTATCCTTGAGAATGCTCCATGTACACTAGAAAAGAATGTATAGTCTGATGTTTTAGGATGAAGTGCTCTATATATGTCAATTATGTCCAATTCATCCAATTGGTCATTTAGGGCTGCGATTTCGTTATTTATCTTCTGTTTGGATGATCTATCCATAGCTGTCAATGATGTATTTAAGTCCCCTAGTATAATTGTGTTTTGGTCAATTTCTCCCTTTAGTTCTGTTAGTAGTTGCTTGGTATATTTCGGTGCTCCCTGATTGGGGGCAGAAATATTGATGACTGTTATGTCTTTTTGTTGTATAGTCCCCTTTACCATTATGAAATGTCCATATTTGTCTCTTGTTATCTTTTTCACCCTGAAGTCTGTTTCATCGGAAATCATTATGGCTACACCTGATTTTCTCTGGGTACCATTTGCCTGGAGTGTCAATTTCCACCCTTTCACTTTGAGTCTATGTTTGTCCTTGTAGCTGAGATGTGTCTCTTGTAGACAGCATATGGTTGGGTTTAGTTTTTTGATCCAATCTGCTACTCTGTGTCTCTTTATTGGTGAGTTCAGTCCATTTACATTTAGGGTGATTATTGATATGTGAGGATTTCCTGTCATTCTATCTTTAGTTTTCTGGTAAGGCTGTGTCTCAATTGTTTCATTGCCTTTTTGTTGTTGTCTATTATTTCTGTGTGGTGGTATTTTATGATGTTTCCCTCTGTTTCTTCTTTTATTACAGTATATATTTCAGTTCTGGATATTTTTTTTTTAATTAATTTTATTGGGGTGACAATTGTTAGTAAATTTACATAGATTTCAGGTGTACAATTCTGTATTACATCGTCTATAAATCCCATTGTGTGTTCACCACCCAGAGTCAGTTCTTCCATCACCATATATTTGATCCCCTTTACCCTCATCACGCACCCTCCACCCCCTTACCCTCTGGTAACCACTAAATTATTGTCTGTGTCTATGAGTTTTTGTTTCTCATTTGTTTGTCTTGTTCTTTTTGGTTTATATACCACATATCAGTGAAATCATAGGGTTCTCTGCTTTTTCTGTCTGACTTGTTTCACTTAGCATTATTCTCTCGAGATCCATCCATGTTGTCACAAATGCTCCTATATCATCTTTCCTTAACGCCGAATAGTATTCCATTGTGTATATGTACCACAACTTCTTTATCCATTCATCTATCGAAGGACATTTTGGTTGTTTCCATGTCTTGGCCACCGTAAACAAAGCTGCAATGAACATTGGCGTACACGTGTCTCTATAGAGAAATGCTTTTATATTTTTGGGGTAGATACCCAGGAGAGCGATTGCTGGGTCATATGGTAATTCTATTCGTAATTTCTTGAGGAACCTCCACACTGCCTTCCATAGCGGCTGCACCAGTCTGCATTCCCACCAACAGTGTATGAGAGTTCCTTTTTCTCCACAGCCTCTCCAACACTTGTTACTATTAGTTCTGGATATTTTTTGAGTGGTTACCCTTAAGTTTATGTAGAAGAAAGTTTGATATTTAGAGTATTCCAGTTTCTTTAGTACGCTTACTTTCTCCATTCCCACATTCCAGTTCAGGCCTTTACTCTCCCCCTTTTTATGTTTCGGTTGCCACAAATTGTCCCTGTTGATGGTGGTTGAATCGCCTCCTTCAGTATTTCTTGTAGTGCAGGTCGTGTATTAGAAAATTCCCTTAGCTTCTATATGTCTGGAAAGGTCCTGATTCCTTCTTCATATCTAAAGGATATCTTTGCTGGATATATTATTCTTGGCTCATAATTTCTCTCTTTCAATAGTTTGAATATTTGGTTCCACTCCCTCCTGACTTTTAGAGTTTCTGCTGAAAAATCTGATGATAATCTAATGGGCTTTCCTTTGTAAGTTACCGTCTTCTTTTCCCTGGCTGCCTTGAGGATTCTTTCTTTGTCATTGATTTTAGACAGCTTCAATACAATGTGCCTTGGTGAAGGCCTGTTGGGATTGAGGTAATTAGGTGTTCTATTTGCTTCTTGGATTCGAGGATCCCGTTCTTTCCACAAGTTTGGGAAGTTCTCATCGACGATTTGTTTGAAAATATTCTCTGTTCCCTTCTCTGTTTCTTTTCCTTCTGGTATG
Source organism: Rhinolophus hipposideros (assembly GCF_964194185.1). NCBI lineage: Eukaryota > Metazoa > Chordata > Mammalia > Chiroptera > Rhinolophidae > Rhinolophus > Rhinolophus hipposideros. The sequence goes on along the minus strand of NC_138051.1, from coordinate 15,053,984 downwards.
CCCATTATTCTTATATTGCTCTTTCTGATGGAGTCAGAAAGTTCTTGTATAGTTCTTTCATTTCTTTTAAGTCTCAAGTCTCTTTCTTCTTCCATCTGTGTAAATACCAGGTTCCTATCTTCGATGTCACTGATTCTTTCCTCAATCTGGTCAACTCTACTACCTAAGCTGGATATTTTATTGTTAATTTCTTCTATTGAGTTCTTAATCTCCAGAAATTCTATTTGGTTCTTTTTCAAAATTTTAATCTCTTTTGTAAAATGCTCATGGTGTTCTTTGATTGTGTTTCTGAGTTCATTAAACTGCGTTTCTGTGTTTTTTGCATCTCGTTCAGTTTTTTCAGAATTGCAATCTTGAATTCTCTGTCATTTAAATCACATATTTCCATATCTTTAAGTTCCTTTTCTGGAGACTTTTCACTTTGTTTCTGAGCTATCTTGTTGCCTTGGTTATTCACAGAAATCATTGATTTACTATTTCTCTTCCTAGACATCTACAGGAGTGGCTTCTGCAACAGGTTGATAGGTATGCAAAGAGCTTTTGGAGTTCCAAAGCTCTTTCTGCACCAGATTCAGAGCCCGTATTTTTCAGCAGTTCTGTTTACTTCTTCAGGGATTTGCCCAGATAGGTTGGGCCAGGAGCGGGGTGAGTTGTGAGATGTGGCTCAGAGCAATGGCAGTGACCACCACCATAGCGAGTCCTGCTTCCACAGCTCCCTTCCCTTTGCCCGAACTAGTTGAGCTGCGAATCTGTGTCTGCGGTCCACAGTTCTCAGAGCAGCAAATATTGTGTCCTTTGATCTGACACTGCTACTTTATCGCTTCTAGCATCGGGCAGGTGGGGGCGGGGCGAGCTCTGGGATGGTAGGGAGGGGGCGGCTTGTCTCCGTGCCTAAGGCTTCCATTCTCTGCTCGGCAGTGAGGGCTTAAACCACCGTTTTCAGCCTTCTTCCCTCAGTCTTTTCTCCAAGGTGTCTGCCATGAGCGTTGGGTTCAGCCATGTTATATGCTGCCCCCTCAGCCCTGCGGGCCGTAAGCGGAGCCCTAGCTTTCCGAGTCCTTCCCTCTCCCGCAGCTGCGGAAGATCCGGGAGCAGCGGGCTCCGAGCACTGAGCTAGGTCTGCGTCCTGAGCCTGCGTGGCTCGTCTCCGCCTTTCTCCTCTCCCTCCTTTCCCGCTCGGGTGATTCACCCACCTGGAGGTGAATTCAGTAGTCGGCCTCTTCGTCTTGCCTGTCTGCTGTGCAGGGAGTCCTCTGTGGAGTTATTGTTGTCTGATTCGTTGTAAATTCCAGGGGAGCGCTACAGAGGCTCATCTCACGCCGCCATTTTTTCCCCCAACACCGATTTTCTTTTAATTTTCAAGTATTTGGGGGAATTATTGGTTATTGACTCCTAGTTTAATTTTATTATCTCTGATTCATGTGTTATTTTGAAGATTTTCTTTTAATTTCCAGGTTTTGGGGGAGTTATTTGTTATTGACTTCAGTTGAATTCTAGTATTATTATTAGACAACATACTTTATATAATTTTAATTCTTCAAATGTATTTTATGCGTATGGTCTAGAATATGGTGTATCTTGGCGAATATTTCATGTGCCCTTGAACAGAATGTATATTTAGTTATTTGGTGAAGCATTTTGTAAAATGTCAGTTAGGTCATGTTGCATCATTGTGCTTGCTAACGTCTTCTATATCCTTTATGCTGTTGTTGTTCTATTCATTTTTGAGAGAGATTTTTGGATGCTCCAGGTATAGTTGTGAGTTTACTTCTTATCAGCTTTATCCATTTTTTAAAATGTATTTTGAAGCTCATTTTTTAGATGATATACATGTAACCTAATTACATCTTCTTTGACGCCCTTCCCCCCCATTTTTTCATTAAAAGTCCCTCTTTTTTTCTTGTAATATACTTTCTTTTGAACTCTACTTTGTCTGGTATTAACATAATCACTCAAACTTTCTTCTTTTTTGTGTGCATGTCCCCTCCTTTTACTTTTAATCTATTTATGTCATATTCAACATACTCTTATAGAGTGGATATAATTGGATCCTTTTTAAAAGAATCCAGTCTGACACTCTTTTAATTGATGTGTTTAGACCATTTCCATTAAATGTAATTATTGATGCATCTAAATCCAACCATATCATTTTAATATTTGTTTATTGTGTTTTTCCTCAGATTTTTTTTTTTTTTCCCTTCCTGCCTTCTTTTTGGATTAATTCATATTTTCAGTATACCATTTTAGTTTACCTACTTGCTGTTTGGTTATATTGCTTTATACAGAGAGTGCCAAAAAATGTATACACAATTTAAGAAAGAAAAACTTGTATTAAAATTGTAATAGTCAATATATACCAATAACAAAAGATGAATACAAGTCATGTTTGACTTCTGCAATTACAAGAGGTGTTCAAAGTGGTTATAATCAGAGTAATTTTAATACAGTTTTTTTCTTTCTTAAAATGTGTATACATATTTTTGACACCCTCTGTATATTTAATAGGCTGTGCCAGGGAATAAAATATGCACAACTAATCTTTTACAGTCTGCATAGAGTTACTATTTTTATCATTTAAATGAAATTTAAAAAGCTTGCAATCATATGGGCTCCTTTGCCCCCTTCCCACTGTGTCTTAGAGTTGTCATACATTGAAAACTTTACCAGAAAATGTAATTTTGTTTTCATTAAAAACACATATTTTAATGAACTGGAGGATAAAAATATTTTTTTGTCCAAATATTTCCATATCTATTGCTTTTCAGTAATGTCTCAAGTTGTAAGTTTCCCTCTGGTAGCATTTTTTGATCATAGTTACAATGGCTGCTTTAAAGTTTTGGGCTGATGATTACAGCATCTAGGTCACCTTAGGGTTGTAATCAGTTGATTGTCTTTTCCACTAAGAAGAGTTGATCAACTTTTTGTATTTCTTTATGTGTTGAGTAACTTTTGATTGTAATGATATTTTGAATGTTACGTCACATGTTCCTTAGTCTTCTAGACAAATGGACCCCCTCCCCACCCCTTAACTTTATAGGCAACCAATCTGCAACCAGGCAGTTAGGTTAACCATCAATTTGATATTACTTTCTGTGGGTGGCATTTCCAATGTCCATTTAATTTTTAAAGCCTTTGCTATGGTTCTTTGACTAAATTCTGGACATGTGCCACTGCGGGCTTATTTTGGCAAATAGCTCATGTTTTGTACTATTGTTGAGTTCTTATAACCTTTGCTATGCTAAGGTTGTATGTGTTGTGCATGTAACACATGCATGCAAGGGTGAGCCAGGAACTTGTGCTGGGTCATAGATGGAATTGGGAACTTACCATCCCCATCTCTCTACTTTGCAGGAATCCTCCCATACATTTGGCTTTTAGAGCCCCCTTTTCTTGTCCCTTTTCCCTAAAGACAGGAATCCTCTTTGAGAGTTTTTGATATCCATGCCCACTGCACATTTCCATAACTGGAACTATCCTCAGGTCAAAGCCAGGAGACAATACATGATATGAGGTTAGACAATTAAGTGTACGAACTCATCCTAGGAAAAGTGCTACTTACCTCATTGCTGAATATCAGTATGGTCACCTTTGAAGTACTCCCCTTGGGAAGCTATGCACCAACACCAGCGCATAGTCCACCCTTCAAAGCAATTTTGGAACCATTTCTGGAATGGCCATCAGAGCTGTTGTCGTATTACCCTTGATGTCCTGAATATCATCAAAATGTCTTCCTTTCAATACGTATTTCCTTTATCTTCATGTAAAGAAAGAAACCACTGGGGGCCAGATCAGGTGAGTAGGGAGGGTGTTCCAATACAGTGATTTGTTTACTGGCTAAAAACTCCCTCACAGATAGTGCCGAGTGAGCTGTTGCATTGTCGTAATGCAAGAGCCATGAATTGTTTGTTAAAAATTCAGGTCGTCTAACTTTTCCATGCAGCCTTTTCAGCACTTCCAAATAGTAAACTTGGTTAACTGTTTGTCCAGTTGGTACAAATTCATAATGAATAATCCCTCTTATATCAAAAAAAGGTTAGCAACATTGTTGCAACAAGTTCACCAACTTAATTGTCAGATCTCGGATACAGTTTATAGGGCTGCCATAACAAATTACCACAAAGTGAGTAGCTTAAACAACAAAAATCCATTGTCTCACAGTTCTGGAGTCTAGAACTCTGAGATCAAGGTGTTGACAGGGCCGTGGTCTCTCTGGTGCTAGGGTAGGATTTGTTCCAGGCCTCTCTTCTAACTTTTCTGGTAGCTCCTTGGTTGCAGTAATTCCAGTCTTCACATGCATTCTTCCTGTGTGCATGTCTCTCTGTGACCCAATCTTGTCCTTTTCATAAGGACACCAGTCCTTTTGGATTAGGCTCTACTCTAATGACTTCATTTTCACTTGATTACTTCTGAAAAGACCCTGTATACCAATAAGGTCACATTCTGAGGTACTGGGGGTTAGGAACACAACATATCTTTTTTCGGAAGGAGACACAATTCAACCTGTAACAGATAAGGGAAAAAAAAAAAACAACAACTCTAGGAAACTAACCACTGTACTGGTCACTTCTTCAAATTTTGATTGCCATTTCCAATCTACTTACTAATTTTCAGTTTTCATGTAGTTGTCTTTTGTATTTTGTCCAGAGATTTGATTTGTAATCAGTGGGAGAGATAGCCTGTATTTGGCCTACTTCCAACCGGAAGTTGTAGCTTTTAAAAATAAGATCCTTTAGTTTTGGGATTGTACTTGTAAAAGGAGGTGTGGCAGCCGAAATAAGAACCAGAGTTGAAATGGGTGTCAGGCTGAAAGTCTATTTGGAGAAGAATTTTGAGTCCAACATGCAAAAAACTAGCTTGGGGTTGGGGTGACGTGTATTCAAATCTCTGAAAAATGATTTAAAGCAACTTAGCTTTATACTCCAATTCTCTTTCAGTGGTACTACACTTGATTGATTTCTTGGGATAAGCATTTTGCACTAGGATTAGGACTAGAAAAATAAGTTGCGTATTGCTTTGGATGGTTGCTATTTATGATAAATGGCACTTCAATTTATCATATTCATTTACTGCTTTGTGGGATTATAAAGATATATTAGAAATAGTTCCTGAGATTAACAGTTTAGGAATGGAGTCAGAAGTATAGATAAATAATTGTAGTATTGATAAGTGCTCTAACTGAGCTAAGTACAAAAGCAACAGAGGATGGGGGTGCAGGTGGGAGGAGTAGGGGAATAGGTAACATCTAACCCAAGAATTGAAGAAGGAGAAAAACCTACTATGTGGAATGATTGGGTAGTGAAGAAGGGCTGTTTTAGGCAAAAGAGATCTCTCCTAAGCACACAAAGCTACAACGCAAACAGGTTTTATGCGTATGAAGGGGGCTCTGTGCTCATTTCTTGAGAATATTATTTATCAAAAAGCATTACGTATTGGTGTCCTAAGGCTTTAGCAATTTGGTGGCCAAGACAGAGATAAACGTGAGCCTAAAGAAAACACCCTTAGTTGGAGGAAATATATTTTAGGCAAAGGACTGGAGGATGTGCTATTCTTTTTGAAATCTTTTAAGGATTGATCTGAGAATGGTCAGACAGATTAGAACTATAGAAAGACCTCAGGAGAATGAACTTTTATCCCCAAAGGCACATTTCTATTCCTTTGCTTCATTACATTCAATACAACAGAAAGGTTCATTCACAGTTTGATCTGATTATAATCAGACAGAAAAGGGGAAGTAATTTATAAACGCCACCCAAACTTAGGTTGTGCCCTGAAGTCTTAAATTGGAAATCTTACTTTGTTTTGAAGTTAATTGGAGAACAGTATTGGACAAGGAAGTGGAGAAAGAATTAATTTAAGTTTCTATGAAAATTGGCACTCAGGACTTAATGTGAACCATATAGAACAAAATTTGTATAGTTTGCTCTTGCCAGTTACTATCTAATACAACAGCAGAGATATTTATTTATCATAAATTAAGCCTGTCTAACAGAAATATTTAGGCTGTTCTTTTTTAGCAGGCTCTCTTTTATTGTTTGAATAACCACAATTGCAGGTAGCATATTCTAAAATTATATTGAACTGATAATGTTGCAGTCATCTTAGAGGAAAACAAAAGTTGTTCTCTGCAGCATCAGAGCAACCCGTAGCCTTAGAAGGTTAGGATGGAATAAGGAAAATCGATTTGGGGTTGGGGTGCAGAGCAATTATGACCACAGAGCTACTAATCTATGTAGTCCACATAGCTACTAATCTCTAATTTCTTATTTAAAATAAAATTATTTAAAAATTTTCCAGAAATAGAACAAATTCTGGAGTCCTAGAATTATGGCAAGTCCCTAACCAGTCTTTCCATTTTTACCTAGCACAGCTCCACAACCTGCCCCACATAATCAACAATTCAAAACCCCTTACTAATCCCTGCACAAAATATGCCTTCCTCTTCACACATTCCTAGCTGTGCACATATTGTTCCCTCTGCTAGAAATGTACTCCCTGACTTTGTCAGCCACCCTGTGTGGAAAATAGTCTGTCTGTTCTTCATGTCTCAGTTCAAGCATCACTGCCTTTCTGGTGCCTTTTTGACTTTCCCAGGCAGTTGCTTTCCCCCCTGTAAACTTGCGACAATTTACTCACACTTCTACCATACATAGTCCTAATGAAATTGTATTTCCCTTTACATATTTACCTTTCTGTCATGACTTCTTGGCTGTCAGCTCCTTCAGGATCTTGTGTCTCTGTTTTCCGAATATAGAAGAGACCTAGTAAATGTAGACCAACAAATATTTAAACAAAATTATCTTTGTTGAAAAAGTAAATGAGTAAATTAACATATACTACACCTAGGATAAAAACAAAAATTCCTACTGAATACACATCAGATGTCTTATTAGTGTGCTGGGTATTAGCCTATCCATGTTCACTATTTACCCATTTATATCCTAATCTGTGCCCAAGAAGGCTAAACCTTATAGACAATTAATATGGACCCTTGCTCTCAGTTTCCTGTTGAGTTTGGTCAATGGGGGCTAATGGTAGGTGATCAGAAGGTGAGACAAGAGTGGGCCTGGGTATTTTACCCCAGCTTCCTCTTTGCTAAGCCTCATTGGGTTGCCCCAGCTCTTCTGCCACAGGCCACAGCTCCATATAATAGCCACCTGCTCTGGGTTCTTGTCTCTACTCCTCCCCTTTGTCCCTTCTGGCCTAGGTAATGGTGCTCTGATGTTGCTAGACCCTGGAAACTGCACCGTCTCCTATTTCTTTAATTTTATCCACACCTTTGTAAATAGTTCCTTAAACTCTCCCCAGTAATCCAGTTTGAGTGTGCCAATTGTGTAACCTTTAGGTCAGATTTTTTAAAACAAATGTTTCGTGGAACAATTTTCTGCAAGTTATTACTGAGTATGTGACAAAACAAAAAGTGTCCAGACTTATATGTTTAGGAAATATAGAGTTCAGTAAGTTTTTTTGTTTGGTATTACAGTACTTTTCAGAGCCTGAATAATCTAATATTGTGAATGTGAGATATACCATGTAGTGTTCCCTAAATATTTTTACCACCCTAAAGTTTTCTTTGGTTGTCTTGTTTTGTAGTATATTCATTAATGTCCCTCAAAACTAGGTATTTTGAATTTTTTGCAAAGTGAATTTCCAAAAATGCTGCCTTGGCTCACCCAGAACAGAGCATTGTAAAATGTCAGCTTAAACTCCTTATTCTGTTAGCATCAGTTTTCCTGTTTGTTGTGAAGAACATTTATTTTATTCTAGTAAAAATCTGGGACCTTAAATTACCATTTGGATACTCAATTGATTATCTGCTTTTGTCTTTAGCCATAAAGAATGTCTTGAACTCTTTTCTATTACATAACTCTAAGAGCCAGAGAAAATGATCACAACTAAGAATTATGGGGATGTAAATATGGTCTCTAATAAGTTATTCCTTTTTGAAAGCAAAATATATTGAGAACTATAAACCTCTTGTTAGCAGATGTGAATTGAGAGACTGCTCGTTTGTTTTACTGCTGAACTCGTAACTACTATATATATTGAGACTGACAATATTTGCAAGGACATTTATTACTTAGATTTTTTTTTTCTGCAGGAATTAAAAATTTACCTATATAATAAATTGCCTTCTTTTGGGCTGATAAAAAAATTTATTACACAATAAGATATAGATCTTATTATAGATCTAAACCTAGATAGATCATCAATTACATATTTTGATCAAAGTGTCACATTGTTCTCTATTTGATCACCTAAGTGGCCGTTAATAGTGACAGTGATATGAAACCATTTAATATAGAAACTTTAACATATTGAGAAGAGTAAATCTCATATATATCAACATTACTTAAATAAACTCCTAATAAACTTGCTTGTGTGCTCAAAAATTTCAAGTCCAAGATTTTCAATTACTTTGGTAAGTCTTTTGAAATTGTAAGGCTGATATTACTACATTTCTAAATTTTTAACACTGGAGTTATATTTTCGAAACTAATGTCCTTTTATATTTGTCAGCTATAGTGCAGAACTAAAAGGTGACAGATATATAGGGCAAAGAACACAAAATATTTTCTAGAATTATATGGTGTTCCTGATGTAGGAATAATAATAATATGATAGAAACAATCGTTAAAGCATAATGGAAGAAAACTTTCCTTAGTCAAAAAAATAATTGAAGAAAATGGATTTTATTTGCAGATTGGAAGTGCTCATCATCACCTTTTAGGCAAAACCTAAGTAATTCATACCTAGTAATATAATAGCAAAATATTTGCGTTACAATTCTCTAGAGACAATTCTACAACCATTAAGAAATTTGGGAGACCACCTCAGGGATACTGTGGATGCCTGATCATGGCATTGTACACCAGAAGCTAAACATTAATGAATGCCAACTATAATTTTATATATATAATGTGATGGCTCGGTGTAAGGTCGGAGGGATAGTGGATGGGGGAGGAGGGGTTCACGGTGTGAGGGATATGAATGATGAACGTCTAAGTGTTACCTTGTCTTGTACACCTGAAACTAATAAATTAAAAATAAAAAAAGAAATATGTAGCAAGAAACAAGGATTGGGTTGGCCTCAGACTTCTCTGTAACCGTAAAGATGGATTTTATACCCAGCCAGTTAAGGGCACAGAAAAGAAATTTCCTGAGTAGTTTTCTTAGAAATGTTTCTTGAATAAGTTTTCAGTCAGTGAGAAATGACTCATAATTAAGACACAAAATGAGAGATAGGCTCTAAAATAATTTGTGGCTAAAAGTGTTGTGTTCTTCTGCACATATTTAGTAATAGCCATGTGACCCAGCAGGTTGATTATGAACATTTAGGAGGAGAAAGTTACCACAGAATTTACTGAGTGACCCCATTACTTTTTGATTGACTGTTAATATTGATATGGTGTATCAGAAGCCATACACGGTCTGACAATGAAGTTCGTGAACTTGTTGCAAGGGTGTTGCCAACCTTCTTTGATATCAAAGGAATTATTCATTATGAATTTGTACCAATTGGACAAACAGTTAACCAAGTTTACTATTTGGAAGTGCTGAAAAGGCTGCATGGAAAAGTTAGACGACCTGAATTTTTCACCAACAATTCATGACTCTTGCATCACGACAATGCACCAGCTCACATGGCACTGTCTATCAGGTAGATCAAGAACTGAGGTAGAAGCCAACTGAACTTGAAATTGTTTTGGAAGTTGAGATAAAAGACATTATAATAGAGACCATAGTGGAAGGATGCAGTATAATTTGATCACCTTGTAAGCAATAAACTAATTAATTTTCTCCCCCTGGGATGATTTTCTTTAGATCTCCCTAACCTACTCATACGTAAAACTTACTCTAATGCCCCTACGCATGGTTCAAAGTAAAGTGCCTGGAAAAAAAAAAGAATGATGTAAAGAATGATGTAAATATGCTGTTAGTTATAGCTAGATGAGACAAATCTCAGATGTTACAAAGCTGCAATAGTTCTCACATTTCAGTAGGGCAGAAAAATCATTTGGGATACTAGCTGAATTTATATATTTCCTCAGATTGATTCAGAAGGCTTAGAGATACATGAATTTGCATTTTTAAATAAGTACTTCAGTTAATTCTTCCACAGAATTAAAGAAAAGAAAACACTAGCAGAATGGTAATACCTCAATGCCATAGTTTATCTACTTGTAAAATTAGAATAATAATTTTCTTAAATTTAAAAAAATTAGGGTGTTAATTATTTTAAAATGTGGTTATGATGGTTAAATGAAACTACTTATGTAAATCTCTTAGCACAGAACCTGGAACATTTTAAATACTCAATATGTTATTTTAATTACATTATAATCAAAATGACTATACAGCGTAAAAATACTTATGCTATATTTTTAAATAAAAAGGCTTATAGACCTGAATAGACAGCAAATCAATTATGTAAACGCATTGAAAAAGTACTAGAAAAATAGTAACGTGTTAGTAGTCGTCATTAGCCTTTTTGATCTTTTTCTCCACTCTTTCTCTGTATTCTGAATATATAAGAACATAAGTTACTTTCAAAATAAAATAATAAACTTAAAGGAAAGCAGGTAATAACTACTCCATATTCTTTATATTATAGATTCCTGCTTCTCTGTGTATTATTGTTATGATCTGACGTAACTGTGAATCAGGTTGATTACTATATTACTAACTGGCAAAGAATATTTCTGGGTCTTGCAAACTTACTGAATATTTTATTTTTAACTACTCTATAGACTGTAAAATGAGAGCAAGAATTCATAGTAGGGAACGTTTTGAAGACAATGAATTCTATGAATTCTTTATAAATTGTATTTTTATTCCTTTTGAAAATGAATTAAAAACCTCCATCCTTAAGAAAAAAGGTTAATTCATTGAGAAACTTGACACAAAGGAAGGCCGTTTCCCATGGGAGAAAGATGTGCTGTGTTGCTTGTATGGTTTGTAACACTTTCTACCAGGAGAGATGCAGGTAGTTTGAAGGGGACGGGCAGTAAATTATCCAAGGCTTTGAAAGTAATAAAAGAAACCATGGCCTGAAAAAAAAAAGTGCTAGGCATGATTCACAGATTTATTATAGTCATTTCGGAAGCACTGAAACAGACCAAATGTGTGGAGAGATTATTTCTGATTGTGTATGGAAATTTTAAAGGCACTCAGATGGCTGAGGTTTGTGTTCCATGTAGAAACTCACGTTGAAGTCCAGGTTTAGGAACTGGATAGGAAGAGGAGCAGATTCACATTCTGAGCAAGCTGCACAGGCAGAAAGGCAGGTGAGACTTAAGGAGAAGGGCAAAGCCTAAGGAAATTAAAGTGAGAATTGGCCTAGGTTGAACATTAGGGTAGAGATGGAGTGACAAAAGATCTGAGAACAGAAAGGGCTCAGAAACATTCGTTTTAGGTAAATTTAGGTAAAAGCTAAGTGCTTGTTTCCTAAAACTAAAAGAATGTTGTGGCTAAGTGTAGAGTATTGAAGCAAGAGGCAAGCATATGTGTAGATATTTAATGGAGAAAAAAATCGTACTGGGACTTTAATTCTATTTTCTATTCTGATTTGTTCACTAAGAACTTTGGGAGTCACATATTCTCAGATTTTTCTGTAAAACGTGATCAATGGTACTTTATCTGTAAATCTTACAGTGTTGTTCTGTAGGGGAGTATGTAAGGTTTGTAGCTGGGTTTCCATAATTCATGTCTTGCATGTTTTAGAGAATAAAGGTAGCTTCTAAATTTTATGGCAACTATTATAAAGAAATGAATGTCTACAGTTCGAAATATTCTATAATACCTCCCCTTCCCAACAGAACCCCAGGAAAGAAGTTGAAATGGAACTTAGTTATCTTCCCATTCACAGAAGTTTCCCCCTACCATCTCCAAAAGATAGCCACCCAACCTCTGCTTCAGTTAAGATATACTGTATCTGTTTTCAACCCCGATTTTACCATTTTAGTCATTCTATCAAAAAAGAATGAAAAGTGTATTGGGCACAAAATGGTCTTAGAGAATTTAATCATTTTTTAGAATTTTTTGGGGGGCAATATCAATATTACGCTTATAGATAATAATTTGTAAAATCTACTTTCCCATTAAAAATTGGGGGTCTTGGGGTGGCTGGGTGGCTCAGTTGGTTAGAGTGTGAGCTCTGAACAACAGGGTTGCTGGTTCGATTCCCACATGGGCCAGTGAGCTGCACCCTCCACAACTAGATTGAAGACAGCGAGCTGCCACTGAGCTTCTGGAGGGGCAGCAGGATGGCTTAGGTGATTAGAGCACGATCTCTCAACAACAAGGCTGCCGGTTACCGACTGTTTCCTAATCCCTTCACCTTTCCCCTTATCCCCCCGCCCCGCCCCGCCCATCTAACAACTCTCAGTTTTTTCCTTTTTGTCCCCAAAACTGTTTCTGATTGGTTCATTCACTTATTCTTTTCTTTAGATTCCGCATATACACTAAACAATAATGAATGCCAACTATAATTTTATATATATAATGTGATGGCTCAGTGTGAGGTCGGAGGGATAGTGGATGGCGGGAGGGAAGTTCACAGTGTGAGGGATATAAATGATGAACGTCTAAGTATTACCTTGTCTTGTACACCTTTAACTAATAAATTATAAAAATAAAAATAAAAAAAAAACAAGGCTGCCGGTTCAATTCCTGCATGGGATGGTGGGCGGTGCCCTCTGCAACTAAAGATTGAAAACGGCAACTGGACTTGGAGCTGAGCTGTGCCCTCCACAACTAGATAGAAGGACAACGACTTGGAGCTGATGGGCCCTGGAGAAACACACTGTTTCCCAATATTTCCCAATAAAATTCATTTTAAAAAATGTGGGATCTTTTCATAACTCTTAATTCTCTGTGGTTTAGCAATGATAGCCAATGGCAACTCTGACATAAAATTCTTTTCATCTCTTGAATTGTAACTCTAGGCTTGCCCCACTGTGATCCCTCTGTCACATTGCTGCCAGAATAATTTTTCTTAAAACTATTCTGAAATATCTCCTGCTAAGTGTCATTTAATGAGTGCCATATTATAAAATCTCATTAGCTTCAAGATGAAACTTCAAACTCCTTGGCACGGTGTATAATATTCTAGGGATTTAGGTGTTTCTGTCTCAGTTATCTACTGCTATAAGAATGCTACATAACAAACACCCCCCCAAACTCAGTGGCTTAAAATAACAAGCATTTATTCTTTATGAGTCTACAGGTCAGCTGGGGAGTGTTGCTGATCTTGCTCAGGCTTAGCTGACCTCACCTAGATCTCATGCATCTGCGGTTAGCTGGCAGGTGTCTTGGGGTTGGCTTTTGGCTGGTGTGATAGAGCCATTAAGCTGCAAGTCTCCTTACCCAGCAGGCAAGCTTGCTTTCTGGCTCTTGAGCAAGATTCCAGGAGAAGCAGTGGAAGTTCACAGACCTTTTGGGGCCTAGGCTTGGTTTTGGCACACTGCCATTTCTGTTGGATTCCATCGACCAATGTACATGTATAAGTTATAAAGTTACCGAGATACAGAGGGTAGGGAAATAGACTTTTGGTGGGAGGAACTATAAATCCACATAGCAAAGGGTGTGGACACAGGGAGGGGTGTAAACTAGGGAGTTTTTGCTGCCAGTCGCTATACTTTGCTACTTCTCCATGTTCAATTCTTGCTAAGCCTCCACTTATTTGTTATGCCCAGCAAATAGTGAACTTTGTGTAGTTCTCTAAAAAACGGCATGTCATTGTTTCCTATTATTTTTGTACCCAATTTTCCCTTTGCCTGGAATTACCTTTTACTTGAATAACTTCTATACTTCCTTCAATAAAAATGTAGTCATAACCACAACAATGATAGCTGAAGTATTCAGTACCTACTACCCTGTTTCCCCGAAAATAAGACCTAGCCAGACAATCAGCTCTAATGTGTCTTTCGGAGCAAAAATTAACATAAGACGCAGTATTATATTATATTATATTACACCCAGTTTTGTATTAAAATAAAACCGGGTATTATATAATATTTATTATATTATATTATAATATATTATATTATATTATATGCAGTCTTATTTTAATATAAGACTGCGTCTTATATTAATTTTTTCTCCAAAAGACACATTAGAGCTGATTGTCCAGCTAGGTCTTATTTTCGGGGAAACATGGTATATGCTAGGCACCATTTTAAGTTCTTTATGTAAAGTAAGTCATTCACTTCCCATTTTGAGATAAGCACTATTATTTTCTGGCTTTTACAGATGAGAAAACTGAGGCACAGTGAAGTTCTGTAATTGTCCAAAGGCACAGCTAGTGGGTGTGGTAAAATTAGGATTTGAACCCAGAAAATCGGAGCCCAACAGTCCCTGTCAACAGCCATTGCCAACAGCATGCTGATGAAGAGTGCTCTCCTTTTAGAGGCGTCCCTTCACCCTCCGTACAAGCCTAGGCATTGCTTCTCATTTCACATAGTCCCCTGTGATCAGCTCTAGCGCTGTTCTTATCACATTGTACTGTCCTTTGAGGAATTCTCCATTGTCCTTGCTTGTGGATGGTAATTCTGGAAGACAGGGGTTGTATCCTTCATTTCTGTGTTCCCAGAACCTAACACAGTGTCTAGCACAGAATGGGACTCCCTGCCTCATAAAATTCTTGAATGAATGGATGGGGGTGTCTCAACCTTGACACTGCTGACACTTTCTGTCTGATGATTCTTTGTTGTGGAGGATGTCCTGTGCATTATAGGATGTTCACCAGCATTTCTGGCCTCTATCCAATGGATGCCAGTAGCACTCCCCCAGTTGTGTTAACCAAACATGTATTCAGACACTGCCAGATACCCCTGGGGGTGGGGAGCAAAATCACCCCTGGTGATTTTCTAGATTGTTCTTTTCAATTGATTTTCAATTGTTCTTTTCACAATTGAAAATCAATTGTGTAGTCTAAATCAATTTTAGTGTAGTCTAAATAGTAAAATAACCTGGGAAACTTTAAAAAGTTCTCACCGTTCCCCGCAAGACTAATCAGGATTTCTGTGTATGGAGCCCAGGCCTCAGTGTTTTTTTGGTACTGTCCAGATGATTCCAGTGTACGCCCATTTGAGACCTCTGGCCAAACTCTTAGAGTTATTGTCTTACTGTTTCCTCAACTATGAAACCTTCCCTAAGTTGCAGCTAAAGGTGAAATTTCTCTCCCATTATTAACTTTTTTGAAGTCAGGGACTATTATATTTCTTTGAATTTTTTAAAGTGGCTAATATAGTGCTTTATACAGTTGGGATTTTTTTTTTTAACCTTTCCAGTGATAAAAAGCAAATCAATGTTAGCCATCCCCAATACCAAGGAAAAAGAGGACATGGCAGACTGTCTGAAGGGCATTTTTGTCCTTGGCAATTATTTGGCTAATGCCTGCTCAAATTTCTGAGCTTGAAAACATGAAACTTTGTCCTCACGTGCTGTTTGGATGGTATGTGAGATAAGAGTACTGCTGTTGCCTACTTTTACCTTGCTGTGTTCCAAATATGTTTCTCTTGGGTTGATAAGGAACCATGTTATAGGTGACACTTTGAGGCTGTTGTGAAAATTTTCTGCATCTCAAATGAACTCAGATGTAGAAGTCTGTGCACAGGCCATATTATACTTGTCTGTGCCCCAGCGTAGTTTAAGTCCTTTTATTTTCAAGCAGCTTTCCAAGTGTATTTATTGTTAAGTTTGTTGTATGACATGGGAATTGGGGTTCTTATATGGTGGTATATTGATTAGTACCATATTATAAAATCGCTTCCAAATAAACCATAGTATATAAGGAATACAATTCCTGGAAGAAATATATGATCATCTAATTTTATTACAACGACTCAATGACTATCACTCTTAAAAGGAACATAAAATAAGTAAAGGGCAATGAGTTGAAATCAGTCTTTTCTATTGAGTACAAAGAAAGCAATACAGTTGCAAATGTTGACCATTCATACAATTATATAAAGGGAACAGATTTTAGAAAACCATTGAAATACGCTTATTATTACTTTAGTCTCAAATAATACTTTAGATTTGGTTTAATTAAAAATCTTGACTCTTTTTTGGCCAAAATCTCATTTTAAGTACTACAATATGCTACTGCCTAGATATAATAAAGCTGGTTTTTAAAAATTGATAATTGTGTCCCCAAATGAAGGATTTGACATGTCATTTCATGACATTCTGTTTTGCTTATATGGTAGGGCACCCTGGGCTTTTGTGCCTTGATAAATTTGTGTTTTTGACTTTACGTAAGTCAATAAGTCAATAACAGGACCATATTTTCAACCCTAGGTGTAGAATTTTCAAATGTATGTTTTCAGCTGAAAGATATACCTGTAATCATAGTGCTCATTTAACTAGTGAGGACAGTCATTAGTGAGATTTCTTTTGTTGCTGTAAATGACTGTGCCATAATTAGGCCATAAAAAATGCAGGTTGTATTTAATGGTAACTGTCTAGTTTCCTTACTTATATTTAATAACTCTGTTGGCCTGTGATTGTTTTCTTGGGAAATGTACTACTCTGTGTCCTCAATTTTCACTGAAATAATTTATAAGAAAATAATTTACCTTGAAAGTGTAGTCCCTCGTTTATACTAATAAAGGTAAATATGCTCCAGAAAATCATATCTTATATTTGTCATGCTAATGTGACATTTTTATAGGCAGCGTGGTTCCTCAGTCTAATGCAGACCACTTTTAATATGTAGCTAATGACTAGATGAATGAGTTGATCAGAAATACAGCATTATTTGTTCAGGGGACAATTGAGAGTACAATCGCGCAAATCACTACAGCTCTGGAGCATGGCTAGAAATTGGTGGGTGTCCATAAATCAACCGATGGCAGAAAAGTGATTTAATCAATGGGAAGGTGGCTAACTCTCAAACTTTTGATGCTCACTTGGCAGTCACTTCTGGAATCCTGTTAGCACTTGGATAGAAATAGCCATCAAAAATGGCCTCCTACCTTAGAAATGGTATGTAATTTCAGTTGCAAATTAGCAAGTTACGTCCTAAAATAATTATTATCCACCAAAATGCATAAATAGAAGAACTGCCTAACTCTTAAATGGTCAGAAACACTTTTGTCATGTCATTTGGACCTTTTTACCAGTGACAGTCTCTGTCTGTATAGCACAAATTCGAGCAGAGTAAGCCCTGGAGAATATCCCGTCACCACATTCCAAGCACTTTAGCAAGTATTATTTTTTTTTTATGTGGAATGAATTATTTAAATGGACAATCATTGTTTTTTATAAACAGGCAGAAACTTGTTAGGGCAATTTTATTTTTTAATGCTTCCAGTAATACTTTAGGATAGTCTTATAAATCTTGTAAACAGGAAAACCGTGGTAGCTGAAATATCTTCAAGTTATCATTACTCATCATCTTTCTTCTTAAGCTTTAACAAAGATGTAAATAATTTATTTTTATTACCAAAAGGACAGAAACAGTTAAAATAGAAATTGGCACAGAAAGATTCAGATCCATACTTTATTTCTGCCACCTAACAGAGCATTGCTCTTGCAAATACTCTTGTACCTGCACAAATTGTCTGCTTCCTCAGCCTGCCTTTCCATTGTTGAACAATCACTGAATAATTGGATAGGTCCAGACTTGCTCTTTCAGTGTGGGCTTGCTTCAAATTGATTTTAAATTGCTTGAAAGATCTGGTAAAAATTTGAAGGTGCCAAGATTTGGATTAAAATGAGGTATACGTTGGCTTCAAAGTTTTCATTCAGCAGAACCAATGAGTAGGGTAAAAAAATACAAATGGGGTGCAGCAAGAATTCTGAGTTCATCAACCATCTTGATGGATTGTTAAAAGGCTGCATATTTTCACACTGCAACTGGCTGCTGCAAGAAGGAAGACGGTACCAAGAAATAAGACAATTTCCAAGCCTTATACTTCCAGGAAATATGCAGAGAACCCAGCTGAAATGATGATTACTTTATGATGTGAATCAAACGCACTGGGGAGGATTCTGCTATAGTGCAACATTTTTTATTTTATTTTTTATTTTATTTTTTTATTAAATTTATTGGGGTGACAATTGTTAGTAAATTTACATAGATTTCAGGTATACAGTTCTGTATCACATCATCTATAAATCCCATTGTGTGTTCACCACCCAGAGTCAGTTCTCCTTCCATCACCATATATTTGATCCCCCTTACCCTCTGAACATTTTTTTATACCTCCAAATAGCAAATGATTTATTCCTAAGGAGATTTTTTCTTTTTAAAATATTCTTATGAAAAATATAGTTAGCATACAATATTATACTAGTTTCAGGTGTACACCATAGTTATTCAACATTTATATACCTAATGAAGTGATCATCATAAGTCCAGCAATCATCTAGCATCATACTACACTATCACAATATTATTATTGACTATATTCCCTACGCTGTACATTATATCCCCATGCGTAATTTGTTTTATACCTGAAATTTCAGACCACTCTTTGCCCTTCATCCCCACCTCCTACCCCAGTTTTTAATTTTTCTGTTAAAGTTGGTATTTAATATTATATTAATTTGATGTATATGGCATATGGTTAGACATTTATATAATTTAAGAAATTATCCCCTGACTAGTCTAGTATCCACCTGGCACTGTACATAGTTTTGCCATATTATTGACTATATTCCCTATTTACATCCCCATGATTATTTTGTAACTACCAATTTGTACTTCTTAATTTCTTCACCATTTTCACTCTGCCTCCAATCCCCCTTCCCATCTATCACTCTAATAAATCTACTACCCATCTGACACCATATGTAGTTATTACAGTATTATTGACTATATTCCTTGTGCTATACCCATGACTACTTTATAACAACCAATTTTTACTTCTTAATCCCTTCCCCTTTTTCACCCACCACTCCAACCTCACTTCCACCCGGCAACCATCAAAATGTTCCATATATCTATGAGCCTGTTTCTGTTTGGTGTGTTTATTTTGTTCTTTAGATTCCACATATAAATGAAATCACATTGCATCTGTCTTTCTCTGTCTGACATCCTCCACTCAGCACAAGAGCCTCCAGGTACATCTATGCTGCAGAACCCATTCCCTTCCCTGGCCTGAGGAATATTCCACTGTATATATACATGTCCTACCTCTTCTTTACCCATTTTTTTTTTTTTAATCAATGGACACCCAGCCTGCCTGCCTGCACATCTTGGCCATTTAAAACAATGCTGCAATGAACATATAGATACACATGTCCTCTCAAAATAGCGTTTTTGGTTTCTTCGGCTAAATATCCAGAAGTGGGATTTCTGGGTCCTTCCTTGTCTCTTGTTAAAGCCTTTGTTTTAAAATCTATTTTGTCTAGTATAAATATTGGTACCTCAGGGTTTTTTTTTTTGTGGTTTGTTTATTTGTTCGTTTTTCTGTTTTTATTTTCATGAAGTAACTTTTTCCATCCCTTTACTTTTAGTCTGTGTGTATCTTTTGACCTGAAGTGAGTCTCTTGTAGGTAGCATGTGTGAGGGTTTTGTTTTCTTATTCATTCAGCCACCTTACATTTTTGACTGGAGCATTTAATCCACTTACATTGAAATCAATTGTTGATAGATAGGTAGTGATTGCCATTTTATTATTCATATTTTTAATTTTTATTTTTTCATCTTAAAGAAGTCCCTCTAACATTCCTTGTAATGCTGGTCTAGTGATGATGAACTCTTTTAGCTTTTTATTGTCTCAGAAGTTCTTTATCGGTCCTTTGATTCTAAATGATTACTTTGCTGGGTAGAATAATCTTGATTGTAGGTCCTTGCTTTTCATTTCTTTGAATATTTCTTGACAACTCCCTCTGTTCTGCAAAGTTTCTATTGAGAAATCAGCTGATAGCCTTATGGGAGCTTCTTTGTAGGTAACTAACTGCTTTTCTCTTGTTGCTTTTAGGATTCTCTGTTTTTAAACTTTGTCATTTTAATTATAGTGGGTCTTGGTGTGGGCCTGTTTGGCTTCATCTATTTGGGACCTGCACTTCTTGGGCCAGTATGTCTATTTCTTTCACCAGGTTAGGAAAATTTTGAGTCATTATTTCTTCAAATAGATTCTCAATCTCTTGCTTCCTTTTTTCTCCTTCTGGTATCCCTGTGACGCAAATGTTGTTACTCTTGATGTTGTCCCAGAGGTCTCTTAAACTATCCTCATTTTTTCAGATTATGTTTTTCTTTTTGCTGTTCTAATTGGGTGTTTTCTGTTACCTTGTCTTCCAAATTGTTGATTTGATTCTCTGCTTCATTTAGTCTGCTGGAATTCCTTCTAGTGCATTTTTCATTTCAGTTATTATAGTCTTCACTTCTGACTGTTTCTTTTTTTTTTTTATGGTTTCTATCTCCTCTTTTATCCTTGCTATCTCTCCGTTGAAGTTCTCATTAAGTTCCTTGAGCATCTTTGTAATCATTGTTTTGAACTCTGTATCTGGTAGGTTCCTTGCCTCCATTTTGTTTAGGACATATATATGTATATATGTAGGACATATTTATATACATATTTAGGATATATATCCTTCCTCTTCTTTATCCATTTTTCTGTTTCTGGAGTTTATTCCTGTTCTTTTCTTTGGGATGTATTTCTTTGTTTCCTCATTTTGACTGCCTTTCTGTCTGTGTTTGTTTCTGTGTATTAGGTAGAGCTGCTGTGTCTCCCAGTCTTGCTGGGTGGCCATTTGTAGCTCCTACAAATGGGGGATGGTGGCACAGTCTCCTAGGTAACCTGAGCTGGATGCTCCAGGAGATTCCCTTGTGTAGGTGTGTGTGCCCTCCTGTTATAGTTGAGCCTTGATTACTGTTTTAGTGTCAGTGGGTGGGATTGACCCTCAGGCTGACTGGCTGTGGGGTTTGGCCATGTCCACAGCTTATGGGCTGCAGGGTGGGGGCCTTACCCCATGTAGTGGGATTTGCCTCAGTGGGCTCTAGTGCCTGTTGAGACTGCCCGTTGTGTGTGACGCTTGTGGAGCTAATTGGGTGGTACTCTGCTGTGGTCTGAAGCCAACTTCTAAATATGTTGGCTTCCGCGCCTCTTGGGAGGGACTCTGGTACAGGCCCAGGTCAGCCACTGCCTAGACTGGCTGGGGAGTATCTGGTAGGACCTACAAAGTGATACATGGTTGGTCACTGCCTGTATTGTACCTGGAGGTGCATGGGAGAGACCACACTGTGGACCAAGAATGGCTGCCACGAGTACCAGGTCTGGGGTAGCTCCACAAAAAGCAAGGACCTGCCACCTGAGAGCTCCTGTAATGTTCAGCCACTGATAAAGCCTCCTGACGTACACAAGTTGGGTGAGGCAGGGTCTCAGTGAGTCAGCAGGTTGGAGCAGCAGAGCTCACCAGACTAATCAGATTCAGATTTGGCCTGTGAGGGTGGGCTCAACACAGGAAAGATGGCACCCACCTGCTGGCTGCGCAGGAGTAGGGCCAGACACAGAAAAAATGCGGGCTGTCCCACTAGTCCTTGCCCTGAAGTTACACAACTCAGTCTCACCCCATACATCTCTGACACCCTCAGAGTCACCGTCCCTCTGCAGCGTCCAGGGTAAGTGCCTGCATAGGACCTTGAAGAGGATGTGTGGATTTCCCACAGCCTTCTTTCCCACCCAGACAGTGGTAATCCCCACTGTTTTTCACAGCCAGATGTGGTGGGAGATCCTTTTCCAGGTACTAGTACTCTGGGCTGGGGATGCTGGTGTGGGGCTGAGGTCCTTTTCTCCTCTGGGGGGAACCTCTGTGGCCGAGATATCCCTCCCAGTTCTCAACTGCCACGTAGAGGTTTGGGCCTATCCATTGTGTACTCCACCTACTAGTCTTGACATGGCTTCTTTTTTATATCCTTACTTATAAAAATTCTGTTCAGGTAGATTTCACATGGTTCTCCAGGTTGATTGTTTTATAATTTAGTTGTAATTTTGAGGTGCTCATGAGATGGGCCAAGGACAGCATTTATCTACTCTGCCATCTTGGATATTCTATCAGGAGATCTTGTTCTTTTTCAGAAGATACTTTCCCCATGGGAGAGGTACACAGAAGAGACATGAATTGATTTATACTTGTTTGAGTTCTCTAGTACAGTTTTGCTACAGGAGAATATATCTTTCTTCAGACAATTGCTTTTAACTGTATTTTTAATTATCAATTTTCAAAGATTTGATTACCCTGATGATGGTACAAAAATCCTTGTTTTTAAATGTCCTCCTCCCTTCTGTTGACTGTTTGTATCCCTCTTTTACCACTTCTATCTGAGGGCAGAGAAAGCAGGAATATAATGTGGTGGGCCAATTCTCTGACTGTTAGTAGCTCTGCTGTGGCTGGATGAAATAATCTATTTCAGCACTGCCAACAGTTTATCAAATGTTTACTTTTCACCAGGAATTTTGCTAAATTGTATATATTTGTTCTCTGTGGTTCTTATAGAGAGTTATGCAAAGTCGATACTGGCATTCCTTTTATAATTTTCTTTTTACAGAGAAGGAACTGAGCATTATAAAGTTTATAATTGTCCCAGTGCCCAGAGCAGTAAGTGGCAAATTCAAGTCTAACTAATTCTCACTTTTCCTGGTATGGTACATTGTGTACTTGAGTGTAATTAGAGTTGACTACATCATGGAATTTACTCATTGGAGTTAAACTGTACTATGCAGGAAGACAGCATGGCAAATAGCCTTTAGAATCAAATGACTGGGTGAAATCTCAGAACCTCACCCCAATAAATTAAAAATAAAAAGAAGAAAGAAAAAGGGGCCAAAAAAAAATATCTCAGAACCTATTTGACCTCACTGAGCCTTAATTTTCTAGTGGAAATATAATACCTAACTTTACCTGGTTGTTGAAACAATGGAAGTAAAAATTTATAGCACTTGACACTGATTTGGCATTCAGTAGTTTTTCAGGGAGTTTCTTTTCTTCCTTTTCACTTCCTATAAATTGTTTAACCATATTTATTGAGCACCTATATTGTTTAACCATATTTATTGAGCACTGGTACTTTTATATGTGGGGAGCACACAGATAAATAAAAAAACCTTGAAGTTTTTGCTCCTAACTGAGCAAGTGCTTTGAAAAAACTCATAGTCTTTTGGAGGCTTGAGATGCAAATAGTTATAATGTAATATAGATAGCACACAGGTTTTATGTGAACCAGAGAGTACACCTATGACCCAGGGTGGTCAGGAAAGTTTCCTAGTTTAGTTTATGTTTACATTGAACCTTAGAAATGAACATTCCTAGGATTAAGCTGAGAGAAATGAGGGAGAAATGAGGGAGGAATGCTAGGCAGAAGGGAAAATGAGGACAAAGACATGGGGGTGCAAAACAGCATTTGGTGTTTCTGGACCACAGAATAACATATGGAGACAGTGCTGGAAAGGCAGGAGTCACATGCTATGGGGATTATCCTTGTAAGAGTGTACATGGATTTTTCTGTGTTGGAAATGGGGTGGTATAGGAGGGTTATAGTTTAACTTTAGAGGTCCTTCCAGCAGACTTACATATAGGAGGGATTTGAGGGGACTAAAATGTGTAAGGGAGTTAGAATCTGTTGCAATAGTGCAGGCAGGAAGGGATGGGGGACTTGAGCAGGGACAACTGGAGTGGGGCATGGAGAAGAGAAACTGAATTTGAGAAATGCTTAGAAAGCAAGTTTAATGGGTTTAGGAAGTAGAAGGAGAGAGAGGAGTTAGGATGACTGGTTCCTAATTTTGGTAAATCAGAAAGATGGCCAGACCACATACTAAGAGAGAAAAATAACAAGGGATGTGAGGATGATGGAGATGCATCACACCTGTTACAGGCAACGTAGTGACTGATTGCTTCAATTATAGCACCTATGGATGGGCCCTGGTAAGGGATTCCTGAGCCCCTCACAGCCGGTGACTCATCCCTGTGGTAGTACTCAGGCCAGGCCATTCCTTTCTGTTGTGGAACTCTTCCACCGGTTATCTTTGCTCAAGGACTGTTGGTCTGGCAAAGACTTCCAGAGCTGCATGGCAGTAGGAAGCTCTTCCTACCCAATCCTTCCTTCACCCTCTCCTTTCACAGTATCAGACCTGCACTGTGGTCTGAAGGGTCTCCTGCCTATGCCAACTCCCTCCATCCTTCACAGGCGTGTCTCCCAATAAAGCTCTTGCATCTTAAATCCTATTGTGGCGTCTGCTTCTTGGAGTATCCAAACTGATATTAAGGAGCATTTAGACATGGGCGGTGTGAAAGGGATGAAACATGAAAAGATCTGTTGCAGAAATACAAAGTTTCATATGACTGACAGAAATCTGGCTGGCAGTGTTGGACAGTTGGATAAACAAGTTAGAAGATGAGACAGAGCAGGCATGACAGGTAGACTAGGGAGTCTTTAGCATAGGGTGTGTAATCAGAACTGTGAGAGTGGATGGAATCACTCAGGGAATAGGAATAACGTGAAAAAGCGGAAAGTTTTATATTCATGCAAATTAAGATGCATTAGAGCACACACACAAATCAGCCCTGGAAAATCCATTTTCCATTCTCTGTTACCTTCATCCTATCTCTGCTCCCTCTCTTTCCTCGTACCAATCAGCTCCTATGAGCCCTTATGCCAGGATTAGCTCTCATTCCTGTGTTGGTTGCCTTATACCTCCTTCTTTTGCACAAGAGTGATAATTCTTGTCCTCTTGAAATCATTGCTCCAGGGCTCAAGTTCCTAGTTGTTTGGGGTTTGATGCTCTTATCCTTGGAGACTCTTGGAGGTCCAATTCACTGCCCTAGAGCAACAGGTTTCTGCTGTGAATTTTCTGCTTTTATTCTACATTTCTTGATTCCATTCTATAGATTTTCAGAATTTCTAGCTTTGTCTTCACCGGATTATGATAAGGATTTCTATTTGTACACTTCTGGTGATGACTCTAGCTTTATAATTCGTCATTTCTGGCAGAGCAATTCCCTCTATCTTTAGAGCTCTAGCTCTAGCCTGAAGTTCTAGTTTCTCTGTAGTTTTATATGGGGAGCATCTTATAGTTCTTTTAGCCAGGTGACACTGCTTGGTGACTGTGGGGACAAAGCCCCAAAAAACAGTTTCCAGGCTCTCGGCCTCACATAGAAAGGTGCTGGCTCGGGTAGTAAATGGCCATTAACTGTGATCAGATGGCCAGCAGCTGTGGCTAGTTGGCCGTCAGCTGTAACCCGTAGGCCATTGGCCACTAATATAACGGCTGTGGCTACGCTAGCAGGAAAAAGGAATGGGGGCTAGCAAGAACATGGTGGCTGGCAAGCGCTGACTGCTGTTAGGCAGATTATGTAGATCCTGCTTCCTGTGTCTCCAGCCCAGCCACCAGCGAGAATATATTGGTTTTACTCCCCTACCTATGGCTCCGTGGGTGTTCCTTTTTGGCCTTACCGTGTCCTGCGTTCTTGGGCGGGGAGTGGGAGCTGAGACCCTGCATGACAAATGGAGCAGCGAGCAGGGTCCCCCACACGACAGTGACTGTCTCTGTTTTTGTAAGGCTCTGGCATTTCCAAGAGCCTCATCTTGTCCACGCAGCAGTAAATGTGAAGTGAGTGCCATAGCCTGGTTTGTGGCGGCATTAGAGGCATTCGGCAGAAAAACTATCTGGATGCACCTGTCTGTTACCCTGGCCTCATGTTCTGGGCATATTTCACAGCATAACTGAGATCAGAAAGGCATGCCCTAGGGGTGGGGTGGGTTAGAAACACACAGTGTCATTGTGTACGCCCTTAGGCAACTTGCTTTCAGAATTTCAACCTGAACAAAGGAGATTCTGGCAGGGAATAAATAAACTAGATAACATTCCGACAGTACTCCTGATGTGGCCTTTTAAGTGGGTGAGGGTTGGGCATTGCAGAAGAATTACTTCATCCCTAATAAATATTACAGATGAATTTCTGATGCCCAGGGACGGGAGAAACACACATACCAATTCCAGAGGTCTGTTTCTTGCCCCTTTCTCCAGGTGAACTGATTTAATAGGTAATAACCTTCAGTTGTACACTTCTGGCCCCAATCTCAATTTTTTTTCACATATATCAGCTTTCATTTTAGACCAGTAGAATCTGTTCTATATGTTTTATGTCAAAGTCACCGTGTGCAGTTGTCCTCAAATGCAGTGCATTTAAACTTGCAAAATTTTATGAACTCTCCCCCACATCCATATAATCAGTTTCATGGAACATTGATGGGCTCTTTATCTCTCATTACAAGGGCTTCTGGCAGTACTTGAAATACAAGATGAGCCCTCAAACCACAATGTTATAATACATTCAGAAGGCTAATTAACAGAAAACTAAACCACATCTGTGTCAAGAATTAACTGGGTAATAGGGAGCCAATGAAAGATCTGAGTGAAATGTGAGCAGCTTAATTGAGAGTGAGTAGGATAAATTGGAGGAAGTAAAAAAATTAATGGTGAATTAGGATGTGTGAGGATCAGCTGAGATAGTTTGAAGAGACTGAAGGTTTTAACAATGTGATATAAAGGCGATTTGGAAACAAGTTTCAGGTGAACAACTGACATTCAGCAATCAGGAATGGTGTGACACAGACAGCCTCAGGCACAATACAGTTTCATAAACAATAACATTCTGCAAGTGTTGGCGAAAATATAGGGCTATAGATTTTTAATGTATCTAGGTACGTAAGTAATGGTCATAATATGCAGTGTTATTTCTGGAGCTGATAAATAACAATTATAACCCTCTCTAGGCTAAAATCTATATTATCAAAATTTTGGGAAAACTTTACCTGTGTTGAGAGTTATGTTTTACTTTAAACTGTTCATTTATTTAACTGATGTTATTGCCCTTATTAATTCTCTATAGCTTTGGTATAAGCATTAGAATACTGTCAACATGAGAAATTTCTCTTGTATTTATTTTCCATTTGCCTGCTTTCTTCCTTTTTTATGCTTCCTCTGAAGATAATGACTCGGTTTTTAAATATCCCACTGATGGAATAATATTAATCAATGAAAATAGTTAAACAACTTCAGATTAGGAAAACAAATGTTAGCATATGCATAATCTAATAATTTGCTCACTATTGATGGCCATTAGTCCGATAATCCACTTTACATTTATATACTCTAAGTATGTAATTATTTTAAAATTACCTAAATGTTCACCCACTTTCAGATTTTTCTGAGTGAGAATGAGGCTCTATGACTCATAATTAGATCACCTTCTTTCAAACTGTATTAGTTTAATCATCTCTTTGTCGCAAATCACCTTTTGGTAAATTAAACTAATGGAAAATAATTAAGAGAATTGGAAATGATGTGAATTTAGGCATGAGAGGGAAAAGGATTAAACACAGCTGTTCTAGTGGTCCTTTAAACATTTTCTGTAATTGTAACAGTAGCTTTGGTATAAGCAACTGTTGAAGTTATGTGAGACCATCAAGCAACTATAAAAAGTGAGACAATGTTGGAATTCTGTGAAATTTTGCTGTGACCTTGGATTTAAACCTTTGACTATCTATTTCTCCATAAACATAATGAGTACTAACTTAGCGTTGTGTAGTTATCTCTCTTGTAACTCTGAGAATTGATGGTATCAGGGATGAGGAGCCTTTTGCAGATATGTATATCTAGTCATTTAAAAATAATATACAAGGAGTTCTTTCCTACTTCATTCTCATCTTTTTCCTCAGGGAAAATAAGAGCATTTTTGTTTAAAATTATCTATTTTATATGCCTAGTTCTGGAACCACAGTTTGTAGACAAGTCCTTTGGATATAGATGATGAAGCTACACTTTCTGAGAGGTAACAGGGTGATTTCGCTTGACACTTGCTTTCTGAGGTAATCTTGTTGATAAGGCTTTATTTTTGTACTTCATGCTTGCAAGTCAGGTATTTTCACAGAATGAACAATGTACCTTGTTAAGCTGTAAGCTTTACAGCCAGGTGCCATTTGTCTTTGGTACAGACAACTGGAATACAGAATAAATCTAGATACTACCATTTTCTATAAATACAGGCTCGTTGAAAATGATCTAGAAAGGGGATTCTCATCAACCGTCCCTAAAATTATATGAAACACTGTGGTGTATATTTACATGTGTAGAGTATGTGTTTGTTTCTGTGTGTTTTTAAAGAAAGCATCCACCGCCTTCCTCTGATATTTAAATGGGATTTGTGATCATCTCAGATGTTTAGGATTGCTGCTGTAGATACAAGAAATAGTAAAAGCAAGAATAACAACATGGTGAAATTGGGTGCTTTAATCAATAATAATATTATATATTCCAGTGTTTAATCTAAATTTTATTGTACTCTAAATTTCATTTTCCATCTGTATGTGTAACATTTGATGGCATGTTATAATTAGATTATATAAAGTTCCAAAACAAATAATGGTATTCAAGGTTGCTGTGTAAAGGATATCAGTTTTATACATTCAAGTTGAATACATAGCATTATTTTGTTGAAATTCCCTGGGGGGGGAAATAAACAGCAGAAATCACTGAATTGACCATTACCTGCTTCCTACAAATAAGGAATATAATTGTTTTATCAGACTGATCCTAAAAAAAAAAAACTCTGAAATTCCATAAGTGAGTAAAACATTGACTTACAGTTTTTGATTATACAAAACTAGATGGCCTTTCTGTTTGGTAGAAGTTTTTTTGATATTATCTTAATATAATGATGGTTAAAAT
Source organism: Rhinolophus hipposideros (assembly GCF_964194185.1). Lineage (NCBI taxonomy): Eukaryota > Metazoa > Chordata > Mammalia > Chiroptera > Rhinolophidae > Rhinolophus > Rhinolophus hipposideros. The sequence goes on along the minus strand of NC_138051.1, from coordinate 15,025,305 downwards.
TACGGTTTCTGGACTCATTTAATCTAATTTCAAATTCCAGCTTCAGTACTTATTGACAGTGTACCCCTTAGCCAAATAATGTAAATTCTCTTTCCACAATAAATGAAGCAATGCATACAAAGCCTTTGTTCAGTGCCTGGTAAATGAATAGGCTTCATCAACAGTAGTGATGGTAGTAGTAGGACAAAGGGACAATGCATACAGTAAGAGGCTAGTGAGGGGGGGTTAGAAAGGAGAGCTGGGGAGATCGAGCACCCTGGGAATACAACTCAGCTTTAATCTAGCAAATTCTGAGATACTGCCCCCCGCCCCCCAGAATCACTTCCTGTTTTGAAGTAGTTATAGCAAAATTTGTTTCCATATTTGATGTCTTTATAGCCTTGAATAAGGAACATAGGATGACAAAAATACTTAAATAATAGAAATGGTGACATTTGATACTTGAATTTAAGTTAAAGACAAAGCATTAATTTTAGCCATGAAGAGATCCCAGGTATGGCAGAGAATGTCCTAGAGATAGAACTATGAAACCTGTTAGTGTACAAAAATCTGCAGATAATCCACGTAGGCACAAATTTTGCGAGATGGTTCAAAGTTGTCAGTGCTGTGTAACTAATTTTGTATTGATTGTATTGTATCTAAAATGACTCTCTGTGCTATTTTATATGTTAGAAAATTTCACCTGTAACATCTTTATGCATGTACACCAAGGATCAGTTGGATTTTCACTCTCTATTATTTTTGGTTGTGCATGTTGAAAAAGTAGCCTTATTTTAAATGTAAATATAATTTGATTATACTTCAAAAAATGGTATCTTTCCTTTGCTTTTCTTTGTCTCATTTCTATGTCCAAGTATAGAGAGGCCCCTATTAATTGTTTTGGGTCCACCTAATCGAGCTCCTGTGGAGCTAACATTAATTAGAGCTAATGTTTATTTAAAGCTTTCAATGCGTAGGCAGTAAGAGCTCTGTCTGTATTATTTTGTATAATTCTCATAATAGTTCTCTAAGATAGGAACTACCATTATCTCTATACCACAAATGAGAAAATTGGGTCTTATCAAAGGTGGTTAATTTGCATAAGGTCACATAGTGAATGGTGAAGCCAGAATTCCAACCCCTGTGTGAGTCTAGAACCCATAGGCTACAACATGATATTAACCAGCATCTCAGAAGGGAAGGTGAGGCGAGCCATTGAATACAGAACCTCCTACCAGTAAAAACCACCTGCACTTCTGTGCTCTGGAGCCAATGCTAAGACAATTTTGTCCAAAGTTTGGGAGAATATAGTCTGTTCCATATGTTTATAATATGCCATGTGCTTTATCTCCTAATTCTTGAATATTTGTAAGCCACATCAATATGCCCACAACACAGAAATAGGATTAGTCATTTATTTCACCTTTGGTGAATGTCTATTACAGCCAGGCAGTGCTCGAGGTACTTGGGATTCATTTATCTCTGAGCAAAACACATAAAACAAAGAAACCAACAAAACAAACTCCAATTTCCTGGAGTAATTCTGTGGTTTTCAGTGTAAAGGAAATTGGTGCAGCACTTAAGAAAAGTCAGAACTTCTAACAACGGAACAAAAACTGGTAACTTTTTAGTAGCGCTTAAATCAAAGCTAATTTCTTAAATATCAGGGTCTCTGAAGTCAAATGTGGCTAGATTCCCCCCACCCCCCGACAGATTAGGCTATTATCTTTTTCTTGTATTTCATTTCCTTACCTATTAAATAGGGCATCTGAAAGAGAAACTGTGCTTCCTGCGGTCTTGGAATGGTTTTTATCTTTTCCATATTCTCATATGTTTTCTTGCCTGTTGGTAGAAATGGGAAGGACAATCAAAATTATCAGTTCCAAGATGACAAATAAAGCTTGCATTCATCTGGACACTGTTTTTTGTTCATGCGTGGGTGATATATGTCACAAGATATTGAAAGCTCATGAGAAGGCAAATGGGGTTTTCCAAGGCCACAATGGCATGGGAAAAAAGAAGATGATTTCTTACAATTCTGTTCCATGGTTCATGCTCTTACTAAGCAACACTATTTCTCAGTAAGTTACCTGTTCTCATTTGTACATTAGACTGTTTATTAATAGCTGACACCAATATCTATACTGTTTTGAGTATGATATTGTCACACTGAAAAGAACTGTTTTCTATTCTTTGGTAAAATAATTCAAGAAAAAGCTAGCAGGCTAATTATTTATTTGTATTCAGGTTTAGAGTAGTAGGGAAGGGGACTAGGAAATAACCATGCCATTTCACTGGAAACCAAAGACCCAATTTTGTTGCTCAAAGAGTGTTGGATACTTTCTGTGCCATAAATTATTTTGGAAAATAATTCCTTTAGGAGGAAGTATAGTCTAGTGGTTAAACTTGGAAACTTCAGGATACATTTTTTTTTTCAAGACTCATTCTTTCTTTATTTTTTAGTTAAAGTTTATTGGGGTGACAATTGTTAGCAAAGTTACACAGATTTCAGGTGTACAATTCTGTAATACATCATCTGTATCTCACATTGTGTGTTTACCACTCAGAGTCAGTTCTCTTTCCATCACCATATGTTAGACCCCATTTACCCTCTTCTAGAGCCCCCCTCCCCTCTTACCTTCTGGTATAAGGTAAGAGACAGTATAACCCCTAATATTGTCTATGTCTATGAGTTTCTCTTTCTTCATTTATTTGTCTTGTTCTTTTGCTGTTTTCAGTTTTATATCCCACATTTCAGTGAAATCATATAGTTCTTTCCTTTTTCTGTCTGACTTATTTCGCTTAGCATTATAGTCTCAAGATCCATCCATGTTGTCACAGATGATACTATTTCATCTTTTCTTACTGCCGAATAGTATTCCATTGTGTATATATACCACAACTTCTTTGTCCATTCATCTATCGAAGGACATTTTGGTGGTTTCCATGTCTTGGCCACTGTAAATAAAGCTGCAATTAACATTGGAGCACATATGTCTTTATGGATAAATGTTTTCAGATTTTTTGGGTAGATACCCAGGAGAGGGATTGCTGGGTCATATGGTAATTCTATTTGTAATTTTTTGAGGAACCTCCACACTGCCTTCCATAGTGGCTGCACCAGTCTGCATTCCCACCAACAGTGTATGAGGGTTCCTTTTTCTCCACAGCCTCTCCAACACTTGTTACTATTTGTCTTGTTGATGATAGCCATTCTGACTGGGGTGAAGTGATATCTCATCGTGGTTTTCATTTGCATTTCTCTGATGATTAGTGATGTTGAGCATTTTTTCATGTGTCTATTTGCCATTTTGTATGTCCTCTTTGGAGAAATGTCTCTTCAGGTCCTCTGCCCATTTTTTAATTGGGTTGTTTGTTTTTTTGTTGTTGAGCTGTATGAGTTGCTTGTATATTTTGGATATTAGCCCCTTATCGGAGGTGCTGTTTGTAAAAATCTTCTTCCATTCAGTCGGTTGCCTCTTTATTTTGTCGATGGTTTCTTTTGGGGTACAGAAGGTTTTAAGTTTGATATAGTCCCATTCTTTTTTTTTTTTTTTGTGTGTGTGTGTGTGTTCTATTTGTTTAAAAAATGCCATTGGAATTTTGATGGGGATTGAATTAAATCTGTATATGGCTTTGGGTAATATGGCCATTTTAACTATGTTGATTCTTCCAATCCTTGAGCACAGAGTGTCTTTCCATTTCTTTGTGTCTTCTTCAATTTCTTTAAAAAATGTCTTACAGTTTTCAGCATACAGGTCCTTCATATCCTTGGTTAAGTTTATTCCTAGGTATTTTATTCTTTTTGCTGCAATTGCAAAATGAATTTTTTTTTTTAATTTCTTTTTCTGAGATTTCATTGTTAGTATATAGGAATGCAATGGACTTTTGTACGTTGATTTTGCAGCCGGCAACTTTACTGTATTCTTTTATTTTTTCTAATAGCTTTTTGGTGGAGTCTTTAGGGTTTTCTATATATAGCATCATGTCATCTGCAAAGAGTGACAATTTAATTTCTTCATTCCCAATTTGGATGCCTTTTATTTCTTTCTCTTGCCTGATTGCTCTGGCGAGGACTTCCAATATTCTGTTGAAAAGCAGAGATGATAGAGAACAGCTCTGTTGTGTTCCTGAATGCAGAGCTAGGGACTTCTGTTTTTCACCATCAATTATGAGATTAGCTGAGGGTTTGTCATATATGGCCTTTATTATGTTAAGGTATTTTCCTTCTATACCTATTTTATTAAGTGTTTTAATCATAAGTGGATGTTGTATCTTGTCAAATGATTTTCTGCATCAATTGATATAATTGTAAGATTTTTGTTCTTTATTTTGTTTATGTGATGTATCACATTGATGGATTTGTGTATGTTGAACCATCCTGGTGCCACTGGGATAAATCTCACTTGGTCGTAATGAATAATCTTTTTAATGCTTATTGCAAATAGTTTTAATGCTTAATGCAAATTTTAATGCTTAATGCAAATAGTTACATTTGATTTACTAGAATTTTGTTTAGGATTTTTGCATCTGTTTTTATCAGAGATATTGGTCTGTAATTTTCTTTTTTGTGTGTGTTATTCTTACCAGGTTGTGGTATCAGGGTAATGTTGGCCTCATAAAATGAGAGGGAGTGTGGTCTCTTCTTCAATTTTTTGGAAGAGTTTGAGTAGGACAGGTATTAGATATTCTTTGAAGGTTTGGTAGAATTCACTAGTGAAGCCATCTGGTCTTGAACTTTTGCTTTTGGGAAGGTTTCAGATGACTAATTCAATTTCCTCACTGGTGATTGGTCTATTTAGATTTTCCTAGTTCTTCGTGTTTCAGCCTAGGAAGGCTGTATGTTTCTAAGAACTTGTCCGTTTCTTCTAGGTTATTGAATTTGGTGGCATATAGTCCTTCATAGTATTCTTGGATGATCCTTTGTATTTCTGTGGCATGCGGGATAACATTAACTCCTCCATTTCTGATTTTGCTTGTTAGTGTCTTTTATCTTTTTATTTTGGTGAATCTAGCCAAGGCTTTGTCAATTTTATTAATCTTTTCAAAGAACCAGCTCTTTGTCACATCAATTTTTTCCATTGTCTTTTTGTCCTCTATGTCATTTAATTCTGCTCTGATTTTTATTATTTCCTTTCTTCTGCTGACCTTGGGTTTCATTTGTTCTTCTTTTTTTAGTTCTTTAAGGTGTAATGTGAGGTTATTTATCTTGAATTTTTCTTGTTTCTTGAGATAGGCCTGTAATGATGTAAATTTTCCTCTTAAAATTGCTTTTGCTGCATCCCAAAAATTTTGGTAGGATGTATTTTCATTTTCATTTGTTTCTATGCATCTTTTGATGTTTCCTCTTATTTCTTCATTGACCCTGTCGTTCTTTAAAAGGATTTTGTTTAATCTCCACATATTTGTGTTTTCTCCTGCTTTCCTTTTGCAGTTGATGTCCAATTTCTAGGCCTTGTGATCAGTAAATATGCTTGGTATAATTTCAATCTTCTTAAATATGCTGAGGCTATTTTTATTTCCCAATATATGGTCTATCCTTGAGAATGTTCCACGTACACTAGCAAAATGTGTAGTCTGATGTTCTAGGATGAAGTGCTCTATACATATAAATTATGTCCATTTAATCTTATGTGTCATTTAGGGCTGCTGTTTATTTATTTATTTGTGTTTGGATGATGTATCTATAGCTGTCAATGATGTAATTAGGTCCCCTACTATAATTGTGTTTCGGTCAATTTCTCTCTTTAGTTCTGTTAGTAGTTGCTTGGTATATTTCGGTGTTCCCTTATTGGGGGCATAAATATTGATGTCTGTTATGTCTTCTTGTTTTATAGTCCACTTTATCATTATAAAATGTCCATCTTTGTCTCGTGTTACCCTTTTTATCCTGAAGTCTGTTTCATCTGATGTCAGTTTGGCTACACCTGATTTTCGCTGGTTACCATTTGCTTGGGGTGTAAATTTCCACTGTTTCACTTTGAGTCTATGTTTGTTCTTGTAGTTGAGATGTGTGTATTGGAGGCAGCATATGGTTGGGTTTAGTTTTTAGGTCCAATGTGCTACTCTGAGACTTTTTAATTTGTGAGTTTAGTCCATTTACATTTAGGGTGATTATTGATATGTTAGGATTTCCAATCATTCTATCTTTGGTTTTCTGGTAAGACTGTGTCTCCATTGTTCCCTTGCCTTTTTGTTGTTGTCTATTATTTCTGTGTGGTGGTGTTCTGTGATTTTTCCTTCTGTTTCCTCTTTTATTATGTTATATATTTCAATTCTGGATTTTTTTTTTTTGAGTGGTTATCCTTAAGTTTATGTAAAAGAAAGTTTTATATTTAGAGTATTGCATTTTCTTCAGCATGCTTACTTTCTCAATTCCCATATTCCGTTTCAGGCCTTTCCTTTTCTGCCTTTTGTGGTTGTCACAAATTATCCCTATTTATGATGGCCGAATAGCCTCCTTTAGTAGTTCTTGTAGTCCAGGTCATGTGTTAGAAAATTCCCTCAGCTTCTGTATGTCTGAAAAGATCTTTATTCCTCCTTGATATCTAAAGGATATATTTGCTGGATACATTATTCTTGGCTCATAATTTCTCTCTTTCAATAGTATGAATATTTCATTCCACTCCCTCCTGGCTTGTAGAGTTTCTGCTGAGAAATCTGATGATAATCTAATGGGCTTTTCTTGGTAAGTTGCTGTCTTCTTTTCCCTGGATGTCTTGATGATTTTTTCTTTGTCGTTAATTTTTGACACCTTCAATATAGTGTACCTTGGAGACGGCCTATTGTGGTTAGGTAATTAGGTGTTCTATTTGCTTCTTGGATTCAAGAATCTGGTTCTTTCCACAAGTTTGGGAAGTTCTCATTGACTATTTGTGTGAATATACTCTGTGTTCCCTTCTCTCTGTCTTCTCTTTCTAGTATGCCCAGAAAGTTCTTGTAGAGTTCTTTCATTTCTTTGAACTCTCAAGTCTCTTTTTTCTTCCATCCATGTCATTTCCAGATTTCTATCTTCAATGTCACTGATTCTTTCCTCCATCTGGTCTACTCTACTACCTAAGTTGGCTATTTCATTCTTTATTTCTTTTATTGAGTTCTTAATCTTCAGAAATTCTATTTGGTTCTTTTTAAAAATTTCAGTCTCTTTGGTAAAATGTTCATTTTGTTCTTTGGTTGTGTTTCTGAGTTTATTAAACTGCCTGTCAGTGTTTTCTTGCATCTCGTTGAGTTTTTGAAGAACTGCAATCTTGAATTTTCTGTTATTTAAGTCACATATTTTCATCTCTTTAAGTTCATTTTCTGGAGACTTTTCATTTTTTTTCGGAGGTGTCTTGTTACCTTGGTTATTCATGGCAATTAATGATTTATTATTTATCTTCCTAGACATGTACAGGAGTGGGTTCTGCAACAGGTTGATAGAAAGAGGTCTTTCTTTTATTTTCTAGTAGGTGTTGGTAGAATGTTTAATTTTCTTTCTGACTGCTGCCTTTTATTCTCTCTCACACCGTAGTGTTGTATTTTCTCTGCACTATATCGGCTTTCATACAATGGGGGGATTCCCTGGAAGTTGGGCTTTTCTTCTGTGAACAGTTTGCCTGGGCCATAGTGCGTCGCCTCTGTGGGGGAATGTGGAGAGCTTCTGAATTTCCAAAGCTCTTCATGCACCAGATTCAGAGTCCATGTGTTTCAGCAGCTCTGTCTACTCCTGCAGGGATCCGCCCAGATAGGTGGGGACAGGGGCAGGGTGGGTTGTAAGAGATAGCCCAGGGCAATGGCCATAACCACCACTACAGCCAGTCTTGCTTCCATGGCGCCTTCCCCTTTGCTGGAACTAGTTGGGCTTCTAGTCCATTTCTGCAGACCACAGTTCTCAGAAGTGCAAATATTTTTGTCTTTTGGTCTGACACTGCTACTGTTCCTGTTCTAGCACTGGGCAGGTGGGGGTGAGGCGAGCTCTGGTAGGGTAGGGAAGGGACGGGTAGTCTCAGTGCCTAAGGCTTCCATTCTCTGCTCAGCAGTGAGAGCTTAAACCACCGTTTACAGCCTTCTTCCCTCAGTCTTTGCTCCAAGATCTCTGCTGTGAACGTTGGGTTCTTCCGTGTTATATGCTGTCCCCTCAGCTCTGTGGGCCGTAAGCAGATCCCAAGCAGTCCAAGTTCTTCCCTCTCCCACAGCTGCATTAGTTCTGGAATGCAGCCGGCTCAGAGCACTGAGTTAAGTATGTGTCCTGCACTGCGTGTCCTCATCTCCACATTTCTCCTTTCACTCCTCCTCCGCTTGTGCAATTTGCCCACCTTTAGATGATTTCAGTAGTGCGCCTCTTAGTCCTGTCTGTCTTCTGTGCAGGGAGTCCTTTGTGGAGTTATAGTTGTTCAATTTGTTGTAAGTTTCAGGGGAGATTTCAAGAGGCTCACCTCACGCCGCCATTTTTTTGACGTCCCAGGACTAATTTTTAATAGGGTAAGTTGTTCCTGATCAGAACATGGTATTTAGAAAGGGTATACGAGAAAATAGTAGATATCTTTGTCCACTTTGCCATACATCAGAGACATGCTAGATTAGAGATAGAAGACCTGGAATCAAGTGTCATCACTTACTAGACATATGGTGGTATGTGAAGGAGAGAGGAGAGAGCTTGCCTTCTAAAACCTTGTTACTCCAAGTGTGATCCAGCCATGTTGGCATCACTAAGAGGTGAAATACAGAATCTCAGAACCACCCAGACCTACTGAATGAGAACTTGCATTTGTACAAGCCCCCATGGTAATGTTTTTGCATATTAAAGTTTGATACACAATATTAAGAAGGATACAATGTTTGGGTTTCTACTCTGTCTTGAGGGACAAGAAATGACTTTAAGAACCTTTTAGCATAAGTCTCATGTCTCTTTAAGATGGTTTCTGTCTAATGACGGTTATCATTTTCGTGAAAAATTTTCTTTCTTTTCCTTCCCCACCCGAAAAATAATAGCAACAATATGAATGGTGATGATGATGATAATAATAGTAGTAGCTAAGATTTACTGAGTGCATTCTATGTGTCAGCAACTGTTCTAACTGCTTTATAATTATCTCATTTAATCTTCACAGTTAACCCAAGAAGTAGGTATTTTTACTTCTCCTCAATTTACAGGTGAGGAAACTGATGCATAGAAAGGTTATGTAACTTGCCCAAAGTCAGATAGCTAGCAGAATTGAAACCCGTATCTGAATCCAGAGCCAAGTGGAATCTTTTACAGCCTGAAGGGTCTCTCAGTTAATAAAACATACTGTACTATTGCTGCAACAAATTCATTTCTTATCTGATCCTCCCATTCTAAAGGAAAGTATGCAGAAATCTTATATAACATCCATCCCTACTAAACTGGGGCAGCATTTAGAGTTGCCCAGACCTACTGAGCAATATAAAAATGCTTACAGCCAAACTCTTCAGAAACTGTCTCATTGATAAATGCTGACATATTTGCTCAGCATAAACACATATCTGTATCATAGAAAATAGTTAAAAAAAATAAAAGGACTTTTATACCAAGCCCCAGACATTGACACTTTGTTTTGGCATTAGAAGGAATTGTGTTTTTATTTCTTTGATATAAATTTGGACCATTTGAACTATGGCAACACTCTCCTGGAGTGCTGTTGGAGGCTTCTTGGGGAAATATGCTAATATATGGATGGAAGTAGAGAAATCATTGAATGAAACATAACAGGTCTTACCTGTTAACCTTAGAGCATGAGTCTACTGAAACTCTGAGGGCAAGGCATCCTAGGGGACACCACCTGTGAGTCATCCTAGGGAGGCTAAGATAGAAGGCATTTCCCCAAATGGTTTTCTGTATATGCTTTGACCTGAAGCTTCAATCATGGATGAGTGTTTTTCAAATTATTGCTTCAGTTCAGCAAAGATGTTTCTAATGTTCTTTGAATAGTGGGATTTTTCTTTCCCCTCAAAAGACAAGGCAAGGACCACAATTTGTTAGCAGCTGCTCTTTTCTCATTTTATTAGTTTTCCCACTCAATGTTTCATCACTGGTTTTTTATTTGTAAGATCCTAACTCAATTAAAGCATTCAAACGCTTTAGCCTTGCACACTGAAGACTATCATCAATAAATTCAAGTAGGGCTAACCTTGGAGTGACATCTTCATTTCTGATAATATACAGTCTGTGAATCCTTTCATATCATTGGCTACAGCATGATCAGACACTCATAGGTAAAGACCTTGGAACTTTAAGTAAGTTACTTCATTTCCAGCCAGTTGGGTTAATTTATTTATAAATGGTTATTTCAGGTTTTTTCATTTGACTGAAGCTGTTGATTGATGCTACTACACGTGACCATTTTCCTCATCAAAAAGCAGAAAGATAGCTGGGACATAACTTCCCAATAGCTTTTTATATATGAAGACTATTTTGTGTATGGCTCTTTCTGTAATCATCTGTGCATGACTGAGCTTAAATGGTTTGTAGACCTTGCTGATAGATTACAGAACAAGAATGAACTGACAATTCTTTCTTAAGGGATTAGGTGACTTTGCACTGTGGTGAATTACAAGTTTTGTTTCCTGTTTTACTCGCTTAGGTGCTGTTTGGTGATTAATTTTATGGATTATAAAGAGAAATTCCATAGACCATTGCACATGGCAGATGGTACCTTCTGGTAAAAATGATATTGTTGCCCAGTAACGATGGGCATGGAGCTGCTGATAGTCTCTTTGTATATATTTCTTAAAGGAAGGCTGAAGAACCCAGTTGAGGAAGAAGAAGCTCCAGGCCCTTTTGGCCTTAAATTGTCCCATTCACAGGTCCATGGAATTCTATAGAGACCCCTCCACCCCCCACCCCACAGGCTGCCGTGGATACCTAGCAGCCAAGCTATGGCTACCTCTCAGCAACCTGCACCCTTTGTTTCACCAACTCATCTTATTGACAGTATTTTTTGATTTGTGTTTGACAGACATACTAGGACAAAGGTACTGTCAAAAGTTTGTTTAACACAAGGGTTGATCATAATTTGAGTCAGTTATCTCAATAATATGTGCTATTGATTATAGGGGGAAGTGGAAAACAATTTATAACCTTTTGTCTAGCTGCCAGAAAAGATAAGATTTTTAATATATATAACAATTTATGTATACATATATACACATGTATATATACATATATACACATACATGTATATATACATATATACATACATGTATATATACATATATACATACATGTATATATACATATATATTTATATATATACATATACATATATATACATACATATACATATATATATATATATATATATATATATATATATATATATCATTGAATGAAACATAACAGGTCTTACCTGTTAACCTTAGAGCATGAGTCTACTTAGGTTAACCTGTTAACCATATATATATATATGATTAGATTTTCTTCCAAGGAGCCATTCTTTGATTTAAAAACTCTTTTATCTTCTTAAAACATGTTAAGAAGGAAAAAAATTGGGTAATGAAGAAAGATACAAATAAGCAATATAACAAATAATGAACAAATTTAGCTTTCATTTTTTATTTTTTGTGGAGGCAGAGGTGTGATCAAACAATATGGTGAATGTTTAAATATAAAAAAAATATTACAGTAAGAGAAACATTGCCATTAATCCCCCTCAAAATACTCCCCCTCGCTTCAAACACACTTATCCCATCATTCTGGCCACTTTCTGAAGCAGTTCTGGAAGTCCTCTTTCGTGAGTGTCTTCAGTTGTGCTGTCATGGTTGCTTTCAGTGTCTGGAATCGATTCAGAATTGATTACCTTTCATGGTCATTTCAGCTTTGGGAAAGAACCAGAAGATGCACGGTGCCAGATCCAGTGAATAAAGTGGATGAGGACACACTGTAATGTTTTTATCTGACAGAAATTGCCATTTACCAGAAGTGATGTGTGGCATGCAGCATTGTCATGATGGAGGATGATTTATGTCGTGTTAAAACACACCTCTCAACTGTAGCTCACACCTGACTGACTGCACCGAACAAGTTGAAACTGGTCACACAGTTACTAATGTTCATCGTGCCCACTTCTTGTATTGAAGTTCCCTACCTTTCCGTTGGATGGCACTCAGCAGCAGCATTCACCGTATTTTGTGATCACAATGGAAAGGCTCCATGTCACACCTGGCTTCTGGTATGGCAATTTCTGTCCAACAAAAACATTACGGTGTGTCCTCATCCTCCTTATTCACTGGATCTGGCACCTTGCGACTTCTGGCTCTTCCCCAGAGTCAAACTGACCATGAAAGGTAAATGTTTTGAATAAATTCGGGACATCGAGGCAGCCACCACAGCACAACTAAAGACATTCACAAAAGAGGACTTCCAGAACTGCTTCAGAAAGTGGCCAGAATGATGTGATAAGTGTGTTTGAAGCGAGGGGGAGTATTTTAAGGGGGATTAATGGCAATGTGTGTCTAATTATAATAAATTGTTCTTTATTTAAACACTCACTGTATTTTCTGATCACACCTCATGCACAAGTTCCAGAGTCTGGCTACTTGCTGTGAATGCTGAGGCAAGTTACAAGATCTTTCAAAGCCCTTGCAAAATGGAGATAATAGTGTACCTGCCTCATACACTTATGGAATTTGTGGTGAGGTTTGAATGAAATGATCTATGTGAGTTGCTAAACATACCGTGTTTCCCTGAAAATAAGACCTAGCTGGACAATCAGCTCTAATGTGTCTTTTGGAGCATAAATTAATATAAGACCTGGTCTTATTTTATACTATAACATAAGACCTAATATAATTAATATAATTAATATAATATAATATAATATAATACCGGGTCCTATATTAATTTTTGCTCCAAAATTCGCATGAGAGCTGATTGTCCGGCTAGGTCTTATTTTCAGGGAAACACAGTAGTACATAGTAAGTTTTCTAGAAATGTTAGTTACTATTACATGTTCCTGATGTCTTGCCAAACACTCTCTGTCAATAAGCTTGTTTTTCAATTTTGTTGAAGAAGAAACAGGTAGTTTAAGAAGTTAAGTAAAATTTACAAGTTTATATCTAATGAGCTCAGGCTCCCTCATTCCAAATTGTATAATTCTATACTTAATGCTTCACATACTTAATACTCGTTCCAAATAGTATAATTCTATACTTAATGCTTCACATAGTTTTTAGATATTATTTTCCACAACTTTATCAGGAAACTGAGAGTGAAAGGGATTTTATAGGATGTTAAAAAAGATCCCTAAGTTACTAAGTCATAGAGCTGGGATCTGAACATTGTTCTGCTCAGATTCCAGATGTTCCTTGTCCAGAACCTGGCTTCTCTGAATACCACATGGTATGATAGTGTTTTGGGAAAGGGTTTACATGTGTAAGCAATGCTTTTGCATTAGTTTTTGTGTTGTTGTTGTTGTTGTTATCTAAATTTACTAAATTCCAGTAATGGCTGAAGTAAACAAACTTTAAGATAAGCAAATATACTAATAAGATATTATGGCACAATTACCAGAATGGGTACAAACTAAAAAGACTGACAATACCAAATGTTGGTAATTATGTAGAGTAACCAGCACTTTCACACATTGTTGGTGGGAATGGAAATGGTACAGCTGCTTTTGAAATAGGTCGGACAATTTCTTTTAAAACTAAACATGTACCTACTCTATGATGTGGTAAGTACCCGCAGGTATTTTCCCAGGAGAAATAAAAACTTACAAAAAGACTTTACAGAAATGTTCATAACAGCTTTATTCATAACAGCCAAAAAGGGAAAAGGCATAGATGTCCATGAAAAGAGCCTAGATAAGCAAATTGAAGAATAGCTGTACAGTGGAATACTACTTGGCAATAAAAAGGAACAATCCACTGTTATGTGACAATGTGGATGAATCTCAGAAATATTATTCTGAATGAAAGAAGCTTTAAATAAAGGATATATGCTATTTGATTACATTATGATGTCCCAAACACACTGACCTGCTTTTCTGGGGTGTTACTAGAAACAGCAAGTGTTTAAGGAAACATCTGTGAATCATGTAGCCCTCCAGAGAAATATGGAGGTCTCTTTAAAATGCAACTACCATTGGTTAATCTAGGAAGTTTTGTGGGAGAATAACTGGCTTATTTATGTCTGCTCTGTGGGCAGTTTTCCCTGCAACTTGAGTTATCCAATTAGAAAAGCTGATAAGACATTAGTCTCTGGTATTAGCTGAAGGGTTCAATGACACCACCTCAGTTCTGAAAGGCATTCAGACCAGCTTTAACTCACTGGTCTGGATGATAAAATTGCCCTTGAGCTCCTCCTTGTGGGCCAAGGTACAGTCTGGTTAAACCCTAATACATGCAGCTGTACATGAATTAATGCCTTGGGCAAACAGGAAGGTCAACGGAGACTTAAAGAAAAAGCTACCCAGCTTTCCAAGGTAAACTCTGCTAGTTTATCAGATTTCTTTAGCTGACTGAGTCTGGGTTCCTAAGAGAACCATGGTCAAGATCAATACTGCTTGAAGTTCTGTTTCTAGTAGCCTTAATTAAATGCTGTATTAGACAAATTGAATGGATTTGGTCCCAGCCACTAATTAGTGACTGATAGAGTGGTGTACTAATGGGACAATTCATCAGTAACCAATATGTTGTAGAAATGAGTGGAGATTATTGTAAGACAATTCTCCATGTGTTTGTTTAGCTTGTATTAAGAATGAAGCACCAAATTCCTTTATTCTAGATCATCTTTTCAAGGATGTAATCCAGCACCCTTACTGCTCATTATAAAAGATTCAGATTTCCTAAATTAATCAGGAGAAATTATGATGCTAGTTGTTACAGTGGGGCAGAACTCAGGTTGGTTGGTTGGTGAGAAAGTCATCTTACCTGAAGGAAAGTCAGCAACAACCGGGCACTGTTCAGGCAGCTGTCTTTGAACCTGTTTTCCTATTTTTTTCTCCCTTTATAAGTTACACATTAGAGGACTATTTATTGTCCATGGACCATATGATTTGATCAACATGTTTAGTACTAATTCCCACAGACTTCCTTCATATTTTAATTCCCTCACGTTTCTTCTTCCAGAAATCCATGTGTTTGTCAGCACTCCATCCTCATTGTCAAAACTATCAATAATATAAAGGGTTTGGGAGTTTACCTTACTTGCAAGTGAGTAAGTTAACATGGCAGAGTTTCATGGCTGCTGGTAGGAGACATAAAACCACCGAGTCAAAAGCAAGGACTGTTTATTACTCACAGTAATAGTAGTAGCCACAATATCAACATTTTCCCAACTCCCCATAGTGAAGAGAGACTGATGATACCTGAACATACAGTAGGTTGTGTTTTAGGAGAGAATCCCTGAGCTTAAGGTGCCTGAATCCTTTATAGTGGGCAGTTCACATGCTTGCCCTCTGCTCCAGAGAGAGACACACTCTCTGTCTTCCGAGGCTGTTGATTACATAAAAATCCTCAAAAAGATAGTGCAGAATAAACAGTAATTAGTGCATAGCTCACAATATATGCAGAATTGTGACCCATGGAGAATTGTCTCCTAACAGTAATCATCTAACATATGGCTTCACAGTTCTAGGACCTGTTGATGTTAGAGAGCGTCACCTCCATTTTGTTCGACCTCCCCCTTCTCACAACCTTCCACTTAACTTTGCCCTCATCTAGAAGTGCTCTTCCTGTAAAATCTTCAAGCTCTAAAATGTCAAACTCTGACCCGAATCTCCCCACTTCTCTTTCTTCCTCACTGAGAATAAAGATTCTGAAATTTGATCAGGCTCTGCCTCCCTTCAGTCACCCCTCCCTTCATTCACCCCTCATTCTTCCTGGCTTCAGTCCCTTCCCTTCTCCAGCTAAGACCCAACTACCCTCTCATCAGTGTCCTCAATGCTTTTGCCCTAATTCCTTCTGTTACACTTGTTTTGATGCTGTACAACTCTGAATTGTCTACCACTTGCTTTCTTGTTTCTGATAACCAAGATTTTAAACAAATAAGATTGAATGACCTTGCAGATGAAAGCATTAAAAATAATGCTTTCCAATGTCAGCAGCTTCTGTCTTTCTCCCTAGTTCAGATTTCTTTCTTGAGACGTATTTTGGAGAGATGGTAAGCATCACAACAATGAAAACTGGAATAGGCCGGCCTCACATAATGGGCACAATAAAATGTTTATTATAATGCTAGCAGTAAATATAAGAGGGCTTTTCTGTCTTACATCTACCTGGGTAATGGACCAAAAGTATTTTAAGTTTACTAAAGTGAAAACAATCCTTCTTAAAGGTAGATTAAAATACGGCCCCAACTAACGTACTTGATAGATCTATACTGTGCTTATCTTTACTGAACTTCAGTCCAAGTACAGTGAAATAATTTTGCAAGGTGACTTCCAAATTTTCCTGTTTTTCATCTTGTTATTTTCTATTAGACGGCTAAACACATTGCTAAGTATCAAAAGTTTTAGCCATTAAGGTGGGTGAAGAAAATATGACAGTGAATACTTTGAAGATAGTTTTAGTTTATGAGGCATTTCAAGTCATGCTTTTCCAACAGTTCAATCCTTCAGAGTTTTTAGTGGGGTGAACCATCATGGAATTTAGAAAACGTAAGCACTTTTGTTTCAAAGAGGAAAAGTGTCAAATTTTATGTCAGTTGGTGAAAATGTAGAGTATAATGGGTTTTAGGAGGAAAACCTGAAATTGTACAATGTATAAGCATTTTGACATTCATACTTTAAGATGTCTCTCTTTACTGACAGTTTTTACTCAATGTCAAATTTTTGCTGGCACTATAGTAGGTTTTCGATATTTACGTTCAGCATAATTATTATTGAGCAAAACAATAAAAAGATAATAAAGTAGACACTGTGTCAGACAGGGAAAAAAGGAGGAGAAGTCACCAGCCAGAATAAACATAAGAAAAACTATGATTAATACACTAGAATAAAACTATGATTAATACACAAGAATGGAACTAAAAAGTGGTTTGTGTTAGGGAGGTTTTATTTGTTAGTAAGTTTTCTTGAAATTTAGCAAGGATTTGTTTTTTTCTTCTATAGAAGCAATGTTAAAATTGGTAGATTCCTAGTCTTGGAAGCAGAAACCTACTTAACTTATGAATCTGAACCATAGGAACTACAATACTATCAAAACGGGAGGCCTTAAAATAATTGTGGGTGTTGCTTCCATAGTGGGGAGTTTTAGACATGATTGCTATTCTTGGCTTCTCTCTTAATTTAGATGAGCCAATTAATCTCTTGCAGGTACTCTTGACATACAGAAGGTGGATTTGATAATCTTTAAATTCACTTCCAGTTCTAAAATTCTTTTGTATTCCCATCCCTATTACCCATTTTCCTCTTTTTAGAAACATGAAAACCTTACAGAATTCTTCAGAAGCAATTCTTTTGTCTTCATGCTGGGAATAGGAAAAAAAAAATCAGAAAGTCAGTCTCTCTCTTTCATCAGAATAGATTATAGGTTCTCATTTTATGGGCTATTATGTATTTGGGTGGTATTCACCTTCTTTAGGCTTCTGAAATAATGGCAATGCCATGTTTGTGCTCTAACAGTTTCTTTTGATAAAGATAAAAGAAGATTGCAGGAAGCCGTGATCATCTCAGTGACAGTCTCTAGGGTTTTTCTGCAGGAACTTATTTCTGTAAAGCTCAATGATTTAATGTCCATTAACTCACTGATGATCACACGGGCCTATCTGAGAAGTGGGAAGGCTTGGTATTTTACCATTATGTGTTCTTACACACAGGCACAGAGGAGCTACTGAAATGAAATGGAGTGAATTTAATGTCTAAAAGGCATCTCAGGTTTCCACCCCCTCCTCTGTGGGAAGAGAACACCGAGTACATGCTCCCACATAACACTTAGCACGTGGCATGACTTTTTCTTATTTATGGGTCTTTCTCACCGACTAGGCCTTGAGCTTTTCAAGGACACTTTCTAACACATAAGGAGCCCTACAGTGTTATTTCCTGAATTGACATACAGCTTAACTCTGTGCGGCCCAGTTCATTATTGGACCCGGGCCATATTTGCAGACTTAGTTTTGCCAGATCCTTGATATATTTACCAGGAAGAGACCTTTGAGACTCCTGTTAAACCCCTCAGTTTTAGAGCATAGGAATATGTGCACAAGCAATTGACTTTCTTTAGAATCACATTGCGGTTTATCTTGTGTTACACCTTAATAATCTCTTCAAATTTGATTAAATAAAGCTTTCTCTCTTACTAGATGCCTGTTTTCCCCAAAGTCACAAAATTTTATTATTTTATGAGATTGATTACAAGGAAAGGAAAATGTCAGGTTGTGATGCAGATTTTTAAGTTCTGATGATGATGAAAGTATTAGATAATGATTGCTGCTTCTTTCTTTGTGTCAGGCACCATTGTAAGTGTTTTACACATATTTTTAACTCATCTACTTCTCAAAATTACCCTGTGTGGTCGGTTATCATCCTTATTTTCCACGTGAACAAACTGAGAAACATAGATTTAACTTAACTTTGCACAAAATCAACCAACTAGTTAGAGGAAGTAGTCCTCAAAGCTACATATTCTTGATTTAGAGTTTTTGCTTTTAACTGTGTTTAACTGCCTCTTGGATGGAAATCAATGTCTTTTTCCCCCCCTCTTTAAACAGTTTGGAAGGAAAGCAATTAACACTTTAACAAAGATATCAGGGGATTTTGGTAACAGCTGAATCCTTTGATGGGATCCCCTAATAAGTAGGCCAAAACTTAGTTGTAGATGATCTTTTCTAAAGAGATACTATGCGTGCCAGTGACTTGTTGTAGATTTTTAGCCTTTGGAATTTTAATATGTGTAACTTTTTTTTTGTGTGTGTGTGATTATTTGCAGGCATACTCATAGGTTCCTGATATATAATTATTTGTCATTTGGTTGAGGCAAGAATTTGAATCCTATGTGCTTTGGTGTGTGTAGGGAGGAGTCAACTGCATAGTAAATATTTACTGTCTGAAGCAGCTGAACATCCCCTGTAACTCAGATTATTCCAATTAGTCATTTCTATTCACCTCATTATAGTTATTGGTTCAGAGATGGTCACTGTAGCCCCTACCCAGGGGTCTTTACAGCTACACTAGACATTTAAAATCTCTTCTGCAGATTACCCTGATACTAGTCTACTCCAATGGTTACAGAAGAGGAAATACAGCTGGCCTACGGCATTAGACAGTCTTATCTACAAGAGTCCTTGCAGCAATCCAGCATAACAACACAGCTCATGTGTAAGAGAACAAGGTCCATATTGCTCAAGTAAAGACGTGTCCTTTAAGAGCCAATATCTTTTCTAACAAATCCATAGGCTTAGCTTCCAGAGACTGCAAGGGAAATACCGGTTCCAAGAGTCACTCAACTCCGGGGAGCTCAAAGCATAGCAATGTACTCAAATATTTAGTTGGTTTACAGCTCCTCCAAATCCTGGTGCTGTTTACTAATCAAATTTTTATTGTAAAAAATGTTGTCTAGCAATATAGTTGACCCTTCACTCTTATCAGATTTCTAGGGGAAGAGAACCAGACAGTTGACCAAAGGTCAGATTCTTATTCAGAAGGGGAAATGGCTTTGTTAATCCTTTATTCCTAGACAATAAAATCTTGGATTTTAAAAAAAGAAATTATCCAGGAAGCAGGCTCAAACTTTGCCTCTAGATTTTGAATTGACAGGATATATGAAAGGGAACTTCTGTAGCCACACTGCTGCTGCCAGAGAAGAGGCTGTCTGACAATGGACCTAATCCAGTAGAAACAAAGTTTGGCAAGTAGGGAAGAAAAACCTGGTCATGGTGGCTTATTAAAGCCAGGACTAAGAGCTACTCTACTCCCAGCTTTTTTAGTCATTTAAGTCAACAATTTCACTTTAGCTTAAGCCAGTGTGTGTTGGACAAATGGAATTGAATGGATATTCAATAAATGATTGCTAAGTGAAAAAATCTACATTGCTGACCATTTTTGTTTATTTCTTTTTAATTGGCAAAATGAGGACAGAACTTTTTTTTAACAAATAAATGACATCTGTAAAAACATTGATGCTTAATGAGTGGCTATATATAATTCTGTTTTATCTATCCATATGCTCAGATTTAGCACTAAAACTTTAATGAAATTAAGTTGAATAAAAATCATAAGAGCTAGAAAATCTCAGCTGAATGGTGGCATTAGGGCTGGGTACCATTTGACTGATTAGGTTGATTCACTCATTGCTTTATTCAACAATTAGTTACTGAATATTATGTGCAAAAGACAAAAGCTGCTTGATTTTTAGAAAGTAGAAATGACCAGGTTCAAACTAATTTGACAGGACACTCATCTTAGAAGTGGGAGACCCAGTGCTAAGTCTTGACTTTGTAAATGGTTAAATAAGGGCAGAGCTGTGTGCTCTTGAATCCATCACAGGCTGTTGAGAGGTCCTACCTGCAAAGCTCCTGTTCTCAGGGCTGCTGTGCTGCCGACTCCAGAGTTGACTTCATCCCATGTCTCTGTGCATAGCCCCTCCTGGAATTCTGTTGTGCGGTGACCCTACTTAGCGTAGCCCCTGCTCACACATGGTATCTACTACTTAGTGTAACTGTTATTTTGAGCAAGCACAAATCATGGGATGGAATCAGAAAGCAATTGTCTTAATCCATTCGGGCTGCTATAACAGAATATCATAGACTAAGTGGCTAAGCAACAGACATGTATTTCTCATGGTCCTGGAGGCTGGGAATTCCAAGATCAGGGTGCCAGTAGATTTGCTGTCTGGTGAGAGCTGGCTTCCTGCTTCACAGATGGCTCTTTTCATTGTGTCCTCACCTGGTGGAAGGGGTAAAGTATCTGTCTGGGGTCTCTTTTATTTGGGCACTAATCCCATTCATGAGACCTCCACCCTCATCAGCTAATCACATTCCCAAGGCCTCACTTCCTAATGCCATCACATTGGGGGTTAGTTTTCAACATGTGAATTTGGGGGAGGAGGGAGCACAAACATTCCGTCTATCGCAGCAGTTTTACTTTTGTCTTCCTTCTCTAAAATTCATTCAGTGCAAATATTTATTTTCCTGCAACTGTCTAGAAAGTCAGGAAGAATGCTCAACTTTCCTGGTCATTCATATGTAATACAAATTGTACTGGTCCAGAAATATAATTGCCTAATCCCATATGAGTGTCAACACTTCAAACTTGATTTAAAGTGAAAACTTCTGTCCCTGAGCTCAAACTTTCTGTGGGCTGGTTGCATGTGGTTAGAATGGGAGTATATTGACAGTTTCTTCTCTCTTTCCATGCCTTGTGTGTTTCCTTTTCTCTCCATGCCAGTGAGCCATGGTTTTTTCCTGCTCTGGGATTACAATGGGGTGTAGGGTGTAGTGGAGATGTGAAAAAGGCCAGGTAAGTGCTTCCTTCGCTGCTGCTGCAAAGATTGCCCTGGTGTTCTCTGACTTTGGAGGGATGCTTCAGTATGACTCTGTCTGCTGGGGGACTTTCGAGGAGCTTCTTTTGAGACTCCCTACAAGACTTCTTATCTAGTGTTGTCTTGACAAGGGAAGGTGCCTCCTCATTGTACCTTGTCTTTTACAGCTTCTCCTTCAGCCCCTGAGAATTCATTCAACATTAGCTACTTTCTGCTGAGAACCCATCATCTCTCTAGCCCACCCTCTTAGACAAAACCTAAAATGACCCCACTTTAGTGTCCTCTTGCACATAGCTCCCAGAAAACCTTCTAAAACCTTTTGTTCTTCTAGGTGGGCAGGATAAATCACCAAATTGCTGTCTCACTTTTGCTCTGCCATCAAAGTTTCTGGCCTTAGATTTCTCAAGTGTGAGTCAGACGAAATTGAGTCTCTTTCCCACTCTAAAATAGCAGTTATTAGGTTTTTTTGATTTAAGGCAAGGAACGACATACCTTTCCTCAGTTTTTAGGAAGATTGGAGTATACAGCAGCCAAACAGTTTTTTTAAACTTTTTTTGCATAGAGCTATCTTCACTTTCGACCTGTTTAACCCTCAATGTAGGTAAGCATTTTAAAAGCTGTCTCACTGGTATTCTAATACATGTTTATTAAAATCAACTTTAATGAGGTATAATTTGTTTATGATATGTATCTATTTTAAGTGTACAGTTTAATGAATTTTTACAAATGGATCCACTCATGTAACCTCCATCATAATCAATATATAGAACATTTTTATCACCTCGCAAAAGTTCCCTCATGCCCTGGTGAAGTTAATTCACCTCTCCTTCACCCCTGGACAACTAGTGATCTACTTTCTGTCACTGTGGTTTATATTAGCCTTTTCTAGAATTTTCTGTAATTGGAGTCATGTATCTTTTATATCTTAACTTTTTTTTGCTGAACATAATAGTTTTGAGATTCAATCGCATTAGTTCATTCTTTTTTTTTTTTTTTTTCGGCTGGATAGTGTTACACTGTATGATTATACCATAATTGTTTATCCATTCCTGCTTATGGCCATGTGGGTTATTTCCAAGTTTTGGCTATTATAAATAAAGTTTCTATGGTACAATCTGAGGAGGTAGAGCTGGTTCTCTCTATGGGATGCAGTCAGTGTATCTTTAAGTTTCCATTTTGTTTAAAACTTTGCAGTTTTTACATAGTCACAGAAGATAAACTATGACTTAATGTTCATCATTTAAATGGTTTATTTTGTTTCCTCACATGCTATCATGTTTCATATCCCATTGTCATGCAAGCAGTTAGAATATACCCTTGTCATCTTTGGGACACGGTGAGGGAGGCCTTTATCACCTTGTGAAGTGCCCTGGGCTGTGTACCTGTCTATCTTATCCAGCTCTTCACATGCTCACACAATAACTAGTTGATAAAAGATGAACCACCAATAGTCTCGTGCATTCCAGATCATCTTCCCGGTGTCTCCAATCTGCTCTTGTGTTTGCCTGGCCATAGACTCTAGGCTCTGGTTCTTGTTATACACCTTGTCCATTCATTCTAGAGTTATTGGTATTGTTTGTCATGGGCTTAGATTCTTACTTCTCCTTCAAAAATTTGGCTCAGCACTTCCCTCCATATAGCCACAAGGGGTAGTTTACTGTGCCTGGCTCAGTCCGTGGTCTAAGTCCTAGTTGGTCTACAAAAGGGTGCGTGTTCAGAGGTAGGCATTATAAATCCTATCAACATAAAAATGAGTGGAAATGGAAGTATTTAGCATAATGGACAGAAGACTAAATAGAGATAAGATTGGAGAGAGAATAAGTTGATTTTTTTCCTTTTTTCCTTTGACGGAGGGCTCCAAGTTTTGAAACTAGGGTCATTGGGTAGAAGATTTGGGCATCACAGTCTGTCTTGGCAGTCAGAGTCTGCTAGAAATTGAATGGACTATGATTTAGAAGTCGTGAGCTAATGCCATTGCCGATATTTTAAGGTTAGACACATGGTAAGCATTAGTAGAATGGTTGGATTAAATAATCTTAAACTTTTATTTCTGAGATTTTTATACATCTATAAAACATATTTTTTAGAGTCTTTTTATGGGAAACTGGTCAGGCATATTACTGGCTAATGTAATATCCACAATTCCTCAATTCCTAGGGAAGGAATGGTAGAACACTTGTTGAATTTGTTTGGCGAACCAAAAAGGTGAAGAGTTTAGGATATGAGATGGGAAAGTTACAGAACAAACAAATACGATTAAAAGTGTCTATGAGTAAATGACTTCTCACGGTACATTGATGAGGTGGGCAGGTCAAAAAACAACCAACCAAATAAACATACAAACCTTAGGAGAAAAATGTTTCCATGAGTAAATTTCTCACCTTACAAATGTGGGAAAGGTAGGTACTTGAGGTATTATTAATATAATCTCTGGCTTTCATGAACAGAGATCAGATTGGTGTCTCTTGTAATTTTTATTTTGTTTTCATAAACCACAGTCATCCTTTTTATTAAAATGCAGAGTGGAATTTCTATTATGAAATGTCCCATAACATTTTGATAGCAACAATGAAAAGAAATTCCACGGTTTTATGAAAAGCTCCAAGCTAATAAGATTCTAGGCAAATGCTGTGCTAACTTTGACTTGGTAATCAAGATGCAGTCACTGAATTGCTTAAATAGATGAAAAACAGCTTGTTTTCTTTGCTTTCCTGTGGTATTCCCAAATTAATTTTTCTGAAGCTTCATTGACTGATTTTACACTATTATGGTTACTTGACACAGAGTTGGTATACAAATGCTTATTTAACAGCACACTGCCGTTTAGCAATATGCTTTTAAAAATTACTTTCCAGGATACGTGTTGTCCCTTATTAGTTTTTAAAAAATTGGTGTATTTTCATGATTATAAGTGATGTCTATTTTCTAGTTAAGCAGGTTGTGCTTTCTATTCTAAATGCTGCTTTATGCTTCGCTTCTTTTCTTCTCTCCTCTTGTTTTAAAGGATACTTTTCATTCTAATCAGCTGAATTTGGAATTTCAATGTTTATATGTACCTCAGCACCATTTTGTAGGCATAGCTAATTAATAAAATTGGTGGTTGGGCTTCCTCATTCTGATATTTTATAAGAGGGTGCATTTCATTAGCAGAATATCCTCAAGCATGGTACATAAAAAAAAAAAAATATGCATTAGAGAATGAAGTAATAACTAACAGATCAGTTTCTGTACCAGAGTGTCAGGTTATGCCCCAGTCATGCTACCATCTTACTATGTATGCGTCATCAGAGGTGGAAAGACATGGGGCAAGGACATTGCAATAGTGAGATTTTTTTCAGTGGGAAAAGGTAGACATTCATTCTTTTGAATACTACAGATAGCCTAAAAGATTGGATGAGAGCATTTCCTGGGCCTTCACGCAAAGTAGTAATTTGGTTAGAGTAGCAACCGTGGCACCATGGTAACCCTCACCCCCAAACCATATTAAACTCAGATGATTATAATGAAAATCTGGTTGATTTGCATGTCAGTTTGAAAAATAAAGAATAAAATCTAATCATAAACAGGCGTAGAAGCTCCTACTGGTTTAAAGTTGATTTTGGGGCTAACCTTACTTATTTTTCCCATAAGTGCCCATACTGATTAAATAATAAACTCTCCGGAACAGGCATAGATCAGTATGTTATTGAGATTTCATGTGGGCAGGGCTTTTGTCTCATTTGCATTTCCAATCCCTGGAGAGGGAGGGAGAAAAAGGGCGGGGGGGGGGGGGGAGAGAGAGAGAGACAGCTTGTATGCACAAGCTTTGAAATAATTCCCAGGTGGTGACTAGAGAACTATTGCTGTCATGGCAGTAGATAGGAATATAGAAGAAAGCCCAAATTCTTACCAAAGGTGGAACTCAGGTTTATTTGTGCCTGTTGGAGGTCTAGGTGGAGATGGCCCTGGGGTTAGATGAAATTACCCAGTGGAAATAAATGTTAATCAGGGACCTGAATTAGAGTACATTGTAATTCACTGTCATTCATCATCAATTTGGTTATCTTTGAATTTTACTAGGGAAGGAAGTTTATATTTGATATATTATTATTCCTAATGCCCAGCACATATCTCTTGAATAGAGCTGTATATAGCCAAGTGTATCTTTCTTAAATTCCTAGGTAATACTTTCATCTAGTAGGGAAATGCTTTAATGAATTTTTGTTTTAGAGATGAAGGATTGGATTGGGCTCATTTTATGCTTGTTTCAGGTGTGTGTATGTGTGTATAGTAGAAGCATGCAAAACGAAATAAAAAAGGAAAGAGAAAAAGAATTTTATGTGTGTTAAAAAAGCATTTTCTCCTAATGAGCAGATTGATAAATATACCTAGATATTCTATAGTTCAAAAGATAAAATTCAGGTTCTGTTCATTGTTTAGTTAAAAAGTCCATATTTTAAAGGGAATTAATCTTCCATTTTCTTACTCTCTAATACCTTCTGAAGCACTTATTCTTTGATGAACAAAATACCTTATGAATCTTTCCAGTGAATATTAATCCTTCTTGAAATTGGAATTTATTTTTTGTTAAGAGTCATCTAACTGGAATCCCTAACCAGTCATAACTTTGATGGGTTTTAAATATAGCAAAAATTTGTGTCTGAGAAACATATTACATTTCACATGATGAAACATTATTTCAGAAATATCTTCCTGAACATTAAATTAGATATTTTTAATTATCCTTTATGTGAGCTAGGATTTGTGTCTAATTTATCTGAGGCTGACTACAGAATAATTGGGAATAAAGGCTCTTTTCATTTTGACAGGTTGTCTAGGGATTTTGTCAATGAAAAGAATGCTAATATTAAGAACGTTTCCCCCAGAATCTATTCTTTCATGCATAAAGGCTTGTGATTTAATAGTAAAACGTGGTAGAAAGAAACTGATAGACACAATAGTTTATCTTTTCCATCAAAAGAACATATATAAAAGGTTTTTTGGTATAACAAAGGCCTGTTCTTTGGAAAACATTTTCATCAATATGAGGTTAGTTGGAGAATGAAGGACCTAATATATCAAAAACATTACGTTCTAACTAATTATCAAAAATGCAATATGTACCTAGAGTCGCTCTGATGCTGCGTACTAAAATCACATTCATGTCTGTAGTCAAAGTGATATTTCAACTTGCATTATTATCAGCTGTGAGGCAATCTTCACACTTTCTCATCCATTCTCTTCTCTTCAGCTTTCTACCATGTTTACTGCATTGCATTGGATGAAAGAGCATAAAACCATGGGGCCCAGAGGATGCTACCAGAAACCCCAAGAGATCTTGATATGTTTTACCCTGGTAGAGAAAAGGTCATATACAGTGCTTAGAGATATTTGGCACAAAATCATTCTAACTTCTTTCTGGTCTGCGATGAGAATCCCTGAGTATTTTGACTTGCTTGGCTTGGAGCTAAGTACAGGAGGGAAAGAATAGCAGAGTGGGACTGAAAGCTGATTCACAGGGAATGCTATAAAGAATGCCTTTGGCTCTTGCAGCTAATGGTTCTCAAGGGAGAAGATAAATAGACAACGTTTTCAAGAGAGGCAGCAGTTTTTGTTATTTAGTGTTGATGGAGCATGGGAAAGTTCTCATTTACATATTGAATACCAAGTACTAAAGGAATGAAAGAAATGCAGCCCAGATAGTAAGAAAAGACGTGTCATTCTAGCATTAGTGTGACCTTTAGCTTTGTAATCATGGGCAAGTGCAAACTCTGAGCCTCAACTTTCTTGTCTGTTAGATGAGTGCTGGTCTGTATCAATGGTTTGAATATCCTAGGGCAGTTTTGGAAATCTGTGGGTGTTGCGACCTGCACAACACAAGCCGTGGGAAGGCGAGGGAGGCGGCGAGGGTTAAACTATAATAAAGAGACAGAGACTCAAATATAGTTAAATCACAGAGGACCAAGGAACTCACAGCCTCAAGGGACTGGAGCCCCAAATCGGTCACCGTGGGTATTTATTGATTTTTTACAATAGAGATCACATGATTAGGGGCAGGGTCTGCGAAACTCTTACACCACACAATAATCATTCATTCCAAATCCCATAATCGTCCCAAAGCAACCGATGCATACCATCCCCCAAATGACCAAGGTGTGGTGCATACACTCCCTGGGGGAACAAGTCTCACAAGATAAGATTATCCCATGAGCCAAACAGGAGGGGCGAGATGCTATTGTTCTAATGGGTCCATTACACCTGAGGGTAAAGGACAACAGTTGAGGCATGCGTCAGCAGCTTCTCAGAAGAGGAGGGGCACAGCTACCTCCTAACTTTACATTAGCTCACGGGGGTCCTAGGGGGGTCCCCGTCTGGCTTAGGTTGTTTCTCCCGTGAGAAATCTTACCCGCCTTTGACTGCAGACCCTGCTTACAAGGACCAAACATGGAGACTTAGAGTAGCATAAACTCAACCCCAATGAGGGACAATCCCGCAGGGTCACCTTTCCCTAAGGAAAGATTGGAGGGGACAGACTGCTAGGTTGCTGTGTGACTACATGTGGGGGTGTTTTTAATTGTCAAAATGCTTGGGGGAGCTCACCTCACATTTATTGGATGGAAATCAGAAATGCCTCATGTCCTGAAATGGGAAAAAGGGTCCTGCACACAAAAAGTTGCCCTGCATCTGGTATGACTTGGGAATGTTCCACCGAACATTCATAGAGGCACACAAAACCTGTTTATAATTTTCTGAGCCTAGAAAACAATCATTTCACGTATAACGAAGTGTTTTCTGTATGGCTTTAAGAAGTGCAGGTACCAATTTAACAGAAGTTATAGTGTACAAGAATCAGTATGTGTATATTGGGAGACATTTTTAATTTGCTTTTTTGGGGGTTTTTCAAAGAGTTGTTACTGTCCAGGAAATAATGTTCCAACAGCATATTCCTCATAGAATTTGAGTTGCTAATACTCTTACATCAGTCTGCATTTGTAGCAAAGGCAGTTACAGTGATTTATGCAGCGTTTCTGGGTCTGATTACTTTGTTGTGTTTCCTGGTGTAGTTGTACCCAAGTTTCTGTACTTTAGAATACATATTACTTTATCCTAAATTAATTTGGTGCCATTTCCCTTTTGTTACAGTAGGGAATTATACGCACATGTTTGAAATGGTGTGCAGGTTGTTTATGTTAGCTTTGGATATCAATTTCAGGATAATAAAAGGGCTATTAAATATTTGATCTATAAAGAGGAGTTGGCTCTGACTGAGAAACACTAGATTAGGTGATCTTCACAATTGCTTCCATTGTTTTTATCAAACTGTGTCCCTAAATAATCTGACCAGAGCACATTGCTCTCTAGTCAATAGGTATCTAAATTTATTTGTCCTCTTATAGTGGGAAAAGATAACTTCATGGAAAGGAGCAAAAGAATGATGAGGAAATGACCTGGAGTAGGGTGCAGTGAGGGAGCAGTCCAGGAGAGTCTAATGTCTCCTTTGCTTGCATTTCATAAATTTTGAAATTACTGTGATGTGCCTGCTACTTGTTACTAATTAGAGTTTCAGATAATCTATGGTTTTTGAATATATGATTATTGAATATATAGCTAAGGAAACAAATACTTCCAAGCTTTACATTTCTTGAGCATATATCATCTCATTCACACATACCAGTTTACAGCCTCTAGATGTATTACTTCTAATTTATAAAATTGTCACTACAAGACTTAATACAATTATTGGAATAAATCTATGGAACTTAAAGTGTTTATGTAAAATATTTTTAATACAAATTATGTTTTGGAATTATAAAATAAATATCACACTATGGATTGTTTGTATTAGAGAAGGTGATACTTTTTCATGTTTCATATCTCTGTTAAAACATCATTTATTAGGAGAGATCTTTTCTTTCCTAAGAATCCTATCTGAATTAGGTGCTTCATAGCACTATATTTAAAAACTTTTTATTTTGAATGAATTCTAGACTCACAGAAGAGTTGCACATTAGAATGGATTTTTCACTTGCCCATTTACCAAGATTCTCCTAATATTAACATTTTATGGTAAGTGGCACATTAACCATGGTACGTTCATTTTAAAAAAAATTAATATTACTATGCTACCTACTAAACTATAGACTACTTGTATATTTGAATTTCATCAGTTTTTCCACTAATGTCTTTATTCTGTTCCAGTACTCAATCCAGGATCCCATATTGCATTTAGTTGTCATAACTCTTTAGTTGCCTTTGATCTGTGACAGTTCCTGGCTTTCCTTATCTTTCATAACCTTGACATTTTAGAAGTGTACTGGTCAGGTGCTTTGTAGAATACACCTCAATTGGATTTCTTTGTTTTCTCATAATTAGATTGAGGTATGGATATTGGGGAAGAATGACACAGAAGTGAGATGACACATAAGTGAAATGCCCTTCTCAGTGCATTGTATCAGGGGATACGTGATCGCCATATGTCTTATTACTGGGGAGTTGACCTTCATCACATGATCAAGGTGGTATCCGCTGCATTTCTCCACAGTAAAGTTACTGTGTTTTACTTTTTAATTAATAAGTATTTGGGGTGAGATGCTTTAAGGCTATGAAAATATGCTTTTCCTTACTCTTTCACCAACTAATTTTAGCATTCTTCTGTGGATTTTGCCTGCAGCAATTTTTACTGTGGTGTTGTAATGGTGATTTTTAATTGCTCTTATTTCCTCTACAATTATTAACTGGAATTGTTCTGAAGAAATAGTTGTCCCTTATTCTGTTTGTCTATGTGTTCAATCACTTATATCAATGTGGACTCATGGCTGCTGCTTTTGTTCTTTGGGTTAGAATTCAGTACCATCATTATTTATATTTTTTTCTGAAATTGTTCCAATTTTGGCCATTGCCAGCTTTCAGGTCAGCTCCCATACCCTTTTGACACCCCCCTACCTTTTCCCCCCTCATTCCTTTAAGCATTTCCTTGTGTTTAGATATCACAAGATGCTCTAGGCTCATTTAGTACTTTTCCCTGCTCTAGCCCTGGTTTCAACCACTTCTTCAAGGAGTCCTATTTCAAAGGAATATTTTTATCTACAAAACTATCAAACTTGATGCTATTCAACAAGCATGTATTTTTATCAATAGTCACTTCTCTTGGACTTGACAGTTTTATTTTCTTCAGTGGAAAAAAAAATGTTTGATTGGCTCTATCCTTTCAAACTGGATATTTAAGCAAATTTATGGACTGCCTGCATCATTAAACATCAAGTAGTTTATACTTGCCTACTACTCTCCTTTTTAAAATTACTTTTGTTTCTCCACCTTTAAATTATTATTTGGAATTTTATTCACTCATTCAGTGAACACCAATATTCTAGGCACTGGAGATGACAGAAATACATGCCAGTGAAAGGTCTCTGCTCCTATAGAACTTGCATTAAAATAAATGGCTTTCTTTAAAAATAAAAACCAAAAAAACCAAAACTCTGCCTGGAAAGTGCATATGTGATCGTATCTTATAGCTGTCCTAAGGATACCAGAATTTGTGTATCATGAAAGCCTCTGAACTAGACCATCGAAAAGAATCCACTTGTTTACATCTTAAAAACAGAGCTAACATAGGAAATGTTGTTAAGTCTAAAACCTAATGTAAACATGTATTTTTAACTAAGTCTAGGACTTCCTGGATGGCTTCCAATGCTCCTCTGGATGTCCAAACCTCTGCCTGTCTTCCCCAGGTGTGTTTGTGAGAGGCTGGTGTGGGCATCACAGGATTTAAAACAGTTGCTTGGAAGCCTATCATATTATAGCTAGGCTGCTTTTAAGCTCCGTGACTTGAGATTGCTTAGTTTTTTTTATTCTCTATTTGTTTACTTTCAAATGTAAACCGAATTACATACTAATTATGAGGATTAATGAGGTAAAATTCATAAAGATGTTCCTTAGAAGGATAAAAATTTTTAATATTAGTAAAATCTCTATGGATGATATATGTCTTTTAGGAAGTAGATCTAATAGGAAAGCTTTGGTAAAATAGGAGGGATCTTTTGAAAATTTCCAATTGAGTCCATCTACACTCTGAAGTGTCTTCATAACTTGATGTCTTTAGTTACAGATTTGAATGAGGTGGATCGTGTTTCCCCAAACTATCCAGAAAATAAGGCCTAGCATGGTTTTTCAGTATGATATCCCCCGAACATAAGTCCTAATGCATCTTTTGGAACAAAAATGAATATAAGACCCAGTCTTATTTTGGGGGAAACACTGTAATAAAAAAACAAGAAGTATGTCTTTATTACCTTTTTAATCTTTAGTACCATTAATGTCTGGCTAGTGGTATTTTACTAAGTAAACATTTGTTGAATGAAGGCTCTTCCTTCTTTGCAAAAAATAATTTGTATTTCCATAACCACACAGTGTATGTAGGGGCATGTGTGTTTACATATGGGGATATAAGAATAAAGAGTGGCTCATGTCACTCCCCGCATTTCCGAATGAGGAAAAAGGTGTAACTGTTGAGATTTGATACACCTGTCACAAATACAAGAGATTAACAACTTGTGCAACCAAATTAGTTATGCCATGCTTCTGCATCTTCTATTGTATGGAATTGTGGAGGTTTCTGCAGTTCTGAAATACTGGATAAATTACTTATCTGTGTTTCTTAAACATTTATGTTCTAGGATGTGATGTATTCAGATCATACAGTTGTTTAGAAGAATATATTGAAATATATTATGAATAAATTGATGTCCATTTTCACATTTTGCTAATTATCTGTGGTTTTTATAATCAATTTCAAAATGTTTCCTCATTAATCTGAGCAATCAAATTATAGACTGTACATTGAGAAAACAAGTAATGATTAGCTTCTTTCTTATGCCACAAAAGTAGTTTATTTTCACTTAATTAAAAGTCCATCCATTCCTAGTTCATGTTGAGTCAATAAACGAATTAGAAAGGCAGCAATGAGCAAATGGCAAAGTAGTTGAAATTAAGCCATGTGATCATAATTTGCTTTTAAAATTCCAAAGTGTTCATGGCTCATGATGTGGGGATATTTTCTGGAAAGCAAATAAGTCTATACTTTTTGAAAATCTGGCTCTGTAAATCAGAGAGTGCTGAAGGGCTGGAGAAGGGCAGTGGTTAGATGTGGCTCTTTCAGTTCCATCTAGACCTCTTTCTTTTGATTTGGTTTGTATTTCATTTGTATATAGCATTCCAGGGAGAAAGGGGTTTAAAGCATTCTGTAAGTGGGCTTGTATTTAATCAATAGGGCTTCTTAACAGAAGATATTAAAGACTTTAAAAGAACCATCCGAGAGGGCTACAACTATATTCTGCGTGTCTCCTGAAAATAGCTCTGCATGGTGCAAATGAAAATGACAAATGGTGATTAAGGGATTCAGTGATAAACATGGAAGTTTGCTCTTCAAGTAATAGTCATGGATATTGCAGTGAGTAAAATGTTGTGTTCTGTTTGTTATCTGTTGACTT
Organism: Rhinolophus hipposideros; assembly: GCF_964194185.1. Lineage (NCBI taxonomy): Eukaryota > Metazoa > Chordata > Mammalia > Chiroptera > Rhinolophidae > Rhinolophus > Rhinolophus hipposideros. Next base: position 14,992,444 of record NC_138051.1, on the reverse strand, counting down.
CAAGAGCTGTGGTATTTGTCAGTGATTTTTCTCATGGCCTTATGATACTCAGTACCTTTCTCAGCTTTCAGTGTAACCCAATGATATAATTCACATACTCACAGAGATGAGATGGGGTTGACGTTGTTTTGGTATAATGGGAGGGATGCAGTGTCAAGAAGCGTGATGTGCACCAAATAACCATATACTCTTGAGTCATTACTTACCTAGGTCTAAAATAGTGCATTGGACAGCACAATATCTTAACTTTCTCCTGGCTCTAAATTTCTTTGGTTTCGAGATAAGCCAGAATGAAGTTACCTGTGATGGGTTTTGAGTAACAGTATGTAGAACACATTTACCCTATCCAAACTGCTAGGCCTGATATCTACCTGTCTTTTAATAATTGCACTGATGTTGTTTCTGTAGATGGTAAGCTGAAATGATTTGGTCCTGAGGAAGGTAAAAGGGTGTATTGGAGACTACTGACCTCTGGAATTCCTCTCAGATCACCTAAAAGAGGAAAGTCCAAAAGTCAACATTCATTTAATGGCCAGTTGGGAAGAGAACCTAAAGTCTTTGACATTTTCTAGTCCCAGGTTTCCTGGAACCAAGTGGCATTGTGTCGCGTCCAGCACAAGAGTTGTGGGGAGCGAGGAGGGCGGCGCAGGGTTAAGAAATACAGTAGCCAAGAATAGAGTGCAAGTGGGGCCAAGGGACTCCAGCCTCAAAGGACTGAGTGCCCCGAATCGGGCCAACGCCTAGCTTTTATTAGTTGAGGAAGTATAGGAAGTAAAGCTTGTCAATCTCAAAATGAGTGAATGCCATACATTATAATAGGAAACTGATTCAAACCAATATCCCTTGCCTGCAGGCAACTGTACTTCTCCAAGGGATAAAACCTTTATGCATATGAATAGATGGAGAACACATCATTGAGTCACTTCCCCTGCAGGCTGTGGGAAGGAATGCAGTCACAGAGGCAGAGACTCTCCTTAGCCTAGGGAAGATGGGGTTCTGTGCCCACCACTATCAACCCCGTGAGTTCCTCAGATGGTCCCCATGTGCAACTGTGTCTGGCTTAGGTTGCTCCTCCTGTGGGGAATCTTACCCATTATTGACTAAGCAGCCATGTTTTGGGGCCAAACAGGGAGACATAAGGTGTAAGCACAAAAGTGAAGCAAAGGCCCTGAAAGGATCTGTCTCACAGACTCTCCTTTCTTTAGGGGCAGGTACCAGGAGACAGATGGGCATGCTGCTGCATGGCAACGGCATTGAACTTCTTTCATTGCTGCATCACTCAGCATCAGGATGCCTTCTGTCTGTGGCTCTCCTACCAGTTTGTCTTTGCTTCTGTTCTGATAACTGGTCACCCCCAGGCCTAGGGGATCAGAGGCAACCGGCGTACCAGTCCATAGGCGCTGCCTTATCTATTGTAGTTCCCTACACCCTGCCTCTAGAAATAGTCCCTTCATTAAACTTTCCTTGTTTGAGTATGACATCTGTTCCTGGTGATACTGTTACTGGATACAATGGGATTGAAAAAGGATGACTGTTAATTAGGGGGTACAGATCCTCAAATTAGATGTTGATTTGGGTAAGAATCACACCGTGAGACAGACTTAATAGTATTATCAGGACTAGTGGGCTGAATAATGAACCCCAAAGATGTCTGGTACTTATCCCCAGAACCTGTGAATATGTTATCCTACATGGTAAGATACTTTTCAAACGTGATTAAGTTAATAACTTTGAGATGGAAAGATTATCCTGTATAATCCACGTGGAGCCAATATAATGACATGAGTGCTTCTAAGAGGGAAGCAGGAGGAGATGTGACAATGGAAGCAGAGGACAGAGTGATGCCATTGCAGGAAGGGGAACATGAGTCAAGGAATAGACGGCAATATCTGGAAGCTAGAAATGGACTGTTCCCTAAAGCCACAGAAGGAATAATGTCACCTTAATTCTAGAACTTCTGATCTCCAGAACTAAAATAATAAACTTGTGTTGTTTGAAGTCATGAAGTGTGTGATAATTTGTTATAGCAGTAACAGGAAATCGATACACTGGAGGAAAGGCTCAACAGCTGGTTAGTTTCCACGGATTTATTCATTTACATTAAGAAAAATTATTTGAAACCTATATAAAAATGGAATAGTATACCGATCTCTTCAGTTGTGATTTTAAAACATCTCCTAGGCACAGCATTTTTTTAACCTGCAATGGGTATTCCTTTTTTTTTTTTTTTGCCTTCCCAGCATTTGAACCGCCTTGCTATATTTTGCGGAATTTAGCATCTTATGTGTTCTTGGTTTGGGCAGAGCTTACCTCCTCGTATCAAAGCTGAAAGTCCCAGTTACTTGCCTTCCAAACATCCTTTGCTGTTGGGCTACAGGCCTAAGACCTAGATTTTACCATTCCTTAGAATCAGTGACAGAAGCAAAGGAACAGCTGTTGCAGTGGACTTCCCAAGCCAGCAGTGACAGTGGAAATACCTGTAGCAAGAGTTTCTGTAGCATGGAGTTTCTTAGTGACAGTAGCCACAGTTTACTCTTACACCAGTTTGCCGTGTGGTTTGGGGTTTTATTGTTGTATAGCTTCGAGCCTAATTTCCAGACTCTGAATGATTTTGGCAAATTATCTTTGTTTTTCAATCAGCCAAAATTGATTTACTGGTTTATGTTGCTTGAAACTAAGAACCTGGTTAATACACAATTTTCCATTCTGCCATCCTTATTGTGTCAACTTTGACCTGAGGCAAGCTTTCCTCTTGACCTTGTGATAGCTATAGCTGTTGCAGGAATTATAGGCAGACACAATAACCCCTAAGGGAGAAGAAATCACCTCGTATACTTATGTTTCTCTCTTAGGAGTGGAGGCCCCTTTACTTCAAGCCTCTCAGCAGATTTTTCTCTCACCCCCCACCCCTCATTGACTAGAATAGCATCAGATGCCAGTAGTAACACCAATCACTAGCCAGATAAGGAAGGCCACCATGATTATCTTAGATAAGAGAGAACCCTACTACATGGCTCTGTGGAGGAGGGTGAATACCTGCACAAAATCAGAGCTTTGATTAGAAAGAAGGATGGGAAATACCTGTTGTATAATAAATCAACATTGTCAGCCACAAATTAAGTTTCTGTAAAGGATAAATAAGACAAAGTGTGTAAAACTCTTCACATTCTACCTGGAATACCTGATGCATTCAAATGAAAGCTTCCAGGATTTACAGCAAGATTCCTTGGGGAGCTTTGCAGAATATAACTCAGGCTTCACTCCAGACCTCCTGAAATAAAATATTTAGGTGTGGGGCCTAGATATCAATATTAAAAAAAAAAAACAAAAAACGTCCTCAGGAGACTCTCAATATATCTCTGGTTAAGAATCACCAAATAGGAAAAATTGTATCATTTTAAGTAAGATGGTATAGTGTTTCTAGTGGGGTAGTGCCTGAGAACAGAATGAGTGAGATACCTGTTTAGTAAATATTGTGTTATATTGTAGAGGTCTGGTGACAAAGGGAATCCAGAAAAAGTGACTATATTCTACCTCATTTTAATGATGAGAGTTTTAGAGCTATTTGACCTGAGGTATTTTATCCAGGGGCCTTCTGTCTACTGTGTTTCCCCAAAAATAAGACTGGGTCTTATATTGAGGTTTGCTCCAAAAGACGCATTAGGGCTTATGTTCAGGGGATGTCATCCTGAAAAATCATTCTAGGGCTTAATTTCGGGTTAGGTCTTATTTTCGGGGAAACATGGTAGCTGAAATTTCCTATTGTTTCTCTTATGTCATGGGTTAATGTTAAATGGTCGGCAAAGATAAATGTGTAATACCTATGTTGTACACCTGAAACTAATATAATATTGTATGTCAACTATAACTGAAAAATAAATTTCAAAAAAAGAAGTGAAAGACTAAATGGTAAAAGATATCTGTCCTTCTAAAAAGCTGTTGAAATCAGAGATAATAAAAGCTTGAGTTGCCTTTAGGCGAGGCTGATTGCCACTCTACTGTGAAAGGTGGGTTGGTTTTCTCCTTTTCTGGTTCTTCAACTCAGTGGTTTTTAACTTAACTGGCACCTTTTTAATTGGCTGACATTACTGCTTAGGATTTCACCTGGAGATCGAGAGCAGGGGACTGGTTTGGGAAACTGCAACACCAACTGGAAAAAATGCATTTAACCTTGTTTGCTTTGAGCATGGATAACCCTGTACTTCCTGCTGATTACTAAATCAGTACAAGTTAATGAGGTGACTCAAATTAGTTATACGTTTAGTGAAAAACAATGAGATGAAAATGGATACAATGACAAAAGCCATCCTATCAAAGGATCTCAAATTTTACGCAGAGGGCAGCAAATGCTCACACAGGGGTTTTGGCGTATTCAGAACAGAAGTCAGGCTGTGGGTTATTGGCTTAGAAGTTCACTGGAAATGGATAAGGCAACCTCATCGGTTCTATTAAGATGTTTCATCCAATTAAAAATGAAGAAAGATAAGGTGAGTGTATGAGAAGAGGAAGATTTTTCTTAAGATGTGAGAAGCCTAAAGATGTTTAAAGGCTCCTGCCAAGGATTTGCTAGATGGCAGATGCAGAATTTCAGAGCTTATACTATATAGTATAAGCTCTGGAAGTGAATGGAGGAGCAAGGATAGAGAGTACACATGTAGGGCTGAGTCTTAGCTGGAGGACCAGAACCTCTTCCCTCCTCAGGTCACTGGGGACGGATGCCCTTCCATTTTCTGTTTTATGATGTGAAGCTGAGGATGTGTTTGTATGGCAGTTTGTATTTTCTCTGTGCAACAGAGCGAGAGATGATTTGCTGAGACTAAGGGGAGTGGTAGGAAAGCTTGCAATTTCAAGACACTGGAAAGTTTGAGTTATCTTTAAGATGATGGGGGAAATGTTACCTAAGAAAGGTGGTCCAATTTAAAGGCAGTGTTGAGGGCTCAGGTGAGTTAATGACCACAAATTTATAGTGACATAAATCTGCCCCATACACTGTTTTGTGGTTTCCTCCAGCAATATTCAGTTTCCTGGGAGCAAGCAGCAAGGGACACATATTCTTGCAAGTGTGGATGCAAAAGGGGCCTCATATTAAGCTTGACAAGCTTAGGAGACTGAAAATAACCATATAAGATGGAGTGAGCATAAAAAATTTCATAACTAAATGGGCCATGGAGGGAAGTCATATCTTTAGCTTCGTTCATAAAGTTAATCTGTGCCTTTAAGTGGGCCTGTCTGTTGTCTTTTGCACCTAAGATAACATCTTTGGAGTGTCAATAATCCTTTTTCCTCAGCTGGAAACTGAAAAATTCCTCATTATTATGCTTGTCTCCTGATTACCATCTCTATGGTGCTGTAAAAAGCGAACTGTTAACTATCCTGCACCCATCTATGTAAAAGAAGTACCTGTCTCTCCAATTTACTTTTATCCAAACCCCGAGATTTCCCGGCTTTGCTTTCTCCCACCCCCTTAATCTATCACCAGTGGATTTCAGGTAACCTTCCTCCTTTGATTTCATGTATAAAATAAGCTGCAAACCTCCATTTCGCAGAGCATTTTCTCAATCCGTTGAGATTTTGCTTCCCGGCAAATGTCGTCAGTTTGGCTCAAATAAACTCCTATAAGTTATCTCTTAGGTTGTATGTTTTTCATCGACATAGATTTGGGACTTCACTAGTCAGGTTTGAAGAAAGAATAAGTTGAAATGATGGCATATAAGCAGGATAAGGAAGGGAGTAAAAAGTGGAGTGGGAAGAAGAGGAAAGTGGAAATGCTAATGTGATTCAGGGGGAGAGTTAACTGTGCAGAGAGAAATGTGGAAACTGGTTGAAGAGTGAAATACTTGAATCCATGATTTTGCAGGTGGTAACCAGATTCTTGGTGTGCATATGGGAAGGTCGTCAAGAAACCAAGTGATCATGGTGTTGTTTAGAGTCTCCCAGGATAATGTAAGAATTGGGTTGGAAATGAGGATTGCTAAGTAAGACATAACTGAGAACTTTTTAGTAAATGAGGTGAAAGGTCTAGAAGGTGGATAAGTAACAGCAATGAGGAGGGCTGGAACATGTGATAGTTGAAAAATATGAGCCTCAAAGGAGAAGCTTTTAATAAAAGTAATAGTCTAGAAATGGAATAAGGAACATGGATGATTCTGAATCACTGCTGGACCTCAAGGTACAAGGGATGTGTGAGAATAAACAGCTTCCCCTGATGGTACTACAGGGGGAAAATATTGCCTTCACAGAGAGTCAGGTTTTAAGTGCAATGAGGAGGTGGCATGTCCTTTTTTTTCCCCCTCTATATCCTGTCTGTGGGCAATCATATCCACTCCCATGGTTTCATTTATAATGTCAGTGATGATTCCCATTTAGATCTCTACCTCCATACCGGTTTTAAGCTCCCTCCAGGCATGTATGAGTATAACATACTGCTTGCTGAACATCTCCAGTGGATGTCCCACAGGCATCTGACACTCAGCATTTCCAAAGCTGAACTCATTCCTGGCTTTTCTTTCCTTCACAATTCTATACCTATGTTAATGTCATACCATCAATCCAGTTGCCCATCTCTGAATCCACAGCAAAACACTCAGCCTCTCTTTCACCCCTACATTCAGTCTCTCATCAAGCCTTGCCAATTTTATTTGTGAATATGTTTAATCTCACTGCCACTACTTTTGATACATGATAAAAAAAATTTTTTCTGAATTACTTAAGAAATGAAGAATTATTTAATTACTTAAGATCAGCCTTCTCACCTACACATGCATTTAGATTTTTCTCAAATCATTCTCCACACTACAGCCAGAGTGATATTCCAAAAGACACGTCTGATCATGTTACTGCCCTGCTTAACACTATGTGTGGCTCCCCATTGTCCTAAGATAAAGTCTAAACCAGCACTGTCCAATAGAAGTATGAGAGCCACAGATGTAATTTAAAATTTTCCACATTGAAAAATTTAAAATAAACAGGCAACATTAATTTTAATAATGTATTTTATTTAACCCAACATTTTCATAAGTAATCAATATCAAAATTGAGATATTTTACATTCTTTTTTTGTACTAAGTCTATGAAATTCAGTGTGGATTTTACACATGCAATTTATGTCAGTTTGGACTAACTATGTTTCAAGTACTCAGTAGCCACAAGTGGCTAAAGGTTACCATGTTGGATAGTACATGCCTATATTCTTTAAACCTACATACTAACTCTTCCCTTATCTGGCTCTCAAATGGTGGCTGATTCACCCTTTTTCTTCTCCCACTCTTTGTTCCAACCATATTAAACTACAGGCTCTCAAAGCTCTGGGTGGTTCAAAATATGTATTTGTGGTTCCCTGTTTGGAATATAACTCCTCTACTTTATCAGGGTATTTTAGCTTAAATTCCCCAGAAAATGAGTGAAGGAAAGGCTAATAAGTTACTTCTTTACTAGAGAGCCTAATGTTAAGGAGCAGGAGTGAGGCACAAAGAGGGTGAAGCAGAAAAGGAAGAGGTGAGAGTCAAATAAAGGTGTGAAATGGAGTCTGTGTTCAGGGCGACTGCTCAGTCATGTTGGACAGCCATATGAGAAGCTAATTCCTCCCAGGACAGTCCATAGGGTTGGGGAGGAGGAAGGCTTTATCCACAATCCTTCCTTTTCACTGGTCAGATTTCACTTCATATGCTATTAAATCCTCCACACTTCAGGTTGTCAATACATAGTCACCAAGTGAGTTCTGAGTGATTGGCAGGAAAGCCCCAGTGTGGGAGTTGAGAGACATGGAGGGCTGAGGTGAGGCAGTTTGAGGTTGCGACTGTGTGAAGTTGGTCAGAGTCGGCCCAGGGCTGGTCATGTCCATGGCAGCTGGAACAAGAGATGAGTCAGACTGAGAGCAACTGAAATTGTGCATAAGAGGGTCTGACACGTTAAGTAACCTCTACTTGTCCTACAGGGATCAGCTCAGTCGTAACTTTTTCGGAGAAGCTTTCCCTGATCCTAAAACAAGATTAGATGCTTCCAGTGTGTGCTCAAGATCTCCTACACTTAGCTGTTCTGTAATAAAACTCATCATATTTCATTGTTGTAACTTGTAGTATTAATGAATTGTCTTCCCCATAAAATTGTATGTTCTCCGAGTTCAGGTTCATGACTACCTTTTACCATGAGATAACCCTCCCCTCCCCACTTTTGCCTTGTAGTGCTTCACACGGCTCTCTCCTTGTTACGACACAGGTGCTCAATAAATACTTGTAGCATGAATGAATGAGAGTTTGAATTGTAAAACATAAAATTGTGTATTTTTTCAGAGCCTCTTTAGCAGAAGCACTTTCAGAATATAAACTGATTACTCAATGGTAGTTTGCCTTGTTAAGCCTTTCACAGGCTGACAGGCTGTCAGGCTCTCACGTGGAATAATGACCCAGGTGGAATGCTCTCTCTGACCAATGAGGCTCTGTTCCCTGAGGTTCACTTGTTTTGCCACAGAGATTTGTCAGAGTAGAAGTTCAAGTGAAAGCCCTTTTTCACCACTGCTCCTTGGCATATTTGATGAGAGCCATAGCTCCTGAGTTGTGGTTTGAGCCTTCACATCTAATATAGAAGAAATCGAAAGCTACAAGGAAACCTCAAAGCTCCAGAACAGCAGGTCAGTCAGGCTGCACTCAGTCTTGTTGTTACGCTGTGTCATCAATGAGAAAAGTTCTGACTATTGCATTGTGCCAGTGAGGAGAGCTGGGTAAAGGAGATGTAACAGAGAGAAGCAGCAAAATTCATTCTGAACTTTTTCTGTGCCATCTTCAGCCAATTTACGTCACGGGGAAGTCACGCTGGCTGTTAATGCTCTGACCATCTGCTTACCCCATGACTGAGTGATATCCTTGATGCCAGCTCATACATTCCAGCTAATTCCAACCCTATTAAATATTCAATATCTTTCTTAGAACTGATTAAGCTAATGGAAGAAACAAAATAGAGCTCCTCTTTACCTAAGGAGTCATTCAACCAGAATTTTTATGACAAAGAAGGGACTGGAAATTGGGTATAATAGTGAGTCTTTAAGTGCATATAGAAATGATTCAAATCTAAAATTGTTTGAAGTGATTCACCTTATCCTGGAAAGGACTGTCAAATGAAGAAGTCAATTGTTTAGATTGGTAGCATTCATCTACCCAGCAAGGGTATTGCATATTATTGTTGTTTAGATATTTTGAATCTCAAAACAACAAAAACAAATTTAAAAAACTAACTCAAAGTAATAATAATAAAAAGGTATTGAACTCTAATGCTGCAGAAAACCAGAAGATTACGAAGTGGGAGTCACTCGCTACCTCATGGATGAAAAAAACAACAACAATACTCACAAAAATAAAGTATAGACAATAGGACTCAATGTAAAGAAAGTTTCATTAACAAATTTTAAAATTATAGAGCGGGACAAGCTTTTTTTTGCTGGATCACCAAACCTGCAAATTCTAACTACAAAGTACTGAATAAATATGCCCTCCCTGACACATCCATTTAGCAGGTGCTCAATAAATATTATTGGCCGCCTTACTGGCCTGCTAATCTTGTTTGTAAAAATAGCCTGAAAAGGGAATTCCTAGATAATGAATTTCAGTTTTTAGCTAGTGTTTTTATCTGGAATAGTTTTATGCGATCTTAATCAAGACAACCTTGAGAGTGGAACTTCCTGTTCAAGGTGTTCTCATGGACTGTAAGAGTGTGAAAAGATAATAAATCTGTATTTTAATATTGGTTATCTCACACTCAAAAATCTCTTCTTGAGAGTTTTAAAGGAAAACTACCCTTTTTTCTTCAGAAGGAAGAAATGTACTTTATTTTCACAATATAGAATATTTATTACACAGGAAAAGTTTGGGATAGAAATATATCTCTGGACTTCCGAGGAAGGAGGTCATCGGCTTTGAGCCTCACAGCTGGGTGAAAGGAGCAGTTCTGGCCATACAATGCTGAGTTTCGGAATGTACTATTAGCACATGTAAAGCGCCTATTCTGGACTCTGTTTAGCACGTGATTAGTATTTAATCACAAAGTCTAACTCTTAATGATTGTTGTCGGTGATTATTATTTTTTGGTGGAGAAAAAAAAGAACCAAAATGTCTACCCTCTGTCATAAACTCCATGTGGCATTTGATAATTGTCTTCCCGCTTGGCTTTGCACTGATCAGATGGCAGACATGGTATGGCATGCTTTACAAGTATGGTTTAATGTGATTCTTACAGCAGACATAGGGGGACTTGGTACTCTACACGTGGCTTTGTGGGTGGGAGAGCTAAGGCTGTGAGAGGTAACAAATGTCACCCATGGTCACAGGGCAAGTAACTAGGAGAGCCCAGACTGATTGGCTGTATCCCTGGAGATTCTGTTTTGAGTTCTAGGTCTGGTGTCTAGTGCATTTTTAACATGTTCTCCTGGGAAATTTTGAAATGGAGGTCACATAAAGCTGAGTTAGAGTATAAAAATATTTATGTCTAATTATCTATTCATTTAGTTCTTAATTAAATATTATTGACGTTCTACGATACAATAAGCATATGGGTGCAAAATTTAAGAATATGCTAGGTGTTTAAACGATCCTGTCTTGTTGTTCTTGGGCCTGTAATTGCCACAGTGAGAGAAACACCAGTGATGCTGTTAGAATTCATATTATTAATAGTAACATCAATTGTAGCCGTCTGGTTCATATGACTTTTTATATCATATCTGGGGGACTTTTTAAAAGATAAAGACATCTTAAGCTGTGCTGCAATAACTACAAATAGAGTTCATATGAGTCACATCAGTTTTTCCTTCTTAAGGCTCTGTTGCATTCAGAATAATCTGAATAAGACCACTTATCCAGGGATCTGGCTCAGAGAATGGTGTATTGTATTCAGGTCTGGATTGCTCTCCTTACTTTGTCCAAATGCTGATAATTTCACATTTCTTGTTTTACACCAGCCTGTGTAGGGATACAGCATCCTGGAGTTTTTAATGTCACTCTGTCCCTGTGTTTACTGAGAGTTGTCTTTGAACATGATCATGATCCCTGGGGTTCTCAGGATCCTGCTACCAAATGTTTATTTAAGAGTGGCCTTTTTTGTTATTCCTACCTCTGCTTTTGAGCCAAGTGCCTGGTGTATTCCCCTGGGCACACTTCCTGCACTCTCTTCTCTGCTGGGATGACTCAAAGGGTCAGATCCATTCTATTCCGAGACTTCATGGACATCTTGCCACCCTCTGGATTATACAGTAAACATTCTCATGCCTGAAAAAAAGAGCTTAAAGCCCAAAAGGAATGGGATATATCACTACAGTAAAAATCTAACATCTTTTATAATATGTTTTCCATTACCAGGAAAAATATAAGTGGGACTATATAGATTTAAACTGATTTGTCATTTCAGGAAAAGTATGTGTCTGTTCCAAGAGGAGCATTAAATTACCCTAAATTTTACTTTCCTTTTTCTTATCCAGGGAGCTGTCATTGAGATTCATTGGTTCCTAAATCAATTTACACATTTCTTTGCTTTATATCCTCCCCACTGCATCTTCTAAAATGATCTCCACACCAAAGACACTCATAAATTTTATTGACCCATTGACTGACTTTTTGGAACATGACACAGGATGACAGACATTTTACCAGCCACCTAGGGATTGGTAGAAATTATTAACTGCAGAAATCAATAGCTTGAGTGTGCCGTAAGCACTTAACTTTGAAGCACAGGTTTTGTAGAAAGAAATTACATGAATTTCTTTTCATTATTTTATTTTATAAACATGAACTTTATAGTTTTCATTGCCTTCTTTTTATCACTTCAAAACACACATTTTATGTACTACTGACACAAAATTTTTTACACTCCCAGTTACCTAGTACTCTAAAGCACAAGTTTGAGACAGACTGGTCAGGTTTTCTGATCTCTTCTTCAAAATTCTTCACTGAAAAGAATGAGTAGTATAAGAAGAATGAAGACAGGTAAATGCTCTCCAGTTTTTCTGAAGGGATAAAAAGTTTCCCATAAGCTATAGTCTGGGCAAATAAATGATTCTAGGTAAGGTTCTGGAATTAATGATTAAAGAAATGGTTGGTGGCAGCCAGCAAAGGAAGTAATGATTCATAGAGGCTGGTATGCGTTTAAGAAAAATATTATCAAATTAATCCAATTTCCTTCTTTGGGGTTATTAATCAGTAGGTCAGAAGAATGCACAGAACAGTATATTGCCATGTCTTTTAAGATAGCTTTGGGTAAAGATGCTGGAAGATTTAGCAGAGTATTCATAACGTTAAGTGAATACATGAAAAACTATATCCAGAGGTTATTATTTACTGCATGAGTGTCATCAGGCAGTTTTCATAAAGGCGTATCTTAGGACTCTGTCCTTGACCCTATTATATTCACTTTTTTAATGATTGACAGAAACGATGTGGTATAATATAGTAACGGCAATTAGGGCTCAGACTATCTGAGCTAAAATCCTTCTTCCACCACTTAGTAGAATGTGAGACTTTGAGTAAATTATTGAATCTTTGTAAGGCACAGTTTCCTCATCATTAAAATGGCAATAGTAACAGTATATACTTCAATGACTTCTTGTGACAATTAAGTGGGATAAATCATGTGAAACAATTATTAAGGCACTAACACATGGTATAATAGATGCTGAAAATGTTAGCTATTGTTGTTAACTACTTGGATATGGGTATAAAATTCCAAGTCATCAAACTTGTAAATAGAATAAGCTAGAAGAAAGAGAATAGATACTGCACAACAAGATCTTGATGGTGGTAGATGGCCACACTTAGACCCTTGCACCCTTTCCTTAAGTCCCAGTATTTATGTTGTTGTAAGACAGGGAAACATTTGGCAAAGTAAAGTATTATGAGGAATGCATTCATGACCCTGAACACATATCCCCAAAACTCAAATGACCAAGTACTATGTGTAGGGTATATAAGAAAGATTTAGGAGTTTTAATTACTAAAAAGCTTAATATAAATAATGTGTGTGATACAGTCACAAATAAACAAACACTAACACAACTCTATGCTGCATTAACAAAAGTATGTTGCGACTGTGTTTCTTCATAATAAGACCAGGTCTCATGCATTTTTGCTCCAAAAGATGCATTAGGGCTTATGTTCAGGGAATGTCACCCTGAAAAACCATGGTAAGGCTTATTTTCCAGTTAGGTCTTATTTTCGGGGAAACATGGTAGTAACCTTTGTATTTTCAATTCTAAGTACCATGTTTCCCCGAAAATAAGACCCAGCCGGACAATCAGCTCTAATGCGTCTTCTGGAGCAAAAATGAATATAAGACCCAGTATTATATTATATTTATTGTATTGTATTGCATTGCATTGCATTGCATTGCATTGTATAGTATTGTATTGTACTGTACTGTACTGTATTGTAGACCCGGTTTTATATTATAGTAAAATAAGACCTGGTCTCATATTCATTTCTGCTCCAAAGGACACATTGTCTAGCTAGGTCTTATTTTCGGGGAAACATGGTAGTTAAAACATTCTTGAAGTGTTTTGTTTCATAGTTGAACACTACAATTTAAGTGACTGAGGTAATCTGGAGTGTTCAAAGAATAGTGGCTAAAATGGCAAATGAATTAAGAAGCCATACCACAAAATTAAATTATTCACGTAGATAAGGAGACATGGGAAAACAAATTAACCGGAGGGTTTAGATTGACTTTTTTTTAAACTATTAATTTATTGATTCAATGAAAGGTTTGTTTTTTAATAATTCCCAGCACATTTAGTTTAGGGTAAATGATCACATTTGTAGCACATTGTTGAGTCTTTACACAAAAATATTTATCACCTGTATAATACCATCATGACTTTAATTGTCTGAGCCTCTACAATACATGGGGTGGTGAGCAGGGATTAGTTTTCACTTACTCATTCATATAGTTTAAAAGTTGTTACTTTTAAACTATATGTTATTACTGGTTTTCCTCTCCAGGTGTCTCCCTAAGTCTCTTCCCTCCACAGGCATTTTAGAGTAACTTTTTAAAAAAAAATTATTGGGTGACTATTGTTAGTAAAATTACATAGATTTCAGGTGTACAATTCTGTATTACATCATCTATAAATCCCATTGTTTGTTCACCACCAAGAGTCAGTTCTCCTTTGATTCCCCCTTACCCTCATCTCCCACGCCCCACCCCCCCTTACCCTCTGGTAACCACTAAACTATTGTCTGTGTCTATAGTTCTTGTTTCTTATTTGTTTGTCTTGTTCTTTTGTTGTTTTTGGTTTATATACCATATATCAGTGAAATCACATGGTTCTCTGCTTTTTCTGTCTGACTTATTTCGCTTAACATTATACTCTCAAGATCCATCCATGTTGTCACAAATGTTCCTATGTCATCTTTTCTTACCGCCGAATAGTATTCCATTGTGTATATATAACACAACTTCTTTATCCATTTATCTATCGAAGGACATTTGGGTTGTCTCCATGTCTTGGCCACAGTAAACAAAGCTGCAATGAACATTGGAGCACACGTGTCTTTATGGATAAATGTTTTCAGATTTTTTAGGTAGATACCCAGGAGACGGATTGCTGGGTCATATGGTAATTCTATTCGTAATTTTTTGAGGAACCTCCACACTGCCTTCCATAACGGCTGTACCAGTCTGCATTCCCACCAACAGTGTATGAGGGTTCCTTTTTCTCCACAGCCTCTCCAACACTTGTTACTATTTGTCTTGTTGATGATAGCCATTCTGACTGAGGTGAAGTGATATCTCTTCACTTTTATTTGCATTTCTCTGATGGTTTTTATTTGCATTTCTCTGATGGTTTTTATTTGCATTTCTCTGAGGATTAGTGATGCTGAGCAGTTTTTCATATGTCTATTTGCCATTTGTATATCCTCTTTGGAGAAATGTCTCTTCAGGTCATCTGTCCATTTTTCAATTGGGTTGTTTGTTTTTCTGTTGTTGAGTTTCACGAGTTCCTTGTATATTTTGGATATTAGCCCCGTATCAGAGGCACTGTTTGCAAAAATCTTCTTCCATTCAGTTGGTTGCCTCTTTATTTTGTTGATGGTTTCTTTTGCTGTGCAGAAGCTTTTAAGTTTCATATGGTCCCATTCATTTATTTTAGCTTTTACTTCCCTTGCCTACCAAAAAGCTATTAGAAATAATCAACGAATACAGTAAAGTTGCCGGCTATAAAATCAATGTACAAAAGTCCATTGCATTCCTATATACTAACAATGAAATCTCAGAAAAAGAAATAGAATAAACAATTCCTTTTGCAATTGCAGCAAAAAGAATAAAATACCTAGGAATAAACTTAACCAAGGATTTGAAAGACCTATATGCTGAAAACTATAAGACATTTTAAAAAAAAATTGAAGAAGACACAAAGAAATGGAAAGACATTCCGTGCTCTTGAATTGGAAGAATCAACATAGTTAAAATGGCCATAGTACCCAAAGCAATCCCCATCAAAATCCCAATGGCATTTTTTAAAGAAATAGAACAAAAAATCATCAGATTTGTTTGGAACCACGAAAGACACCGAATAGCCACAGCAATCTTAAGAAAAAAGGACAATACTGGAGGTATCGCACTCCCTGACTTTAGCTTGTACTACAGGGCTACAATAATCAAAACAGCATGGTATTGGCAGAAAAACAGACACATAGACCAATGGAATAGAATTGAGAACCCAGAAATAATACCACATAAATATGGACAGACAATTTTTGACAAAGAAGCAAAAAACATACAATGGAGAAAAGACAGCCTCTTCAGTAAATGGTGCTAGGGGAATTGGATAGCCATGTGCAGAAGAATGAAACTGGACTGCTATCTGTCACCATGTACCAAAATTAATTCAAAATGGATCAAAGACTGAAGCATTAGACCTGACACAATAAACTGCATAGAAGAAAATATAGGTACTAAACGTATGGACCTTGGGTTCAAAGAGCATTTTATGAATTTGACTCCAAAGATTAACTTTTTATGGTGGAAATTTCAGGGTGAGATAGTCCATCTCAAATTGATGAAACATGGATAACTCTTGCGGCAGCAATGAGTTTCCTGTTAATATGTATGTTCAAGTTCAGATTAGGTGACCACCTTGACACTGAAGAGGAGATTTAAAGTTAACTTGGGTTGTTGGATATCAACCTATAACATCCCTTCCAATAATTTCATTTTAAAGTATAAGCTACAGGTAGTCACAGTATCTTCTGTTTATTTTGACTCTGACCTTTCATACTTTGTACTGGAGATAGTTTGAAGATATGGAGGGAAGAAATATACATTTTCGGCTAAATGGTATTGTAACTGTTATTCTTCTATGGGAATCTCTGGCTTGTAAACTTTTTCCTATTTTACCTAATTTTTAGAGTATATAGATTTATCCATCTATAATTAAAGGGGTGAGATTATTCTTTGTTGAATATGGACAGCTTTTCAAAATCTTAGAGCAAAGTTTGCATGTCGTTCATGAATTTTCTTCCTTGACTAAGAGGCCTAATAATTGTGTTAATGATATTATAATTTGATATATTAACTTTATACATGTGTTTTCACATGTATTGTCTTATTTAAAAATTTTCCCAGCTAACCTTTTAAGCAGATCATAAAACTGAGACTCAGTGGGGTTAAATGATGAAGTTTCATGGCTAGCAAGGGGCAGAGCCAGGACCAAACCCTCGTTCTTCTTACCCTGACTTTAATTCTTTTTTTTTTTAATTAAAATTTATTGGGGTGACAGTTGTTAGTAAAGTTACATGGGTTTCAGATATACATTTCTGTAATACATCATCTATATCTCACATTGTGTGTTCACCACCCAGTGTCAGTTCTCCTTCCATCACCACATATTAGACCCTGTTTACCCTTTTCTAGAGCCCCCCTCCCCCCTTACCTTCTGGTAACCACTAAACTATGTCTGTGTCTATGAGTTTTTGTTTCTTCATTTGTTTGTCTTGTTCTTTTGTTGTTTTCAGTTTTATATACCACATACAGTGAAATCATATGTTTCTCTACTTTTTCTGTCTGACTGATTTTGCTTAGCATTGTAATCTCAAGATCCATCCATGTTATCGCAAATGGCACTATTTCATCTTTTCTTATAGCAGAGTAGTATTCCATTTTGTATATATACCATAACTTCTTTATTCATTCATCTATCGAAGGACATTTTGGTTGTTTCCATGTCTTGGCCACCGTAAACAAAGCTGAAATGAACATTGGAGCACACGTGTCTTTATGCATAAATATTTTCAGATTTTTGGGGTAGATACCGAGGAGAGGGATTGCTGGTAATTTTATTCGTAATTTTTTGAGGAAACTCCACACTGCCTTCCATAGCGGCTGTACCAGTCTGCATTCCCACTAACAGTGTATGAGGGTTCCTTTTTCTCCACAGCCTCTCTAACACTTGTTACTATTTGTCTTGTTGATGATAGCCATTCTGACTGGGGTGAGGTGATATCTCATTGAGGTTTTTATTTGCATTTCTCTGATGATTAGTGATGTTGAGCATTTTTTTCATATGTCTATTTGCCATTTGTATGTCCTCTTTGGAGAAATGTCTCTTCAGGTCCTCTGCCCATTTTTCAACTGGGTTGTTTGTTTTTTTGTTGTTAAGTTTCATGAGTTCCTTATATATTTTGGATATTAGCCCCTTATCGGAAGCACTGTTTGTAAAAATCTTATCCCATTCAGTTGGTTGTCTCTTTATTTTGTTGATGGTTTCTTTTGCTGTGCAGAAGCTTTTAAGTTTCATGTGGTCCATTCGTTTATTTTAGCTTTTACTTCCCTTGACTATGGTGATGGAAAGAGAACTGACTCTGGGTGGTGAACACACAGTGGGATTTATAGGTGATGTAATACAGAATTGTACACCTGAAATCTATGTAATTTCACTAACAATTCTCACCCCAATACATTCAAAAAAATATATAAAATACCAAAGAATAAAATTAAAAAGAAAAAAGGGGTTAAAACTGGATGAATGAGCTGAGGGAATATTAAGATGTCATAGGTGAATAAATTAAACAGGAAAGGATGAGGGAGAAATATAAAGAGATGACCTCTGGGGAACAGAGAAAAAAAATTCATAAAATGCTCTTTGAACCCAAGGTCCACAAGTTTAATACCTATGTTTTCTTCTATGCAGTTTATTGTGTCAGGTCTTATGCTTAAGTCTTTGACCAATTTGAATTAATTTTGGTACATGGTGACAGATAGCAGTCCAGATTCATTCTTTTGCATCTTTTTATTTCTTTGAGTTAATAATTTTTGATGTCAAAAATTTTATCAGTGAGAAAGGACTTTTTGCTTTGGTGGAGAAAATGCCTTTCCCTTCCACAGTATCCTTTTGTTTTGTTGTGAAGTATATTTAGAATAATGCCAGCTTTGAAATGTCATGTACTTCAGATTCAGAAATTGGGCTCCACTTGAAGTGATATGATATTTGCCTAAGTGGATGGCACTGCTTGGTCTGTGGAGGCTGTACATTGAGCCAAACAAGGCACGCTGCACAGGGAGGCTGGCCAGACAGGTGAGTCTCGCCAGGCTGTCTAGGCATGAGGCCCTGATAACCTATGCCTAAGAAACATTTTAGAAATAAAGGTCCAGCACAAGAGGGTTAAGAAGGGTCATCAGTGGACGTGGAGACTGGGATGAAGTATTGTACTGGGGACATTTGATAGCAGGCTGTGTGATCTAATCCCAGTGACTATGGTTCAGAGGCATATTCTGGGCTGCTTCTATCCTTATGGCCAGTGGGACTGAGACAGTGCAATGGAAGACAGAGACTGAAGAGAAAAGGACAGATAAGGACCAGTGTTGAAATTTACAACAGTTGAGTCCCTCAGCTTGGAAATGAATCCCCTAAGAATGTGAAGAGGTTTGAGGTGGCAAATAAGAGCTACGTGACCTCAACAGTAGGATTGGAAGGATGCAAGATCAGGGAGTGATATGGGTTATCAGAGCTGAAAAGTAACAAATCAATGGATAAATGTGGAGTTTTTGATTTTCCATCTTGTTTCTAGGTTTTTATGTGTGTTTTAAAAATATTAAATAATGAAATGTTTGGCCTTTTTGGTTTTTCAGAAACATCTAGGTTAAGGTTTAACTGAAAAAATATCAGGGTAAATGTAGAAAACACATTGAAGCATATTAATTTTATAAAATCTTATTTTCAGTTGCAAAATAATGCATAAAAATGGTAAAATAATAAAAGAGAGGCTTTTCTAGGTTCAAATAGAGATAAAAATAATACACAGACTCTCCAAATTATGGCCACGGAATAATAATAAATAATTTGTTATTATATAAAAATAATAAAAATATTTTTAAAAATTTCTTAAATTCATAGCTGAGCATGCAGAAAAAAAAGAGAAATTCCTAGCTTCCAGAAATGAAGAGGGACCTGAAACCCAGAGCTGAATGTTCAAGCCAGGGCTGCATCTGCTCTGGTGGGGAGCCCAGGAGAATTATAGTGTGGGGACAGAACACAGGGCTTTGAACCTGAAGAAGGCAGAGTGGACCTGGGATCCCAGCAGTGACAGGTACTCAAGAAAATTACTAGGGATCTTATTTCTCCCTGGGTTATGAGTGGACAAAAGTCTCACCTGAAAAATCAAACCTTAGGACTATGTTTTGAACATTATTTTCTTCCTGTAAATTGATTCTACAAACCTCACAGGGACACCCGAAAGGCAAATTTAATAAAGTATAAAACTATCTTAACCCATTGGCATTACTTTTCTATATAAATATGAATATATGCACAGTATAAAAGTAATAAATGATGTTCCTTGACCAGTTTCCATGTTCAAAGGCAACATTTGAAGATTTTTCAGATGCATGGTTCTTAAAATCCCGCCTCTTCAGGCTCCTTGACAACAGGGATGTGTGTGCGTATGTTTGTTTGGAGAGGTAATGTTTGAGCTCCTTTTAACACTTCCAAAAATGGTTCTGTACTTAAAATGGTTTATTCACCACAGATAAAGTTTCATGGGCTATTAAATAGAATTTTTAGAATAATAAAATGTATTGAAACTTTGGTTTCATACAAAAATGCTATTTAAAAATGATCCTTCAAAGTCAAAAGCTTTTAAGTCATGAATTAGTTAACATCAAGAATCTTTAAAAGCAAACACAGGGAAAATCCTATTGTCCTTTTGTCATGAAAGTTAATAGCACTCATAGCACTCTGTGCAGTATAAAGAAAGCCACTAGGTGATCCTCAGTTTGAAGCATTGAAAATATCCAGGACTCTATGAGTAGTCAGTTGATGATAGAGTTATGCCCGTCATCCCTGGGATCTCTAGTATTATACTCTTCCCACGCTGAAACATCCACCAATGAGCTGTCAGTCACTGGCTGAGTCCATACAGCTTTGGGGACCATCACCTGACAATGAAATCTGACTAGTGTCAGACATGCTCAAGGCTCTCTTACCTAGCTGATCCCCTGCTCCTTTTTTCTGACAGCTCCAGAATGGAGTTTATTTCCTGCATTTAATCGATTTGTCATAAACCTTAATTGAATCTTGCAGATAAAAGAAATTTAGGACAACTTCAATAGTCGAGCTTGTAGCTTTGTTATATTCCTCAAGACCTGTATAGCAATCCAGGAACTCAGAAGATGGGCTGTTATAATTGCAAATCATCCTTATCAGGTCCAAAGTATAAATCTGTTCTGGTCTTTTTACAGGTTCAGACTTATGATTTTAGAAAGGAAAAGGATTGCTGTAAAATAATTTGTAGCTGGAGGATCAAATTCTCTAACCTTTCTTTTTCACCCGAAATAATATCAGATAACATTTAATAATCAAACTTACTATTAGGACAGATACTCCTTAGGCAAAAAGTATTTTGCAAATACAACATAACTAATTTTGGAAATAACAACCAGTCAAATTAAGTTTAGAGTATTTTTCAAAGTTAGAATATTAAAAAAATGCATACTCGATACTATTTTCTTAATCATGTCAAACTTTAAAACTGGGCAAAATATTTGAGATATTAACTGCTATTAAAACATGCATAAGTCATTTCATTTTATTGCTCAGGCGCAAGTGTCTGATCAAATATTTTCATGAACTGACAGAGGATTTGGATTCATATATTAGGATCTAAAATTGTATCAAAGAGCACCTGCATCTGCAAACCAAATACAGTTTATTGTTTCCTTTCCATGGACAATATTTTTCCTATTATGAGTAAGAAGAAAAATAGAAAACACTGGAGCTTTATAAAATGAACTATTCCTATAAAGTACTTATTTGGTCAGTCAGTCTTAGAAATCTTCGATATAATCACATCAGTTGTATTTTTGACAGTTGTTTCTGAAGTCAAATTTTGCAAAACCAAGATTTCTAGGGAATGGAAAAAACACTTATAGAGCAATACTAGTTTTCTAGCAAAACCGAAATGACTGATATGGAAATTTCATGGAAATATCATCATATGAAAATTGATATGGAAAACTCCCTAAAGATGTAGGGATATTTTGCTCTTATTTATGACTTTCTGAATAGGAAATTTCATTAGTGTCCTTCTGCTCCCCATAAAACAGTAGTGCAAAACATTCAGTTTTGAGAACAACTCCTGTTTTTTTTAATCCATCTACCAGTTTTGGCACTTTAATATTGTTTTGAAATTAGACTCCTAACTCTACAATTGAGGTATCTCATTTCTGTCCTTTACTCATCTGGGCCACTGAGCTTTCACTTTTTATTTATGTTTTCCTATTCTCTTAGGAACTATTGAAGTTGTTTATAAGCAGAGATTTTTTAGAGATTTAATAAAAGTATGAGTTAATAAGATTCATTTTTCTGCTTACCAACATGCCTTGGCTTTTTATTAGTCTTTAATGATAAACTAATCACATGGTATTATAATTATTTGTTCATTTATCTGTTTCTTCTAATAGACTGAAGGTGACATGTTTTAAAATCTACATATCCCAGCAAGAGCACAGTGTCTTATCCATAGAAAATGCTTAGTGTTTGTTGACTGACTACCTAAACGAAGTAATGATGAAGAAGCAAGATTACCTAAAGTTAGTAGAGTCTTAGAATTATTGGTAGTTATTATAGTTTTAGGAATTGGGCTAGGTTAGGTGAGCATAGTGGAATAAACTCAGAAAAAAAATGGCTTATGACTTATCTCTCATTTATAGTTCCAGAATTGTGAGGAAGTTTCTAAAGAGACTAAATTCTGACACATTTTTAAACTTGAATAGTCTAAAAAGTGTTGGTAACAATGGCATAATTAATTGTGAGCAATAATACTGAAAACTGACATAAATTTTTAATGTACTTCCAGGAGTATCTGGTCACACCGATATGAAGTATAATTATTAGTATCATGTGGTAGATCATTAAGAATGATTTGGGTATGAGTAATAGGTAACCCTGACTCACATATAGTTAAACAATAAGGAAGTCTATTATTTTTCATAATTGGAAGTTCAGAGGCAAGATGGATCCCAGATATCAATGTCATCAGGATCTTGTTTCCCTTATTCTTTTCATTCTCTCATCCTCAATATTAAATTTATCTTAAGCTCATAGCAATGTAGGCCTACCTCAAGAAATGAGAAAAATCTCAAATAACAGTTTTTCTTAGGATCACAAGATACTTACTATAATTCCATGTATTAATTCCAGACATGATAATGTTTGAAAGAAGATAAACTGAATCTTTCCTTGGTTTCTGTTTTTAAGAACTAGAAAAATTTCTCAGAATTG
Source organism: Rhinolophus hipposideros (assembly GCF_964194185.1). Taxonomy (NCBI): domain Eukaryota; kingdom Metazoa; phylum Chordata; class Mammalia; order Chiroptera; family Rhinolophidae; genus Rhinolophus; species Rhinolophus hipposideros. The sequence continues at coordinate 14,969,697 of NC_138051.1, read as the reverse complement.
CTCTACAATATTTTTTCTCATGTTTCCTTGGCCAATTTTGGGTTTCACGTCCATTTATAAAGTGGTCAAGGACAATGGCAATGGGATTCCTTCATTGGCTTGGTTAAGTGGTTTTCAACTCTGGATGTAGTTTAACATCATGAAGAGATTTAAAAATTATCAGTGCTTGTGCCACACCAAGATAAAGTGAATTAAAATCTTGAGTCAGGTGTCCCAGGCATCATTATTTTAAAAAAGCCCCCAAGTTATTATAATACATAGTGAGGGCTGAAAACTAGAGACTTGGTTGCAGAGTCTGAGGTGAACTGGTGACTGATCACCAATTACTACTATACACAGAAAGAGGCTTTTGACCTCCCGCAGGGATGAAACTGATATCAATGTGAATAATAAAATGGCAATAACAATGTACCTATCAATAATCACTTTAAATGTAAATGGATTAAATGCTCCAATTAAAAGACATAGGATAGCTGAATGGATAAGAAAATAAGACCCATGCATATACTATCTAGAAGGGACCCACAATAAACTGAAAATAAAGGGAAGGAAAAATATATTTTAAGCAAATGGAAATGAGAAGAAAGCTGGGGTAGCAATACTACATCAGACAAAATAAACTTTAAATTAAGACTATAATAAGAGACAAATAAGGACATTACACAATGACAAAGGGATCAATCCAATAAGAGGACATAACCCTAGTAAACATCTATGCACCCAACATAGGAGCACCTAAATATATAAAACAAATATTGACTGACATAAAGGCAGAGATCAACAGTAACACAATCATAGTAGGGGACTTCAATACCTCAGTGACACCAATGGACAGATCCTCAAGACAGATTATCAACACGGAAATAGTGGCCTTAAATGACACAGTAGATCAGATGGAGTTAATTGATATTTTTAGAATATTTCATGCCAAAGCAACAGAATATACATTCTTTTCACGTGCACATAGAACATTTTCCAAGATAGACCACATATGAGGCTACAAAACAAGTCTCAGTAAATTTAAGAAGATTGAAATCATATCAAACATCTTCTTGGTCCACAATGATATGAAACTAGAAATCAATTACAAGAAAAGAACTGAAAAACACACAAACACATAGAGGCTAAATAACATGCCACTAAATAATGAATGCGTCAACAATGACATCAAGGAAGAAATCAAAAGATACCTTGAGACACACAAAAATGAAAACACAATGACCCCAAATCTGTGGGATACAGTGAAAGAAGTCCTAAGAGGGAAACCCATAGCAATGCAGACCTACCGCAAGAAATAAAAAAAATCTCTAACAGTCCAACTTTACAACTAAGGAAACTAGAAAAAGAATAACAAACAAAGCCCAAAGTGAGTAAAAGGAAGGAAGTAAATATCAGAGTGGAATTAAACAAAATAGAGTTTAAAAAAACAACACAAAAGATCAATGAAATCAAGAGCTGTTTTTTTTTTTTAAGAGAAACAAAATTGACAAACCTTTAACCAGAATGATCAAGAGAAAAAGAGAGGACCCAAATAGTAAATAAAATCAGAAACGAAAGAGAAGAAGTGATAATTGACACCACAGAAATACAAAAAAAATTAAAGAAAATACTATGAGTAACTATACTCCAACAAATTGGACAATCTGAAAGAAATGGATAAATTCCTAGATGCATACAATCTTCCAAGACCGAATCAAGAAGAAACAGAAAATCTGAACTGACTAATTACTACTAATGAAATTGAATCAGTAATCAACAATTTCCTGACAAATGAAAATCCTGAACCAGGTGACTTCACAGGTGAATTTCACTAAACATTCAACAAAGAATTAACCTATTCTTCTCAAACTTTCCAAAAATAAAAGAAGAGGAAAGGCTCTCATGCTCATTTTACAAGGCCACCATTACCCTGATTCCAAAACCAGATCAAGACATTACAAAAAAAGGAAATTATAGGCTGATATCCCTGATGAACATAGATGCAAAAATCCTTAACAAAATATTAGCAAATTGAATTCAGCACTACATTAAACAAATTATACATCATGATCAAGTGGGATTCGTTCTTGGTATGCAAGGTTGTTACAAAAGCTGCAAATCAATTAATGTGCTACATCACATAAACAAAATGAAAAATAAAGATCAGATGATCATATCAATAGATGCAGAAATGCATTTGACAAAATCCAGCATCCATTTAGGACAAAAACTCTCAGTAAAGTGGGAATAGAAGGAACATATCTCAACATCATAAAGGCTATATGTGGCAAACCCACAGCTAACATCATACTCAATAGGAAAAGCTAAACACATTCCCCTTAAGGTAAGGAACAAGACAAGGATGTCCACCATTTTTATTCAACATAGTACTGGAAGTCCTAGCCACAACAATCAGACAAGACAAAGGAATAAAAGACATCCAAATTGGAAAGGAAGAGGTAAAACCGTCATTATTTGCAGGTGACATGATATTATACGGAGAGAACCCCAAAGATTGCACCAAAAGAACTACTAGAACTGATAAAGAAATTTAGTAAAGTAGCAGGATACAAAATTAATGTTCAGAAATCAGTTGCATTTTTATATACCAATAATGAACCATCAAAAGAGAAATCAAGAAAACAATCTCATTTACAATTGCATTCAAAAAATAAAATACCAAGGCAGTGAAAGACCTGTACTCAGAAAATTATAAGACATTGAAGAGATAAATTAAAGAAGAGACAAATAAATGGAAACATATACCATGCTCATGAATAGGAAGAAGTAATACAGTTAAAATGTCCATACTACCCAAAGTAATCTATAGATTCCGTGCAATCCCCATCAAAATACCAATGGCATTTTTCGTATAACTAAAACAAATCATCTTAAAATTTATATGGAATTACAAAAGACTGAATAATCACATTAATCTTTAGAAAGAAGAACAAAATTGGAGGTATCACTGTACCTTATATCTAACTATACTACAAGGCCATAGTAATCAAAACATAATACTGGCATAAAAATAGACAATAAATCAATGGAATAGAATAGAGAGCTCAGAAACAAACCCATGACTATATGATCATTTAATCTATGACAAAGGAGGCAAGAATACATACTGTTTCCCAGAAATTAAGACCTAGCCAAACAATCAGCTCTAATGTGTGTTTTGGAGCAAAAATGAATATAAGACCTGGTATTTTATATTATATTACATTACATTACATTACATTACATTACATTACATTATATTTTACCCAACTTTATATTATAGTAAAACAAGACCTGGTCTTGTATTCATTTTTGCTCCAAAAGACACATTAGAGCTGATTGTCCAGCTAGGTCTTATTTTTGGGGAAACACAGTAATGGGATAAAGAAAATTTATTCAATAAGTGGTTCTGGAAAACTGGACCACCTTCTTACTTCATATACAAGAATAAACTAAAAGTGGATTAAAGACATAAATGTAAGATCTGAAGCCATTAAGACCCCTAAATGAAAGTACAGGCAGGATACCCTCTGAATTTGCTCGTAGTAATATTTTTTTCTATCATTTCAGTCAAGAGAAACAAAGAATAAACAAATGTGACTATTTTAACCTAAAAAAGCTTTGCACAGCAAAGGAAACTATCAACAAAATGAAAAGACAACCTACTGAATATGAGAAGATACTCGTCATGATACACTTGATAAGGGGTTAATATCCAAAATTTATAAAGAACTCATATAGCTCAACACCAAAAAAACAAGCAATACAATTAAAAAAATAGGCAGAGGACCTGAATAGACATTTCTCCAAAGAGGACATACAGATGACCAATAGACATACGAAAAGATTCTCAACATCACTAATCATCAGAGAAATGCAAATCAAAACCACAGTGAGATACCACCTCACGTCTTGTCATCAATAAATCAATAAACAACAAGTGTTGGTGAGGATGCGGAGAAAAGGGAACCCTTGTGTACTGTTGTTGGTATTGTAAATCAGTGCAACCACTATGGAAAAAGTTTTGGAGATTCCTCAAAAAATTAAAAATAGAGCTACCTTATGATCAGCAGTTCCACTTATGGGTAGGAGATCCAAAGAGATCCAAAACGTTAATACAAAATGATATATGCACACTTCATGTTCATTGCAACGCTGTTTACAATAACCAAGATATGGAAGTAACCCAAGTGACCGTCAATAGACGATTGGATAAAGAAGAGGTGGTACATGTATATTATACAATGGAATATTACTCGGTCATAAAAAAGGAAATCTTTCCATTTGCGATAGCATGGATGGACCTAGAGGGTATTATTCTAAGTAAAATAAGTTAGACTAAGAAAGACTGATACCATACAATCTCACTTATTTGTGGAATGTAAAGAACAAAGTAAATGAACAAACGAAACAGAAACAGATTCCTAGATACAGACAACAAACTGATGGTTGCCAGAGAGGAAGGGATTTGGGGAGCTGGGTGAAAAAGGTAAAGGGTTTAAGAAATACAAAGTGGTAGTTACAAAATAGTCATGGGGATGTAAAGTACAACATACAGAGTATAGTCAATAATGTTGCAACAAGTATGAGCAGTGCCTCGTGTGTACTCGACTAATGGAGGGCGGGGAATCACTGCATAAATTATATAACTGCATAGCCACTAAGCTGTACAATTGAAACTAGTAGAAATAATATCAACTTTCAACTATAACTGAAAAAATCCATAAGTAATTTTTAAAAATTCATACTATCTCCCTATTTGGTGTTTCTTAGAAAAATATTTAGGCCAGATCTTCAGATGATCTCATTAGTACCTCTTCTTAGTCATATAGCTATTCCCCTCCAGCAGGGGTGAGTACTTTATACAAGCGTAGGTGTCAGAAACTCTTGACATAACTGGGATAGTTTCATAAATTCTCTGAGCATCATTTTACTTATTTATAAAACTGGGATAGTAACTTCTATATCAGAGAGTTATATCAAAAATTAAATTAGTTTAATAAGGAAAAGCATATGGGCTCAGCAAAAGCACAGAAAATGAGCTGATAATTATCTGATCTGCATTAGTCGGTTATGACTAACCCACTACTAATACTAACTAAAAGGACATATTTATGTGTTCTCACTCTGGATGCTTTTCTCCCACAATCCTTCCCCTGCTTCTGTTCTCTATGTCTCTATGTTTTGTTTCTTTTCCTGTGGCACTGTTGTCTATTCACATGATTTCCTTTTATGTATAGGATATAAATTCAAATCATATTTAAATTATGAAATTCTTCCTTCACAATTGAATTTTATTTACAAAGTTGGCTATTCTGTTTGTTGACTTATGTTTCCTGACTCTCTGGTTCCCTGATGGGACTTGTTGTGTGGGTGATTTTATACACACACACATACACACACACACATTTTCTTTGATTCTCTTTGATTAACTGGGCTTATGGCCAACATATCCATTTTGTTCATACGTATTTTTATTTATTTATTACTTTATTACTTTTTGTCTGGATCAAGTATTTTCAGGTTGTCTTGAATATCTGTTTTTAGGATATATTCTAAGGTCCAGTCTTTTTTAATAAAAAGATTGCATTTTTATCAACCCCAAAATGATGGCTATGACAGTATAACAGTTTGGCAAATATGTTTTTTTCACAAGTTTTTTATTTTGCAGAAGAATTTCCTCGCTACTCCCCAGCAATATCAACTCCCTGTGAATGCTGAATGCCTTTCAGCGTTTTGTGCCCTCTGTGCTCTCTCACTTCTGGACCTTCATAGGCTATGCCTCTCTTATTGACTAATTACCCCCTTTCCACCTGTCTATCTGGTAACTATGCTTTCTCACCTTAGCTTATGCTTTCTAGTCAAAAAGCCTTTTTAAAAATTTATTGGGGTGACATTTGTTAGTAAAATTACATAGATTTCAGGTGTACAATTCTGTATTACATCATCTATAAATCCCATTGTGTGTTCACCACTCAGAGTCAATTCTCCTTCCATCACCATATATTTGATCCCCCTTATCCTCATCTTCCACCCTCCACCCTCCCTTACCCTCTGGTAACCACTAAACCATTGTCTGTGTCAAAAAGCCTTTCTTGACCTCTTGCCTTGTCCAGAGATGAGGCATACTTTCTAATGACTTCTATAATACCTTGTATCACTATAGCATTATTAACACTACAAACAATTGCTTAACTGTTGTCTTCTCTGGATTGCGTACTCAGAAAAGACATCATTGTGGTCCAGTGCACAGCACGGTGCTGGGCCCATCCCACTTTGCAGGAAATTCTGTTCCCTCTAATAACTACATACATGTCAAAGACCTGTACAACTAAGAATAGCTGATCATATATCTTCAGCATATTGTTTGCTTATAGATTTATTACCCTATGATTTCCCACAGCAGTATCTAATTTTATTAATTGCCTTCAGTGTTACTGATCTAAAACTTATGTTTTTGTTTTGTTTTCTTTTTTTAAAAGATTTTAATTAAAGTACAGATAACATACAACATTGTGTTAGTTTCAGGTGTACATCGTAGTTGTTGAACAGTACCCACCTAGTACCACACAAAGTTATTACCACATTATTGATTATGTTCCCTGTGGTAAAGAGTAATCACCATGATAAGTCCAGCAACTGTCTGACACTGTACCACACTATCATAATATTATTGATCTTTTCCCACTTAAAAATTTTTTCAGTTATAGTTGACATTCAATATTATTTTTATATTGGTTTCAAGTGTACAGCATAGTGGTTAGACATTTATATAATTTAGGAAGTGATCCCCATGACTAGTACCACCTGGCACTGTACATAGTTATTACCATATTGATTATATTTCCTATATTTTACATCTCCATGACTATTTTATAACTGCCAACTTGTATTTCTTAATCCCTGCACTTTTTTACCCTGCCCCCAACCCCACTCCCATCTGTCACCCTGATAGATCTAGTACCTATCTAGCACCATACATAGTTATTACAATATTATGGACTGTATTCCTTATGCTATACCCTGTATCCCCATGACTATTGTGTAACAACCAATTTGTATTTCTTAATCCCTTCCTTTTCATACCCAACCCTAACCTCTGGCAACCATCAAAATGTTCTCTGTATCTAGGAGTTTGTTTCTGTTTCATTTGTTTATTTTGTTCTTTAGATTCCACTTATAAGTGAAATCATATATGACATTTGACTTTCGCTATCTGACTTATTGCACTCAGCACAGTACCCTCTAGTTTCATCCATGTTGTTGCAGCTGGCAAGATTTCCTTCTTTTTTATGGCTAAATAATATTCCATTGTACATGTGCACCATCTCTTCTCCATCCATTCATCCATTCAGGGACACCCAGGTTGCTCTCAAATCTTGGCTTATGTAAATGCTGCAATGAACATACAGAAGAGTGTGTCCCCTCAAAGTAACATTTTGAGTTTCTGTGGATAAATGCCCCAAAGTGGGATTACTGTGTCCTTCTTTGTCTCTTGTTATAGTCTTTGTTTTAAAGTGTATTTTGTCTGGTTTAAGTATAGGTACCCCAGCTTTTTGTTTGTTTGTTTGTTTCCGTTTTCATGAAATATCTTTTTCCATCCCTTTCAGTCTGTGTGTCTTTCAATCTCTAGTGCGCCTTTTGTAGACAGCATCTATAATGGACTTGTTTTCTTATCCATTCAGCCTTCCATTTTTTGATTGGAGCATTTAATCCATTTACATTGAAAATAAATGTTTAACTTTTTGAGTTATATTATCCGTCTCAGCATATATGATGAACACCTTTGTTTCTAATGATTTGGAGCTATTTATTCCCCCCTAATCTTATTTAAATGACCAAAATTTATGTGCATGCATGCACGTATATATGTACACATGTATCTGTTAAAATTGCTGTCAGTTAAGTAATGGAGAAGTGATTTTGAGGAATTTGTGGAGAGTATAGTGAAAGTTTGAGGAATTTGTGAAAAGCATTCTGAAGATAGGGTTGGATTGAGGGAAGTACCATTTAGCCCATGATTTATTAAAAAGAAAACCAGAGGCCCAAAATAATGTCACTCATGCTAAAGCCCAATATACCAAACCTAGATTTAATACGTGATCTAATTGCAGTTTCAGTCTGTCCCAAAAATGTAATCTTTTTTTTTTTTATTAATTTTATTGGGGTGACAATTGTTAGTAAATTTACATAGATTTCAGGTGTACAATTCTGTATTACATCGTCTATAAATCCCATTGTGTGTTCAACACCCAGAGTCAGTTCTCCTTCTATCACCATATATTTGATCCCCTTTACCCTCATCACCCACCCCCCACCCCCTTACCCTCTGGTAACCACTAAATTATTGTCTGTGTCTATGAGTTTTTGTTTCTCATTTGTTTGTCTTGTTCTTTTTGGTTTATATACCACATATCAGTGAAATCATAGGGTTCTCTGCTTTTTCTTTCTGACTTATTTCACTTAGCATTATACTCTCAAGATCCATCCATGTTGTCACAAATGCTCCTATATTATCTTTCCTTAACGCCGAATAGTATTCCATTGTGTATATATACCACACTTCTTTATCCATTCATCTATTGAAGGACATTTTGGTTGTTTCCATGTCTTGGCCACCGTAAACAAAGCTGCAATGAACATTGGAGTACATGTGTCTCTATAGAGAAATGCTTTCACATTTTTTGGGTAGATACCCAGGAGCAGGATTGCTGGGTCATATGGTAATTCTATTCATAATTTCTTGAGAAACCTCCACACTGCCTTTTATAGCGGCTGCACCAGTCTGCATTCCCACCAACAGTGTATGAGGGTTCCTTTTTCTCCACAGCCTCTCCAACACTTGTTACTATTTACTTGTTGATGAAAGCCATTCTGACTGCTGTGAGGTGATATCTCATTGTGGTTTTCATTTGCATTTCTCTGATGATTAGCGGTGTTGAGCATTTTTTCATATGTCTATTTGCCATTTGTATATCCTCTTTGGACAAATGTCTCTTCAGGTCCTCTGTCCATTTTTCAATTGGGTTGTTTGTTTTTTTGTTGTTGAGTTTCATGAGTTCCTTGTATATTTTGGATATTAGCCCCTTATCAGAGGCACTGTTTGCAAAAATCTTCTCCCATTCAGTTGGTTGCCTCATTATTTTGTCAATAGTTTCTTTTGCTCAGCAGAAACTTTTGAGTTTCATATAATCCAATTCGTTTATTTTAGTTTTTACTTCCATTGCCTTTGGAGTCAAATTCATAAAATGCTCTTTGAACCCAAGGTCCATAAGTTTAGTACCTATGTTTTCTTCAATGCAGTTTATTGTGGCAGGTCTTATGCTTAAGTCTTTGATCCATTTTGAATTAATTTTGGTACATGGTGACAGATAGCAGTCCAGTTTCATTCTTTTGCACGTAGCTATCCAATTCTGCCAGCACCATTTATTGAAGAGGCTGTCTTTCCTCCATTGTATGTTTTTAGCTTCTTTGTCAAAAACTATCTGTCCATATTTATGTGGTTTTATTTCTGGGTTCTCAATTCTATTCCATTGGTCTATGTGTCTGTTTTTCCGCCAATACCAAGCTGTTTTGATTATTGTAGCCCTGTAATACAAGGAAAAATCAGGGAGTGTGATACCTCCAGTATTGTTCTTTTTTTTAAATATTGCTTTGGCTATTCGGGGTCTTTTGTGGTTCCAAACAAATCTGATGATTTTTTGTTCTATTTCTTTAAAAAATGCCATTGGGATTTTAATGGGGATTGCATTAAATCTGTATATGGCTTTGGGTAATATGGCCATTTTAACTATGTTGATTCTTCCAATCCATGAGCACGGAATGTCTTTCCATTTCTTTGTGTCTTCTTTAATTTCTTTCAAAAATGTCTTATAGTTTTCAGCATATAAATCCTTCACATCCTTGGTTAAGTTTATTCCTAGGCATTTTATTCTTTTTGCTGCAATTGCAAAAGGAATTGTTTTTTCTATCTCTTTTTCTGAGATTTCCTTGTTGGTATATAGGAAAGCAATGGACTTTTGTACATTGATTTTGTAGCCAGCAACTTTACTGTATTCATTGATTGTTTCTAATAGCTTTTTGGTGGAGTCTTTAGGGTTTTCTCTATATAGCATCATGTCATCTGCAAAGAGTGACAATTTAACTTCTTCATTCCCAATTTGGATGCCTTTTATTTCTTTCTCTTGCCTGATAGCTCTGGCGAGGACTTCCAACACTATGTTGAAAAGCAGAGGTGATAGGGGACAACCTTGTCGTGTTCCTGAACGTAGAGCAAAGGGCTTCAGCTTTTCATCATTAATTATGAGATTAGCTGAGGGCTTGTCATATATGGCCTTTATTATGTTTAGATATTTTCCTTCTATACCAATTTTACTAAGTGTTTTAATCATAAATGTATATTGTATCTTATCAAATGCTTTTTCTGCATCAATTGATAGAATCATATGATTTTTGTCCTTTATTTTGTTTATGTGATGAATCACATTGATGGATTTGCAAATGTTGAACCATCCTTGTGCCCCGGGGTTGAACCCCACTTGGTCGTGATGAATAATCTTTTTAATGCATTGTTGTATTCGATTTGCTAGAATTTTGTTCAGGATTTTAGCATCTGTATTCATCAGAGATATTGGTCTGTAGTTTTCTTTTTTTGTGTTGTCCTTACCAGGTTTTGGTATCAGGGTAATGTTGGCCTCATAAAATGAGTTAGGGAGTACTGACTCTTCTTCAATTTTTTGGAAGAGTTTGAGCAGGATTGGTATTAGATCCTCTTTGAAGGTTTGGTAGAATTCACTAGTGAAGTCATCTGGTCCAGGACTTTTGATTTTGGGAAGGTTTTTGATGACTGATTCAGTTTCGTTACTGGTGATCGGCCTGTTTGGATTTTCCAGTTCTTCATGATTCAGCCTTGGAAGGCTATATGTTTCTAAGAACTTGTCCATTTCTTCTAGGTTACTGAATTTGGTGGCATATAGTCCTTCATAGTATTCTTGGATAATCCTTTGTATTTCTGTGGTGTTCGTGATGACATCCCCTTTTTCATTTCTGATTTTGTTAATTAGTGTCTTCTCTCTTTTTATCTTAGTGAGTCTAGCCAAGGGTTTGTCAATTTTGTTAATCTTTTCAAAGAACCAGCTCTTTGTCACATTAATTTTTTCTATTGTCTTTTTGTTCTCTATTTCATTTAGTTCTGCTCTGATTTTTGTTATCTCCTTTCTTCTGCTGACCTTGGGTTTCGCTTGTTCTTCTTTTTCTAGTTCTTTAAGGTGTAACATGAGGTTATTTATTTGGGATTTTTCTTGTTTCTTTAGATAGGCCTGTAATGATATAAATTTCCCTCTTAACACTGCTTTCGCGGCATCCCAAAAATTTTGGTAGGATGTATTTTCATTGTCATTTGTTTCTATGTATCTTTTGAGCTCTCCTCTAATTTCTTCTTTGACCCAGTCGTTCTTTAAAAGTATGTTGTTTAATCTCCATGTGTTTGTGTTTTTTCCTGCTTTCTTTTTGCAGTTGATATCCAATTTCAAAGCTTTGTGATCAGAGAATATGCTTGGTATGATTTCAATCTTCTTAAATTTGCTGAGGCTGATTTTGTGTCCCAATATATGGTCTATCCTTGAGAATGTTCCATGTACACTAGAAAAGAATGTATAGTCTGATGTTTTAGGATGAAGTGCTCTATATATGTCAATTATGTCCAATTCATCTAATGTGTCATTTAGGGCTGCGATTTCGTTATTTATCTTCTGTTTGGATGATCTATCCATAGCTGTCAGTGATGTATTTAAGTCCCCTAGTATAATTGTGTTTTGGTCAATTTCTCCCTTTAGTTCTGTTAGTAGTTGCTTGGTATATTTCGGTGCTCCCTGATTGGGGGCATAAATATTGATGACTGTTACGTCTTCTTGTTGTATAGTCCCCTTTACCATTATGAAATGTCCATCTTTGTCTCTTGTTATCTTTTTCACCCTGAAGTCTGTTTCATTGGAAATCATTATGGCTATACCTGATTTTCTCTGAGTACCATTTGCTTGGAGTGTCAATTTCCACCCTTTCACTTTGAGTCTATGCTTGTCCTTGTAGCTGAGATGTGTCTCTTGTAGGCAGCATATGGTTGGGTTTAGTTTTTTGATCCAATCTGCTACTCTGTGTCTCTTTATTGGTGAGTTCAGTCCATTTACATTTAGGGTGATTATTGATATGTGAGGATTTCCTGTCATTCTGTCTTTAGTTTTCTGGTAAGGCTGTGTCTCCATTGTTTGTTTGCCTTTTTGTTGTTGTCTGTTATTTCTGTGTTGTGGTATTCTATGATGTTTCCCTCTGTTTCTTCTTTTATTACAGTACATATTTCAGATTTGGATGGTTTTTGAGTGGTTACCCTTGAGTTTATGTAAAAGAAAGTTTGATATTTAGAGTATTCCAGTTTCTTCAGTACGCTTACTTTCTCTATTCCCGTATTCCAGTTCAGGCCTTTACGCTCCCCCTTTTTATGTTTCGGTTGCCACAAATTGTCCCTGTTGATGGTGGTCTAATAGCCTCCTTTAGTATTTCTTGTAGTGCAGGTCGTGTATTAGAAAATTCCCTCAGCTTCTGGATGTCTGGAAAGGTCTTTATTCCGCCCAGATAGGTGGGGCCAGGGGCGGGGTGAGTTGTGAGAGGTGGCCCAGAGCAATGGCGGCGACCACCACCACAGCCAGTCCTGATTCCACAGCTCCCTCCCCTTTGCTGGAACTAGTTGAGCTGCGAATCTGTGTCTGCGGTCCACAGTTCTCAGAGCAGCAAATATTCTGTCCTTTGATCCGACACTGCTACTTTATCGCTTCTAGCACCGGGCAGGTGGGGGCGGGGCGAGCTCTGGGAGGGTAGGGAGGCGCGGCTAGTCTCTGTGCCTAAGGCTTCCGTTCTCCGCTCGGCAGTGAGGGCTTAAACCACCGATTTCAGCCCTCTTCCCTCAGTCTTTGCTCCTAGGTCTGCCGTGAGTGAGCGTTGGGTTCAGCCGTGCTATATGCTGCCCCCTCAGCCCTGTGGGCCGTAAGGGGAGCCCTAGCAGTCCGAGTCCTTCCCTCTCCCGCAGCTGCGGAAGATCCGGGAGCAGCGGGCTCCGAGCACTGAGCTAGGTCTGTGTCCTGCGCCCGCGCGCCTCCGTCTCCGCACTTCTCCTCTCCCTCCTCCCCCGCTCGTGCGATTCACCCACCTGGATGTGAATTCAGTAGTGGGCCTCTTCGTCTTGCCTGTCTGCTGTGCAAGGAGTCCTTTGTGGAGTTATTGTTGTCCGATTCGTTGTAAATTCCAGGATAGCGTTACAGAGGCTCACCTCATGCCGCCATTTTTTTCCCCTCCCCAAAAATGTAATCTTAATCAATGAGTTTAGAATATTCTGGTCAAGTACCAGTAAGGTAATCTGTTCTGTGGCCCCTCTCCATTTCTCAAAGGAAGAAGAAGCAATCTACATGATAAAACCCTTGCCATTCTTTTCTCCCCCTCTATAAATTGATGTACTGGCCTAAAAGCAATTCTTTCTTTTCTTTTCCTAATAGGTCCTTTACCCCACCCTTCTTTCTATAAAACCCTTCCATTTGTACAATTCCTTGGAGTACCCTTTTAGTTTTTAGATGGGATGCTCCATTATTCATGAGTAGTGTAATAGATCTTCAAATTTATTGAAGAGCCAATTAAATCTTCAAATTTATTCAACTGAATTTTGTTTTTTAATGATTCAATTGAGGTAAAAGAAAGAATTGGGGAAAGTAAGTGGGCTTCCTTCCACAGGACAATGCAGTGAACCACTAAAGTCAGACCAGCAAAGGCTAGGAATATGGAGTTGGGGAAGCAGGCAGCAAACCAAAGACTTTGGGAACTTTATGTGAGCCTAGCTCTAGTATGGAGGTAGGTGGTATTTATCCTGAAGCTTTAGTTGGTGATGAAGGTGGGAAAATAAGGCTGGAGTTACCATAATGGGCCAATGATAATAAGGATGAGTAAGGTAGTTGTAAGAGGAGGTTCTCCCACAGCTACCTTCGATCTCTGTAACAAACATTGGGTTTTCATTTTCAGTGCATCAAACATAACCAGACAGCGTGGCTCCACGAACTGCAAGAGAGGCTAGAATGCAAATATATTACCTTTCCTGCCTTGGTAGTGATAGCAATAAAGGGAATATAGGGAACAACCGACAATGTCTGTCCCTATAAGAATCCAGATTAATAGCAATAACAGTGAAAGAAATTAAGAAATTTGTCTAAGAACTGTGTCCTGTGAAATTACTCATCACAGAAAGATTTTATTAGAATCCTCCCAATACACATTTTAAAGAAATAAGATAATTCCAATTCTTACCAACATTTTCTAAAATGTATAGAAATAGTGGAAAATCTCAAATTTATTTCATGAAATCTAACAGCAGATAATAGAGAACTACATACTGATATAATTTATGAATATAGACAAATTTTAAAATATTTTTAATATAATTAAAATAGAATTTAGCTGTATATATTTTTATTAGGATGTAAATGACATAGAGTGTAAGTTTAAGGTGTGAAAAGTGTTGGTGATGCATTTATATATTGTAATATGATTCCTTCTGTAGAGTTAGCTAACACTTATATCATGTCACATTATTTCTTTTTTATTTTTTGTGTTCAGAACATTTAAGATTTAGTTTCTTAGCAACTCCTAAGTTTGGAATTTAGCTGTATATTAAGTAAATACTATTATACAATGAGATCGAGTAGAGTTCATATAATGGTGTAATGTCTTTCAGCATTAGATTTATACAAAAATTTTCTAAGGACTGCAAGGTAGACGAATAAATGTGGGGAATGTAAAATGCCTAGAACAAACTTAACCTTCTTTTGACATGTTTATAATATTCCCTTATGTGGCAATACTTAAGGAAAAGCAAACATTTGCTGAATGTTTCCTTTGTACTAGAGACTTCACTGGTACAATATTGTTCAATCCTCTTAAAAATTCTCAAGATGGGTATTATCATGTCTCCGTTTTCACCTGAGCAAAAATGAAGCTTAGAGAGGTTAATTAACCTTATCGTAAATAACCTTTGTCAGATCTTGGACTTGATTTTGTCCTCTTTAGAAATTACATTAACAAATTAGCTTGTTAATGTTTCATAGATGCTGGCAGAAGATATGCAACTCCTGGGTCAAAGACAAAGACTTATGATTCATGGCACATAATCATTGTATACTTAGGTATTTGTATTGGTTCTCCTTCCACTAAAGTTCATGGTGGTAGTGATGGTGGTGGGGATATAAGAGCTGCATAGTAGGTTTGGGTTCAACTGAGGAAGACTGAGTTTAAGGAATCCACCACTTTTATAGCAAGAGTTAGCAAATCTGTTCTTTGTCAGAGCTGTGTAGAGCAGACATTGCTTCATCTTTCAAAGTTACCAGTTACATAACAACCCTGAGTAATAGTTTGGGTAAAAGAGTGTTCAAGGGCCTTGCTATCTTGGCACACCCAGCAAGATGTGTTAAAAAACAAGAGGTCCAAGGATGACTGTCTCTCCCAACAACTCTCACTTCTAATGTCGCTCACCTCAACTCCTACCTATCTTGTCTTTGACCAATATCTCAGGCTTGAGATAAAAATGATTTATCTTTAAAGTATGTTAATTAAAAATTAATATTTAAAGTCTTACCTTTACCTGGTTTGTAGTCAAATATATATATATATTTGTAAAGTCAGAAGACAATTCAAACATTTAGGAAAAAACAAAGATTTTGAAATTTCTTTGACATTTCCAGACTGAGTCCAAAAGTAACACCGAGTCTTTATCGATCATGATATTGCTCATTTCAAAGAAAACAAATTTTGAAGAAAAGTATAAAATTCATTGTATACTTAGGTGTGCAATAATATGAAAACTCCAAACCAGTGGCTATAGCACAACATTTAAGTATAAGTGGTATGTGGCATTGTCTAGATTTGGCACAATTCACCTTTAGACAGGTAATGTGTCTACGTCAGTAAGTGGTACAGTCTGATACCTTCCCTAGTAATCATGTCCAACAAGCTTTTTAGGCAAAAAGTCCTTACTTTGGGTCAGAATCAATTTCTGAAGCTTTTCTAATATACCTTATTTAAATACACACACACACACACACACACACACACACACACACACACAAACTATCCCCTTCCCTTTGAGAGAGTGTCAAATTAGCAAGCCAGAGAACTAGTGTAGCCAAGAAAAAAATGTGGTTGTTGGAAAACTATACAAAATGGGATTGAGAGCTAAGATTTGCTCATTGGAAGGGTTCTTAGAAACAAGAACATGTAGAATGATGTTTCTCTCAGCTTTGTGTGAGAAACAGTAACATCCGTCGTGCTGCTGGGCCCAGAGCCTGTCAAATGACTTATTTTCTCTGCTCAAATAAGGCACTTGCTGAGGCAGGAGTTTATCTGCTTCTCATTTCCACTATGCGACTAGCATTAGTCCTTGACGTAATCTTCACTTTCTAGTTGCTGGCTCTTGATGGCTCGGGTAACAACTATAATGTAATTTCTGGGTTGCTGTTTGCGTTTAATAGGTATTAAATTAAATGTGCAATTGGTCGACTGGAGATAAAAATATCATTCAGCTTTTGGCAGAAAAGCTGAAACATATATTACATTCCAATGGGAAAACCATTAGCTTTAATAAGTGGATATGAATTGTTGGCGTTTATTATCCTTGTCAGTATGCTAATGCTCATTAGATTTTTTAATGAGAGGATGGTAATAAAAACATGGCATAGAGTTAAAAATGGATATTAATTAGGGTATTAAAATGTCCTTATTTATGTAGTTGTGAAAAGAAAAGCTGGTAACTGAAGAAACACTTTGAGAATAAAATCATTTCCTCACTTCATTCCTTTTCCTTCCTACCTCTATTATTAAAAATATTATACAAGTAGAGAAATAGAAACAAAGACAAATATATTACCACCTAAGGGTGAATAAAACGTGCGTCTCTTGTGAGATATATGTATACATATACATATATATATATATATATATATATATATATATATATATATATATCTCCAGACAAATACACATTTTGGCTATGGATAAACAGAATACAATATAGCACTATGTAATTTTATAAATGAGAAAATGTACAAATTACAAGTGCTTCTCTCAAGAGGCTGTATAGTACAAGTTTAGGGCAGTAGGTAATAAACAATAAAGTTGCTCGGATTTAAATCCTGGCTTCACTACTCACTGACCATGCTACTTAAACTCTCTGAACTTTCCCTTTCTTACCAGTAAAATGAGAATGACAATTAAGTGGGATAGTCTATGTCAAGTATTTGACATATTCCCTAGCACAGAGTTGTCTGTTATTATTTCTAACCAAGTAAACAAAAATTGATGGTATGTTTAAAAACACAGCTTCAATCTCTAGATCTTTTAACCACGTATGGCAAGTCTATTCATTGTGGCATATTTTGCTAAAGCCTGTGGAACCCAGGCATCCACATTTTATGCATGTCTCTTCAGTGTTCCTTTAAATAAATTAAACTCAATGACCTTTATGAAGTGCCTTCCTCCAGAACTTGTGCCAGGTATATGGAGTACAAAGATAAATGAAAAATAGCCTCTGCCTTCAGGAAGACAATTACAACTATTAACAAAATCAGTAATTTGGATTTTGTCCAGCTTTTACTGAAAACTGGGATTTGTTTGTTTAAATGAAAAGTGTCTTTAATTTATCAGCCACTACAGCTGAGCAGTAGATAGGTAATTATCTACTCTTACATTTCCTAGAAATGACCCAGAGTCATTTCTCTTTTCACTATGACACATTACAAAAAGCCAAATGTAGAAATAAAACTACCATGTTCTTATTCTTCACAATAGATTGATGAATGGGGAAATATTTTTAACACTAGGCTTTACTTTTTAGAGCAGAAAATTTTTCACAGCAAAATTGAATGGAAGGTACAGAGATTTCCCATGTACCTCTTGGCCCCACATACACACCATCTCCCTCATTGTCTAAATTCCCCACCAGAGTGGAGCATTTGTTACAAGTGATGGACCTACACTGACACATCCTTATCACCCACAGTCCATAGTTTACCTTGGGATTCACTCTTGGTGCTGGACAGTCTATGGAGAAATAAATATATAATGGCACTTATCCACTCTCATAGTACCATAAAGAGTAGTTTTGCTGCCCTAAAAATCCTCTGTGCTCTGCCCTTTTCCATCCCTCTCCCTTAACCCTTGGCAACCACTGATCTTTTTACTGTGTCACAGTTTTGCCTTTTCCAGAATGTCATACAGTTGGGATCAGATAGGTTGCCACCTTTTCAGATTGGCTTCTTTCACTTAGTAATATAGGTAGATCATTTATTTTATCTGTGAATGATATTCCATTGTCTGATGGACCACAGTTTGTTTATGCCTTCCCCTCTGAAGAACATCTTCATTGCTTTAAAAAAGTTTTGGCAATTATGACTAAAGCTGCTATAAACATCTGTGTACAGGGTTTTGTGAGGACATAAGTTTTCAACTCCTTTGGGTAAATACCAACGAGCATGATTGCTGGAAGGTATGTAAGAATATGTTTAGTTTTGTAAGAAACTGCCAAACTGGCTTCCAAAGTGTCTGTACCATTTACATTCCCACCAGCAATGAATGTGAGTTCCTATTGCTCCACATCCTTGTCAGCATTTGGTGTTGTCAGTGTTCTGGATTTTGACCACTCTAGTAGGTGGGTAATTGTATCTCACTATTGTTTGCATTTCCCTGATCATATTTACATATGCTTATTTACCATCTGTATATCTTCTTTGATGAGGATAAATGGGAAAATTCTGAATGCTTATGTAGTATACCTTTGTTAACAGGTCTTGCCTAAGCTAGTTTTTAGTTATGGTATCATACAGATTGGTAACAGAGCTCCCAGCTGCCATGGTATCAATTACTCAAACCCAGATTCTGGAGTCAGGCATATCTAGGATTAAATCTGACTCTTTCACTTATTCACAGTTGGACAATGGGAAAATTGTCTAATTTGGTAGCCCTCAGTTATATTTTTAATAATTAAAAAAAATTTCAATTACAATTGACATACAATATCATATTAGTTTCAGGCATAACACAATGTCTTTCTGTATCTGTAAATGGGATAATGATATCTCACAAACTGGGTGTGAGAGTTTGATAAGATAATGTATGAAAAATGCTTGAAACAGTTCCTAACACATAGTAAGTGCTATGAAAGTTCATTCAAAAAGAAAATTGTTCTGTTTTTACTTTTTTTAAAAAAGAAATGTGACAAGCAAAGTTTCAATGATTGAAGGATCCTTTTCAGAAATAATTTGTCTTTAATTCTTTATCTTTAAGACCAATTCAGAAGACATCAAAGAATATGGCATAATATAGTATGAGACATAGAAATATTTACTGAAGATGTAATGTTGGATGATCTTTTTTTTCTAGTCCACAATTTACACTGCATGATTTTTAAGTTGTATAAGAATATTAACAAATGATATTTGAAATCTTGAAAGACCAAAATATAAAATCTTTATGAAAGCATATGGTGCTGGGTCAAAAGGATGAGAGTATTTCAGCAAATCCTAACACAGTGATGTTTATTAAAGAGAAGGAACAATCACACAAAATATATAGGTATTTCTTTATAAATGCACTAAGAACTCTTGAAAGCTTTGAATAAGTTGTTTCAACAGGATTGGCTACTTTAAAATCTCAATTGCTCTTTTCAACATCATTTACACAGCCCCTCCCTGGATTCTAGCTATATTAGCTATTTTCCATGCCTCTTCTCCACTAATCCTCACCCTATATATTTGTGAAAACTCCCATCCAATTTTTTGAGATACCTCCTGGAAGCCTTAGCTGCTGTATTCCTCTCATCACTCATGGTAGAACTCCATATTTGTCACTTGTACATGCTTTTTATTTTAGCAGTGATAATAATAGCTACTAGTATATTGCAGACTTACTGTGTGCCAGGCATTGCATTCAGGATTTAATATATTTTCTCATTGTTTCTTGAGATCCCTTTAAGAAAAGCTTGAAGTCAAGGCTAGATTTATCCATTCTGGACAACTTTAATTTTACAAAGAACACTGACCTTTTCTTCAGGGTATATAAAGAATACTTGAGCCAAACCTATATATAATACTTCTTCAGGTGTAGGAAAACCATTACTGGCATGTAGCTTATGTAAATAGTAATAAGGTAGAGTTCCTAAACATGAAGAATTCACATTCTAGGAAGAGATACAAATAAACAACTGGTTGGTTGAAGCACGAAAATTGCCATTTTTGTAGATCAAGACTGATCAAGTACAAATAATTTCATAAAACTTGACTTTGCATTATATAATGTAATAATTGAAGATGCAAAAACATCTTAATGTTTGCTTTAGGAGTTTAATGAAAATAAGAATAAGAGAAATGCTTCTATAGTTCATAATGCAATAGTCTATTTTACAAGTGTATGTGAATTTAGAATGAGCAAAAATTTATTTGGTATTATGAGAAATACTATTTATTTTAAGGGAGAAATATAAAGCTCTGAAGCCACAGTGTTTAGATTGTATAAAGGTGGAAAATAAACTGATAGAAGTGTTGATTTATATCAAATGTTTGTTACAAAAGACATAGAAGTGGAAATTATCATTTGCTTTTACATTTGTTCCTAATATGCTACCTATTAAATTTTAGTGAATTTCAGAGGAACGGTCATTTTCAAAGACTATTATTTTACAAACCACACACGTGTATATAAATATTTTTAAAATTTAAGGTAGCAATAACCATAAAGTTGGTTGAACATTCAAAGTAAAATGTTGTGATTAATGTGTTTATAAGCATATTATTTCACTTATCAATTGTAACAGGAGGGAATAAAAAAGGAACAGGAGTCTCAGATTAAATATTTAATTTTATTCATTCCCACGCACATTAATGAATATGATCAGGTTCATGTTAAAGACTGTACATTTTATTAGATGATTAAAAAGTTGGTAAACAGGTCTTTAGTTTCTTGTATTTTATGGAATATGCTAAGTAAATAACATTTGAGGTAAAAATAGTCAACTTTTTAGGTTTTAATATAGCAGACTAACCAGACTTTAAGGGAGAGGATGCGACAGAGGCTCTGAAATGAGAGTGGAAAGAATTTGGCTTCACATCATCTTTCTTTTGATTAATTTTGTGACCATCAGCCAGTGGCTTAAAACCTAAATTCTCAGCTGCTTACTTATCTTAATCTAAATATTGCAAAGATAAATGTAACATAATTTTATATATTAAATTTACTGTAAGAAGAGTAATTCTTTACCAAATTAGGTGCATGTAAAAGAGTAAAACTCAAAGTTGGTTAAGAACGTACTGAAGTCGTGGTAAATTTACAAGTGTGCATTGTACCAAATTTGTAAGTCTCCTAGACCAGAAGGTCTCAGTCGCAGTGCACTTTGGGAACTCAGCAGCAGTCCTACTGAGAGAAGATAAATAGAAAGAAGGGGAAAGGATTTATCATAATCCAGCTCTGGGGTAGCCCTTCCAGGATTTACTATCAATTAGAACCTCAAGGTTAAGGTTGCCAAATTGTAGATGAGCCTTGGTTTTCAACCAGGCTGTTTTCAGTATCAAAAGCATGAGGCCACAGGACTCCTGACCTAGTGCAGGACTCTATACCATAATTCCAGAGATTTCTAGCTATTTGTCAAAGATACAGAAATCATGGAGAGTAAGAGGAGCTGGCAAAATCCAGGTTTAGGGGATCAGGGACCCGGCTAAATGTGGAGTAAATATTTTTACCTGCCCCACTGATATTGGGTTTGGTCATGTGACCCATGTTGTCCAGTAAAAATGTTAGCAGACGTGACATAGGCAGAGGCTTTAAATGTTCTTGCTCTATTTTGTACTTTACTGACCCCGGATAGGCTCCCCTACAGTATTAGATCATCATCCTGGACCTCAAACTGAGCATAGGCAGCACAGATCTGAGCCAACCCACAGCCTGGTGCTGAGGCTAGCTGACCAACAGCATGAGCAGAGCTGCCCAGCCCAAGTCGTTGGAACCACAGGTGATCCTCAGACCTACGTGTGTGGGATACATCCCTGTCTCACACTAACTACTGAATTGCCTTTCTTTGCAGCGTGTGATTGCAATACCAAAGTGTGTATATGTGTAATTTCTCTCAAAATATTTCACATTATCCTTGAGTATGAATAGTTATTAATATGAATTTTTCCGGTAATAATTTTTCATCATCACTTATTCAGTCTGTGGCTTTATTCATAAGGATTCTCAATCCCAGTTTATCTGGTAGGAACACCAGGGAGAAAGGTTTTCATTTAATTCCCCTTTAGCTAGTCCTCTTGCTGTTTCTAAAAGATTTCATCGAAACATAGATGCAGTATTCACTTATAAATCCCACTTGTGATCAGCTCATGTACTTATTTTTTGGAGAAAAGGACCAATTGGCCCACTTGTGTTGGTAAAAGCACCTGAGAAATTTGTTTTCTTCAAGAACATCTGCCAAACAATCTTTCTTCCAAATAATTTATACCCAGAAGATATTTTCACATTTTTATACCACTCTATGAAACCAATTATATTCTATAGGAAAGAGTGGTAACTAAAACTGTTCAGTATGATCTCTAAGGCTTATCTAATATGTGGATCTTTGGTACATAGCTGAACTTAAAAACACTATTTAATATGCTGATGTGTTCTGTTTGTTTGTTTGTTTTAGCAGTACTGATTCTGAAACAGAAAACGGTAAAACATGAATAATTTCTCTGTGAGGGTGAGGAAAGGTGAATTTTAAATTGACTTGGTGATTCTGTTTCTGTTACTGTCTACCCACAGTAGAATTTTAAAATCTTTAAACTTTAAGGTAGTTAACTGAGCTAGCTTTTTTTATAGTAATGCAATGACCTTTTTTCTAATTCCTAGTATGTATCATGACTAAGGTCCATTGTAATTTATGTATTTAATCTTCGCTGTATCTGAAGTTTGTATTTTTTTAAAGAATTTTTTTTCATTTTAAACTAATATTTGTAATCAAATTACTCTGTTTCTTTACTGCAAAGAAAATGCAATTTAATCAGTAAAGCAAACATTAAATATTCCACAGAAAAAAATGATAAAAAATAAAATATTTACCGAGAGCCAATTATGTATTATGTATTCTTGAAGGAGTTTTATGTATAGTAATTCGGTTATTTCTCAGAGTACTAGATAGGTACTATTATTATCCTTAACTTATAGATAAGAAAAATAAGGTACGGAACATTTAATTAACTTTCCAATTTACACACGGAGTAAGTAATAAAAGCAAGATTCCAATCCAGGCAATCAGGCTTTAGAGCCTGGATTCTTAACCATTTTTATTGGTCAATTAATAATGTTATAACTCGAACGACTGAGCTAATTATGATGCTCTTTGGTCATGATTTCCCTCTTAAGTCACTGTAGCTACTAAAATTCATCTTCAGTAACTGGCAAAAATCATTTTATTGGCAGTAAAAGGGTAGAATATTGACAGATAATAAACTATTGTACTGAGAGGTTGGGAACCCAAATCTTAAGATGCCTGGGACTTTGAACTTAATTATGTTTTCCAGTACCCTTTGGGAGAGAGTGATCAGAAAAATGGCAAATATTCAATTTTGAATATTTTGGATGAAGTACTTTAAGATGGGGCCCTTTTCTATATTTTAATGATTTTATATCAAGCTACCAAAAACTTTTCAATTTGATGAATGGTAGTTGAAGGAACTGGATGATTAGGTTACAACATCAAAATTAGAAAAATAAATTCTAGGAGCAGTGACCATATGTTGTATGTAATTCTGTAACAACATGGAAATAAATATTGCTTGCATACATGGTTGACTAAACATTTGTTTTGGCCTCATGCTGTCAGGGCGACATCCAACATAAACCCCTCCATTTCCATGACTGGCTTTGGAAATAGATCCATTTTATCAAATGTGATAGTTAATGACACTTGGAAGTGAATACTTCAATGTGTCAAGTCCTTTATCAGAAAGTCACATTCTTGAAACATATGCTGTTATAAAAGACTTAAATTCAAGTTGAAATGATGATGGAACTTATTACTTCATTTCTACTTCAGGACTTCAAAATACAGCAGAGGAAAATAATGGGATCAGAGAAGTCTATTTACAACCAGAGCTTGATTTGAAATAAAATTGGACTGTTTGAACAAGGCAGAATTCCATCAGGGGTTAAGCACAAACACAGTTATCCTTTCTCAGAATATTAGATGTTTTATATTAATTTACAGAAAAACACACAACCAGATGCTTAAGGATAATCAAGAGCCTATTTAAAAAGATAAGTGAGCAAGTGAATAGAGTGTTGAATAATAATATGTCTCACTGTAGATCTCAACCATCTCAATTTGCTTGGCTTAGAAGGGCTTTCTGGGATGTGAGACATTCACAGTGTGTTATAATGCATAGCAACCATGAGAATCTATGAAAAGTTACATGTATTGTATCACCCCCTGCCCCAGTCCCCAGCCTTTTTATTCTCTTTTTTTTTTCCTTCTCTGCTAACTGTGTGAAATTAAGGGAAGAAGTATTATTCTTAATGTGCTTTTTTTATTTGGTGCAGGACCTAGAGCTAAGGATAAATAACTCCTTACCTTCATGATGTTTATAACCTATATTAGTTGAAAATTAAAAAAAAAAATTCTGAAATAAACCAAATGAAAATGCATAATCCATAAAACTTAGTTAACACTGAATATTAAATTGCACAATTCTGGCTATTGATGTTTTAAAATGATATAATTCCCCTTGGCATTTTCTATTGAAACTGTTGAGTAACCAAGTAGATTAATCATTTTATATTTTGTCTTTACACTTAGTTACCTCATAGTCTCAGTGAATTCATTCCATTGACTTGTAGTGTTTCCAGATCCAGTTTAAGTTTAATGATTTTCTAGCTATTTTGTTTTAATGAATTTTTATTCTGCAAGAAATATTCTGGCAGGCTTTTTACTAACTTATTTTTAGAGTTTTATCCTCTTGAGCATGATGAATGATGTTATGATGACAGAAATAGTTAAATTTTGATAAGATTACCAATACAATGTTAAGTTTGGAGAAAAGCACCCGCATACAAGCACAGTAGCAGCTACATGCATGACCTTCAGGATGGGTCATGTGAAAAGCTTTCCGCTGGGAGTGATGGCGTGGTTGACAATGGAGCCTGAACAAAACCCACTGCTCTGAGGCTGGTGTTTTTGTTCGCTTGCTTATTCGTGGAACTCCCACTGCTCTAAGTGCTGCTGGTATAGTTCCTCGATTTAATTTTCATGTACAGATTGTATCTTAGAATATAAATCAAAGTGCAGGGTATACTCATCATCGGTTTAAATATACTTGTCTCTTGGCTTTATAAGTGGAGGTAAATTTAATTGTGTTCTTGACCCCAGAAAGGGAGTTATATGTTTTCCTCCCCCATATGTGTTTTCTTGTAATAAACACTTTGAACCAGCTGAAACAGGTTATTTTCCTCCTTTCCTCTTGTCGTGAATAAAGTTTGCAATGTTTTGAGAAAATATTTTGGAACTTCCTAAAGATTCCTGGGGCTTTTAAAAGGCAATTAAAGGGCTTCATTCTTACTACATGTTAAGTATTGCCCACTGGGGAATTCACAGATATGCAAAAATATTAAAACTATATCTTTTAAAAGCAATTAAAGATCAGGTGGTAGTTATGGTGATCGAGATGATGTGGACAATGACAATAATAATGGTAATTTATTGAATACTTACTAAATGTCATCCATTGTTTAAAGTACTTCATATACATTATCTTATTTCATTGTAACAACAATTTAAGAGATTACTACCATTATCATTTCCACTTGGCAAATGATGAAACTGAGACTTGCCAAGATTAAGTGCCTCTCTCAGGGTTGCACATCCAGTGTGGGTCGGCTTACAAGCCCAGGCGGAGATAAAGGAGCCTCTGCAACCATGTCCCCAAAACAGGGACACAGGTAAGAGAGGAGCCCTCAGGTGGCATATCAGTCCAGAGGGTGAAAACAGCATTCACTAAAATGTAAGTATTGAGCATAGAACAAACCCTCCAAAGGGCATACAGGAAAGTTTTGAGAGGAAGATCAATGGGAAGTTGAGTCAACAGGCTGGGGAGAGAGCCTGGAGTACTTTATGGATGTGAATATTTGAAGGGATTGCTTGTGTGATGAGTAAGGGTAGTAGGAGTCTGAAGCATGTCGTGTTTGGCTGGTCATGAGTTTTCCAAGAGAGATGTATAGTGGAAATCAAAAGGGAGCACTCAGAACTTTCCAGGGTTAACTTTAGCCTGATGTCTGCTGCTGGGTCATAAATTCTAAAGTACTGGTCAGAGGCCCTGATTATGAGAATCCCGGACTCCAGAAGCAGAGTCTTGTAAACCGTCCTTGCAGCATAGATCTCTGTGTAGTGGTGGGTTCTCATAAGGTTGCGTGGTCCTTGTTGTGTGTTGGGGCTTGTACATTCTAGAGACAGAGTTATCGTCTGTGTAAGGTGAGTCAGTGAAAGCAGGGGAAAGGAAAATCTCACCATTTGAGTAAGGGAAGAGCGGGATTGTTGGGAAAGAAAAGAGCAATCATTTTGATTTGCCACACCTAGTTCCAGCAACTCTACATACATAATTTATTGTAATTTTGGAACAATGTGCTAGTTTGATAATATTATTTCCACTGTGTAGCTAACAACAAAACTTGGGGCTTGGATAGATTTAAAAATAATA
Organism: Rhinolophus hipposideros; assembly: GCF_964194185.1. Classification (NCBI taxonomy): domain Eukaryota; kingdom Metazoa; phylum Chordata; class Mammalia; order Chiroptera; family Rhinolophidae; genus Rhinolophus; species Rhinolophus hipposideros. The sequence goes on along the minus strand of NC_138051.1, from coordinate 14,942,923 downwards.
GCCCAAGGTCATATAAGTAGTAGGTAGGTCAGGGATTAAAATCCAGTTTATGTGACATCAAATGTTTTACTTTTTACCTAGTAGTATATTGCAAGACATTTTCAGCAGCACGCTGTCCATTGCCCGTGTCTGTTAATATGAAATATAAATGTATGTTCATTTTTGAATTTTGTCTATTGGTTCAGGGCTTTTTGCCAAGATATTAAGGCAACGTCTGTGACCTATGCTGTTTTCCTTTTCCCTAAAGTTTGTCTCAGCATTTTATGAAATCAGAAATTGTACATTTAGAGCCAACTTTCATTCAAGATTTTCCATTATCATTAGTAATAGGTAGATGATAGGAGGGGGCTTAAATAGTGCTATGGAAATGGAAGTTCAGTTACTTTGGGGGAAGATCTTCACTTTCCGCAGAGATAAGAAACATTTGCTTGCATCTCATCTTCTCTGATAAAAAGCACTCCTCAGTCCTACCACCCAAATCATTAACACAGCCTGACCAAACTAAGGCCAAAGCCAAGCCCCTCAAATTAGAAACAATAAACAAGGAAGATGAAGAAAAAGAAGAAAAAGAGTCTCAAATATTACCCCAGTATACTAAGGAATTTTTAAGTTTATTGTCGCTGCTGCACTGCTATAACATTTATATACCATGTTTCCCCGAAAATAAGATTGGGTCTTATATTCATTTTTGCTCCAAAGGACACATTAGGACTTATGTTCAATCGTGATAGGGCTTATTTTCTGGTTAGGTCTTATTTTCGGGGAAACATGGTATGGATCTAGTATAGCACTTTCCCCACCACATTGTAAGTCTGTTTCATCCCCAGTAGAAAACCGGTACCCAAAGGTGGAGAACTGTTTTCATCCTGTGCATTCCTGTTATTTTGATGTATATCTAATAAGTCTTTGTTGAATACTCAGAGCTCAAAATGTGAGTACTTTGCTAGGAAAATTTGAAAGATCTACTTGAAGGCTCTTTTATTTGCAGGCACTTGACTCTGATGAGAGATGATAAGTTCCCAACTAGAGGTGCTGAAGCGTGGACAGAAAGAGAAGTGGGCAAATGATATTTTAGGTAACATTGTAGGGCTCCTTTCATTAATCTAGGTTGCTGATTCCAGGTCCAGTTACTTGTCCCACCTCTCTCATTCTCTGTACATTTTCATAAAACTCTCGACCTGACCTGACTATGCAGTTTATTGTTTACTGCATAACCAGGGAACACTTCATAATTTGTATTTTGAGAATTCTTTGACTTTTATGAAGTACCACATGAACGATGGATATATTTCTTGAAATAAGTCCAATCTCTTTAGAAAGGAGTATAGGACTTTAGAACCAAACCTAAATAACTTAAATCATGATGAACAAATTGGAAACAATAGGGGCATTGGAAATCCATTTACTTGAATTTTAATGTCTGATAATATTGTTTAGAATTTTCATTTCAGTGGTATAACCTTGCTTTAAGATGTTATTAAAAATCTTCACACCCTATAATCACTTGTGCCTCCTGAATTCTAATGAAAATAAACACTGATGTTTCTTTTCAAACATTCATCCCTAAATAAAAGTCCTTAGCTATAAACCAATCATTCAGTTGAAGAATAAGATGTCTGTCTTTCTGTGTCCTTGCAGACAATGAACTAGAGAGGAAGAAGAATACAGAGGGGAGGGGAAATGAGAAATGAATGGCATATTCTTCAGTATGATTTTTATTTTTTTATCCCTTGTCTCTGCCTGAAATAGTCTCCTTCACTCGGTCCTGAGCTGAGCTATAGCTCAGACTCTAGATTTAGAGCACTTTGGATCCTAAACTGACTTTAATTCCAAGAGTAATCTTGAAAGTGATTTACCTCTCTCTGTGTTAGTACCATTGGCGTAAAGTGGGCATAATAATAGACCTACCTCATAGGGTTGTTGTGAGGATTCTATGAGAAAATACATGTAAGGTGCTTAGAAAAGTGTTGGGCACATCATAGGACATTAATAAAAGTTAGCTATTATAATTACTATTGTTGTTAATTTGTAATTTGGGCTAGAGTTAGTGTAGTAGGGCCGCGCAACCCATCTGCTACTCATATGTTTTCAGAAATAAAATGGCTCAGTTATCATTACTCTTGTTCTGAATGGAAACTCCAAGTCCTGCTAATTCCATTTAAATTGTCTGCCACATGCACTCTGAACTTTTCTTCTCCTCTGCTTCTTTGCTTAGTTCAGGCCTCCATCGTCACTGAATTAGTCTCTTAATGGGACCTGAAAGTCCTTATTTCTCGAATTCATTTCCCACATTGACATCAAATCTATGTTTGTGGTTGCAGAACTGACACCTGCTTGAAATCTACTCTGGCACATAGTAAGTATTCAACAAAAATGGTGTTTCCTTCCTATTTCTATTTCCTTTCTAGTGGTGCTGTGAGCTGCATGTGAGTGAGCAGCTCTCCAACACTGATGACATTTAGGCAGCTGCTGAATTAAATGTGTCAGAGATTCCACAGCAGGGGTTTTCATAGTGTTGGAGACCGAACTGGAACGACTAAGTTGCTTTCCAGCTCTGGGGATTTAGTAATTATATGGCACAGACATTGGCTGAGTCTAAGAGAATCATCTATCATTTTGAAAGAGTCACAAGATTTAGACATGTTTGTTAGGTTCTATGTAGATGCCCCTCCTACCCCCAGCCAGTTCTAAAAAATCCGTATTAATCCTTCCATTAGTGTATGGGATTTTCGCAAACAGACTTTAATGCTTATAGATATTTGCTTATTATATTACATTTATAGTTTTATTCTTGATGCTTTAGGAGAATCTTTCAGATAATTTAAAAATAGCCTTTTTTCTTTTTTTTTTTTGAATGTGCTGAAGAGAAAAGAAAATGAAAAGGGAACATTGCTTAATATTGGTGTTTTGATTATTTTGATGTTGTAAAGAAATAGCACAACTAAAAGCACATGGTACTTTCAAATCATCGGTTTTACATTTTCTATATGTGATATGAAGAAATATCATTTGACAAAGGTGAAATAAATATATTATTATTGAATAATTACTATGCTAATCAAACCACTGCCTTGCTTGTATCTGCATGTGTATAGTTCCTTTGATATGCATATGTTATTGCATGATTAAGGGATTTTTGCTACATTTTCCAGCCTAGGATTGCAATCAGACCCATTCCTATACAGTGTAGGCTGAGCCCTACCCTGAGGTCTTTATAAACAGTTGTTCAATTAAGAGAGAGTCTTGTCTCTCAGACAGAAACTGGAAGGGAATGGGAGAGGGCAGTGCTTGGGTACTAAAGTTAGAATCTCTCTTGGATGGGGGTGGGGTATTCAGTGATGGAAAGGCTGCTGGGTCCTAGAAGAACCCTCTGTATGAGGCAGCCTGGGATCTTAAAAGAAAGAAATATGGTATGGAGCTTGTGGCTCTGAACTAGCCCTTTGAGACTGAGATTTGTATATTTTCTTTTCTCTGGGTCAGGAGGATGGAATGGGTCAGGTTTTAAGAGCAAGCAGAATTTAAGAGCTAAAGCAGAATTCAACAACAAGAGCTTACATTTTTCTAAGCTGAACTGTTTTGTTTCTTTGACTTACTTTTTCTTATTTCCTCCCATTCTTCTCAGCATCAGTTAGGGGTTGAACTGTGCTCCCTCTACCCTCTAAATTCCGATATTGAAGCCCTAATTCCCAGTACTTTCAGTGTGACTGTATTAAAACAAGGCCATTAGAGTAGGGCCTAATTAATCAGACTGATGTCCTTATAAGAGGAAATTTGGACACACGGAGGGTCACCAGGAACCCAGAGATATGTATGCACAGAGAAAAAGACCATGTGAGGACACAGATTGAAGGCATCCATCTTGCAAGCCAAGGAGTGAGACCTGAGAAGAAACTTAACCTGCTAACACCTTGATCTTGCACTTCAAATCTCTAGACTATGTTTAAGTTACCTAGTCTGTGGTACTTTATTATGGCAGCCCTAGGAAATAATAGAGCACCTGATAGAGTATCTCTTAGAAGCATCAACTGGGTTCATCAGTGCTGAAGGGAATCCATAGAAGTGATCTCACACCCCTTCTCAGGAAAGGCTTCAGTGTTCTCACAGTAATCGATGGGAAAAAATACCAAGGGGCAGGTAAAATGTGTGACCTCTTTGTCTTGTTACTTTGCTCACTGGGCATGGGGGTTCTGTTTTATTTTTAATAAAAATGGCAATTCCCCTTAAGTTAGCAATTATAAACTGAACTGTGAAAGGTGGAGGATTAAAGTGAACTGTATTGACCAAATAATTCTCCCCTTGTGTAGTTTTAAATATAGTTGTTTAAAAATCCATGTGTGGTTTTAATAAAAAGCAAAACTGCTTTTGAATTTTGGGAAAATTGTTTCTTATCAACTGTTATAATTCTGAGAAGTCAGCTCTTCCTTTAGCAGGTATGTTTAGAAACCAGGAGCTGAAACAAAACAATGGTTCTTACAACAGTGGAGACCCACATACATGCTCATATAATCTATAAATCTATGCCCCCTGGCTGAACCTGTAAGGTAAATTAATTACACTAAGTATTAATAGCCTGAGGATTGGGGGAATTTTAAAAAATAAACTGTGTTTTTATTTTCTGTTCAGAAAGGTATTACATGAGATGACTCTATATAACTTACAGTTAACAGAAGATAGTTTTACAGTCTCTTTATTTTATTGTATTTTCTACAATATAATTATTTATGGCTTCTCAGTATTCTAATATAATTCTCTTTGACCCTCTGAATTATTAGATCTCTGAATTACTATAGGCTGAATTATTAAACAATTAAAAATTTCAAAACATTTGTTTGAATTATTAGATCTCTGAATTACTATAGGCTGAATTATTAAACAATTAAAAATTTCAAAACATTTGTTTTTATGCAAACCTTGTGTTTCAAATTTTCCAATCGTTTTTTTGTTTGTTTGTGACAAACAAAGAAAAGAAATACATAATGAAGAAAAATCACTTGTCTTTTGTGATGTATTACCACCCCCTCCTCCCCGCCTTCAAATCAGGAAATGGACCTCTAGATTCTTAGAGGGAAATATTTTGCTATGCTTTAAGGAAAAAGTCTGTTATTGGCTTAGTCTGGATAAATATCGGTGGTTAATGTTGGCATTTCTATCCTAACTGTTCTAACTGTTTTTTCGACAATATTAATTTCCTATTGCTGCTGTAACAAATTACCACAAGCTTAGTGGCTTAAGAACAACACAAATTTATTCTCTTACAGTTCTGGAGCTCAGAAGTCTGAGATTGGTACTACTGAGTGAACATGAAGATGTCTCCCGGTCTGCATTCTTTCTAGAGGCTCTAGTAGACTGTCTGTTTCCTTGCTTTTTCCAGTTTTCAGAGGTCACCTGCATTCCTTGACTTGTGGGGCCTTCCTGCAGCTTTAAAGCCAGCAGTGTCACATTTTCAAATCTTTCTTTTTCTCTGACCTCTGCTTCAGTCATCACATTCTCCGACTGACTCTCTTTGATTCCTCTTATAAGGATGATTGTTATTGCATTGGGTCCATTGGACAAAGTAGGAAAACCTTCCATCTCAAGATCCTTTATTAATCACATATGCAAAGTCCCTTTACCATTTAACATAACATATTTACAGGTCCTAGGTATTAGGACATGGACGTTTTTGGGGGAGCTATTGTTCTGCCTACCACATCCATGCCATCTGAAGCCCTTCTGATTGTGGAATGGATATTTCAGGGCCCATAAAGGGTGGAATAACTATGTATTGCTGGAATTTAAGGTCAGGGTTATAGAGTATGTACATGTAATTGTAGTCAGATTTACTAAGTATCTCTAATTTAGTGGAGAACTGCTGTTGTGAAAACTGGGCCTGATGAGTAAGGGTTGTCAGGAAATACAGTTCCACAACCCATTACCTAGAACTCTTAAGACCAGCTGTGTTTCAGAGGTTTTGAAAGGTAATGTGGTGTATAACTGTATATTACATAATGTTCCCAGTGGGTTCTGTAACTAGATTAATTGCTATTTCTGCAGTGAAACATGAATACTCGTACTAAGTGAGATAAAGGCCATAAATATACCTTCATCAATTTATGTCAGCTTTTTGCCACCTCTTGATTTGCAAAACATGTTCAGTTTCTAGAGTGTTTTTGATTTTGGAATTGTGCACAGTATCATTGGGTAGGGAAGACCAAGAGCCAGAAAACACACACACATACACATGCACACACACGTGCACACACACACAGAGACACAAAAGACTTTAACATCATTGGCTGTCAAGAGAAGATTCAGTTGAAAATCATGCATAGAAATAAGCCAGAAAAAAGGCAAGATCAAATATAATCAAAAGTTTAGTAGGTATTCTATGATAGACTCAACTTCTTTTCCTTCTTGAACAAAAGAAGCTGTTTTTATATAGATAGAGAAGACAAATAAACTTTCTCATAAAATTTATGAGAACTTTCCCTTGAAGCTGATCTCTCTTAGTTATACCAACATATATCAGTTAGGACGCTGTCCTGGGAGAAGAGACTTTTTCCAGACTGGAAACCAGCACTTCCACATATTCCTTGAGTTCTGGGAGAGGGTGAGGGATGTCCATCAGTATGTTTTAGAGAGACTCTGAACAAGTCTCAGTATAGGGAAGCACAGTAGAGTCCCTGATGAGGTGACCACAAGCAGAAACAAAGATTGGATTTAGTTCTGACTGGGCTGGTGGGCGAGTCCTGACTCAGTCCAGAATTAGGATGAGGGAGAGCGCTAGGATGAGAGTACTCATAAGTGTGTGAGGTGATGGGTGTTCAAAACCTAGCCTGACTCAATCCTCTAATTGTTGCCTTAAGCCTAGGAAGAGGCTGAATGTGTGAATGAAAAGAACTGATGTCTTGGGGCATAGGTATCCTAAGGTATGAAATACCCTCAGTTGAGTTTAATACAGATGAATTGCCCTCTGTATCAGTTAGAAAAGCTAAGCCATTCAGCATTAACAAATAGCCCCCAAGTCACAAAGCAATAAAATAATTTCCCTCCTGATTCTCCCTATGTGTCTGTCTGCTCCCTGACATTACTGATCATCTTGGCAGAGAGAGAGAGAGAAAGATCTGAGGATATCACACTGGCAATCAAATACTATTCCCTAAAACTGGTATGTATCACTTCTGTTCCCAACCCACTGACCAAAATTAGTCATGTGGCACCTCCAAACTAGGGAGCAAGAAAATGCAATGCCACCATGTACTCAGAAGGCAGCAGAACCAGAAATATTTGGCAAACGATGCTGTCACTTTCTTCTTTGGAGGACTGATACATCTAGAAATGTTCTCTTATTGGCAAGAAGAGAAGACGTGGGCTCAATCTTTAGGTCACAGAGATTTCAGAGTCAGTTTTACCAGCAAGAGTGGTGACATCTCTCCATAACCTGTGTCTCTGGGAGAAAGATCAGCTCCGGCTACTTCTCCCTGACCTTTACCCCACAGTGGTTCAGTTTCATGGTACCATTTCTTCACCAAGCCAGTAGTCTGGAAACAGAAACTTATTCTGACCCCTGCCCCAGGGCAACTTTATACAGGATGGTATGACCCAGAAATCAAGAGTTTTTACTTCAAGGGTCAAATTTTTGAAGAGTCTTTTCTGATGACCGGGGGAGTAGACTGATTGCCCTTCTTTCTGGAGTAGATTGCTTTGCTAAGCAGACACACTTCAGAGGTAACCCAAAACACAAGCTTTTGCGTTGCCCTGAATTGCATAGAGTACACGAGAATGTTTCCTTTCCCTGTGGCATGCCCGTCCCTTCCCTGCCTCCTCCCTCCCCCTCCCCCCATACATACTGGTACACTCCAGTAAGTTCACAGTACTCAGGGAATCCAGGATGTACTAAGGGGAAGGAGTTGGGTGCTGGAGCCTTGCACCCAAGGTTGTGTATGGGGCCTTGTTTTTGTACCACTGTAAACTTGCTCCTCTGTAAACTGTAAAATTACAAAATCAGCAGTTCAGACAAATCTCCTCTCTTCTCAATTACAAATAAGCACTCACATTTGCTTGACTCTCTTGAGTGGTATTAGAATTGCCCATATTTTGTTCTCTCTTTTAACTGCTGAATATTACAGCCATGGAATTGGCTTGTAACAAGCAATAACAAAATGTAAAGGATTGTTGCTTGCAAATGTATTAACTTAAAACAGTCTATTGCACATGCAAGGGAATATTGTATTTATGAGCTGTGCCGTGCTCCTAGTTTATTTAACAGTAAGAATGTATGTGGTTGGAGTCAAATGTTAAGTGGTTAAATAAAGTATGCATTACTGGCTCACCATATCCAATTGGTATTGATTAATGCACTGCTACTGAATATTTTCTTCTTACAGATGTTCATGAAATATCTTCTTTTCGGTTATCACTGTCCTTGTATTATCATCTGCAGGTGAGACATTTTTCTCTGTCCGTAGTGCAATTGTGTAAAGTGCTTCATCTCACTCTGGTAAGACGAATGAGGACTTTTTAGAGATGATTGCTGTAAATGCCACATTATACTATCTGCCGTTTCCATGATTTGGGCATTAAGCAGGATGAATAAATAACTTATTTTTCAGTCACTCATTTCTCTTGCAACTAGTTATCTGGCATGCCACATTTTCAATTTACTGAATTTTATTCTACAAGTATATTTGTGTTCCAATAATTATTTACTATCGAAGCAGGAATACGAATGGCCCAGGTGGTCAGGAGACTGGGAGTTGAGTTCTTGTTATGTTATTAAGTATTTGCAATACTTGGTGTCACTGAGCCTCTGTGAGCCCTGTTTTTTCCTGTAAAATCCATATCTTAAATAATTCTAAGATTCACTTTAGTTTGAAAATGATCTGACAATATATTTATCATCAATTAAAGGTACTGGGTTAGAGGTTATTTTAATTATTTGGAATCTGACTTGTAGTCATTTAAGATTTTTATAATTTTATCATTTATGTCAACATAATTGAGATTAACATTTCATTTATACAATTTATATACATTTTATGATTATAGATTCTTATATACAACATAATAAAGCATAGTATAATATATATAACATGTATTTAGTAATATGTAATATTTATGTGTATATGTGTATATAACTTTATTTTTGTTTATATTTTATGTGTAAACATATACTTTTTGCTTCTCCCCTATATATACTGATATATAAAAATAAGCTTTAATAGTTTATTGAGTTAGTAAAAAAGGACAAACTGAAGAGAGGCGTAATTATTCACTGTAGAAAAAATAATCTAAACATATTTCTTGAAGGGTTGAAAAAAATTAATTTTAGACTTTAATAAAAAATAAAAACATTTATTTGAGTAAAGGGAGCTACAGCCCATGAAATGCATGTTCAGGTAGCAACTTAAATTGTGTTCCACCAAGACAAAGGGGAGGCCATTTTTTATAGAGAAAGTTCCCACCTAAGTTCCTCATTTTATGTAAATTAGGTATCCAAATTGTGCAGTCCTGATTAAACAGGACAGGTCTCAGTTCATTGGCAAAAAGACAAAACCAGAGTTTCCCTGCAGTGGTTGACTTAGATGGCATAATAAGCAGGTCATCTTTTGGGAGCTCAAGAGTTCAGTCTAAGATTCTTCAAGTATAGAGTATGTGAGGAGCCCATCAGGAAATGGCCACTAGACTCTTATTATTCATTAAATTTGGGCTCTCAGTTGATCATGGGGAGTCCATTTCAACAGATAAATTCCTTCTTTGGGTTTATATCAAATGAATCTTTCTACTTGGAGTCCACAGGGTACTGAATTATTTGCCCACAAATAGGTAGCTCTTTAAGGTAGAAACTTAGACGGAGGAGGAGCCCCACAAAAATTTTACTTTAAAATGTTGGGAGTCATTCCTCACTTTGAAGGACAGAGTGAAGATTTATAGCTCCCCTTCAATTATTGAAAGGATTATTTTATAGAAGTTTATTCTGTATGGCTCTAGAGGAGGGAAAGGGACTAATTGTTGTTTATTTGTTCCTTTTTTCAATAAGTATGCATTGAGTGTCTTCTCCATGCAAGGTGCTGTGGTTGTAAGACAACACCCTGTTTTCTAGAGTACTCACTGTACCAGAAAGTTAGGGTAAGGTGATTCTTGTTACAATATGAAGAAGAGTAAGTTTTGCATCCTGATAGGGCATTGAGTTCCCTATCACCAGTAGTAGTTTAGAAGAGGATGGATGAACATTCGTTAGGGTATTATAGGAAGGAATTCTTGTCTCATGAAGGAATCATCAGATCTGATTGACTGAGTCATCAGATCTGATTTTGTGAAGCTCCTAGGGGAGTGTAAGTGGCTTGATTTGATTTACAATTGAAAGAATGCTTTTTCACTGAATACTTCAGGTAGAGATTATTTGAAATAAGGTGAGGTAAATTAAAATACCTTCCTTTTTCTATAAATATGCCCTGAAAGAAAATCATAATGGGCCTGTGAAAAAAGGTAAAAACACTCTCAATTGTGGAAACACCACAGGCTTGTTTGTCCTGTAGTAAGTTTTCTGATTACAGTGCTAGTTAAGAATATGAGAATAATGAGACTAGAAATAACAATAACTCTGGGTTTTCTAAGTAGATTAAATGTTTTTTATGCGTTCATGAAATGTCCAAACGTCCTTTTGCTGCTTTACATCACTTTTTTGAAATATTAGAGAAGCATGCTCTATGGGAGAGGATGAACACTTGATACATTTTTCCGTTAATAACATGAAAGCATTTTGTTATTTACATATTTAATACTTATATTAATTGCAGCTATTATAAAATTTTGCTCAAATATAGTACTAATACAAAGGCTTCATTTATTTTTTCTTATCCTCATCTGAACCTCATCGCCAGATAGCCATACAAACTGGATAATAATATCCACCCTATTACATTGTCATAAGGAGTAAATTATATGATCATTTATTAATGCACACTTTTACACAGAATGATTTTTTAAAATGGTAATTTATAAATTATTTTGTAAATAGTATTTTAATATTACATTAACCCAAGGAGACAATTAGCCTACCATTTATAAAAATTCTTTGAAACACATTTACATTTATATTTAGAGTTGAATTATGCCGTTTTGATTGTAGCTTCCTACCAGAATATTCTATTTTCCAGACACAAATCCACTAATAACAGTCATGGTACTTCTGTAACTGCAGAACAAGCTCAAGATGGTCCTATCATGTTTAACAAATTACTGAGTTGCTTTTCAGAGATAACAAATCAAAACTGCCAGTCATACAGACAAAGTATATGCAGAGGACAGAACTTTGACCTCTAGCTGCACCCAGTACCAAATTCTCATGCCTCCTCCCCACCCCCATCACCCACAGAACCAAAGGATTGGGACATAACTGGAACTTGAACACCAGAAGCCTTTCAGAAGTGAAGGGTCCATTGTCCAGGAAGATCCAGTGCTGATGCCCTTTACTACAATTGGTTAAGTTCCAAGGTCTTCCGATTCATACTTGCCCCACTAGCACTTCTGCACATGTGTTCCTCCTAACTCCTTAAAAACCCTTAACCTGGTCCAATGAGCAAGATAGGTTTGAGGAACCACTAGGTCTCCCATCTTCTCAGTTGGCACATTATCAATTAACAAACCTTTCCTTACTCTAAACTCTGATGTTTTGAGTTTTTGGCCTTTGAAAGTGTCAAGCACATGAACTTGGTTTCGGTAATACTTCCATAAAAGGAGGCTATTTATTATAGAAGAGAAACAAATAATGTATATGTCTGGGTGAACAATGGAGAAATCTTTCATTTTCATTAATAACTGATAATGGAGTGTGAGGTAGATTAGAGTGGTGGTGAAGAGCTTAGATTATGGAGTAAAGCAGACAGGTTTGAATCCATACTCTGCCATTTATAAATAATGATGGATATGTTACTTAATTTCTTGAGTTCAGTTCCTCATTGGCAAAATGGCAAAATAACAGACAATTTCTTCATGGTTTTCTCTAAGAATCAAATGAGGGAATGCTTCTAACTTGCTTGACACACAGTGTCATTGCAAATAACTATAACATAGTTATAACCACATAACCATAACCCCAACTATAAATATTACAGGGTGGGATTCAGAGGTAATTACAGAAAATTACAGGAAATATAATTTCATTTTTCAAAAACTCACTGAAATCTAGGATTCCCAATCAATTACCTTGAGACTGGTAGGAGGGGCAGAGACTCTGAAAAGACTGGTCCTAACTTGTGTATGACCATTAAAAATTGGAAAGGATATTTTGTCTGTGAAGGTGCCCCCCAATGAGCAAAGGGTCCCAGACCTACACCAGGTTCCCTAGAGCAGGGTTCTAGTGCTGGAGAGAGAAGTCCCCATAACTTCTGGCTGTGAAAACTAGCAGAGATTGTGGCTGAGTGAGAAAAGGAAAGCTATAGTCCCCAGCATTCCTCTTAAAGGGCTCATGCATGGACTTATTCACTGATGGACTCACTCACTCTGAGCTTCAGCACTGTGACAATAGCTTAAAAGGTGTCAGGGACATACAAGGAGAAACTGAGTTGTCTGGCTACAAAGTAAAGAGTAGAGGGGTAGTTTTCTCACCGATGGAGGAGCTGGTAGAAGCTATTTCTTTCTTGAGCCCTCCCCTTTTCCATCATGCAGGCACAGGGGACCACCATATCTGAGTCTCCATCAACCTGGCTGACACCATGCATTCACCCTGCCCTGGTGATTCCCTGAGACCCTGGCCCACCCGGCTTGCAGGTCCACTCAACTGTCTTTCCGTGACTATTCCCTACAAATGGCCTGTCTTGGCACATGCTGCACACTTTCCTTAAATCTCTCAAAGGTTCACAAAACCCAAAGGAGCATCTGGCTTTGGCATGTCCTATATCACTTGCCCAGCAGCTCCATGCCCAGCACTAGCAGCAACCATCCTTGGTTCATGGCTTGGCTTCTTGAGGACCTCCAAGACCAGTGTAGGTAACAGCTGTCTGCATTTTGCTTTGTGGCTCATGCCAGGTGGCCTTGGGTAGGGCATAGGCTGTGGCTGAACTTGGTCTGTGGCAGGGCCTCTCCCTGGAGGCCCCAGGGATTGCACTCCAGGTGGCCAGCTTTGAAACGAGCAGGAGTATCACCAGGCTGCCTCCAAGGATGACACTAAAAGGGCAGACTGGGCAAGCACCAGAGCCCCACCAAAGTGAACCTTATTCCGTAAGGTCAGCCTCTGCACAACAGCTCCTCCACTGTAGTTATGGCCCATCCTCACAACAAATCAGCCCTTGAGTTAAGTCCCTCCCACTAACATGCAAACAGCAACCAAGGCTCAACTACAACCCACACAATGGACTTACCTGGAGCACCCCGTTCATGCAACAAGGGAGATATTGACACTGGGCCCCATAGTGCACCTACTAGATAAGGCCACTCTACTAAGACAGGGAGACATAGAAGTCCTACCTAATAGAAACAAACTGAGGGAGGCAGCCAAAATGGGAATGCAGAGAAACATATTCCAAATGCAAGAATCGAACTCCAAAAAAAGAAATAAACAAAATGGAGACAAGCAATCTACCGGTTGCAGACTTCAAAATACTGGTCATAAATATGCTCAGTGATCTCAGGGAGAACTTCAACAAAGAGACAGAAAACATAAGAAAGAACAAGTCAGAAATAAAGAATACAGTAACTGAAATGAAGATTACATTAGAGGGGATCAACAGTAGATTAGATGAAGCAGAGGACTGAATCAGTGATTTAGAGGATAAGGCTGCAAAAAACACCCAATCAGAAGAGCAAAAAGAAAAAAAAATTTAAAAAAATTAGGATAGTTTAAGGGACCTCTGGGACAACATTGAGCATATCAACATTCACATGATGGGGATAGCAGAAGGAGAAGAGAGAGAGCAAGGAATTGAAAACCTATTTGAAGAAATAATGATGAAAAGCTTTCTTAACTTGGTGTAGCAAACAGATAATACAAGCAAGCCCAGGAAGTGCAGAGAGTCCTAAACAAGATAAACCCAAAAGGCCAACACGAAGACACAGCATAATTAAAATGCCAAAGGTTAAAGACAAAGAAAGAATCTTAAAAGTAGCAAGAGAAAAGCAGTTAGTTACCTACAGGGGAGCTCCCATAAGACTGTCAGATGATTTCTCAACAGAAACTTTGCAGGCCAGAAGTGATGGGCATGAAATAGTCAATGTGATGAAAAGTAAGGACCTACAGCCAAGATTACTCTACCCAGCAAGCCTATGATTTAGAATTGAAGAACAGATAAAGAGCTTCCCAGACAAGAAAAAGCTAAAGGAGTTCATCAACACCAAACTGATTATAACAAGGAATCCTAGAGAAGATTCTTTAAGATGAAGTAAAAAGAAAAAGATAAAAATATGAATATCAATAATAAAATGACAATAACAACATATCTATCAATTACTTTAAATGTAAATAGGTTAAATGCTCCAATCAAAACATAGTATGGCTGAATGGATAAGGAAACATGACCCTTACATATGCTGCCTACAAGACACTCACTCTGGATCAAAAGACTGAAAATAAAGGGACGGATAAAGGTATTTCACTAAAATGGAAATGAAAAAAAAAAGTTTAGTAGCAATGCTTATACCAGACAAAGTAGACTTAAAAAAAAAAAGGTTGCAACAAGAAGCAAAGAAGGACCCAGTAATCCCACTTCTGGGTATTTATCTGAAGAAACCCAGAATGCTACTTCGAGGGTGTACAACATACATACAACATATGTGTGTATCCATATGTTCATTGCAACATTGTTTACAGTGGCCAAGATGTGGAGGCAGCCTGGGTGTCTGTGAATGGATGAGTGGATAAAGAGGAAGTGGTACATGTATACAATGGAATATTGCTTGGCCATGGAAGGGAAGGGGTTCTTGCCATCAGTGGTGGCATAGATGGACCTGGAGGGTAATGTGCTGAGTGGAGTGTCAGACAGAAAAAGACAGATACAGTGTGACTTTGCTTATATGTGTAACCTAAAGAACAAAATAAATAAATGAAATAGAAACAAACTTATAGATACAGAGAACATTTAATGGTTGCCAGATGGTAGGAGGCTTGAGGGAGTTGGTGAAACCAGAGGAAGGGATTAAGAAGTATACATTGATAGTAACAGTGGAGATGTAAAGTATAGTATAAGAAATGTATCCAATAATATTGTAATAACTATATATGGTGTTAGATGGGTACTAGATTTGTTGGGGTGATAGATGGGAGGAGGTTGGGGGCAGGGTGAAAAAGGTGACGGGATTAAGAAGTACAAACTTGTAGTTACAAAATGGTCATGGAGATATAAAGTAAAGCATAGGGAATATAATCAGTAACAGTAAAAAATGTATATAGTTGTACAAGGTGGGTACTAGACTAGTCAGGGAGATCACTTCTTAAATTATATAAATGTCTAACCACTATGCTGTACACCTGAAATTAATATAAAATAATATTGGATGTCAACTGTAATTGAAAAGTTTTAAAATGGAGGTAAAGGTAAGGGGGAATAAGAGGTTCAAATTTCCAGGTTTAAAAGAAATAAATCATGGGGAATATAGTGAATAATATTGTGATAGCATGGTAAAGGTACCATCACAATAATATTGTGATAGCAGGTAAAGGTCAGATAGTTGCTGGACTTATCATGGTGATAAGTCCACTTCTTTAGGTCTATAAATGTTGAATAACTACATTGTACCCCTGAAACTAATGTACTATTGTATGTTACATATATTTTAGTAAAAATGTTAAAATAAAACAAAACACCAAAATTTAACTTCAGCCCCCTTTCCACTATGGTGGATCTCCCACCCTGGATTTTCACCCCTTGCTCACTGGTTTTTGCAGGACAACAGCACTGCCAGGTCTGTGGAAAGATGTTTCTTAATCATAAGCTCCCATATCCCCCCAGGTTACCATTACTCTGCTGAGTTTTGTCCTTTGGGTTCAATCATTATCTCTGCAACTTCTGTGTGGATCCTGGGACACCATGAGTGTGTGAGTGATTCCATCTGCTTATAATTCATACAGCCGTTACTTCTCTTGGGTTTGGCCTTGAAGCACCCCTTAGCTGTCTCAGCAAAAGGTGCCTTTTGTGGACTCAGCCTTCCCTGTTCTTATCTCCTTTCCTCCTCCTTTCTCTCTTTGAGAGCTAGGGATGTTTCTTCTTTGAGCAGGTAAGGGTTGGGAATGTCTCTCCAATGTTTGTTTTGTACAAACAAAATATATTTCTGCATACCAGATATATCTGTATTCCAAATTCTTGAAACATTCAATTCCCTGTTTAATGTTTTTTGCAAATAAAATCCAGAAAACCTGTCAAGTGGTTTTTCATTTCTTCATACTTCTTTTAAAGTCAGGAGTGAGGAATTGGGGGCAGGAATATACTGGGAGAAATAGCATTAATTGATTATCAAAAAATTTAATTTACAGTTGCTCATTTGATATTTATTGGCATTTAATATGCATGTCATTTAGAATTCCATTTTTGGTACAATCTCAACAAATTCTGGTCCTTTATTTACTTAGGCCTCTGGTAATTGTTGTGGGAGGAGTTGTAAAAGCAGATGGTTCTGTTACTAAAGAACTTACAGACTTTGGGGAGAGATAAAATGAACACACACAGGGTAAAAAATCAACATGGAGAGATACGAGGCCTGACAGTTAAGTTGGAGAACTTGCCACCATGCACTTACATTGGCAGCACGGTACAAACAGCTCAGTAAGGTTTCATAACCTTTGCATATCAGTGTCTCCAGCTGTGTTCATGTCAACATGTGAAGGTGTCGCTGAGTGGCATTCATTGTTGTTGCGTGTTTTTGTGTGCCGTCACAAGAATGTGGGAGCTTGAATTAGAGCAACAAACAAACATTACATTTCTTGTTAAACTTGGCAAGAATGGAAATGAGGTCAGGGACATGTTAGTCCAAGTTTATGGGGATAACGCCATGAAGAAAACGGCAGTGTAGTAATGGGTTAAATGTGTTTCTGAGGGGAAAGAACATGTCACTGATGAGAGACGTCAGGGTGACCAGTAAAGAGCAGAGCTGATGAAAACATTGCAAAAATTCATTGAATTGTGTGTCAAAATCGTCAGCTGACTGTGAGAAGCCATAGCAGACCAAGTAAACATTGATAGAGAAACAGTTAGGAAAATCTTAACTGAAAATCTTGGCATGAGAAAGGTGTGTGCAAAAATGGTCCCAAAGGAGTTCACTGATAAACAAAAGCAAAGGAGAGTCGAAGTTTGCCAAGATTCTTTGGAGAGGCAAGATGATGCTTTGGGCCATGTTATCACTGGTGATGAAACATGGGTGTACTAACACAGCCCTGAAACAAAGCGTCAAAGTGCACAATGGAAGTCAGCCAATTTTCCACAACCCCAAATTTTCCATCAGTCCAAATCAAGAGTCCAAATGATGTTGCCAACCTTTTTTTGATATCAGAGGGATTATTCATTATGAGTTTGTGCCAACTGGACAAACAGTCAACCAAGTTTACTATTTGGAAGTGCTGAAAAGGCTGCATGAAAAAGTTAGATGACTTGAACTTTTCACCAACAATTCATTGCTCTTCCATCATGACAATGCATCAGCTCACATGGCACTGTCTGTGAGGGAGTTTTTAGCCAGTAAATAAATCACTGTATTGGAACACCCTCCCTACTCACCTGATCTGGCCCCCAATGACTTCTTTCTTTATCCAAGACAAAGGAAATATCAAAAGGAAGACATTTTGATGACATTCAGGACATAAAAGGTAATATGATAACAGCTCTGATGGCCCTTCCAGAAAAAGAGTTCCAAAATTGCTTTGAAGGGTAGACTAGGCACTGGCATAGGTGCATGGCTTCCCATGGAGAGTAATTCGAAAGGGACCATAATGATATTCAGCAATGAGGTATGTAGCACTTTCTCTAGGATTAGTTTGTGAACACAATTGTCAGACCTCTTATGGATTAAAAATCATAAAGTAAACAAGGGGTGCTGTCCCCGGATTTTCCTAATAGGAGGAGAGGAGTGGTCAATATAATTTGAAAAACGTTTCATGGAGATTCTGTTTTGACCTTCTTTATTTTAGAATTAATGCATAAAAAGCTTAGTTGGATTTCACTAAGTACTAATAAAATGATTGATAGTTTGTAAAAATAAGGACTATTTGGAGATATCGTTGAGAGCTTCAAACAAAATAATAAAAAAACCTGATAATTTAGTAGAGTCCCTGGGCAGTAGGGCTCACTTAGGATCTAATGCAAGAGGAAGCTACTGGGCTTGGGGAGGAACAAATTAGAGACAATTATAAATGTGAGGTGACGAAAGATGGACTTGGGAGGTGGGTTGTGACCAAGCCTAAAGAGAAGGAACCTAAATGATACTCATCAGAGCCAATGATTCTATAGATCTTATTGTGAGGCAGACACTGTTCTGAGCACTTCCATCATATTCACTCATTGAGTCCTTACAACTCTATGAAGTCAGTACTTTTATCCTCATTTTATAGACGAAAAAACTGAAATACACAGTAAATCACCCCAGTTACATGGGTAAAAGCAGTGGGGACAGAATTTAAACCTGGATAGTGTAGCTCCATAACTTATGATCTTACCAACTACATCTTAAGCAGTTCCCGGGTAAATAAAAAACCCTGGCAGATGCCAAGGCTGGCTCACTGGTTTTAATCCTGCATAACGGAAACAACTGCAATAATGATACCAAAAAAATGACATGGAAGCAATGCTGTTTTATTAGATTATCTCAGATTTTGCAAAGGTACATTTTTGTTGTTTTGTATAATTTAATTTGCATATAGATTTGGTAAAGTTCCACTTGTTTAGGGATTTCTTCTTTCTCTCAGATCCTTCCCCAGCCTCCTGAAATACGAATTTCCTAGTGTCTTTAATCAGGAAGATAAGTTTTCCTGTAATTTGAGGGAGGGGGAAGTTAATCTTAGAAAATGAAATGTAAGTTTCATGTCCTAGTATCTTTGTGTTTATTTGTAGCAGTTAGTCTTTGTCCTGCAATGATTTTTTTTTGGGGGGGGGCTCCTCCTCGAATCATTTTGTTGATGGGGTATTAATTTGAAATGAATAATCTTTAGAAAGTTTTTTTCAAGAATTAATTTTTAAGGGGTACTCCACCCATGTGTCTCAAGGTTGTGAATTTTAAGGTGAATGTGTTTTAGGTCTATTCTCTGTTTCCCTTTTGTTGCTACCATTTTGCTGCACTTCGGATGATTGACAGTGATATTTAGAGTTTCCGATAGTGGCACTCTAATAATAGCAGAGTTTTGAAATACGTTAATGAAAAAGATTTGAGTGCCTGAAATTGGTTATTTTGATACGTAGGAGAATAGGTGCATGTTCAGTGAGATCCACTTACGGCAGAATTTCCTTTGCTAAAATGACCAATTTTTGCTACTCTCTTGAAATCGATACCACTTTGAAATGTCATTAGGTGGCAACAGACCATTTAAAAAAAGTGCATTATTCAGTGCACATTTAATTGCTTTATAGTGATACAAAAAATACACAGTGGTTCATTAGTATTGCCCAAAAAACAGGTATGCAATGCTCCACGAGGTCTGAGATCACAATGAGAAGTGCTTTAATATATACGAATGTTTTGAACTGATGCAAAGATGCTTTTGATACCTTAATCTTTTACAGAACTGAGTTTTGTAGCTTTCAAAAGAAGTTTTTTTTTTTTTAAATTTAAGCTATAAATTAGTAGATTTGGTGAAATGTTGTGAGACTCTAAGCACAATGAAGGCAGAGACAATGTTTGTCCTGCATTCCTGTGTTTCTAGAGCTCAGTTCCTGTGTCTAACTGAGAGAGTTGAGGGTTCAATAACTGTTGAAAGAATGAAGGAAAGACACAGTGCAAGTAAATTTGGAGAAAACCTGTGAAATTAAACAAGGAGTCGTACATGAGCAAAAAGCAGACAACAAGCTCTTATAATAACAGAAGCTCACTCCTTAAATGTGGCCTCTAAGTTGTGAATTTTTTTAGGATATGCTACACAGTCAGGGTTTAAGAGATCATAATTTTTGCCACATGGTGGCATCATTGTAGTTATGATAGAGTTTTTCACTAAATGCTGAAGGAATTTGTTTTTGACACATTCCATTAAATGCTCATCTTTGATGAAATGCACGTGAGGCCTTATGCAATTGGCCTGTAAAAGTATGACAAAATGTTAACTATGCATTTTTATCTGTGAACATTTAAGACTAACCATAAATATAAGAATAATTCTTGCTTTTGTAATGATGACTCCTTTCTCTTCAACACAAAGCTTCTCCAATCAAATGCAAACAATTAGATAAAAATAAAAGTAGGTTAACAATGAGATAGATCAAGTAAATTGGTAAAGTTAATGCAATATTGTTAAATATTAAGAAGACATTTGATTTCTCATAACTATTAGAGGTTTGTAGGCTTAAGCAGTTTCCTATGAGCTAGTCTGGGATTCACTTGAGATGAAATAATATACTTTCTCTTTGGAATTAAATTTTCAGGATGTTTCCCTTGTATTTACTTTTGTCCATAGTCATTATGGTGGTTAGATTGAAATTGATTTGGTCACCATTGGATTGTTCAGCCTTGTCTTACCACCTCCCTAAAGGATCATAAACAAATAGTGAGATTGTCTCTCATGTTAGACCCTTGCTTGATTTGGAAGAGAAAAAGCTGATTGTTTTCATCTAATAACCCTTCTCTCCTATTTTCCTACTTTGGGCTCAATTTCATTATAACATTACTGTCTAATACAGGAAAAATCTATTATTTAAAATTGTGAATGAAATGGACATTTCTTAGGAAGACATAACATGTGTTCTTTGTGCAACATGCATCTTCTTTTGATAAGGGATTTTGCATTCTGGCTCCCTCCTTGGTTGAAACATTTATATATTTAAAAATCTCTCTCAGTGAAGAAGTGCAGAATTAAAGAAAAAAAAAAAGCTCTATTGACATTAAATCACAGATATTAGACTACCTAGTAATGTTTGGTCTAAAACATCTATCTTCAGCATTCCCCATCTTCCATGCCTTGCTTGTAAAACACATTATTGTAATTCTCTATTTTATCTCATAGTAATTTATTTAGCCCTGTACTTTGTTTTAAATGTTGAGTATTTTTCAAGAGACTTTCATATAATTCAAATGTAATTCATCTTTCATTTTCCTCCTGTTTACATTTGTGACGTATTAGAAGACATTAGTTAAATACTTACAAACCAATAACTCTTGAGATTGATTGTATATTTCAGATTTGCAGTACAGTTCTTTGGAAGGCATTTGTACTTTATTGAGAAAGTAAGTAAAAAAGGGTAAACATTCATTAAGAAGGCCTGGAGTATCTTAGGTGTAACTTTGGAAGACTTAAATAGATTATGGTACCACTGCTTTTCCTGGGGCACCTGTGAAAAATCTTTTAGCCCTGTAGAAACAGGTTGTGACTTTGTAGGAGTCCACAGTAGATACTTTGTTGTGTAGACACAGAAGAAACCTGGGAATAGAATAAGAATTCTGTTGTAGGTGGAAAAATAAAGCTCTTAGTTGTTGGCTTCAGTAATTTGATGGAGGCCAAATATGTTAGATATTAATCTTTATCCCCATAGAGTTTATAAAGGCTAGTTGGTCAGACTTTGCAATTATTGTCAAATTGATCTTCAAATTACAAATGTGTGGCCTGGAATTGAGAATTCCGTTCCTAATGTTGCTGTTGTTCACAAGTTGATTACATATAAAGTCTCATGCTTAAATATGAATTCAAAGGATGTGTGCTGGCAAGTCATTGGAATCTAACTTGGAATTTGGGTAATATTGCATTTAGTGTAAGACTGCGGTAGAAATATGAGTGAACTATTACACTGGACTTTTATCACCAAGATGAATTATAAGTATCTTTTATCAACACGATGAATTATCAAGCTCTCTAGATAGGAGAAGGACATTCTCTAGTTATTGGATTACAGATTACTCTGATAAACAGCTTAAAAAATAAATTATCTGAGTTCTATCCATAGAACAATATCATTTTTTACTAACAATGATGGTACCAATTTTAATTAATCACAGGAGGGAAGTATAGAAAGGAGATAAGCTGAGAGTTATGATGTTCTCCATAATGTTTTGTTCTTCCATCAAGTAATGATGAGCCTACATGTTTCAACTCTGTCTATTCCAACAGTCACCTAAATTTCAGCTAAAAGCAACCTTAAGCTTCATAATAACCTAACAAAATTCTCAAAATATTTCAGAACAGGGAAGAAGACAAAAGAACAGGGGTACAGAATACTCTTCTCTACTAATTTTGGTCCTTTACTTTTCACTGTCTATTCACTAAAATGCAGCTGTTTTATTTTGGTGGACAATGGCATAATGCTAATATATCAATTCAGTCAAAATTTTATTAAAATAAGTTTATTTGGAGAAAGTGGGTAGTATATTATAATTTCTTTTTTTCCTATAGTGAAAAATCACTTGGGCAAAAAACCTTAAATGTGTTTCTGAATGTTTGGGGTGGTGTTCAGCGGAAGCAGAACCAAAAGGGACAATGACAAAATAGGCTGACAGCAGGACACATTGAAACTCTACTCTGCTATGGATTAGTAGAAAATTTACTTATGCTACTAAATTACCAAAGAAGGATATTTTAAAATGGATTTCTTAGTGTCTCTAACACCTCACCATTGTTTATATATTTATTATTACTCTTTCACTGATGATGGCCTTGGGCCCTCTATTGTTTTTACTCAATTGGCTGTAAAAACCAATCATGTGAAGAAATTTAAAAAAATGATAAATAGATCTGCTGTATTTCAGGGGTTAGAGACATAGAGTAATAGGTGAAAATAAGGGAGATCTGTTTGAAATAGCACTTCGGCACCAGGAGAGCAGTAGTGGGAGATATTTGAAATAATCCAGCAGATTTAAAACGATAGCAAATATTTGACAGCCGGTAGGCATATCTATTAGCGCACTGTTTTTGCTGTTGTTGTTTTAGTATAAAGATCCTGATAAAGTCTTCTGATTCTGTACTCAGAGGCTTTTTGGAATCTGAGTCTCCTATAATGACATCTAGCTTAACCTTGTGTTACACACATGATCCTTGAAAACTGATGAATCTTGTTGAGTTTTCAGCTGATAAAATACCCACTGGGACACTCATTCACTTTCCTCAGGTGCTGTGGGGCTGCTTCTGTCATGAGGAAATGCCTGTTTTGTGCTATGCCAGCAGAAATATTAGAAACTAGTTAGTCAAGGTCATTCAATATGCTCAGCGTCATTCAGGTGGACCAGAAGTCTCAGCTCTTCTGGTTTTCTTTCTCTATGCTTTGAAAAAAATATATAGATGATGAAAAGAAGGCTACTAAAGGAAATAATACTCTTTGGTCAGTTCAATCAAGGGCAGTTTTAAAACAGAACTCAAATAGAGAGGCACCTCCCTCATCTAGGCGTTGGACCCCCAGCCAGCTGTTCGCAAACGGCTTATGCAACCTTGGCACTGAGCTGTGCCAAGTTCATTTTTATGAGATTGCAGCAAAGCCTGGTCAAAGACGTTGGTCATTAAAGGCAGGAAGCACAGCAATGTTAGTAAATATCCTAGAAAGAAACACAGTTTTCTTTAGCAAGGTGTTAAGGAGAGAGCTTTTGAAATTTATCTTAATTTAGCCTTCAAAAGAGATGACCTTGTGCCGAAATCTTGCTGTAGAGTTGCCTTTTGATGTACTTACTCTACATACTGAGGGAGATGACTGTGTTACCTTAATTAAGTTTGCATTCTATTGCTTTCTTGGGAAATTCTATTTTAGTAGCTTTATAAATTGACCATAAAAACCCACACTAGACTGAAATTTCAGGAACCTAGAAGAAAACTATTTCTTTTATTTGAAAAGATGTTTACTTATGAGATTCAAGGTCATTTAAATACTAATTTTCTTATTAACTCATAAAATATATTGTTTTTCTTCGGAGAAAATAGTATTCCCTGTCATTAAAGGAACACAGATCATTAGTTAGACAAGCATGGCCTACAATGTAAGAATCACAAGAATCTGATTTTCGAAGCTTGGAAGAGCAGTAGTGCCTGGAGAAGCCGAGTAGCATAGCAGCCTGCCAGGAAGTAGGGCTTTCATGAAGCAGGTCGGATATTTCGACACGGTTCTAGTTTAGAGAGTTTTAAGTGAAAATTCTGAAAATTTCTGGGCCAGGAAATAAAGATAATATGATGAAAAGAGAAAAACATATCAACCCAGGTGACTTCCCTTTCTTTAGCTCTTTGAATTTTACTTATTTATTTATTTATTATTTATGTATGTATTTATTTCTTTATTTAGCCACTGTCCTAGGGCCTGAGGCTTGTCCTCTTTACTGCATTCCCCCAGGCTCTAGACCTTTCCTCAGTTCAGTCTCACTTCTTCTTTGTGTCCTCTTTACTCTCTCACCTTTTCCTGACATCCACATACTGGACATGTAGACTGGCCGCAGTGACAGTTGAATATTGCTGTGGTCTGTGGTAGTAACAGTGACCAAATGAAGATGGGATACATTAGCAGTTCTGGAAGTCCTCTTTTGTGAGTGTCTTCAGTTGTGCTGTTGTGGCTGCCTCGATGTCCTGAATCATTTTGACTCTGGGGAAGAGCCAGAAGTCACACAGTGCCCGATCTGATGAATAAGGTGGATGAGGACACATTGTAATGTTTTTATTTAACAGAAATTCCTGTACCAGAAGCGATGTGTGACATGGAGTGTTTTCATGTTGGCAGATGAAGTAAAGACACTCATGAAAGAGGACTTCCAGAACTGCTTCAGAAAGTAGCAAGAACAATGGAATAAGTGTGTTCAAAGAGAGGGGGAGTATTTTGAGGGATACTAATGGCAATGTGTCTTTTACTGTAATACATTTTTTGTATTTAAACATTCACTGTATTTTTTGATAACATACGCATGTATGTTATCTATCTATCTATCTATCTATCTATCTATCTATCGATCGTCATTAATGAAGTGTTGATGGGAATACAAATGTTAAAAGTGTTTTTGGTAAAAGCTCAGAAGGAAATGAACACATTATTCTAAACTGCAGGAAAGGTTACTGTTGTTCCATAAAAGAAAGAAAACTTTACTGACTTCTGTTCTACAGTCTTATGGAAAATAGAACTTGTAAGTGAAGGACTTTGATACTTAGCTGAGGAGATTTCCAAGCAAAGTGTTGAAGGTGTGGTCTGGGTTTTTTTTTTTCTTCTGATTATAGTAAAATGTAACAGGAAAGAGATAAACTGAGGAAGGAACTATTAAGGCAAAAGAAACCATCACTTGATCATTGGAGAAATTTGCTGCCTATCCAGATTGTAGAAATCAATACTAATGTTAGGAGATGCACTGTTAGGCAAGCATTCTGGAGAGAAGCCAAGGGCATGGCTGTACCACCTTTTGCCGAAGGTAGTAGATATGTGACTGGGATTCACACAACAACGTCTGCAGAAGCCAGGAACAGAGATAGAATTATTTAGGAAACATCTGTGGGTGACCCTTTTGTGTAATGACATGAATTCTCTTGACATACACAAAAGACATGCCAGATTTTTGAAAGCATTGTCTCAGCAGTCACACTGACAGCCTGGACTGAAAGGGACAGAGGCAGGATAAAATGAAGGAAAGCCATTGGACTTCTGGGAGTCCATAGAAAGGAAGCAGCTAGAGCTGCTTGCCCACAAATATGTGCTACCCTTAAAGAAAAAAAGGAGGATGACTCTGTCAACATAAAAAAATGTCTAAAATTGTAAATAATTTTTGTAAGATTTTATTTGAGCCCAAACTGAATTCCAGGAAACTGAATTCAAATGCTTTGGAGAATAATAGTTTGCAGTATCTTTTATGCATTTGAGATTAAGGAGGAGCCTAGGGAAGGGTACATGAAGGTGGGAGAAAGCAAGGCAGGGATCAGATTATAGGATAGTTAAGATTATGTGCTCTCTTGAGAATGGTCACGAATTAGGAGGGGTCGGAAAGGGGCCGTTTCAAGGTGTGTTATCCTGGATACACGGAAATAATGGACAGGCGTTATTTAAGGCAAAGATAAGCCTTTTACTAAAGAATAAGTTATGCCTGGGGTGTGACGACCCACAATGACCTCCCCTCTTAGGAATTTATGGTCAGATCATGCTGTGAAGTTACTTTCCATAAAACTCCCTTTTTGTCCACAACTCTAAGGGCAGACCTGTATTCCCAGAGGCTGGTACCACAGTCCCAGAGGCAGAGGCATAAACTTCATGTCCAAGGTTTACCAAGCTGCCACAGAGGCATGCTGAGAAACTGTGTGCCCAAAGGCCCAAGCTGCTCGCCTGAGTGGAGCCCAAGGGATTATTCTCAGGCCTGTTGCATTTCAGACTTTTTTGGGATAAGTGACCCCGTCATTCCTTCCAATTTCTCCCTTTTGTTGGAAATGTCTAAAACTTAATAGAGGCCTTGCCCATAATGAGATTATCAATAATAACCTTTATTGACCTATCTATATGCTTTTTCTATCATTTTATTTTGAGAGCAGGTAACTTGCTTTTAAGTTTCACATGGAGAAAGATCTTGCCCCAGGATGAATCATACTTAGAGTTCACTCAAACCTTTGGAGTTCACTCAAACATTTTAATGATGAGATTTGGGACTTTTGAGTTCATGATATTGAGATGGAATTTTGTATTTACTGTCGATGCTGTAATGGGTTGACATTTTGGGGAATGTTGGGATGGGTTGAATGTGTTTTTCACATGGAACAGAGGATGCTGAGGGGCCAGAAGGTGGACTGTTGTGATTTGAATTCTGGCCCTCAGAAAGATATGTGTGTATCCAAGTCCCTGGAACCTGTGAATATAACCTTATTTGGAAAAAGAGTCTTTGAAGGATCTTGAGATGAAATTATTTTGGATTATCTAGGTGAGCCCTAATTCCAATGACAAGTGTCTTTACAAAAGATAGAAGAGAAGACACACATGGAGGAAAGGCAGTGTGAAGGCAGGAGCTGAGTTTGGAATGATTGTCATGAGTGGGACATGACTATTAAAATAGTAGTCTCACATGCTTTTGTCTTTCCACAACATCAGACTTTATTAGAATAAAGCCATGGATCTAGTCCTACTGACTCAGTTCATTATGGGCATTAGCCAAGGCTCTGGCCAGAGGATAGCCTCCAAAGTTGAGGTAGAGCAGTTTCACACAAGAAGGTTACACAGGTTTGCAAGCAACAGGGTTAGGCGAGAAGAACGGAGTCTTACAGAAGAGAGGTGAGAGACGGAGTCTGGTGTCCAGCGAGAGTCTTTTAGGCGCTGGGGTGCATAGCATCGAGCATCAGGCCAGGCTGGTGAGACCATCAGGAGGCTAGGCTTCAAGCGCTCCATCTGGGACAAGTGCAGATGTGGCTGTCAGCTCGTCAGTTGAGGCCTGAGCAATGAGCTGTCAGAGAGCTCTGATTTTATACTCAAGACTGGCGCTGCGCACCCATCTGCAGTCCGATAACGCCATCCAGATAGTCACACTCCACTCTGAGTCTGCAGTTATCTGATTTGGGCCTTTCGCATGATGCTGTGGCATGACTGTCACTTTGGGACTGACATAGCTATCAGAGTCATAATTAATGCTCTATACAGTGATCTAACCAGAAGCCAACATCCACCAGAAGCTGGAAAAGGCAAGGAAGGATTCTCCCTTAGAGTCTACAGAGGGAATGTGGCCCTAGTGACACCTTAGTTTTGGATTTCTCACCTCCAGAACTGTGAGAAAATAAGTTTCTGCTATTTTAAGCCTCCAGGTTTGTGGTAATGTTTTATAGGATCCCTAAGAAACTAATAGTGTGTCACCTGCAACCTGCTTTCTTTCTCTGAGGAACTGAAGCTTTCTTGATCATGGTTCCAATTTACCCCTTTGGACTATGGTGACAATCAGGCTGACTTGTACTTCCCTCCAAGGCAGCCAACATGTGGTGTTCCCAGAGGAGCTAATTTCCTGTAGGACTAACCTTTCTTTGCCTCTCTAGCTCCTGTCAATTTACAGGTTGTTGGCGCTCATCCTTGATACATAGTTTCTACTTCTTTCATTTTTTGTTTTTAACTCTTCTCAGAAAACACACCAGCTTAGTACAGCAGCCACTGCCACCCTTTATCCTTATTCCTATCACCTGGTCACAAAGACCCTGCTGCCCCTCTCTGCACCCTGCAGCCCATTCCTCTTTGTAATGTACCCCTGTAGGAATTTAAATGATATTTGCATTTTAATGGAAATATAATTGACTTCCTCTGAATGTTTAAATAATTAAGACCTCACATTTACATATTAATCCACTTGCTTTATAGCCCCCTTTTCCCCCTGACTTTTGGGGAAAGAGATCTTATCTAACAGATAACTTTTGTAGCTGTCGTGCTCTCGGCACCTAGGTACTGTGTTTCCAAGTGCCATGGTAGTCACTTTGCAGATATTGTAGGGGTTCAAATTGAGTCACCCCAAGATGTGCCTTTGTGGTATGCAGGTTGTTTTGAGCTAAAGGCAACTGAGACCCTGTCAGCTCAGGAGAAGCTTCTGCCCCCCTTAAACTACCTAGAAAATTTTGAATTAGGGGCCTTGCCCATAGTGAGATCATCAGAGACAACCTATATTGACCTACCGTGTTTCCCTGAAAATAAGACCTAACTGGAAAATAAGTCCTAGCAGATTTTTCAGGATGACATCCCCTGAACATAAGCTCTAATGCATCTTTTGGAGCAAAAATTAATATAAGACCTGATCTTATTTTCCGGGAAACACCGTACCTACAGGGCAGGGCAAACTTCTAATTACTGATCATCTGCTTTTCTTATCATCCTGCAATAACCCTGCCCCCCTCTGAAAAAGACCCAAGGTGACCCATAGCTCAGAATGTCATATACACCACATTTTCCCTTTCTGTCTTTGAACCTCTCATGTATGCGGGGTCTCTGACTTTCTCATGTGTGAGGTTCCCATGCGGGTATATGTATTACATTTGATTACTTTCTCTTGTTAGTGTGTCTCATGTGCATTTAATTATTAGACCAGCTGAAAGAGCACTGAGAGGAAAGTTTCTTCATCTCCCACAGTATCATAGTATTCAATCCTAACAATTGTCTTTATTTATCCCCAGTTTGCAGACTAGGACCAATGTCATATAGATAATAGATGACCCAAACAAACTCAGATGGTTTAGAGAGCCAAAATATAGACTGAGGGATCCAAGACTTTTCCTGTCTTCTACTTATGCTTTAGATTTTATGTTCTGTACTCGTAAAGCCTGTCACATACAAAATTTTTAAAATCTTTTTCTCTCATTTTGGATCATTACAGTGTCAATGGCAGAGATAATAGTAACTCATAGTTGACTTTACCGTATATTTACTACTGTCCAGAGTGCTAGACTTCTCATAGTATTTATTATGTAGGATCTTTCCAGTAGCCTTATGAGGTACCTACCAGTTTCCTGATTACAGATGAAGAAATTAAAGCTAAGATTAAATATCTTCTCCAAAATCATACAGCTATTTTGTTGTAGTACATGTATTTCAGACGGATATATCTAATTTTAAGAATGAGTTCTTAACTATTTAAGAGTACAATAACTCAAGAACTTCAAAGATAAATATGTCTTATTACTCGTAAAATCCCAAATTATAGCAGGATAGCATGACTTTGTAGTAATAGACTGATAGATTCAATAGATGCTTTCTGGTTACATACCATATTAATCATCACTGATCAAAATAAATATCATGTCAGAATGTGTGTGTGTGTGTGTGTGTGTGTTTGTGTGTATATATATTCTGAAAGGCATTTGAAACAGCTTTCAATTAAAAAAGTAAAAAAAAAAGAATGCCCCCCAAAAAATAAAAACAACAAACCAAACTTAAAAAATTAGTAACATGACTAATAAGAAAAAAATTGATAAACATTTTAAAGCACAATTGGAAAAGGAGGCTATTTCAGTTATGGAGAAGCTTGATTTAGAATCATTACCACTTAGATATGTGCAAATGTGAAGTGTTCTTACTTGAAACTCTCTAAGAACTGTGCTTGGCCTTGAATCACTTAATCTTCCTTAAGAAGATAGCTTATGTTTTGTATCATTCCAGTTGATTTTTTTCCTTGTGATTTTTTTGCTTGTTTGTTTTGTAACCAAATCTCAGCCTCTTCCTAATTTATGAGATCAGTCTGAACTCGAACATAGTCTAGATGAATATAAGGGGCAGTTTCTTGAAGGTGTAAATCTTCAAGGGTGAAGCTTACCTTCCCACACTTTGCTTTTCCTCCTAGGCCTGCATTCCCATCCCTGCCCTAGACTGCTGATGTGTGAGTGCGTATCGGTGTGGACAGCCAGGAGACAGGCATGCATGGGAGAGGAGTAGGAGGTGAGTGTGCTATTCCCTCCATCTTGGTCACTGCACTTGTGTGAAATGGACTATTGATTCTCTGAGTGACCAGTCCATGTTCTGAGTCTTAGCTGCAGTCTAGTTATCTATCCTCTGAGGGCTCTGTTTGGCTTTGTTGTGCACAGTTCCGTAGTAAGCTGTCTTGCTACCAAAGATTAGAAAGATGAGACCTCTGGCTGCTAGGGTCCTCGTGCACTGTTAAGCACCCATACTGCTTCCTCTTGATTGAAGAGACTCTCATAAACCTTAACCATTCCTGCTCTCAGCTTTGCTTGCGTGGTTCCTCTCTCCTGGCAGCTTCCGTGACTCAGCAAATGACTTAGCAAACCAGTAAAAGTGTGACAACTTCGTACATAGTAGTGGGGAACTATTCAAGTGCCTCTACTTTGCCTCTCACTGAGGGAGGGAATGGAATGATCGCTTCTCCATAGCAAGGTGAGTACTAGGGACAGTTAATGATGTGCTATACTCTGCTAGACCAAATGCAATGTCCCTTAGGCTGTCTCTAGTCCCCTTATATAAAAGGATGGTGGTGTGGAGACTGATATTTAGAATTTGCTGTAATACGTTGCTTTAGCAAGCTCTGAGACAGGATAGTTAGCATCACAGTGGGTGTCTGACATTTTGTTCTCAAATGAAACTATTCCTACAGCAATCCTGGTATATTCTATTTAATTCTTGATCTGAGAGGGCTGTGCTATTAGTTTAGGTCCTGGCTGAACATTAGATTCACTTGAAAGCATTCAGAAGCGAGCTGCTCTTTGTCTACCCCAAATTATGTCAGAATTTGGGAAAGTATAATTTCAGCACAGTATTTTTTAACAAGTGGACTAGAAGGGAATTCTACTGAAGATGAATGATCTTCCTGTTAGTTCATTACAACCTCATAATTTCATAATAGGAAGAAAATATTACTAGAAAACCTGAACTGAAGAAGCTGACATAGTTGGATAAAGAATCTCAATTCTTAGTTTTCAGGTAGCCAAGCCAAGATAGAAACAGATGGTGTAGCACAGAGTTCATTTAGTGTCTAATTAAAGGACATATTAATAGTTTTTCAGATTTAACATTTTTTCTCTAGATAGAAGGAGGTGATTGCATGAGTCTTAATCTAAGGTGCATTTAAAGATAGAATGGTTCATGTCTTAGATAACATTTTGATAATATAAAAAGGGCTTAGATATACAGCTATTGCTTTCATTTATTTAAAATAAGAGCTGAAAAATATTACATCGTGGTAGAAGAGCTGATACCGTGTTTCCTTGAAAATAAAACCTAGCCAGACAATCAGCTCTAATGCGTCTTTTGGAGCAAAAATTAATATAAGACCCGGTCTTATAGTAAAATAAGACCGGGTCTTATATTATATATATTACTACAATATAAGCCTGGGTCTTATATAATATAATTTTACTATAATACTAGACCGGTCTTACATTAATTTTTGCTCCAAAAGATGCATTAGAGCTGATTGTCTGTCTAGGTCTTATTTTCGGGGAAACACGGTGGAGATTTGACGCCATTAACCTACCCTGATTCTCCTGTCAGTACGCTGGTCTATAGATGCTGATGATGCTGTTGGGTCATTGTTTGGGCAACCATGTGAAGGACTACGTTGGGAATGCCACCCGTAACCTAGATTGGATTGAACATCCTGAGATGGGTTTACTTCCCTAAATGGGTTACTTTGAAAATCATCATTGATAAATGGATAAATTGATGAGTTTTAGGACTGGAAAAATTAATACCTTTTCCATAATTTACGAGTGTGGTCTTGGAAAGGTCACTTAATTTCTTTGAGCCTCATTTTCCTCATTTTCAAAATAGTAGTCAACTATCTCTCTTTAAAGGGTTATTGTGAGGATAGGTGAGAGGGACAAACATATAGAAATCGTGGAATAGTGCCCAGTCCATGGTAGGTATTCCATAAATGTTAGTGGGAACTATTGTTACCATTTAAACTGACTCATTGGGAAAATTATTGATTCCTTGGGGACCTTGAATGTGTATATGATGCTGAACATTGTACGTTCAGATTCTGAGTCTCTCCACTGAAAGAAATGTTAGAATATAAGATGATGGCCTTAAAAATGAATTCTTTGTACTCATTTATTTTGCTGTTGTTGGTTTCTTTTCCTTACTTATATAAAGAGCTTCACTTTCCATAAGAAGAGTGAATCCTCAGTCTATTTGTTTTCCCTAAACACATGAAGCAAAGGCAGGATAAAAATATGTCAAAGATACTTGTTTTTGATTTATAATAGGGATAGTCACTGGAGTATTAAGGATTTGATGCATTATACCACAGACTCTTTCTTTATATGGATTTCTTTGTTAAAAAGTAGCATTACTATCTGTTCATGGGCTTTTACCACCTTTTTAATCTACCAGACCTGCCACAAACATCACAACATTGTAACCTCAAAAATATTGTCCCCTTACAGGACAATTCATGCTTTTGCACAGTGTGTAGACTGCACCCTTTATGGATTATACTGCTGAGATGGCACATATGTGTCTAAATTTTCCATAGCTCTGCAATACTAATACTAAAATTCTGCTCTTACCTTGACTAGGTTTTGTGTTTGGGGGACTCTGAAGTGTTTGTTTTTGTTTTTGTCTTGTTTTTAAATAGACATAAGCACAGCAGATATGGATATTTACCTGTTTTTCAGTTTTTTTAAAAAAAGTCAGTATAAGCCCAGCTGAGCCAGGCACACATCAATCGGCAGTGTGGGAAATCAGTCTTAATATCTCTCTCTCTCTTTCTCTGTCTCTGTTTCTTTAAGAGTATACATTTTTATACACATAAACTTCTATTAGTAAAAAAAAAAAAAATCAGCCCTCCTCTCTTTTCTTTCTTAGTACTAATAAATTTGGGCAACAGAATTATATGCCTGGTGAAACTTTCTATTAAATATAAAAAATATTAATGAGAATTGTGAAGATGAGAAATGTCTTAAAATCTATACATTGAAATAGCTTGTAACCCAGCACCCATATTATTCTGAGACCACCTATATTTTGTAATCCCCACAAACATATGATAACTGACTATGGGTATAAATCTGATTTCCTAAGAAAAAATAAACTTCCAAAGGAAATATCAATTTCATGTCTTCCTTTCCAAAACTTCACTGTATATAAAACCGTTTATAATTGTCACTAGCAAAGTCATCATAATTTGTTTTCCTGGTGCCTGGGGCCGGCTAAACCCCTTTTGCTTTTCAATTTTATATTCACCTTTTCCTGTTTCTTCTGGACAGTGAGCAAGAGGAACTTGTAAAAGGCATACTATGAGTCATCCTTCAACAAAAGATTTCTCCTGAGATGGTACTTCGGTGTGTAAATTGCCTTCTTTTTCTTCCATTCAAAATAAGGACTGAGGGTTGTTCATTCTCTCTATTGCTTTGGCTGTTGTGACTTTAATCTCTCTCTCTCTCTGTTAGTTTAGTAGATGGCAATTAAATAATGTTTCTCTAGGTGCCAATTGTAACTACCATGTTGCTATCATAGTCGTGGGAGGCAATACAGTATCCTCTCTTTCTTTTGAGAAGGGTATATATAATCAGTAATTCTATCTATTACAATGGCAAGTGGGTGGTATCTGCAGCAGACTCTCATTTTTCAAGATAAAATGATATAAGTGTTGGATGTCAAACTGTTAAGTGAAGTAGAAACTTTAAAAAAGCCAAAAATATGTCAGAAAATCAAATTATATATTGTTCATTTCAAAAGTTTGTTTTTATTGTTGTTTTTGTTGACCATAAAGAGCAATATGCAAAATTTATGGTGAAACTGTCAAAAGGCAGATGCTCATTTAAAGTGAGATGGAAAAAAAATTACAAAAGTTTACTGTTGAATAAACAAACAGTCCATATTGATTTAAAAAGGTATTTAAAATTGCAGCTTGGTCTTACCACTTTTTACTTGTAACTTAACACGGCAAAAAAATTTTTTTTCTAGTTTTTTTTTTTTTTTTTTTTTTTTTTTAAGATGTGTTGACGTAGTTCAGGTGTCTCTAATTTTGAGAGCAAAATACCACACCAGGGGTGCATGATAATATGTTCCGGACTTGTTCTATATTTAGTCATTCATTAGTTACTAGAAATAAGTAATCTGAAATAGGAAATTATGAACATTTCAGCTGGTGTGATGAGCAAATCACTTAACCTCTCTGAGGCTGAGTTTTCTAATTTTTAGAATGGGAAAAGAATACTTGTCTCATAGGGCTAATGGGATGATTAAATGAGACCTAGTACATAAAACACTTATCCCAGTTGTAATCAAAACGTGCTATGGATCCTATATCTGTGGTAGTGATAATGATGATGAAATGTGAGAGTTGAAAAGGACTTTATTTTACATGAAGATCAGATATACAAGGGAATGTTCTCAAGGTCACACAGTTGGATGGCCAAGCATTGCCTGCTCTCAGATCACCACCACTCATAGTATTTTTCTATCTTATTCTGCAGTACTTTCTGTAGTAACTCTGAATCCCATATTTTGTCAACACAGTGCTGGTATTTCATAATTACTTCATAAATGGCAATAGCCATAGCTGTAGTATTTTTGGTCATAAGCAGTAAGGCAAACAAATGAGCATTTCAAAGAGCAACTGTCTTTGGGGCTCAATTTTCTTTCCGTGAATCCCTGGAATTTGATCCGTGTTGGGCTCAAAGGCCTCCTGTGATCAATAGCAACTTTAAGGATTAGGAAATGGGTCCAGATTTCTCAGCCTGACTACAAAAGTACATTACCTCTCATTTGAAGCAGGTGAAACATGTTTTACTCTTTATATGTCGCCTAAATTTTTATGTGCAACATCAATACAGAAGTATTTTTGTTTCCATTTCAAAAAAGGAAAACAATTTTATTATCTCCAGATAATAAATCTTATTACAACTTTGCATTATTATTTTGTCTCTATAGTCAATAAAATTATAACATTTCAGTACAGTAATATGAGTATTTTGAAGACAAGCTTACTTCTGTCTGGTTTGTCTGGATTGCTTCGGGATAGCTACCACAATAATTTTGATATAGTGGTCTCATCATTCCATAGTGCTGAGTTTCCTCTATTGAATAGATACTGAGCAGTTTGATTTGTAACCTCTCTATCGAAATTATCTTCTACAAAAGTTCACAATGAAGAAATTTGTATTTAGGGTGCATTACTTAGAATACTTTCTGCTATATGTAACAGAAAAGTCCCAACCCCAACAAATTTAAATGTAAGAGATTTATTTTGTCATGTGGGGTAGGGCTGCTCTAAGATTGGTTAATTAGGGGATATAGTGAAATCATCAAGGACCCAGATTTTTCCATCTTGTCTCTCTGCTATTTTTATTATGGTGGCTTTTCCCCATACGGTTACAAGATGGTTGCTATAAGTATCACATGGAGATGCAATGACATCCAGAAAAAGTGAGACCACCTTTTCCTTGTCTCTTTTTATGATCATGGAAACTTCTTCCAGAAGACTCCCAGTAGATTTACTCTTCTTTTTCACTGGACAAAATCACAACACATGTCCATGACAACAGGGAACGGAAATACTATGATCGGTTAGATTATTCAGGCTCCACTCCTAGAATAGGGCCAGAATCAAAATTCATGAGGAAGGAGGAAAGGGGCAATGACTGCTGGATAGGTAACTGAGAGTGATATATATTATATATAGGAAGCTTGACAATAGGCGATAGTAAAACTAGGCAAGAAAGGAAAATAAGGGAGGACTCTGACAATCATAAATAACATTAATGCTTATCCTTTTAATTTATCTGGAGAAAAAGGAGAAGAAATATAACTGAATTGGGCCATCTAAATGGTTTCTTCTTCTGGTAAATTGTCCTCCTGCTGTTGATGAAGACAATTATTCCATTTGTGCATTAGACTACTGCTAGCTTAATAGATCCCTAATGAAATTAGCAGAGAGTTTGTGTTTAATTGTGCAACTTTACAGAAAAAAAAATGTTGTTAAAGACATCTACAAGTATTTTTATGCCATGTACTTACTTTATTTTTTGTTGTTAAAGTATATTTGGCTATGGTCCTTTATAAGAATCCATTCATTTAAAGAGTTGCAAAATAAATTGTGTCCTGTGGAATTTTTGTAGCATTTTCTAGCATTCATTTGGCATTAGTTTTTGGAATTTTTTGTTTTTTGTTTTTTTTTTTTGGTGGAGTTATCGTAGTAGTGAGAACTTAAAGTCAGACTATTAGTGCTTTCAGAGGATAGTAATTTGGAGTGTGCTTACTATTGTCAAAAAATAAAAAGTCTGCTCTCTCTATGAAGCCCAAGACATTGGAGATGAAACATAGGCACAGAAGAGTGAGATATAAGCACCACAGTGAATCTTGGAAACAAAAGAGTAGAAAGAGATGAGATGGTTAGAGGGTAAACTAGTTAGTATATACTCAATCGAAGTTACAGAGGATATATTCTGTGCTTCGTAACCAGGATATGGGAAGACAGGTTGGAACAGAGATTAGTCAAAAGTCAAGAAAGAGGTGAACGCATTTAATCCTAATAAGACGTGGTCCCATATAGCTCTGTGTCATTAGAATAGAGCAAAAGGAAAAGGACCTAAATACTTATGTGCTTTTCTTTTACATGTTCATTTATTCTGCTATAAACTTTCTCCTCTTTACCTACTTATGTTACAAAACTTTGCTTCCCTTGATTCCATTTCATCCTGTGATTTCTTCATCATAAAATTACTATATGCTGTCATAAACAATTGTTGGCTTGTTTATATACTTCCATGGACATTGAGATTAGGGATGTGCTTCATTATTCTGTGTCTCCAGCATACTGCAGAGTAGTACATAAGCAGTATATACTGTGTTTCCCCGAAAATAAGACCGGGTCTTAAACTAATTTTTGCTCCAAAAGATGCATTAGGGCTTATGTTCAGGGGATGTCATCCTGAAAAATCATGCTAGGGCTAATTTTCTGGTTAGGTCTTATTTTTGGGGAAACACGGTAAGTACGATAATGAATTAATTGCTTCGCTGATGCACAGGTTCTAATTTGAAGAAAATATACCCAAAATATGATGTCCTTTTCCTGTTGAGTCCACCTTTTTTTTGCAAAAAGGTTTTTGATCTAGAAGATACTCTTTACTTTTTGAGGTGGATTGGCAACATTTATAGCTCCAATTAATAGCTTCCTTTCAATCTGGTCCTCTGCAATGTGACTTTGCAAATTCCTTCCTTTGAGAGGTAGATTTATTTAATTATCCTTGCATTTGTGCTACCTTAGTAATATTCTTTAGAATATGTAAGAGAGCCGTTGTGCCAGTTTGGATCCTAGGACTCAAAAAATCTTATACTCTTCTTTTCTGGAACCCTGCACCTGCTTGTGAACAAGTTGGGGCTAGTCTGATGGAGGATGCAATGTCATGTGGAGACCTCTTACCATTCCTTTTCAAAATCATACTAAAAATTCTAGCTAATGTAATAAGACAAGAAAAGAAAATAAAAGATATAGAGATTGGAAAGGAAGAAATAAAATTGCCTTTTTTTTTCCACAGCTAACATGAAACTCTGTGTAGAAAATCTGAAAAAATTGGGAAAAAAAAAAAAAACCTCCTGGAACTAGTATGTTGTAAGATATAAGGTTAATATACAAAATTCAATTACTTTACTATATACCAGAAATGAATAAGTGGAATTTGAAATTAAAAACACAATACTCTTCACAATAGCCCCCCCAAAATGAAATATTTAGGTACTAAATTTAACAAAACATTTACAACATCTATATGAAAAAAACAAAAGCAAATAACTACAGAACTCTGATGAATGAAATAAAATAACTAACTAAATGGAGAGATATTCCATGTTTAAGGATAGAAAGACTTTTAATTAAGTATTTAGTTAAAAATAATAGTGTCAGAATATCAGTTCTTCCCAACTTGACCTATAGATTCTATGCAATCTCAATAAAATACCAGCAGATTATTTTGTGGA
Source organism: Rhinolophus hipposideros (assembly GCF_964194185.1). Classification (NCBI taxonomy): domain Eukaryota; kingdom Metazoa; phylum Chordata; class Mammalia; order Chiroptera; family Rhinolophidae; genus Rhinolophus; species Rhinolophus hipposideros. The sequence goes on along the minus strand of NC_138051.1, from coordinate 14,904,503 downwards.
TATTGACAGACTGTTTTTATAGTTTATATGGAGAGGCAAAAGACCCAGAATAACCAACACAATATTGAAGAAGAAGAGCTAAGTCAGAGGACTGACAGTTTCTAATATGAAGCCTTTCTATCATGCTATAGTGTTCAAGATAGTGTAGTACTGGTGAAAGAATAGACAAACAGGTCAATTGAACAGAACAGAGAGCCTAGAAATAGACCTCCATGAATATTGTCAGCTGGTCTTTGAGAAGGAGCCAAAGCAATACAATGGAGCAATAATCAATACAAGAGAGCAATGATAATCTTTTCAACAAATGATGCTGGAACAACTGGACATCCATTAAAAAAAATGAATGTAGACACAGTCCTTACAATATTCACAAAAATTAACTCAAAAGGAATCATAGACCTAATGTAAAACACAAAGTGATACAACTCCTAGACAACTTTGAGTATGTTGATGACTTTTTAGGTATAACACCAAGGGCATGATTCATGAAAGAAATAATTGATAAACTGAACTTCGTTAAATTAAAAAAAAAATCTGCTCTGCAGAAGACAATGTCGAGAACATGAGAAGACCAGCCAAAGCCTATGAGAAAATATTTGCAAAAGACATATCTGATAAAGGAATGTTATTCAACATGCATAATGAACTCTAAAAACTCAATAATAAGAAAACAAACAAATTTTAAAAATGGTCCAAAAACTTTAACAGACACTTCAGCAAAAGAAAAACATATAAAGCTAAATGTATATAGTAAATAAGCCTAAGAAAGGATGATGCATATTATATGTCATCAGGGAAATGCAAGTGAAAACAAAAATGAAATGTTACTATACAGCTATTAAAAGGGCCAAAATGCAGAACACTAGCTACACCAAATGCTGCTGAGGATGAAAGGAACTCCTATTCATTCCTGATGGGGATGCAAAATGGTACAGCCACTTTGAAAGACAGTTTGGTGGTTTTTTACAAAACTAAACATACTGTTATTATAGATGCTTCTTGGTATTCATGCAAAGGAATTGAAAATATATCCACACAAAAACCTGCACACAGATGTTTATGACATCTTTATTCATAATGGCCCAAACGTGGAATAAATGATGAATGTCCTTCAGTAGGTGAATGGCTAAATAAACCATGCTACATCCAGACAGTGGACTATTATTAGTGGCTGAAAGAAATGATCTGTCAAGCCAAGAAAAAACATGGAAGAATCTTAAATGCATATTAGTAAGTGAAGTAACCAATCTGAAAAGACAATATGCCGTATGATCCCAACTAGATGACATTCTGAAAATGCAAAACTATGGAGAGAGTAAAAAGATCAGTGGTTGCTAAAGGGGCAGGGGGAGATGAATAGGTGGGCACAAAGGATTTTTAGGGCAGTGAAAATATTCGGTGTGATGGTACAATGATGGGTACATGTCATTGTACATTGTTCAAACCTGTAGAATGTAAAACACCAGCAGTGAACTGTAATGCAAACTGTGGATGTTGGATGACTGTGTCAATTGTAGGTTCATCGATTACAACAAATGTACCACTGGAAGTTGTTGGAAGTTGCTAATGCGAGGGTGGGAGACTGTTCATTGTAGGGGCAGAGGATATATGGAAAATGTCTGTCCCTTTCCTCAATTTTGCTGTGAACCAAAAACTTCTCTAAAAAATAGTCTTAATTTTAAAAAATCATGTGGGGGATAATCCAGTTTCATCTAAGGCCATTCTGGGCCAGACTTAGGTGATCAAACCCCAAAGAGAGGAGAGTGTGTGGTACATTTATAATGCTTGAGAAATGTAAGACATTATTTTCTGCCTGTAGAAAATTTTTTTGCTTCTTTGACAAAATTCACTCATGTGACCAGTTTTGGTGATGTGTATCCTTTGAATTATTTTCATAAACATGCCTCCTCCATGTAGTCATTTATGGAATTTGATTGTCAGCCATCTACACCTTTTCCTCAGAAAAATGTTGCTACCTTCATGATTTCAATTATGTGAGGTATAAAGATAACTCCATAATTTATAGGTATACATTCATAGCCACTCCTCTTTTATCTACATATGCAAAGTCTACTCAACAACTTCCAATCTTGCACATTCTCTTAGTAGATCAAAATCAACACATGACACTTTCTATCCTATTTCTTCTTCAGGTAATCCTATTATTGAACCCAATCATCCTATAGTTATTTTTGGTGCTATCCTCCCTTTCTATTGAGACCTTTGCTTCTTTCATAATTTTAAGTTTTGTCCCCTTATTTATTTTCAACATATTTCAATAAAAGGCTTTTATGTATTTGCATCACTACCTCCCTATTTGAAGGCAACTTTTGCCTTCCCTCCACCCCGGTTTTTGTTTCTCACACCTCTAATATATTCTATGGATCACTGCAGCAGCTTTGCTAAATATCAGGGAGAAGAGGAGAAAATAAAGGAGTTAACAGTTTGGAGTCTGGAGGAGATACCAGGCTACATGTGTCATTCATTCATTCATTCAGAAATATTTTTTCAGTCACTACCAAGGGCAGTCATTGTTCTAGGTACTAATAATACAAGCATGTATTGTGTGAAATATGCATAATTTCTGCCTTCACAGAGCTTATAATCTAGTGGATGAGAGGCAGAGAGACAGTGTGCAAGTAAACCCACAAGAAAAGCCCTTCCCAAAAGAAGGCCGGTTATAAGATATTGTCTGAGTCCATGTTCAAAACTCTTCTTATACTTAGAAAAGTGAGAGTAACAATATTCTGCGACACTCTCCTAAGTGAGAAGGTGAATTTCCTTGGATCGAATACTGTGACGCAGCCCATGTGGAGTAACGCAGGTAGGAGACTTCTAAGCAATATAAGGAGGACACATCAGAAATCTGCTCCATGGAGAACGGACACAACCAAGCTCTGCAGTGAGACACCAAAGCTTAGCACATACTCCAAAAAATTCTGTTGTAGAAAATGAGTTTACAACATCAATCAGCAAACAAATAATGCAGATCTATGAAAAGTGCATTACGGTGTCTACAAGTAGACCTTGGGCCTAAGAAAACAATTAAAAGATTGTTCAGTACCTATATTTGAAATTCAGTGGAAAAATGGACAAGGATTAGAAATTCCACATAGCTAACAATTATAGGAAGAGATGCTCAAACATATGGTAATTGGAAAAATGCAAATTAAAAAAAATGAAAATTCACTTTATGCTTATCTAGTCAACAAAAGATTAGAAAATATGATAAATAGCAAATATCATTCAGGACATGAGACTATGCAGAATGGAATAAACATTCTGGAGGGCAATTTTGCAAAACTTAGTCAAATTAAATACTGACACTTCCTATGGCCTACAAACTCCTGTACATTTTTTATATTTTTTTCCCAGAGAAGCAGTTCCATAGAGAATGTGTACAAGTATATTTGTTGCAGGCTTGTAGTGGTAGTGGGCAGCTTGAGGCAACAAATAGATCAAATATGATAGAATAGTATGTAACACTTAGAAACAATGGCTAGAGGGACACACAGCAACATAGATTCCTAAAATATGATGCTGAGTAAAAACAGCAAGAAATAGAATGAAGTATATAAACGAAGAGCATTTATCTAAATTATACATCCATGCCCAGGAAATGGCACTGCATATTTAAAAGAACACACACAATTAAAGAGATACATATCTAAACATTGGAATGGTTGATGTGGAACAGGGAATAAAGATGACTTGGGGAGGAAAGAGTTAAAAAAAAGAGAGAGCGCCTGCTACAGACTAAAAAATATAATACAATATAAATGGTAAATTTCCTTAAGAGATGAAAGGAAATAATTACTTCCAAGAAATACGAATAAGAGATAAGGAAAATGAACCAATTAGATGTTCTGAATGTGAAGATACATTCGATATTGCAAAGTGCTATGAAGGAAACAAGTCATGTGCTATTATAGAAAATAGTGGTGTTGATGTGGGAAAAAGACTCTACCAAGAGTGGTCAGAAAAGGGCTCTCCAAGCTGGTGAAGTTTAAGCCAAAATCAGTAGGATGAGAAGCAGCCAACCATATAAATACTCATGAGAAGAGCCTCCCAGACAAAGAGGTTGGCCTGTTCTAGGAATTGAAAGAATGCCAGTACAGCTGGTATGTGGTGAACAGGAGAGAGGTCTAAGAGCAGATACTATCAGAGGCTAAGCCATGTAAAGCCTTTGAATTTCATTCTAGTTATAATGAGATACCCTGCAGGATATCAAGCAGATGTTAAGATTTGGTTTACATTTTTAATTTTTAAGAGTTTACTCTTCTGCTCTGCTAGACTGGATTAGAAGAGGGCAGCAGAAGGAGCAGGAAACAGGTTAGGAAGTATTCCAGGGGAAAGGCTCAACTGTCTCGGACGGTAGTGGTGGCCGTGGTTATGGGGAAAAACAGAGACAAGATAGAATTTGGAAGTAGTCTTAACAGGAATTACTGATGAACTGGTTTGGGAGGTGAAGGAGAGGGAAGAAAAAGAGACTTTTTTACCGTCCATTGAGAGGAAGCATAGGTAAGGAACATATTTTGAGGTAAAATGAGAATTCAATGTCAGACAGGCTAAGTGGTCTCTTGTGAGACATCTAAGTGAAAACGTCAAATAAGATATTGGATAAAAAAAGACTGGAATGCAAAGGATAGGTCTAAGCAAGTGATGTCATTGGAGAGGCAGCTTTAGATGGACCATATTTAAGCCACAGGATAGATGAAATTAGCTAGACAAAGTATGTGGAGGGAGAAAAGAAGGATATTGGTGCAGTCCCTTGAGGAACTCTGTCATTTGGTTGTCTGCTATGGGCCAGTCAGAAAGACTGAATAGTGGTGGCCAGTGTTGCAGGAGGAAAACTAGTGTGGTTATCCTCAGGCTAAGGGTGCAGAGTTTCACGAGGGAAGGAACACTACGTCAAATGCTGCTGAGAAATAAAATGAGGACAGAAAGATGGGTCCATTAATCTGGCAACATGGAAGCCATTTGTGACTTTAATATGAGTAATTTCATGTTGTGTGAGGGCCAGAGGCCAGAGTGGAATGGACTGAAGAGTGAAAACAAGAAGATGAAATAGAGACAACATCAGTAGACAACACTTTGGAAATCTATCTCTGAATAATTGGGCCAATAGGTACCGTTAAGGAATGCAGGATTAAAGATACTAGTCAGTTATTTCAGAACCTTTACAAATTAACTAAACTCTAAGTACTTTCGCAATTCCAGCCGTACTTGTTCACTCATTCTCCCAGGCCAGGTTGAATGGAAGCATTTAGTTTTCTCATATAAGCTGATTATGGAAACTCCCAGTGCAGGTGAAGAATTTAGTAACCCATTAAAACCAATATTCTTGAAGAATTTGTTCAATATTATTAGGGGTGGAGTCTGTAACAGCAAAGATTTTTGTTTATTTTTACTTTCACTCCAGCAAGATATTTTCTTCTTCAGAGGGAATAGGGTCAATTTGTATGTTATTAATGATTCAAGAAGTCGAGAAGTTAGCATCATATTTATGATTTATTCCATTGATAATGCAAGGCCTTTTATAGACCCCAGGACTTTGCAAGCTGGCCTATCACTTTGATACAGCTGTCTTATTGTAGTTCCCTCACTCCTAGTAATAATATTCCCACCTGTAAATTCTCACCTTCCACACTCCCCCATGCCCTTTCTATTTACGTAATTCTTCAAAGTCTAAATTTTCTTTCCTGACCCATCTGTGTTAATGTCCCCTTCTTTGGACTCCTGCCCTACTGTTTGTTCGTAACACCTGTTTAGCAGTCAATTTAATGTTATTTTTATTTACCTAAATGAGTGAATTCTCATTTATAGTACCTAATAATGTTTTTGATTGGCTCCTGAGGAATTTGTTGGTTGGTTTATATTTTGGCTCTCCCTGTGACACCTATCTATACATACACATATATTTCCTCAGAAAATATACATAGTATGTGACATCAGACATTAGACTGAAAATTTTGTATGCCCTCTTTCCCTTTTGTCCATGACTTACATTAAAATAATTTAAAGTCAATTTACCTATTTTCTTCTCACATCCAAAATGTATCACGCTGACCTTTAAGTAAAAACAAAGAACAAAACTTTGATAAATTTTTGAAAACCTGGCATCATGCAGTACAGCTTTAGAACCCCACTTCTGTCATTCACAAGCTTTGCAGTGAGAACATGTTTCTTAATCTCTCTGATCCCTGTTTCCTTCTGTCAAGTGGAAATGAAAACCCATTTCTTTGTGATGTTTTAATAAGATAATTGTGAAAAGTGCATAATAAGGGTAATTGCCATGAGTTATTAAATTATCATAAAAATAGTAATAAAACAAAGTAAAAAATTTTGAGTTGGCTGCCCAAGTTGAAATTAGGCCCCCTGGCCTCTTCAGCTTTATGACTTTGATGTAATCTGGGTGATTTATATCAAAGGGCTTATTTGACCTATTTTTCAACTTGGTAGAACTTTTCTCTCACTTGCAAACAGCGCTTTTCACCACTTGAAGAAATCCAATAGTTTCTGTTGAACTGAATTTCAAGTGATCACTTAATCTTCAAATGTGTATGCGTGACCCTGATTTTAACATTTCTCCTTCCTGTTCTAGCCCCTTCAAAGATGACTTCTCACTAGCATATTCAGAGAAAACAAAACAAAACAAAACAAAACAAAAATCTTGAATATATCATGTTCAGTTCTAAGTTAATTCTATGCTACAAAGGCCTTTCCGTGCTGCACTTTGATTTAACCTAGGCCAAAAACCTGGATTAGTGCTAAAAAATTCAGAATTCCTTTACTTCCATCTTTCCTCTCATGGTGTTGTTACCACACTGGATCTTACTCAAATGAATGTGGTAGAACCCCTAATATATTTTATCTTTCCTACTTCTGATTTATCATTTACAAAGTCTGGAGAACTAATAGATTTTACTGTGGAATTGATGATATATCTAACAGAAATTACTACCATGTTTCCCCAAAAATAAGACCTAGCTGGACCATCAGTTCTAATGCGTCTTTTGGAGCAAAAATTAATACAAAACCCCGTATTATTTACTTATAATACTGTACTATTATAAACCTTATTTTACTATAAGACTGGGTATAATATAATATAATATAATATAATATAATATAATACCAAGTCTTATATTAATTTTTGCTCCAAAAGACGCGTTAGAGCTGATTATCTGGCTAGGTCTTTTTAGGAAACAAGGTATGTCGGAGACACAAAAATGCATTTTAAATCAAACTTGGAAATACCGCAGTGCTCATAAACCATGGCAAGAGAACAAAAAGTTTAAATCTATTTCAGATCTCATAAATATACCATAGAGCTTTACTCTTCTGTTTTCGGGACCACCTCAAAGTATTTCATTCTTCAACACTTCTGCATGTAAGCCCCCAACCCCATTTAGGAAATCCTACTCCTGTCCTTGCTCCTATTACAGGACCTAAAATTTCCCAGCAGGCTTTTTGGCTGGGCTCTAGCCTTCAAATTTGATTCTCTCAAAGGATTCTCTCCAGTGAGGTACACCTGTCCCTCTCCATTATTTTTTGATGTCCAATGGTGTACACACACATGAACAAATACAAATGATTAAAACAAAACCCATGTTACAAATAGAAATGTTTTCCTCACTGTGATTGTAATCCTGCAGAACTACTTTTCAACAAATGGGAGAAAATGCCTCTTTATGTCATTATGCTGAGCTGTGTTAGGCTTTCTTTCTTTCTCCCCCTCTCCCCCCCACCCCTGCACCCCACCCCACTTTGCTTAGATTGTGCTTCAGTCTTTCTAGTACATAAAAATCAAGTCATTATAGCATTGAAAATTAGAGCGCTTCTTGGTGGACAACACTTCTTAACTGCACAAAACCTTCACAGTAATTTCAAGTTTTGGGGACTTTTTATTTCTTATATCAGGTCAAATCTTGGGTTACTATAAATGAAAGAAGATTCTGTGAAGAATTATTATCTCTCTTCTAAGCAACCTCCAAGAAATGGGAAGGATATTTTAAAAGAAAGTAATCAACTAAAATTTTAACAACTATAGCCAGAAAATATCAAGGAAAAAGATCAGGACTCACACAAATATGTTTCTATAAGAAAGAATCAAGTTATTATGATAAATATCCATTAATTGTAGGAAATTTCAAAAATTATGTTACTAGACAAATAAAGAAAGGAATAAAAATAATGTGACAGTGAAGACATAAAACTATATATATATATATTATCAACATCTTGGTGACTACTTAGGTCTACTAACCTGTCTGTAATTTTCAATTTACTAATCTGAACAGAATTTTTATCAAGTTGTATTAATTATAATCTAAAAATGTAATAAATGATGATGTTTCTCCCATGTTAGTAAATAATCGTGAGGACTTGATTTTTGAATGTATGAAATCCCATAAGTGTGTGCTATGATTTATTTAATTAATCATCTATTGCACAATTAGAAAATTTTCAAAGAATGGTTTACTTAATAAAAGTGCATTTCATATTTATTTCCAACAATAATAGTTGACTTTTTATCTGAGTTATTTTCTTTTGAAATAGAAAATTGTGATCTATAGTTTAAAATGTCTTTTATTAGTCACTAGGCCCCTATATGATTTAAAAATTTATATTTATGGGTAAATTCATAGACCTATAACAAACATTTGAAAGCAAATCATGACTCTTAGGAAAATTTATCTTTAAAAGAACAACTTTAACTCATGGTAACTTGCCTCTACTAGTAATTTTCCCCCTTAACATACTAATAAAGCAGGATTACTTTAATCATAAACCATTTTAATAATATTTGTGTGTGTGTGTGGTTTGAGGCACCTTAAAAATAAATATACGGAGGAATATTTTAGGATTTTGCTTGTTTTTCAAGGTCAGAAATAATGTAGCATCAACTATCAACTATAACGTCTTTTTGTTAATAAGGTCCTTTTTTTTTTGGTCACAGTGTTGGCATTTCCAGCAGATGGCGTTATTTCATTAAAGAATCAAGCAGTACAACACAGGCATTCTTTCAGTAAATACACATTTTAGAAAGGAAGGGAAGAAGGAAAGGAAATATTCCTTATTGAAGTCTATTAGGTGCTTGTCCTTTTATATGTGAAATTACACTTAATGCTCACAGTGACCTTGTAGGTATGTATTACTGTAAAAATAAATAATCTGAGGCTGAAATAATTTAAGTAGCTTAGTGTTCACAAAGCAAATAAGTGACAGACCCAAGATCATAATCTCAATCTGGCTGATTATAATTTAGATTTGACTGCTGTGTTTAGAATGCATGAAATATATCATGAAAATATTCATTCCATAGAAACTATTTCAAATGAATGAGGTTGATACCTTACAAATTTTTTTCTGGGGGAAAAAAAAAAAGCTATGAATTATTTTATTTTAAAAATTTTTTTTTTTTGAAATAGTCTCAACTTTTTAAAAATGCCAAGAGGTATTTCTGGAATGATGGAGTAAAGACCTCTGAAAGTCTAACCTTCTATAAAAGCAATAGGAACAATGACAAACAAAAAAAAGTGAAAATCAATGCTTGCAGAACTCTAGGAATAACCAAAGTGTACAACAATCTGGGAAGTGTTTCTATAAGAAAAATTACTGAATATTGGTAATAACAGCAAAAACTATAGTATTATAAACCTTCTATTCCCATTCCCCTCTCCGCAGCTTGATGGTAGCTTTGAAAACCAGCAGCTTGGTACCAATCTGCATTCCTACCAACAGTGTATGAGGGTTCCTTTTTCTCCACAGCCTCTCCAACACTTGTTACTATTTGTCTTGTTGATGATAGCCATTCTAACTGGGGTGAAGTGATATCTCATTGTGGTTTTTATTTGCATTTCTCTGATGATTAGTGATATTGAGCATTTTTTCATATGTCTATTGGCCATTTTATGTCCTATTTTAAGAAATGTCTCTTCAGGTCCTCTGCCCATTTTTAATTGGATTATCTGTTTTTTATGTTGTTGAGTTGTATGAGTTCCTTACATATTTTGGATATTAGCCCCTTATCAGAGGTGTTGTTTACAAAAATCTTCTCCCATTTGGTTAGTTGCCTCTTTATTTTGTCGATGATTTCTTTTGCTGTGCAGAAGCTTTTTTGTTTGATATAATCCCATTCATTTATTTTTAGCTTTTACTTCCCTTGCCTTTGAGGTCAAATTTATAAAATCCTCTTTGAACCCAAGGTCCATAAGTTTAGTATCTTTGTTTTCTTCTATGCAGTTTATTGTTTCAGGTCTTATGTTAGGTCTTTGATCCATTTTAGCCACTGTGGAAGGCAGTGTGGAGGTTCCTCAAAAAATTAATAATAAAATTACCATATGACCCAGCAATCCATCTACTGCGTATCTACTGAAAAAATTTGAAAACATCCATAAAGATATATGTGCTCTGATGTTCATTGCAGCTTTATTTATAGTGGCCAAGACATGGAAGAACCATAGTCTCCTTTGATAGATTATTGGATAAGAAGATGTGGTATATATACACAATGGAATACTACTCTGTCATAAGAAAAGATGAAATAGTGCCATTTGTGACAACATGGATGGATCTTGAGATAATTATGCTAAGCGAGATAAGTCACACAGAAAAAGTCTAGAACCATATGATTTCACTGATATATATTCAGGTATATAAACCTGAAAACAACAACAGAACAAGTCAAACAAATGAAGAAACAGACACAGACAACAGTTTAGTGGTTACAGAGGGTAAGGGGGAGGGAGTGATAGATGAGAGTAAAAGGGATCAAATATATGGTGATGGAAGGAGAACTGACTGTGGGTGGTGAACACATAATGTGATATATAGATGATGTATTACAAAATTGTACACCTGAAACCTATGTAACTTTACTAGCAATTATCACCTCAATAAACTTTAATTTTAAATAAATAAATAATAAATAAATAATAAATAAATAAATAAATAAATAAATAAATAAATAGAAAGAAAGAAAACCAGCAGCTTTGTAGCCACAATAGTTGTGTAATCTAGCAACTTCCAGATCAGGAGAGAGGGAAAGAATGGGTTTGAATATCTCCAAAATGCCCCATCCCAAGAGAATTGTCAATATTTGACTTGTCTAGCAGATCCCTGGAAAAGCCTTCACAGGGTTTGTTTATCTTGAACCTGACTCAGAGCTCCCTCAAGAGGAGAAGCCTTTTCCCCAAGCATCTGACAAAAAGCCATATCAGCATCAATTACTGTAAGTTCTCACTCAGTGCTGTCAATAGGTTCTGCAACTTTGATCAAAATGCATGTATAACGAAACCAATTTTACCGTAGGCTAATTGATATAAACAAGTGTTAAATTCCTACCACACCTCATCGATGTTATAACAAAACAATGTTGCATGAAATGACATTATGGACTTGGTGGATTTGGCATCACAGAGACCTGAGAAAATGATACCAGTTGGGGAAAATAAGAGGCTGGACACAAAATTTAATGGAAAATCAGGGAGATAGTATATACATAGGGACTTTTAGAAGCTTGAATATGTTATACATCTTAAAGTCCTCATGCATATACAGTGCTTTGAGCATGCACTGGAGAGATCTGAGAAGACCCTGATTTCTTACCTGTAGCTGAACACAAAACTCTGCACAGGCTGGAAGCAAAGCTAAGGTACAGCTGTAAACTGCCACAGTGTTTTTAAGTTTTGCCCCCATAAATACAGATCCTCAGCAAAGAGCAGGAGATTTACTGGTTCAAGGCATTTAAGGAAACCAAAGAGAGACTTCAGTGGCTGCACATACAAAAATAAAGACTGTAAGGAATTAGTCCTAGAAATTCACAAGCAAACTGTAACTACTACAACAAAAACAACGAATAGTAGTGTAAACGAACCCTGGGGGAGGGAGAAATCTCATTTTTAGAGTTGCCATATTATAATATTATAAAACTGTTTTTTTTGCAAAATAAAATTGTAAAGCAAGGAGAGTAAAGGAAATATCCACACAAAAAGGGAAAATGAACCAATGAAAACTGTTTCTGAGGAAGCCCAGATGTTGAACTTAGTAGAACTTGAACTTTAAATAAGCTACGACAGCTGACAGTTAAGTTCACAAACTTGTTGCAAAGATGTTGCTAACCTTTTTGATATCAGAGGGATTATTCATTATGAATTTTTACCAACTGGACAAACAGTTAATCAAGTTTTTTATTTGGAGGTGCTGAAAAGGCTGCGTGAAAAAGTTGGACGACCTGAACTTTTCGACAATAATTCATGGCTCTTGCATCACGACAATGTACAAGCTCACATAGCACTGTCTGTGAGGGAGTTTTTAGCCAGTAAACAAATAACTGTATTAGAACATCCTCCCTAGTTACCTGATCTGGCCCGCAGTGACTTTTTTCTTTACCCAAAGATAAAGGGAATATTGAAAGGAAGACATTTTGATGACATTCAGGACATCAAGTGTAATATAAGAGCTCTGATACCCATTCCAGAAAAAGAGTTCCCAAATTGCTTTGAAGGGTGGAGTAGGTGTTGGCATCAGTGCATAGCTTTCCAAGGACAGCACTTCGAAGGTGATGGTAGTGATATTCAGCAATGAGGCACATGTAGCACTCTTTCCAGGATGAGTTTGGGAACAATTCGTATACCTCGTATAATGAATAAGTTTAAAGAACTAAGGGAAACCGTGTCTTAAAAAACATATGACAATCATACCTTGCAAATAGACTATCAGTATTGCAATAGAAATTGTAAAAATACCCCAATAGAAATTTTAGTGTTAAAAAATACAATGTTGAAATGAACATTCAGTGGAGGTACCCAACAATAGATTTGAAGTGGAACTTAAGATACGTCAATTAAGAATATCTGGTCTGAGCAACCAAAAAAACAAAACAAAACAAAAAGCCCCCATTGGATACCACTTAGAATACTAATATGTGCACAATGTGAGTCCCAGAGGAAAGGGGCAGAAAGTATATATGAAGAAATAATGGTTGGGTGCTTCCCAAATTTGATAAAGAATATGAATCTACAAATTGAAGGAGCTCAGGAAATTCCAATCAAAATTAACAAAAAGATATTCACACCTAGACACATTATAGTGAAACTGTAGAAAGCAAAACAAAGAGAAGAATCTTGAAAGAAGAAAAAAAATGATTTATTATCAACAAGATATTCCTCTATAAGATTAACAGCTAACAACAAAGAAATAGAAGACTTAAACAACACTGTAAACGACCTAGCTATAAAAAATATAGAAGATGGAAAAGAATTTGGGGATGGGTGAAAATGGTAAAAGGAATTAAGTACAAATTTCCAGTTATAAAAATAGTCTCAGGGATGTAAAGTACAGCACAGGAAATATAGTCAATAATATTGTAATAACTGTGTGATACAAGATGGGTACTAGACTTACCAGGTCGATCACTTTATAAGTTATGTAAATGTCATCACTATTGTACACCTGAAACTGATATAATATTGTACGTCAACTGTAATTGAAAATTAAATTTTAAAAAGTAAAAAGATCTATATAAATACATGTATTATAGAAAAACATATATTACACACACAAAAACTCGGCCCATCCATAGTAAGCAGAAAGAAGGAAATAGGGAAATAATACAGGTTAGAAATAAATGAAATGGCAATTGAAAAACAAAAAACAAAATCCAGAAAACTAAAATTTGTTTTTTGAAAAGATCAACAAAATTGATAAATCATTAGCTAGAATAAATAAACAAAGAAAGAGCTAGACTCATTACAAAATTCAGGAGTGAGAGAGGATATATCACTACTGACATGACACACCTAAAAAGATTTATAGGGAAATACGGTAAACAACCATGCCAACAACTATACAACCTACGTGAAATGAATAAGTTCACCGAAAGATGAAAACTACCCAAACTGACTCAAGATACAATCCATGTTCACACATCGGAAAACATTATTGTGAAGATGGCAATACTTTTCAAATTGAACTGCAGAGTAAATGCAAAATCCCTATCAAAATCCCACCTACTTTTTTCTTTCTTTTTTTTTTTTTTTGAAAACTGGTCCTATAAGTTATTATTATTATTATTGCTATTATACAGCATTCACAGAACAATAGCATATTGACTATTATAGTCTGTAGTCTGTCACCACACAGGTTTTATTCGGGAAACAGAAAAAGAAAAAGTAAAAGGGCTGTAACCCAGCACCTGCGCTTGCAGACCAGCAAGCCACATGCACATTCAGGCTTGTGTGCTAAAATGGAGGGCATAGAAGAGAGGGAGACAGGATATTAGAACCATAGAGTTTGACTAGGTGAGCTTAGGAACTTCCATGAGCCCAGCTCCTCCCATAGACCTTCCAGCCTAATCAGTTTCCTTAAAGTCCCAGTTCATCTTTGTCAACAGATAAGGAAATGGTATATTAAAGGTTAACCACGCTCCTTAGGGTCAACATCTAGTAAATTCTAGAGTCTGTCTTTTCTGCAAAGCCTATAAACTTCTTATCCTCCATTCTGTGATTCAGTGAAAAGATGCTTCATTGGAACCAAATTCTAGCTTGTTATGCTGTACCTCTGTTTTTGCTCTAGAAAGAGTGACATGAAAGTACTAACCTTTTAACTTTGATTATTGGCAAAAACAAGATGAGAAAAATGCCAATGTTCTCCTCTCACACCACTTTATAAATTGCTAATTTCAAAGCTGGCCAGTTTTTGACATGCTTATTTGGTATACTAAGTGGAACTGGGTGCTATGAGGACAGACGCCTCTTGTCTGTAAACTAAAATTTGACTTCAGAGTAAGGAAGATAAAAATTATTTTGGGGGGGTGGGAGGTGGTGAAATTTTCCGTGGTATGAAAATAAGCATTTTCTCTCAAATTGATTAATAATTTAGGACTTCACTTCCACAAAGCAGTTACAAAATATTCTTAGTTGTCAAATATATGCATTGGTTTTGGAGTTGGTATTATATTAAAGTTGAGTTGGCTTTGAGAAAATTACGTGGGGTTTGGTACCTGTTTTCAGTTGAAGCAATCACAGATGGAATTCTTTTAAGAGGCAAGCTACCTTAATACATTGATGATGATTATCTGTATAAAACATTTGAGGAACACGATACTTATTCTCTCTGGGTCTCATTTTCAAAAATGAAGTGCTGCTTTAGCCCCAGAGGTCCTTTTCAGCTCTTTGATTATATGACACTCGGACTGGTACACAGCGGCACACCTGCAATCCTGCCGAGAGTTCCGCAGAATCATTAATGATTATTCATGGCGAGGGAAGCAGAGGTAACATTGCTCTGAAAGCTGATCCTTCTCACTGTAGAAGTGCACTCTGGTGTTGCAGTGTTTTTGTATATGCGAAATGCCACCTGCCAGAACTTGAAGGTCTCTGAGCAGGAGGAATTGACTCACTGCCCTTCAGGTTAAAACATCTCCTGCAAACCAGCAGCGTACCTGTGGTGAGAGCATTAGTATGGATGCTCATATTGATGTATTTTCCAGCTTTTGCTACATATATCCCACTTTGTCTCTTCCTGTAAGATTCATGACAAATGTAGGGTGTTTTTTTTTTTATGGTTGTTTTGCTTTCAAGCAGAATTTTTTGAAGTCCACTAAAATGAATGTCCTTTTTGCTTTACACGTATCTTTAGTGGGGTTCCACAGTAAACGAACAGTAGATTATTTGAAAGAAAGAAAAATAGGTGCTAATGCTCTCTCAATTAGAAAGAAAAATTATCAATAATTCAAAGTCAACAAAACAGTTGTTATTCTCGATCCCCTTTTTTGTATGTTGTATACATACACCATATTCATTTTTAGCAGTCTAAACTAAAAATTGTTCATGAGTTTTCTACTAGCATAATAGTTAGCAGTCTAAAATTAGGACAATATTTTAAAAAGTTAAATTGGGACAACATTTCAAGTTGAACTTTATTCTTAATTAAAAAGATGAGATTAAAGGTATATTAATACATTATTTTAAAACCAAATTTTAATCTCTCTAGAAAGATGAGATTAAAGGTATATTAATACATTATTAATAAGGTATATTAATACATTATTTTAAACCATATTCTTTTATTCTTAATTCCCAGAATAGTTTGACCCAGGCCTGGGAAGAATCAGGGTTGTCATAATGGACAGCCATATATTGGGAAAGGTTGAACAGGATTTCTAAGGACTGGTCATTTTTGTTGCTAAAAGTACTCTGGGCTATGTTCTAAATAATTGCTACTTATAACTTCAGGAGCTTAAAGAACCAGAAACCAATAGCAGTGAACTAAAGAGACACCATTTTGAACCTTAGAACTCTTTAGAATGCACAAAACCATTTTCTCCCTATAATGAGGTCTTACAATTTAATTCTTTTCCTAGTATAAGAGGAATATATGCTCTATGTAAAAATTATTAAAAATGCAAAATACATGGAGAAGCGGATTTAAAAAATTGTTCTTGTTAATATTTTGGTATGTTTCAGTCTAACTATGATAGGTGTTTTTTGGCTATGTTAATTTTAAAATAAATTTTTATACTATTTGTAAGGAATATAGCTGAAAAACTAATATAAGACAATTCTGGGGGGCGGGGGGGTTGTATCAAATGATTCTATATCCTGAGGGAGAAATATTTACAATTGATAAAATTTGCGGTATCACCTATTTCCTCTGTGCTATGGGTCTTATACAGGCTTCTGAGTTGCTTATTTGGGAAAATTAGGTATAGTTGATGGGCTATGCTTTACAAGGTAGGCAAATACTTGGCTTTATGGAAAACGGAAACTATTATATTATTGTAGAAATTAGTAAAAGATAAACATAGGCAAGGACGTCTGGAAGGAAAAAAAGGTTTAGGCAAATCTTGAGATGTTGCCCTATGAGTAACTTAGAAAGACTGTTTTCAGTGTCTGAACTATGTATCAGACACATCTTTTTCACATTCTCATATTTTTGTGGTCTCATATGTGTGTCATCTTTGGCCCCTTGCTCCAGCTCAGTCACTGCTGTGGTGACAAACTCCATGCATGTTCCATGTAGGTTCAGTAATTCCACTGACTGAAGCCAGTAACCATATACCCAGACTCACTGCCTCAAAGAATTAAATATGCAATTTGGTAAGTATTATTTGGAGCCTCAAATAACACTACAGGAGATAAAGAAAGCTTTACCGAGACTTTAATAGGATTTAGTCAGATGAACAAATTAGAGAGGAGGGAGAGCAGACGCTGGAGCTCAAATAGGAAGTTGTTGCAATAATCCTGGTTAGAAACAATGAAATAAAAATTGTCACAGTGGCTTGGGAAATGGAATAGAGAATTATTTGAGACATAATCATGTGATAGAATTGACAATACTTAGGAATTGAAAAATACATAACAAAAAGGAGGTGAAAGCAGGTGAGAAAAGGAATAGCGAAGAGGCATCCCAGGTCCGTAGTTTAGGCATCTAAGTTGATAATGAAGCTATTGATCATGATGAAGAATTGAGGGAGAGAATTCTTAAGATTACAGTAGTCGTGAGATCGTTTGTTCTGTCTTTGATATTTTACGTTCGACATGCCTGTAGCATATTCATGTGGAACTCTGTAATGGACAGTTAGGCTATAAAGAGGGAAATTAGGAGAAAGACTGGAAGCTTTGATTTCTACTTAATGGATTACCTATAGGCATAGAAGAGATAACACAGAGGGAATATAAAATGAGAAGGGACTACAACCAAGAATGGAAACTTAGGCTAACACTAACATTTAGGGATCAGGAATAGAAGGAAATCATAGTAAAAGAAAGTGAAAAGAAGTAAGAAGAGAAAGAAGTTACAATAAAATGACAGGGAACTCATTAAAAAGTGGGAGTATCCAAGGAATTCAAGGGCCTGAGTTTCCATGATAAATTATAAAATTCTAAGCTCATCAGGAATTGTACATCAGGAGTAATTATTCCAAGTTTCTGGAAGAATACTTCAGGATATGTGTTGGTGCTTAGGGACGTATTATGTGCAATATTATGCTAATAATATCAGTTTCTGAGGTTTGACTACTTAGTTGCATAAACCAATTAATTTCCCTGAGGCCTTTATACTGTGTTGGTGATTAGAAGCTCTTTGTGTTGTACATCCATATCAAATTTGCATTCATTTGACATTGAATGATATTTATGGGGTGCCTCCCTTATGTTAGCAATGTGATAGTTAGTGGACTAAAAAGGCAAAAACCTTGCCCTTGCATAGCTAACATTCAAGAGACTAGAATGAGAAATTAACATAGGACATAATTTTATACAAGGTGATGAGTGCCATGGAAAAACTAAAATGGGACGAATAGGATCAGGAGTGTAGTGAGGAGACGAGGTTTTGAGGCTGGGTAGGTTGCTGTATTGATTAGTGTGGGACCTCACTGAGAAAGTGAAGTTGATCAAATACTACATTTTAAAGCGGGGAGGGAGTTATCCAAATGGATACCTGGAGAAAGGACATTCCAGGCACAAGAAACAGTGTAACAAAAGCTCAAGGGGGAAACATGTCCAGCATGTGTCAAAATCCAGAAGGAGACGCTTCTGGACGCAAGCATAACGAGCAAGGAAGAGAAAAGTGGGGCTTCCGTCGTGTAGATTATGTAGGGCCTTGTCTGGCTCTTATGAGCACTGAGCAGGGAAATCATTGGCAGGTTTTGATCAAAGGAGTGACCGACCTGGTCCGATTTGTCTTTTTTTTTTTTTTTTTTTTTAATTTATTTATTGGGGTGACAATTGTTAATGAAATTACATAATTTCAGGTGTACAATTCCGTATTACATCATCAATAAATCCCATTGTGTGTTCACCACCCAGAGTCAGTTCTCCTTCCATCACCATATATTTGATCCCCCTTACCCTCATCTCCCTCCCCCCACCCCCCTTACCCTCTGGTAACCACTAAACTATGTCTGTGTCTATGAGTTCTTGTTTCTCATTTGTTTGTCTTGTTTTTGGTTTATATACCACATATCAGTGAAATAATAGGGTTCTCTGCTTTTTCTGTCTGACTTATTTCGCTTAGCATTATATTCTCAAGATCCATCCATGTTGTCAGAAATGTTCCTATATCATCTTTCCTTAACGCTGAATAGTATTCCATTGTGTATATGTACCACAACTTCTTTATCCATTCATCTATCGAAGGACATTTTGGTTGTTTCCATGTCTTGGCCACCGTAAACAAAGCTGCAATGAACATTGGAGTACACGTGTCTCTATAGAGAAATGCTTTTATATTTTTGGGGTAGATACCCAGGAGAGCGATTGCTGGGTCATATGGTAATTCTATTCGTAATTTCTTGAGGAACCTCCACACTGCCTTCCATAGCGGCTGCACCAGTCTGCATTCCCACCAACAGTGTATGAGGGTTCCTTTTTCTCCACAGCCTCTCCAACACTTGCTGCTATTTGTCTTGTTGATGATAGCCATTCTGACTGGGGTGAGGTGATATCTCATTGTGGTTTTTATTTGCATTTCTCTGATGATTAGTGATGTTGAGCATTTTTTCATATGTCTATTTGCCATTTGGAAGTCCTCTTTAGAGAAATGTCTCTTTAGGTCCTCTGCCCATTTTTCAATTGGGTTGTTCGTTTTTTTGTTGTTGAGTTTCATGAGTTCCTTGTATATTTTGGATATTAGACCCTTATCGGAGGAACTATTTGCAAAAATCTTCTCCCATTCAGTCGGTACCCTCTTTATTTTGTTGATGGTTTCTTTTGCTGTGCAGAAACTTTTAAGTTTCATATAGTCCCATTTGTTTATCCGATTTGTCTTTTAAAGGATTATTTTGACTGCTCTATTGATAATAGATTTTTGTTGTTGTTGTTATTGTTGTTGTTGTTTTGTAGACTTTTTTTGTTACTTCTTTTCTTTTTCTTTTTTTGTTACTTTCTTTTCTGTGGTACACAAGAGTAGAAATGGGATACTTAGGAAAACGTTCTGTATGGGTAAAAGATGATGATGGTTTAGCCTAGCTTGGTATCAGTAAAGTGGTGAGAAATGGATGGATTCTGGATATAGTAGGAATAGAGTCTACAGTATTTCCTCTGTGATAATGCAATTTTGTATAGTAGTCAGCTATACTAAATATTTGGGAAAGGAAGTTTTGAAAAAATTTTTCACATGGTTTATTTTAATCTGATGTTAATGTTACAATCAGATTCACCTTCCCCCTAAAATTTATGCTCATTATTATTGCAGTTATTGCTGTGTTTTGGTTACTAGACCCTGTAAATATAATGTACCTGGTGGATTTCATGGTATGTAAATAACAAAGATAATATGTGACGTGATAGGAATTTTACCTGTGTTTTTCTCAGTGGTTTTGAATGGAATATGCTCTCCAGTTCTTTCTCCCTTCCACAGATTATGTATCTCAAATCCCTCAATATCCAAATAACTATCTTGATATAACTTTCTGGGTTATGTTGACCTACTTGGTATATGCATGTTGTATACGATAGTCATTTTAAGTTAACACCTTTAAATTCTGAGACATATAGCACTGTATTTTTATGGGCCATTGTCTTTGTGAGATGTCATTATTAATGCAAATTTGGTTCAGTTATGGAGGCATATTTGGAGGACTCCATAAGTATTGATTGAAGTACAAACTGGTCCATGAAAATTACAATTTCCATGGTTTGAGCAAAGAATGGAGTTCTACAACAGTATTGATTTTATTCGTCAATTTTAAGTTCTCCACAACAGATAGCTCTAGAAATGCTTTTCTGTTTAGTTTAAATATGGGTATCACATTTAATTGTCCAATTATCTTTTAATGTCATTTTCACTATATAAGAATCTTATGTTGGACAAAAACAAATATGTGTAATAAGTAAACTTTTATAAAATAGTCTTTTTATTTTATTTTACTAAAATTAGTAAAACTGTAAAAAAACCTACTTTTGGCTAACAGTCTAAATTATTACAGTAAACAACCAAATAACTCAATATACATGAACATGTACACATATACACACATGAATGTGTGCATGTGCGTGCTTTCACATGCGCGCGCGCTCATACACACACACACACACACACACACACACACACACATAATATTTAGCCATATCACCAGCTAGTGGAATTAAGCTCAATATAGCTATTATTTTTATAGCCATTGTATAATATGATTTAAGTAATAATAACTAAATAATGAAATGAATTGGTTTTCTATAGTTAACGGCTTTATTTAGCATTTAACCTGAATATTATGGATATCTGAGTTTGATTAAGGGCATGGCAAATGTACCATTTGTTTTAAGGTTAAAAAGAGTAAAAATTTAAAGACATTAGTGAATCGGCAGGTCACATTTCTTCTTCTTTAATTGTGGTTTATAATATTATGTGAATAGATTATACTTATTGCTTATACTTCCTGAGACAGATATTGCAATCGTATGGTTGTCGAAGAATGATGTTAAAGCTTTAACTTTTTCTTATTACATATATTTTGTTTGGATAACAAAACTTTTTCAAAGCAGAGTAAAAAACAGAGCTATTAAAAAAAAACACACACAACTGAAGGTCACTACTCTGCCCCTACGGGAGTGGCATGATTTCTCTTCTAAAGTAGATAGACTTTTTTTTAACAAAACACCTTGAGAGACCTCTTTATGTTGCATAGTAGGAGCCCTCCAGGGTACGGTTTTGAAGGAGACTGATGGCTGGACTGCTCAGCATCAGAAATAAATGGAACTTGAAAGTGGGAATGAACACAGGAGAGAGAAAATGAGGGTCAGAAACACAATAGACAGTGGAGAACAGTAGAAAAATAGGAAGAGTGAGACATTCCTAGGACAGGGATGATTAAAGGACTGTTCATACTCAGTTTTTTGGTTTGCTTACCAGGAGTTGTCACCATCAGCATCTTGCTACATCACACATACCTTCAGCAGTGTGCGTTATATATACAAATTTCTTGATTGAATGGTGTTTTGATAAACAAAATAAAAAAGTTTGTATGCTTGAGATGGTGTTGAGCAGAGAGAAGAGAATAAATAGGTTGAGTCAAACACAAGTAACAGTGAGAATTTAGCAGGTCAGGAAATCAGAATTATAGGTAACAAAATACAACCTTCCAAATTTTGGCAAAATCCACCCTGAAGGGATTGCCTGTGGGCATGAGATAGAGATTAGAGGAAATCATAAAGCAGGGATGACCTTAGCTGATATAGGGATCATAATTGCTGTGGTTCTTTCTTTGAATCTCCCTACAAGATTCACCTATTTTACATTCAAAAAGCCTAAACAACAGTTTTAGACATAGAAGGATTTGTTCTGAAGGCAGCTTGGCATTCCTGGGACCCTTAGATTTTGCGAATATAGTAGGGAATCTCAGAGACAATTCAAACATTCTAGAAGTCTAACAAAAATTAAATAGCTTCTCATTCATGATAAAGTGACATGAACTAACTAATCTGTCAAATATCTCCTCTCTAACGGTATTATATCTACTCACTTGATAATTCTCTAATGCTATCTCATGCCTATCAGAAACTCTGATTAGCAGTTAGGTGTCTTTGATGGAAAAAGAAGGAGAAAACAATTATCACAAATTTCAGTTTCTATTTCTGCTCCTTCCTCCTGGGCTAGATTAGCTTTCTTTCTCATTTCAAGTCATCTGTGTTTCTTGAGCAGACAACGAGCCTGCAGACCTGCAGCCAGGCCCATTGACTCCTGAAGCCTGACCCCTCCTAGACATTTAGTTCACTGTGAAATGGACGAAGGTGCTCAGCCATCTTGTAACTACAGTCAGCTTCTCAAGGAAGCCAGTAAAACTCTCAGTAGAGGCATCTACAAATTTATGGTGGTGGCTGCAGACACAGAGCATTTGGAGAACTCTCACATCTCCTCTTGTTGTTTGAAGAGAGAAGACTGCTTCAAACAGGACCTGGGATGGTCTTTGTTCAATCACCAGCAAAAAAGGTCTGCAGCTGAAACTGAGGATTCAGTCTGTCCTGCAGTCCCCTGGAAAAATCTTAGTCTAAACCACAGATTATCAGCCAAACCTCCTGCTGATTTCTATCCCTGGAGAATAGTGTGATATACATGTGAGGTCTGCCAATTAAGTTTGCAAACTTGTTGCAACAATGTTGCTGAGCTGTTTTTGATATCAGAGGGATTATTCATTATGAATTTGTACTAACTGGACAAACAGTTAACCAAGTTTACTATTTGGAAGGGCTGAAAAAGCTGCTTGAAAAAGTTAGATGACCTGAACTTTTTGCCAACAATTCATGGTTTTTGCATCACGACAATGCACCAGCTCACACGACACTGTCTGTGAGGGAGTTTTAGCCAGTAAACAAATAACTGTTTTGGAACACCCTCCCTACTCACCTGATCTGGCCTCCAGTGACTTCTTTCTTTACCCGAAGGTAAAAGAAATATTGAAAGGAAGATATTTTGATGACATTTAGGACATCAAGGGTAGTATGACAACAGCTCTGAAGGCCATTCCAAAAAAGAGTTCTAAAATTGCTTTGAAGGGTGGACTAGGTGCTGGCATTGGTGCATAGCTTCCCAAGGGGAGTACTTCAAAGTTGACTATAGTGATACTCAGAAATGAGGAATGCACCACTTTTTCTAGGATGAGTTTGCGACCTTAATTGTCCAACCTCGTATATTGTCTCTGTGTCAGCCTGTGGTTTTAAATTATTTTCCATTATTAAAAACTGTAGTCTAGAATCTGACTTCTTGATTAAAAAAAAAATACAATGTTAACTCAGTCATTTTAAACACCAAGGAAAAGCTAGAAGGGGTGTGTTTGTCCTAGGGAAGATACCTGGTTCCAATTTTCATCAACCAACTCTTATTGAACACTTACTATGTGCAGAAATGCAGGAAGGTACATAGTGAAACTTTGGGGACTATTTTCCCCTCTAAAATGTGACATCCTTGAAAATAAACATTGTCAACTTTTTATCTGCTTGCCTGACATAGAGAAAGTGTTCCATACATGTGAAATACATGAGGAAGTTTTCTTTCATCTCTAGGCGCTTTAGGAAATGGATCTTGAAGGAAGAGGAAAAGAGGCAAGATGTTGGAATGAAGGGTTTGGGGAAAGACAGGGCTCTTGGCTGGAGCCAACAGCTGAAATCTTGGATCTGAGGAAATATCTTCTCTTCGTGTGTGGTTGATTCATCACCTCAACTGGGACCTTTGTACCAATGCTGAGAACTCCTAGCAATGAATGCAGCCAAAGTACAGATGTTTTCCAAAATCAGCAGTACAGTGCTAAATGAGTCTGTTATTCTTATTGTGAGCACCCTAATAAATAATTATACTTTAATTCTGAGATTTAAAAAAAAATTTATATGGTAATCTCTTTCAAAACACTCATGGAGTTCATGGAATCAATGGAGTTCATGAAGAAAATTCATAAAAATGGTATTTGAAATCAGCAAATCTGACTTAATTACTAGTTAGTTAGCAATGTCTGCCCCAACATTCCGCTGGTGTTGTTTTGAGACCATAATATGTTAAAAATTCATTGTAAATTATAAGGCTCCATATAAGTTCAGTTCTTGTATATTATATAGCACTGGTTGAGGCCCTGGTCCTTGAGGTTAGATCTTGGATTTGAGTCTTGTTTCTGACTTGTATTAATTGTACAGCTTTGGGCATGTCAATTAAGATTTCTAAAGCCCAGTTATTTCATTATCTGGCACCTACTGAGTGCTCAAAAAAAAAACCAATTTAGAATTACAGCATTGTTTTTTGTATTATGTTGCAACTGATTTGAAGGCAAATCTGTTCCATAAAATAATAAACATAACCCTGTACTATCAATCTTTTTCCTTCCTTCCTTCCTTCCTTCCTTCCTTCCTTCCTTCCTTCCTTCCTTCCTTCCTTCCTTCCTTCCTTCTTTCTTTCTTTCGACAGGTATTTAAGGTAACTTTTTTGAGGGGATGCATTGTAAGGTGATGAATAGCATGATTTATTTATTATTTTTTTAATTTTGAATTGCTCTTGTGAAAAAAAAAGTAGAGAGTCTTCTTATTGGAAAAAAGTTACATTCATTTTTCTTTGAGGAAGGAGTAAATAAAATTCTACTGTGGTACATACACTGCTCAAACAATGTGAATTAACATCGTTTTGGCATTCAGGGAACTTAGGAAAGAAAGAGTTTAGAGTAACTCTCCAAATTATTGTATATTCCCTTACAGATGAAATATTGAAAACAAGCAAATCAATACAATCAAGAAAATTCTGGAGAGTGCTGCCTGAAGTGTACAGAAATGGCTCTATTTCTCATATACTGCCAATTGTGGCAGGTAATGGCTGTGGTGTAGGCAGTGGTCTGTGTGCTGGGTAATATTTCAGCTGTTCAGGTTGGTGAAACTGCCCAAGAGCCAGAAAGCCTTCGTGCTTGGGGAATGGTCATGGATATGAGGAAGGTTGGAGCTACGAAGACATATTATTGAGAATATTTGAGGGCAATTTTAGGGTTGCCATGAGAATCTACATAACTGTGTGCAAAGGAGGAAAGTGAGGCAAATTGAGGAGTCTGGAAGAGTTATGTGAGATAAAGGTATGATGGGCATTAAAGAAAAGAGTGAAATTATTAATCATCAGCTTTGTCACCTAGAGCAGAGTGTGTTTCAAAGGACAGTACCAGTTCTTGGTAGATTTGGCAAAGTTCTCTGATTTTTATCCCCAAATTCTTCCAAATACCACAAAAGATGAATTTTACTGTGTTTTTAAGAAGTTAAACGTGACATATGTTTAACAAATATAAAGGTGGTGACTGATGAGAACTCTAAATTCAATATTATGAGGTAATATTTAAAATAAAAAGTAACATTTTAAAATAAAAAGTAACCATTTTGTTTCCATAGTTGTTCTCATTTCTGCTTGTTTCATCTTCCTGGGAAAAGTGGATGAGTCCCACTTTTTCTTCTTAGTCCCTCCATCTTCCTTTCCTCCTATTTCTTCTTTTTTCCTCCTCGTAATTGCTTTGGCTTTAAACCTTGACTTATGCTATACATTCAAGGCACCACTGTGTATAAACAATTAAAAAGTTATGCTCTCTGCCCTAGTGTTAGTGTGTTAGAACAGAAAGGTAAGAATGCTTCTAATAATATAACGTGATAAAGGCTATGTGCTTTGGAAAACACAAAAGACGTAACTTTTGCTATTCCATAAAGGAAAGCTACATGAGTGCTGGAGAAGGGGGCATGTCAGGAATGGGAAATGCAAGGTTTCAGGCCTGGGGTGTGAAAATGCATTGTGTCTTGGGAGACCTGTTAGTCATTTTTTGTGTTTGGAATATAGAGAGCATGTTGGCGTGTGCAGCAGCTGAGGTTGGATAAATAGGTAACTAATCATTTTATATTTTATCCTGTGGGTAGTGGAGAGTAATAAGAGTTTTTTAAACACTCGGTGGGCTTTCTCATTTCTTTTCATGGCTTTACCCAGCATCCCTAAATTAATTAATCCCAGATCCTTACCTGCAGTTCTGACTTTGTTCCTAAGTGTAATAATTGTATTTGAAACTGCTGACTTATTATTATCCTGCTGTTACTCAAACAAGTCCAGTTCAAAAGAACTTACTTTGCCCCTTTAAATTATTGCTCCATTTGTGCTCCCTTCCTTGTTTCATGTTGTCATTTCTCCAAGCCAGCTACCCTGAACATCTTAGTACCATCTTCAACTTCCCGCCTAATTTCAGTTTCCTTGTAGTCCTTTGTTCACCAATCCCCCCAGTTTTGCTCCCAAGCACCTCTCAACCCATTTCCTCATTTCAGTTTCTGCTACCACTTCTATGTAACTTATACTCCCATTTCTTCTCATCTGGACTTTTACAATGGCCTTTTCAATGACCTAGTTACACTGTCACATAGTAAACATAATGGCACCAGAATTTTCTTCCAAAAATATGAGTCACATCACATAATCCCTATGCTAAAGCATCTTTAATGGTCCCTCACTTATGGAATAAAGTGCAGCTTCTTTAGGGCTACATTCATGATCATCATTTGTGTTCTTTCTTCCAAAAATGAATAAAAATACTCCTTCACTTTCCCTTTTTTTTTCTTTTGCAATCTCCTTCCTAATAAATAGTCCTTGTCAAAAATCATCATTCTTAGTACCACCATAATGCTTTCTTAAAAACTCTTGATTTATCATATCTTATATTAAGTTTAACTTTATTCTTTTAATAGATTATACATTTTTAGAAGACAGAGTGTATTCAGTTACTTATTGCTGTGTAACAAACAATCCCCACAGCAGCTTAAAGTAACACACATTTCCTCTCTCACAGTGTCATTAGGTCAGGAATCCAGTTATATCTTTTTATTTTATTTATTTATTATTAGTTTCAGGTATACAAAGCAATGTAATAATTAAACACTTATACCCCTCACAAAGTGATAACCCCCCCCCAATCTACTACCCCTGACATCGTATATAGCTGTTATAATACCATTGACTATATTCCCTATGCTGTACTCCACATCCTGTGGCCATACATACATATATATATGTGTGTGTGTGTATATATATATATACATATATATATATATATATTCATTCATATATATATATTCATTCAATATTATTCAATGTTATTCTACTTCAGTTTCAGGTGTACATTGCAGTGGTCAGGCATCTGCACAGTCTATGAATTGATTCCCCTTGATAAGTCCAATACCCATCTGGCACCCTACGTAATCTTTAGAACATTATGGATTATATTCCCCAAACTATATTTCATATCCCTGTGACTACATTGTAACTACTAATTTGAACTTTCTAATCCCTTCACCTTCTTCCCCATCCCAACCCCCCTCCCATCTAGCAACCATCAGTTTTTTTCCTGTATCTGAGTTTATTTCTGTTTTGTTTGGTCATTTATTCTATTCTTTATATTCCACACATGAGTGAGATCATATGGTATTTGTCTTTCTCAGTCTGACATATTTCATTTAGCATAATGTTCTCAAGATCCATCTGTGTTGTTGCAAATGTTAAAATTTCATTCTTTTTTATGGCCAAGTAATACTCCATTGTGTAAATGTACCATAGTTTCTTTATCCAATAATTTATCGATGGGCATTTCAGTTTCCATATCTTGGCTATTGTGACTAGTACTGGAATATAGGTGCATCTTAACTGCATCTCCAGCAGAGGGTCTCTAACATGCCTGCAGTCAGGGTGTCAGCTTGGGCTGTAGTCATCTCAGCTCTTCAGTTGGGGTGGGGTCTGCTTCTGAGCTCACTCAGTAGTTGTTGCAGGATTTGGTTGCTTCCAGGTTGTTGGACTGAGGCTTCCATTTCTCACTTGCTGTTGGCCAAGACTGCCCTCAGTTACTTGTCATATGGGTTTTTCTATAGGATAGTTTACAATATGACAGCTTGCTTTATCAAAGTGAGCAAGAAAAGGAGAGAGAGAAGAAGGGAGAGAGGGGAGGAGAGACAGAAAGGGAAGTCACAGTCTTTATTACCTAATCTTGGCAGTAACATCCCATCACTTTTGCCATATTCTATTTTTTAGAAGCATTATTACTAAGTTCAGCTCACACTCAAAAAGAGTGAATTACACAAAGGCATAAATAGTAGGAGGCTGAATGTCACACAGAGCATTTATATTTTCACTCCCCACCTTTGTGATTAATGACCTTATGCCTTGCAGCTCTTTAATAACTATTAGGTGAATTGAACTGAAAAACAGTATCCTAGTTTGCAACTCAAATTTGTGCTAGTGTTAATATTTTCAGTTAATAATACCCACATTTAGTCAAAATAAGTCAACCCGTTTGAAAATTTTAATGTAATAAAAAATGAGGAAAAAAAAGAAAAGATACTAAGGTGTTCAGTGGATTTAGGGGGGAGTTCCCCAAATGATCCTCCTCACTTCATTGGTGAAGATGATTATAACCTGCTGGAGAGGCAGGGAGAGAAGATAGTGTGATGGAAATTACCCACAGGATCACTTTCTCTGAGTTTCACTTGAGATCGTCAACAAAACTGTATACTGGAAATTAGTTCTTGATAATTTCTAAATTTTTAAAATGTTTTAAGTTTCTTAATTTTATATAATTATATGTTTCTTTAAGCACTTTAAAATTGAAGGAACTTGCCGAGTTTGAGGTGACTTTTTCTAAAAAGTTGTATAAATTTGAGGTGATAGTTTTGAAATTTAATTCTGTTTATAGCTTAAAATTTTCAAAAACAGTGTAGTTTTCATACATTAGTTTAAAACAGGTAACTTTTAATGTCATCTGAGCCAAATACTATTTTGATAGGTATTATATGCCCAAGCTTTAGGAACTATCATTGCGTTATAGGTACGTTATTTTTTAACACTTTTGCTGTGACGTTCGGATATGTTTTCCTGTGGCTTGCACTATCAACAACAAAGATGATTTATATGCCATATTGTATAACATTTTGTAATTTTTTTTTATGTCATCAATGCCCTTAGATTCTAATTTATCTATCCGTAAATCTAATTAATGCCACTAAGTATGTTTTGGGTATTTTTCGTTAAAAGTCAATATAATGGTAAATTTGTTGCCATATAACAAAGGTTTAAAATAAAAATAATGTCATTCATGTACAAAACAGCTCAAATGTTATTATTAAATGCATAAAATAATCAAAATATCAACTTTTTATTTTTTGTGGATTTTTGACACATTTTGAAAAAAAAGCTTGAAATCAATTAACACAGTGAAAGTGTTAATTCAGAAACATACTTTAATTCCAATGAATTATTTTTGTATGCCTTTTTAATGTTTTAAACATATTAAAAGAGTATAATGTGAAGAAGAGAATAAATTCTTTTACAAATATTCTTGATTTAGCTTAAAGTTTTACTCATTACGTAGTTCAAAATAACCTCAACTTAATCTTTTTAATGTGTGTATTATCTATTTTTGAAATGTTTGAGACAGAAAGAATAAAGCTTAAATTCTCAGGAGCAGCCAAATAATTGCACTTTTAATTTATAAAACCTTTTTTTTTAAGCTGGCTACACTGATGAAACATTTTCATGAACCTGGCAACATGTATATTTGAAAGTTTGTCATGAATAAAATTGTGAAGTAAGTGAAGGAGAAAAATATTACTCTGTTAAAAAAGTTTGTTGGAACCATTAAATATGGATTATAAACAATTTATTTTCCAGGCAGCTTGTTACTTTATCAACTTTTCCAGATCCTTATAATTTTCTTCAGATATTTCCTTTCCTTCTCTCATATTCAGGTGTGATTTTTAATGCATGTTTTTAGATCTGCTTAGAAACATATTATCATGTCTATAATCAGGCTTACAGGTTATGTATTTACATTTTATGTCTTTTTTCAATTTGAGCTTACTGTTCCAGTCCAAGAATTTGGAAGAAAAAAATAAATTATAAATTTGTCAGGGATGATGCTAATTTTACCGCATTTCCAATTGTTGCACTAGTCTCCATAATGAGAGATTAAAGCACAATGTCAAATATGAACTAAATTTGATGTTTTATAGAGAAAAGTAAAATCTTTTCTAAACATTACTTAGTAATTATATGGTTAGTAAATTGTTCAATACTGGCTGTGGAGGATGCCTTTTATCACATTACATTTTGATGAAAAATACAAAACGATATTATTAACCTTCTTGAGAAAGAATTTAATTAAAAAGTCTACCCACAAATACCTGTGTTGATTTTCTCCATCTGAACTAATAGTTCAGTTATTCAAGTTGATCAAAGTAGCTTATAGTATAGAACATATAAAAATGGTCGTTAGCTGTACTTGGATAATTGATGTATAATTAAATGTTAAAACAGCAGGTTTTATTAGAACATCAGGTTTCATATGTGTCAGACAGGAGTCAAAGATGACTCCAAGGTTTTGGGCCTGAGAAACTAGAGTGGAAAAGGAGAAGGATAAGATTGAGAGAGAGAGAGAGTGTGACAAGGCAGGATCAGCAGTTCAATTTGGCATATGTTGTGTTTGAGAATTTTACCAGACGTTCAAATGAAGTAGAAATGCAGTTGTATGCATTATATTGAAAATCAGTGAAACTTGCTCTTGAAATATGATGTGCCCCAATAACTTTCCCAAATAAAAAAAACTTAAAACTGATTCTCTTAAAAACATTCTTGCTCTATAATATTTTCCTCTCAAAACCTTTGATAGTTACACATTGCCTATTACTGAGATATGGTGTGAACTTTGTACTTTATGCCTTGTTCCTATTATTTTGTGGAATTCTCCTTCATCATTCTTTCATCTCCTGCCTCACACACACTCCTTCCCTCCCTCCCTCCATCCTGTCTCCTGAGATATCATCCCGTTCTTTAATACTATTCTTTATGTCATTTCCAATTACTCCTTGAAGTCCTTCCTGATTCCCTTAAGTAAATGTTACTCTATTTTTCTCTCAGTCTTCATTGTTGGTTTGTTCCTGTCTTATGGCCCCTGTCTTAATCTTTCCTTGTAGTAGTTGTTTCTTATCTTTTTTATTAGATTATAAGCTATTTGAAGGCAGGGGTTGGACTTTTGTGATCCTTACGTATTTAGGATCTGGGTCAATACCTTGCACATAATAAGTAGTCAGCAGATGATTGTTGGATTAAAATGAATGAACTCCTTTCAGCTATGGCTCTGCCACCAATGAGCAGATGTTATCTCAAAAAGGATTTTGGGTACACTTGGCTACAAAGAAGTTTTCACTTTTATGTGGCAAATTAAGAAAATAAAGGTAAGATAGTTTTCTATGTAACTAAATTATTTAATTTAAAGGGAAATTTTTTTTTTTTTTTTGGATTGCTGCCCTTACTCTTGTTGAAAGTTAAAATTTCTCCTTTCTTTTATGGTGGTATGAGGTGCTTGTTTATTAGAAAAATAAAGCTTTAGAAACGATATATTACTCTCTCCAACTATTTTTCATTTTTTTATTTTATTTTTTACTGGTCTGTGATATGTGAAATTTTGGGAACTAATGATATAGAGTGTTTGTGTAGTCCAGGATCACCAGACAAAAGGATTGAGGGATTTCAGTGAAACTAAATATGGTGACAGAATGGTGGACTAAAATAAAGGAAAAGTAATGGCAGCGCTAGCATACCTAATAACTAACCATGTAACATCCGCCTTGGCCCTATGCAATTAGGATAATACAATTAAGATTACCTTTCAAGGTAATTACGAGATAGACCCTCATAAGTAATCAAATTGTGAAATGTTTTTGTTTTTAGGGTAGTCTAAAAGGAAGGGGTTGTATATTAGTTACTCATGTTGTTTCTTTGTATGTTTAATGTCAATTTTATTTAGAGCCTTCTATAACCCAGAAAAAAACCCATGCCTTTCCCAGGATCTGAATTACAAATTGTTCCTTATCCTTCTGGTGACATTGATTTGATTACATATTGTAAACTGTCCGTAGAATTTTTATAGTCAGATTAAAATGAAATAATAGTGTCAGCATCAGAATGCCAGTGGTAGGTATTTGTATAAGTGATTCCAGCTTGCAGGATATACGTGCTGACACTGGGCTTTGGTAGGGAGACAGGTGAACTTTAAGCCTGAAGCTTGCTTATGTGGATATTCTATATGAAAGATTATTTATGTAATGCAACATTGCCTTTCACTTTGCATGAATCTCATCAAATCAAATGAAAATGATTGCATTAATTCCCTAAGTGATTGCACATCTACTGTGTGTGGAGACATGTTGCCAAAATACTGCATTGCAGGAGTACTTGTAAAATCCCAGAGTAAAGTAGGGTTAGAGCCAGAAGGGTAAATTGGCCACTTTTCCCTCTCTCCTCTGTCGTTGTCACTAAAAAAAAATATAAATGAGAAAAGATACTGCATAAGCCATACATGTTTTAAAGTTGAAGAAATTATTTTTGCCCCCTGTCTTTCCGTAATGGCTAAATACAGTTTCTTATAAGCAATAGTTTTTTCCGTTTTTCACCTCTGAGGCCCAGTGGCCTCTGCTGCTGTCTGACTTTGTACAGACTGCTAATGAGGTACCACCCCTTCTTCCCTTCCAGGAAGTGAGTGCCACAAACTCCTAAATGCACCTTTTATCCTTTGCTTCTGGTCTAGTAAAACTTCACTCTTTAGGGCAGTTGATCACAGCTAGATGTTAAGAAAGATAGTAAAATAAATTCACACAAAGATGCCATTGGTAATGGCTAATAAGGGGTTAAGTACCTCAAGTTCTATTTGTAAAACCAAAAGGGACTGGCCAATGTTGGGCTCACAGGAAAGCGATTCTGATAGAGCTCTTTCTTAAGCTATCAGAAGTCATCCACCACATACCGTGTTTCCCTGAAAATAAGACCTTGCCAGACAATCAGCTCTAATGTGTAATTTGGAGCAAAAATTAATATAAGACCCGGTCTTATTTTACTATAAGTATACTTATACTTATACTTTTACTTATAGTAAAATAAGACCGGGTCTTATATAATTAATATAATATAATATAATATAATATAATATAATATAATATAATATATAGTATCATACCATATCATATCATATCATATCATATCATATCATACATATTATACTGGGTTTATTTTACTATAAGACTGGGTATAATACAATACAATATAATAAAATACAACACAATATAATGTAATACCAGGTTTTATATTAATTTTTGCTCCAAAAGATGCATTAGAGCTGATTGTCTGGCTGGGTCTTATTTTCGGGGAAACATGATATCAGCTTGATAGCCTGTCTTCCTAAAGAGAAAGTAAAATGGGTCAGTGCATAACAAACAGAGAAATTACTCTGAATCTAAAGTGAAACTTCTCTATAGAGAAGACCCTTAAACTGGAAGATGAATGGAAACCCCATCTAAGCCACCAGTAAAGGCAAAATGAGAACCCTAGCTGGGTTTAAAATAGTGATTTGAAAAGGGGTCCTGGTCCACATCCTTTTAAAACAAGTGATAGGACATCAAAAGGAACAAAAATGGAATGAAGGTCAGGGAATTGATGGTTTTGAATATGTCAAGCTCTTAATTATTATTTATGAAACATATTAAACACAGGGAAGGATAAAAGTGAAGTACCTGACTCCTGAATAAGAAGGCTCACTCTCTAGGGAGCAGATCTGCAACCAGAGATTTACTTTATAAATATGTAATAAATGCTATGATAGGAGTTAGTACAAGGTATTCTGAGAGGTTAAAGTAGTACTAGTATAGGCTGGGAGTAACAAAACATAGGGCTGGAAATATTATTTGGGAAACGGACATTAACTGAGTTTTAGGAGGCTGGTTAAAGGTTAACTAGAGGAATAAAAAAGATCTCTCCTACTGTCTTGCTCTCTATCTTAATTGGAAAGTCATTCACACTGAGGTAGTCTTTTTTTTAAAGTATTCTCTAAGCTTATGTGCATATTACAAGATAAATTAAAGGTTGGAAAGCAATGGAATAAAAGATAAAAAGTTTTTAGATTTCTTTTGACTGCCCAACTGTCTGTACATTTTGGTAATTGTGGGCTCAATTGCTCATGTGTATGTTTCTACCATTCCCACAAATCATAGTTAAAAGTGAAGAGCATAGTAAGCTCAGCCAAAAAGAAACTATTTAAAGTGATTCAGCACTCATTAACTACAAAAAACTTTAAATGAAAACAAGTTAGGCAAATTATGAACATGGATTCAAGACACAGGGGTGAATGTGGAATATAGTACATAATCGGGGTTCTCACACTGCATTGGGTTCATAGTAATGTGCAATGTATTATAGAAACTCCAGAGTGAAATTTTTATATCTATACAGAGATATCTATATCTATAAATTTTACTGAAGGATTTAGGAAAATATAATAAAACATATGCAGACATACAAAGCAATCTATGATAAACTGAGATAACACACACACACACACATGCACACCACAGACATCTCCTCCTTTACTTTGTTGGTTTATTTAGGTAGAACAATTTGAAAAATATCAAAAAGACTAAGACACGGAGGGAAACAGTAAAGCTATCAGTATTTGATTATCTTTATTGTACCTCCTTTTTCTACATTGTTTATAAATTGTTCAAAGTGCTGTTCAATTCAGAGCACAAATTCTGACTCATCATTGATCTCTCACTCCTTGTAATTGCTTCATTTTAAAGGTCTTTTAGAAAAGAACATTTGACTTACTCCATTTAGCTTTCTTTTGGCTGACATTTGCTTTCATTCTGTCTTTTGTCATTTTCAGCCATCACACAAGCTTATGGAACAGGTATGAAAAAATAAATATAAAGAAGGACTGTTCAGCTGATGTCACTCAAAGGACTAACTCTTGGCCTAAATGTTATTTTGGGGTGGATTATGACATGTAGTATTTTGACATGACTCTGACTAAGCTGGAGAATTTAAGAACAAAATAACAATGTAGGGATAGCTACTCTACAATCCCTGACCTAGAAGCAACATGTTCTATTAGACAGATTGACACAAGCCTTATTAAGTGGGCGTAGGGCTGAAAGCGTAGAGTATCATCATTCAGTATTGCTTCTCTCCACATTTGAGTTTCCAAGTGTATTCCATTTGAGTCTGATAACCAATGTCAAGTACCTCTCATAAAAAAATGCAGAATTAATGATGCCAGAATTGAGCATCTCTTCTGGGTTAGCATCATTTTCCACTGCTATCTCTTCTTTCCTATATTGTTCTGTGTTTTGAAAAAATAATAAAGAGCAGTGTATGTAAATATGTACTTAATCACTGAGAAAGAAAATCTGCCTGCCTGCCCTCTTCCCCACACAAATATCTATAATACAAATTCAAGTGCAGAAGGATAAATATAGCTGTGTGTTCACCCAAAGCAATGCCCTAACAATAACTGTTTAAAATTACACTGGCATTTCTGGTCAAGATGCTAGAGTAGGTAAGCACTATACTTGCCTTTTTTCATGACCACATCAGAATTACAATTAAACTACAGAACAACTATCATTGAGAATTGCCTGAAGTCTAGTTGGACAGAAGTCTTACAACTATGGATATACAAAAGAAGCCACACTGAAACTGGTAGGACGGGTGGAGAGGCAGAACAGTCTGGTCACCAAACCCACATGTGGTTGTTAAAAATCAGGAGGGGTATCTTGGTTGCAGAGGTCCCTCCTGGGTAGTGAGGGGTCCCATCCCCACACCAAGAGGCCAACACAGAGCACCAGTGCTGGGAAGAGGAACCCCCATAACATCTGGCTGTGAAAATCAGAGGAGATTGTGGTTGAGTGAGACAGACAGCAACTGGAATCCTAGGAGATCCTCTTAAAGGACCTGTGCATGGACTTACTTGCTGAAGGACTCACTCACTCTGAGCTCCAGTGCTGGAGCAGCAGCTCGAAAGTCACCAGGGACATATGAAGAGGACCTGAATGGTCTGGTTTCAGAGCGAGCTCTGAAGGGGAAGCTTTCTCCAGGACAAAGGAGCTGGCAGAAGACATTATTGCTTTGTTGAGTCCCTCCTACCTGCCAGTGTGCAGATTTAGGTGGCTGCCATATCTGAAACTCCATCAACCTGGCGAGCATTTTTTCTGCCCTGCCCTGGTGATTCCCTGAGTCCCTGACCCATCCAACTTTTGGGCACACCCAAGCCACTTCTAGTGGCTTTTCTGTACAAGTGGCCTGTCCTGGCTTATGCTCTAGACTTTCCTGAAATCTCTCAAAGGTTCACAAAACCCAAATAAGCAGCATCTGGCTTTGATGTGTTTCATATCTCTTGTTGAGCAGCCCCAAGCCTGGCACTAGGACAGCTGGCCTGAGTTCATGGCTTGGCCTCTTGAGGCACCTCTGATACCAGCATGGGTGGCAGACATCTGTAGATTGCTTTGTGGATCATGCCAGGAGGCTCCAGGCAGGACACAGCCTTTGGCTGAACTTGGCCTGAGGTGTGGCCTGTCTGAGGAGGCCTGGGGCTGGCATGCCTGGTGGCCAGCTTTGGACTGAGCCAAAGCATCACCCAGCTCCCTCCAAGGATGACATACCCAAAGGACAGACTGGGCAGGCACCAGAGCCCTACTAAAGTGAATCCTGCTATATGGAGTCAGCTCCAGCACAACAGCTTCTCCTTTGTAGTGACAGACAGTCCTCACAGCCAATTAGCCTAAGGATCAATCCCTCCCATTGACATGCAAACAGCAATGAAGGTTCAAATACAACAGGAAGGCACAAACAACCCACACATGTGACACACCTGAAACACCTGTCTTAGGTGATGAGGGAATCTGTGCCGCAGGGCTTCATAGAACTCATATTATATAAGGTAACTCTACTAAGACTGAGGGACATAGTAGCCCTACCTAATACATAGAAACAAACACAGGCAGGCATAATGGGGAGACAAAGATGTCCCAAATGAAAGAGCTGAATAAAGCTCAATAAATAAATAAATAAATAAGAAACAAATGAACAAACATAACAGAGACAACCAATCTACCAGATACAGAGTTCAAAACACTGCTTAGAAGGCTGCTCAATGATATCAGGGAGAACGTCAACAAAAATAAAGGAAATATAAAAATGGAGATAGAAAACAAAAAAGTACCAGTAGGCATAAGGAATACAATAACTGAAAAGAATAGAGGAAATCAACAGATTAGACAAAGCAGAGGATCAAATCAATGATATAGAAGATAAGGAAGCAGAAAACATCCAATCAGAAGAACAAAATGAAGAAAATGTAAAAAATTGAGGATAGTTTAAGGGGCCTATGGGACAACATGAAGCATATGAATATTTGCATCATAGGGGTACTAGAGGAGAAGGGAGAAAGCAAGGAATTGAAAACCTATTTGAAGAAATAATGATGGGAAACTTCCCTAACCTGGTAAAGGAAATATACATACAAGCCCAGAAAGTACAGAGAGACCCAAACAAGATGAGCCCAAAGAGACACACACCAAGACACATCATCATTAAAATGCCAAAGGTTAAAGACAAAATGAAAATCTTAAAAGAAACAAGAGAAAAGCAGTTAGGGAGCTCCCATAAGACTGTCAGCTGATTTCTCAAGAGAAACTTTACAAGCCAGAAGGGGTTGGCAAGAAATATCAAAGTGATGAAAAGCAAGGACCTACAACTAAGATTACT
Organism: Rhinolophus hipposideros; assembly: GCF_964194185.1. Classification (NCBI taxonomy): domain Eukaryota; kingdom Metazoa; phylum Chordata; class Mammalia; order Chiroptera; family Rhinolophidae; genus Rhinolophus; species Rhinolophus hipposideros. The sequence continues at coordinate 14,866,439 of NC_138051.1, read as the reverse complement.
CTACCCAGCAAAGCTATCATTTAGAATCAAAGGACAGACAAAGAGCTTCCCAGACAAGAAAGAGCTAAAGGATTTCATCACCACCAAACCACTATTACAAAGATTGCTAGAGGGACTTCTTTAAAATGAAAAAAAAAAAAAAGATTAAAATAAATATGAACAATAAAATGGAAATAATTACATGTCTATCAACAATTGCTTTCAATGTAAATGGATGAAATGCTCCAATCAAAAGATAGTGTGGCTGAATGGGTAAGAAAACAAAACCCTTACATATGCTGCCTACAAATGACTCACTTCTGATCAAAAAACACACATATACTGAAAATGAAGGGATGGAAGAAGATATTTCATGAAAATGGAAGCAAAAGAAAAGAAAGAGCTGGGGTAACAAGACTTATACCAGACAAAATAGACTTTAAAACAATAAGAGACAAAAAATAAGAGACCAAAAAAAAAAAAAAAAAAAAAAAAGACAAAGAAGGACTCAATAATGCCACTTTGGGATATTTACCCTAAGAAACCCAAAATGCTACTTTAAGGGTGTGTGCCCATCCACATGTTCATTGCAGCATTGTTTACAATGACCAAGATGTGGAGGCAGCTTGAGTGTAGATGGATGAATGGATAAAGAGGAGGTAGTACATACATACATTGAAATATTGCTCAGCCATATAAGGAATGGGTTCTTGCCATCTCTGGCAGCATTGGTGGACTTGGAAGGCATTGTGCTGAGTGGAGTATGTCAGATAGAGAAAGAAAGATGCAATGTGATTTCATTTATATGTGAAATCTAAAGAACAAAATAAACAAACAAATGAAAGAGAGACAAACTCATAAATACAGAGAACATTTTGATGGTTGCCAGATGGGAGGAGTGTTAGGGGGGTGGGTGAAAAAGGGGAAGGGATCAAAAAATACAAATTGGTAGTTACAAAGTAATTATGGGGATGTACAATATAGCATAAGGAACATAGTCAGTAATACTGTAATAACTAGGTATGGTGTCAGATGGATACTAGATTTATTGGGAAAGCTTTAGGGGCCAGGGTGAAAAAAGTGAAGGAATTAAGAAGTACAAATTGGTAGTTACAAAATAGTCGTGGGGATGTAAAATATAGCATAGGGAATATAGTCAATAATGTGGTAAAAACTATGTATAGTGCCTGGTGGTACGAGACTAGTCAAGGGGTTCACTTCTTAAATTATATAAATATCTAACCGTCATGCTATTTACCTGAAATTAATATAAAATAATACTGAGTATCAACTGTAATTGAAATATTAATAAAGGAGGGCAAAAAGTGAAGGGAACAAGACGTTCAAATTTCCAGTATAAAATAAGTCATTGAGGTGTAATGTGCAGCATAGATAATATAGTCAGTGTTATTGAGATAGTGTGATACAGTGTCAGATGTTTGCTAGATTTATCATGTGATCACGTCTTTAGTTATGTAAATGTTGAATTACTATGATGTACATTTGAAACTAATACATTAGCTATATTTTAATAAAATTTAAAAAAATTACACTGACAATGAACATTATAAAATAAAATTAAAATAATTTCATTTACTATAACATCAGAAATAATAAAATACTTAGAAATAAATTTAACAAAGAAGTGCAAGACTAATATTTTGAAAATTACAAAACATTATTGAAAGAAATGAATGAAAGCCTACATAAGTGGAAATATATCTCATGATATTGGAATGGAAGATTTAACATTGTTAAAATGAAATGCTTTCCAAATTGGCCTACAGGTTGAACACAATCCCTTCAAAAATCTTGGCTAATATTTTTGAAGAAATTCACAAGGTTATATTAAAATTAATACAGAAATGCAAGAGACTCAGAATACCCAGATAATCTTGAAAAAGAAGAGCAAAGTTGGAGGACTTACATTTGCCAATATCAAAACTTAGTGCAATGATAGAAGAAAGTGTGAATCAATTTTTGCAACTTGAGTTAGGCTATGGTTTCCTAGATATGATACTCAAAAAACACAAACTACAAAAGAAAAACAGGAAAATTGGACTTCCTGAAAAATCAAATATGTATATTTCAATTGATGCCACTAAGTAAGTGCATACAGCACACAAAGGAAGAAAATATTTGGAAATCATGTATCTGTTTAAGTCTAGTATCCAGTATATATAAAGAACACTTACAACTCAATAATAAAAAGTCAAACAACCTAATTAAAAATGGTCAAAGGACTTGTATAGCTAATACTTCAAAGAACATATGTGGCTCACAAATACTACATGAAAAAAATACTCAACATTATTAGTCATTAGGCAAAAGCAAATGAAAACTACAATGAAATGCCATTTCAAACTCAGTAGGATTGCAAAAATAAAATTTTTTTGAAAAGACAGACAATAAAGTGTTGAAAAGGATGTAGAGACATTGAAATCCTTATACATTGCTTTTGGGATTCTATAATGGCTAATACCATTGGAAAAACAGTTTGGATGTTCCTAAAAATGTTAAACCTAGATTTAGCATATAATCTAGCAATTCCACTCTTAGATATACACCCAATAGAAATGAAAACGTGTGCATTCAAAAACTTTAATAAGAAGGGTTGTAGCAACATTATTCATAATAACCAAAAAGTGGAAACCACCTAAATGTCCATCAACTGATTAGTGGATAAATTTGGTATATCCATATAATGGCGTATTATTAGATAATAAAAGGAAAGCACATACTGAAATGTGCTGCAACATGGATGATACTTTAAAACAATATGCTAAGTGAAAGAGAACAGTCACAAAGAGGTCACATTTGTATGATTCTATTAATATGAAATGTCCAGAGTAAGTAATCCACAGGAACAGAAGATACAATTAAGTTCGTGAACTCATCCTAGAAAAAGTGCTGTATGCCTCATTGCTGAATATCACTATGGTCACCTTCAAAGCACTCCCGTTGGGAAGCTATGCACCAATGCCAGCACCTAGTTCACCCTCCAAAGCAATTTTGGAACTTTTTCTGGAATAGCCATCAGAGCTGTAGTCATATTACACTTGATGTCCTGAATGTCATCAAAATGTCTTCCTTTCAATATTTCCTTTATCTTCAGATAAAGAAAGAAGCCATTGGGGGCCAGATCAGGTGAGTAGGGAGAGTGTTCCAGTATAGTTACTTGTTTACTGGCTAAAACTGCCCTCACAGACAGTGCTGTGTGAGCTGGTGTATTGTCATGATGCAAGAGCCATCAACTGTTGTCAGAAAGTTCAGGTTGTATAACTTTTTCACACAGCCTTTTCAACACTTCCATACAGTAAACATGTTTAACTGTTTGTCCAGTTGGTACAAATTCATAATGAATAATCCCTTGGTATCAAAAAATGTTAACAACATCATTGCAACAAGTTCGGGAACTTAATTGTCAGACCTCATAGACTAATGGTTGTCAGGAGAGGGGTAGGTAAGAATGGGAGGTGAGAATGGGACTTGCCTTCTAATGGGTGAAGGGGTTGTTTTGAGGGTGATGAAAATATTCTAAAATTAGTTGTAAAGTTTGCAAAACCCTGTGAATTTACTAATAAAGACCATTGAATTATGTACATTAAGAGTGTGAATTTAAAAAAAAAGTGTGAATTTTGTGGAATATGAATTATTTCTCAATAAATGTTATAAAACAGATGATATAACAAAAAACAAAGATTATAAAACTGAAATGAGAATAAAATTATATATTGCTCTCCTTTTTAAGAGTTCATAAAATATATTTATATTCCTTTTTTCATTTTGATACTGATCCCCCAATGGTTTGGACAGCACATGTTATGGATGAGGAAACATGCACAAAATGGTTCACTTATCACATTGTGAAATTTACTTAGCTCTATAGGCAAAGTCATGTTTTGGAAATCCCTAGGCTCCATTTAAAACACAAAATTTCATATTTCACCAGTCTTATTGTTATTCTGTCTAATCTTGGATTTAAAAAATATATTCTGTCTTTTTAAAAAAGACTATAATGGAACTCGTGGTCACTTAATTCAATTCTTTTGTTTTATGTATAAGGACACTGAAGCCCAGAAGAGTTATATCCAACATTTGAGCACAAGAGCTGGGTCTGGGTCTAGATGTTGCATATTTTTTCAGGTCAACTGAATAGAGCACTGGACTGGGAGAAAAAGATCTAAATTGTCACTTATTAACTGCTCCATTTGTAACATTGACCTAAACACTTATGAAAGTGTTTTTGTTAAAATAAAGCAAAGCACAGGTATTGATTACATTGTTGTTCAATAGAGAACTTCTAAATCTTTTTAAAGGGGAAATGTTATATTAAATTTCCAAAATGATATATACATCTCATCATGCTAGTACATCATAGATACCTATTTCCCCTAATTTGTTTGAATCCCAGTACTATCACTTTTTAGCTGAGTGATCTTTTCATTTTAGGGAATGATGATTTGTCATTTTCAAACCTTAGTATACTAGCTCTTCATTTTATAGTTGTCTTTGGATTGCAATAATGAGCTCATGTTATAAAATGAGCTGAGTCATAATAAGGTTATGTCCTATATATCTTCTTCACAGAGGACACCTTTAGTTTGAATTTAAATATCACTGAAGATCAGACATCCAACATACATACATTAAATTCTTAGATCCTTTCTGTGGAAAAGATAAAATATTGGCCTAAAGCCTCATTGACACAGTAACACTTACTCCATCAGTATGTGCATTTCAAGCTTTATTGAGAAGAAAAAGCATTAACGTTTGTATGACCGTGCCACAGACATGAAACGAAGCAAGCAGGTTGGTTTTTCAGAAAATAAAGTCAGCAAAAATTCCGTTTGAAGGCTTGACTTGGGCATCACTAACAGAGCTAGTTTATTATGTAGATGCACCTAGGACCAAAAAGAAACACATCCATAATTTATACACTTAAATTGGAAAGTCCTTTAGAAGCATGAGAAGGAACACAGAAAGCACATAGTAATTGGAAATGTATTACAAACTAGCATGTTGCTGTGATGATGTAGCAGGTATGATGTTAATTGCTTTATTTTACAGTGTTCGCCTTAAAGGCTTAGGAGTGTGGGTGGAACTATGACATCTTCAACTGGTGTGTGTGTGTGTGTGTGTGTGTGTGTGTGTATTTGAAGATGTTCAATAAAAAGCAATGAGTGTATACATATACATTTCATTGAACATTGAACATGTTAAGCATTAAAAAGGTTAATATTAAATATGAACGTTAAACAAATGAAAGCATAATAAAGCATTCTAATGAAATTATCGCATTTGGAAGTATTCCCATATTTATGCATATCATAGTATTTCAGAAGCCCTCACAATTTTCATAAATGTATGATAATAGTCGATGCTTATTGAGTACACCAAAGATGGTAGACCTCGAACGCTTTCCCTGTAGGACATTGCAATCAACTGTTTTGACTAATTTAAAAGTTTTGTAGTTGCCATTGATTTTGGAAATTGACCACATTGACGAGTTTTCTTTATATGAGTGTTGCTATAAAAATATTGATAAGCCTTTTTACTTCTTTTCTTAATTCATTGCCTCTGTTTTTCTTTAGTTTCAGTTCTTTATTGGTTGCTGTTATTTTATTTTGCTTTCTTGTCTCACCTCTCTTTGTATTGCCATTCTAGTAGTATTTACAATGGCACTCCTTTTTGAAATATTTCACTAACCAGGTTCCCTAGGGCATACTTATTTCTTCTAGTTTCCTCTTTTTTCAAACATTGTCTTGCTTGTGCTCAGTTAGATCAATATGCTTAGCCAATTCTTTCAACACTCTTCATTGTCATGGAACTCAGGTTTCATTTTAGAGTTTTTCACTTACACCTCTATTTGCTTTCCTCTCACACAGACAGAGATAATACAATTCTTTCAAAGCTTGCATGTTGAAGGAGTGTATACTGAAAGAGGGGTTTCCTTGGAAACACTAGATATGGAAAGCCTTTATATCTTCCTGCTCATCAGCTAGTGGATTGACAGCTTTTCCTCTGTAGAAATGGTCAGTTCATTGCAGAAAACTATGCACACTGTTAATAGTAAAATGCACAGAAAATTTAAGTTGCTTCACTGGATACAGTAACGAGGAAGATGAAACTTAATGGACTTCACAGGTAGAATAAAACATTTGTTTTAAAAACCTTAAAAATCTTACATTGGAACATGAACTCTATCTTGGTTTCTTCATAAAGGGTTTGCATTCGTTTAGATGGATTTGATGAAGTAAAATTATTTCCCATTTATCTTTGTCTCCTACCATCATTATTAATTGAATATAAAATAATGTGATTTTTGCTGATGCTTTTTCATACTGGGTTCTTATTGGAATAAAGTACAATCATAATTCATGCTTATACAAAGATAGGTTATGCTTCTTGCATACTTAGGAATTTGTTGATAGGTTAAAAATCAACATGAAATTATTTTATTCTTTCTTTACTCATTTCATAGAAAAGATACATATGATGCAAATGGCTTTAGCAAACTAGATGGACTCCTTATGTTTATAATAGTATTTGCATAGGATTCTTCAAGTTAACTCTTTAGATTTATTTTATTATAGCTTTTTTCCTTTTTCTATCTTTCTTATAAGCTATTGGCTAGATTGTATATTTAGCTAATTTAGTAAATGAGAGAGAGTGTCTATACGATACAATGAATATGTCACTTTAGAAAACACTTTGTTTTATTAATTTTTTATTTAACCTTTATTAAATTTATTTGACATTGGTTAGTAAAATTACATAGGTTTCCAGTGTACATTTCTATAATATATCGTCTATATGTTTCATTGTGTGTTCACCATCCAGAGTCTGTTCACCTTTCATCACCATATATTTGATCCCTTTTAACCCTCATCTACCGCCCTTCTCCCCTCTTACCCTCTGGTAACCACTAAACTGTTGTCTGTGTCTATGAGTTTTTGTTTGTTTGTCTTGTTCCTTTGTTGCTTTCAGTTTTATATTCCACATATGGGTGAAATCATATGGACTCAACCTTTTCTGTGTGACTTATTTTGCTTAGTAGGATAATCTCAAAGTCCATCCATCTTGTTGTAAATGACAGAATTTTATCTATTCTTATGGCTGAGTAATATTCCATTGTATATATGTACTACATCTTCTTTATCCAATCTTCTGTTGAAGGACACTTTGGTTGTTTCCATGTCTTAGCCACTGTGAATAGCGCTGCAGTGAACATAGGGGTACATACATCTCTACAGATAAATGTTTTCAGATTTTTAGGGGGGATATCCAGGAGAGGGATTGCTGGGTCGATGACAGTTCTATTCTTAATTTTTTGAGGAACCTCCATACTTCAATTCAGAAAACATTTTAAAATATCAAGTGAGATAGCATCTATACAATACAAAGCAGTCAATAAATATATGTATAATTTTAATCAACACCTAATAATGTCAAACTATTGAAAGAAGAAAGAACCTTCACCCAAAACTCCTAATAATCTAATCTATGTATTCATGTTTCATTTGTCTGAAGTGGGAGATAGACCAAAAATCCAGTCCAGACTTAAGGACTGGAACAAATAACAATGCGGGTGTGGCTCTTGAAATTTAAAAAAAATAAAAGGTATTTTGTGGCTTTTGGTCTGTGTGCACCCCTTCATTTTGGTAGCTCTTTATTCTACTGGCTCCCATTAAGAACAGTGGCTTTAAGCTTAAATTATATAGACCTTATAATGGCATTTCTACTGAGAATTGTAATTTGCCTCTCCCATTTATTCTTATACAAAATCATAGAAATACACTTTCAGTATAGAGAATTTCCACCCTAAATTTGGAGGAGAATATTTTCCGTAATATTTTCCCACCAGTTCAGCACACTGAGGAGCGCTGTTCTCTGTCAAACCAATTCAGCATTAATTGCCATGTGTCTTGAGTTCAGAGCTCTCAATTTCCTCTTTAACCAGCTATGTCGATGTCTCTTCATCCTCTTGTCCTGGGTGATTTATGAACCCATCGTCTGGCCTGCACTTGCTATCCTAACGCTCATTTCTAACATCTCTGCAGCTTGGTGGTGGAAGCCATTGGTTAGGATCCCATCAGTGCTGAGCAGCTTCCAGGCAGAAGTAGAGTGGTGTCGTGCCAGGACTGAACTGCGTAAGGCAGCAGGGGAATGGGGCCATCTGGCTCACAGGCACAGCATAACGCTGCATTCTAGCACCAGGAAATACAGAGGTTCTTTCGGCTGTCACATATACAGTCCAGGTAGCACCTGGTTCACACTAGACATTTCTAGGACTGCTACTGCTTCCGCATCATCCCTTGAAGTTTGTAGTACCAGGCACCGCACACAGTACCAATAGGACCATAATCATTCCAGGACCTTGTAGCCTTTCTAAACCCTGGGACCTGCTTTTATGTCAAGAATGAATTACGTATACCATGCCTCTATACTCTGGAGCTGGTAGCCTGAATCCTTTCTTTTTTTGGATCCTTTATTCGGGTGTTTCTTCTTCTATACTGGGAGAGACTCCCTTCTGAAACTATTACTTTACTTGTGGTTTAGTAGAATAGTGAACAAGTTTGGAATAGGGCCTAGCAGCTGTGACAGAGGGCAAGGTGGGGGCTTCTCAAATCATCCTGTCACCGTATCCCCTGGATTGGGTATCCTTGATTCTAGCATTGTTAATCATACTACGTACTCCATATAAGTTCTGAGTTACCTGTTAGGTCCAACTGAAGTGAAACATGACTTGGAAGTAGAGCCCAGGTGAACCTGGGATGGAGATTGCCTCTGTTGCAATTGCCCAGAACTGTGCACGAAGAAAAGCCAGAAAGTGCAAAGGACAGTATCCATGGGTATTTCTGTGAATCCCACCACAGCTGAGAATTCTATGAGAAAGAACCAGCTCATATCCATAGTCAACCCTGCATCCACACCCTGGTCCCAAGCCTTTATGAAAAAGGTTGCCTATGTCAGGGTGTTCCACACCTATACTCTCCTGAATTTCCTTCATCATGCCTATGACTTAGCATTGGGATGATGGGTAATGGTTTAAGGAGGGTATTTGGCAGACGTGGCAAATCTTCTGTTTTAATATGTCACTCCTTAAACAACACGTGTCTTCCCAGAAATTCTCTCTCAGATTCCATACCCTGATCCTCGTGGTAGTAGGATATCCAGGTAGCTTGGTGGTTTCATCCTTATATTGGTCCTTTTTAGTTTTGTACTTATCAATCCTGTAAGAGCAGGGCCATATTATCATCCAAATTATCAAGTTCATGTTTGAGAAATGGTAACAACAATATACAGGAATTTGTTTATGATACTTTAGTTTGGTTTATTCTTGTACCTGCAAACAAGTAATGAAGAAGATACATATAAAGCATACTTGAAGAGTATAAGTTCTCCTTATCTCCCTTTGCTTTTTTTGAAGTCTGCACATCCAGAGTCTGGTGGTCTCTGAAGCGTGTGCAGAGTGCAGCATCTGCCAAGTCAGTTGAATTTGTTGCCTTTTATAATATTTCTGGTCAATGACAGTACGTACCACTTCTTTCCACCTATTACCATCTAAGAAAATTTAAGTATATTGTGTCATGCTCTATCCCTTACTACGTTATCAGGCCTACACAAGATTTGGTGCAGCAAACCTGGCTATGGCCTATGACACATGACGACTTTAGACAAGTCTCTGGCAAGTGGGATCAATGGAACTGCTTTGAAACAAATTAGGGCTACCTCTGCAGCTGGGTTGGTCAGCTTTACAGGATGCACCATCCCTGGGCTCTGCTGGAGAAGAATGGATTCTTGATAAAATCAGGGAAGGATGAATGCTGGAATGCAGCGATGAAGTGAGCACTACTGGAGGATGAGGGGTGCTGCTGCTTATTTTCAGGCTCGAGATTTTCACCCAGGGTCTGGATAAGATATTCAAGTGCTATTCCAAATGCCACCCGTACTTCTGGTGCTTTCTTCTCCAGAATAGGTAGAAAAAGAGTGTCCACTCTTATTAGTGTTAGTATTTTAGGGGTTACTAATTCCATTAAGGTGACAGAGAAGGGAAGCATCTCTTTTAATTTTATATACACTTTTATTCAGAAGTTTGGGTCAGGATGGATTCTGTGGTCAGCATCATCTAAGTTTTGCTGGCTTGGTTATATTTTTAAAACATCCAGTACATTAGTAATGCCATAAAGCTTATATTTGCTACATTACATGCATGTATTCATTATGCATCATTATTTTCAACCATATGCAACAGATGTTTTCTTTCCATGAAATAACTAAATTATTTTACATCAACTTATGCTTTAAAGAATAAAATTAAAGTGTGACATAGATAGGCACATATACACATGTAACTACATGCGCAGACAGCATACCAAGAGTTAACAAGAATTGGGAATGTGCAGAAATCTTAAAGCCATTTATGATAACTTGAAATATAATACATTTGTTTTCTTATAGTCTTCTATTAATGGAGCTCTACATTTATGAAAAACTGTATGTGTTATTTAAGCATATATTTTTGTTTTATGAAAAAATGGCCTTCGGAAGGTGGAAATGACTAGAAAGAAAGGAGCACTGCTTAATAAACGAGGGGATAGAAAATACAGGCCTTCTTGTAGCTGAGATGATGAAAAGTATAGGTGAGAAGTATTTTCATACAGTTTGTGCCTTTTTGTTCCTGGCCATCTGCCTCCTTTTCACCTATATGTGTTTCTGATTTTTTATAGTATATTTTTTCCAGTTTTAAAACTTTGGTTGCTGGGTAAAAAGATTCACATTACTGTAGTAGAACATTAAAATGGATTATTATAATCCTTTTAAAAAACATATGTATCTATGTGGAAGCAAATGAAAATAAAAGGATTTGACATTTGTAGAAACCAAATACCTGAAATGACTGACAAGTTCTATTATTTGCAAACTTGAACTAAGATGAAACCAATTTCTTTTTTTTTTTTTTGCCCAACAACTTTTTTTTTGCACTTAAAATTTCTTGCATTCTGCTTTTATCAACTGGATTACCATATGTATATATAAAAGTGTTCATCTCTGAATTGGTATATTTCCTGGGGTTTTGTAGTGAAGTCAGATTTTCTCTTAGTTAGGTGTACTCATACTTTGTGAGTCAATTCAGAGAAGCAAGCACCGAAGCCATGAAGACTAAGCATAAAGCAGAATGGATTTATTGTTGTAATCAACAAAAACTCATTCAGGTTTCTTTGACATTTAACAACATATAATACTTTCCTAAATTAAATTATACAGAGGGTGCCAAAAAAATGTCTACACATTTTAAGAAAGGAAAAAACTCTATTAATTGTAATACACAATATATACCGATAACAAAAGATGAAAACAAGTCATGCGTATACATTTTTTTGGCAACCCCGGTAAATGAAATATGTGTGAAATGTATGTAACAAATACAGAACAGAACTGCCTAGAGAGCCTACAAAGTATAACACTTTGTATAACACATTTACACTTATATAACACTGCAGTGTTTTTGTCAGCTGTCTTATGACCTGAGCCTATTTCCATTTTGTTGGAAAATGTTTTGATAATTTTGAATAACAAATAACCCTAAAAAATATGTTCCTGCAAAGTAATTAAACATATATATAGTTGAAGAATAGGACTTGATTACCATTAGTTTTAAACAACTGAATCAATTTAGAATTAATTCTATTTTCCCATTATCTAGGTCATTTACATCTAAAACTAATACTGTATTAAAATTTTTGCATGATTCAACGTACAGCTCCTGATCCATATTTTCCTGCTATCTGTCTCTGTTTTCTATGTCTCACTGGTCTCATGTTTTTCCACTTCCATGTCTTGGTTTTTCTCTCCTTTAGGGAGTATACTCCCCACTTACTGGCATTCTTTAGTCTCTTTGGTTCCTGAGTATTGTTCTAGCTGCTTTCAACTCTACATTCTGTATATCTAACAGGCATAAAATGTGTTCTGTGAGCTGGACTTCGGGCAGTAGAAAAGCCAGCAATGGGTTCAGTTGGTGGTGTATGGCCAGCTCAGGCATGTCAAGCACAACTGGTCCAATCTGTGGCAGAAGAAGGAAAGAATGGGCAAGGTGGTAAAACTTGGGCCAGATTTAGAGACAGTTGTTCAGGGCACCACCCAGACGAGAAGCTGAAATATCACAGAAATGACACAGAGCAGTTTAAGCCAAGTTTCCATACACCACTCATTACATAACTGGAAATATGTAAATTGGCCCCACTCCTGCCAAAATAGACAGTACCCTTAAGTAAAAAGTTAAAGAATAATACGAAAGTGTTCTCACAGTACTGATATATAGGCTAAACGTTTGTGCAACCTACTTGCCACTGAAGTTCTCTGAAGTCAGAAGCTGTAGTCTACTTAAACTCAGAGCTTGAATAACGCCTGGTCTATTGTAGTTTAATTGGAATGAGTGATTTTCATAAAATTCAATTTAATCTAAATTTAGCTCCTCTAATATGCTTCTCAGGAAGCAGTCTGGTTCCTACTTCTGCAAAAGAAAACCGAAGAGAGCACAAGGACTACAGAAAAGTAGGGCATGCTTTGTAGAATTTTTTCATAACGCAGATTCTACTTAGCCAGGGGATAAGACCGAGGAAGTGAATTTGTTTTTATATATTGTTTTTGTCAATTCAAAAATCAGTCTTCTTCCACGCTCTAAAATGGGAAACAGGTATTTAAGGAATATAATTTTGACGTGGTACTAATAATTTGGTATTTGCTTTCCAAGGTACCTGCATATATTTATGAAACTGAGTGAAAAAAGGTAGTGTAGGGGAGGAAGGGATGGGTGTTGGCATCCCTGAGACCCAGGCATTCTGTGCCATAAGCAGGGAATGAACAAGTGCAATACAAGGGAAATGATTTTTCCTGTTTTCTTGTGTCCTATAACTTCCAGATGTGGGAAATAATGGGTGATGAGGAGGCAAGAGGGGGATGTCATGATTTGAATAAGAAAAAAAATGTTTTTAGAGGAGATCTGCGGGACTTATATCTGTGTTCAACTTGCAAGCAAATAAATAAAGGAGAAGAGAAGACCGAAAATTGTATAATATATTTTAGTATGATGGTACATGAAAACAAGCATATTACAAATTCACCACCTTATAAACAATTTACCTGTGATGGTAAATTCAGAGACTGTTGAAATAAAGGAAGCTATATTGGATTTGTGGGAGATGATGAAACATTAACAGGAGAATGAAAAAAATGTTCTGAATTGAGATTGGTTATGAAAATAAAGATCTGGGCAAATATATGTAAAGGCCATAGTTTTGAGATGTGGTATTTTAATGAATTTTAGTTCTACTTTTCAGAATGACAGATTTTTTTCCATATTTGTCAGTCAAGTACTATTTAATGAGTACTTACGAGGTGTCAGATACTGTTTTAAGCAGTGAATAATTCAGAGTTTCTGCATACAGGAGATTACATTGCCTGGATTTTCTGGTGTTCAGGGTGATATATAAAGTAAAATAGGACATGCAAAAGGAGGGGAGAGCTTTGCTAGCACAGTGAAGGAAGGTACTTCTGAGAAGGTTGATTTAAGGAATGTGGAGTCAGTTGGCAACAGTTCTGGAGGATTGCATCCATCCCCGAAGAAACAGCAAGATCAAAGGTCCTGAAGATGAGAGTAATCTTTGATTGTTAAAGGGACAGAATTAAGGAGAATGTGGCTAGTGCATAGTCAATGTAAAGGGAGATTAGATCAGAAAGGTAGGCAAGGGCCAGATCATACAGCATCTCAGAAGCCATTCTGCTTGCAATGGGATGCCATTGGTGAGTTTTTAGAAAGGGAGAAAGTAGTGACATAAGACCAGGAAAACACTGTGGAGAAAGGATCGTGGGGATTAAGAATGGGAAGCAGGAAATTCTGCTAGGGAGTTAAAGTGATATTCCAGGTAAGAGATGATGATGGTTTGGACTAGGATGTAACATTTTTAAAAAAGGTGGGAAATAACCCAACTGGGGATATATGTTTGAAGCAGAGACAGAAAGAATTACTGATGGATTACTCGAATGTGAGAAAAAAGTAAAAAGATCATTCAAGGATCAAGCCAAGTTTTTAGATTTGAGATATCATGAGAATGGTGTGTCATTTATTGAGACAGGGAAGGTTTAAGGCTAAGTGCATTTTCTAGAGTAGAATTTAGTATGCTTTTTTTTTTGGCTTTATTAGGTTGCAGTGGTGATAACAAATTAAGTAGTTTATTAATCTGAAGCAAAGGTGAATTGACCAGTCTAGAGATATAACTTGGAGGATTGTCTGCATAAATGTTTCTTTTAAAACCATTTGATGAAAAGAACAGTTACCTAAAGAGAAATGGCACCAAGGGAAAGGTCAAGGAGAGTCCTCAGGGGCAATCCAACATTTAAAAGTCTGACGGGGTAGGAGGAAGAAGCAACAAAGACAACTGAGGAGATGTGAGCAATGCGTTAGTAGGAAAATCTGATGTGTGATTACCTAGCAGTACATGAAGATTTTCAATAAAGAGAAAAACATCAAACATTGTTGAGAAGTAGAAGGTAAAGATGGAGAATTAATCGTTGGTTAACTGCCTCTCTTTCTAATCTGACAATCTTCCCAACTTGGGCCACTTAACTTCCATCTTTTGGTGGAGACCTGATTCAGTGTTAGGGAACCAATCCTATCTCTAGGTCAGTAATTCATATTTTCAGGATGTTATTTAACCTTCTTAACCTAGTTTTTGGTTTTTCGCTTGCTCTTCAGTGACTATGATGACTATACCTGGGGTGCCAAAAAAATGTCTACAAGTGGACACTTTGGTCCATGTTGCTCAAGCAGTAGTTCGCCGTAATCAGAAGTGTCTGGATGCTGATGGTAACCACTTTGAGCACCTCTTGTAATTGCAGAAGTCACATATGACTTGTATTTATCTTTTGTTATCGGTACATATTGAGTATTACAATTTTAATACAGAATTTTCCTTTCTTAAAATGTGTATACTTTTTTTTTTGGCACCCGTTGTATATTCTTGTTTGCTCAGAGAAATCTCAGGTAATGCTTTTTAGTGCTCCATTTTATGACCGAAAGTGTGTGATAAGTTATGTGGTCACCCTATCATCAATCCTGTGAGTCCAAAGCAACAGGTGCAGAGACTCAGTTATAAAGTGAATAGATTCTGCTTAAGTGAAGTGCAGAACAGTATTTGCTGCTTTTGACTTGCAAAGCAGCTGAGTCCTGTGAAGGCTACAGATATCTAGATGTCAGTTGATAGTGAAAGGTTTGGTCCGGTGGTGAGATGGGCTGTTCCAAACTGCAATTCATTGTGTTTGTCACTGAGGGTTAAGAAAGGAAATCATCTTATATTCATATTGCTTGTCCATAGAGGCTCAAGATATACCTCATTAAGTGTTCTCAGTGTGGCTCTGGACTGGTTTTGGTGATCCCCAACATTTTTCATGCCATTGCACATGTTGAACATGATAACAAATACGTTTGCTATTCACTGAAGTCAATGTACCAGGCTGTGACTTGCCTAGAGGACATGAGTACTCAGTACCTGAGTAACCCACTCAAATGCAGTGTTGTGTCAGAGCATGCTACAGGGAAAGCCGCATGAAGGAGACATGCTGCTTTAGGAGGCAGGTGAGAGAATCCCAAACAATTTCACAAGGGAAATAGCCACTCTGATATGGGACTGAGCATGTCTGCTCATGAGAGAGTGCACCTGATGTTTCCAAATGGAGCCTCACTTAATTCAGTATCAATCCTCACTTAATATTGGAAGGGAATGTGCTGCTTAAAAAAGAAAGACATTTCAAATTAGAATTAGTGAGTGTCATCTAACATCATCATAAATTTTTCATAGATTGAGAAAAGACAGTCATGTTTCCAATGCTACTTTCTAAGAAAATAAATAATGTGTGTTGGTGGATTCCTACCCCTTCTAAGATAAACAGACTCGCATAATCAAAATCTTATGGGTTCGGTCTTCTACTTTATTTTATATTCATAACTCTTGCATTCTTAAAATGAAATAAAACTGTTGTAAACTGGTTCCAACTGCATGCCTACCTGCTTTTGTGCTCACTGGGTTCTATGAATTATTACCTATGATAATGATTCTGTGGGCTGGGAATTGGCTTATTTTCTAAATTTGGAAGCTATGGGTCCAGAGCTGCAAAAATCTTGTGTCTTCCCAATGCTTTGAGTTCTTGAAAGTAAAGCTCAAGAGAAACTTATTATTGAATAATTCAACAACTTAATTCCTAAAAACTACACTGATTCCAGTGAAAGAACCAAGGCTTTCGCAGCTCTAAGAACCCTTACTGTAACAGTTGAAACTGAACAGAATTAGATGGTTGAGAGGGTGGGTAATAATTGAATGTTAATTAAGTTACAAAAGAAAGATATTTTGAGTTTGGATTTTGGACTTTAAATTTGGGCTTTAACTTGCCAAAAGATTTCATTTTTAGATTCAGTGTCTCATATAAAAGTTTATAATGGAGGGGATTTTATATTCAAATCTATCGAGCGTCTCTTACAATGCTGATATTTTATTGTTGGAATCTCTTGACGTTGTCGTTTGATTTCTAGGCCCTACAGGACAGCGTGATTGAATATAATTCAGGATGGGAAACATCATCGATAGTGAAATTTTAGGCCATGTGTGTAGAGTGGGTATGTTACAGAGGATTTCTGGTTAACCTTGGCTCTAACGTAATTCCTTCAGTGAGATAACAACAGCCTTCTGCAAATTCCTGTCTGCCTACATGAGTCTTGGCACTGCCTATACTTGGACCACTGCCAGCTGACTGCTCTGTTGTTGTTTGAAGAGACACTCTGATTTTAGGTTCAGCATGAAATCATTGCCAGTGGTCTTTTCCCCCAAATACATGAAACTCCTGGCATTAAACTTTCCTTCCTGTGGTTACCTCAAAGTACTTAGCCTGGTATTAACCCGACTTAATTACATGTTGCCGCTTTGTTACTTTAGTCCTGGACTAGACTATTCCTTTGTTTCCTTGATGTGTCCCATTGTCATCCAAGACCTGGCCTTGTCACTGATCACACAGTTGTGCTGTCATGACTCGAGCCTTTCAATGTGATCCAAGCCACAGCTTAATGTTGTGTGTTTATATCCAATCTGGATTTCTTGAAGAAGGAAGTTTGACCTGTTTTATAAAAATAATATTTGTTTAGGAGCACTTGGAATGAAAAGTTGAAAACAAAAAGTAAATCTATTATTTTCAGTAAGGCAACATTTTGTCTTCCCCAGTGGTAGATAGTGAGAAAATAAGAAAAATTATGGAATTTCATGTTTGGGATCAACTCATCTCGTCGTTTTGCAGAGGCAATAAGGAAACACCAGAACTGTGAAAGATTTCTGCCCTCCTATTTCTTCCATTCCTTTTTCTGCAGAGCTGCACGCAGTCTCAGATCCATCTGCCTCTAAGAGCCTGGGAACCAGTCCCCTGTGATTCACTGCCTCTCCCTAGAATTATGCTTTATTCCACATGACCCACCTCCTCCGTTCATACTTTTTATGAATTTATCACCGAGGGTGAGAAGCTGGTTTCTTTGAACCGAATGAGAATGATGAATACTATCCAGACAGCAAATTCAGAGTGTCATGAAACACAACTCGGAGCTGAATTGTGGAGCCAGACAAGCTCTAGTTAGTTAAAATATTATGTTTTGTTTTTTTCACCTTGGGTCCCATACTGGTTAGCTGCCTACTGCTTAGACTTCAGAGTCAGCAGTATCTGATCTTGGTTTCTGTCCCGGACCCATCATTCACTGTGTGACCTGTGGGAAGCTACAAATTCTTAGAGCTTCAGTCTCTTCATATGTAAAACAAGGAGCTATGTCTGCTTTCCTTTGGGTTTTTGTGAGTATTCAATAAAATGATGCCAGTCACTGGTAAGAGCTCATAAAATAGGAAGCATAAGAATGACACTGCTCTATGTTCTGAGAAAACTCTTGGCATAAAATCCATTGTTGAAGAATTTCCTTCTCTTTCTTCATCCCGGGGCATTTTTGTTTGTAAGGGAAACTGTCCGAAGGAGAATTTGTCTCCTTAGGGGGCGCAGTTTATGCTGGTGCCAGTGCTTACTAAGATTAATTACCTGCTGGGCTTTGTCAAGGGATTTGCATTATAAAAAAACAGAAGCAAAGAAGTCTTCCCTCTGGGCCAGACTGAAACTAAAGGTATGTGACTTATTTGAGACAGCAGATGCTCAGTTTATGCACTGAAATCTCCCTGCTTTCTTTCCTTCCTTCCTTCCTTCCTTCCTTCCTTCCTTCCTTCCTTCCTTCCTTCCTCCCTCCCTCTCTTCCTTCCTTCCTTCCTTCCTTCCTTCCTTCCTTCCTTCCTTCCTTCCTTCCTTCTTTCCTTTTGTTGTGAGATATGCTATATATACAGAAATGCCAATTTGATAATCTATTTTACTTTTTATTGACTATATCCACCAGAGTTATCTTAGGAGGACAACTAAACTATTATGAAAATAAAAGGTGTATTATAGCAATAGACTTTACACAAATATGAAGTACTGGAGAAGTGAAGTTCTGGAAGGGAAGGTTCAGGGATCAGAGAGAGAGAGTGTGTGTCACTAACCAAGACTCTCCTGAAACAGTATGAATGGCAAGTCAAAACTTACAAGGAAAACCAAAAATCCAAACACCTCCAACCTCCAAAGTGGGACCGTGAAGAAGGAGCTTGTGGAGAGGTCTATGAATTAGGAGAGAACAAGAAATTGGTGGTGGACCAGGGCCAACTCTGATCAGCAAGGTCAGCAAGTGGGAGAACAAGCTGAACGTGAAATGGAGGAAAATGAAGACAAGCTGGGACCCATCGGGCACGTCTACGTATTTTCATCTTTTTCCCTGACTATAATGATCTGACAGTGATGGCAGCTTTGCTTCCTCCTTACAAATCTCACAGAGACTCTTCCTTTAGCCAACTCTTATATAGAACGGAGCAGAGAAGGGGAGTGTGGAAATCTGGAAATCGTAGGTCCCAGTTGAACTACATTGACAAAACACAAACTAGTACCTTGATATGCAAATTATTTCCAGTTGTGGTAAGCAGAATGATGGTCCCTCAAAGATGTCCCAGAACATGTAAATATGATACCTTACATAGAAAAATGGATTTGGGACTTTGTAGATGTGATTAAGGCTAAGGACCTCGAGATGGGAAGATTATTCTATTATTTTGGATTATCTCAATGGGCCCAACATAATCTCATTATGCCTTCAAAATACAGAGACTTTTCAGGTTAAGGGCAGAGACTGAGTGTGACTATGGAAGAATTACAAAAGATGTACAATGTCACTGGTTTTGAAAATGGGGGAAGGAGGCCATGAGTCAAAGAAAACAGGTGGCTTCCAGAAGCTGGTAAAAGCAAGGAATCAGGTTCTTTCTAGAGCTTTTGGAAAGGAATACAGCTCCGCTGACACCTTGAATTTAGCCCAGGGGTGCCTTTGTCAGACAGGAATATAAGAAATTAAATTTGTCTTGTTTTAAGACACTAAATTTGTGGAAATTTGTTACAGCAGCAATAGAAAACTAATATATCAGTGTCTGCTACTATGACAATTGCTATTCTCATGCTTGTTCATATATGCAAGGCTATAATGGAGTGTATTTTCTAGGGTATATTCCTAGAAATGGAATTGCTGGGTCCTAAGTTATATTATCTTCAAATTTCATTTCAAAGTGACACTAACACTTTATAAAAACAATGACAATTGCCAAAACTTGTTAGTTTTTTAAAAAATTAATTTATTTTTTATATTGGGTTTACATTATATTATCGACCAATTAGGAGATATTTGCCATTTTTGTATTATTAAATCTTCTAACTCATTCACATAATATTTCTCTCCTCTTTTTCAGGTATTCAATATTTAATAAACAATTAAAATGTTATAATTTTCCCTACAGAGGTCTTACACAATTTTTATTCTTGGCATTTTATACTTATGCTTTTTTAATGATTTAAAAAAATTATAGTATACCTGCTATTTATTTCTGGAAAATAAATACTATTGATTGTTTTATATTGATTTGGAATCCACCAATCTTTCAAAACTCTTATTTATTCATATAGTTTGTTTTTAAATATTTTCTTCACACACAATTATTCTGTGAATAATGATAGGTGTCTTTTTTTCCTGTTCTAATCTGCATACATTTTATTTCTTTTCCTTTCCTTACTAAACTGCATAGGACCACTAGGGCAGTGTTGACTAGAAGCAATGAGTAGTCATCTGTGTTTTGAGCATGACCTCAAAAGAATGATCTCAATAATTTGCCATTAAGTATGAGATTGAATGTAGATTTGTTTGTTTGGTTACATATATATGCTTTAGCAGGTTAAGGAATTTTTCATTTCTTTTTAGTTTGCTAAAAGGATTTATTTCTTAAATTGACTTTATTTTTAAAAGTAGATTTAGGTTCCCAGAAAAATTAAATGGAAAGCACAGAGTTCTCATGAACCCGTCCCTTCACATGCAAACCCTCCCTGTCTTTGTCTGCTTGGGCTGCTGTGACAAAATACCATAGATTGGGTGGCTTAAACAACAGACATTTATTTTTCACAATTTTGGAGGGTGGGAAGCCCAAGATCAACATGCTGGTAGATTTGGTTCCTGAAGAGAGCCTACTTCCTGACTGCAGATGTCCATCTTCTCTATCCTTACAAGGCCAAGGGCAGGGGGCGGGGGAGAGGAGAGAGAGCCTGCTCACTGGATTCTAACCATAAGGGCTCTAATCTCATCATGTGGACTTCACCCTCATACCCTCATCTAAGCCTAATCACCTCCTAAAGACCCCATCTCCAAATACCACCGCATTGGGGGTTAGGGCTTCCACATATGAATTGGGAGAAACAATTTAGTCCATAGCACTCCCACAACTGAGTGTTAAATTTGTTAATAATCAATGAACAATTGTTTAACAATTGATGCATCATTATCAAGGAGGTTCTTTTAAAATGAGTATTGAATTTTATCTATCATTTTTTTCTGCAAGCATTGACATGATGGTATAAATCTTCCTTTATCTGATAATGTGGCAAATAACGTTAGTTGACTTTCTAATATTAAATTTGTCTTGCATTTCTGTGAGGAATGAAATGCATTCTGTTGTATTATTCTTTTTTAATTTTGTAGTATAAATATGCTATGTTTTATTTGAAATTACTTGAGATTTGTTTGGGGGCCTAGTAGATGATCAAAGTTTGTATATATACAAAGTTTATATGTAAAGTAACATATATACACATGCCAGCAATTGGTATACAACAAAAAAAATACACATTAAAAATATTTCTCTCTCCCTTTCTTTCTCTCTAATTGGGAGATGTACTGTGTTTTGCCGTGTATAATCCTCACCCAAGTTTTTGGCCCAAATTTTCAAGGAAAAAAATCTCATTTTAATTTTTTAATTCAAATGTTTATTTGTTTACCTTTAAGTACATGTTTTTTGTATTATAAAGGAATTTTAGCATTTATTTTTTAACCTGGTACAAGAAATTTTATGTACTGGTAACAAATTTACTATATGCATCATAGAAGGCCAAGCACTCTTTGTGGTTGCAAGTTCATTGTAAATTTAACAAAACTGATTATCTTATTCCAGGGTATTATTTTGCATACAGATATTGTTATTAATTTCCTGACTTACACTTTTAATTCATAAGCATAAATAAGAGAATTAGGGTGACATCATAAAAATGGCAGTGTGAGGTGAGCCTCTTGAAATCTGCCCTGGAATTTACAACAAATTGAACAACTATAACACCATGAAGGACTCCCTTTGCAGCAGACAGGCAAGACTAAGAGGCACACTACAGAATAATCTAAAGGTGGGCAAATTGCGCGAGCAGAGGAGTAAATGGAGAAGTGCGAACACCGGGCCACGTGGGCTCAGGACGCAGACCTAGCTCAGTGCTCTGAGGTCGAGGCATCCTGGAACTACTGCAGCTGTGGGAGAGGGAAGAACTCGGACTACTAAGGTTCTGCTTTTGGCCCACAGGGCTGAGGGAACAGCATATAACACAGCTAAACCCAATGCTCATGGCAGAAACCTTGGAGCAAAGACTGAGGTAAGAAGGCTGAAAACGGTGATTTAAGCCCTCACTGCCACAGAGCACAGAAGCCTTAGGCGCTGAGACTAGCTGTCCCCACCTTGCCCTCCCAGAGTTCACCCTGTACCCACTTGCCCAATGCAAAAAGTGGAACAGTTGCAGTGTCAGATCAAAAGAACAGAATATTTGCAGTTCTGAGAACTGTGGTCTGCAGATACAGATTCACAGCCCAACTAGTTCCGGCAAAGGAGAGGGAGCTGTGGAAGCAGGACTGGCTATGGTGGTGGTCCCTGCCATTGCTCTGGGCCACCTCTCACAACTCAATCAGCCCCTGGCCCCACCTATCTGGATGGATCCCTGCAGGAGTAAACAGAACTGCTGAAACACACAGGCTCTGAATCTGGTACAGGAAGAGCTTTGTAACTTAAAAAGCTCTCTGCATCCCCAATTGGATGTGGAGCCCTATGATTCAGGCAAACTCTTAACAGAGGAGAAGCCCGGCTTCCAGGGATACCACCATTGTGTGAGAAGCTGGAATAGTACAGAGAAAACATAACACTACAATGTGAGAGAGGAAAAAAGGCTGCAGTCAGAGAGAAAATAAAACATTCTACCAACACGTACTGGAAAACAAAAGAAAGACCTCTTCCTATCAATCTGTTGTGGAAGTCACTCCTGTAGATGTCTAGGAAGAGAAATAGTAAATCATTAATTGCCATGAATAACCAAGGCAACAAGACAGCTCAGAAAGAAAGTGAAATGTCTCCAGAAAATGAACTTAAAGATATGGAAATATATGACTTAAATGGCAGAGAATTCAAGATTGCAGTTTTGAAAAAACTCAATGAAACGTAAGAAAAAGAAAGGCAGTTTAATGAACTCAGAAACAGAATCAAAGAACAACATGAACATTTTACCAAAGAGATTGAAATTTTTAAAAAGAACCAAATAGAATTTCAGGAGATTAAGAACTGAATACAAGAAAAGAAGAAAGAAATAGCCAGCTTAGGTAGTAGAGTTGACCAGATGGAGGAAAGAATCAGTGACATAGAAGATAGAAACCTGGAAATGACACGGATGGAAGATGAAAAAGATTTGAGACTTAAAAGAAATGAAAGAGTTCTACAAGAACTTTCTGACTCCATCAGAAAGAGAAGTATAAGAATAATGGGCATACCAGAAGGGGAAGAAAGACAGAAGGGAACAGAGTATATTCAAACAAATAGTTGATTTGAACTTCCCAAACTTGTGGAAAGAACTGGATCCTCGAATCCAAGAAGCCAATAGAACACCTAATTACCTCAATCCCAACAGTCCTTCTCCAAGGCACATTGTATTGAAGCTGTCTAAAATTAACACCAAAGAAAGAATCCTCAAGGCAGCCAAGGAAAAGAAGACGGTAACCTACAAAGGAAAGCCCATTAGATTATCATCAGATTTCTCAGCAGAAACTACAAGCCAGGAGGGAGTGGAACCAAATATTCAAACTATTGAAAGAGGGAAATTATGAGCCAAGAATAACATACCCAGCAAATGTATCCTTTAGATATGAAGGAGGAATAAAGACCTTTCCAGAAATACAGAAGCTGAGGGAATTTTCTCATACGTGACCTGCACTACAAGAGCTAAAGGAAGCTATTAAGCCACCATCAACAGGGACAATTTGTAGCAAACAAAACATAAAAAGGAGGAGACGAAAGTCCTGAACTGGAATATGGGAATGGAGAAAGTAAGCATGCTGAAGAAAATGAATTACTCTAACTGTCAAACTTTCTTTTACATAAACTTAATGGTAACCGCTTAAAAAAAATCAAGAACTGAAATATATTCTGTAATAAAAATAGAAACAGAGGGAAAAATCATAGAATACCACCACGTGGAAACAATAGACAACAACAAAAAGGCAAAGAAACAATGGAGACACAGCCTTACCAGAACTAAAGATAGAATGACAGGAAATGCTCACATGTCAATAATCACCCTAAATGTAAATGGACTGAACTCACCAATAAAAAGTCACAGAATAGCAGAGTAGATCAAAAAACTAAACCCAACCATATTGCTGTCTCCAAGAGACACATCTCAGCCACAAGGACAAGCATAGACTCAAAGTGAAAGGGTGGAAATTGACACTCCAAGCAAAGAGTACCCAGAGAAAATCAGGTGTAGCCATAATGATATCAGATGAAACAGACTTCAGGGTGAAAAAGATAACAAGAGACAAAGATGGACATTTCATAATGGTAAAGGGGACTATACAACAAGAAGACATAACAGTCATCAATATTTATGCCCCCAATCAGGGAGCACCAAAATATACCAAGCAACTACTAACAGAAATAAAGGGAGAAATTGACTAAAACACAATTATACTAGGGGACTTAAATACATCAGTGACAGCTATGGATAGATCATCCAAACAGAAAATAAATAACGAAATAGCAGCCCTAAATGACACATATGATGAAATGGACATAATTGACATATATAGAGCAATTCATCCTAAAACATCAGACTATACATTCTTTTCGAGTGTACATGGAACATTCTCAAGGATAGACCATATATTGGGACGTAAAATCAGCGTCAGCAAATTTAAGAAGATTGAAATCATACCAAGCATATTCTCTGATCATAAGGCTTTGAAATTTGATAACAACTGCAAAAAGAAAGCAGGAAAAATCAGAAATACATGGAGATTAAACAACATACTTTTAAAGAACAACTGGGTCAAAGAAGAAATTAGAGGAGAGATCAAAAGATACATAGAAACAAATGACAATGAAAATACATCCTACCAAAATTTTGGGGATGCAGCGAAAGCACTTTTAAGAGGGAAATTTATATCATTACAGGCCTATCTCAAGAAACAAGAAAAATCCCAAATAAATAAACTCATGTTACACCTTAAAGAATTAGAAAAAGAAGAACAAGTGAAACCCAAGGTCAGCAGAAGAAAGGAAATAATAAAAATCAGAGCAGAGCTTAATGAAATAGAGAACAAAAAGACAATAGAAAAATTAATGTGACAAAGAGCCGGTTCTTTGAAAAGATTAATAAAATTGACAAACCCTTGGATAGACTCACTAGACTCACAAGGTGAAAAGAGAGAAAACACTAATAAACAAAATCAGAAATGAAAAATGGGAGGTTATCATGGATGCCACAGATATACAAAGGATCATTCAAGAATACTATGAAGGACTATATGCCACCAAATTCAATAACCTACAAGAAATGGGCAACTTCTTAGATAATTATAGCCTTCCTAGGCGGAACCATGAAAACTGGAAAATCTAAACAGACCGATCACCAGTAATGAAATTGAATTAGTCATCTGAAACCTTCCCCAAAGCAAAAATCCGGGACCAGATGTTTTCAATGGTGAATTCTACTAAATCTTTGAAGAGGATCTAACACCAATCCTGCTCAAACTCTTCCAAAAAATTGAAGAAGAGGCAGTACTTTCTAATTCATTTTATGAGTCCCACATTTCTCTGATACCAAAACCTGGTAAGGATAACACAGAAAAAAGAAAACTACAGACCAATATCTCTGGTGAATACAGATGCAAAAATCCTAAACAAAATTCTAGCAAATCGAATGCAGCAATACATTAAAAAGATTATTCATCACGACCGAGTGGGGTTCATCCCCGGGACACAAGGATGGTTCAACATCCACAAATGCATCAATGTGATACATCACATAAACAAAATAAAGGACAAGAATCATATGATTATATCAATTGATGCAGAAAATCATTTGACAAGATACAATATCGATTTATGATTAAAACACTTAATAAAATAAGTATAGAAGGAAAATACCTTAACATAATAAAGGCCATGTATGACAAGCCCTCAGCTAATCTCACAATTAATGGTGAAAAACTGAAGCCCTTTGCTCTATGTTCAGGAACACGACAGGGCTGTCCTTTATCTCTTCTACTTTTCAACATGGTGTTGGAAGTCCTCGCCAGAGCAATGAGGCAAGAGAAAGAAATAAAAGGCATCTAAATTGGGAATGAAGAAGTTAAATTGTCACTCTTTGCAGATGACATGATGCTATATATAGAAAACCCTAAGACTCCACCAAAAAGCTGTTAGAGACAATAAACAAATAGAGTAAAGTTGCCAGCTACAAAATCAACATACAAAAGTCAGTTTCATTCCTATATAATAGCAATGTAATCTCAGAAAAATAAAAAAAATAAAAAACAAAAGAAAAACAAAACAGTTCCTTTTGTAATTGCAGCAAAAAAATAAAATACCTAGGAATAAACTTAACCAAGGATGTGAGAGACCTATATACTGAAAACTAAAACATTTTTGAAAGAAATTGAAGAAGACACAAAGAAATGGAAAGACATTCCGTGCTCATGAATTGGAAGAATCAACATAGTTAAAATGGCCATATTATTCAAATCAATATACAGATTTAATGCAATCCCCATCAAAATCCCAATGGTATTTTTTAAAGAAATAGAACAAAAAATTATCAGATTTGTTGGACCCACAAAAGACCACAAATAGCCAAAGCAATTTTAAGAAAAAAGAACAATGCTGGAGGTATCACACTCCCTGACTTTAGCTAGTAGTACAGGGCTACAATAATCAAAACAGCTTGGTATTGGCAGAAAACAGACACACAGACCAATGGAATAGAATTGAGAACCCAGAAATAAAACCACATCAACATGGACTGATAATTTTTGACAAAGAAGCAAAAAACATACAATGGAGAAAAGGTAGCCTCTTCAGTGAATGGTGCTGGAAGAATTGGAAAGCCACGGGCAAAAGAATGAAACTGGACTGCTATCTGTCACCATATACCAAAATTAATTCAAATTCATCAAAGACTTAAGCATAAGACCTGAAACAATAAATTGCATAGAAGGAAACATAGGTACTAAACTTATGAATCTTGGGTTCAAAGAGCATTTTATTAATTTGACGCCAAAGGCAAGGGAAGTAAAAGCTAAAATAAATGAATGGTACTATGTCAAACTTAAAAGCTTCTGCACAGCAAAAGATACTATTCACAAAATAAAGAGGCAACCAACTGAATGGGAGAAGATTTTTGCAAAAATTGCCTCCGATAATGGGCTAATATCCAAACTATACAAGGAGCTCATACGATTGAATAACAAAAAAACAAACAACCCAATTGAAAAATGGGCAGAGGACCTGAAGAGACATTTCTCCAAAGAGGACATACAAATGGCAAATAGACATATGAAAACATTCTCATCACTAATCATCAGAGAAATGCAAATAAAAACCACAATGAGATATTACCTCACCCCAGTTAGAATGGCTATCATCATTAAGATATAGTAACAAGTATTGAAGAGGCTGTGGGGAAAAAGGAACCCTCTTACACTGTTGGTGGGAATGCAGACTGGTGCCCCTTCTATGGAAGGCAGTGTGGAGGTTCCTCAAAAGTTACAAATAGAATTACCATATGACCCAGAAATCCCTCTCCTGGGTATCTACCCCAAAATTCTGAAAACATTTATCCGTAAAGACACGTGTGCTCCAATGTTCATTGTAGCTTTTTTTACGGTGGCCAAGACATGGAAACAACCAAAATGTCCTTCGATAGATGAATGGATAAAGAAGTTGTGGTATATATACACAATGGAATACTATTCGGCGGTAAGAAAAGATGAAATAGGACCATTTGTGACAACATGGATGGATCTTAAGATTATAATTCTAAGCGAAATAAGTCAGACAGAAAAAGCAGAGAACCATATGATTTCACTGATATGTGGTATACAAACCAAAAACAACAAAAGAACAAGACAAACAAATGAAAATCAAAAACTCATAGACACAGACATAGTTTAGTGGTTATCATAGGGTAAGGGGAGAGGGGAATGGTAGATGAAGGTAAAGGGGATCAAATATATGGTGATGGAAGGAGAACTGACTCCCTGTGTTGAACACACACTGTGATTTATAGATGATGTCATACAGAATTGTGCACCTGAATTCTATGTAACTTTATTAACAATTGTCACCCCAATAAACTTTAATTAAAAAAAAGAATTAAAATACGTAAGTAGATACAGAATTAGTACTACCCATGTATAATGCGTGTCTTATTTTTCTTTCAAAAATTTGTGCATAAATATGTGAGTTATATCCAGTAAAATATGCTGAATCCAAGGGTTGATTCCTATGAATTTTAGTGTAGCATTTGTGGTTAATAGTACATGATTAAGTCCCCTTTAATAAACTTTAAGAGCAGTATTAGAGTAGTGTCATTTCTAGGGGACCAGATTTCCATTTAGGAGTTCCTGTGATTTATAATTCTGAAAATACTTATTGATGGTCATCTTGAATATACAAATTAAACCTTTATGATATTAGATCATATTAGTCTATGAAAGAGCAGAGTCAAAGGAACGATGAGATCCATAGATGCATGAGGCATCTAGTAACTGTCTAACGATATCCAATTCTTTTAGAAAAAATGAGGCATCTAAGAGGGATTTTATGATTGTCATGTTTACTTGGAGTACCACCTGCAGTTAAGAAATTGCATTGCTTCTAAAGCATACAAAAATTATGAAGCATCCCAAAAGTATATATGTACAGTCTGTATACACATGTATTCTATTTCCATGGACTGGAAGGTCCAAGTAAGGACTATGGTTTCAGCAACTTGTACAAATCTGGCTTCTGGCAGAGAATTATATTTGATCAGGACTGATTGATTAAATTTATGTCCAATTTAATAAACTTCTTGTTTGATTCTTAAATAGGAGGTGAATCTAAAAGAAAAAATGATGGACATTTTCATTCAAGAGTAAGGTATGAGTAGTCTGGAGATTCATGAGATAGAGGAGACATTTCAAAATGAAATTAGCAGAGTCCCCTGTTAACTTTGCTGCTGCTGCCATTGCACATGAAGTAAGAGGGACAGCCTTCACTCTGGGGTCAGTGAAAGACTATGATAAGTAATAGGTTTCTGATATCCACTGTGTGTGGAGTTAGCACCCCAAATTTGACCTGATCTTCCAGGTACAAATATACAGAGGGTGCCAAAAAAATGTATGCACATTTTAAGAAAGGAAAAAACTATTAAAATTGTAATGCTCAATATATACCAATAACAAAAGATCAATTCAAGTTACGTTTGACTTTTGCAATTATAAGAGGTGCTCAAAGTGATTACCATCAGCATCCAGGTACTACTGAATACTAGTGTGTCTGCATTCATCACATCAGACAAGTTAAGAATCCAACATCTACTGTATGCTATGGGTCCGAGAAATCCTTAAATTAGCCAGGTAAAATCATGACTAGCTTTTAGTCTTCAAGGAGAAGATACTTTCCATTTTGTCTGATGCTGTGTTTCCCCAAAAATAAGACCTAGCTGGACAATCAACTCTAATACGTCGTTTGGAGCAAAAATTAATATAAGATATTGTATAATATAAGACTGGGTCTTATATCATAGTAAAATAAGACCTGGTCTTATAATAATTTTTGATCCAAAAGACACATTAGAGCTGATTGTCCAGCTAGGTCTTATTTTTGGGGAAACACAGTGTTATGGCCTCACAATCCTCTTAGATCTGACAAAATTGGAATTCATAGATAGATACTTTGTGTTTCTTTTCTGGTAATGGTATTCTCAAGTGAAGAGAATTAATTCTGTAAGACTCAGAGAGCATAATAGATCATCAACATGTATATGAGTAGATTCCTGGGAATAGAATGTCTCCAAGTTTATGATTAAGTATTTGCACAGAGTAAGCAGACTTCTGTAAACGCTGGGGGCTAACTATTTAAGCATATTGTAGATTTTCCCAAGTGAATGCAAATAGATACCATAAGTCTGGGTATAAGTGTATGTTAAAGAATGCTGAGCATAGATCAGACACCATAAAGTATATAGTTATGTGTGTGATCAAGGATACCATGATCTTAGGCTTGGGGAACACAGGGAAGCAGAGATGCAAAGTCTTTTGATGTATTTAAAACTTGTACAAAGCAGTAGCTGCACCTTTTTGTCTTTTTGATGGACAGACCAGGGATATTATCAGGGCTAAGATACGGACTTGTGAGTTGTTTGAGAACGTTCACTGATAAAATGGGCCACTGTGCTTCAGTAATCTCTCCGTTAGTGGATATTGGGTTCATTTCATGAAGGGCTCAGCCAATTTGGTTGAGGCCATTACAGGTTCAGCCTCAATTATGCATTCCACATTTGAACTGTTTCTAGTCCAGAATATAAGAGCTTGTGGTATCAACAGAGGAGGTTTCAGGCAATAAAATCTGTGCTTTCATCAAACTACAGACTGAGGATTTTTGTCCAGAAAGTAGCTAGAGAACTGTACAAAAGAGCTTATAAGTTATTTCCATGCTGCATGGCATGAAGATTGCTGTCATCTCATGAGCAATCACAAAAGTCACAATACAATGGAAGAGTTAATTAATTAGGAACATAGGCAAAAGTGGTGATCTAACCCCAAATTAATAGGGGGCATCCCATTTCTAAAGTAGGTTTTGTCTCAGCAGGTTCATTGGAGAGAAGTCTTTAAGCAGAAAAGTATGTTGACTATAGCTTGATGTCCCAGACAGATAGTTGAGACAGGATGTAGTTGAGACAATGGCAGAAGTTTGAGAGGTATTTGAGATTCTTATTCCAGAAATCTTTTTGTTATTCCAAGGAAGTAATAATAAAAAAATTCATTGGGTCAACTAGATGTGGAATATAGTGTTTTTGCCAACTTCATGGAAATGTTTCCTTTTCATAGTAAGGGCAATTTGGGGAAGAACAGAGTTGCTCCATCCTTGCAGGATGTTATTCTGTTAGACAGATTTGTTTTTCCTTTTTTTTTTTTTTTTAATTCTATCTCCTGAGTTAAGGCAGGTCTAACATTCTTCCAGAGTCCCCTTTTTCTTATTAATGTGTTTTTGTCTACATTAGATATGGAAGTGTCCTTGCTGCTTATTCTGAAGAGGTATTATTAATTTGGTCTGCAACTTTTCTATTTGTGTAGCCAAATATCTTCACAGTTTTTCCCCAGTCCTTGTAATTCAGACAGGAGGCAAATAGAACATCTTATGTTTTCTTTGCTACCTCAGTTTTGAAACCATCAACAACAAATATGCATAGGGTAGATATAATGTTCTCTCTGATTGACACTGGTAGTCTCTAAAGGTGGTAATTTCATAGTCTCTAAAGTCTGGGATAAATTTGATTTTTTCCCTGTTTACAGGACTGAATTTTTGACAAAAGAATTTTGATAAGAAAAGACATTAGAAATAGCAGCTAAAAGATCTTGTACTATTTTATATTCTTTTTGTTATCTGTTTATGTTCAAATTTTGACCATATGTATGTTTGATATAATTTTGTAATCAATCTATTCTACTTTTTTTTTTTTTTTTGTAAAACCAACGTTTTGTATTTCTGGGTCCCATGAGGACATATATTAATTACCATGTTTCCCCGAAATTAAGACCTAGCTGGACAATCAGCTCTAATGCATCTTTTGGAGCAAAAATTAATGTCAGACTTGGTCTTATTTTACTATAAGACTGGGTATAATATAATGTAATATAATATAATATAATATAATATAATATAATATAATATAATAATATATATACCGAGTCTTACATTAATTTTTGCTCCAAAAGACACATGGAAACTGATTGTTCGGCTAGGTCTTATTTTTGGGGAAACAGGGTAGTAAATAAAGGTCAGGGAGTCTCAGAATATATAACTGAAAGACAATTCTCAGTCCTTCATTGAATTTTTTGTTTTTCAGTGTGAGAGTTGGGAATATCAATTGTGTATGTCTGAATATGATCAATGTTTGAAGGTATAATTCCATTGGAGTTGAGGTGATGTTGTTCCCCACTTATATTAGAAGATATTGTGAAGAGTTATTGTCCAGTAAGAGGCATATGTTTAAGAAGGAAGAGGAGATAATCAACATCCAAAGGACCAGGAGGCAGGACAGCCCAGAGCTGGTCAGGAGAAGGCGAGGAGAGTGTAAATTTGGATTTTAGATCCTTCATGTTTTTAGTAGCCTACTTTAAGAACTCCTCAATGGAAGAAATTTAAAAACTTTTTATCTTTTAAAAGCTTCTTCATACAAAAATTTAAAATGCTGACAATGGAATATTTGGAGTCTTTGAGCCCTTTGATTTTAAGGCACTACACAGTGGATTATCATATTTATATCTTGTATAGATGAGTGGGGAAAAGAAGGAGAAGGAACACATGCTAGAATGGGGCTAATTAATTTATTTAATATCTAATCAATTTATTTCCCAATATGTAATAGCAAAATACAAAGGCAATTAATAGAATATGTTCATGTCAGAAAGTAAAGGTGGTTAAGACTAAACTATATACATTGATAACAGTGTCATGTCAAAGGAGTACACATACATATAAGTTTAAAAGATCTCAACGTATGTTTACTATTGATCAAAAAATCACTTGGCTAAATACACAAATAACGTCAGTAAGGAGTATCCAAAAGCAGTTATAAGCTCTATAGGATACTAGCTATTATAGTAGATGTCAAAAGCTCACCGAACTGGGGAGAACAACACTGGAAAAGTCATAAATCAAAACCTTGCCAAGTCTGTAGCTGAGAGAAACTCAGGCGTCTCCCATACCACTGGGTGCTAGTTCCCAAGAATGTTGCTGCTGTTGTCTTTGTTGTTGTTGTTGTTGGAAGTCAAGGAGTCTTCTGATGCTGTAAGCTGCAAGCTGCATACAAGTTTTCTAGATGCTAATAGGTTCTTGAGAAGGCTAACTGTGGGAACAACACTGGGGAGGTCGGGAACCAGCCAGACCTCACCAGGTTGGCAGCTGGAAGTCAGGACATCCCCAGGTGTTGTAAGCTGCATGTTGCTGGAAGTCTTCAAAATGTTAGAATGATGAAGAATCACCAGTGACAAATGGCCAAATGACAAAGTAATAATAATTATTACACTGCCAACTGAGGTCTGTCTTATATATTTCCTCAGATGTACCTTAGAGCCAAGTTTCTTGTTCCTGCCTCCCCCTCCACGAATGGACAGTTCCGGGAGGGCCCAGCAGTCAATGATAAAAAAAAAAAAAAAAAGAAAATATATTACTTATCTGACTGAAGGGCTAGTTCATCCAGATAAGCAATATCTACTGTTCTTGCTTGGGACCATCAGCCCAAGGCCTTCCAAAGCCTGGCAACGTGCCTATCACGTCGTCCTGATATAACTTAGCTACTTCTTCACTTCATCTGCTGATGTGGGCGAAACAGAACAAAGAGGGAATTCTCTCAACCCCAATCAAGAATTTCTTTAACCTTAAGCTAACCATCACCTCACAGCACAGACAGAACAGGAAACATCATCCCATATCTCCCCTGCTCGGGAGAATGAGACCAAAGGGGGAATTTATTCAACCCCTGATCATAGCACAGAAATCACCTCATACGCAGGAACAGATAAAATCTAATAGACGAAAGCTCACATCAACCAATGAATGCAAATTTTCATTTACATCTACCCACATATCTCAAGTTCTCCAGGGTGGCCACTGAAGTTCTAAATTGTTCTTGGGAAATCCAAGTATTTGATGCCATTTGGCCCCATGGCATTTGTACATGTAGGGAAAATTGGATAATGACATACAGATTCATTGAATGACTAGAAATTCCCACTTTCAAATGACAATAATAAACAAGAAACAGACATTCAGATCCTGAGAATCTCAAATAGTCCCTCACCTCATTTATGAGAATTCTGAGTAGGGAAACAAATCCACGATGTAAAAGGTGTTCACACAGAACTAAGTGTGTATGCAAGGAGTGAAGCTCTTATCAGGAGCAAGAAGGACTCATTTATCCAGTCACTGGGACTCAGAGGAGTAATGATTGGGGCAGATATATGTTTAGTATGGAAACTATGTAAGAAGGTTCATTTCTTTTTCCGCTGCCTCAGAACTTTCAACCACAGCTGCCCATTAGAATAATCAAAAGAGCTTTAAAAATATCAGTGTGAAGCACCACCGTAACCCCAGAGTGATTCATTTAGAATCAGTATATTTTGAAGCTCCCTAAGTGATTTTCGTATGCACCAAAAACCTCTGCAATTCATCAAGCTTCTGCAAGAATTCAAATACCCTCCCCCCCAAAAGCACTCATCTGCAAAGATATATATACTCCAGTGTTCATTGCAGCATTATTCATGGTGGCCAAGACATGGAAACAACCAAAGTGTCCTTTGATAGGTGATTGGATAAAAAAGATGTGGTATATATACACAGTGGAATACTACTGTGCCATAAAAAAGATGAAATATTGCTATTTGTGACAACATGAATGGACCTTGAGATTATGCAAAGTGAAATAAGTCAGACAGGAAAAGTCTAGAACCATATGACTTCACTCATATGTGAGAGATGAAACTGAAAGCAACAAAGGAAGAAGACAGGCAAATAAAGAAAAAAAATTCGTAGACACAGACAACAGTTTTGTGGTTACCAGAGGGTAAGGGGGGTGGAGGGATGGTAGAAAAGGGTATAGGGGGTCAAATATATGCTGATGGAAGGAGAACTGAGTCTAGGTGGTGAACACATAATGCAATCTATAGATTGTGTATTATAGAGTTGTACACTTGAAGCCTGTGTAGTTTTGTTGATCACTCACTGTCACCCCAGTAAATTTTAATAAAAAATAAGAAAATGAAAAAAGAAATACCCCCCCGCCCCCACTCCAAAAGGGATAACCTGGTTTGGGTTTTATATTAATAATAATGAAAAAAAAAATCTTGTCTCAGTTTTTCCCCACTGTTTTAAT
The DNA here is from genome assembly GCF_964194185.1 of Rhinolophus hipposideros. Classification (NCBI taxonomy): domain Eukaryota; kingdom Metazoa; phylum Chordata; class Mammalia; order Chiroptera; family Rhinolophidae; genus Rhinolophus; species Rhinolophus hipposideros. Next base: position 14,831,549 of record NC_138051.1, on the reverse strand, counting down.
GTGTCAGTTCTTTGACAAGTGCATTATCTTTGTGGGCTTCACCTGAGGAGTCTGAAAATGCTGTGATGATTTCCAGCTGAGGAAAACCTAAGACTAAGAGGCTGGTGATGATTTCTCTTCAAACATTTAAGCCATGGAAGTACACTTTGTGCCATTCAATAGTTTTTTCCCTATCTGGTAGGTTCTCATTCAAGATCACATTATGACCTAATCTATTCAACTATTTGATTCTCAACCCTGCAACAAAATGTTTCTAGATATTTATTTTGCTGCTGATTTTGACTACACAAGGAGAGTGTTACTAGTTTTTATTTAATAAGCTAGTCTAACAACTGAATTCTTTAAAATTTTTATTTTTTAAGAAACACTTTCAAATATTAACTAATTTTGATTCCTATAACTACCACATATGTGAGAATGGCAAAATAACGGAAATAAATATAAAAGAGATTTTGCTCAGACTTATTCCTCTGTAGAGAGCAGGAGATGTGCTGCTCTCTTTGCTTTATGCTTCTCTTCTCTTTCAAAAATTAGATGTTAAGTCTCATAATGTATAAGGCATTTGATGGCTGTGGGGACAGAGCCCCAGAGAGCAGTTTCCGGGCTCTAGGCCTCACATAGAAAGGTGCTGGCTCACGTAGTAAATGGCCATCAACTGTGATTGGATGGCCATCAGCTGTGGCTAGTTGACTGTCAGCTGTAACCAGTGAGCAATTGGCTAGTAATATAACTGAGTGGCTACGCTAGCAGGAAAATGGGGGCTAGCAAGAAGATGGTGGCTGAGCTAGCAAGAGCGGATTAGTTACGATGGTGGGTTGTGGATAGTGTGGTTCCTGCTGCCTGTGTCTCCAGCCCAGCTGCCATGACTCCTCTACCTATGGCTCGTGGGTGTTTTTTTTTGGCCTCACCATATCCTGCGTTCTTATGTGGGGAACGGGAGCAGAGACCCCGCAGGCTACCTCGCGGGACAAATGGCGCAGTGAGCAGGGTCTCCCGCACGACAATGGCACAGAGTACCACTGCCCTGAGGGTGCTGAAGTAGGTGTGTGGGGACAGAGCCAGGAGTGCAGTTTCCAGGCTCTCAGCCTCACGTGGAAAGGTGCTCACTCGGGTAGTAAATGGCCATCAACTGTGATTGGTTGTCCATCAGCTGTGGCTTCTTGGCCGTCAACTGTAACCAGTGAGCCATTGGCCACTAATATAACTGCTGTGGCTACACTAGCAAAAAATGGGGGCTAGCAAGAAGATGGTGGCTGAGCTAGCAAGCGGAGCAGTGAGGGTTGCGAACAGTGTGGCTCCTGCTTCCTGTTTCTCCAACGCAGCTGCCAGCGAGAATATAGTAGTATGACTCCCCTACTTATGGCTCCGTGGGTGTTCCTTTTTGGCCTCACCATGTCCTGCGTTCTTGTGGGGAGTAGGAGCTGAGACTCCGCCTGATGACCCCCGCACGACAAGTTGTTAATGTGAACCAGGATATAAATATCCTAGTATGAACTTAGTATTTTTTATTCCTTTATGTTCATTTTGCTGTGTTATAAGAACTCATGATAAAGTATTTTATAGTAGATTTGCTCCCGATAAAGGACTATTGTTCAAGGACAACTGATCCTTGGTCTATAACAGATATAAAATCTTTAGCAACAGGTAAAGAATACTGCTGAAAAAATTGTTACTGGTAATATAAACATTTATTCTAAGTAGTTAAATTTAAGAACTCTTATGTAAAGTTTAGCAGCTACCATGACAAAACAAACCTGACGGAATTGATAGTGACCTTTTTTTAAAAATTCAAATAATGAGAAGCTTAATGATTGTTTGTTGGTTTGTTTGAGTCTATTTTCTATCTATCTATCTATCTATCTATCTATCTATCTATCTATCTATCTATCTATCTATCATCTATCTACCTATCTAGCTTTTTTTGACTGAGTTTTGGCCAATAGGATGTGATCAGAAGTTATGTGCCTTGCCATGATGTATTTATGTATCAATTGGGGCTATAGTATCCGTGATTCAATCAACCACTAATCTAGGTGTTGCTGTGAAGGTATTTTGTAGGTGTTGTAAACCTCTACAATCAGTTGACTTAAAGAAGAATGCTCTCAATGATGTGGGTTGATCTAACCCAATCAATTGAAGACCTTAGAAACAAAACTCAGTTCCCCAGAGAAAAAGAAATGCTGCCTCCAGACTTGGGAGTCAACATCTGCCTGCCCTATAGATTTTAAATTTGTCAGTCCTTAACAACTGTGTGACCAATTCCTTAAAATAATCCATTTTATTCAAATTAGTTTATTTTATTTAAATCACTGCCTCATTTGTGAAGCAGAATTTTCTTTCTCATGGCAGGGATTTGGACAAGTTTTAAATATCACAATATGGAGTTACTTTGTACATAGACTTATGTACATTTTTAAGAAATAAAGAAAAGATTTTGAGATTTATTTTGGACAAGAAGATTGAACAACTATTTATAAAAACTTTATGTTTAGACATATTTACCAAAGAAACAACATAGAAGGATTAAGGATTAAGGATTATTTCTTTCTTAAATAATTGAATGAAAAAGTCAAAGCATAAATTAAGTGTATAGTTTCATTAATTGTAATGTACCGATATTGGTTGATTCCTTAGTTGTGATAAATGTACAAAAATAATGTAAGATGTTAACAATAGGGGAAAATTGGGTGAGGGATATACGCAGACTCTACTATGCTCACAACTTTTCTTTTAATCCAAAACTATTCTAAAATTAAAAGTTTACGTATTCTTTTTTTTAAAAAAAGAATGTCATTTAATTAAATTTCCGGCATAAATTAATTAGCAAATAGACCATAATTCTCAGGAAAGCACATCATACAATTTTCCATTAAAAAAAATAGACAACTATATTACCAGGAGTTTGTCTGGTGGACATGCAGTCAGAACAAAAAAGTGTAAGATGGTATGAAGAAAAGTCTCTGAGGTAAGTTTTCTTCAGACTGTCTTTCTGCAATAGATATGTTAAACACAGCCATAAGATTCAACTTTGCCTTCTTTAGCCAAGGCTTTTGGATAATGGATCTCCTTTCTGAACGTTTCCATGGCAGACCATCTATCTGCCTTTTGTTCACAAAGTGAATCTCTTTCCAAACAGAAAGCTTAAAATAAATTGGGCTTCCGATTAAAACATTACAGTTCTCCCAGTTCTACTTTCCTAAGATTATTCCCAAACCAGTATTTTCAAGTTTGAGTTGCTTCCATTTCTTTTATTTTTTCAACAACATTTTGAAGAACATTCTTGTAAATATAGCTTTATGTACTTTCCAACTAATTTTAACAAGATAATTTCATAGATTTGGGAAATCCAAGACATATTCATATAAGGATTTGGGTACATTTTATTAAAGTTCCCTATAGAATGTTTCTGTGAGTTTATGTTCCCAAAAGAAACAGGTGGGGAAACTTATTTCCTGACGTTTTTGACAACAGTTTGGTTTTGTCATTAATTAAATATGTTTTTAATGTTCAAATTAACAGTGGTATTTCTTGGTTTTAATATTAATTTGTTGATGACTTGTGTTTGTCATTTTTATTTCTTCCTTGTGAATTGCCTGTTTCTGTTCTTTTTTAAAATTATTATTAGTTTCTGGTGTACAAAACAATCTAATAGACATTTATACATCTCACAAAGTGATAACCTCCCCCCCCCCCAAAATCTACTACCCCTCTGACATCATATATAGCTGTTACAATTCCACTGACTCTATTCCTTATGCTGTACTCCACATCATGTTACCATATATGTAATTATAGTTAACAATCATTATTATTTAGCTTCAGGTGTACACTGTAGTGGTCAGGCACCTACCATTCATGAAGTGATCTCCCTAATTAGACAGGTGTCCATTCGATACCCTACAAAATCTTTACAGCATTCCTGATTATACTCCCCGAACTGTCCTTTGTATCCCTGTGGCAATCTTGTGGTTACCGATTGTGCTTTCTAATCCCCTCACCTTCTCCCTCATCCCCACCCCCCTCCCATCTAGCAACGCTCAATTTTTTTTCTATATCTCTGAGACTGTTTCTGATTAGTTTGTTCTTTCATTCTATTCTTTAGATTCCACATATAAGTGAGAGCACATGGTATTTGTCTTTCTCCATCTGACTTATTACACTTAGCATAATGTTCTCTAGGTCCATCCATATCATTGCAAATGGTAAGATTTCATTCTTCTTTATGGCCGAGTAATACTCCATTGTATAAAGTACCACAGTTTCTTAATCCAGTCATCTACAGATGGGGATTTCAGTTGTTTCCATGTCTTGGCTATTGTGAATAGCGCTGCAGTAAACATAGGCGTGCATAAACTTTTTTTGAATTAGCCTTTTGGATTTCTCTGGATAGATACCTAAGAGTGGAATTGCTGGGTCATAAGGTAGTTCCATTTCCAGTTTTTTGAGATACCTCCATACTGTTTTCCATAGTGGCTGCACCAATCTGCAATCTCATTAGCAGTGCACAAGGGATCACTTTTTTCCACATTCTCGCCAGTGCTTATTGTTTGTTGATTTATTGATGATAGCCATTCTGACAGGATGAGGTGGTATCTCATTGTGGTTTTTATTTGCATTTCTTTAATGATTAGTGAGGTTGAGCAGTGTATTTCTGTTCTTTGCTTAGGCGCTCTGATTTTCAGAAATCAGTTTCTGTAAACTTGATTAATTTTTATACACATTTATATATATGCTTCTTTTACCCCCTTTCTCATATAGATTTTGAAGTCTTATGCAGTTCCACTTGGTATTTATTTTAGCCTTCCCTCATCACTCTATGTACTTGACTAATGAGGAATAATTCATAGAATCACAAAAAAGTCCTCAGTTTAAATATATTTTAGAAGAGCTATTTCTAAAATGAAAATGTATGTCATACTAAGCATTATGGATGTTCTATATTGAGAATGGATTTAGCCTTGGAAACTACAGTGTTATCATTCTCAGGTATTGGTTGAGCGGTAGCAAATCTTCTCCATCTAAAAGAGATCATGTAAATGTAACACAGTAGGTCAAACTTTATGACTGTTTTATGACTGAGTTTTGTACTAAACCAAAAAAGCCAAGACAAGTGTGATACAACAATATGGTTAATGTTTAAATAAATAAATTTTAAAACATTTCAGTAAAAGACATATTGCCATTAATCCCCTCAAAATGCTCTCCTTCACTTCAAACACACTTATCCCATCATTCTTGCCACTTTCTGAAGCTGTTCTGGAAGTCCTCTTTCGTGACTGTCTAGTTGAGCTGTCGTGGCTACTTCGATGTCCTGTATCTGGCACTGTTATGGATCTGGCACCAGGCAACTTCTGGCTCTTCCCCAAAGACCATGAAAGATAAACATTTTGAATTAATTTAGGACATCGAGGCAGCCATGACAGTGCAACTAAAGACAATCATAAAAGAGGACTTCCAGAACTGCTTCTGAAAGTGGCAAGTGTGACATAAGGGTGTTCAAAGTGAGGGGCAGTATTTTGAGGGGGATTAATAGCAATGTGTCTTTAATGTAATAAATTTTTTTATTTAAACATTCACTGTATTGTTTGACCACACCTCGTACAGCAAGTTGTTGTCACTGTTTATATACTATGTCCTCCTCTTTACCTCAATGGTTTTATGAATCCCTTCCTAAGCATTAGCTCTAAAATATTTCAGAGAGAGAGTACTTGTTATGACATGGTGAGCAAGTTTTATAAAATTTTCACTTGTCTGTGTTTCTCCTTTCCTGATGTAGTTAAATTGTCCATGCTTAATCTTAACTCAAAACACGGCAATTATGATTCCTTCCTTAGTTATCATGATTGACAATTTTATTGACCAAGGGACTTTAAGAACTTCAGTTAAGTGTAAAGAAAGTGTTGGACTTCTTGGGATCCTTGGAATCACAGAATCTGTGACTTCATGGTTTTCTCTTGTACAAAAAGACTTTCTCCTCCTGGTTCTTTACTTCAAAGCCTTCTTCTTTTCCAGTTTTTTGGCACATAATAGAAATTCCTTATATTTTCCAAAGGGATATTTTTTCTCATTAGCTTTATTAGAAAATTATAGTGGGTCACTTTTTATATAATTCTTACTTTAAAGAACTTAACTGCATTTAGCTCTTTTAAGCCTAGGAAAGCCTATCACTAGGATATCATGGGGGTTACACCAAAGGGGGATGTAAGGTATTATCCAAGCCCAATTTTCTGTCTGTTTTCTTTATCCTTTATGTTACTCTGCTGCACCTTATATCCTTTCAGCTGTTTGCTAACATAGATGAATGAAAGATTAATGCAGGAAACAGGTTAGAAAGTCGTACAGTCTTCCAGTAGCAATAAAGGATCCAATTAAATAAAAATAATATTAAACTTTTCAGAAATTATTTAGGCTTTTAAAATAAGCCTAGATGTCATCTTCTCCTAGAATTCTTTCCTTCATGCCCTGATTATATAAAGGACCTTTATAAAGCTGCATATTTTTATCACAAATATTCTATTATATTATGATTATTTATTTCTGTTTCCTCAGCTAAGCTGTATTTATTAAGTATAGAGCTGTATTGTACATTATTTTTTAATTAAAGTTTATTGGGGTGACAGTTGTTAATAAAGTTACATAGATTTCAGGTGTACAATTCTGTAATTATATTGTACATTATTATATCTCCAGATTCTAGCGTAGCACTGTTACATAATAACTATAAAACAAGGTTTATAAAATTGAAAGTAATAGTTTTTGAGAGCTTTTCTCTGTGTCATGTCCAAATTGAGTACTACTATACTTAGTATAAGTATATCAAGTATACTTGTAGATAGTATAAGAACACTATTTATATTACAACATATACTTTGCCTATATGGAATTCTCTTTTAATTGTCTTATAAACCTTAAGTGGTAGGTTCTATTATTGCTCCATTTTTATGATGATGACTTGAAACATAGAGATGAAAGTTAAATATCTTATTGAAGAACATATAGTTAATAAGTGGTTGACCTAGGATTCAAACAAAAAAGTGCTCTCACCCCTAACCACTGTTCTACACTGTTCCTCAGCATGAACAAATGAATGTAGGATGAATGGTGTTTCCAGAATAACTTTGACTTGAATACGAGGATGCCTGAAAAATATAATTTTGACCATTATTCTAATCTAAAAGTATAGACCTGCTGTCAAATTAACAAGGCTACAGCAATATTAATATGGCTCTCCTTTTTCTTCTCCTTTGTTGGACAAACCGATGTATAATTAACTATCTCAAAGTTGGATAGCTGGAGAACCAAAAGGAAGAGAAATTTAAAAAGAAACATGGTTATTTAATAAACCTAATAACCCTAAATACTTAACCTTTTCTGGTCATCTAGTTAATCCTATGTGCTTTTAGCATGTATACACAGTTTGCAGGCTTATAAATGGCACATCTCGGGCTTATATTATTCTGTGGTTTAGTGTAGTGATGATCGTGCTGATCTTGACCTTTTTCAGGCTTTTAGCTTAAATGAAACCTGTATCTGTTGAGAACTTTAAGTGGAAATCATTTGGAATTATAGTACCTACAATGCGTCTGGAATACATTAAAAAGAATTGTCGTGATAAAGTATTCACAGCTTCTAAAAAATGTGTCCATTTATGTCAGCAGAGCGTTGCTGAGCAGTAGGTTTATTTAAAGTTAAATTACCTTTATATTCCCGTGCTTCTGTTCATTTCAAAGCAGTAGGTTATTGTGGCCAGACGTCTCTTGAGCAACCAAAAAAAATAAGAAGCCTGTATAAAACCCAGATGTTTCACTGATTGCTTCAAACAGTTGCTTTGAAAATGCATTGGTGTTTTTGATGAAAGACTAAGTAAAATTTTCTATCAAATGCATTCTTAGAAGAATAACTTTTCAATTGTTCACCTAATTAAGGATATGAACATATTCAGAAAATCCTCAAGTGAATTTGTTACACAGGCCGAAAGCACAAACAGCGTATTACAATAATGATGACAAATAGGGTTATAAAGAAAGTTAGCACCACAATTCCACAAGAGTTTTGCTGGGTTCCTAATAAACTCTCACTGCATTGTGTCCTTCACGGATGTTCATAGATGGCTGCAGACTTCATGACATGAAGCTTGGAGATAACTTGTAAGCTTTTTTGTACAGTTCTCTAGACCGCTGCTTCTTTAAATTGGGCTGCCAGCTGGCATCTGGGAAGTCGGCTCCGCAATATTTTAAGATTGACAGAGTGGAGAAATGGGTGATTAGAACTCAGTATTTAAGGTACTTCATTTCTAGGGGCATTTTTGCAGAATTTTCTTCTTTTTCAGGGGTGAATATAAGGAAAGACACTCTTCCATTATTTGAAAAATAACCAAACCATCTATTCTTTGCTATTTATTTAACTCTAATTTAAAATTTTCCACTTCAGTATGCCTAAATTCAATTGTGGTGAAGACAGCAATCACAATCCAATTGGAAAACTGGGTGAACTGGACATGCAAACCTCATTATTTGATCAAACAATACATATTTCTTTGGAATTCTATATTAAGATAGTGGGAAAAGTCGTGTGTGTGTGTGTGTGTGTGTGTGTGTGTATTTCAAAATTATTTTTCATTTTTTTGAGTTTTTCATATTCTTTTTAAAAATTATTAAAAATTTATTTTTTAATTACATACATATTATATGAGTTTGATATGTACAACATAGTGATTAACATATGATGTTATTTTCATGTGTACAACACAGTGATTAGACATTTATATACCTTATGAAGAGGTCACTGTTCATGTTTTCACATTTAGTTCTTTGATCCATTTACTGGATTTATTTTTGTATATGGTATGGGGTTTGGATCCATTTTCATCATTTTCTAAATGGCTAGCAGTTGTCCCATCACCGCTTATAAAAAACGTCCATTTTTTTCCCCAGTGATGTGAGATGCTACGTCTAGCATATACTAAATTTCCATGTCTACTTGGGTCTATTTCTGGACTTTATATTCTATTCCACTGATCTGAAAATTTATGCTTCAGCTCTGCACTGTTGTAATTGTGGAGGATTTATAATATTTTTACATGTCTGGTATGGCTGCCTTTCCCTCATTAGTTTTTTAAAAAGATTTTTGTTAAAATATAGCTAACATACAATATTATGTTAGATTCAGATGTACACAATAGTTATTCAACATTTATATACCTAAAGAAGTGATCACCATGGTAAGTCCAGCAACCATCTGACACTGTACCACGCTATCACAATAGTATTGACTATACTCCCCATGCTGTACATTACATCCTGATGACTTATTTGTTTTATGTGTGGAAATTTGAAATCTTATTCTCCTTCACTTTTTTCCCCTTTTTAATTTTTCAGTTACAGTTGACATTCAATATTATTTTATATTAATTTCAGGTGCACAGCATAGTGGTTAGACATTTACATAATTTAAGAAGTGATCCCCCTGACTAGTCTAGTGCCCACCTGGCACTATACATAGTTATTACCATATTATTGACTATATTCCCATTGCTTTACTTAACATCCCCATGATTATTTTGTAACTACCAGTTTGTATTTCTTAATCCCTTCACATTTTTCACCCTGCTCCTCAACCCCTTCTCATCTATCCCCCCCAAATCTAGTACCCATCTGACACCATACAGAGTTATTACAATACTGTTGTCTATATTCCTTATGCTATACCTTACATCCCCATGATCACTGTGTAACAATCAGTTTGTAATTAATCCCTTCCACTTTCTCACCCACCCCCCAAACCCCCTCCCATCTGGCAACCATCAATATGTTTTCTGTGTCTATGAGTTTTTTTCTGTTTTGCTTATTTGATTATTTGTTCTTTAGATTCCACGTATAAGTGAAATCACATTGTCTTTCTCTGACACTCCACTCAGCACACCAGGCCCATCCATGTCTCTTCAGTTGGCAAGAACCCATTCCCTTCCACGGCCAAGCAATATTTCATTGTATATATGTACTACCTCCCCTTTATCCATTCTTCCATTGACAGACACCCAGGCTGCCTCCACATCTTGGCCTTTGTAAGTAATGCTGAAATGAATATATGGAACATATGGATGTTCCCTCAAAGTAGCACTTGGTTTTCTTCAGATAAATACCCAGAACTGGTATTACTCGGTCCTTGTCTCTTGTTGTAGCCTTTGTTTTAAAGTCTATTTTGTCTGGTATAAGAATTGCTACCCCAGCTTTTTTTGTTTGTTTGTTTCCATTTTCATGAAATATCTTTTTCTGTTCCTAAACTTTCCATTTGTTTGTGTCTTTCAATCCAAAGTGAGTCTCTTGTAGGCAACATATGTAAGGGTTTTATTTTCTTATCCATTCAGTCCTTCTATGTTTTTTGAGTGTAACATTTCATCCATTTACATTGAAAGTAATTGTTGATAGACATGTAGCTATTGCCATTTTATTATTCATAATTTTGATCTTTTTTTTTATTTGTTTTTTTTTTCTGTCTTAAAGAAGTCCCTCTTAGATTCCTTGTTATACTAGTTTGGTGGTGAGGAACTCATTTAGCTTTTTCTTGTCTGGAAATCTCTTTATCCTTCGATTTTAAATGATAGCTTTGCTGAATACAGTAATCTTGGTTGTAGGTTCTTGCTTTTCATCATTTTGAAATTTTTGTGCCAAAACCTTTGGGTCTGCAAAATTTCTGTTGAGAAATCAGCTGACAGTCTCATAGGAGCTCCCTTATAAGATATGAGTTGCTTTTCTCTTGCTGCTTTTAAGATTTTCTCTTTGTCTTTAACTTTTACCATTTTAATTATAGTGTCATGTGTGGGCTGTTTGGATTTATCTTGTTTGGGACTCTCTGTGCTTCCTGGGCTTGTATGTCTATTTCCTTTGCCAGGTTAGGAAAATTTTCAGTCAACATTTCTTCAAATAGGTTATCAATCCCTTGCTTTTTCTCTTCACCTTCTGGTGCCCCTATGATTCTGATGTTGTTATGTGTGATGTTGTCCCAGAAGTCTCTTAAACTATCCTCATTTTTTTGGATTCTTTTTTCTTCTTGCTGTTCTGATTGGGTGTTTTCTGCTACCTTGTTTTCCAAATTGCTGATTCTATCCTCTGCTTCCTCTAGACTGTTGGTGATTTCTTCTAGTGCATTCTTTATTTCAGTCATTGTATTCTTCTTTTCTCACTGGTTCTCTTTTATGGTTTCTATGTCCTTTTTTTATGCTTGCTATCTCTTTGTTGAAGTTCTCACTAAGTTTCCTTAGCATCCTTAGAAACATTGTTTTATACTCTGTATCTGGTAGTTTGCTTTCCTCTATTATGTTTAGTTTTGTTTCTGTAGTTTTCTCCTGTTTTCATTTGGAACATATTTCTTTGTTTCCTCATTTTGGCTGCCTCTCTGTTTGTTTTATGTATTAGGTAGATCTGCTATGTCTCCCAGTCTTGGTCCAGTGGCCTTAGGTAGCAGGTACCCTGTCTGGCCCTGGCACAGTCTCCCTAGTCACCTGCTCTGGGTTCTCCAGGAGTGTTCCTTTATGGGTTATGTGTTTCCTCCTGTTACAATTGAACTTAGATTGCTATTGGCACATCAATGGGTGGGATTGAGCTTCAGGCTGATTGGCTGTGGGATTAGGCCACATCCCCAGCTTACAGGCTGCTTTGCAAGGGGCTTACCCCACTGAGTGAGATTTGCCCCTTTGGGTTCTGGTACCTGTTGAGACTACCCTTTGGGTGCGCCACCTATGGCGCTAATTGGATGGTGCTTTGATGTGGCGTGAAACCAATCTCCAAGTGTGTTGGTTCTAGGAACTCTTGGGAGGGGCTCCAATGCAGGCCCAGGTAACCCACTGCTTGTGACCAGCTGTGGACTACCTTGTAGGAGCTACAAAGCAATCCATGGTTGTTCGCCTTCTGTGCTAACCATGGAGGTACATTAGAGAGGCATTTATGTACACTGAGAATGGCTGCCACAAGTACCGGTACTGGGGTAGCTCTGTACAAAGCCAGGACACCCTGAGGCCTGCTGCCACTTGCTGGCTCCCTTAAGATTCAGCCACTGATAAAGCCTCATGTGGTTCATGAGTTGGGTGAGGCAGGGTCTCAGGGAGTCACTAGAGTGGGAAGAATTGTGGTCAACAGGTTAATGTAGATTCTAATTTGGTGCCAGTGCTGAGTTTGAATCTACTCAGCAAAAGTCTTAGAGCACACTGAGGCCAGCTGCATGGGTCCTGCAGTTTCAAAAGCTTTTCAGAAAAGAGTGCCATGGGGGCTGGGCTTGCTGCTCTCAGAGAAAGTAGCTCTGGTGTTGGGTGAGCTGGGTGGAACTGAGTCTCAGGGAGTGAACAGGGTGGAGCAGCAGTGCTTCCTAGCCAATCAGATTCAGATTTGGCCTGTGGGGGTAGGTTCAACACAGGAAAGATGGAGCCTGCCTGCTATTTGCACAGGAGAAGGACCCCACACAGGAAAAGAGCTGTCCTCCAGCTCTTATTTCGAAGTCATGCACATCAGTCTGCCCTTGGTATGACTTTGATGTCCTGCCTTCCCACCCTGCATTACTGGTCTTCCCCAGAGCACAAGGTGAGTGCCTGTGAGTGAGAGAGTCTGTGCCTGGGCCATTTTAGAGGACTCCTGTGTTTCCTACAGCCTTCTGTCCCACCCAGATGGTTGGAATCCCCACTGTTTTGCACAGCCAGATGTTGTGTGGACTCCTCTTTCCAGCATCAGTACTCTGGGCTGGAGAGGTTGGTTTGGGGCTGGGATCTCTTGCTCCTTTGAGGGGAACCTTTGTGGTTGAGATAGTCCTCCAAGTTCTCAAGCACCACACGGAGGTTAGGGACAGGCCCATTTCATGTCTCCACCATCCTACCAGTCTCAATGTGTCTTCTTTTTTATATCCTTAGTTGTAAAACTTCAGTTCAGTCTGACTTTAGATGATTCTACAAGTTGATTGTTCTATAATTTAGTTGTAATTTTAATGTGTTCACAGAAGGAAGCAGGCACAGTGTTTATCTACTCCACCATCTTGGATTTCCTCCCCTCCCCAACTTTTCCTTTTTCCCCAATTTTTTTTTTCAATTACAGTTTACATTCAGTATTATTTTTACTAGTATCAGAAGTGCAGCATAGTGGTTTATATAATTTATGAAGTGATTCCCACAATTAATCTGGTACTCACCTGACACTATACATAGTTATGACAGCATCATTGACTATATTCCCTAAGCTGTACTTTACATCCCCATGTAAACTGGCAATTTTTACTTCTTAATCCCTGTACCTTTTTCACCCAACCTCCCAACTCCTTTCCCATCTGACAACAATCAGTTTGTTTTCTATATCTCTGTGTCTGTTTCTGTTTCATTTGTCTATTTTCTTCTTTAGATTCAACATATAAGTGAGATCATATGCTATTTGTGTTTCTCTGACTTATTTAAGTTAGTTCAATACCCTCTAGGTCCATCGATGCTGTCACAAATGGTAAGATACTATTTTTTATGGCTGAGTAATGTTCCAATGTATATATTTACCACATTTCTTTATCCAGTCATCTATTGGTAGGCACTTAGGTTGCTTCCATATCTTGGCTATTATAAATAGCAGTGCAGTTAACATAGGAGTGCATATATCTCTTCAAATTACTATATTTTGTTGTGTATAATAATGTACACAACAATAATGTACACTTGTGTATAATGCACACCCATGTTTTTGGACCAAACTTTAAGGGGAAAAAAAATCTTTCATTTTAATTTTTTAATTCAAATTTTATTTGTTTATATTTAAGTACTTGTTCTTTGTATTATAAAGAAATTTTAGTATTTATTTGTTTATTTATTTATTATACTTTTAACTTATAAGCATAAATAAAATAACTAAAAACATTTGTATAGACACAGAATTAATACTGCCCATTTATAATGTGCATCCTTATTTTTCTCTCACAAATTTGGGCAAAAAAGTGCACATTATACATGGCAAAATATGAAAGTGTTTTGGATTTCTTCAGATAAATACCCAGTAGTGGAATTACTGGGTCATGAGGAAGTTCTATTTTTAATTTTCTGAGGATGTTTTCCATACTGGGTACACTAATTTACATTTCCACGAACAGTGCACGAGGGTTTCCTTTTCTCCATATCCTCACCAACACTTGTTATTTTTGATTTATTGATGATAGCCATTCTGATAGGTGTGAAGTGATAGCTCATTATGATTTTCATTTGCTTTAATCTGATGATTAGTGATGCTGAACATCTTTTCATATATCTGTTGACCACGTGTATATCCTCTTCTGAGAAACATCTATTCAAGTCCTCTGCCCATTTTTAAATTGGGTTGTTTGTTTTTTTGGTTTTGAGTTCTGTGTTTTTTTTTTTTTTTTATAAATAAATTTTGGGTATTAATCCCTTATCAGATGTATCATTAGCAAATATCGTCTCCCATTCAGTAGGTTGTCTGTTCATTTTGTTGAGGTTTCCTTTGCTGTGAAAAAAACTTTTGGCTTGATGTAGTCTCATTTGTTTATTTTTTCTTTTGTTCCCTTTTCCCGAGGAGATAGATCAGAAAATAACTATTACTAAGAACAATATCAGAGAGTTTGTGGTGCATAAAAATGAATTTCTGAATGTAATTTAACCAATATAAATCAACCAATATAAATCAACCAATTTCTGAATATAATTTTGCATCTTGCTACTTTCCTGAATTCATTTATCATTTAAGATGGCTTTTTTTGGTGGAATCCTTGGGGATAAATATATATATATATATATATATATATATATATATATATATATATATATATATACATCATCTGCAAATAATGATAGTTTAACCTTTTTTCCCCCCAATTTTGATGCTTTTTTATTTCTTTTTCTTGCCTGATTGCTGTGGCTAGGGCTTCCTGTACTATGTTGAATGAAAGTTGTGAAAGTCGACATCCTCATCTTGTTGCTGATATTCAGGAAAACACTTTTAGCTTTTCCTTGTTGAGCATGATATTAATTGTGGATTAAAGTCTTTTTTTTTTTTTGGAGTATGTTTAGAAAGTGCTGAAATTTTCCTACTCTTTTAATGACACCTTATCATATGATATAAATAGCCCTACAAACAACTTTGGACTTTGTTTCTTATCCTATATACTTGAGAAGGTTTAATATCTGGGTCAAGATATTTTATGGCCCTGAAAGTAACTTTTCCTTATTTTGCATACAAAAATGAAATGAATTTCTGTTATCAGCAAAGGCAATTGAATATACATTTTCATTAAAATTCTGTACTCATGATGAAATTTGAGGGAGATTAATGAAAACTGTCCCATGTGATATATCTTTAATTTGGGAGAGAAGATTATAAAAAATGACTCATGCAAATATTGACTACATGTAAAATTGCTAAAGAAAAGGATAAATTTCTGTTTTTCTCCAGACTAGAGTATGTATTTTCCAAACTGTAATCACCTCTAACTCATGTTAAAACAGACATGAACATTATTTATATATAAAAATGGCTAATAAATCTTTGAGCATACATCTTGACTGATTGGAGATGTTACAATAGTACTTCTAAAATAATTAAAAATTAATAATATATTACTATTAATATACAAGTTTCAAATAACAAATAAAACAAGATTATTTGATTTTATAAGTTAGTATTTTAGATTATTTAACTTATTGGTTAGGTTGCCACTTAAGTCAGTGATTACTAGAGTTATAAATTTTACATCTATCAATGCTATTGTAAGTATAGTATAGCTGGTGGTAGGATTTTGTATTACACTGAATCAACTGTGTGTAGAGGGTATCCAGGAGAGGAGAGCTGGGTTGACTAAACTGACCATTTGAAAGGATGTGACCTCAAAATAAATTCTTCCATTTCCATCTTCCCTGCCTCATCACTGGCCACTGTGGCCACACAGTTCTGACTGCACAGTTGACAGCATATATTATTAGACAAGTATATTACTGGGATGTTTTCTTTCAATTCTCTAAGAATTAGACATGTGTAAATCTTATATTTCTCAATACTAATTAAACGAACAAGGCATGATAAGTCATTGTAATTCTCTTTCACACAGCAGTCACCAGTCGTAAGAGTATGCCTTATCTTGGATCTGGCTATCTCTTGTATAAACAGAACCTTGGTGATATTTGTCCATTTTTTAACAGAAAATTTTGAGAATGAATAAAAATTATGAGGAACATATATAAACAGTAATTTTTAATAACAAGGAATTAGGAGTTAATAAGGTGTGGGACAACTAGGTGTATGGCTTTGGGCTGGTTATATAATTTTTTAAAAAAATTATTTTACCATCTGTCAAGTAAGGTAATCATAGTGCATGATAGGATTGTTGTAAGGAATGAAATAAGGCAATATTATAAATTGCTTAGCCCAATGTCTAGCATAATAAGTACTCAAAAAATGTTACTTAAACACTTGTATAATGTAATCATTGAAATCAAACAAACTGAGAGTAAAAATAGAATCTCAGACTTTATAGACAAAGTGTAATTCCTTAAAACATCACCATATGGCTATGTAATTATTTTTACAGCATCCCATAGAGTGAAATAACACATACTTAAAAATCTTTAAATGTTGTTTTCCTCATAAAACTGGTATTTAAGAGAAGACCTAAAGTGTTTTCTAGACCCCCAAAATTATCCTTTAACTATAGTTTTCTTAAGATATCAACTGCAAATGCAGAATATCGCAGAAGGTATTCTTCCTTTTACCATGGTTTTTCCAAACATATTGTCCATTCCTTCTGAGGAGGTTTTTGTTTTGTTTTGTTTTGTTTTTGCAATGTGATATACTTGTATTTACTAGTAATCATATACATATACATATACATATATGTCACATATGTATGATTGTGTAAGGTGTTCTACAATGCCTTGATGGAAGAAGGAAGTTTTAAAAGTAATTGTGAAATTCATTTGCTTTTCTTGAAATAATATTTTTATGCCCCAGTTGTAAAGCATTTTGACTGTCTTTAACTGGTCAGCAATGTATGATGTAATTTCTATTTTAATTTCGTTGCATTCTTAGGCAAAGCACTTTCTAATTAAATCAGATAAGCATTTTCTAATGTTCCAGGACATTACTTAATTGGGTGGGCATATGGCGGGTTTATTTACCTATTCATCTCCTGCCCCATTTTCAGACATCTCCTAATAGGAATCATTGTTTCCCCCATCTTGCAAAATGAACATCCCAAGTCTACATCTCTGCTTTCTTTAATATATATTTTTTAAACTATTATAATGTCCAAGCTGCTACTGGAAAGGATTAAAATGCTGTAAACAGAATAAGTACATGTCTTGTTGTTTAATCTTTGAAATTTAAACAGCTTTTGCTAGTGAAAGAATAATTCCCTCTGCCTGCTTCCAAAGATTAGTACTGAATTTCAAACAGTGGGGGAAAAAAAGACTCTTAGCTTCCTGCTTTTGATTAGGGAGAACAATCATGGGCACATGAATGATAAGAAAACCTATACAAGTATTCTTTCTTCAGAGGTAATGGAACTTTGGACCTTTGAGCCAATTCATCATTTTTTTTTTTATTGTAATTCTGTACTTTCCTGAGTGTTGAATATCAATTCAAAACTGGATTGAAAATCAGAGATGTTCACTAATCTTATATTGGCTCAATCAGGTCTAAAATATTCCAGCAACTCATTTAGGCATTGAGAGCTGTGTTTTCATTTCAGTCTGAGATTCTTAAGCTGCCAAGAAACTAGAGGGGGGATTTTATTCTAAGATGTCATTCATAATACAGCTGCCAGCATCAGCTACTGACATCCCTGGTAAGTCCTGTGTAACTCCAGTCAACAGTTGACTGCCTGGGTTGCCAAAACCATCCACAATATTTTGAGCTCCTGACTTCCTTCTGGCTTCCAGGATTTGCAGAGAGATAGGAAACAAATAGTCATTCCATTTTCACTGTTGTAAAGAAAACAAGAAGATGCCAATTAAAGTGATTTGCAGCTTAGAGAAAGGGAGATACGTTTTCAAGGACGCCATTAGCCTGGAGCAAATAAGTCAGAGTCCCCTTCCTGGAAGATATAGGCTCTTAGGAGCAAGGTGGGCCATCAGATATTTTCGTATGAAAAAAAGCATTTTTTTCTCATCCTACAGGTAGAGAGACATAGACTTGTATACACTATTCACCTTTGCTACCACTGTATGAAATCTGACAATTAAGTTTGTGAACTGGTTGCAACGATGTTGCTAACCTTTTTTGATGTCAGAGGGAGTATTCATTATGAATTTGTACCAACTGGACAAATTGTTTAATGAAGTTTACTATTTGGAAGTGCTGAAAAGGCTGCGTGAAACAGTTAGACGACCTGAACTTTTCGCCAATAATTCATGGCTCTTGCATCACGACAATGCACCAGCTCACACAGCACTGTCTGTGAGGGAGCTTTTAGCCAGTAAACAAATAACTGTATTGGACCACCCTCCCTACTCACCTGATCTGGCCCCCAATGACTTCTTTCTTTATCCGAAGATAAAGGAAACATTGAAAGGAAGACATTTTGATGACATTCAGGACATCAAGTGTAATATGACTACAGCTCTGATGGCTAGTCCAGAAAAAGAGTTCCAAAATTGCTTTGGAGGGTGAACTAGGTGCTGGGATTGGTGCATAGCTTCCCAAGGGGAGTACTTTGAAGATGACCATAGTGATATTCAGCAATAAGGTATGTAGCACTTTTTTTAGGATGAGTTCGTGAACTTAATTGTCCAACCTCATCTGTGGTAAACCTAGGCCTTGAGGGCTCCGTTGGCTTTCTTTCATAGGAAAGATAGAGGTGACAGTCATACCTTTGCGTCTTCTTAACTTATTCACCCAGATCTATTCTCATTATGATTACTCAGACACCACCTTTTAATATCAGAAGAAAAAAAGCCCATCAATGAACATGATTTCCCCCCTAAATAATGTAGGTCTGAAATATCAAGTGTATGTAAGAAATAGGATTCCAGCATAATCTGATGGGATTTTAATGTATCATTATACATTTAGTTTTAGTTTAAAAATATAATGGATTTATTTAATAAAAGCATTCCAAAATTAGACCCCAACACTTAAAAATATGATAACATATCACAATAGTTTATAAGGCCCATGGGGGTGCTGTCTTAGTCCCAGCTGTATTATCAGTATCTATTATATTATTTGTACAGAATAAGTCTTCAATAAATGTTTATTGGCAGGAAGAAAGAAGGAGCAGAACAGGAAGGGAGAGAAGAAGGGAGGAAGGAAAAGAGAAAGGTAGAAAGACTTACAAAGCTTATAAAAAATTGGTAGCATTTAGAAATTGAAGCTAACCAGATTTATGAAATTTATAATATAACTCTTTTACCTGCAGAAGATTTAAATGTAATTTTAATACAAAAGATAAAGATCACAATTTTTGATTCACCTGTTCTGTTGAAATCATTATTTTACTGAGGGAAACACCAATGCATTAAAAACAAAGTAATACGTCATCTGGGCATACTAAGTGAGGCTCATGATATGGAGTGATAACTAAAATTTCAAAGGCCAGATAGCTATAACAAGGAAGATAAAATAGTTACTATAAGGTTTAGATGATAATGAACACAACAATATAGCCCAAAGCCACAGAATTGAGAGCAGCATTACATATAGGGAGGGGAAAAATATTTTTTAAAAGTTGAAAGTTTAAGATTCCAAAATAGGTTATAATTTTATTTAGTTTTCAAATAAATCTATTTCATTCATATTTTTGCTTAGAGTAAATAATGCTTATTGATTATATATTAACCTCTCAAGAATCCTGTTTTGTTTTGTTTTTCAAATGTGATTGCAACTGCATATATCAGGAGAATTGACTGAAACTCAGAAATGTTAGGGTGAGAATATAAATTGCCCACTTTGACACAGAAGGAACAAGAATTCAAGCTACTGCTAATGTTGTGGGGTGTCCTGGGATGTGATTTAATGTGTGAAGAAAATGTACTTTGGAGAGACAATAGAAAGCTAGTCTCAAGAGGGATTTTTATCTCTAATTGCATTTTACGTGCTAGAATTGCAAGACACGGGCAAAGGTGTAGATCAAGTGTTGAGTGAACACTGTGGTCCCAAAATCTGCCTGGGACCACAGTGGGCTTAGGAAACCAAATCTCACCGAAGCCGTCCAGTTCAGGATGCTTCAAATTGAACAGTGCTTATTAATAATGTACGTAATTGTGAGTGCTCAACACATTTTCAGTAAGACAATGAAACTGGAATGGTGTGAGATGCTATGAGAAAATAATAATTATGAAAGTGCTTACTGTTGTTATATATGAATTAGGAAATTTCTTTATATTGGTGAGCTGTGCAGATCAAAAGAGAGGTAATGACAGAAATGCAGAGGAGTGCATGTAGAAAATCGTGTAGTAAGGTTATTTGACAACAAATTTCGAATGAACTGTTTAAATCCAGTAAAAAATTGTTTTCCACAGGGGGGAAAGTTTTTCAATGCCAGACCTTTGAAAATAAGAAAAAACAAATCTTAACTTTTGATATGTTTGGTTCTAAAGTTTCCCATATATTATTATACTAACTGCCTTCCTTAGTGACTGAGATAGAAATACACTAATGTATTGGGTAGACAGACATTCAACAACTGTAAAACTGAAACACATCATAGAGTTCTTACAAACAAGATGGACTTTGTACTGGACCTCTAGCTTTAATACTAAAGTCCCTTAAAACGGAAATTATTTGGGATGTTTTTCAATGGGAGATGATTTGTTTAACTTCCTACTAGAGCTAGCTGTTCACTTACATGAGCTTATCAGTCTATGTTGTGTAGGCATGTATATGCATGTGTGAAAAGGGATGAAACAGTTTTGTTAATCTGTTAAGACAAATTCTGAATCCTTTATGATTTCTCTTAAATTTCATGTCAGGATCACACATTTAAGTTGTAAATAATTATTTCAAATTTCACCTTATTTTTTTCCCTCTTGTGGCACTGATGGCCTCTGGCCACCATAACACAGGAGGCATTAGAGATCATGGGAATAGTGAAATGTGACATATTTCGCATATTTGCCATTCAGTAGTTTGTATGCCATTTGTAGTTTTGACAGAACACCACATGCTGGCACAGTGTTAGAGTCTGTGAAGACATCTAAGATATATTAAGAGGTTATTCTTATTGCTAAGGCATGAGTGGTTTTACTGCACTTTTCTCAAATAAAAATATAATGTAGCCTTTGAATTGGTTAATTTTAAGGAGAAAGTACAATTTTTTTTCTGAAGATCTCATGAAGGATTTCAGCTCAGACAGTTCCACCAGATAGAAGGATTGAATGGACGTTCTCTTGGATTTAGCGGAATGGGGGAGAAAGGCACTTTGAGGAAAGTGAGGGAAATACCAGATTATCAGTACTTCACTGAGAAAAATAAAGTGATACCAGATAAGATGTTGAAAACCTGTAAGAATGGCTTATGACAAGGCAAGAGCACATTTATTTGTGATTTCTGTTCCACAGTTCTGTGGTACAAACTCCTAATGCATTTTTATAGATTTAATTGGCTTCCCTTAAACCACTGATTGGAAAATTCATCATCATAATTTTTTCCCTTTATAATTTGTTCAAATTGTCTAAGGTGGAGGGTAGATGCTTGAATGGTGGATTTATACTTCTCTTATACTCTGTGAGCCAAGTTCAATGAAGATTTTTAGAATAGCCTTTGACACATGTCAAGGTCATCATCCTGGGTCTCCCGAAATGGGAAATAACACATAAGATATATGCATATCGGCACAGAATGAACTATGAAATCCATTCCTAGACAGAGAGTTTATAAAAACACCATGTGGATTTGCATATTAACAAGACATTGTGGATATATTAAAATAGTGGAAGGAGTGTAAAGTAAGGACATGTAATAGGCATGTTTTCCCTACATTATCCTTAAATTTCAACAAGGAGAGTAAAGGAGCATGAGTCTGGAAGTATGAATGGGGAAAAGTGAAGAAATATCTTAAGTTTTAATACAATTATTGTTAGTATTACCAGAAGGGGTCAGGAGCAAGGAAAAGAGTAAGCAATCAGAGAGATATAGACTTCAAGGACAAAAATTTGTAGTCTGTAAAGGAGTGTGTAAATATATTGTACATATAAAGTATTTGCACTTACTTTCTGATTTTCAGAATTCACCTGTGAATTGTAACCTGAGATTTTATTTTTATTTCTTTCATCACTCACATTTTGATGTTTAAAAGCTGTAATGATTGAAGCATTGCTTGATCAAATGTTGTTTTTTCTGTGGTCATATAACCATAAACTTCCATTATCTCCAATAACTTTGGTCTAAATACTTGGGAATGTGAGCTCTTTATTTGGATTAAGGATGAAGATGTTTCTGGGAATAAAGAGGCACTTGTTATTGTTCTCCTGACCAAAATCAAACCAAGTGTGCTCTGAAATGATTGTGTCCATAAAAAGGCCAGCGTGAGTATAAGAGGACATTTTCACTATGCAAATAGTATAAAACTCTAAAATTCAGTGGTTATTATGTCAACGGTTCTGGTACATTGGACTGTTTTTTAACTCAGTATGTGCCTCAAATGACCATGCTGTTGAAGCTTTAGACCTGGAGTTAATGGTGAGCTCTGTAATGATGGTTTTCCTGAAAATAAAATGAAACCTTTGCCTCTTTTGCTCTAGAAATGCTTTTAGATCATATGCATTAATTAGATTTTATAATATTGTTTCATTCCCAATGCTTTTGTTCAGGAAAATGTAATATTATAAGCTGTCGGTGTTCATTTTTTGGGTGATTTAGTTGAGGACAATTTACTGTTACAGCATTTCAGATAGAAAACGATTCCCAGCCTACTTGCTCACTTCATTATACTGGAGAAAAAGAAAGAATGGTAAATTAACCAAATTTCACAGACACATTTTAACAATTTCATACTGTAGCTTGTTTATAACATTACAAAATATGTTCCAAGAAAGATTTGGAATGGATTTTTGAAAAAGTCTTAAGCCCTAGAAGACATACGTCACACTGTCACAATCATAATGGAGTGAAGTAATAAATGCTTTGAGGGTCACAGTGTGTACGTAAATTTGGAGATTGTTGCCTCTCCCCAGTTTTACAGTGTAATAAGGTAATATGTCCTGCTTTAGGGTTAATTTTGAATAAATGCCTAGGTCTGAACCACTGTAATTTCTTCATTATTAGAATCATCAGACTGGATTTATCTTCTCTATTAGCTGCATTTCTTCTCATCAGTACCACTGCTTCACCTGGGCACTGCTTCCAACCCATCCAATGGCTTTATAAAAATTCTTAACTGGGTATCACATTGAATTATTTCACTGCTTTATTAAGCAAAATAATTCAATATATTCCAGTGAAATAATTCAATATTAATATTTACTGGAGTATTTTCATGAACACAAAGTTGATAAATAGAAGTTCTGATTCTTGTTTTTATTTACAGGTAGATTTATCATAAAGTTAAAAACAAACGAACAAACAAACAAAACACCCTAAGCTTCTGATTCTTTTACCTCCCCTGAGAAGGTCCTAGTAGTATATTCATGTGGTTGAGTATTTTTATAATTTTCAACAATAAACGATTTTAACTGCAATTAGTTCAAACCCCACTGACTTTTAGTACACTGACTTCCTGTTTATTACACTTTCTTTTTACTCAGGTGGTGGTGGAATGGCATGTTTGAGTTGCAGCTAAGGGGAAATGAGTTCACTGGGATATATTTACATTTACAGTCATTTGTTTATAGTCAAATTATTGCTTGCTATATTCTGGGATATATTCTGGGATCGGGCCAGAATTATTCCCACACCTACTGTGCTGATTTGGCTGATTTTGTGAGCCTGGTACAGGACCAGAGACTGCATTGCAATTATAACCTGTCCTCTGGCCCTTGGCAATGGCAGTATATGGGTAGTGGAAGAGAAACTATGTTTGAACTATATGGCAGCAGAGCTAATTTATGGAAACATTTCCAACTATTGGCACACATGCTAATGAGTGTTGTCATTTCAAAAGATATTTAAGATTAGCCACTGCACAAGAAAAACTGATATGCTGTGAAACTGTACAGCTTACAAGCATGTATGAAATTTGAGAGATGAATTCCCAAATTTGACAATTACTATAAGTATTTAAATATTATTGTCATCAATGAACTATGAAGCTGAAACATTTCTAAATTATCAGTATTGAAAATAAAATTAAAAGTGAAATATTATAAAAATAAATTTTGTTACCCCACCATGCTGGAGGAGTTTCAGATCTCAAAGTTTGAATTTGCCTTTGATTCTATTTAATGTAGAAAAACAAAAGATTATTATAATAATTACAGTGAAGGATGATAAGAGTAGAAATAAAAGTTGATTGAAAGTTGAGAGTAAATGGTTTCTAATAGGACAGTGTCTAGTGTGTGCTCAGAGAGAGAAAATTCTCCATTTTCATATGTGACTTGGAAGTGACTCTCTTCCTGGAAACATTTGGTCAAAAAGGTCAGCTTAACCTTTTCCATCTATAGAAGAATCAGACATCCTAGTAGGATTATGGAGGAACATTTGAAAATGACAATGAGAATAAAAGAAAGACAAATGATGTGTTCAGAATAAAATAGTAGAGGTAACACTTACTAAGAGGAGTAGAACAGTTGAAGAATAAGGAAAGATTCAGGGAAATAATTGGAAAGTACATGTATTTCTTACTCCAGGAATAAGCCAATTTGTAGTGTGATGAAAGCAAGGTAGACAAAAGAAAGAAAACAACTTTGGAGATTAAAACAGAAGTTAGAAAAATCAGTAAGCTAATACAAAAAACTACGGGCTCTCTAAGCACTGTAGTGTCTCCATCACTGTGACATGTGTCAAAACAATTTATTAACAGCATTAAACAACACGATGATCAGAACTATGTGTAAGTATGACTTTGGTCATGTTGTGTCTTCTCACTTGGGGAAGAGTCCTAGAAATGCAACTGCTGGAAAACAGTAAATGCATATGTATTTCTACATATTCATAACTTTCCTTCCATAAAAAGTTACACAATTTTATATTCTTACCAGCAATCTTTGAGAGTACCTGTTTCTTCTCAGACACACCAATAAAGCGTATTGTCAAATTTTAGATGTTCGAAAATCTGATAAGTAAGACTTTGTATCTCAGGGTAGTTTTATTTTTTATTTCCTTTTTTATTTCCTTTTTTTTTTTTTTAAAGATTTTATTGGGGAAGGGGAACAGGACTTTATTGGAGAACAGTATGTACTTCCAGGACTTTTTTTCAAGTCAAGTTGTTGTCCTTTCAATCTTAGTTGTGGAGGGCTCAGCTCAGCTCCAGGTCCAGTTGCCATTGCTAGTTGCAGGGGCACAGCCCACATCCCTTGCGGGACTCGAGGAATTGAACTGGCAACCTTGTGGTTGAGAGGACGGCTCCAACTAACTGAGCCATCCCAGAGCTCAGCGGCAGCTCAGCTCAAGGTGCTATGTTCAATCTTAGTTGCAGGGGGTGCTGCCCATCATCCCTTGTGGGACTCGAGGAATTGAACTGGCAGCCTTGTGGTTGAGAGCCCACTGGCCCATGTGGGAATTGAACAGGCAGCCTTCAGAGTTAGGAGCATGGAGCTCCAACCACCTGAGCCACCGGGCTGGCCCTCAGGGTAGTTTTATGCATTTCTCTTATAGTGAATAAGGTTGGTCATCTTTTTTATTTTAATTAAATTTATTGGGGTGACAATGGTTAGTAAAATTAGATAGGTTTCAAGTGTACATTTCTATAACATACAATCTATATATCACATTGTATGGTCACCACCCAGAGTCAGTTCTCCTTCAATCACCATATATTTCATCCTGTTTACCACCTCTCCTTCCTCCTTGCCCTCTGGTAACCACTAAACTGTTGTCTGTCTGAGTTTTAGTTTGTTTGTCTTGTTTGTTGTTTTGCTTGTAATTTTATATCCCACATATGAGTGAAATCATATGGTCCTCGAATTTTACTATTTTGCTTAGCACGATTATTTCAAGATCTATCTATGTTGTTGCAAATGTCAGGGCTATTTGCATTTCATTTTATTGAGAACTGTGTATTTATATCTTTTGCACATTTTTATAGCAGGTTATTGATTTCTTCTTTTTTATTTATAAGTTCTTTATGTACTATAAGTACTAATATGTCTTCAATGATTCAAGGTGCAGTATTTTCCACCAATTTGTCATTGTGTGTGTGTGTGTGTGTGTGTGTGTGTGTGTGTGTGTGTGGCACAAAGTAGGTGCTCACTAAATACCTATTAGTGAATATTCATTAAAATGAATCAACCTCTTGGATTGTTCCCAAGTCTTTCAAAGCAGAATTAATAAAATCAATGTCACTGTAGCATTCTGCAGTGACCTACACAGTGTCATAATTCCCAGTGGTATTGTATTTAGTTGTTTAACTTTCTTCTTCAATATTTACATTATGAATTCTCTTAGGTCAGGATCCTTGTCATGATCATTTGTGTATTCTGAGTGTATAGTGTATTGACTATAACATAGCAGGCATTTGAATAATATTTATGAAAATAATTCCAAAACTAAATGAACATACTGGTTAAATGCCAATAGTAAATATTATTCTGAGACATAGGAGGGAAAGTTGTTGTCTCCTTAAGGAAGGACTCGAGATAAAAAAGAGTTAACAGGCCAAAATCTTTAATTGGAAAACCCAAGGCAGAAAATTCTTGGAGTTCTGTGTTCAGCAAGAAAGTAACATTTTAGTAGCTATAGAAGTTACAATCAGAGTAGAGTCCATAATGGATTACTCAATTAAGCCAGCTGTTTGCAAATCCTGAAGCACATTATAAAGGCACTCTTGGGTCTAAAAGGCCTTTTAGTGTTTTTCATGTCAGTGAAAAGGGGGAGAATAACTTGAAATGTTCAGAAGATCGTCTGCATTTGTGGATTACATTCCAGAGATGCGTCTTCTAAAGTGTGTAAAGAAAATTGTGTTCATGGAATATTGATAATGTTAAGTGAAAAGAAGCAAGAAGGAACTACTAAATGAAATAAAGTTCAAATAATTTCTTTACTGTAGGATTTCTCACAGCCTTTAATATGTGTTGTAATTCACCAAGGAGTGGATACAGAAGCCCATATTCTCCAAAAGGTTTTATTTACATAATTTATTTATTTGAGACACAATGTAAAGGTATCTCCATGAACAGCAAATCTTTTCCCCCCTAAATATATTGGGGTGACATCAGTGAATATCATTATATAAGTTTCAAGTATTCAATTCTATAACATGTCGTCTGTACAATGCATTGTGTGCTCACCATCAGAAGTCTAGTCTTTCATCGCCATATGTTAGAGCCCTTTTACCCTCTTTATCATCCTCCTACTTTCCATCCCCTCCTGTAATCACTATACTGTCATCTATGTCTATGATGTCTATGTCTTGTTTTGTTTCTTTGTTGCTTTCTGTTTTATATGTCACATATGAATTAAATCACATGGTTCTTATTCTTTTCTGGTTGGCCTATTTTGCTTGGTATGATACTCTTGAGGTCCATCCATGTTGTCACAAATGGCAGTATTGCATCTGTTCTTATGGCTGAGTAGTATACCATTGTATATGTGTACCATATCTTCTTTATCCAATCATTCATCAGGGACACTTAGGTTGTCTCCATATCTTGTCCACCATGTATAATGCTGCAGTGAACATAGGGGTACCTGTACCTTTATAATTAAATGTTTTCAAATTTTTCGGGTAGATACCCAGAGAGGGATTTCTGGGTTGTATGGTAATTCTATTCTTATTTTTTTGAGGAAGTTCCATACTGTTTTCCATAGTGGTTGTACCAATTTACATTCTCACAAGCAGTCCATGAGGGTTCCTTCTCC
Source organism: Rhinolophus hipposideros (assembly GCF_964194185.1). Classification (NCBI taxonomy): domain Eukaryota; kingdom Metazoa; phylum Chordata; class Mammalia; order Chiroptera; family Rhinolophidae; genus Rhinolophus; species Rhinolophus hipposideros. The sequence continues at coordinate 14,803,635 of NC_138051.1, read as the reverse complement.
ACACACTCACCAACATTTGCTATTTCTTGTCTTATTGATAATACCCATTTTAACAGGTACAGGCATGATGTGGTATCTCATTGTGGTTTTGATTTGCATTTCCCTTATAGCTAGTGAAATTGATTGTCTTTTCATGTATCTGTTGGTCATTTCTATGTCTTCTTGGGAAAATTGTCTGTTCAGGTCTCATTTTTAATTGGATTATTTGTTTATTTGATGTTTAGTTATATAAGCTTTTTGTATATTTTAGATATTAGCTCCTAATGGGAGGTCTTGTTTGTAAATATCTTCTCCCATTCAGATGGTTGCCTTTTTAGTTTTTTGTGTGGATCATTTCTTTTGCTGTGCAGAAACTTTTTAGTTTGACCTAGTCCCATTCAATTACTTTTGCTTTCACTTTCTTGCCTTTGGGGTCAAGTACACAAAAGCCTCTCTGAGACCAAAATGCATAAGTTCAGTACCTATGTTTTCTTCTATATATTTCATTGCTTTAGGTCTTATATTTAGGTCTTTAATCCATTTTGAGTTATTTTTGCATATGGTGTCTATTTGCAGTGTGGTTTTTCTAAGCACCATTTATTGAAGTGTCTTTCCTTTCTCCATTGTATGTTTTTGGCTCCTTTTTCAAAAGTTAGTTGTTTATACATGTGTGGTTATTTTAAGGGGCTCTCAATTCTCTTCCATTGTTGTGTATATCTGTTTTTCTGCCAATACTGTACTATTTTAATTATTATAGTTTTGTAATATAATTTGAAGTCAGGGAGTGTGACACCTCTGGCTCTTTTCTCGTAGGATTGATTTGGCTATTTAGGGTCTTTTGAGGTTCCCTACAAATTTGATGACTTTTGTTTTATTTTTTTGAAAAAAGTCATTGGGATTTGATGGAGATTGCATTAAATCTGTATATTGCTTTAGGCAATATAGCCATTTTAACTATATTGATTCTTCCGATCCATAAACACAGAATATCTTTCTATTTCTTTGTGTCCAATTTCTTTCAACAATGTCTTGTAGTTTTCAAGACATTGTATAGGTTCGTTACTTCCTTTGTTAAGTTTATTCTTAGATATTTTGTCCCTTCGGTTGCAATTGCAAATTAAATTGTTTTCTTCATTTCTTTTTCTGATATTTCATTGTTGACATATAAGACCACAACTGACTTTGTACAATGATTTTGTATCCTGCAACTTTATTGTATTTGTTCATTGTTTCTAATAGTCTTTTGGTCGAGTCTTTAGGGTTTCCTATATAAATATGAGTAGAATCATGTCATCTACAAAAAAGTGACAATTTGACTTCTTCATTCCCAATTTGGATACCTTTTATTTCTTTCTGTTGCCTGATTGCTGTGGCTAAGATTTCCAGTACCATGTTGAATAATTGCTGTGAGTGGGCAACCTCATCTTGCTCCTGATCTTAAATGAAAAGCTTTTAGTTTTTCACTATTGAGTATGATATTAGCTGGGGGGTTTATCATAAATGACCTTTATTATGTTGAGATATTTTCATTCTATACTCATTTTATTGAGTGAGTATTTTATTCATAAGTTGATGTTGCATCTTGTCAAGTACTTTTTTTGCATCTATTGATATGCTCATGTGATCTTTATCCTTTTTGATGTTAATGTGATGTATTGCATTGACTGATTTGCATTGATGTGTATGTTGAACCATCCTTTAATCCCCACTTGATTGTGAAATATTATCTTTTTAATGTATTGTTGTATTCAATTTACTAGTATTTTGTTTAGGATTTTTGCATCTTATTTTATCAGAGATATTGACCTGCAATTTTCCTTTTTTGTGTGTTATCCTTGACAGTTTTTGGTATTAAGGTAATTTTGGCCTCATAAAATGAGTTAGGAACTATTGTCTCTTCTTCAATTTTTTGGAAGAATTTAAGAAGGATAGATATGAAATCTCCTTTGAATGTTTGGTAGAATTCATTAGCAAAGTGATGTGGTCCTGAACTTTTGTTCTTTGGGAGATTTTTGATTACTGTTTCAATTTCCATAGAAAGGAAATTTTTAATTTTCTTAGACTGTTGATTAGTCTATTTAGATTTTCCAGTTCTTCGTGATTCCGTCTGAGAAGGCTATATATTTCTTAGAACATTTCCATTTATTTTAGGTTATTGAATTTGGTGGTATTATATAGCATTTCGTAGTATTCTTATACAATCCTTTTTATTTCTGTGGCATCTGTTGTAATTTCTCTTCTTTTATTTCTGATTTTATTTATTATTTGAGTCTTGTCTCCTTTTTCCTAAGTGAGTCTAGCCAGAGGATTGCCAATTTTATTTATCTTTTCAAAGAACTGGCTCTTTGTTGCATTAATTTTTCCTGTTAACTTTTGTTCTCTACCAAAATTTTGATATGTTGTATTGTCATTCTCATTTTTTCTCTCTGTATCTTTTGATGTGTGTTTTGACTCAGTTGTTATTCAGTAGCATGTTGTTTAATCTCCACATACTTATGGTTTTTCCAACTTTCTTTTTCCCAATGATTTTGAGTTTCAAACCATTGATATCAGAGAATATGCTTGATATGATTTCAATCTGCTTAAAATTGTTGAGACTACAACATATGGTGTAACCTTGAGAATGTTCCATGTGAATTAGAAAAAATGTATATTCTTGTTTTCTGGCATGAAAAGCTCTGTAAATATGGATTATGTCCATTTGGTCTAATGTGTCATTTTAAGCTAATATTTCCTTATTGAGTTTCTGTTTTGATGATGTGTTCATTGCTGTCAATAGGGTATTTGAGAACCCTATTATAATTGTGTTTTTCTCAGATTCTCCCTTTAGTTCTGTTAGTAATTACTTTATGTATTTTGGTGCTCCCAGGTTGGGTACATGTATATTAGTAAGTGTTATGTGTTCCTTATATATTGTCCCCTTTATCATTATAAAATGTCCATCTTTGTCTCTTGTTACCTTTTTTATCTTGAAATCTATTATTTTTCTGATATAAGTATGGATATCCCAGCTACTCTCTGCATGCCATTTACTTGGAGTATCATTTTTGACTCTTTTACTTTGAGTCTATCTTTGTCTTTGTAGCTGAGATGGGTCTCCTGAGGGCAGCATATAGTGGGTATTGTTTTTTAATCCATCTAGCTACTCTGTGACTTTTATTTATTTATTTATTTATTTATTTATTTATTTATTTATTATTACTTTCAGGTGCACAAGACAAATCAATACTTAGACGTTTATCATTTATATCCCTCACACTGTGTGAACTCCCCTCCCCCATCCACTATCCCTCTGACATCGCACAGAGCCATTGCATTTCCACTATCTCTATTCCTAATGCTGTAGTCTGCTTCTTGTAAGTATATACATACATAAATATACATATATATATATATGTAAAATTATAGTTGGCATTCATTATTGGTCAGCTTCAGGTGTACAGTGCAGTGATCAGGCATCTACGTCATCCCTGAGGTGGTCTCCCAAATGGGACACATGTCCATCGGATACCCTACAAAATCTTTACAACATTATTGATTACGTTCCCCAAATTAATTCTCAAAACCCTGTGGCCATCTTGTGGTTACCGACTGTTTTCTAATCCCCTCACCTTCTCCCTTATCCCCAACCACTGCCCATGTAGCAACCCTCAGTTGTTCCTCTTTGTCTCCAAAACTGTTTCTGATTAGTTAATTCACTTATTCTTTTCTTTAGATTCCACATATAAGTGAGATCATATGGTATTTGTCTTTCTCTGTCTGACTTATTTCACTTAACATAATGTTCTCTAGATCCATCCATGTTGTTGCAAATGGTAAGATTTCTTTCTTCTTTATGGCTGTGTAATACTCCATTGTATAAATATACCACAGTTTCTTAATCCAGTCGTCTACTGATGGGCATTTCGGTTGTTTCCATGTCGTGGCTATTGTGTATAGTGCTGCAATAAACATAAGAGTTCATAAAGATTTTTGAATTGAAGTTTTGGATTTCTCTGGATAGATACCTAGAAGGGAATTGCTGGATCATAAGGTAGTTCCATTTTCATATTTTTGAGATACCTTCATACTGTTTTCCATAGTGGCTGCACCAATCTGCAATCCCACCAACAGTGCACAAGCGTTCCCTTTTCTCCACATCCGCGCCAGCACTTGTTTGTTGATTTATTGATGATAGCCATTTTGACTGGGGTGAGGTGGTATCTCATTGTGGTTTTTATTTGCATTTCTCTGATGGTTAGTGAGGTTGAGCATTTCTTCAGATGTCTGTTTGCCATCTGTATGTCCTTTTTAGAAAAAGTCTCTTCATGTCCTCTGCCCATTTTTTAATTGGGTTCTTTGTTTTTTTGGAGTCGAGTTGAGTGACTTTTTTTATAAATTTGTGATATTAACCCCTTATCAGATATATCATTGTCAAATATCTTTTCCCATTCAATAAGATCCCTTTTTGTTTTATTGATGGTTTCCTTTGCTGTGAAAAAACGTTTTAGTTTGATGTAATCCCACATGTTTATTTTTTCTCTTACTTCCCTTGCGCGAGGGGATATATCAGTAAAAATCTTACTCTGGGTAATGTCTGTGAAGTTTCTTCCTATATTTTCTTCCAGGTATTTTATGGTTTCAGACCTTATATTTAAATCTTCAAGCCATTTTGAATTTATTTTTGTATATGGTGTAAGGATGTGGTCCAGCTTCATTTTTTTTGCATATATCTGTCCAGGATTCTCAATAGCATTTATTGAGTAGACTGTCTTTACCCCACCATACATTCTTGCTTCCATTATCGTACATTAAATGGCCATATAGGCATGGATTTATTTCTGGACTCTCTATTCTGTTCCATTGCTCTATGTGTCTGTTTTTATGCCAGTACCATGCTGTTTTGATTACTGTAGCCTTGTAGTATAATTTGATGTCAGGTATTGTTATACCTCCCACTTTATTCTTACTTCTCAAGATTGCTGAGGCTATCCGGGGTCTTTTATGGTCCCATATAAATTTTAGGATTATATATTCTATTTCTGTGAAAAACATCGTTGGTTGTTTGATAGGAATTGTGTTGAACATGTGTATTGCCTTAGGCAGTATGGACATTTTAACTATATTAATTCTTCCTATCCATGAATATGGTATGTGTTTTTAACTATTTGTATCTTCTTTCATTTCTTTCTCAGTGTCTTATAATTTTCTGAGTACAGATCTTTTACTTCTTTGGTTAAATTTATTCCCAGGTATTTTATAGTCTTTGGAGCAATTGTAAATAGGATTGCTTTTTAAATTTCTCCTTCTGATGTTTTATTATTGGTATATATAAATGCAACTGATTTCTGAATATTAATTTTGTATCTTGCTACTTAACTAAATTCATCTATCAGTTCTAATAGTTTCTTGGTGGAGTCTTTAGGGTTCTCTCTCTATATTATCATATCATATGCATATAATGACAATTTTACTTCCTCCTTACCAATTTGGATGCCTTTTATTTCTTTTTCTTGTCTGATTGCTGTGGCTAGAACTTCCAGCACTATGTTGAATAGAAGTGGAGAAAGTGGGCAACCTTGCCTTGTTCCTGATATTAGGGGGAATGGTTTTAGCTTTTCCCCATTGAGTATGATGTTAGCTGTGGGTTTATCATATATGGGCTTTATTATGTTGAGATATGATCCCTCTATTCCCACTTTCTTAAGGGTTTTTATCATAAATGGCTGCTGAATTTTATCAAATGTTTTTTCTGCATCTATTGATATGATCATGTGATTTTTATTTTTCATTTAGTTAATGTGGTGTATCACATTAATTGATTTGCAGATGTTGAATCACCCTTGCATACCAGGGATGAATCCCACTTGATCATGGTGTATGATCTTTTTAATGTATTGCTGAATTCTGTTCGCTAATATTTTGTTGAGGATTTTTGCATCTATGTTCATTAGCCATATTGGCCTGTAGTTTTCTTTTTTGTGTGGTGTTTTTGTCTGATCTTGTGGTCAGGGTGATAGTGGCTTTGTAAAATGTGTTTGGGAGTCTTCCCTCCTTCTGGATTTTTTGGAAGAGCTTGAGGAGAATAGGTGATAATTCTTTTTTGAATGTTTTGTAAAATTCACCTGTAAAGCCATCTGGTCCAGGGCTTTTGTTTGTTGGGAAATTTTTGATTACTGATTCAATTTCCCTGTTGGTAATCAGTCTATTCAGGTTTTCTGTTTTTTCTTGAGTTAGCCGTGGAAGGTTGTATGCCTCTAGAAAATTGTCCATTTCTTCCAGATTGCCAAATTTGTTGGCATATAGTTGCTCATAGTAATTACTTAAAATTTTTTGTATTTCTGTGGTGTCTGTTGTCACTTCTCCTCTTTCATTTCTGAGTTTGTTAATTTGGGTCCTCTCTCTTTCTTTTTTTAATGAGTCTGGCTAAAGGTTTGCCAATTTTGTTTATTTTCTCTAAGAACCAACTCTTGGATTCATTGATCTTTTGTATTGTTTTTCTGGTTTCTATTTCATTTATTTCTGCTCTGATCTTTATTATCTCCTTCCGTGTGCTCCCTTTGGGCTTATTTTGCTGTTCTATTTCCAGATCCCTTAAGTGTGAAGATAAACTGTTGGTTAGTGATGTTTCTTGTTTCTTTAGGTAGGCCTGCAATGCTATGAATTTCCCTCTTAGGATTGCTTTTGCGGCATTCCATAGATTTTGGGTCGTCATGTTTTCATTTTTGTTTGTCTCAAGATGTCTTTTGATTTCTTCCTTGATCTCCTGCTTGACCCATTCATTATTTAGTAACATGTTATTCAGCCTCCATGAACTGGTGTGTCTTCCAGTTTTTTTTTTTTTTTTACTGTAGTTCATTTCTAATTTCATAGCACTGTGGTCAGAGAAGACAGTTGGTATTATTTCAATTTTCTTAAATTTATCAAGACTTGTTTTGTGGCCTAACATATGGTCTATCTTGGAAAATGTTCTATGTGCGCTTGAGAAGAACGTGTATTTTGCAGCATTGGGGTGAAATGCTCTGAAAATATCGATTAAATCTAAGTGGTCCAATGTACCATTTAAGGATGTTGTTTCCATATTGATTTTCTGTCTGGAAGACCTGTCCATTGTTGTCAGAAGTGTGTTGAAGTCCCGTACTATGATAGTTACTCTGTGACTTTTAATTCAGTCAATTTACATTTACTGTGCTTATTGATATGAGGACTTCCTAGAACTATGTTTTGTTTTCTGGTTGCTCTGTGTCTCCATTGTTTCTTTTCAAGTGTCAACAGCATATCCTGATGTGATATATGGTTCTCAGGAAAAGGTGTCAATGACAAAGGCCCTGGATTTAGGTAGCATTCTCCATGGGTTGCCACCATGTGCTGTGGGAATTTATCAACAAGAACCATCTTCATATCACAAAAGGCCTTAACGTCATATTGAGACATCATTTCATTGGTATATTCAACATTTATTTTTATTTAGAAAGATATATATCCGCTGACAGTTCACAATTGTGAAGATATTCACAATACCTTCAAGTGCTAACTTAAGGTGACAGAGTAGTTCCCCTATGGATTCTGATGGTCTGAAGCTACTATAATCATTTTGCCAAGCACTGTAGGTATTTTCAGGCTTATGATATGGTCAAAACACTTTGCAAATGTGAAACTTTTTTTTTTTTTTTTTTTTTTTTGCTCATTCTGTTTGGCACTATCTGCATCGTCATTTGGTGGAGGCTCCATTTTCCAACTGAATATTTTCCATATCTGAAATGTTACACAAGACAGTACAGCAGCTGGGTTAAAAGCTGATAAATTTCAAAGAGATCTCTAGCCTCATGATTATCTGAGTTCCAAAATAGAATGAGTGTGATTGTAGCCTACATAAAGGTTGCAGGCTACAGAAGGGCTGACTCCAAATCAAATGCTAAAAAATGCCACCATGTATTATACTTTACACTTGTCCAAAGCTGAACCTTGAGGAAACACATGACTTAATCAACAAATATTTATTGGGAACCCATTGTATGCAAAATAGTTTGTTTTATGCTAACCCCTAGAGCAAAACAGCCTCAAAGTTTAATCAGCAAAGAATTTATTGGAAACCGATAAAGGATGATACCACTATAATTCTATGTATTAAACATTCATCCAAGCCATAGGAGCAATGAGTGAAGATACTTGAAGGAGTTTTATTGAGAAAAAATCATCAGGGATGGCAGTCTAGCCACTCTAATTCTACATCTGTTCCCCTATAATAAATGTACATAAGGCAAATCAGACATGTGGTTTTGACAGGGTTGGATCCTGACAGATAATTTATCAATAATTTCACCAATTAAAGATTAATTTCCAATGAACTGGGAAATGAGTAATTAAAACCAAACAGAGAATGAAGAGTTTAAGCAAAGTGATCATTTCTAAGATTCAGGAGAGAACATCAAAGATAAATGCAATATCAGCAGTGTGAGAGTTCAAATGAATCCAGGTATGGAGGGAGCTGGAACAGCATCAAATGAAACAATAACATTCAGGAAAAGGTCCAGGGCTGAAATGGGAATCAAACCATACTTGATATTTGATAAATACCAACAAGTGAATAAAGACATGAATCGAAGTTAAGACTGGAAACCAAATCAGAAAATCCAGAAAAAAATTAAAGAACATGGGCAAAAGTTATTGTGTTGATTTGAATGACAGGAGAAAAGGGACCTAGAGAGGGGAAAACATTAGTTTACCTTTTATTTTTTCATTTAGAGATTAATACAAAGAAATGTGTAGTTTTAGGGACTCCTTAGGAAATCTAAATTCAAGACTGATACATATGATTTTGTTTTTCTTGCTGAAAATGGACCCCTGATAAAAGCAATCTCTGTGGTTTTACCCATCCCATCATCTAAGGAGAAAAGAACTAGGGTTCGGTGGAATGGGGGCTTGTCCTATCTGCTCCAGTTCATGTGGGGTATGGAAAAAAAGAGATTATTCTAGAGGAATGAGGGCAGAACTTCCACTCAGTAGCATCCCTTCCCCACTAAATTTTGGTGTTTGTCATCACTTCACCTCTTGACTACTTTTTATCACCTTATCTCCAACTGTGTGGGAGTGGGTTGGGCCATGGCTCTGTGGTGAGGTAGACAGATGCTTGGGGAAGAATAGTAAGAATAATCTCAGGCTTAATTTCAACTGTGTGCTCTTGAGTCAAAATAAAAAATTATACCCAGATCTATTTTTGGCAACAAAGCTTTTATTGTTGTCAAAATACAAAGATTGTATTGCCAACATGTATAATACTGTTAATGAAATTCAAGAAATATTAACCTATAGGAAACAGAAAACAGAAACAAGAAAACAAGATGGACATTTCTCTCTGCCACAGAGCTTAGAGTTTAGCATAAACACATAAAATTTGTAACAAGCACCTTAATATTGAAAGAAGGCTTATTGAGAGATTCAGTAGTCTTTTTTAACGTGCTTAACCAAGTCTAGGGAATTAAATAAATCTTTCCTGAGTAACTAATGGTTATACTGAAACTTACAAAACCAGATAGTTTGGTAACAAGTAAGTTGTGAAGTTCACTCTTTGCAGCACAGTGGTAACCTGTATCTACCCATATATCAAATGAGCAAGCTGAGGAAAGCACACTCCCTGACCTTAGAAAACCTCCATAATTCTATGTATGAGTGAATAAAAATCATGTGAAATGAATGTGACATTATCAGGCTAGGTGGGGCAAGTCAGTAGTAATTATCTCTGATAGACACTTGCAGTGTGTCAGAGGATTCTTATACCTTAATCCATTTAATCCTAACCATGTCCCAAGAACATGGATACTGTCATCCCCTAGGAAGATTGATGGATTTTTCCAATGCTAAACAGAATCGGGTAGGGACTGTTTTCAAATACAGGTCTGAGTTCAAAGCTCATAACAACGTTTATCCCAAATTCCTCTACTAGTGCCTTCCTGTTGCTTAAATACACATGTGAGGAGATGTGTCAGGTGTTACTGTCGGGGGAATTCAAACTAAGACAATGGTTTTAAACATTGAGCTTTTAGTAGCGATTTTACACTGCATTCCTGTTGGAATCTGGTAGAACTTTAGCAAAAAGTAATATGGTGTGATATTTTACTTATATTTTACTACCATATGTGAGTCCTCAGGTACTTCATTTAAAAAGAAAATAAAAAACAACAACATTTAGAGCAAAATCTGCATAAAATATGGCATAAAATCTGAAGGAAATTCAACTCCTGAGAAAAGTATCATTGGAAATATGTATTATAGAAACTAAACTGCAGAGTTAAAAATATCAAAGGCAAATTTTAATAGCAATACATATACTTATGAAGCCACCATTATATCCAGAAAAATTATTTGTGCTAATCCAATTGAGTTTGTATAGTTGTATCAATATTTATTCGATCATCTCACTGATATTATAATATAAAAGAGGAACTTCCTCTAGCCATTTTAAACTGATACCTCTTGTGAATGACTTTTTTTTTAATTCAAGTATATTGGGGTGACAAAGGTTACATAGGTTTCAGGCATACAATTCTGTAACATATCATGTATATGTCACACTGTGTGTTCACCACCCAGAGTCAGTTCTCCTTCCATCACCATGTATTTGATCCCACTTACCCTCATCTCCCTCTGGTAACTACTAAACTATTGTCTGTGTCTATGAGTTTTTGTTTATTTGTTTGTCTCATTCCTTTGTTGCTTTCAGTTTTATATCTCACATATCACTGAAATCATATGGTTTTTGACTTTTTCTGTCTGACTTATTTCACTTAGCATAATAATCTCAAGTTCCATCCATGTTGTCGCAAATAGCGCTATTTCATCTTTTCTTATGGCAGAATCGTATTCCACTGTGTATATATACCACATCTTCTTTATCCATCTTCTTATACCAACCAAAGGACACTTTGGTTGTTTCCATGTCTTGAGACCTACACATTGAAAACTAAGACATTTTTAAAAGAAATTGAAGAAGACACAAAGAAATGGAAAGACAGCCATGTTCATGAATTGGAAGAATCAACATAGTTAAAATGGCCATATTACCCAAAGCAATATGTAGATTTAATGCAATCCCCATCAAAATTCCAATGCCATTTTTTAAAGAAATAGAACAAAAAAATCATCGGATTTGCATGGAACCACAAAAGACCCTAAATAGCCAAAGCAATCCTAAGAAAAAACTGGTAGAAATACAAGTTGATAGTTAATACAGTATGGGGAATATAATCAACAGTGTTGTAAAGATCATGTAAGGTGCCAGACGGGCACTGGACTTGTCAGGGGAATCATGTCATAGACTGTGTAGATATGCCTGACCACTGCACTATACGCCTGAAGAGCTGAAGGAGAATAATATTGAATGTCAACTGTAACTAAATATATAGGTATATATAGTCACGGTATGTGGAGTATAGCATTGGGAAGATAGTCAATGGCATTTTAACAGCTACATATGATGTCAGAGGGGTAGTAGCTTGGCGAGTGGGTTATCACTGTATGAGGGGTTTAAATGTCTACCTATTACATTGCTTTGTACACCTGAAACTAATAAAAAATAAATTAATAAAAAAATTATGCTCCCTGACTTCAGCTGTACTACAGGGCAACAGTATGGTATTTGCAGAAAAACAGACACAAAGACCAATGGAATAGAACTGAGAACCCAGAAATAAACCCCCATAAATATGGACAAATAATTTTTGACAAAGGAGCCAAAAACATACAATGGAGAACAGAAAGCCTCTTCAATAAATGGTACTGGGAGAATTGGATAGCTACGTGCCAAAGAATGAAACTAGACTGCTATCTGTCACCATGTACCAAAATTAATTCAAAGTGAATCAAAGACCTAAGTATAAGACCTGAAACAATAAACTGCATAGAAGAAAATACGGGTACTAACTTATAGACCTTGGGTTCGAAGAGCATTTTATGAATTTGACTCCAAAGGCAAGGGAAGTAAAAGGTGAAATAAATGAATGGGACTATATCAAATTTAAAAGCTTCTGCACAGCAAAAAAAAAACATTCACAAAATAAAGAGGCAGCCAATGGAATGAGGGAAGATTTTTGCAAAAAGTGCCTCCTATAAGGGGCTAATATCCAAAATATACAAGGAACTCATGAAACTCAACAACAAAAAAACAAACAACCCAATTGAAAAATGGGCAGAGGACCTGAAGAGACATTTCTCCAAAGAGGACTTACAAATGGCAAATAGACATATGAAAAAATGCTCAACACCACTAATCATCAGAGAAATGCAAATAAAAACCACAACGAGATATCACCTCACCCCAGTCAGAATGGCTATCATGAACAAGACAAATAGCAACAAGTGTTGGAGAGGCTGTGGAGAAAAAGGAACCCTCATACACTGTTGGTGGGAATGCAGACTGGTGCAGCTGCTATGGAAGGCAGTGTGGAGGTTCCTCAAAAAACTAAGAATAGAATTATCATATGACCCAGCAATCCCTCTCCTGGGTATCTACCCAAAATATCTGAAAATATTTATCCGTAAAGATGTATGTGCTCCGATGTTCATTGCAGCTTTATTTATGGTGGTAAATGACTTTTAAAATGTAATTTGTGTTATTTAATTTAGTGTGTTGTATAGATGGCACTAATGATTTAGAATTTATTTGAGGTAAGTGAAATACTTCATGATCTAGTTTCCTTATAAAATGCTACACAATTTTTTTTTTTTTTTTTTAGAAAATAGTCTTCTAAGCTTTTCTTCTGTTACTTAAACATATTTCAGAAGCAATTGCTATAGTAAAAGGTTAGTCTTTGAAGAGTTTCTCTTTTTGGTCTCCTTTAAGTGTCAAATATGGAACATAGAAAAAGCAAACATCTTGCATTGAACAATCTATCATTCATTGGAAGGTGATGGATGGGGTCAGACTCATTCAGGCAGTAAATTCACATCCATTTTCTCAGAAAGCTTTTTGACATAGTTTTGGAAGTCCTCCCTTGATGTAAAATATTATTGCTTCTCCCTGTTGCTCCTCTTTCTCCAATTTTTCCTCCCTTGTCTAGAAGGCACTGAGATTTCAGTTACATTGAAGACCTTTTTAAAAATCAAACACATCTGATATTTTCAATGAAAGTCAGTGCCTTGACAATCTAGAACTTTCAAAAAAAATCCCTTTATGTGCCTTCTTCCAGTAAAATTCGTTGAAATGAGTTGGAGGCAAAGGTAATTGTTTCACACACTGAGAAACAGGTGTAGATGTTATTTGGAGATTCAAATAAACACGGCAATTAGTACATTAGGTTTATGTGCAAATGTAGTCTCACTTAATTATGGTGACTAAGAAAATTTGGCTTTTTCATAATGTAAGTTTTGGAAAATAACACTGTTAGTCATTCATGAGCTAAGAGAATGCTAATGGGTGAATAGAGAATGTCCCCATGCTGCCTCTGCATCTGGACCTTTTGGAGATGCTAAAGTGCAATGCCCTGGGTTCTACCCCCTCGATCAATACTTGGAATTATTGCATGTGTCACCAGGGTCATATTCTGCCTGGAGCACAGAACTACAGAAAATGTGTAGGGGATGGGAAATACAGAAAAATACAATGGGATATCTTGGCAGAATTTAATAAGTCAGGAAAGGTCAGGAAAGCAATGCTTCTCAGATCTGATACCACGATTGCATTTCAAGAGAAATAGCAAAAATTCGAAAATGTTTTTCTTAAATATTATTGCTAACGGTCAATGCTGAGATGCCTGATTTCACTTTCTTTTATGAACATTTTTATTAGTTTTAGTTTAATGGAAGAGAGTGACCAGTTCAACTCTATCAGTGGTTCTGCCATCCCTCAAAAAGCTTACCATTTAGTGAGGATAATGCACATTCATATTGATAGAGCAACTGAAAAGACACATAACTATGGTAGCAGGGTGTGCAATCCACATTCATGAAAAATAGTTATTTTTATATGTAATTAATGTTCTTTTCAGGGCAGCTTGTTTTCTCATCTTTGTTAACTTCTTGATTGAAACAATGATCTTATCTCTTTATTTCCACCATCCTTCGACTAACTGTTTTATATTTCTTAACAAAAGGGAAGGGAGGCCTTTGGCTTTATGCCATGTTGCATAACTGCCATACTCCTGTGGTCTAATGAACTGTTCATGAAATGAGCAGAGCTTAGTGTGCTGTTAAAACAAACAGCTTAATATAAATCTTTCCTGTTTAACACCTCTAATAAATGTACTTTCATTTCCTCTTTCTAATATTGTTTCTTAATCCTATTCATTTCTCATGTATGTTTTTGCTTGTTTCTGTTGGTGTAGAGTTCGGTCCGTGATTCATAGTTGTTGAGAAGCTAAAAGCAGGAAGCAAAGTTTACAGTGGGTTTTGAGTTCGATTAGCAGTGATACACTACATTAAAGATGACATGTCAGATTTAAAAAGCCATTCAATTTGTGTTAAAATTCTGTATAAGGTCTAAATGTCTCTAGCATTTATTTGTCAGATTGTAGACGAAGAGGAAGCATTTTTGAGAGATGGAACTTTGTTCTGTTGGTACAATAGTCCATTTTGTTAGTCATAGGCTTCCAGCTGCTTCTTAATGAGCTACAAGCATAACTCAGAGAAGAATAGACTAAGAAACCAAGACTATTAGTAGCAAACGATGTAATAAGAATTAGAGAGGAAAGAATATGAGCCACAAAAGGACTTTTTACCAGGCTACCCTGTGGTACACTGATTGCGCACAGACACAAATTGAGACTCAATGTTACATTCAAATTTACCGAATGTTGTTAAATTGGCAATTTTATGATGGAAAGAGGAGAGACTTAAAAATTCTTGCAGCTCTGAATAAGAATCATCTTTAAATTATTTATTTTTTGGTGCATTTTAACTTTTTCTGGATAATTAAAAAGATTTTTGATCCAAGTTCTTTGAATGTTTTAATGTCAAGAATGTATAAGCCCAGTAGATAACTTGGAAACAATGTAAATTTTCAAATGTTATGAATTGATCATTTTATCTGATATTTTTCTGGATTTTTTTAGTGTGTAATCACTCATACATTAGATTTAACACCTTGCCCATACTGGATATATTTTAGAGGTATATGTAAACTGCCAAGCAGACAAACAGAATTTTAGTAGACAGGTGGAAGGGTGTCTATTTACCTGAAAGATTCTAGAGTACTCTAAGTCTAATTTTGCTGAAAAAAGTCTTTTCATGAAATCACTCAAAGTTTTTAGTGCTCTGAATGACAGGTCTGGAGTGATTCACAGAGCATAAGCATTCAGTGTACAATTCATAGGTTAGCCCTGAACGGGTCCAATGAGATATTACAGATAGCCGGTCACAAATTTCTGCTTTTCAAATTATGATGTTCAATAGAGTTATGGTAAGAAACAATTTCAGCTGAAATGAAAGCTAAATACACAATGGAGTGAAATCTCAAAATCCATTTTTACTGGCAAGATATTTTTTAAATGCATAAAACAAGAGCATCTAGATACTCATTGGGTTTCTTGGAAGGCTGTGCATTGTCTATGAAAAAATAAGAGTGAGTAATGCATTAGAGGTCATCTAAATTATTAAAGAATGAAAAAATTGTCACACATTTAATAAAAATGTATATAACTGAAGACAAGTTTCATCATATTTGTCATATATATGTCTTTTCAATTTGACAGCGTTAATTTATATTGATTGAAGTAAAAATGTTTTGCTTCTACACCATTTTCATATATCCCCACACATTAAGTAGCATTTTTTTTTTTTTTTTGTAAGCCTTGGCGAGCCCTTTACTTTTTCTGTACTCCATTTCTTTTGTGCAAAAGAGTGACCACTCTGACATGGAATGTCATCCAATTCACCCTTATGCAAGTAAGGGGAGTTCTTTTCAATTTCCAAAACCGGTGATTGTTTCCCCTTCAAGATCTCTAGGATAAAAATTTGATGATCTTTCTCAATAGTGATTTTATTACCTTTATACGAGGTATATATTTTTTTCATGTTTTCATCAAATATTAAAAATCTTTGTTATAGGTTAAACTGTTTTCTTTTAATTCTGAGCTTTATGGCTCTGGGAAACAGCAACAGAGGCCTCTTGAAATTACTCTTCACGTACTTGCAGACAGTTCTGCTTACCTTCAGGTGAAATGCTTCTGCCATGCTGACCATTTTTTATGAAATAGCTCTATGTTGTTTCAGTACCTGTTAAATAATTCATTCAAGTGGTGCCTCTGGTTCTGAAAAAAATTTCCTTAATTCAACAACAGCTTTTTCTCAAGAATAGGTCACCCTATTATTTGAAAGAAGCCAAGAAAAGGTACAATGCATGGAAGCTAAGGAGGTGTTTGTCCAGAAAGTTAGGTTTATGAAATCATAGATAATTTTTATTCCTCATTCTGTAACCTCACTTCTGATTAATGAGATAGCTCATTAAAATTGCTATACATATTTCTTAGACTTTTTGGAAATTGGTTCAATATAATACTGACATTGATTTCCTAAGGTCTAAGTTCTACTTACTACTCTGACACTTGTGTGACCTTGAGTAAATCTTGAGATGTGTGAACTCGAGTACATCTTTTTATTTTTTGTTTCCATGTCTTTAATGAAATATTAATGGTGAGACTGTGTGTGTATGTGCATATGTCCTTGAGAGTGGTTTTGCATGTAAATTTTAATAAGTAAAAATTATTTTTGATTTAAGAAATTAATTTTCCATTTTTGAAGTTCGAAGCAAGAAGCTAATTCTTCAGCTTTAACTTTGAACAACATTTTTATTATTCTACATCTAAAATACAACACATCCTAGTAATCACTGCCAAAGGTGACTGAGTAATATTTGGTCCCATTTAAAAACTTGGTGTTAGTTCTTTAGAACTTCAAATGATTTCAATATTACGTATAAACATATTATATTGAATTTTTCTTTTAAATACTTCAATTTTCTGATTGACAAACCCTCCAAAGAACTAAATATTTCTTACAAATCTAATATGTGAAACCTATAAATGTGGTAAAATTCACTTAATATTCTAATAATTAAAATTGGTTCAATTTCAATTTAAAATCACAAGTTTAAAGTAATAATTCAACGATACATTTTTAGTTATTTAACCTATTACTCTAATATTCAAAATTCTCTGAAACATAAATATACAAAACAAATACTCATATATTTATTAACTTAAAATATTAATATCATTGCTTTAATTTTATAAATATTTTTATTCTTAATTTTAAATTATTCTTTGGATGCTTAACTACTGTAGAAATGTATATTATTTCAACCACTTTTGGGAGTACCTTACATATATTTTTCGGGAGCCTCTCAATTTTCTGGAGATTATGAAAGATTCAAGGACGAAGGCTGGATTCTTTTTAAAGTTACTCAATAATTTCCAGATGGGGATGGTCACGTATTTAAATTCAAGTTGCAGATTAATTATGTATTTAAAAAATATTATTAAATATAAATTGCTTTCATGATTTGATTTTTTGTTTTTTTGATGCTTAAGATATGTAAAAGTATTTTCCAGCTAACTCTATAGATATTTGCACTTGTTGAAATCTTTATTATCTTCTCATTTCTAGAACCACTCTGATTTTGCACATTTTATAATATTAAATAATTTAATTTTAAAAATCTTTCATTGCTCTGATGATTAATTAGTTCCCAATGATATAAAAGATCATTTAACAACATTTTCAGTATTAAAATTCAACTAACTTAGATCAGCTATATGGTGATGGAAGGAGCACTGACTCTGGGTGGTGAACACACAAAGGGATTTATAGATGATGTAATACAGAATTGTACACCTGAAATCTATGTAATTTTACTAACAATTGTCACCCCAATAAATTAAAAAAAATTCAACTTATAAATTGATTGTGTTTGTACTATGTAAAAGAACATCTACGATTCAGAGAAATAAATGGTTCATCCTGGTCTGTTCTTTAAGGAAGCTTAAATTAAAGAGGAAACAAACAAGCTCCCTAAAGTAGAATTCAAATACAATAAAATACATAATGTTTCCATGTATTTAAATAGATATAAAACGAGCACTAACTGAATTTTGTGAAAGGAGCATTTATTATTGACTAGGGAAACCTGGACAGACATCTTAGAGAAAGAAATTAATGGCTGAGTTTTGAAGAACTGACAGAGGGTGAGAGGTAGATGTGATGGAAAACTTTAAAGTAAAAGACCACGAAAAAAGCCAGCAAGTTAGACTATCCCTAGATATACTGTGGTAATGACTGTATAGAGAAGAAGGGATGAGAATGAGGCAGCATTAATGATGCATGTAGATACTACTACTGAAAGTCGTTTTTAATACCAGGCCAGCAGAGAGTTTGAACTTCATTCTATATGCACAAGGAACATAGACCTGACAATAATGGATTGGGTAGATACGAGAGCGCTACGTAGCCAGAAACTGACATTTAACTTTATCTTTACCTTTTCTTTTATTCTGTGCTCGATTTCTTTTTTTAATATATTTTCTGTATAAATAGAATTTGTGATTACGAAGAAATTATTTTCAGCTTTCAGGGTTTGTTAATTTTACTCTAGGCTTCAGAGAGAATTCTTTTTTTTTTTTTTTTTTTTTACCTTTAATTGGGAATGTCGCCTTCGCTATTATTTTAGAGAATGTTTGGGAATGAGGATAGCTGGCAATGGCATTTTTTACAAGAATTTCTGAGCCTTATCAAAAGTTTCTGTTTTCTCAGAAATCTCAATATTATTCAGGGGTAGGTAACGAGAAAAAAAATCTCTGCTATATGCTTTTTCTCTAGTAATGATTTTGTAGTGATATTTGTTAGTGTGCAGGGTATATCAATTCAGAGGAAATAATTTGGGAACTGCAAAATGGTGTGGAACATAACATTAAATCTAGTTTTGACAATGTTTTATAGAACAAGTTTTAGCACTACAAATATGGTGTAAAAGCTTTTTTTCCCCTCTAATTTACACAAAGGAGTTTGGCCTTTTTACCATATTGCTGCAATTAAAACATGTTGGGATGTTTGATATGTTTAACATTTATTTAGGCATAATGTAATTTAGATAACGTAATACTCATGCATTTAATTATAAAATTTAATGACTTTTAGTAACTTTTTATAGTTCTGCAACTATCAATATATTTTAGTTTTAGAATACTTCTGTCAACTCCCAAATTCTCTCATGCCAGTTTACAGTTAATCCTACTCCCTTCCCTAGCCCTGGGTGATCCCTAATCTGCTTTATAAGTCTAGATTTGTTTTTTCTGGAAATTTCATAAGAATGGAACCATAAAAGATGTAATCGTCTGCATTTGAATTATCTCATTTACTAGAGTATTTTTGAGGCTCATTCATATGGTAGCATGGTTGATTGCTCTGTTTTTGCTCTAGGACACATTCTAAATCTACCTACAGGTAATAATTGCCACTAGCAGGATATTCATCACTTTATTTTCAAAACATTATATATGTATTACATAAGAATTACTACATGAGTATGAGCTATTTTAGAGAATACCTTTGAAAATATTTTAAGGGGATTTTTGGAATATAACTGAGTCATGCTTAATAATTAAAGGGAATTTTAGATAACAAATACTTATGACATACACATTCTGCTATAGACAATGGGATTGCATAGATATTTAAGACGTGTGTTTGTAACAAAACAAATCACATGTGTAAGTCAAAGCAGGGTCCATAAATCACGGTTCATAGGCCAAACCTGGTCCGTGGCCTATTTTTGTGTGACCTGTGAGCTAAGAATTATCTTTACATTTTACAATAATTGTTTATAAAAACAAATAAACAAAAAAGTAAAGAAGAATGTGTAACAGAGACCATATGTAGCTTGCAATGACTAAAATATCTATTATAGGGTCCGTTACAGACAAAAAAAGTGTTCTGTCCCTTGGCTTAAACAACAGTTATTATTTCCTCTCAGGATTCTGTCAGTTGACTCAATTCTGATGGGCAGTTCTTGCTTTGAGTCCTTCATGTGGTGGAAGTCATCTCCTGACTGGGTGTAACCATTCCTCATTCACATGGGAGGTGATGCTTGCTGTTGCCTGGGAACTTAGCTGGTACTGTTTACCGGAAACTTACTTTGGGCCTTTTTATGTAGCTTGCACTTCACATTCTCACAGCACGACATCTGTATGCTTAAATGAAGAATCCCGATGGTAAAAATTCTAAGAGATCTATACAGAAGCTGCAAGATGGTATTTTTTGGTTGTTGTTTGTTTGTTTTTTTAAAGTCATACAGTGTAAATTGTGCTGCAATCTATTGAATATACAGCATCAGCTGACATTCAGTGTGGGAGGTGCCCGTCACACTTGGAAGTGAATACTAGGAGGTGTGTGTCAGTGGCAGGGGGTAGTGAGGGGGCTTCTTTGGAGACTAACGTCTACAGTCCTCCCTCTGGATCCTGGTGACCCTCTTCCCCTCCAAGTGCAAGACTTCCAGCATTTTATCTCATTATGTTATTAAGATCAGGTTTAAAATCTAAATCAGGTCCAGTAGTGAAAGAGTTTCCTCAAATAAGATGCTTCTTAATCTGAAGATCTGTAAATCAAAGAGACAATTTACCTGTCTTCTATAGACTTATCATACACTGGGGGGATGCGATTAATGCCATAGGCAGGCCCATCTAAAATGGGAAAGAAAGCACACAGAAGTCATTGCTCTATACCAATCTGAAATCCTCCTGGGCTCAGGTGACAATTCACCCTGCTTTGGATGCAGGAAACATGCTGAAATAAGGCATAGTTCTGTCTCCTAGTTTTGGCTTACTTTTTATTTTTGGCTCTATTTGGACTCTTGGCTCCAGACGAAGTCATTCCTTCTGTCATGCAGGGTGTCATGCGGGGTCTCTGGTCCCGCTCCCCACATAAGAACGCAGGATATGGTGAGGCCAAAAAGGAACATCCTCGGAGCCATAGATAGGGGAGTCATACCACTATATTCTCGATGGCGAGATCTGTCTTTCTGCAATCCGCTCTTGCTAGCTTAGCCACCGTCTTCTTGCTAGCCCCAATTTTCTGCTAGTGTTTTTTGCACAGCCATTATATTAGTGGCCAATGGCTCACTGGTTACAGCCGATGGGCAACTAGCCACAGCTGATGACCATCTAATCACAGTTGATGGCCATTTACTACCTGAGCCAGCACCTTTCCACGTGAGGCCGAGAGCCTGAAAACTGTTCTCCTGGCTCTGTCCCCATACTCCACCCCTACAGGGTCTCACCTCACAATCTACACAACAAGCGTCTTCCGCGAGGGGCCCTGTATGAGGAGCCTGGAGGTGAATGCAATATCCTGGACATAGCCAGGCTCTCTGGGCACAGCCAGGGCTTCTCAGGGCACCACCAATCCTTCTGGGCACAGCCAGACTTCCTGGACTCAGCCAGGGCTCTCAGGGCACTGCCACTCTCTCTGGGCTCAGCCAGACTTCCTGGGCACAGCCAGGGCTCTCAGGGCACTGCCACTCTCTCTGGGCTCAGCCAGACTTCCTGGGCACAGCCAGAGCTCTCACATATTCTTGATGGCGGCCACTCAAGACACAAAAGCAAACGTCCGCCAGTTCCACTACATGGTAGTATGTTCCCAAACAGTCAACCGGTCCATTAAATTAGGGATGGAAGGCAATTCCCCATAGTCCATAGTCATTTGCCAGGGCTGTCCTGGGGTTGAGGGATGACTTTGACCTCACCCTCATCTCCCACGGAGGACTCAGCGTTTCCTCCTGGGACTACAAGTCCTGCATCCGGGCTAACTCATCAAGCACTTCCCAGCCCACAGGGCCGCAATGACCTTCGCTTTCTCGAGCCTATGCTGATTGGGGAACCATCCACATCTTCCCACCCCTCCACAGGGGTCCAGTTTTCCAGCAGCTGCTCCTCCTGGTCTTCCTGAGACTGAGTGTTTATATGTACAAACTGCTCCACCGCCCTTCGGAGAGCTTTGGCCAGCACTGTACCCTGCTCACTGCACCATGTGTCATGTGGGGTGGCCTGTGGGGTCTCTGGTCCCGCTCCCCACATAAGAATGCAGGCCATGGTGAGGCCAAAAAGGAACACCCACGGAGCCATAGGTAGGTGAGTCATATCACTATATTCTCACCGGCAGCATTCTCCTCTCTGCAATCCGCTCTTGCTAGCTCAGCCACCATCTTCTTACTAGCCCCCATTTGCTGCTAGCATAGCCACAGCAGTTATATTAGTGGCCAGTGGCTCACTGGTTACAGCTGATGGCCATGTAATCACAGTTGATGGCCATTTACTCCCTGAGCCAGCACCTTTCCATGTGAAGCCGGGAGCCTGGAAAATGCACTCCTGGCTCTGTCCCCACACCTTCTTTTTCATTTAAAAAAAAAAAAAAAAAAACTGCCTGTGGGGACAGAGCCAGGAGTGCAGTTTCCAGGCTCTCGCCTTACGTGGAAAGGTGCTAGTTCGGATAGTAGATGGCTGTCAGTTGTAACCATTGAGCTATTGGCCACTAATATAACTGCCGCGGCTACACTGGTGAGTGAAGTTGACAGGAGTGGTCGGTTGGCGGAAAAGCGGACAACAAGTCATACATCATGTGAATCCAGCCTCCAGTGAGACTATAGTGGTATGACTCCCACACCTATGGCTCCGTGGGTGTTCCTTTTTGGCCTAGCCACATCCTGCGTTCTTATGTGGGGAGTGGGAGGAGAGACCCCGCAGGCTGCCCCGCACAACAATGCCCCATGCTCTTAGCTGAGTAAATTTTACATCTGCTTCCTGCTCACAGAGATTTTAAGAGCCTGAGATGTCTTTTTGTTTTGACTGTTGGTCCTTTTCAGACAAGTCAGTACAATTATTTTAAAATTTTGTTTGGTTTCACCTATCAAATTGTATGTTTGCTCCATTAGACTTGGCCCATATCCACATTTTATTTTTCTGCGATAGTTCCTTTTCTAGCTGGTATCACCCTCATGATTTTTAACAGTCCTTGTCAAGAAAAGAGGATCTAAAGGTCACGCCCCTCAGAGTCATAGCAGACCTTTTTCCTAGGCAAGAAAATCTAAGAAGCATACCCTTAAGATCTTTGGAAGACATTTTATCTAGCTGAGAGAGGGTCTAGAAGACTTGCCTTTATTATCATTTCTTTTTCTAGCTGAGAAGGTCTACAAGGAACTGCTTTAAATCTTTCTGAAGGCTTAAACAAAGGGTCTTACAGATGTTCTCTCCATCTGAAATTTATCCTGAGGTCACATTTTACAAAAAGAGCCCTGAATTTTGATCTTTGCCCAGGTGCCATTTCTTACTTTGAGAAATTGCTGCTGTCTGGAGAGACAAGGTCTGAGAAACAATCCTGTATTTTAAGCAAGGAAGTACTTGTTTCTTATATTTCCTTTAAATTCTAATAAAAGATTTGACAGTATCTTATGTAGCTCTACTTTGTATATTAGGTTGTATATTACAAAAGTAATTGTGGTTTATAAAGTTAAAAGTAATTGTAAAAACTGCAATTACTTTTGCACCAACTTAATAGAGTTTATCATATGCAGCTAAAATAAGATAAACCAATTGGCACTTTTGATATTCTGCCAGGAAAAAAAAAATAATCCTGAGCTCTATCAAATATCTCATTAGGTAAATTTTGGATGCCAAACACAGCAGTACCCCATGGGGAAAACAGTCAGAGCAGTCTACCCATAGTACAGACAATGAGGGAGTACATTATTTTTGGAGAATTTAAAAATTGTACTGGAACTAGAGTCGTTTTTCTTTGTGTTATCACCACTGAACGGCACTTCTACACAATGTCACTGAGAAAATGCTCCTCTCTGCTGGGGAGATCACTCTATTACTCTCTCTTGTGGTTATGTTAGGATGTCACTCCATGATTATGTTATGTTTTGCCATATATTATATAGCAAAAGGTATTTTACAGTTACAATTAAGGTTTCTACTCAGTTGAATTCATGGAAGAGGTAATATCCTGGGCGAGACTGACCTAATCAGATGAACTTCTAAACAGAGGGGTCTAGAGGTTGGAGAGAGAACAAGTCAGAGACGCAATTCTGCTTACCTTAAAGAAACACATTCTGGGTGTGAACTGCCCATGAGGGCCATGTGACTTCAGTTTCGAGGGACCCTGACCAGATAATACATAGGTATTGCAAATGAGTGCAAAAAAAAAGTGCAAATGAGTGAGATAATAAATAGGTATTGTTTAAGACACTAAACTTGGGTAATTCATTACACATCAATATTCATATATTTGTTTTCTATTTTTTTATGCAATTATTACCTATGGGAGAATGGTGAGAACAGGCTGAATAATGATATGTTTTAAAATTCATTAGAGTGGGGATAAGGGGGGAGGTGAGGGGATTAGAAAACAGTAACCACAAGATGGCCACGGGGTTTTGAAAATTAATTTGGGGAATGTAATCAATAATGTTATAAAGGTTTTGTAGGGTATCCGATGGACACTTGTCCAATTTGGGAGACCACCTCAGGGATGATGTAGATTCCTGATCACTGCACTGTACACCTGAAGCTGAAGCTGAACAAAAATGAATATCAACTATAATTATATATACGTATATGTATATGTATATGTATATGTATATGTATATGTATATGTATATGTATATGTATATGTATATATATATGTATGTATATACTTACAAGAAGCGGAGTACAGCATTAGGAATAGAGATAGTGGAAATGTAATGGCTCTGTGCGATGTCAGAGGGATAGTGGATGGGGGAGGGGCGTTCACACAGTGTGAGGAATATAAATGATAAACGTCTTCAGTATTACTTTGTCTTGTGCACCTGAAACTAGTTAAAAAAATAAATAAAAATAAAATTCATTACACTATCACATAGTTACCAACAATTTAAGCACTGAATGTTTCTTAAGCAGAACAAAAGTGCTCTTGCAGATAAACATAACAAATGATGAAGCAGTTACTTATCCTTGAGGGTTTTGAAGCACACTGCTTCATGTTGACATTTGAACTAGGCCTTGAAGGATGAGTAACAGCTGGCCAGGCTGACAAAAGGAAAGGACATTGAAAATGAACAGCATGAGTTTTCCCCCTGAGTAAATGTTAGATGTTTGGCATTATGAAAAAGAGAGAGATTGAGCATTAATGTGATCTTAATGTACAGTTAAGTTTCCCGCCAAGACACTCATTTTAGAGGATATAATATTTGAATGGATTTATGGATAAAAATAGTTTCTTTTTAAAATATGGATACCTTCCAGAAGAAAAACCCTGGGAAAGGTTAAAGTAAATCCCTTGTGTTTCTGGACTTTCTTCTTCTTTTTGTTTTTACTTTTAACACTATATTTTATTTAACTCAATATATCTAAAATATTATCCTTTCAATTTTTAGTGAGATATTTTACAATCTTCTTCATACTAGGTCTTCAAAATCTGAGGTGTATTTTATAGAGTAAATCCAATTTGGAATGTCTCCTTAGTTAATATATCTAAAGTATCAAGCTAGAACAGGTGAAATTCTAATTTAGAATTGGAAGTAATAAACATTTACTCAACTGTGACAATAGTCTTCATACAAATGATATTTATATCTAACTTTAAAAGGCTGCATGCTTTACATAGATATATATGCTGTCCCATTTAAAAAGTTTTATAAGCAATCATGAGATTTATGGTGTATGAGATACAATTATATGTTTAAAATGTTGTCATCAATATTAAACTATATGTACTCTCTTTAAACATATTATAACCTATAATAAAATTATTTTACATTTGAATATCTCTTACATCAATTATAAAGGAATGCATTATTTAATCATAACACATAAGAAAGTCCTTCTGGATTAAACAGGAAGTTAAAAATACTATACTTCCATTTCTTATTTAATCATACATCATTTTTATGTGAAAACAATAGAAAAAACAGCAAAATATACCAGTGGTCCAAAATTTAACAAATTCTGAACATGCAACAACAATGTTGAGATACTAAGTCAAAAGTAATACATTATTATTGTGCTTTTGTCCTCTAATTTAACAATACTGCAGAGATGAATCCAGGTATTTCTACAACCAGTGTAAAGAAAGTATGTGGTATCAATATTAAGCTTGAGGATTAAGGTTTTATAGTGGAGGTTCCTAGTGGGGCTCATAGAACAGAGATCATATTTTTTGTCTCTTTGTCTCCTTATTTCAATTTTAAATTTGACCGCTTTACTTCTTCACTATTATGGATTCTTCTTTCTCAGATGAGGAAATTAAGGTTCAGTGGACCTCACAGAATCACAGAATCTCATACTGGAATGGAACCCAGAGGTCATCTAGCACACTCCAGGTCACAGAAGCCCTGTGTGACATCCTGTGACTACTGAAGATGTCATATCTCTTAGTTTTAGTCTCCATATTGAGAAAGCATTCTTATCTTGAGTCAAAAGACCTTTGAAAGCATGTAGATTAAGTCTAATATGTTTTGCATAAGACAGCCTATCAAATATTTAAAGATAGCTCTTATCATTGAAGTACACTATTTACTAAGCTCATTCTTTGAGTAGGTTAAGGTTTTAGTGAGGGTAAAAGTTCAGGTCTCATTCTTCCCATATTTATTCATCTCCTCATGCTGCCTAGGGGCACTTCAGGATGTGTAAGTAGAAAAGGGCTAGTCTTCATTGCCTTCCATGAACATCTCATACATTTTTCTAATATTCTTATATGGTTGAATTAAAAAAAAAAAACTATATAAATGCTTACTTCCAGAAATTGCAATAGAAATTATATGTGATTTTCAAAGTTATTTTGATTTATATGATTTTCAAAAGGTTGGAATAAGGAACCTTACCACTTATGGAGAACATCAAAGCTAGTTGAGACAACTTTGTGGAATAATTGGGCATACTTATTCTAGGAAGGGATGAGGAATATATTGCATTTAAATCAGCTTCCTATTTGACCAACTATAACAATCATACAATATGTGCAGATTGGCTCCTGTATTTTTTCACTTTAATGGTCAGTTATAAAATAATTTAAAGTTACTGATATTTTCCTATGAGAACTATGCCTTTCTAAACCGTCTAGGAAATATAATAACATTTGCCAAGGCATTTTTTAGCTGGAATATTATGATGGTCTAAACAACTGACAGATTTGATTTGATCCTATCCTGTCATGGTGATTTTGAAAGGTAAAAGATGTGTCATTAGAGAAGAGAAGATCTACCAGTTAATTAGCACAATAAATGCTCCATCAGATTTACTGGTTTCCTGTAAATAGCATATATGTGGTTGGGTATATTCACATTTATTTTGCATAAAGAAATGAAGCCACCTTTTACATTTGAACTGTTATAGGTAAAACATATGTTACAATGTGCTATGGTCTAAATATTTGTATCCCCGCCAAATTTGTATGTTGAAACTCTAATGCCAATGAGATAGTATTAGGAGGTGGGGCCTTTGGGAGCTAATTAGGTCATGAGGGCAGAGCCCTCCCGAATGGAATTATTATCCTTATAAAAGAAGTCCCAGAAAGCTAGCTTACCGATTCTACCGTGTGAATACACAATGAGAAGTCTGTGACCTGGGAGAGGGCCCTCACCTGACCATGATCTCAGATATTACGCGCCTCCAGAATTGTGAGAAATCAACTCTGTTATTTATAAGATACCCAGTATGTACCTCTTTATTTAACTCTTCATATATTCTCAAACTGTAATTCAAGCATTTCTTTCTCAATGAAGCCTTTTATATCCCCATGATAGTCCTTTGGGATAACCCTTAAGGATAACTCTTGTTTTTAACACTTCCTCCAGTTAGAACTTTGCATTTTTACCAGTGATTATTTAATCTACCACTGTTTGTCAACTATAAGCTATATCAGGAAAGACATTAAGAATTTTCTACTTTATCATTGCATAATTAATATTCAAGAAATAATGCATGGTGTGACTTAACGAATGCCTCTTTGTGAGCGTTCATAACTCTGGATTCCATTCCATTTTTTGATCCTGATTTTGAAACTTTGGTCCTGGCATTTGCTTCTTTTCTCTCTGGTTCTTTACTATGAGCATCCTTTAAGGATTTGATTTAGATTTGCCCTCCACTGCTCTATTCTGAGAATTTGTAGCCTAGATGGTTCACTCAATCTATTGCAATACGGAATTTGGACAGAATCTTGTTGCTACTTAGAGTTGCCATTCCCCTTTTCCCTTAGGAAACTCTTAAATACATGCCTTTTACTCAGTTTACATACTCCCTGTCTATTTATTCATGCCTTGTCTGCCTGAAACTTTTAGCTTCAGACACCACAAGTGTGCTTATGAACACTACCAAATATCTCAATAATTTGAGTTTTAAAATCTAGGACATTATTAAATGTATTGGTTGCCTCCTTATCTACCTTTTTCTTCTTGCCCTTTAATTAGAACTATTCCTTAAGAGCCAGTGTCTTTGGTCCTTTGAATTTCTTTCTTATCCCTCCGATAACTGATCTATAGTTATGGCTTTGTTTTTAGCACCTTTATTAAGACATAATTCACATATTATACAAGTCACCCATTTAAAGTGTATAATTCAGTGGCTTTTTTGTATATTCACAGAATATGTATCCATCACTGCAATAATTTTTTTTTATGAAATTTCCATTACTCGTAAAGAAACCTGTACTCCTTGCCATCACCTTGCAATCTCCCCCACCTCTTTTCTCCAGCCATAGGCAACCACTAATTTACTTTCTGTTTCTATAGATTTGCCTCTTCTGGACATTTTTTAAATTGGGATCACATACTATGTAGTCCTTTGTGATTGGATTTATAGTCATGATTTTAAACTACATTATTATGCACATTTCTTGTTCATTTATTTCTAGACTTAAGTCTTCTTCTGAACTCCAGTGTTGAATTGACAAATACATGTTCATTAATTACTCTTACCTCATTTTAAAATACCTAAAGTAGAATTGTTGCCTTTACTTTTCAACTAGCTTGTTTGCCTTTATTTCTTATTTCTGTCAATGCACATGACATCATAGACACTGTTATTCTCCTGCAAACCTCATATTTACTGTAACCCTATCTATTCAGTGCCTAGAATGTAGGTGTTATATGTTTTTGAATGAATGAATGATTCAGTAGCTGGATGAATCAATTTATCTTCTCTTCACTGTTACAACACTTGTCCATGCCATCGGTTCCTCAGGCCTGCTTCCAAGTATCTTTCTACATGAAAGTTACGGACCCTTTAATTTCTTATTCTTAAAATATCACTTACCTATTTCACAGGTACTTATTAAACTTTTTCTGAGAAAGCACACTTGTACAATTCAAACCATACAAGATTTAATGTAATGAGGTCTGAGTCCAAGTTCTGATTTCATTTACTTTTCTGCTGTGTGATTATGGATGGGTTATTTTAGTTTTTTGTTTTTTGTTTGTTTGTTTTTTTGTTTTGTTTTGACTCGTTTCATGTCTGTAAACTGGGAGAAATAACATTAGTAATGCTTGTTCTGCAGGAAATTAAAAACTTTGCAATACTTACCATAGTATATCACAGGTACTCACAAATATTAATGGAAAAAGATATTCAAATGTTATTGTATATTTTTAAATACTCTCTAATTTAAAAATGTTAATTTATTAATGTAATTAACCTTGCTTCAGGCACAAAAAGAGAAACCAAAAAAGAGCTAAAACATTTTGTAGAAATAAGATATTTGGGACATCATCAAAATGGCAGTGTGAGGTGAGCCTCTGGAAATCTCTCCTGGAATTTACAACTAATTGAACAACTATAACTCCACAAAGGACTCCCTGCACAGCACACAGGCAAGATGAAGAGTCTCACTGCTGAATTCACCTAAAGGCAAATCGCGCCAGCAGGGGAGGAGGGAAAGGAGAAGTGCAGAGATGGAGCCGTGTGGGCGCAGGGCGCAGACCTAGCTCAGTGCTTCGAGCTTGCTGCATCCTGGAACTATCGCAGCTGTGGGAGAGGGAAGAACTCGGACGGCTAGGGCTCTGTTTATGGCCCACAGGGCTGAGGGGACAGCATATAACATAGCTGAACCCAACACTCATGGCAGAGACCTCAGAGCAAAGACTGAGGGAAGAAGGCTGAAAACAGTGGTTGAAGCCCTCACTGCCACAGAGAATGGAAGCCCTAGGGACTGAGACTAGCTGCCCCCTCCCTACCCTCCCAGAGCTCGCCCCGCCCCCACCTGCCCGGTGCTAGAAGCGGAACAGTCGCAGTGTTAGATCAAAAGAACAGAATATTTGCTGTTCTGAGAACTGTGGTTCGCAGACACAGATTCGCAGCCCAACTAGTTCCACCAAAGGGGAGGGAGCTGTGGAAGCAGCACTGGCTGTGATGGTGGTTGCCGCCATTGCTCTGGGGTGTCTCCCACAACTCACTGTGCCCCTGTCCTCACCTATCTGGGCAGATCCCTGCAGGAGTAAACAAAACTGCTGAAACACACGGGCTCTGAATCTGGTGCAGGAAGAGCTTTGGAACTTCAAAAGCTCTCCGCATCCCTACAGGGATGCGGCGCCCTATGACCCAGGCGAACTGTTAACAGAGGAGAAGCCCACTTTCCAGGGAATCCCCCCATTGTGTGAGAATCTGGAATAGTGCAGAGAAAATATAACACTACAGTGTGATAAAGAAAAAAGGGCTATAGTAGGAGAGAAAATTACACATTCTACCAACATGTACGGGAAAACAAAAGAAAGACCTCTTCCTATCAACCTGTTGCAGAATCCACTCCTGTAGATGTCTAGGAAGAGAAACAATAAATCATTAATTGCCATGAATAACCAAGGCAACAAGAGAACTCAGAAAGAAAGTGAAAAGTCTCCAGAAAATGAAGTTAAAGATATGGAAATATGTTACTAAAATGACAGAGAATTCAAGACTGCAGTTCGGAAAAAACTATGAGATGCAAGAAAACACAGAAAGGCAGTTTAATGAACTCAGAAACACAGTCAAAGAACAACATCAACATTTTACCAAAAAGATTGAAATTTTAAAAAAGAACCAAATAGAATTTTTAGAGATTAAGACCTCAATAGAAGAAATTAAGAATGAAATAGCCAGCTTAGGAAGTAGAGTTGACCAAATGGAGGAAAGAATCAGTGACATCGAAGATAGAAACCTGGAAATTACACAGATGGAAGAAGAAAGAAACTTTAGACTTAAAAGAAATGAAAGAACTCTACAAGAACTTTCTGATTCCATTGAAAAGAGCAATACAAGAATAATGGGCATACCAGAAGGAGAAGAAAGAGATAAGGGAACAGAGATTATATTCAAACAAAAAGTTGATGAGAACTTCCCAAACTTGTGGAAAGAACTGGATCCTCAAATCCAAGAAGCAAATAGAACACCTAATTACCTCAACCCCAACAGAGCTTCTCCAAAGCACATTATACTGAAGCTGTCAAAAATCAACAACAAAGAAAGAATCCTCAAGGCAGCCAGGGAAAAGATGACGGTAACCTAGAAAGGAAAGCCCATTAGATTATCATCAGATTTTTCAGCAGAAACTCTACAAGCCAGGAGGGAGTGGAACCAAATATTCAAACTATTGAAAGAGAGATATTGTGACCCAAGAATAATATACCCAGCAAAGATATCTTTTAGATATGAAGGAGGAATAAAGACCCTTCCAGACATACAGAAGCTGAGAGAATTTTCTAATACATGACCTGCACTACAAGAAATACTAAAAGAGGCTATTTGACCACTATCAACAGGGACAATTTGTGGCAACTGAAACACAAAAAGGGGGAGAGTAAGGCCTGAACCTGAATATGGGAATGGAGAAAGTAAGCATGGTGAAGAAAATGGAATACTCTAAATATCAAAGTTTCTTTACATAAACTTAATGGTAACCACTCAAAAGAAATCCAGAACTGAAATATATGCTCTAATAAAAGAAGAAACATAGGGAAACATCATAGAATACCACCACACAGAAATAATAGACAACAACAAACAGACAAAGAAACCATGGAGAGACAATTTGACCAGAAAACTAAAGATAGAATGATAGAAAATCTTCACATATCAATAATCACCCTGAATGAAAATGGACTGAACTCACCAATAAAAAGCCATAGAGTAGCAGATTGGATCAAAAAACTAAAGCCAACTATATGCTGTCTCCAAGAGACACATCTCAGCTACAAGGATAAGCATAGACTCAAAATGAAAGGGTGCAAATTGACACCAGGCAAATGGTAGCCATAGAAATTCAGGTGTAGCCATAATGATATCAGATGAAACAGACTTCAGGGTGAAAAAGGTAACAAGAGACAAAGATGGACGTTTCATAATGGTAAAGGGAACTATACAACAAAAAATCATAACAGTCATCAATATTTATGCCCCCAATCAGGGAGCAACGAAATATACCATGCAACTACTATCAGAAGCAAAGAGAGAAATTGATCAAAACATAATTATACTAGGGGACCTAAATACATCATTGACAGCTATGGATAGATCATCCAAACAGAAAATAAATAATGAAATAGCAGCCCTAAATTACACAATAGATGAAATGGACATAATTGACATTTATAGAGCACTTCATCCTAAAACATCAGACTATACATTTTTTTTCTAGTGTACATGGAACATTCTCAAGGATAGACCACATATTGGGACATAAAACTAACCTCAGCAAATTTAAGAAGATTGAAATCATACCAAGCATATTCTCTGATCAGAAGGCTTTGAAATTGGACATCAACTGCAAAAAGAAAGCAGGAAAAAAAAAACACAAACACATGGAGATTAAACAACATACTTTTAAAGAACGACCGGGTCAGAAGAAATTAGAGGAGAGATCAAAGAGACATAGAAACAAATGACAGTGAGAATACACCCTACCAAAATTTTTGGGATGCGGTGAAAGCAGTTTTAAGAGGGAAGTTTATATCATTACAGAGCTATCTCAAGAAACAATAAAAATCCCAAATAAATAACCGCATGTTACACCTTAAATAACTAGAAAAAGAAGAACAAATGACACCTAAGGTCAGCATAAGAAAGGAAATAATAAAAATCAGAGCAGAACTAAATGAAATAGAGAACAAAAAGACAATAGAAAAAAATAATGTGACAAAGAGCTGGTTATTTGAAAAGATTAACAATATTGAGAAACCCTTGGCTAGGCTCACTAAAATAAAAAGAAAGAAGACACTAATGAACAAAATCAGAAATGAAAAAGGGGAAGTTATCACGGATGCCACAGAAATACAAAGGATCATCCAAGAATACTATGAAGGACTATATGCCACCAAATTCAATAACCTAGAAGAAATGGACAACTTTTTAGAAACATATAGCCTTCCAAGGCTGAACCGTGAAGAACTAGAAAATCTAAACAGACTGATCACCAGTAAGGAAATTGAATCAATCATCCAAAATCTTCCCAAAAGCTGGATGGCTTTACTAGTGAATTCTACCAAACCTTCAAAGAGGATCTAATACCAATCCTGCTCAAACTCTTCCAAAAAATTGAAGAAGAGTCAGTACTCCCTAACTCCTTTCATGAGGCCAACATTACCTTGATACCAAAACCTGACAGGGACAACAGAAAAAAAGAAAACTACAGACCTGTATCTCTGATGAATACAGATGCAAAAATCCTAAACAAAATTCTAGCAAATCGAAAGCAACAACACATTAAAAAGATTATTCATCACGACCAAGTGGGGTTCATCCCAGGGGCACAAGGATGGTTCAATATCTGCAAATCCATAAATGTGATACATCCCATAAACAAAATAAAGGACAAAAATCATATGATTATATCGATTGATGCAGAAAAAGCATTTGACAAGATACAACATCTATGTATGACTAAAACACTTAATAGGTATAGAAGGAAAATACCTTAACATAATAAAGGCCATATATGACAAACCGTCAGCAAATCTCATAATTAATGGTGAAAAACTGAAGCCCTTTGTTCAGGAACATGACAGGGTTGTCCCCTATCACCTCTGCTTTTCAACATAGTGTTGGAAGTCCTTGCTAGAGCAATCAGGCAAGAGAAAGAAATAAAAGCCATCCAAATTGGGAAGGAGGTAGTTAAATTGTCACTCTTTGCAGATGACATGATGCTATATATAGAAAACCCTAAAGACTCCACCAAAAAGCTACAATCAAC
Source organism: Rhinolophus hipposideros (assembly GCF_964194185.1). Taxonomy (NCBI): domain Eukaryota; kingdom Metazoa; phylum Chordata; class Mammalia; order Chiroptera; family Rhinolophidae; genus Rhinolophus; species Rhinolophus hipposideros. The sequence continues at coordinate 14,769,507 of NC_138051.1, read as the reverse complement.
GAATACAATAAAGTTGCCAGCTACAAAATCAGCGTACAAAATTCCATTGCATTTCTATATACTAACAATGAAATCTCAGAAAAAGAACTAAAAAAACAATTCCTTTTGCATTGCAGCAAAAAGAATAAAATACCTAGGAATAAACTTAACCAAGGATGTGAAAGACCTATATGCTGAAAACTACAAGACATTTCTAAAAGAAATTGAAGAAGATAGAAAGAAATGGAAAGACATTCAGTGCTCATGGATTGGAAAAATCAACATAGTTAAAATGGCCATATTACCCAAAGGAATATACAGATTTAATGCACTCCACATCAAAATCCCAATGGCATTTTTTAAAAGAAATAGAACGAAAAATCATCAGATTTGTTTGGAATCACAAAAGACCCCGAATAACCAAAGCAATCTTAAGAAAAGAAACAATGCTGGAGGTATCACACTCCCTGACTTTAGCTTGTAGTACAGGCAACAGTAATCAAAACAGCATGGTATTGGCAGAAAACCAGACACATAGACCAATGGAATAGAATTGAGAACCCAGAAATAAACCCCTATAAATATGGACAGATAGTTTTTGTCAAAAAAGCAAAAAACATACAATGGAGAAAAGACAGCCTCTTCAATAAATGGTGCTGGGAGAATTGGAAAGCCATGTGCAAAAAAATGAAACTGGATTGCTATTTGTCACCATATACCAAAATTAATTCAAAATGGATCAAAGACTTAAGCATACAACCTGAAACAATAAACTGCATAGAAGAAAACATAGGTACTAAACTTATAGATCTTGGGTTCAAAGAACATTTTATGAATTTGACCCCAAAGGCAAGGGAAGTAAAAGCTAAAATAAATGAAGGTGACTATATCAAGCTTAAAAGCTTCTGCACAGCAAAAGAAACCATCAACAAAATAAAGAGGCAACCAACTGAATGGGAGAGGAGTTTTGCCAACAGTGTCTCCAATAAGGGGCTAATATCCAAAATATACGAGGAACTCATGAAACTCAACAACAAAAAAACAAACAACTCAATTGAAAAATGGGCAGAGAACCTGAAGAGACATTTCTCCAAAGAGGACATACAAATGGCAAATAGACATATGAAAAAATGCTCAACATCACTAATTATCGGAGAAATGCAAATACAAACCACAATGGGATATCACCTCACCCAAGTTAGAATGGCTGTCATCAACAAGACAAATAGTAACAAGTGTTGGAGAGGCTGTGGAAGAAAAGGAACCCTCACACACTGTTGGTGGGAATGTAGACTGGTGCAGCCACTATGGAAGGCAGTGTGGATGTTCCTCAAAAATTAAAGATAGAATTACCGTATGACCCAGCAATCCCACCTCTAGGTATCTAACAAAAAGTCTGTTAACATTTATCCATGAAGATGCGTATGTTCCAATGTTCATTGCAGTTTTGTTTATGGTGGTGAAGACATGGAAACAACCAAAATGTCCTTCAATAGATGAATGGATAAAGAAGTTGTGGGATATATACAGTTGTGGGATATATTCGACGGCAAGTAAAGATGAAATAGGACCATTTGTGACAACATAGATGGATCTTGAGATTATAATGCTATGCAAAATAAGTCAGACAGAAAAAGCAGACAAGCATATGATTTCACTGAAATGTGGTATCTGAACCAAAAACAACAAAAGAACAAGACAAATAAATGAGAAACAAAAACTCATAGATACAAACAATAGTCTGGTGGTTACCAGAGTGTATGGGGGTAGTGGGGTTGTAGATGAGGGTAAAGGAGATCAAATATGTGGTGATGGAAGGAGAACTGACTCTGGGTGGCGAACACATACTGGGATTTTTTTGATGATGTAATACAGAATTGTACACCTGAAATCTATGTAACTTTACTAACAATTGTCACCCCAATAAACTTCAATTAAAAAAAGAAAGAAAGAAAGAAGATATTTCATAACATAGAGGCTATATATGAAGCTGAATCGTACATGTTTATTATTTTGTTATTTATATATTTTTTATTTATTTTATTTTTATTATTTTATTATTAATGCTGTGGCTTAATTGAGGAAACAATTCCATGTTTCAAATCTAGAGTATGTTTTTCAATGTGCTTTGAAAAGACAGATGCATCACTAATGTTTGTATGGCCTGGTCCCAGAAGCTAGGCTCCTCTTAATAAGAGTGGTACACGAATTTAGGGGGCCTATGACCTTCTCTCTGTGCCATGTGAGGTAACAGGACCTGCTCTGGTCTGTGTGTAGTTGCTGTTGTACCTGCTGAGACCCTCTAGCAGATGAGTTGCTTCTCCTCTGTAGGAGCAACCAGGATCCTTGGACACCTGCCATACTCACTACCTTCCTCTGTGCTTCCTTCCGCTCAGCAGAAACTATAGCCATAGGGGAGAATGAGCAACAATGATTCTGTAGGGCTAGGGATTCCCTCCTTTTCCCTAAAGCCTATGGAAGAGGGTTATGGATCTCTGCTAACTGTGCAGAGAATCACTAATTTTGAAAATAAGGACGTGACCTGCAAATCACAATTTAGTTTTAATCACACTGATAGACTCCAGTGACTTAAATTATTAAAATAAATATTCTTCTGGCTCCTTTTAATGGGGCCCATAGTCTGGTCTTTACGTTTTTTCATAATATATTTTCCATTTTATCTTGATGCTAACCATTTGATTTAACAACAATCGTTGCCTCAAACATAACTTTTGCTTTCGTGCCTTTTTACTTTTGTTTTCTCTACACAGGGATGTTTTTATTATTTTTTGTTGATGTATAATTGACATAAAACATTATATTTGTTTCAGGTATACAGCATACTGATTTGATATTTGTATGTATTGTGAAATTATCACCACAATAAGTCTAGTTAACATTTGTCACATTCCATAGTTAAAATGATTTTTTCTTGTGGTGAGAACTTTTGAAATCTACTCTCTTAGCAACTTTCAAATATGCAATACATATTGTTAACTATAGTCACCATGCTGTACATTACACCCACATGATTATTTATTTTATAATTGAAAGTTTTTAGCTTTTGTCCCCCTTCACCCATTTTGCCCACTCCCAACCTTGCCTCTGGAAATCATTTTTTGGCATTTACTTGCATTTCCCAACGAGATTATAGAATTCTCAATAGTTTTTATGCCTCTTTGTCTCTACCAGTATCTAGCATGTTATAAACATAGAATGCAGTCAATACATATTTTTGAATGGATAAACTGAAATTTGCTGTAAACTGAGAAAAAACAGATAGCATTCGGAAAAAAACTCTCAGAAAGTTGATTTGAGCAATTTTAGTAAAAAGTATAAAACAACTTAAATATAACCAGAGAAAAACACGTAAAAGAACAACGAAAGAGTTTATCAGTTAATTGAATTCTGAAATTAATCATTTTTATATGCATGCAATGTTCCTGTTCCTACTCTAAGTTCAAGACGAATGCCAATGTTGAATTCAAATAGAGAGTTGGAGAATGAGTAACTAGCTCAAGGTCAGCAACAGGCTAAACATGCTGTTGTCTGCTTCCCAGTAAAAAAGTCATGGAAGTTACAGGTGTAGATGAAAGGTCACTGCAACACATCACAATTTGCATTTTTAAGGCTTTTGGGAATATGATTCTACATCTTGGTCCCATCTCCTAGACAGCTTAAGTTTTTTAAAGCAGTGAGATTTTATGACGTTGGAAATGATATCCCTTCCTTGAACCATCTCCTGAAGCATAGGAGAATGCCAATGACATTAAACCTTGTATAATGCTGATAGGTTAAAAATTCTATCTAGGTGACAGAAACCTATGAATAGATAGATGTGCCTTTCATTTATTGAGCGCTCTATGAGTCAAATCAATTAATATTGATTAATTGGTCCTGAGTCCTATTAAGGTGTTTTGTCTCCACTCAGGTAATATCATTGAACTATTCTCAATCTTTCTCTCCCCTCCCTTTCCCTCCCCTCCCCTCTCCTTACTCTTCTCCTCTTCTCTCCCTCTTTGTCTTTCTTGTAATGATATTGATACCTGTGGTCTCTGCTCACGACTAGCTCAATGTTGTGAGTGTTTTTCGGAAAACAGAAATATGGTTTCTTTCCTCTAGGAACACATGACAGCAAATCTAACTTGAGACCTTCTCTTAACCTGATAATTGAATGCAAGACTTTTTTTTTTTCCAGCAAAATATTTTGAAACACTGATATGACTAATATTGGATTTTTAAAGTCATCTTTATTAATTTGATATTGAATTGAATGTGTACACAATGTATTCTAAATAAGAATCACATTATTATCTACGTAAAAATCAAATAATGATTACGTTGTTCTCCCACACTCTGATTCTTACCCCAGGAGTAACTATGAATAAAGTCAGGTCAAATGTCTATGCATACAAATTTCAAAATCTACCACAGTTGAGGAATAGAGAACATTGAATTTTCTCCTTTTATACAGAGGGTGCCAAAAAATGTATATACATTTTAAGAAAGGAAAACTGTATTAAAATTGTAATACTCCATATATACTGATAACAGAAGATGAATACAAGTCATATTTGACTTCTGCAATTACAGGAGGTGCTCAAAGTCGTTACCATCAGCATCCAGACACTTCTGATTACAGTGAACTACTGCTTGTGCAATGTTGACCAAATTGTCCACTCGTATACATGTTTTTTTGTACCCTGGTGTATAGACAAGAGAGACAGCTAGATGGCCCTCTCTCTATCCTGAGATGGAATGCAAAGAATCCTACATTTTCACTCTAACCTTTTCAAACATAAATGCATCTTTCCAAGAGTCATATAAACCATGGCTTTCTCCTTTTATGACCTAGAGATATCCCCAAGTTCTACGTCCATACTTTCTGAAATGTAAGTACCTAGACAGATAGCGCTCCTATCTTCCTGGCACCTTGAGGCTCAATCTTGGAAATTAGTCCAGAGCATTTGGCACTCAAATCAAAGCAATTAACTAGATAAATGACTACTGATCTAACTCGTGGTATTTGAAGAGTAAAATGCTTCCAGGGGAATTGAACGCATTAATTCCCTATCTTGTATACATTTTTATGTTTCAGGAGGTTAGGGCTTTTCATAACAGCACTGAGAAATCTACAGGCATTTTTGTCTCCACAGGTTAGCTTTACAGACAGATGCTTTCCAATCTATTACTTTATTGTCACAAGAAGTCTGCACAATCGCTATCACTATTATAGTTTTTAAAGTCGAGGAAAATGGCTCAGCAAATTTAAACAGCTGACCAAAGATTATGCAGCTAGAGTACTTATTGGTTTAGTAAAAATAAAATTCTGCCTGGTTCCAAGCCGATTCTCTTTCCACTAAAGGGAAGGAGAACAATCTCAAAGCATCTCTTGTCCAAAGATTTCTCTGACAAATAAAACAGATATTATTTTATTTATTACTTTTACTTTAAAGGAAGTTAAAACCTGAGGAACTGCGCATCCATTTTGGTGCCTGGGATCTGTATCAAATCTAGGAGAAAAAAAATGGAGATTTTTTTTTTTGTAATGTTCAATGGAAAATTTATAAGTATCTGATATTTGAGAGGGAGTCTTTCTATAAAGAGAAACTACAGTCATGTACTGCATAATAATGTTTGAGTCAATAACGAATTAACAATGGTCCCATAAGATTGACAGTGATCCCATAAGATTGTACTGTGTTTCCCCGAAAATAAGACTGGCTCTTATATTAATTTTTGCTCCAAAAGACTCATTAGGATGTATTTTCAGGGGATGTCTTATTTTTTTATGTACAACAATCTACATTTATTCAAATACAGTCATGTCATCTTCTTCTGGCACATTGTCATAAGATACTAATTGTGTCCGTCTAGCTGACGATCTTAACTGGGGCTTGTTTTTGGTGTAGGTCTTATTTTCGGGGAAACATGGTAATGGAGCTGGAAATTTTTACTGCCTAGTGACATTGTCGTGGTACTAATGTCATAGTGCAACCTATTACTTGTGTTTGTGGTGACACTGGTATAAACAAACCTACTGCACTGCCAGTTGTACAAAAGTATAACACATATGATTATGTACAATACATAATAGTTGATAATGATAATATGTGACTGTATTACTTTATGTAATGTATTTGGTAATGTAAATGGTTTATGTATTTATTAGTTTGGTGCAAAAGTAATCGCGGTTTAAAAGGTTGAAAATAATTGCAAAAACTGCAATTACTTTTGCACCAACCTAATACTGTACTACTATGTATCATTATTTTAGAGTGTACTGTCTCTCCTTCTAAAAACAAGTTTGCTGTGAAACGGTATGCCATATTATACCAGCAGTAGCCTCATACATCTCCCTGATTGCATCATTTTCTCCTGTGCTTGATTTAATCTTGTGTTGTTTTGTACAGTAACGCACCGTACAGGCCATAGCCTAGGAGCAATAGACTACATCATATAGCCGAGCTGTGTAGTAGGCTATACCTTGTAGGTGTGTGTAAGTACACTCTGTGATGTTCACACAATAACAAATTGCCTAAGGAGACACTTCTTAGAACACATTTTTGTGATTAAATGGGGTGTGACTGTACTTCGAAATGTGTTATTTTCTGCCATTAGTTACTTCCTCAGATGGACACATCTTCCCTATCTTTTCAGTGACTTTCTATTCTTCTAAGTTAACATGATGAGAACAGTTCTGAGAGCCAGGAGAAGTACTGCTGGAAAAATTGTGCAGTAGCACATCCGAGATCGGAGAGGTTTTCCACACATCTGGAGCCTGGGGGTAGAATTTAAATAATGGAAACATGCTAAAACCGGAAAGCTAAGTGTTATTGCTATGCTTAATGGCACTTTTTCAATCTGATGTCAAACACCAGGCAAGAAGTAACATCTTTCTTTTCTTGAAATTAAGAATTTCTATAACCTGAGCAGAGGAGATCAACCAGCAAATTCCTCACTTCCTCAGTACATATCCTTCATTCCACAGCAAACCAAAAGAAATCAATCTGATGAAATAAAACAAAACATAGTGACTTTGAGATAGGATTAAAATATCTCTTGTCTTTTTTTTGAAAAGCGAAAAAAAAAAAGAATCAAGTATTCATAAACTAAAACCTTTCCCATTTAATTTATAGAGTTTTAGGAATATTTTTAGACAACAAATGATGTATAGTTTACAATCTTCCTCAAAATATGAGGTCTTATATTTTAATAATTGTGAATAATAGGAAACATTTATATAAAGTGAAATGGCTAACAGCTGATTCAAAGACTCATTTGAAGAAGAAAGGAAAGAATAATATGAATAATCATTCAAAGTAGAGCAGAGATCTTTCTAAATTTAATTTGACATAAGTTTTTTTGGCAGAGGGAGAGATAACAATATATTTTCTTGATATCCTCCTACTAAATTACAGATGGTAGGAAAACAATTGAAAAACAGATAAATCTGAGGTTCTAAAGTACTTATTGAGATTATTTTAATTTTAGAAAAGTCTACAAATTATAAATAGGGGCTGAGAGAATTGTATTAATAGGGACATGGGGGGGATTATCTATTTCTCCTCCAGGTATATTAATAGTGTACCTAGTTCCTTTATATATCCACTTTATTTGAAGCTTTCCATTACACAAAGCCCTTTCAGACTGACCTTTTTTGCCTCAGAACTTCTCAGTACCTCAGGAATATCTGATTTTTATTCCCCAGGCTCAGATCCTCAGACACATATCCACTTCCCTTTTATTCAAGAATATGTTTAAGTTGATTCATAATTTTCCTATTTGGTCTTTCCTTTTAGGTTGAAAGTCCCTGGATATCATGTGTTCTCTCTTACATGTTACATAGCTCTACACAAACCCAGTGGGTCTAAAATGCTATTTGCAGAAGGAATTTTTTAAAGAAGGTTTTGAAACTACAAGGTGTGAATTACCAGCCCTGAATGAAACATGTTTAAGCAGTTCACTTAAGTAAGGTGGTTCCCTCATAGGTCTGTGCATACTAAATGGAGGGAGGCTTCATTAAATGTTAAATATATGACTGCTTGTTTTTGGCCTTGAGAAAATCAGTATGTTGTGTTGACAGGTAGTCATTTGACTAGATAGGCATAGCATCAAGAGATTTAAAAACAATGTTAGCATGCATATCAGTAGAGTCATATTTAAAATAACATGCATAATAGATATCAGTTATAGCAGAAGATAGAAAATGCTTAAAATTTTAGAGTAATAGAAACTCCAAATGATTTATTCACTAACTTTACTAGATGATGAAGTTGAAACTGGTTTTTACCTTTCCCAAATGAACAATATCACTACAAGGCACTAAATTACCCAATTATAACTTGTTTAATTGGGTAATTTAGAGGCAACTGGAAGGGGGAGTAAGACAAAGGAGCAATCCCCCACAGTATGAGTTGAAACAGATACAACAGACATCAGAGGACCTCATATTGATGCTTTTATAGTAGTTACATAAATTGCTTCTCTCATACATCACAAGATTTAGTTCCTTTCTTCCAAGGAGCTAAACCCACTTTATTTACTTCTTTGAAATGTATAAAATATGCATATGAAACCTCATAAAGACTCAATCAGATTAAAAATAGATCAGGATTAGATAGGGCATCAAGATTTCTGCTACCAGTGTAAAATGTAATTAATTGTAATACTGTATAGGCAATGGGAAAGAGATTTTTTCCTGATCTGCACAAATCACAGTGGATTTAATGAAGAGTGTGTATGACATATTAAGAAGCTGAATTTATCTGTTCACATTCTAGATTCTCCAAACCATGGATAACATGTATCGTTAAGTGCTGTATACTACCACCCTCTCAAGAAACAGGTCTTATTAACTTTCAGCAATCTTTGATTCCTACTCTGCCTCTCACCATTTTCTTTCTCCAATGAGTAATGTTCTTTCGTTCGTTTTCTTCTTATATTCCTTTCAAAAGCCTAATCATTTCTTGAAGCTAGTTCAGGTTAACTCGTACCTTTCTACATTATGTCATGACCAATTCCAGTGCATCTTGCCCCCTATATTTGGTAGGAAAGAAAATTCCTTTGAGAGACAGGTGAGTAGGGCAGCAAGAAAGTCAGTTGTTAGATAATGGCGAATTTATGGACTATTTTCTGGCAATGAAAAACGCTCTAAAATTCAGTCATTTCTTCATTTTTTCTGTGCTTCCTTTCATACTGACAGAGTAAACACATAGGTGAGTTAAGCCAAACCACAAAAGGCAGGTCTGACTGAAAAGCTTTGCAAGAAAGATAGCTCATATCTTCCGAAGGTGCTTTGTTGCTGAGGCACAGTTACATAACTTTGGTACTTTAATATTTCTTTTTAAGAAGATTTTTATTAAAATATAGCTAACATACAATATTATATTAGTTTCAGGTGTACACCATAGTTATTCAACATTTATGTACCTAAAGAAGTGATCACCATTAATTCCAGCAACCGTCTGACACTGTACCATGCTATCACAATATTATTGACTATATTCCCTATGCCGTATGTTACAGCCCCATGACTAATTTGTTTTATACCTGGAAAGTTGAAATATTATTCCCCTTCACCTTTTTCCCCCTTTTTAAAATTTTCAATTACAGTTGACATTCAATATTATTTTATTTTAATTTCAGGTGTACAGCATAGTGGTTAGACATTTATATCAATTAAGAAGAGGAAAAAAAAAAGAAGTGAAACCCTAACTAGTCTAGTAGTACACACCTGGCACTATACATAGTTATTACCATATTATTGATTATATTTTCTGTTCTTTACTTTACATCCCCAGACTACTTTGTAACTACCAATTTGTACTTCTTAATCCCTTTACTTTTTCCACCCTGCTCCCAACCCGTTCCATCTATCACCACGATAAATCTAGGAACCCATCTGACACCATAAATAGTTATTACAGTATTAACTATAATCCTTATGCTGTACCCTATATCCCCATCACTACTGTGTAACAATCAATTTATATATCTTAATCTCTTCCACTTTTTCACCCACTTCCAACCCCCCTCCCATCTGGCAACCATAGATATAGATTCTCTGTATCTGTGAGTTTCTGTTTTGCTTATTTGTTTATTTTGTTCTTTAGATTCCACATATAAGTGAAATCACATTGCATCTGTCTTTCCCTGACTGACACTCCACTAAGCACAATTCCCTCTAGGTCCATCCATGTCGCTTCAGTTGGCAAGAACTCACTCTCTTCCGTGGTTGAGCAATATTCCATTGCATATATATTTCACCTCTTCTTCATCCATTCTTCCATCGATGGACACCCAGGCTGCCTCCACATCTTGTCATTGCAAACAATGTTGCAATGAACATATAGATGCATATGTCCCCTCGAAGTAGCATTTTGAGTTTCTTCAGATAAATACCACGAAGTGGTGTTACTGGGTCCTTCTTTGTCTTTTGTTTTTGTCTTTTGTTATAACCTTTGTTTTAAAGTTTGTTTTATCTGTATAAGCATTGCTACCAAACTGTTTTTTAATTTATTACCATTTTCATGAAATATCTTTTTCCATCCTTCGCTTTAAGTTTGTGTCTTTCGAACTGAAGTGAGTCTCTTGTAAGCAGCATCTGTAAGGGTCTTCTTTTCTTATTCATTCAGCTACCCTATTTTTTGATTGGAGCATTTCATCCATTTACATGGAAAGTAATTGTTGATAGATATATAGATATTGTCATTTTATTATTCATATTTTTTGTTTATTTATGTTTTTCTTTTGAAAAGTCCCTATTAGATTTCTTGTAATACTAGTTTGGTGACGATGAAAGCCTTTAGCTTTTACTTGTCTGAGAAGCTCTTTATCTGTCCTTTGGTTTTAAATGATAGCCTTGCTGGGTAGACTAATCTTGGTTTGTAGGTCCCTGCTTTTTATCACTTTGAATAATTCCTTCTGGCCTGTAAAGTGTCTGTTGAGAAATCAGCTAACAACCTTATGGGAACTTCTTTGTATGTAACTAACTGCTTTTCTCTTGCTGCTTTTAAGATTCTCTCTCTATCTTTAACCTTTGGCATTTTAATTATGATGTGTCTCAGTGTGGGACTGTTTGGGTTCATCTTGTTTGGGATTCTCTGAGCTTCCTGAGCTTGTATGTCTATTTCCTTCACCAGGTTAGGGAAGTTTTCTGTCATTATTTCTTCAAATAGGTTTTCAATTCCTTGCTCTCTTTTTTCTTCTTCTGGTAGCCATGTAATGTGAATGTTGGTATGCTTGATGATGGCCTAGAGACCCCTTAAACTCTCCTCATTTTTTTGGATTCTTTTTTTCTTTTTGCTGTTCTAATAGGGTGATTTCTGCTACCTTATGTTCTAAAGCACTGATTCAGTCCTCTGCTTCATCTAATCTGATGTTGATTCCCTGTAATGTATTCTTCATTTCTGTTATTGTAGTCTTTATTTTTGACTGGTTCATTTTTTTTTTTTTATGTTTTCTATCTCCATTTTGATGTTTCCTATCTCTTTGTTGAAGTTCTTCCTGAGATCATTGAGCATCCTTATAGTCAGTGTTTGGAACTCTGCATCTGGTAGATTTCTTGTCTCCATTATGTCTAGTTCTTCTGGAGCTTTATTCTGTTCTTTTATTTGGGACATGTTTTTCTTTTGTCTCCCCATTTTGACTGCCTCCCTGTGTTGTTTTTTATTTATTAGGTAGAGATGTTATCACTCCTGGTCTTAGTAAAGTGGCCTTATATAGTGGGTGTCCTATTGGGCCCAGTGGCACAGTCTCCATGGTCACCTGAGCCAGGTGCTCCAGGTGTGTCCCTTGTGTGGGTTGTGTGTGCCCACCTGTTGTAGTTCAGTCTTGGTTGCTGTTTGTACGTCTTTGGGAGAGATGACCCTTGCAATGATTGGTTGTGAGGACTGACCATAACTATAGTGGAGGAGCTGTTGTGTATGTGCTGACCCTATAGAACAGGATTCACTATAGCAGGGCTCTCGTGCCTGTCTACCCTGCCCTTTGGCTGTGTTGTCTATGGAGGGGGCCAGGTGATGCTCTGGCTCAGTCTGAATCTGTACACTGGGTGTGCCCGCCCCAGGGTTTCCTTGCCACAGGCCATGCTCAGCCATATCCTGTGCCCTGATCGGGGCCACCTGGTATGAGCCACAAAGCAATGTACAGATGGTGGCTACCCATGCTGGGCTTAGAGGTACCTTGAGAGGCCAAGCCACAAACCAACGCCAGCTGCAGCTAATGCCAGGCATGTGGTGCTCAGCCAGAGGTATAAGACATACTGAAGCCAAATTCTGCCTGCTTGGGTTTTGTGAACCTTTGAAAGTTTTTAAGGAAAGTCCATAGCATGAGCAAAGTCAGGCTGTTTGCCTGGAAAAGGCACTGAAAGAGGCATTGGTAGGCTTGCAACTCTGGTGGGGTGGAGTCTTGGGGAATCACCAGGGCTGGGAAGATGAAAGGTATTAGCTAGGCTGATGGTACTCAGAGATGGCAGCTGCCTGCATTTGCACGCTATGAGGTGGAGGGGGGAGGGTGGCTCAACAAAGAAACAATGGATTCTGCCACCAGTTCTGTCTGGGAGAAAGGTCCTCCTTCAGACCTCACAGTGAAGCCAGACAAATGAATTCCTCCCCGTATGTCCCTGGTACTTTCTGAGCTGTTGGTGCTCAGAGCAAGTGAGTCCATCAGTGAGTAAATCCATGCACAGGCCCTTTAAGAGGAGCCCCTGGGACTCCAGCCATTCTCCACCTCACAATCTCTACTGGTTTTTACAGCCAGAGGCTATGGGTACTTCTTTCCCCAGCACTGGAACCATGGAGCCTGGTGTAGTGCTGGGGCTCCTCACTTGTTCAGGGGGTACCGCTATTGCCAAAATATCCCTCTTGATTTTTAATGGTCACATGCAGGTGAGGGACCAGCCTGTGTCTCTGCCCCTGTTTCTTGAGATGGCTTCTTCTATATGTCCTTAGTTGTAGGGCTTCAGTTCAGCTAGACTTCAGGCAATTCTCAATGATAGTTGTTCTGTAGCTTAGTTGTAATTGATGTGGTCATGAGAGGAGACAAGCATGGTATTTACCTACTCCATCATCTTTATCAAAAATAGATACTCTAATATTTCTAATGGCACCATGATTGTACAATATCTCTGGCCATGGTCTATCAGAAACACTGATGTTTTGGCATCACCCAGAGTAGATTTTTTAATATTAATGTCTAAGAATGAATGAATTTACAAATAGCTCATCTACCGGGAGAACAACAGATATCAAAGCAGAGATACAAGATGACTGTGCTTAGTGAATTAAGAAAAAAAGTAAAGAGCAGCTGCATTTGCTTAATTGTTAAACATAGTTGTTCTCTCCTTCATTGTGTTGCCATGTTATGTGAATTAGATTCTTTTTACATTTTATACCCTTCCAGAGAAGTCTCTGCTTCTTTTGATTCTGGTCAATCACCAAATTCCCATCTATTGTTTTGTACTGTATTTTTCATTTTTTGTTTTCCTCTAATTCCTTTGGGGTTTCCTACTTTTAGATGGTTATGGAAAATAGCATAGTAAATTGAATTCGTTATAGCCATTTTTTTCTTTGTAAGTTATACGACTCATTGTCCTTATTTGTTGAAACTATTTTACCATCTGGGAATTCTCATTTTGTTCCAAGGTAATAGACTAAAGTAGATGTATAGAGATCTTAGATCCTCTTAATATGATTTGTATCCTTTCCCCAAATTTTAAATGCTTCTTTTCAAATATAATTTTTGTGATCAAAACCTTGAGCAGTGTTTTCTTTGTTTGTTTGTTTGTTTATGGTGTACTAGATATAATCCATATACCTTCATTTTCCATTCATGATCCTTTACACCCTTGTCCTAACTTGAAATTACTTCTTCTGCAAAATGTCCATTATCTATGACTTGAATTATATCCTACTACTTAGAAAATGATTCCTTTTATTTGATATAAATCATAAGAAATTTTTGTATCTAACTCAAACTTTACGTTTTTGATGTTATATTTTAACTCCCACTTCTGAATTCATATATGATTTATATTCTCTGCTATCCATTTAATGGCTTTTATAAAGTCTTATTTATAAACCATCTCCATATATCAAGTACTTTTTCAACAAGATTGGAAATGTCATAAGGAGAGAAGCCGTTCTTTTTTTTTTGTTTTTATTACTACTCTAGTATGACTTTTCTGACAGTAATTTCTTAGAAAATATTTATTGTTTGTTTGCTAGACTAAGGTAGCAGATTATACCATATTGGGTATAATCTAGTGTAGAAAGTTCTTCGGGGTTCCTAATCAAAGAATAACTCCCATGAATGGATTAATGCTGATGATGTCCATTAGGGCACATAATTCAAGAGATGTATTCATATGAGGAGAGGATGATTTACACTTAAAATTTTTATGTCCAATATGACACAGATTTTCCTTTATTTTTTTGAGATGTATTGATTGAAATCTTGCAGTGACTTTAAAAACGGCAAAGATTAATTGGGCAGATTATTATTGGTGAGTTTTTATTAATCTCACTAGCTAATAATTTGAATCTCAAGGTATTATGAAACATCTATATTTTTGACCAGGACTTATGTAGTTCATAATGCTATTCCTCTTCTAATACCACAACATATAATATAATGTTTCCTCCCAAATTTAACTTTGTGTGTACAGCAGCTACTGGATCCATCAATATTGTCTGACAAGAGATAACTTGAATTTCATTCCCTTTTTTTTGGGGGGGGGGTGGGTTTCATTATCTTATGACCTTGAACATACATCACTAAACTCTAAAAAGTAAAAAAAAAAAATGCTATCTATATTGTATATACATACACACTACATACATATATACATACATACGTGTGTGTGTGTGTGTGTGTGTGTGTGTGTGTTAGGGTTTTTCTACAACATCAAACAATAATAGATAAGCAAGTTACATGGCTACTAGAGAGAGAGGTCAGTCATTCAAAGAAAATGTCACTGTTGGAGAGTATAATTATCACTGACTTGTTCAGTTTAATAGGTAAGGAAAACAAGATGATTGAGGCACTGTAACATTGCTCTATACTGTTGTAGGTACAGCTTTAGAACACTGAGAACATTGATAGGGGCCAGAATCCCTTCTAATTCTGACTGATGTCTTCCTAAAATGAATAGCTTGATCTTTCGGTGTTCATGGAGCATCTAAGTGGGGATAATCTTTAGGTAATTTAATATATGTCTTTGGATATTGACAAAAGTGGTAAAAAGTAACTATAGCTACAATATTTTGCTAATGGATACACAATATAAAAAGTATGTACATTGTGACATCAATATCATAAAATGTGTGGGAAGGTCAAGTAAATATGTAGAACATTTCTATGCAACCGTGTTTCCCCGAAAATAAGACCTAGTCAGACCATCAGCTCTAATACGTCTTTTTGAGCAAAAATTAATATGAGACCTGGTATTATATTATATTGTATTGTATTATATATTGTTATATTATATTATACTATATTATATTATATTATATTATATTATACTATACTATACTATATTATATTTTATATTATGTTATATGACCTGGTGTTATATTATATTAAAATAAGACCAGGTCTTATATCAATTTTTGCTCCAAAAGATGCATTAGAGCTGATGGTCTGGCTAGGTCTTATCTTCAAGGAAACACAGAATTAAGTTGTTATCAGCTTAATATACAACCTACAGAATGGGAGAAATATTTGTACACCATATATCTTATAAGGGGTTAATATTCAAAATATATAAACAACTCAACAGCCAAAAGCAAATAGTCCAATTAAAAAATGGGGTGAAGGACCTGGATAAACATTTTTCCAAATAAGACATACAAATAGTATATAGGTACATGAAAAATAACTCAATACCACTAATTATCAGGGAAGTGCAAATCAAAACCACAATGGAATATCACTTTATATTTGTTAGGATGGCTAATATCAAAAAGACAAATGGTAACAAATTTTGTTGGAGAGGCTGTGGAGAAAAGGGGCCCGTCTTTCATTGTTGGTGAACATGTAACTTGGCACAGCCGTTACAGAATACAGTATGACAGTTCCTAAAAAAATTAAAAATAGAACTACTTTATGACTCAGTAATTACTCTTCTGGGTATATATCTGAAGGAAATTAAATCAGTATCTTGAAGAGATATCTGCACTCACAATAGCCAAGATATGGAAACAATTTTAAGTATACTTCAAAGGATGAATGAATAAAGAAAATGCGGCACATATATCTATATCTATATATGTGTCTAGATATAGATACATGTATTAGAATATTGTTCAGCCATGTAAAGGAAGGAAATCCTGTCATTTGCAACAACATGGATGAAGTTGGAGGGCATTATGCTAAGTGAAATAAGCCTGTCAGAGAAAAGGATATACTGAATGGTATCACCTATGTGTAAAATCCTTTTAAAAAGCTGATTTCATAGAAACAGCAAATAGAATGGTGGTTGCCAGGGGCTAGGAGGAAGGGAAAATGGGGGCAGGGGGATATAGATCAAAGGGTATAAACTTTCAGTTGTAAGACAATAAGCTCTGAGGATCTAATATACAGCATGGTAACTATAGTTAATAATATGATATTGTATATTTGTTATTTGCTGAGAGTAAATCTTAAGTATTCTCACCATATACACACAAGAGTTAAGTATGTGTGGTAATGGATATGTTAGTATCTCGATCTTGGTAATCTTTCCACAATGTATATCTACAATGTATGTTGTCAGCTTGTACACTTTAAATACGTACAATTATATTTGTCAACTGTTCCTCAGTAAAGTTGGGGGAAAGCCAGTTTATTTCTAACTCATGAAAAGTCCGTGCAGTAATTCAGGGATCCACCTCCTTCCTGCTTGTGGCTCTGTCAGCTTCAACATAGGGCTTCAGAGATCATTTTGATCATCTTCATCAAGCCAGCCAGAAAGTCAAGGTCATGCAACATAGATGAAGAGTTTCATGGTACGGTTTAGGCAGTAGTATATATTATTTGTTCTCACATTTTGTTGGCTAATGCTTTGTCATATGGTTGATCTCACTACTAGCTACAATAGAGTGTGGGAATTTTTGTCTAGCTGTGGTCCGAGTTTCTTTCTCATTCTTTGATGTAAACGCTTTCATTTTATGGGCTTTAAAACTACATAGTTTTGGTTCACATTGGGACTAAATACTCTATGAAAAAATCCTAAGGTTTTTGAGCAGGAATTTAACGTAGTTTTAAGATGGCTTTATGAATTTTACACTTTTAAAATATAAAATATTTCTATGCCTACTTTTGAATAAAATTAAACCAACTGCCTTTTAAAATTATATATGAAAATAGTTATTTGTCAATACGTACAGTAAAATAAATCTTTTGGAGGCACTTTAATCTTAGTTCTTCATTTATTTTGGGTGTTGAAAGATTGAGAAATTAGTATTATTAAATGTTGAAACCAAGTATACATAAAGCTTATTGCTGTGTTGTCATGCACATCTTTTAATAAATAATAAGAGAAATCCAGTTTACCTATGACAGAATTAAGGAAAAGCCTGCTTTGCATAAAGGCAAATGTGAACAACACATTTACCTTAATATTTAATATTTCTAATGCAGAGATTATTTTAATTTAATAGAGGTCTATTTCCCAGAAACAACTCCTAAAATACTAATTAACAAATAAGGGAATAGGAATCTGAGTAGGTAATCAAAAACTTGCATTTTCTTCATTTATTAAAGGAGAAACAAAACCAAAACATTTTTGCTATTTTATTTCGACTCTCTTATCTTGCTGCCTATTCCTCTGTCTCCCTTGTACATAATATAAGACAGGTGAATAACTGTCTTATAGGAGAAGAAATTCACACACATATACAATAGTTTTTGGTTTCATTCACACAGAAACAAAATAAAAAGATTTGAACCCCAAACAAAACAGCAAAAGAACAGTAAATGCCCCCCTCATTCTATGACGCAAATATGATATTTTCCCTTGAAAATCTATTTGAATATTTCTAGTGACACTAAGTATACCAGTCATTATAACTATGATTCACCCTGAATTCCTAAAATTACATAAAATGTAATCTAATTTCTTTTTAATAAGTTAACATCTGCTGAACTTTAAATATTCAAATTTGATATCGTAATTATATATATTATACAAATAAAAAGCTGTAGGGACTAAACTACAGTGGAGGGAGAAAAATAACTGAAAAAAATCAGGTCTGTGTGTTTTATTGTAAAGATTTTAGTATTAATAACTTTATTAAATAAAGAAAAAAAACTGTTGTTCAGACATTTAAAAATGTACCTATGTTTAAGCATCCAAGAATTTTTACATAATGTCCTAATCATTGACCACTATCTTGTATTTCATCATTTTTATAGGTTTCATTCCAAATTTGCCCTTGAAAACTTGTCTTTTGCATGCCTCATTCTGATCACAATGTGGTATGAAATTACATCATGCATGTATTTATGTTCCTTGAATTTCATAATGAATAATGTGTTCTTGGAGGGAGAGAAAGAGGAGGGAAAGGAGGGAGAATAATCAATGAAAGAAATTACAATTGCTGTTTTATTCAGGGCATTTATGCTCCAAGGTGAACCTAAGAAGGGAAGTGAGATTTTTGCTGTTGGGGGCAGGGACTGTGGTGGGTGGAGGACGGTGCCAGTATTAGAGAGCTCCTCAGAGTGCAAGTATCTTGTAGCCAGAGTGTAATTTTAGTGTTTGAAGATTCATGATTGAGATACTAATGGTTTTGAGTGCCAGTCAAAACTTCCATCTGTTGCCAGTTGACAAAACATCTGTCTGATGCATTCTTGGAGGAAAAGCTAGCTTTGGTAGAATTATTGAGATGTAATGATGTCTATGTTGCAGAATTGTGTGGGGTGGTCAAAGGGATTACTCATAGTAATTTGATTACATATAAATTAGAAATTAAGAAATGATATTAAGCATTTACCTCATGTAAAATCGATTCAACTAGATAGGATGTATTATTTTTCCCTGTTCCATTTATATGTTTACATCGTTCCTCATTTTAACTGGGTTTCTTTGTATTTTTCTTTTTATTCTTCCAAGGAAAACTTGTCATTCTTTCAGCATCATTTATGTGTCCTGTTCCTCCTGTCTTTACTTGATTTACTTAGGATTTCTAGAAACCAGTCCTTAAAAGAGTCACATGGTAATGTGATGTAAAACTTACAACCCCAAAATATATTTTCCTAATTAGAAAAAAAATCAAAAATTATAAGCCCCAAGTATTGAGAAGAGCCAATAAACACACATTAAAGTTTATGAAATATTTTATATTTCCAAAGATGTGTAGAATAAGAGAATAATATCATGAACCATCTCATGTAGAAAATGTTAAAGCATAGGAATAATTCATAAAGATTTGAGCCTCAAGAAGATATCTCCTGGATTATTAGAACAGCAAGAAAGAGAAACCTGGGACGCTCAATACTAGGAAGCTTTCTGTTAATGACAACTGTGATCACCAGAATAAGTATTGTGGCTCTCGCCTGGGCTGATCCATATTGTGCTAGATGGCTATTAGAATTTCTTATATGTTTCATATATCATTAAAGTGTCTTTGTTTTAAAATTAGATTAATATATTAATATAGTATTACAGTGGTACCTTGCTTTTCGAACATATCCGTTCCAGAAGACTGTTCGAGTTCTGAAATGTTAAAAAACCAAGGCACGTTTTCCCCATAGAAAGTAATGCAAAATGGATTAATCCATTCCAGACCTTTAACATCAACCCCTAAAACTACAAATTTAGTGTGAATTTTACTATCTAATGATACCATAGATCCATAAAATTTACGGCATTTATAAACCGAAATGTTTGTCAACAGAGACGTTCGAAAACCGAGGTAACATTGTATTTAAATGATTGATAGATATGCATATTTGGTTTCATCCTAAAATGTGTTTATTCATGGTGGTATATTTTCATTTTGGAGATTGTTAAACCAGATATCAATACTTGGAAATAAAACCTTCATCCAAGAGTCCACCAGAGAGTCACCTCATTAGAACAAAAGACATCCTTATCAGCCATAAAATTCCAAGGATTTAGCAGCTGTGTCAGAAACAGGGGCAGAGACATATATATTATCTATCTATCTACTATATATACTATCTATCTATCTACCTATATTGATCTAGAAAGACCTGTCTAGATAGATCTATCTAGATCTATCTAGATAGATCTATCTACCTACCTACCTACCTAGATAGATAGATTAGATTAGATTAGATTAGATAGATAGATAGATAGATAGATAGATAGATAGATAGATAGATAGATATACTATTATTTCACCATCATGATCCATCATCCCAGTTCCTCCAGGGACTTTAAGTTTGCAGTCTTAGTGTTACATGACCTGTAGGAATTACACTGGATTGACCTGTAGTACCTATATCAGAAAGAAGTAGGTGATGGTTTGCAAATTTGGGAATAAGTAACAACAATGCTTCTAAACTCCTGAACTTAGGTGAATGAGATGTTAGCCTCACTGATCTGAGTATTTGAAATAATGGATGAAGGTCAAGAAAGTGACCTCTGTTAGTTGCAGTAGATTGTATTGTAAAGGTAGCCAAATATGTCTTCTTGATTATCATTTCTGAGAAATTATTTGCAAGTTCTTTAAAAATTTGGTGAGTCTTTCAGCATCTCAGGGAAAGAGGTTTGTGTTTTCTCTCTTTAACAATAACCCGATACAGTAAGTATAAGGAATCTTCTAACAGTCACAGAGAAAAAATAATGAAGGACTAGAAAGAAAGCTCTTGCTTCTTTTCTAAGTCATGTATATGTTCCCCAACTCAAAGCTAAGCAAACACAAATTAAAAAATTGGAATGTGCCATTTATAATACTGTTTTATTTAAATTTTAATTTTGAAAAGTCTTTACTTTTTCATAAGATTTACTTTTACTTACATGGACTATTTAATCTATTTTCTTAGGGACATGTGCTTATTATGAACAAATTCTAATTTGGTTTCACAGATTGAGCATTTGGCTAGTGAACAACAAGCCCCTTAATGGGAAATTGTTTCAATTCTTCTAAAAACTAATGAAAATTCGGTTTTTCTGCTTGTTTTCAGGGTTATATTTTGAAGGGACAATATCACTTATAAATACAGGCTGAATCCTTAGAGCAGTGTTTCTCAAAATAAGGTTCACAATCACCTAAGCTGCTTGTTGAAGGGCAGATTTCTAGATCCAATTGCTGATGAACAGAATGAGAATTTCTGCACGGAGGGCATAAAGCTCAGTTGTAACAAGCATCGTCAGATGATTCTTATGCACATAAAAGTGGGAAAACCACTCTTTTAAAGTGTACAAAGTCTTCTGGAAACAGTGATATGAAAAAAAAAATCTGTATATTACTTCCATGAATAGTTTTCTGAAAAACATAATTCATCTATACCCATAGATTTTTTTTTGCATATATTTATATCTGGGATATTCTATTATTTTATTTCAAGATTTTAAAGATGTCAATGCTTTCTTTTATTCCTTAGTATTGTGAAACTATTAGGGATACTTATTGAATACATAATTATTTATCAAATAGTAATGTGTAAAAATCTTAAAGAAAATTCTCCCAGTTATAAAGCATGGATATTTATACGTTAAGTTAGTGAAAAAAGCATTAACTAACAATTACTAAAATAATATATATCATACTTTATGCCCACTAAGTGTATCATCATAATTTTTTTTCAGCTGCAGTGTAACCTATGAAATTGTGATATAACCCTTGTAGTGTCATAAAAGCGTTTCATTACACTACTGAGCCATATTATCTCGGAATCAAAGTTTTCTGTACAAGTGAAGGACTTGTAATGAAAAGCAATCAAACTAGGCATGCAGAACATGGATATTTCCTCTGTATCAGATAAATGTGTGTCTAAAATATGGAAGGGAGTGAATATCATTATTAGCATTGCATGAATTTCATTTTTGGCATTTTTAATAATCTTCTAGTGCAGGCAAATACTTTTTTTCTTTAGTTCTATGTCTTCAAATCGAATTATTTGACACTCAGCTGAAAACATTATTATTTTTATTTAGGATGTGTGTTTTTTTACAGTTGTTTTAAAAATAGTTTAAAAAGTATCCCTTTGGTAGTAGGTTGTCCTTTAATATTAGAATTAGGCATGCCAGAATTTTCCTTCTTATTGAGTAAATTGAGAAATATGTAAAGAATACATTTTTCCTTCTTATTGAGTAAATAAGGCAACTTTCTTTAGCAAGAGAAAGAAATATGTAAAGAATACATTTTGAAAAGAGAAAGAAATATGTAAAGAATACATTTTGAAAAGGTAAACACATTTTGAATTCTTAAACATTCTAAAATGCCTGGATGAATAACATTCACCAAGTTCCTTGGTCTTTTAAAAACTTTTTCTTTCTTGATAGTTTTTAGAATTTTAGTGTAACATACAGATAGAAAAGTTTGTACAACTCAATAAGTTATCACTACATGGACACATAGGTAATCTTTACTCAGGTAAAAACAAACAAACAAACAAACAAACAAACAAACAAAAACCAAAAACAAAGAAACAAACAAAAAAACGATTACTACTCCCTGTAGGCCTCCTGTGTGTCCCTTCCAAAT
Source organism: Rhinolophus hipposideros (assembly GCF_964194185.1). NCBI lineage: Eukaryota > Metazoa > Chordata > Mammalia > Chiroptera > Rhinolophidae > Rhinolophus > Rhinolophus hipposideros. The sequence goes on along the minus strand of NC_138051.1, from coordinate 14,746,873 downwards.
GGTGAATTCTGATCCCCTCCCCATAAGAAACCTCTCGTGAGTTCTAACACCACAGATCCGTTTTGACCCCTGTGTAGTCTATTGGTTTATATAGGCCAATAACTCAAACATATATGATTATGGATATGCTATTTATTTGTATACAAGAAAAAACAGTGATGCACTGGTTTCTTCTAATAAATGCAAAAACAGAATTTATATAAATTTAAATAAAGAAGGGAAATGGAGAAGGAAAACCTGCAATTTAAACAACACACTTATTTTCCTTTTCTTTGGCACAGTGCTGATTAACCTGGCAGTGAGTAAAGAGATCGGCCATGGTTTTCTGTCTTGAAAATTGAAGTGATCACCAAAGAAACTAAGTTCGGTCGTTTAAGAAATTTCCAGAGTATATTGGTTGTTGAACCATGAACCTGTACCAGAATGCTTCTGTAGTCTGACTGCTAGTGTCAATTTTTAGCCCCTCCGTCCCAGTTTTGCATGATCTGTACCATTTCCCACCCACACTCGTGTACTTAGGTATGCATTTTGATTGGGTAATATATTTTCGAAGTGGAAATGTATCATAGGCAATATTTGTACTTTAGTGAATACTACCAACACAGTTTTCCAGAATGCTTTTACTAATTTAAATTCCCACTGGCAGTTTATGAGAGTTCTAGTTGTTCCATATCCTCTCTAATACTTTTAAAAAACCCCTCTGAAGGGTGTGTAACAGTATTTCATTGTAGTTTTAAATTCCATTTCCTAATGACTAATGGAAAAGAGGTTAACAGACTTTCCTCTCGCCTCAAGGATAACCCAAGGATTTGACTGCTTCATGGAGTCCTCCTTGCAACATAAACTCAATGAGTTTGCTCAAAATCACTTAGTCATCAGTAAAGATAAGATTTATTTAGATACCCACCCAGAGAATTATTATTGTATTCTTTTGCACCCATCACAAACCTCTGCTTTCTTGACCCACCCCCAAATCACCCAATCAAAATCCAAACCCTATAATAAGTACTTTCTAATACACTCCTACTGAGATTCCACACAGTTCCCCCTTATGTATATTTTTCCTCATAGCAATGAGATGTAGACCCAATTTGTTGGGTGGAAGGAAAGCATCAATAGTTTTTTAAGACTGTTTCTGGAGAAAAAGAGAGAAGAGAGAGAGACGTGGTGGGGAGAGAGAGACGGAGAGAGAGAGAGGAGAGAGAGGAAAAGAGAGAATGAAAAGTCTTTCAAAATTCCCACTATCACATCACATCTAACTGGGTACTAACATTGACACTAATACCTTCCAACATGTTATCTGTGTTTCAGTCTTAACACTAATCCACACTAATGTGCACTGGAACACATGCACACTAGCCTCCTGAAGGGCATTATTGCAATAATTCTCCCCTCGGGAGATAGCATAGAATAGCTGGTTTCAGCATGGGCTCTACAGCTAGATTGAAAGCCCAGCTCTGCTGCAATTTGTGTGACCTTGAGTAACTAGTTATCTACTCTGTGTCTCAGTTTTCACTGCTTCTAATACTACTACTACCACTACTACTACTACTAATAAATTGTAGGATTGTGAAGAATAAGTATTATTTTTATAAGTTGTTTATAAGAGGGATTTGCTGATTGTTAGCATAATATCACTTTAATTAATACATCTTTTCTGCATCATTAAATTTCACTTTCTGCTAGATCATTTCCATTAATGTACAAACATGTTTCTTTTTTTTCTCTCTCATTTAAAAAATATTTTTTTTAACTCCACTTTCTTCTCTAGCTACAGCCCCCCTTTTGAAAAATTTCCTTTACAGCCAAATTCCTGGAGGGTTGACTCTACTTATCTCAAAGTCCTCTTCTACCACTCCCAGGTTTTCATTCCCACCATCCCTCTGAATTTGCTCTTCTCAAAGTTACATTTCACACACCCCCCCTTAATTATCATACCTTAAATATGAAGGTATGATAATTAAGTTCGTAAACGCATCCTAGAAAAAGTGCTACGTACCTCACTGCTGAATATCACTATGGTCACCTTTGAAGTACTCCCCTTGGGAAGATATGCACTGACGCCAGTGCCCAGTCCACCCTTCAAAACAATTTTGGAACTCTTTTTCTGGAATGGCCATCAGAGCTGTCGTATTACCCTTGATGTCCTGAATGTCATCAAAATGTCTTCCTTTCAATATTTCCTTTATCTTCAGGTAAGGAAAGAAGTCATTGGGGGCCAGATCAGGTGAATAGGGAGGGTGTTCCAATACAGTTATTTGTTAACTGGCTAAAATCTCCCTCACAGACAGTGCTGTGTGAGCTGGTGCATTGTCGTGATGCAAGAGCCATGAAATGTTGGCAAAATTTCAGGTCGTCTAACTTTTTCTCGCATTTTTTTCAGCACTTCCAAATAGTAAACTTGGTTAACTGTTTGTCCAGTTGGTACAAATTCATAATAAATAACCCCTCTGATATTAAAAAAGGTTAGCAACATCGTTGCAACAATTTCACAAACTTAATTGTTTGACCTTTGTACAATGGTTAATTCTCAATTTTCATTCTACTTGAACTCTTAGTATTTCTTATAGTTATACAGTTAATTTTTCACCTCTCTTAGGTTCTATTTACATGACTTCCAATAATCCACACACTCCTTCCATCTCATTTGTCACTTCTTTTTGTTCATTTTTCTAGTTATTTCCTTTCTCCTTGGCTTTTTAATGTTCCTGAATGCCAGGGCTCCAATACTGTTTTTGTTTTTTTTCCTCTTCTGTTAGTGTCCTCATTCTTTTGGTGAATGCATCACTTCCCATGACTTTTAATGTCATCACATGCCAGCAACTCTTAAATGTATATCTCTTGCCTAAACTTACTTATCGCCCAAAGTCTAGGGTTTTATATATATATTTCGCCCAAAGTCTAGGGTATATATATATATATATATATATATATATATATATATATATATATATATATATATATATAAAACACCTCTGATTAAACTACCTCTAACACCTCTAATTAAAACTACCTATCCATCAAGATCCTGACCTTCCTTCACCAGACAGTCTTAGTTAAAAGCCCTCCATATTTTAGCTGTTTTCTATCTTTCCAGAAGCTTGGAATCAAAATTTGGTGGTATCCTTGGCTTTTTCCTTTTTCTCATACCCCACATCAAGCCCTGCTGCTTTTGCCTTCAAACATATCCAAAACTTGACTGCTTCTCATTCCATCCAACATTGCCCAGTTGATGCAACCTGTCATCATCTCTTGGCTTGTATTTCTATAATAGTCCACTAACTAGTACTTCTGCTTCCACCCTTGGCCATTGCAATCGATTCTCAGCAACACGTAAGTCAGATCACATCACCTCTCAAACCACCATCCTTTTATTCTAAGTCTTTAAATTATATATGAATCCTTATCTCTTCTTCCTGCTTCCCCCTAACTAGCCAAATCATGTTTCTGGTCTCGTTTTGACTTCTCTTCCTCCTTTTGCCTACACTCTAATCACAATTGATCTCCTTGCCACATCTTGAACATTACAGGAAAGCACTCACTGTAGGGCTTTGGTACTGCAGTCTGTCTCCCTGCAGTGCTTTTCTCCAGACAGCCACATGACTAACTTCCTTACAATTTTTAAGTGATTGCTCAGATTCACATCTGCAATGAGGCTATTTTCCCTCCTATCCTATTTAATCCTGCCACTGTGCTTTTTATTCATATATATATATATACATATATATATATGTATATATCTATATATGTATATATTTGATTCTGCTTGCTATGCTATTGTCTGTCATAATTTTCTATAGAGTTAAACACTGTAATATGCTATCTAGCTGACTTATTTATCATTTTTTACCGTTTAATTTTCTTTCTCATCTTCTAGACTGTATGTGTCATATGGTAGGATTGTTTACATTTTTTTCACTGATCTATCCTAAGAACCTGATTAGGCAGATGTAATAAATATTTGCTATATGAATGAATTAATAAAAATAAAGGAATCAGGAGATCTGAAACCGCCCACCCCCATCACCACAAAGATACTCTCTTTGTCTAAGAAGTCCAGTGGAATAAGTAAAGGCTTATACAATTTGAATAAGCAAGAATGAGGAATATAACAACCATATTACCATGTACGGGCAAATGTAGACGACTTGAACTGTCAGTTTATATATATGAAGGTTTAGATTATCTCCTATGAGTTACTATTAAAAGAACTATTATTTTGAAATCTGTTTATTGTTTGGAAGGGTTTACTACATTTTCAAATATCAATCATACTGATTTAAAGTTTACATGTTTCTTCAAATTTATTCTAAGTATGGAGTACTAAGAAGCCACCATATTATGCATGCATCTGCCTTGTGTTTGTGCAACACAGTGTTATCTTGCAGCTCAGCTGGGTAGTTAGCTCCAGGCTTAGCTCCAGAAAGGCCTGGATGGCTGATACTGATCCTTGGCCAGAATAAGGGTGAGGCAGGGTAGCTAGTGATTTATAACGTGCCATTTGGTGTATTGAGTCTCCGATTGCTGTGTTTCAGAAGTGTGGCGGAAAGGACAGTAATAAGTACCATCTTTCTAAGACAGTGCCTAACTTCCATGGATACAGAACTGGCTGCTTTTACAAAGAACCAGAAGGACCTTGGTGTCCTTGACTGCATGATGAAGAGATTGGACCTTAATGGTGATGGGCAGCTAGATTTGCAAGAATTTCTTAACCTTATTGGTGGTATGGTGGTAGGTTGCCATGACTCCTTACCCATTGTGGGGACAGAGCCAGGAGTGCAGTTTCCAGGCTCTCAGCCTCACGTGGAAAGGTGCTGGCTCAGGTAGTAAATGGCCATCAACTCTGATTGGATGGTCATCAGCTGTGGCTAGTTGGCTGTCAGCTGTAACCAGTGAGACATTGGCCACTAATATAACTGCCGTGGCTATGCCATCAGAAAATGGGGGCTAGCAAGAAGATGGTGGCTGAGCTAGCAATAACAGATTGCAGCTAGCGAGTCAGTCGGATGGCAAACAGAAAAGTGGACAGCAGGTTGCAGATCGTGTGGCTCCAGCCTCCAGTGAAACTATAGTGGTATGACTCCCCTACCTACGGCTCCATGCGTGTTCCTTTTTGGCCTAGCCATATCCTGCGTTCTTATGTGGGGAGCAGGACTAGAGACCCCACAAGCCGCCTTGCACAACACCCACTCCCAGAAGTATATCTGAGGAGCCCATGAAGCTTACTTTCAGACCCACCCCTTTCCTTGCATCTTCCCAATCACTGTCTCCTCATGGACCACACATACACTAAGCCCAGCTCACCCACCACCCCATGCAGGCCACTCCCGCTGATAGTAATAAAACATCATTTTTTAAAACACAAACATGCACGCAAACACACACAAAAAAATGATATTTGGATTTTGAGACTCTCTTGTTGATGTATCCACACATGAACTTCATTTCTTTAGCATGCATTTTATTTTAATCCAAGCTTCCTGCCTGGTCATATACTGTATGTCCACTCCTTTTAATCATTAAGCCCTTAGGCCATTAGTTTCTGGTCAGTGTGAAACTCACTTAAGAATAAAACTTTGGATCTATCAACCATTACCAGGATACAATAACCAAACCTCACACTAGAATAAGATTTTAATAAAACAAAGATAACACCTTGGCCTCAGTTATGTCTCAGTCCTGGACTCATGAGAGCAAAACAGTCCCGCATCCCTTAGAAACTAGAACAATGCCGTGATGACACCAGGACCTGAAGCCATGATTAATTTCTCCCTGCCTTAGTCCTAACCAATCAGCAGAGCCCGCAACCCCAACTCCCACATTAACCATGATCAATGATTTCCCCCTTATGTAACCTAGCCACGAGAGACCATTGGGGAGCCAAGTTCTCGGCTAGCTCACTAGCTCACTTGTGTCTCCAGACTTGGCGCCAACTCCTAAAATAAACCTTTACTTTCTTTGCAGCAAACTCGTATTGCTTGCATCTAATTTGGCTTGAGTGCTGGCAAGCAAGCTGACCCTTTGAGTCTACGGTAACAGAGACACCATGGCTAGTGTTTACATTTTTTAGGGATGTATTGATCAATGGCTTACACTAGGTTTAACGGGCCACATAGTCTGGCTTTGCTAGAAGACCCTGCTGGAACCATGCCCAAGCTTTCCTAAAACCAGGATTCCTCACACACATCTTAGTGATTTAGTCATACAGTGAAGCTCACCTGGTGCTAGTAATAAGAATGGACCTTAGGGAACTGTGCCTGGAAGTCTATCAGGCTCCCCAGTCCTGCCTGTACTTTCTTTTTATTGATGTGTCACATCTTTTACTTTTTTAAAGGTTTAATATGTGCATATAAGAAACCTCCAAACCTGTAGAGAATTTTCATGAGTTTATTTGAGCCAAAGCTGATGACAATTACAGGGAAGCAAAATCTCAAATGCTCTGGAAGACAGTTTTGCAGTTTCTTTAATGCATTTGAAGTTGAGGAGGGAACATAAGGAAGATGACATGAAGGTGGGAGAAAGCAAGGTGGGGTTTATATTACAGGATAGTTACAAGATTTTGTGCTCTCTTGAGGGTGGTTATGCTTCTTTAAAAGGTGTGTTAACTCAGATGCATGCAAACAATAAATAGTGCTTGCTTAAGGCAAAGATAAACCTCTTACTAAAGAAGTTGTGCCTGGGGTGTGACTGCCCACCAGGCCTGACCAGTTAGGAATTTATGATATGATTACTTTTTGTAGAACCCTGTGGAGACAGAGCCAGGAGTGCAGTTTCCAGGCTCTCGGCCTCAGGTGGAAAGGTGCTCACTCGGGTAGTAAATGGCCATCAACTGTGATTGGATGGCCATCAGCTGTGACTAGTTGGCCGTCAGCTGTAACCAGTGAGACATTGGCCACTAATATAACTGCTGTGGCTATGCCATCAAAAAATGGGGGCTAGCAAGAAGACAGTGGCTGGCAAGCACGGATTGCAGTTAGGACGGCAGGTTGCGGACAGTGTGGCTCCTGCTTCCTGTGTCTCCAACCCAGTCACCAGCAAGAATATAGTGGTATGACTCCCCCATCTATGGCTCCGTGGGTGTTCCTTTTTGGCCTCACCATGTCCTGTGTTCTTGTGTTGTGTGGGGAACAGGCACAGAGACTCTGCCTGCCGCCCCGCATGACACATGGCACAGCGAGCAGGGTCTCCCGCAAGACAAACCCCTTTTTTTGTTCACAATAATAATTTCCATTATACTTGTGTTATTGATATAGTGTTTGTGGGGACAGAGCCCCAGAGAACAATTTCTAGGCTCTTGGCCTCATGTGGAGAGGTGCTGGCTCGGGTAGTAGATGGCCGTCAGCTGTGGCTGGTTGGCCATCAGCTGTAACTGTTGAGCCATTGGCCACTGATATAACTGCCGCGGCTATGGAGGAGAGTGGAGGAGAGTGGAGGAGAGTTGGTCGGTTGGCAGTAAAGTGGACAGCAGGTCACACGTCATGTGAACCCAGCCTCCATAATGGTATGACTCCCCTACCTATGGCTCCGTGGGTGTTCCTTTTTGGCCTAGCCATATCCTGCGTTCTTATGTGGGGAGCGAAAGCTGAGACCCCGCAGGTCGCCCTGCGTGACAAATGGCGCAGCGAGCAAGGTCTCCCGCATTATAGTGTTTATGTTTTCTTTCAAGGAATAAATTACAATCTGTTTTCAGTTCTAATTTATAATGAATTCTCTTTTTATATTTAATTAGAAAAAATTGGTAATATTTTCACAGATTACCTTCTAACTTCTCATACATTTTCATGTTTTTTCTCATTCTTCTGAAACATCAGTAAAATAATGAAAGACTTTCAGAAGGATAGTGTCCAAATCAAATTTTCATTATTATGCGATTATTTGGCTCAATGAATCAAATTTTCATTATTATGTGATAGTTTGATCACTTCTTAACTTCTGCATGTCATATAAACTTGTAAGGCTGTGCTCTATGATTTTTGCATGTGAGTCTCTCTCTTTTTTCCCCCTTAAATAATGACCTGGAATCATATTGCACTATAACTTGTGTAACTCTAATTGTCAAATATATTTTTAAAACTTTGTTTCTTTTAGATTGAGAATGAATTATTTTTCCAACTTACTCATAAAGTCTAGAAGGAATATTTCCTAGAAATGTAGTCTTCTAATTTCTAATGAGAAATTAGTGTGTGGCATTTTGGGAAGGGTTTTTTGCACAGCCATGGAATTCCTAAGATGAACTTTAAGGCAAAGTCATGTCATCATTGATCTCCTGCTCAACAATCCTTGAAGCACTAATAATTCAAAATGGTTACAATATTTCATTACCATGAAAATTGGAAATGATGACTGTGACCTTGGTGTGTGAGTTAGTGACCCAAAACATGTAATGGATTCAGAGTCTCAGGGTGCTTGCCAATTATGTTTGTATAACCTTTTGGGATCAAAGTATTTTGATCCTAAAATGAATCCACTTAAATTTGTTGGTAAGCTGAATGTTTTAGAAATAATATTGTTACACTGCTGCTTTTTCTGTTTTAATACAGATATAAAATTTCTGATGAGAAGCTATATTTGTTGAATTAAAAACTATAACAACATGTTGATATAATGCTATTCTTCAAACGAATGTTTGGATGGAAAACTTTAAAATAGAAATAGTAATAGTCAGCTTACAGCCATGTCTATTGGTTATCTGTAATGTGTGCCCTTTTCCAACTATGTATTTTCTTTTTGCTATAATATTTTTCAACTTTTTGAAATAACACTTTATTCCCAAATTTTACAAATCCTTTAGTAACAAAAACTGGTAATATGATAACCATAACTATTTCCTCTTCCCAGCTTTCCCTGCAGTTGTTGGAAGAGATTGTGACCAATTATGGCCGATGGAATATTAGCAGAAGTGATGAATACCATTTGCAGTCAAAGATCTCCCAGATATTCTACATTCTGTTTTTCCTTTTTATCTCCCAATTGAATGCAGAATATTCAGCATAGGACTCTATAGCCCTAGGGTACAGCAGTAACACAAGACTTAAGGAAACTTGATTACTGAATTACTGCAATTAGGAAACCTGTCAGCTAACTACATCCATACTTTACTTTGCATGAATGAGTCATACACTTTTGTTGTCTTAATTCACTGAGATTTTAGGTTAGTTTTGAAACAGAAATTAGCATTTCCTGACTAATCCAACTTCTTACTTTAAATTAAAAAAAAAAATGTGTACCATCTCTGAATTGTTACATTTGTGATATGAAATTTGGCATGTTATGACTTCATTGATTAAAATTTTCTAAATTGTATTTTGTCCTAAAACATAGGTACACTGACAGCAGATGTAAAAAAGCAAGGTATATTTTAATTTTATTGCTTTATTTTGGGCAGAGTAAGTGAATGAGGGTCAAGATTATGTATATGTAATTCCTCTTGCTTCTAAATGTATGACTATAATTTTAATTCAAAATGTGGTACATTTATACAACGGAGTATTGCGCAGCCATAAAGAATAAAGAAATCTTACAATTGCAATAACATGGATGGGTCTAGAGAACATTATGTTAAGTGAAATAAGTCAGAAAGAGAAAGACAAGTACCATATGATCTCACTTATATGCGGAATCTAAAGAAAAGAATAAGTGAATGAACTAATCAGAAACAGTTTTGGGGACAAAGAGGAAAAACTGAGAGTTGTTAGATGGGCGGGGTGGGGGGGTGGGGATAAGGGAGAAGGTGAAGGGATTAGGAAACAGTTGGTAACCACAAGATGGCCTCAGGGTTTTTGAAAATTAATTTGGGGAATGTAATCAATAATGTTGTAAAGATTTTGTTGGGTATCCGATGGACACATGTCCCATTTGGGAGACCACCTCAGGGATGCTGTAGATGCCTGATCATGGCATTGTACACCAGAAGCTAAACAATAATGAATGCCAACTATGATTTTATATATATAATGTGATGGCTCGGCGCGAGGTTGGAGGGATAGTGGATAGGGGGGGATGGTGGGAGGGGGGTCCACAGTGTGAGGGATATAAATGATGAACGTCTAAGTATTACCTTGCCTTGTACACCTGAAACTAATAATAATACAAAAAATTCAAGTCCATGAAACAACTCACACACACACAAAAAAATGTTATCTGATTATCAAACAAATGAAATCTCAAAATGGTGACCCTGACTCTAAGTTTTTGTATTATTCTTAAACACTGAAAATCCAGCCAAAAATCTCTTATTCCAATACATTTTCCTAGTCTACCCTGTTTCTACTTTTGCAAAATACCCTGATTTACTTTGCTTTTGTAAAACACTGTAAATTAAGACACAATTTCATTCAACATTTACTCAATACAAATTTATCAAAGACCTAATATCTGCCAGACAACATGGGAAAAGGATTTGACAATTAGAGCTTGCATCCTTAATTTAGGGATAAATGGTAATTTTCATTAATCTAAAGCATGGTTGTCAAACTTTTTGCCCTCAGTTTTTGTTTATGTGTTATGTTTTATGGAAAATTAATTTTTTTAAATTACTCAAAAATAATGAATGCCATGTTAACATAAATAACATTTTAACAAAAAATAATTGTCACAAATCAGATAAATTGTGTGAGAAGAGAGATTATACTTTTGCAGATCTCTTTAATATTTATCTTTAATAGATATTCCCATAACTACTTTTGCACTCTGTCTGTTGTAGTGTGCTGTTTTAGTGTATGTGTATGAAGAAATTCCAGCCTCATAGAGATGCATAGTTGGAAACAGGAGAGATATTTTAATGACATGAGTAGAAAATTCTGTGTAGCAATTCATCTTTTATATTATACCAGGACTCAACAAATGGTATATTCGTAGAGATTAGTTACAATGTGGAATCTGAATCCTTATCAATAAAAATTTTCTACTCTATTATGTTAAAATCTATTGGTCTCTCTTGTACTTTGAATAGTTATGTGACATCATGTATTGGTCATTGGAAAAATACTGATTCACTGAGTTCACAGATCTTCAAAAATATTAACATACTTCATTATAATATTTTAAAAGATTACATCTATTAATATAATTTGTAAATATTACCACCAATCTTATCAGGAAAACCCTTAAATGTGGAAAGCTATCAAACTCATGCAGACAGACACAAGTTTTCTAAAATTCTTATTTTCGCTTGAAAGCTCAGATTTTTAAAATTAGCAACAAACACTTTCCTTGAAGTGTCAGGCTCACTTTATTTTTTGAAAATGTCCATTAAATATCCAAGTCTGAATTCCTGTGGTTTTTCTGCCATTCTTTCAAATAAAAATGGGATTTCATGGGAAATTTAGTAGATCATCTTACAACACAATCAACAAATACTTTTCCTTGAGACAGCAATTGTACTTCATAATGTAGCAGAAGTGCTTTATGCCTACTTTCCATTTACTCACACAGAATATTAAAAAGTTATATACTGAAGGATTGAAGTCTGATAAAATAATGTTTATTTTCCTGCTTCATCAAAGACATCCTTAAGTGAAACTGGTTTTTTTTTTTAATAACACGTGCATGACAATGGAGAATATTATGACCTCTAGTATAGCTTGAAACCACTGATATGATTTGTGCTAAGGTGCTGGCAATTTTGCACACCACTACTTGCTCCATCATTAAATATAGTGAAAAGGACAAATAATGTCTAAATGTCATAGTAAAAATCGGGTTGACCTTGAAAACCCCCTGAAAGATTTTCAGGGGGCCATACTGATTCATGGATTGGTTTATTTGGTTTAGAAGTAGAGTGTTACCCAGTTCTAACGAATAAGACATGAAGGGTATTTGGACAAGTTTCTTACCTCTTAACATAATGGAAAACAGTTGTTTTCTTCCACAAGCTATTGTCTTCTCTGGATACTTGAATGTCTGGATTTGAGTCTCAGAATTCCTTCAACCTGTCTGAAACCATAATGGTCAGAGAAAAGGCTGACATGAAGAGAATGGCAACATTTAAAAAAAAAAATAATGGAAAAAACTGGATCCTTGATGATGTCATTGAGCTACTCTACATTAACAAACCATAAAGCCAGCCAACCACCATTTATTGTTACATGAGATGCTAAATAGCCTTACTATTTAAATATAGTATAGTTGAGATTTTCTGATACTTTGAGTAAAAGGCATCCTGATGGATAAATTCCATCTTTCTGTATCCAGGCCATGGAAAAATAATCACTACATAATAAGAGAAATTCTCCCTGGATCATCCATTATACATCAAATAAACTTAATTTCACAGGAAAATCTCTGTGATTAAAAGTGGGAAGTTATGTCAGATTGCTACAGATACAGGTGTACTTGATATTGGGAGACTGCTCAGACTCTTTAAATTACCACTGACCAGAGTTAGGTTTATTTCTTGATTATGAAATGATATTAAGTATCTAGGAACAAGCTAAGAGGTTTAAATTTACAAAATTATTTGGTATAAACGTAGGTTAATGTTAAAAAATCTACAAAGAGTTACTGGATCAATTCATGTTACCCCTGTATTCAGATGTTTATTAACTTGGAGTGTTCATTTATCATATTCTACCTGTATCATAAGAGGCTGAGATTATCTTAGAACATGCATGTTGTGGAAAAAAAAATGTGTCTTGTAAGCACATCAGACAACATCTGATGTGAACAGATGAAACATTATAACAGAGAACATAATGTTTCTCAACAGAGAAACGTAAGTTTCTCTGTGGAACAACATTGATTTTAATTTCAGTAATACTCATTGCACTCACTCTTGCCTGGAGGTAAAGTACCTTAATGAAACTTGTCAAGTCAATTGATGGCCAAAATAAGACAAAGAAAAATACCTACACTGTGATAATCTTTTGTTTACACAGGGGAAAGTTACTTAAATGCCACCAGTTCTAGTAAGTGTTGAAATTGTTTTAAACAAGCATATTAAGCACCATTTAACATGGAAAAAAAAAACATTTTTTCTCCCTTAAACTATATTTTCATTGTAAGAATATCATGTACATGCTATAAGACAATGTAGTAAAAGAAAGAAGGAAAATACTCATAAGCGAACTATCACTGATACTTTTCCTATCAGGTTAGCACATTTTTACATAATTAAAATCACACTATTGTATATATAACATATTTTATACCTTTCATTTTATAGTATTAGTTAAAATAATTGTGAAATGCAACACTGAATGTTGCATAGGTTTACTTACTAGGTACTTTCCACTTATTAAATATTCAAATTGTTTTTCAGTATTTACTAGGACACATAATACTAAGATGAAATCCTTTGACATAGTTTTTGTACTTAATAAACATGTAGGGCTATCACTTTATTATGGTTATCCACAGCATAATTAACAGATCAAATAATATGAATAAGAACATGATTAGTTACATATAACCTAAATGCATTTCCAATGCACTATACCAATCTACACAGTAAATTTATTGTGTATGCAAGAGCGACCACTTTGTCAATTCCTCTTCATGGTATTACAATTTTAATAGTTGATGATACAAATCGAGTAGTTAATATAATATTATGTTTTAGTAATTTAAATTTAAACTTAAATAGCTTCATATGCCTAGTGGCTTCTCTAATGGATAGTAGATGTGGATCCTGTGCCACATGCTATGTTTTCCCCAAAATAAGACCGGGTCTTAAGTTTTGCTCCAAAAGACGCATTAGAGCTTATGTTCAGGGGATATCCTCCTGAAAACTCATGTTAGGTCTTAGTTTTGCGGAAACACAGTATCTGAAAGGAAGAACTGTAATAGAAACTACTTACTTCAAATTTACGTGTGCTGTAAGATGTTACCTGGCCCTATGGTTTTTCCCAAAGTCAGTGTCTGCAGCTCAGGAACAGAACCATATATTATATATCTTTTAAAAAATAGGAACTTGAAACTTAATGTGGAGTAGTTGACAAATACATTAAGTCCCATCAACCACCTTTTTCACAGATGCTTTCTACGTTCTGAACATGTTGTGAATTATTAACTGCACTGTGTGTTTTAGGAGCATACTTCCCTACATAGGAACCCCCTTAGGAGTGATAGAAAAAAAGATTTTTGTCTGTGTCAACACGATAATCCTGAAACTCAAACCAGCTTGAAGGAAAAAAAACAAAAACAAAAAACCCACAAAACATCAGTGTATAGTTTGCAGAGAACAGAGCCTTTGATAATCAGTCAGCTCGAGAAGTTTGTATTATCAGCTCAGCATAAACCCGATGAGCACCGGACCTCTGTGTGATCACAGAGCTAAAACTGCTGTGGTTACACAGAACACCATGTACACTATGTTAGTTTCCACCCCAGGATATAATGAAAGAGCCCACAGGTACACAAGTACAAGGACAGGTCTTGGAGGAAATACAGTGAACCTCTTGTCAGTCATATAATTGTATTCAACAGTGTTGACTAATGATATGAGATGGTGACAGTTAATTGTCTGACGTGATTTTAAGTAGCTTGCTTTGAATAGTTTCCTTAAATGATAAACAACAACAAAGATCCCTCTTCTGATGGATTTTGCAAACGATACCTGGAAACTAATAGAAAGCAGTCTATTAAGAGATAATAGAACTATCTATATGGATCTGTGGACTACTGTTTTTATGTATTTCTGTGGGTTTCTCCTTGTATTTTGAACAGATGTCAAAATAATTACTTGCATGCTATAAAATGGCCACAGTAGATTCCATCTTAAATTTAAAATGAAGGTCCACTTAAACAAACAACAACTTAAACAAAATACACATGAAAATCAAAACAAACAATATTAGAAGAAAATATGGAAATATTTTTTCCATGAATTCAAGGTGGTAAAAGATTTCTTACACAACCCAAAAAAACTGCCAACCATCAAAATAAAAATGATTGTTAAGTTCTGCTACATTGTGTTAAGAATACTGGACATCAAAAAACATGGTGAAGTAAGTAAAAAAAAAAAAGAAGCCAACAATCTGGGAGAAGATATACATAACATAACCCTCAGAGAATTATATTTCGCAGTGTGTGAAAAACTATAACCTATAAAAAATGATAGAAAATGAGCAAACCTCAATAAAAAGCATTTTATAGAAGAAAAACAGGAATGGTCAATAAATATAAAATATGATTTTCAACTTCTTTAGTAATTAGGAAAATGATAATTAAAGCCACAGTGACATAGCATTTTACACAATCTAGGATAGCAGAAGTTAACAAACGTGAATGAAAGAGAACTCATATATTGATGTCAGCATATAAGTGGTACAGCTACACTGGAAAGCTGAATATGGTTATCCGTGTGTTCCAGCAATCTCACTGGTAGGATTATAATACAAATATATTCTTGCATAGGTGTACCAGGGGTATATACGAGGTTGAAGAATTAAGTTTGTGAATTTGTTGCAAAGATGTTTCTAAACTTATTTATTTATTTATTTTTAAGGTTTTATTGGGGAAGGGGAACAGGACTTTATTGGGGTACAGCGTGTACTTCCAGGACTTTTTTCCAAGTCAAGTTGTCCTTTCAATCTTAGTTGTGGAAGGTGCTGTTGAGCTTTTCAGCTTCAAGTTGTTGTCCTTTAAGTCTTAGTTGTGGAGGGCGCAGCTCAGCTCCAGGTCCAGTTGCCGTTGCTAGTTGCAGGGAGCGCAGCCCACCATCCCTGCGGGAGTCGAACCTGCAACCTTGTGGTTGAGAGGACACGCTCCAACTGAGCCATCTGGGAGACAGCTCAGCTCAAGGTGCCATGTTCAATCTTAGTTGCAGCGGGCAGAGCCCACCATCCCTTGTGGTAGTCGAGGAATTGAACTGACAACCTTGTTGTTGAGAGCCCACTAGCCCATGTAGGAATCGAACCGGCAGCCTTCGGAGTTAGGAGCACAGAGCTCCAACCGCCTGAGCCACCGGGTTGGCCCGTGTTTCTAAACTTTTTTGATATTAGAGGGATTATCCATTATGAATTTGTATCAATTGAATGAACAGTTAACCAAGTTTACTATTTAGAAGTGCTGAAAAGGCTGCATGAAAAAGATGACCTGAGATTTTTGGCAACAATTCATGGCTCTTGCATCATGACAATGCACCAGGTCATATAGCACTGTCTGTGAGGGAGATTTTAGCCAGTAAACAAATAACTGTATTGGAACACTCTCCCTACTCACCTGATCTAGCTCCCAATGACTTCCTTCTTTATCTGAAGATAAAGGAAATATTGAAAGGAAGACATTTTGATGACATTCAGGACATCAAGGGTAATATGACGACAGCTTGGATGGCCATTCCCGAAAAAGAGTTCCAGAATTGCTTTGCAGGGTGGACTAGGTGCAGGCATCAGTGCATAGCTTCCCAAGGGGAATACTTTGAAGAAGACCGTAGTGATATTCAGCAATGAAGTATGTAGCACCTTTTCTAGGATGAGTTCACAAATTTACTTGTTGGACCTCGTATGCAGAAATGTTCACAACTTATAGTAGCTGTATTAGCCAAAGACAGGAAATGACTCAAATTATTTGACAGCAGAATGCACACAAGGGATGTTATATATAACAATGAAAACTCAATGAACAATTGCCTGCAATAATTTGAATGCAGTTAAAAAATATGAATGAATTATTTTTCTGAAGATGTCGTACAGCATTCCTTTTTTAAAAAGGTTATAGAACCCCCAAGTTGAACAACATTTTTTCAGTGATTAATATATGCTCTTACAAAAAATAGCAGTTAGGGAAATGATATTCCAAAAAAATCACAAAATTGTTTTTGATTGAGATATATGCAAAGGTACAGGGTAGAGCCATTATTGGTAATTTTCAATTTAGTATTTGAGATTATAGATTTGTATTTAACAACTGATGATATATATTGGTCAAATTTTTATATTTTGCAGTTATTATGTTAAATATTAAGGTCAATAGACCTTGGGATATTTTTAAGTGTTCTATAACTGGATCTAGGGATGATTTGTTTTATCAGTAGACTTGTTAAAGGAAACAGCCCCTTCCTGAAAAAGAATCATTTTTTTTTTATTATCTTGATTAATGATGTTCTGAGAGGAATACAGTTCCTAGTAATTCTTAGGGCATCTGAAGATTTAATATATATGTTATGTTAACATTAAATATTTGTAGTAATTTTCTGTCATCCTATTACCCTTGATGTCCTGAATGTCATCCAAGTGTCTTCCTTTCAATATTTCCTTTCTTGGCCCTTTTCACTGTATAATTTAAATACCCCAGAAACATTTCTAGGAGATTTAGCCTCTTTTTAGCTGTTCACTGATTCCAAAGAAATGATAAAAAGCCATCTCTGCTACTTTTCTAGGTAAGTGATACTGTTAGCTCTAAATGTATAAACCTAATACAAAAATACTGGAGGATGCATTATTTTATGATGAAATGATGTAAACTCTGAATTTCATTTGTTTCATTTTTCCCATGATTTTTAATAGCTTGCTGATCCCTTTCATGCTTGCCCAGGTTGTATTTCTGCCTATCATCCAGTTGATATTTCTAAAATAATGTTGGAAAAATGAAAGATTAAACCATTATCAAATAAATATTTTGCTTTAATTGTACTTTAATATTAAAATACTTTAATTTGTGTAAAGAATTTATGTAAAATAATTTATGTAAAGAATCACTACATGATTTCTATTAAGATATAAATTATACTCTCAAAGAAGGATTTTTTGTCACTTTTTATGTATTTAATAGTGATAGTTTATAACTTTTCAAAATGGAAAAAAATTAGCATACAAATAACTAGGAAAATAATTATTTAAATCTGATTATGTATAAAACTGGACATTTAAGTCAAAATACTGTTGTCTTAGATTTGGTTAGAACCTGATAGAAATGGTAAAGTTATTACATATAATTTTTACAGGATATTATTTTAGTAATTGTATTTTCATAAAAGAAAATAATATAAACATGATTTCTAAGCAATGCATTTTTACTAGTCACATAGCTAATAAAAGTCATTACAGTTGGTTTAAATAATTTGACATTTCTGCTTTGCACAAAATAGATTTAAACATTGGGCCATGTCCAGGTGATAGGAAACTGCCCATTCTCATTTTTTTTGTCCTTCTGTTTTATGATTTGAATTTGAGCTAGTTAAATATTTTTTGAAATGAATATTCCATACAATAATATGATCCTTCTAGGCTGAACCAACTAGATTAGTTACAGCTCTGGGGAGAGTTGGCAAAATAATATTGGGGTTGTTGCCTTGTCCTTTCCTATCTGCTGTTTTTATTCTTTTATCAGTGAAAGTGCATTCCACGCCAGAGCTTTATAAAAAATAAAAATCATGCCTCCAGCAAAAGTATATTTTTTGTACTTTTGCACCAAGGACAATATTCTACCAATAAACTCTGATGTTTGTGTTCAGCTGTTAAAAGGGCTGGATATTCACAGAGTGCATTAGACAATATGTAAGTCAAATCAGGTGAACCAAAACTTCATCTAAATCAAATCTATTTCATTTGTACATATTAATATTTATTGAATTAGTATGTCAAACTTACATGAATTTAATCACCAAAGTTGGTAAGCTATTCTGATATTTGTAATATTTTAAATCCCTACATATTTATTACCTTATTGTTTTATGCAATTAAATTATTATTTTAAAGATATAGTTATATAGATTGTTTTACATACCTCAAACCAATAATCATAAAAGAAAAACTGATCCAAATATTTTATGAGTTGACACAGTAAGTTATAACTTTATTTGGTATCATATTAGCCCAGGAAATTTTCTTTCTAAAGGTACTACCTGTAATTTTTAGTTACTCTCTGTACTCGTATGTGATTAGCCACTTTATTTCATTAATATTTTTCTCACAAAAACTGTATCAGGCAGACATAATTATTTGCAATTAATCATTGAAAGGTTTAGATCAAAGAGGTTGAGAAATTTATTTATGGGTTTAAGCTAAATAAAGAATTCACAATAAAAGAATTTGCCTATGGATTAATTTTGTGGCCTTTTTAATATGACTTTAATTTAACTTACAAATTTCACAAGCACTTGACAAGAAATGGGATTAAATGTGTAATATTACTTTGAAAATTGAATGCTTGCTATATTTTTCATGGTAAAATAACATGCCATTCACCTGACAAATACAGCCGTGGAGGGTTGCTGTCTGAAATAGTCTGCTAGGTCTGCCATGGCAGAGTACCATAGACTGGCTGGATTAAATAACCAAAATTTATTTCTTTACAGTTCTCGGGGCTAGAAGACCAACATCAAGGTGTCAGCAGGGTTGTTTTTTTCTGAAGATCTGTCTTCCTGGCTTGCAAATGGCCATATTTTCCTTGTGTCTACATATAGTCTTCCTGAGCATATCTGTACCCTAACCTCTAATATAAGAACATCAGTCATATGGATCAGGTCCCACTCTAATGACCTCATTTAAATTTAATTACATCTTTAAAGGTACTAACGCCAAATATAGTTATGTTCTTAGGTACTGGCAGTTAGGACTTCCATGTATGTATTTTGGGGTTACACAATTCTGCTCTTATACTAAGGATTCTGACTTTTGTTTTCTACATTGCATTTCCTCTACTGCATGGATTAAGTGTAATAAAAAATACATTATATTGCAATCTGAAAAATAGTTTTAAAGGGAATTAAGTAAAGATACATTGAATAGTTAAATAATATGTCACCCCATTTGTGTTGAAATATGTAAACTTTATGTACAGGAGAAACCACTTCAATCCTTCACTCACAGGCAATTTACTCTTTTTAAACACAGTTAAACATGCTTGGTTACTTGGCTTTCTGTCTTACTGCAAATTACAACCAGCAAATTATAAAGAAAATGCAGTATGCCAACTAGAGGGTGAAAAATTGATAGCAACTTAAACTTACAGAACTCTAAATGAGGGTAGGGAAATAATTAACACATGTGTTAACATAAGCAGTGTACTCATAGAAGGTCATTTTGGTCATTTAATATAAAAGCAAACGTTGAAACACCTCAAAAGTTTCTATAATGTCACTATATTTTTGTAGAGGGTAATAACATAATAATGGTAAACCTAGATCAATAAGAAAAATGTGCAAGAAAATAAATTGTTAAAGAATACAGATGATATTTAATATAAAATGAGACTATATTGAGAGAGGGCTAAAGTTTAATGTGTATATAGATTCTTTTTTATGTTAAGACATTTTGTATCATGGCATCTACTAACAGGATTATAGTATATTAGTTTTTAAGTTGTTAGATTGCTTTGCTAATATTTGTGAAGTTTTAGTATCTACGTGCCTAAGTGAGGTTGGCTCTATCCAGAGTCCCTTTGTGGTCCGATCCAGAACCCTTTGTGGTTCTATAGTCTCATATTCATAGTATTAGAGAATGATTTGGAGAATGTTTCCTCATTTTGTGTGCTCTGTAAGATTGGATTTATTTGTTTCTTGAAAGATTAACTTGCCTTTAAGATTTCTGAGTCTGGGATTTTCTTTGTGTGAAAAATAATTTAATATTAAAGTTTCTTAAAGAAGATAATTATTCTTGTATCAGTTTTTTATAAATTACATTATTTTAGGAATTTTACCATTTCATCTTAACTTTCAAATTTCATGGTACATTTTAAAAAATAATCTTTTATTCATGGAATTTTTAGTACACTTAACATACTAGACGCTGAGAACCCTTTAATGTGCAGGATGGTCTTCTCCTGATTTTATGCTGTTGTTTAGTGTTTTACTTCTGTCACGTTTTTAATCCAAATGTACTCGTTAGCAGTTATTGAATGACAAATACCACTAAAATCTACTGACTGAAAACATTTATTTAGCTCACAATTCATGGTTCCAAAATTGATGGACTCAGCTGGTAGTTTTGCTCTCAGCTGCACTCGTGCCCACAATCAATAGTGGAAAAGCTAGGTGTCTCTGCACCTGGGGTTAGCGGACTACTGGCAGAGGTGCATTGGTTCTCTTTTATGTGGTCTCTTGTCTACCAACAGGCTAACCTTGATTTCTTCGTGTGGTATGGGTAGAGTTTCAAGAGAGGGAACAAAAACACACACCGATGTCTCTTGTGGTGTAGGCTAGAAACTGGCACTTCACTTGTACTATATTCTATTGGCTAAAGTAAATCAAAAACACTGGTTTAATTCAGGGAGTTGGAAAGTAGTCTCCATTTTTTTAATGGGAAAAACTTGAAATCACATTGCAAAGGCCGTAGATACAGACAAGAATGAAGAACACTGGCCATTTTAGAAATTAATCTAGTATTAACTCTTAATATTGAAAAATTGTTTATATTTATCTGCAGTTTTACCAATTCCTTTTCTTACCACTCTTTCTGTCATCTCAAATCATACTCTAGCATAATTGTTCTGAGTTCTCTATTACATCTATTAGAATTTTTTAGTGAAATTTTGTTACTTTTGTGAACTTCAAAGTTTTGTTTATATGAAATGTCTTCATTTGGCAGCCATTCTTAAAGGAGAGGTTTTCTGTGAACCCCATTACACGTTGTCATTTCATCATTTCTAAGAAAATTTTCAGTGTCGTATGCATTCCATTAATGAGATATCTAAGTATCATTCTGACATAAGGCTGCTTTTAAGATATCTTCATTGCTTTTGTGTTCTGTAGTTTCAGTGGAATGTACAAATGAGGAGTTTTTTATTTGTTCCATTTGTACTTAATATTTCTGTGGATTTATAATTTCATAAATCCTGGACAATTTCTAATCATTGCCTATTCATGAATCAACTGTTCTATATACTGAATGGACATCTATTTTCAATGCCAATTATATTATACTTTCTCATTTCATTTTCTGAATCTCTTCTTCATTTTTTCTTTATTTAAAAATTTAAAAAATGTCAATACAGCTGACATTCAATATCGTATTACAGTCAGGTGTACAGCACAGTGTTTAGACATTTATATAATTTACAAAGTGATCCCCCTAATAAGTCTCGTATCCAATTGGCACAATCCATAATTGTTACAATACTACTGACTATATTCCCTATGGTGTACTTTACATCCCAGTGTCTATTTTGTAACTGTCAATTGGTACTTCATAATTGCTTTACATTTTTCACCCAGTCCCTCACTCCCCTTCCATCTGGCAACCATCAGTTTGTTTTTTATATCTGAATTTGTTTCTGTTGTGTGTATTTGTTTATTTTGATTTTTAAATTCCACATATAGTGAAATTACATGGTATTTGTCTTACTCTGTATGACTTATTACGCTTAGGATAATACCCTCTAGGTGTATCAATGTTGTTGCAAATGTTAAGGTTTCATTTTTTTTTAATGGTTGAGTACTATCCCATTGTATATATGTACCACTTCTTTATTAATTCATCTATCCATGGACACTTTAGTTGCTTCCGTATCCTGGCTTTTGTAAATAATGCTGTAATTTACATAGGATCCATATATTTTTTTGAATTAGTGTTTTGAATTTCTTCACAAATACACAGAAATGGGATTGCTGAGTCATATGGTAGTTCTATGTTTAATTTTATGAGGAATCACCATACTGTTTTCTATAGTGGTTGTATCAACTTAGGATCTCGCCAACAGGACACAAAGGTTTCATTTTCTCCACATCCTCGCCAACCCTTGTTTGTTGATTTATTGATGATACCCATTCTGACTTGTAGGAGGTGATATCTTACTGGGCTTTAATTTGCATTTCTCTGATTAGTGACATTGAGCATCTTTTCATATATCTATTGGCCATCTATATGACCTCTAAGGAGAAATGTCTACATATATTCAGGTCTTCTGCCTATTTCTTAATCAAATTTCTTAATCAAATTGTTTGCTTTTTTGGTGTTAACTAGTTTGAGTTCCTTATATATTTTGGATATTAACCCCTTACCAGATATATCTTCTCCCATTTAGTAGGCTGTCTTTTCATTTTGCTGATGGTTTCCTTTGCTGTGCAATAACTTTTTAGTTTGATGTAGTCCCACGTGTTTATGTTTGTTTGTTTGTTACCCTTGCACAAGGAGACGTATCCAAAAAAATATTACTAAGAGCAATGTCAGAGAGTTTACTGTGTATGTTTTTTTCTAGAGGTTTTATAGATTTGATCTTAACATTTAAGTCTTTAATCCACTTAAAGTTTATTCTTATATATGGTGTAGGAAAGTGGCCTAGTTTCATTTTTTCATGTATCTGTCTAGTTTTCACAACACCATTTATTGAAGAGACTCTCTTTACCCCATTGTATATTCCAGCCTTCTTTGTCATAGATTAATTGACAGTATAGGCGTGAGTTTATTTTTAGGCTCTCTGTTCTGTTTCATTGAGCTATGTGTCTATTATTATGCAAGTACCATGCTATTTTGATTATTATAGCTTTGTAGTATGGTTTGATATAGCTATATAACTATTATTTCCATGGTTAAGTTTATTCCTAGGTATTTTTATTGATGTAGTTATAAATGGGATTGTTTTCTTAATCTCTTTTCCTGGGAATCCATTATTGGTATGTAAAAATGCAACCAATTTCTGAATTTTAATTTTGTATCCTCCTGAATTCATTTATCAGTTCTAACAGTTTCTTGATGGAATCTTTCTGGTTTTCCCCATAGAGTATCATGTCATCTGCAAATAAAAACAGTTTTACTTCTTCTTTTCCAATTTGGATGCCTTTTATTTCTTTTTGTTTTCTGATTGCTGTGGCTAGGACTTCTAATGCTATGTTGAATAGAAGTGGTGAAAGTGGGTATCCTTGTCTTGTTCCTGATCTTAAGAAAACACTTTTACCTTTTCATCACTGAGTATGTTAGCTGTGGGTTTGTCATATACAGCCTTTGTTGTATTACATATGTTCCCTCTCTGCCCACTGTGATGAAAATTTTCATCATAAATGGAGGCTGGGTTTGTCAAACACTTTTTCTGCATCTATTGATATGATCATCTGATTTTTATTTTAGTTTCTGTTTATGTGATTTATCACATTAATTGATTTGCTGATATCGAACCATCATTCATTGGAGGAATAAATTTAACCTGATCATGGTATATGGACTTTTTAATGTATTGCTGAATTTGGTTTTACTCTTATTTTGTTGGAGATTTTTTTGATCAATGTTTACGGATATTGGCCTGTAATTTTCTTTTTTGTAATGCCTTAACATAGTTTTTGAAACAGGGTAATGCTGCCCTTGCAAAATGAGCATAAGTGCCTTTCCTGCTCTTTAATATTTTGGAATAATTTGAAAAGGATAGGTGTTAATACTTCTTCAAACGTTTGATAAAATTCATCGGTAAAGCCATTTGGTCCAGGACTTTTGTTTGCTGGGAGGTTTGATTACTGATTCAATTTTGTTATTAGTTATCAGTCTGTTCTGATTTTCTGATTCTTCTTGATTCAGTCTTAGAAGATTGTATGTTTTCAGGACTTGATCCAGGTTGTTCAGTTTGTTGACATAGAATTGTTCATAGTATTTTCTTATAGACTTTTGTATTCTGTGGTGTCAGTTGTCACATCTCTTTCATTTCTGATTTTATTTATTTGGGTCTTTTCTCTTTTTTTATTATGAGTCTGGTTAACAGTTTATCAATTTTGTTTTTCTTTTCAAAGAACAGCTCTTAATTTCATTGATATTTTGTATTGCTTTTTTTAGACTGTATTTCATTTATTTTTGCTCTAATCTATATTATTTTCTTCCTTCTACTCACTTTAGGTTTTGTTTGCTGGTTTTTTTTTTTTTCTAGTTCCTTTAGGTGTATGGTTAAATTGTTCATTTGAGATTTTTCTTGTTTCTTGAAGTAGACCTATATTGCTATGTATTTCCCTCTTAGAAATAGATTTTTTGAGTCATGTTTTTATTCATTTGTCTTGAGTTATCTTTTATTTTTGAAACCTATTGTTAACTCATTCATTATTTAGTAGCATGTTACTTAACCTCCATATGTTTGTGTTTTTCAGTTTTCTTTTTGTAATTGATTTTTAGTTTCATAGCATTGTGGTCAGAGAAGATGCTTGATATGATTTCAATCTTCTTAAATTTATTGAGAGTTCTTTTATGGCCTGACATGTGGTTTCTCCTGGAAAAAGTTTCATGTGCATTTAAAAATAATGTATATTCTGCTGCTTTGTGGTGAAATGTTCTAAAGACATCAGTGAACTCCATCAAGTCTAATGTATTATTTTAGGTTACTTTTTCCTTTTTGATTTTCATTTTGTGTTATCTGTCCTTTGATGTCAAAGGTGTGTTAAAAGTCCCCCAATATGACTGTATTATTGTCAATCTGTACTTTTATGTTGGTCAATTTTTGCTTTATATATTTAGGTGCTCCTATGTTGGATGAATAAATATTTACAAGAGTTATATACTCTGCTGAATTGATCTCTTTATCATTAGATAATGTCCTTCTTTGTCTCTTATAGTCTTTGTTTTAGTCTTTTTTGTTCAATATAAGTATTACTACCCCAGATTTTTCTTTTCATTTCCATTTGCAAGAAATATGTTTTTCCATCCCTTTACTTTCAGTCTGTGTGTGTCTTTTGATCTGAAGTGGGTCTCTTATAGGCAGCATATGTAAGGGTCTTGTTTTCTTCCCCATTCAGGCACCCTATATCTTTTGAATGAAGCATTTAATCCATTTACATTTAAAATAATATTGATAGATATATAGTTATTGCCATTTTATTATTCATAATTTTGGTCTTCCTCCTTTTCTTCCTCCTTCTTCTTTTCCTTTTTCTTCTCCCTTTCAATTTTATTCTAATACTTTTTTGGTGGTAATGAACTCCTTTAGCTTTTTCTTGTCTGGGAAGCTCTTTATCTGTCCTTTGATTTTAAATGACAGCCTTGTTGGGTAGAGTAATCTTGGTTATAGGTTTGAACTTTTCATCACTTTGAATATTTTGTGTCAATCCCTCTGGCCTGCAAAGTTTCTGTTGAGAAATCACCTGACAGTCTTATGGGAGCTTTCTTGTAAGTAACTAGTTGTCTTTCTCTTGCTGCTTTTAAGATTCTCTATTTGTCTTTAACCTTTGGCATTTTAATTGTTATGTGTCTTGGTGTGGGCCTGTTTGGGTTCATCTTGTGTGGGACTCTATACTTCCTGGGCTTGAATATCTGTTTCCTTCACCAGATCAGGGAAGTTTTTTTTTATCATTGTTTCTTCAAATAGATTTTCAGTCCCTTACTTTCTCTCTTCTTCTGGTACCCCTGTGATGCAAATGTTGTTATGCTTGATGTTGTCCCAGAGGTTTCTTAAAGCATCCTTGTTTTATTTTAAATTCTTTTTCTTTTTGTTATTCCAATTTTGTGTTTTTCACTATCTTGTCCTCCCCAGAATTGATTCAATCCTCTGCTTCATAAGGTTGTTGATTCCATCTAATATATTCTTTATTTCCATTATTGTTTTCTTTATTTCTGACTGGTTTATTATTTCTGACTGTTTCTTTCATCTCTTTGTGTAAGTTCTTACTTAGTTCCTCTATTTTTCCCCTAAGTTCATTGAGCATCATTATAACCAATGTTTTGAACTCTTTATCTGGTAGACTGCTTGCCTCCATTTCATTTAGTTCTTATCCTAGAGTTTTTTCCTGTTCTTTCATTTGTGACATGTTTCTTTTTCTCCTTTTAGCTGCCTCTCTGTGTTTGTTTCTGTGTATTAAGTAGATCTGCTATGTCTCCCAGTCTTGGCAGGATGGCCTTATATAGTAGGTGTCTGGTGGGGCCCAGTGGCATGGTCTCTCTGGTCATCTGAGCCAATGTTCCAGGAGCATCACTTGTGTGAGTTCTGTGTGTCCTCCTGTTGTAGTTGAATCTGGATTGCTGTTCATACATCAGTGAGTGGGATTAACCCTCAGGTTGACTGGCTGTGAGGATTGGCTGTCACTACAGTGCATGAGCTGTTGTGCAGAGACTGACTTCATGGTGTGAGATTTGCTTTAGTGGGGCTCTGGTGTCTGATGAGTCCATCTTTTGGGTGTGTCATTTTTGGACTAATTGTGCGGTTCTCTATTTTGATCTGAAGATGGCCACTGGGTGTCTTGGTTCTGGGGCCTTTTGGGAGGGCCTACAGTACAGGACCAGGTCCTGTGCCCACGCTGGGGACACCTGGTAGGAGCTACAAAGTGATCTGTGGTTGGTAGCTCCCTCTGCTGGGCTTGGAAGCACTTGGGAGGGGCTCTGGTGCAAACTGAGTCTAACTGCCACTAGTGCTGGACTTGGGGCTGCTTAATAAGAGATACAGGCATGCCAAGGCCAGCTGCTGCTGGTTCGGGGTCTGTGAATCTTTGAGAAATTTTAAGAAGTCTGCAGTACAGGCCAAGGTGGGCACTTGTGAGGGACAGCCGCTGAAAGAGTCTTGGGTAGGTGCACCAGCTGGGTGGAGGAGGGTCTTAGAGAAGCACCATGATTGGATGAGCAGTGTTAGGTTGATAGAGACTCAGATTTGGCATCTTCCTTTTCTTGCAAGTTGGGTGGGAGGAGGGCTCAACAAAGGAATAGTGACACCTGCTAACAATGGAATAGTGGCACCTACAGAGAGCTGCCCCTCCAGCCTTGCCCTGAAGTTAGAAAATTCAGTTACTCCCCATATGTCCCTGGCTATTTTTGCACTGCTATCCCTTCACTGGAGCTTAGGGAGAATGTTTGTAAGTAAGTCTGTGCTCAGGCCCTTTAAGCAGCCACCTGGGTGGAACCCTCACTGATTTTTATAGCCAGATGCTCTGGGAGTCTGGGCTGAGAGTCTGAAGTGAGGCTGGAACAGCTTGCTTCTCAGGAGGGACCTCCACATCTGAGATATCCCTCCTGATTCTTAATTGGCACATGTGGGTTTGGGATCAGCCCATTTTGCATCTCCACACCTCCCACCTCCTACTAGTCTTGAGGTGGCATTTTATTTTATATTCATAATTATAGGACTTCTGTACAGCTAATTTTCAGGATGTTCTCAAGGGTGCTGGTTCTATTATCTAGCTGTAATTTTGACATGGTCGTGGGAGGGAGTGAGAATTTACCTGCTCCGCCATCTTGACTAGAAGTCCTCTCTCTTAACTTCTCTATAGTTTTCATTTCCTTGCTCAATATACTGCATTCTAGATAATCCTTTAAAGTTTACCATCATATTTATTCATTTTTTTCTAATCAAGTCTTTAAGCTATCCATTCAATTTTTAATTTCAACGCTTTTATATTTTATTTCTAGAAGTTCTTTTCCATATTTTTATGGCTATTTTTGATAGTCTCTTGCTCTAAATTTAAAGTTTATTTAATTTTTTACTTTGTGAATTTGTTTTATACCATAAATTATACTCAGTATCTGATTCTTACAATTCTGTGTTTGTAAATATGTAATTTGTTTTTTATATTGTCACTCGTGAGTTTACAATTGTGTTTATTAATTTTCTTATTATAAGCATACATATTTTGATATTTTATCACTGGAAACCTGGAAGAGTCTTTGTCTTTCTCCATGGAGAATTTGTATGTTAGATTCCATCAGAAGCTGGGATCACTACAGTCCCTTGTTATCCTTCCTTAAGACATTTGGTTTAATGCGAGAATCTCAGATCAGCCTTTCAGTCTTAGAATCCCAAGGCTTAGCGCCCTGATCACTACAGTGCTGGTGTTGGCATTCACTCTTAGAACTACACTGTCTTAATGATCACTACTATTTGCTTAACAGTCACTGCTTCGTCCCTGGTTTCAACTATTGTATATTTGTATATTTATAAGAGTTTGACTCTAGAGATTTAAATTACTTTCTAGTGAACTCAATGATGCAATAAATTATATTGTTATTATTTTTTGAATTTCAACAAAGATACAGTTGTATTTTACTAGGAGGACTTTTCAATTGTCTCTTCTACCATCCTGTAATGGAAACAAGCATACAAGAAGATTGTCATCCAGAATTGTTACATGAAAAGCATCATTTAAAGTAATAATTTTCAGTAAATTTAATTTATGTGAGATATTTCACTCATAAGTATTTCATATGAATAAAGTAATGTTTAATAATTTGATATTATCTTCAACAATTATACCTCTTTTTTTGAATGGGATAACACATTTTTTAGATATTTCTAGGGATGTGATTGAATTAGCTATTTCTGTTACATATAGTTTTTTGATTAATGTGGGGGAAACAGTGAGTCATAATAACGTGCAAAAGTCAGGCAGATGACTTAGAAGCCATGTCCTTTGAGCTAGTTAGTTAAATTCTCTAAACTTCAAGGAACTCTTATTTAATGATGACCATAATTACAACCTTTGAAACACTGTTTAAAAACATAGTTGAAGTGCTGAAGCAAGAAAGTAAGAAATGAGATGGAAAGCATTAATGAGGAAAAACAAAACTTAAAAATAAAAGAGAGCCTATGGGTTTATTTCTTTATTTCTTTTATAAACTATAAATATATTCCATCAGAACTGTACCAGATTTGTAGAGTAGAAAAGTGAGATAGCTCTATGATGCTGGGGGGAGGGGGAATGTGTATAGATAGTTCCTGGATGTTTGGGGAAGATTTTAACTGGCGTAAGAAGAACTTAGATTTCCACATTGCACATATTACCCCCGTTTTTCAGTTTAAGAGCATTGCATTGCCTTAGAAGAGAAAGGTGCAGTTCAATTTCACGTGCTCTCCTAAGTCCATTTGCTTCATATAACCTCAGGTTTTATTCTGTTTTTAAGAGATGCACTTAAAATATTTTAGTAAGTGTCCTATAACTAATGAACATTCTTTCTTGAATACCAATGGCAAATGCGTGCATGCTGGTGGTGCTGCTGGTGGTGATGAGATGGGTAGTACAGAGCCATAGAACAAAACAATGTCATTTAGAAAGAAGGAAATCCTCTTATGTAGTTACCTTTGCATTATTTCTTGTACTTTATATTTTTTATTTGTGGTGATACTAACATATATATATATATATATATATATATATATATATATATATATATATGTAATTAATCTTTGATTAATTTGGAGAGACTTGATATCTTTACAATGTTTATTTAGGTCATCTCTAATTTCTCTTAGTGTGCAGTAAATTATATGTCAGAGTAGAGGACTTCTTCAGATTTCATTAGATGTATCTCTAGGTGTTGTATTTTTTTTATGATGTAAATAGTATTGATTTTTAAATTTAATTTTCCAATTGTTTGTTGCCGCTTTGTAGAAATACAATTGATTTTTATATTGATCTTGAATCCTAAGACCTTGCTGAATTCACCTATAATATTGGTATGTTTTAAATGTATTTGTTAGGAATTTCACTGTAAACAATTTTGTTGTGGGAAAAATTTTCCTTCCTCCCCTCCTCTCTTTCCCTCCTCATTTCCTTCCTTTCTTCCTCCTTGTCACCCTCCCTCTTTCCTTTTCCTCTCTCCCTTCCTTCCTCCTTTCCTTTTTCCTTAAATACACTAGCTTAGACCTTTAGCTCAAGATTCAATGTTGAATAAAAAAGGTAAAGAGTACACTGCTTTTCCTTCTCTACAATATTAGTGGTGGTGAAACATATCTAATAATTCATCAATAGGTTTGATGTCAGCTGAAAAATTTTCACAGATTTTTTTCAGATTGAGGGAGTTTTCTTCTATTTCTAGATCCTGAGAGGTTTTTAATTATTGAGTGTTAGATTTTGCCTAATGTTTCTTTTTTGCCTTTGTGAAGATAACAATATGACTTATCTCCTTTGTTCTTTTAAATGTGATAGATTGCATGCATTGGTTTCTGAATGTTAATATGACCTTGAATTCCTGGGATGTACGCTACTTAGCTATGATATATTTTCTAATTACACGTATGTTAGATTGCCTGATATTTCCCCACTGGTAATTAGTATTCTGATCAGTTGTTTTTCCATTTTTTTTATCCTCTCTGTAATTTCTTTAAGTTGATGTCTATTCAACAGTCATTAAATTCACTGATCATTTCCTCTGCAATGAGTTTTATTCTAGTCTTTAATTCTAGCATTTGGCCCATTTTATATTTACAGATCCTAGAATTTATATATTCTAATAGTTTTCTTTTCTTTGCTGATATCTCCTATTTATCCATACTTTCTGTTCCTGTAAATCATGTACTTATTTAGTATAATTACCTTAAAATTCATGTTTACCAGTTAAAACATCTAGGATATCCATGCATTGGATTCTTTTTAACTTTTATTTTGATTATGGGGTCCAATTTTCTGCTACTTCACATAGCTCATCATTCTTTTATGGCATACCAGACACTTTATGTAGAAGAACCAGGAATATTGGGGCACACTCTTGTGCTGTTTTCCCAAAGCATGCAAGCTATTTTGTGTCTGGTGTCTAAAGTGAGAAAGTGATCCTTCCAATTTTACCAATTGTTGAATAACCTAGATGGATGGAGTTATAACTTTAAGATTAAGCTCATTTCTGGTTAGCCCCACCCAAAACATCCAGTCTTTGGTTTCTGCCAGCTGCCACTGCTGTAGAGGAGCTACTCCCTTTGTCATATCAGAATTCAAATGAGGAGTCAGGAGAGTATTAGACAAAGGTATCCCCATTGTATTTACTGGCTCCTGCTACTATTAGAATGGATATTAGAATTTTTAAAATGTGTACATTATTTCTGTGTTTCAGTCTCAACTTCTCTGCTTTTATCTCAGCAAAATTGGGAAGGAGTGAGATGAGGAAAATTCTAATACCAAGAAAAATTTTGTTTCATTGGGGGTTTCTCAGAATCCAATGATTCCTGCCTGCTTAAGAGTTGCCAGTATTTTGCCAGTTCTTTTCCCTTTTGGATATAGTGTTTAGGTCTTTGGAAGGACTGTCTAGACCAGGCCCTCGTGTTTGCCCAGAAGCTGTTGCCTAGAAAGGCCTCTATGGAAATCAGTCTATCAAGGCTTTCTTGTATCCACCACTCTTAGATAATTCAATAGGTGAATATGCTTTTTACATTTTCCAGATTTTTCTTGGTGTCACCATAGAGGTAAATTTCTTCTTCATCCTTTTACACCAAAACCAGAAGCTAAACTAAAGGAATGAGAAAAAGAAGAAACAAATCCATGTATACAGAAGGATGGAAATAGCTAAGATCAGAGTGGGAATAAACAAAATAGAAATTTAACTCCAGAGTATATACATCTGGGCTATCTTGATGTTGACTTCTCAGCTGTATCCTCTGAAGAGTCTTCAGAGCCTCAATATGAGGGAATAAATACTCCTCTAGACCCATCTCACTCAATAATACCTCAAGGAAAGTACTACAGAACAACTTTTATAAATACAATTGATTTTTTAATAGTCTTGTATTACATAGTGTGAATCTATTATAATTTATTTAACCATTCTCTTAATGGAGTACAATCATTTTGTTTCTATGTATTTATAACTACAAACAATTCTTATGTGTATATTTTTATATACTGACACATTTCTATGGTATAGAATCCTATGAATGGGATTGCTAATATGTGTAAAGGAATTGTAATAGATGTTGCTAAATTTAATTTTTAAGCGGTAAGACTTTATATTATCACCCATAATGTAGATTGTCCTACATCCCAGCGAACAATAAGATTCATCATTCTTTTATAACTTCTGTCATTTTTGTGGGTGTAAAAATGACTGTTCACAGATATTTTATTGTGTACTTTCCTGACTACTAGAAAGTTTTAGCATTTTTAAATATATCTGTTATCATTTTATGTATTTTTTTTCTGTGGATTATCAACTCATAGCATTTTATCCTTTTTTCCATTGTTATCACTTTTTAAGAGTTCTTTGTATGTTATTAATAAGAGCTCTTAATATGTTATCTAAATTGCAAATAAGTCAGTGTACATTTTTGTATAATTGAATTTGTGGCCTATAAAAGAAACCAAAAATCACTACACATATAAAAGGAAGGACATATGAGTGTGTCTGGGACTTTCTCAATTTGCTCCTATCTCCCCAGTGTATCGGCTGATGAATGTTCCCTTTTATTATCAAAAGTTTTCTCGTGTGGTAAGTTATATGGTTACCTCATATATGAGGAATATTTGGAGAAACTAAAGATGTTCAAACTAGAGAAAAGAAAATATTTGCTTAAATATATGACATATACGTGTGTGTATATAATCTTTTCTCATTATAGACACTGAATAGAACTAAAGCACTGTGAGAAACATAAAATGATAGATTTTAGTTTACTCTAAGGTAAAACATGCAAGTTTCACTTTGGGATGTATACTAGTATGAGCTGTTTTAAGTCATAAATTTTACTTTGAATAACTATTTTGTGGTATTTATATCATGGAATTAAATCCCCCAGAAATCTAGTATGTCTTTTGAGTCTATATATTATGATTCCAAGTGACTGAAATAATGGAAGCAATTTTGAAGATGGTTAAAAAGTATTTGGATATTCTGTAGACTGAGTAGTGTGGATTACAGGCTTTGGAATATAACAGGTTTTAATTCTGGTGAGGCTACTTCCTACATGGCCTCGGTAATATTACTAGACATCTCTTTGCCTTGATGTTCTACTCTTATAAAATGACAATAATAATTGTTACTTCATATGGCATTTTTAAGTTTTGAACAAGACTATGTACATAAAGTATGTAGCCTCGTGTTTGGTATGTAGTAACCATACAGTTCATTGGTGCTACTCATTAATATTCTTAGCCAGGGTGAACGGTGCTGCACTGAACAATGTCTTTCACAGAGGGTCACACTCGACGTATTAATCTTTGAATTCTTATAGAAATGTTCTTATTGTAGAGTCATAGCCTAAGGTTGGTAAAAGAAGGTCAAAGTACTATATTACTTAATTTTTTCTTAGGTATGGAAGCAAGTAATTAAACACAAACTCTCATATAAAGAAAGTTTAGTTTTATGCTTTTATAGATCACACTCAGCTATGTTTGTGGCCGTTCCTGAATAACATGAGCCTGAGTAACAAGAGCCTGAAAATATCTGTTTTCACAATGTCATCTTCTCTTTTTTTTTTAGAATTAAACAACAAAAAAACATAATAGGAATGCAAGCTTTACATTTGATTAAACTAAGGATAGCTGTTAAACGCTTAACAATCAGATATTAAAAAGGACTGCCACAGGTATTGGGAAAATGGAGAAAGTGGCTGTTATGACTACAATTCTTGGATCAAGCTGACTGAGCACAGTGCTTACTCTGAGGAGCAAAATAACAATCTTTGTTTTGAAAAGTAAGCATGGGGCTTCTTTTGATTTGGTTTTTGTTTGTTTTGTTTTATTTTATTTTCCCATGGAGTAACAGAAAAGGCAAAAAATGAGTGCATTGGAAATGTGCCATGGAAAAAGATGCTACATTTAACGTAGCACTGTAGCTGGAGATCTTTTTTGAATGGAAAGAAATAAAGTTAAAACAACCTGGGCATGAAGACTACCTGTATCACAACCCAGAGAGAATTCTTGCAAGTTTGTAATCTTGCTCAGCATCTATCTGATAAAAATCTAGACATATTGATAAAGATTTTTTTCTTTAAAAGGCAAGTAATAATAATAATAATAAAAAATGTGCAAATATACTGTAAGGGAAAAAAGAGAAAGCAAGAATGAAACATATACCAAAATGAATGATGGATAAAGAAAACTTACCCCCAAAACTTGTCAATGATCAGGTAACTGATTAAAAGCACCAGTGTGAATGAGCACAACTTAATGAAACAAGCAGGAACTCATGGCTGAAAAAGAAAAAAAAAAAAAAGGATAGCGTGAGACCACCGATTTAGATATAGCATGAGAAACAGAAGCTAGGGAATAATTAGAAGACAAAAGTAAAATAATCACAGAAATAAAGTTAACATTGACAGTTACATATATGTGGGTATTTATGGAAAATACAATGAAGGTCATGAAAAACAAATAATCTATAAAGAAGAATTTAAAAAAATGAAACAAGCATGTCCAGATAATAGCATATGTTATCAATCTAAAGAAATGAAAACCATGTGCTACTCGTAAGTAAGTGATAGGTTCATTAAAGAAGAACAGAGGGTGTAGAAATAGACCAAAGCTATAGAGGAATTTCCTATATTCTAAAGATAGCTATGTTTGTTATTCTGAAAAAGAAGGATTATTCAATAAATAATGTTGATAGCTGAGGCACTAATTTGGTACTGATTTCACCATTTATGCAAAGAAGAATTTCCAGATAAATCCAAAATCCTAATTTTCTAGGAAATGTAATGAGGGATTTCCCCCCATAATTCTAGAGTAGGATACACAGTCTAGAAGTTTTTGGTATATTTAAATGTTTAATAATGTAAAAACAGAAAAAATTCTCCATGTCAAAATTCTAATTATGTTCAAAATATATCACAATCAAAGGGATCATTTCACTTACATATACACATCTGTTAAATTGATTAGAAAAATCTCAGTAAGAAATCAAAGAAAACACATGAATAGATAGTTCAAAGTAAAATACATACAAACACAGGAAACTATTTTTAAATTCCCTGAAAATGAGAGATTTGAAACTCAAAAGTAAAATTATGTGAAAATTTTAGTTGCCATCTCCAACATATTAGGTATATGTAAATGACTATTTTAGGCCACATCAGTGAAAATCGTGGTTTTCTCTTTTTTGTAGTCATAAATTGGATTTTTTTGAACCTAACTTCCACTTTTCAGATATTTGGGGTGGTCAGGTTTATTTTTCAACTTGGTTAGACTACACTCCCCAGTTATTCAATCAAACACTAATCTAGGTGTTGTGAAACTATTTTGCAGCTGTGTCTAAAGTCCATAATTGGTTAACTTTAAGTAAGGGGTAGTATTCTAGATGAACTGGGTGGGCCTGATGCAGTGAGTTGAAAAGCCTTAAGAGCAAAGCTGAGGCTTCTATCTCTGAGGAAAAAGAAATTTCTGCCTACAATTTCATCCTGTGCGGGAGCGTTACGGCCTGCCCTATCTGACAGCCTGACCTAAGGATTTTTAAGTAGCCTAGCCAACCCCACAATTTCATAACACAATTCCCTGCAAAAGATATCTTACTATATATGTCTATCTGTCTGTCTGTCTATCTATCTATCTATCTATCTATCTATCTATCTATCTATCTATCTATCTCTCATCTATCATCTATCATCTATCTATCTATCATCTATCTATCTATCTATCTATCTATCTATCTATCTATCTATCTATCTATCACCTATCATCTATCTATCTATCATCTATCTATCATCTATCTATCTATCTATCTATCTATCTATCTATCTATCTATCTATCATCTATAGGGTTTCCAGGTGGGAATTCCCACCATTCCTCAGGACTTACCTTTGCTTTCCCATTCCCAAGTTCTGAGAAATGTTAGTCAGGAAATCGGCTCCTTGAACCCAGTAATACCCACAATGGGAAATAAACGTACTACTCACAATGTATCTCTTAAACATTTTTCCTATTTATTGCTAGGGGTTCTTGGGAATTTTTTTTTTGCTTTTCTGTTCCTGAATCCCAAGAAAATTTGGTTGGGAAATCGGGAAAATCGGCGCCTTGAACCAGGTGGTTGGTAGTATCAGCCATCACTTTGTGGCAACGATTCATCATGGAGAACAGAAAACAGTTTATATCTTGGGATTCAGGAATGGGAAAGCGAAAAAAATTTCTGAGAATGAGCGGGAATTCCTGCCTGGAAACCCTAACTGTCTTATATATCTCCTACTGGTTTTGTTTCACTGGTTGAGCCCTCACTAATATACTTGTATTCAATTGGTATGGCTCATTTTGTTTACAGGCAATCCGATTTCTTCACATAGTAGAGGGTATGTTCCCGAGCTCTGGCCCAGGAGAGTCTATAGTTTCGTTTCTAAATTTAAGTGTGGAAGAGTGCTTAAATATAATGACATAACATGAATGATACTGGTTTTCCTTAGGACATGGATTGAAATAGATATTAACATGACATGTAGGTGGGTATACAAGTCCATGGGAAAGCAGAAGTAAATGGCATTCAAAAAGAGATGAGTCCAATTTATCGTATCACTCTACATTCATGCATTCCATAATTGAACTTTAGTTTTTTGGGTTTTACCCCTCTTAGAATTAAAAAATGTAACAAGAACAACTGCTCATATCTTCTAGTACATATGTACAAGAGTTTCTTTTAGGCTGTGGTTCTCAACCCTGGCTGTATATTGAAGTGACCTAAAGGGCCTTAAAAAAAATAAATGCTGATGTCTGGTTTCCATCCTCAGAGACTTGTATTCATCTTTTGTTATCAGTATATATTGAGTATTACAATCTTAATACATTTTTTTTTTCCTTTTTTAAAATGTGTATACATTTTTTGGTACCCTCTATATTCATTTTTAGTAGGTAAAGACCTATTGTTTTCTAAAATAGTTATATTATTTTTTATTCTTTTGTTGAGTAAAGGACTTCCCTTTGTTCTCTTAGTCATCTTTGTCTTTTTAATTTTTGCCATTAAGGTGCTTATAAAGAAACACATTATGATTTTATCTTACAGTTCCCTGATTACAATTGAGTTTTTAAAAAATATCTTCATATGTTTATAAGGTTTATAAACTTTTCAAGCTATCATACCTTTTTGCCTAAATACCAGTTCCTATATTTTGCCTGTTGGGTAATTTATCTTTTTTTAAATAGATCCATAGGAATTATTAGATATTCTAATTCTAATTCATTGTCAGTTTTTGCAAATATCTTGTTTTAAGTTTGCAGGTGTTTTGTGTTTTTTTTTTTTTGTAATAAAGAGGAAGACTGCATTTTTGATGTTTTAATCATAAACAGTTTTCGAGCCATCCACCTTCTCCTTTTACCTTAAATCTGAACAAGCCAATAAGAAAACCCCCATGTACTCTCCCTTCTTCAAGAATGGGAAAGTGAAAAAAATTCCTGGTGCTTTCATGAAGTTGAAACCACTGCCTGATCCCTCATTCTGGCCCCAATTCCTGGCCACAGTGAAACCAAAACCACCAGCTTGCTCTGCCTGCCACTCAGACCTGCCTGCACCTCCTTGCTCTCCCTATAAAGTCCAGTTGTGTAATTAATAAGTTATTTCATATCCTTTTTGTGTGTGCAACATCATCAATCTCAATAGAGTGTTGAAAGTACTAACTACAATTATTAAAATTTATATTTTCTTTCCTGTATTAACTGTTTGTGCAAGCGTGAATTTTTCAGTTTGTTCAACTAGATATCTTGTATTGCATCCATTGATTTACTTACATATTTTAGATTCTTGGTAAACTGCTCATATTTACTAATGAGGGCCTAGAAGGAAAAGCATTGACAGCTGGGATACATATCATCAGTATAACTAAGATTTCTTTTTATGGTAATTAATGTATTCAGATTATGACGG
This sequence comes from Rhinolophus hipposideros, assembly GCF_964194185.1. Lineage (NCBI taxonomy): Eukaryota > Metazoa > Chordata > Mammalia > Chiroptera > Rhinolophidae > Rhinolophus > Rhinolophus hipposideros. Next base: position 14,708,566 of record NC_138051.1, on the reverse strand, counting down.
TGGAAACCTTCTTTGTGATGATTGGTCAGGGAAAAGGGTTGTTTAAAATTTTCAAATTGTTAGTTTTCTTTAGAATGTTGAGGCAGTTTGCTTTCTGGATATGGATGGGGATGTACATACTCCCTTTTGTCCAGACCATGATTTATTTGGGCCACTGCCTGATTTTATCTCCAACCCCAACAACTTGTTTAGTGGACTTGTATGTCAAATTGCCACTTTATTGTTCGCAGCAGTGCTGAGATCTGGTATAACTGGTTTGCAGTTTTTCCAATGGTATTCTAATGACAAAACCCAAATGTTGCTTTTACAGATTATTCTAAGTTTTTTCTTTGATTTCTCACTTTTTAGGAAGTCCTTTCGATCACTAAGTAGTTTCAAATTTCTAATTTCTCATGGGTTTCTTTTAATTTTTTTATATCGACCTTATATTTCCAGAAATTCTCCAGCCTTATACCTGCTAGTGTCTCTCAGTTCTCTGTCATGGCTATAGATGTATTTGGATTTTTATATTCCTTCTTTCATTTCAATGAAATTTGAAGGAGGAGGAATAATTGCCTATCAGATATCTTGAATGGTAAACTCTTACATCTGTCCTTTTTCACTTGTTTTCTCTTTTAAGCTTGCCTAGTTCTAATCTCATGGTACTACTATTTCTAGGCTCGGCTTTCCAAGTAGGCTCCCTTTCTTCAAGATATACTTCTACTCGTTAGATTTTATGCAACTATGCTTCGGAGATTTTTTTCTCTTATGACATAATTTTCCTAATCTACAAAGACTCTGTCTCAGCCATACCATAACTTTTGTATCTGAGCATTGAATAACTTTGTCTTTTCTCCCAATTTAGACAATGATGCTTATCATTAGAATCAATTTGATCTTAGTCTTGTAATATTTAACTATATGAAGCAGTTTTTGAGCATGAACTTCATTTTCAGTTTGAAACAGTGCAGCAAAACAACCAAATCATAGCCCTGGCCACAGTGAAATATAATTATACCTTTTCTTCTACAAAAACCTTAATCAAACACAAAAATTGTATTTATCTAACCTTTACACAATAAACTTCTCTGTTTTAATTCAACACATTTTCCTCCAATTTTACACATCAAAGATACAGGTTAGTGATCTAGGTTATTATTAGGAAAGGAAGGAGGAGTGAAGAGTTGTCAAGGTCAACTCCACAAGTATCAGGACAGGCTTCTAACTTAGGAGTACTTGACACCAAACAGGAAACAAATTAAGAGAGAGGTAGTTAAAATCAAGAAGTAAAGGGACCCAGAATAGAAATCAGTACTCTCAGATGAGAGATCAGGAAACGACAGAGATATGAGCAGACAGCATGTGGGCAGTGGCAAGAATACTTTCAGTAGACATCAGAAACACAGCCCTTTTATTAGACATCAAAGGCATACTGTCGCTTTTATCAGCATTTATTGAAACAAGTCAAAGAAGAAATGAACTCTGGATGCCATAGGCTAATTGCATAAGAAGCACCTAAAATAATTGCATAGATTCTTAGAACTTTATTGTAGTGTTTTCATTTAGTGGGAGGGCTGGAGATAGCAATGTGGTCTTGAATCACCACACAATCAATGGAAGGAAGAAATTAATAGGGTTTTGTGACTGTTATTATGATGCATATTTTTTCCTGACCTATCATTGCTCTCCCTAATTCTCACAGATTTAGTTCTTTGAAAATATGTTACAAATGTAGAATGCCTGTCCCACTGAGTGAATTCTCAATAAGTGGTGTCGTTGTTATGACCACATTTTAGAGACCTTCAAAGGAGTGTTCGTAGTTTTTATAGGCACCCATCTAGATGTTAACAGTTATAAAGTTTTTAGATGGACTTCAGAATGGAACATTTCTATCTCACTCAGAAAACCCCCACCTCAGTGTGAAAGTGTACAGTGCAGTATTTCCATTAAGAAAACCAGTTACAAATAACTTTGGTCACGATTATTTTATGTGCCTATCAGTTAATGACATATTGTATTTATTGTATAGAACATTATACCAGAACTCAGACAACCCACACTCTTATCCCCTTCCCTCAGAACCAGATCCTCATTTAAATTTTCTCTCTGTTTCTCTTTAAAATTTTACTAAGGGATTATATAGATTGATAATTATTCACCATTTACAAAATAGAATATGCAGTATAAGGGGGAAACAGCAATTATGTAATAAGTAGTCATGGTTACAATGGGATTTATAAAGGTTAAAGTGGAATAAATCCTTTGGAAATGTGACATTTTAAAAATACATTTTAATGAAATATACATCTCTTAAGTGACTAAATGGAAGGAAAAATCCATTATATTGAATTTTAAAATTACTTTTAACACATTTGGCTTTCACTACATTTTGAAGTCAATTATTTCTCACTTTTATAAGGTATATTCCACTCATAAAGCCCTCTAATTTGTTTCATTCATTAAAATCTCTGATTCTTATTCAATAGGTGACTAATATATTTGAGTTTAAAAATTAACATATTTATTTTCTTGGAAAACAGGTTTTGATTTTTAAAAGTTCTGTGGGTAAAAGTGACAAATAATTTCCATAGGAATAATTTTTATGTTCTTACAACAGTAATTTCTTTGCTTAGTAATCCTTCACATATAAGTAATTTGAGTATAGACAAAAATTAGATACAAACATGAGGTTAGTAGAAATTAAGTAATTTGTATAAATTCAGCTCTATCTGCGAAGATTTCACATCATGTTATGTATTGCTGTTAAATCTTATTCTCATTAATATTAATATATAATTATTATAGTAAATTTGAAGAATGTAGCTATTATTAGGGCAAGAATCATTATACTTAACCAGAAATCATTCCGTTACAGTTTTCAACTCTCCTTCCATTTTTTAAAACTTTGTCTCTTTCTGTCCCTCTTTGTATCTTTCTCTTTTTCCATAAATATTTACATCTATCATTACAATCATACTCAAATAAGATAGCATATTTTTTTATAAATATAATTTTATTAATGTCCATATCCATCTATATGTGAATATACTAAAACTTAGTTAATAATTCTTTTATTATTAAACTTCTAGAGTGTTTCATATATAATCATGAACTTTTTCATGTATCAGAATGTGTTGCTCTCTGATAGAAACACAAGGATGTCACTATTGTAACATGTAGAATTGCATCTTGGAAGAGAAAGAGGGACATACTGTAAAATTTTTCTCTAGACTTTGCATCATTAATTTATACTTTCACCAATAAATTAAGACAGCACACATTTCCCAGAAATTCTATGAAAGCAGAATATTTAAACATTTTCTCTTTATGAATTGGTTAGAAAAAATGAAAACCCACTATTTATTTTTTCATATTTTTAAAAATATTAGTGAAAATGGTTATATTTTCATATACTCACCACATTTACTTTTGTGTTAACTAGTACCAAATGTTTTTATTAAAGTAAAAACTCTTTTAATTGATGCCAAATTATAGCTGTTTGATTTATCTACTTGTAACATTTGCCTGTTTGCTACTACGCTATTTGAAAAGGTCTATTAAGGTTAACAATACAACTGTTAATCCTTTCACTTTACGTACATATATTTTCTTCAGATTATTGTTTATAGTTAAATGTCTAGATTACTTTTAATGCATAGAAATTAAACAATTTGGGTCATAAATTTTATATACTGTGTTGAACATTATTGCCTCCACCAGCTGAGAAATGCCTTCCTCCTGCAAGATTATGGTACATACACTTCTGTTTTATTTGTACTTTCATATTTTAATTATTGCATTTCAATTTTTACTCCATCTGGAATTACAGTTTTATAACAATATTTTCCTATGTAACTATTCAGTTATTCCCAGACCTTTGCTGGGATCCTTTCTATTGAGTTCCTTTATACTTTTTAACTATTACAGTAACTAGAACTTTGTAAAGATATTCTAAACTTAGAACATCTTTAGAATTTAAAGCATTCCATTGATATGTGTGACTCTACCTGCTGTAATACTAAGCTCTGTGGTGTAAAGCATTGGAAATCACTGCCTTTATTAGATGAGCTTCTCATCCACCCAATGGAAACCATACTGGACCCATCACTGTTCCTGCTTAAGGATGCACAACTGTACAGTAATACTTAATCTCTTCATGATATTTTCTTCTTCCATAGTAGAAGAAAGGCATTCCATAGTAGCCTTGGCAACACTAGCCTTATTTCTATTCTCCCCATTCAAGTCAAACGATTGCATAAATTTTTCAGAGGGGCAGGCATCTCCGCATGTACCATATATTTGAACACACACTCAAGATTTGAAACCATAATCCATATGTTATTCTAAGTGTATCACTCATTCTGGCATAGGATTCCCAAATTACTTCATTTGCAAAGTTATGCTATTTTTTCTGCTGTCATCCCTCTCTCTCCACTGACTCATTTTCATCACAAAAATAATATAACCAAGTTTTTTCACTTTATAGAGATAACAAACAAAACAACTTGTTCAACTCATATTCCATTCTCACTGGAATTACATATCTGTAGTTTTTAAGAAAAGATTTAGTCTGTAGTCACTGTTTATATCTCCATAATTCAAGTATCTTTTTCATTAACTCCAGTTGAGCTTCTGTCCCCCAACTCCCTGGAACTGCCATAGTCAAGATCGCCTATGTTTGCAATTGCCATGGTTCTCTTTCTGTCTTACTTGACTTCTGAGCGACATTAGTTACAGTTGACAATTTCCTTTAATTTTTTTTTAATTTTTGCTTTTTAAATTAATTTATTAAATTAGTAAATTAGTAAATTTATTAAATTTACTAACCTTTGTTAGTAAAATTATATAGGTTTCAATTGTACATTTCCATAACATATCATCTGATGCTTATTTCCTATTTCTTGATCTTTAAATATGAAAATTCCCAGGAATCTATCCTTGGCCTCTTCTCTTCTACTTCTATTTGTAGTTGTTTATTTACATGACTTTAGTGTGCTTACAGCTCCCCTTCTCTATAGTGTGGCTCTGTAATACTTTGTTTGCCATGAATTCTTCCCAGAAGTCTGAACACTTATATTAAATTATTACCTTCCTTGGTTCTTCCCTAAGCTGATCAATAGTTAGTTTACACTCAGAATTTCCTAAAAAATACTCTTGTTTCTTTCCAACCAAATGCTCTCATTTCCTAATCTGCACCATTTCAGTGCATGGCACTAACCACCACTCAGTTAGTGCCATTCCTCTTTTTCCCCTACCACTTATGCACAACCAACTAGACCATGAGAAGTCTTGTTGACCCTACTAACCCATTCTCCATATGTAATCAAATTTCTCTTTTTTAAATGTAAATGAGATTTTCTATTACTCTGGAAAAACCTTGTATGATTTGTGGTTATACAGGATCCATCTGTGGAAAACTATAAAACTATAATGGAAGAAATAAAATCTAAATTTAAGAGGTATTTCATTTCATGGATTGGAAGATTCAATGTTGTTATAATGTCCGTTCTTCCAAATTGATTTATAGATTCAGTATAATCTCAATCAAAATCCTGTAAGTTATTTAGCAGATATTGAAAAACTGATTCTTAATTTATATGGGAAGGTGAAAGATCTGCAACAGCCAACACATTGTTGAAGAAGAACAATGAAGTTGGAAGACTCACACCACTCTCTTTCAAGACTTATTATAAAGCTATTGTAGTTAGGACAACATCATATTGGCAAAGGTATAGGCACAGAGATAAATGGAGCAAATGAAAGAGTCCAAAAATAAAGCCATAGAAATATAATCAATTAACCTTTGACAAGGGAGCAAAGGCAATTCAATGGAGAAAGATAGTCTTTCAACAAAGGATACTAGAACAATTAGACATACACATAAAAGATGTATCTATATACAGATCTAATACATTTTACAAAAATGAACTCAAAATTGATGACTGACCTAAGTGTAAAACTCAAAAACTCTAATATTTCTAGAAGAAAAAAAAACATAGGAGGAAATTTAGATGATATAGAGTATAGCAATGAGTTTTTAAAAACAACCAAAAGTATGATCCATGAAAGAAAAAAATGTAAAAATACAAATCATGAGAAATTTGATCACTCTGATGTACCTTGCTTGCATATCTTTATATGGTGTATATATATATTAGGTTGTTCTCTACTAGTCCTCTTGGGCTGCCATAACAAAATAGATTGGGTGGTTTAAACAGCAGAAAATTATTTTCTCAAAGTTTTAAAAGCGGCAAAGTCCAAGATGAAGATGAGGTTAATATGGTTTCTGGTGACAGATCTCATCCAGGCTTGCAAACTACAGACTTCTTGTTGAGTTCTCTCACATGGAGAGAAAGAAAGCTCTGGTATCTCTTTCTTTTCTTTTAATGGTCCTATTGGATCAGGACCTCACTCTTTGATCTCATTTAGCCTGAATTTCCTCCTGAAAGCTCTACCTCCAGATATAGTCACATTGGGAGCCAGGGTTTTAATATATAAATTTGGGGGGGACCCAATTCAGTCCTCCGCATTCCACTCCTGAATCTTCAAAATTCATATTCTTCTCACAAGCAAAATACATTCATTTCATTCCAGTATCCCCCCAAATCTTAACTCATCCCAGAATCAACTATTAAGTCCAGTTTCATCTAAGTATCACTAAATCAGATATAAGTAAGACTAAAGATTTGATTCATCCTAAGGAAAAAGTTCCTCTCCAGCTGTGAGACAATGAAACCAGACAAGCTATGTGCTTCCAAAATACAATGGTGGAGAAGGCATAGGATAGACATTCTTGTTCCAATAGGGAGAAATCAGAAAGAAGAAAAGAATGACTGGTCCCAAACAAGTTCAAAACCTAGCAAGGCAAATTCTGAGATCTTAAGGTTCCAGAAGAATCGTCTTTTGTTCAGGGTTCCACCTTCCAGACCCACTGGGGTGTTGGCCTTGCCTTCTGGAACTATCAGGATGATAGCCACATGTTCATAGCTCTGCTAAGTAGGGATTGCACCCCCAAAACTTTGCCAGCTGGGCATTGTCCTTGAGGCTCCACAGAATGGTCCTGCCCCCAAGCCTTTAGTCAGAGGTCTCTGACATATTAAAAGGGAGCGGTGGCCACTCCTTTTAAAACCAATGAGGTAGTCCTGATGATCTCTGACTTACCTTTAAGGACATTCTTCCTTTCTCTTGACAAATAGTGCAAATTCACAGCTGAATAGCTTTATGGTCCATTTCTACAGGATCTAAGAAGTCAGATAGCCTTCTTTCATTTTGATTCTTTTTTTTCCATTTAATTCAAAATGGCAGTATATCTGCTGGTAAAATTCCATTCCCTCCCCCCCCCCCCTTTCCCCCTCTCTCTTTCTCTCTCTTTTTTGGCCCGTTTGGGATCTTTTTCTCTTATTTATTTTTTAACAATAATTTTTCAATTATAGTTAACATATAGCATTGCATTAGTTTTAGGTATATACATAGTGATTAGACACTTAGGTAACTTACGAATTGATTTCTCTTTATCAAATTGTTATTCAACTATAGCTTTAATGTTCTCTTCAGAACAAGCTTTCTCAATTTTTGCAATATGGATAGGCTGAGAATTTTACAAATTTTCAAGTTCTCATTCCTTATTGCTTAACATTTATTTTTCAATTTATTCCTCTTTTCTCACATTTTACTGTTAGCTTTCAAAAGGAACCAATTCCTCCTTCAGCACTTTGCTTAGGAATCTCCTCGGGTAAATTATACAATGTCATTGCTTGGAAGTTCTACCTACTATAAAACACTATAACACAATGCAGCCAAGTTCTTTGCCGCTTTTTAACAAGGCTCAAGAATTTCCTTCAAATTCTATTATAATAACGTTTGTCATTTCCATCTAAGATCTCACTAGAATTGCCCTCAATGTCCGTGTTTCTACCAACATTCTGTTTATGATTGTGTATGTATTATCTAAAAAAGTGGAAGTTTTCACTCCAGCTCTTCTTTCTATCTTTCTGAGCTCTCACCAAAATTGCCTTTAACATTCATATTTCTAATATTCACCTCAAAACTCTTCCAGCCTCTACCCATCACCCAGTTCCAAAGCTATGTTCACAATTTTACGTATTTGTTACAGTAGCATCTCACTTCTTGGTACCAAAATTTGTATTGCTTGGCTCAGGCTGCCATAACAAAATACCATAGACTGGTAGCTTAAACTACAGAAATTTATTTTCTTACAGTTCTGGAGTCTGGAAAATCCAAGATTGAACTGGTGGCCTTTGGATTCTGGTGAGAGCTCTCCTCTGGCTTCAGATGCCCACCTTCTCTGTGTTCCTACATAGTCTTTTCTCAGTGTGTGTGTAGAGAGAGATAGATGTCTCTCTCTTCTTCTTATAAGAGTTCTAATCTAATTAAATCAGGGCTTCACTTTTGTCACCTTATTTAACCTTAATTACTACCAAAAAGGCTTATCTCCCAATATAGTCATATGGGCATAAATGTATGGATTTGGGGGGAACAAAATTCAGTCCATAGCAATTTCCAGTTGATCTTTGTTAACAACACTTATTTGCATTTTGTAAATAACAGCTCTCAGCTTGACAAAAAAGGCAGACTGAAAGCACATACTTAGAAACTCTGGCCGTTGCTCAAAGGACATTAGCATTCTGATTCAGCATAGCAGTGTGGGTGTGTTCGGGAACAAAGTTGTTGTAAGCTAGATTTTTTTGTACATTGTGTTACAGATCCTTAGGGACAACTCCTCTTCATGAAGCCCAAATCCAGTTTGTAGAAACCTCGTAGATTGATAGCCAATGCGGTGTTAGCCTACAGAAGAAAAAAGAAAAATTACAGTCTAAATTCAGAAAGGAAAACTGAAATCAATAACATATTTTTATAGCAACCATCCATTTTATCCTGGGAATTTTATATTGTGGCATTATACAGAGGGTGCCCAAAAAATGTATACACATATTAAGAAAGGAAATAATTATTAAAATTACACTGGTGGTAACCACTTTGAGCACCTCATGTAATTGCAGAAGTCAAACGTGACTTGCATTCATCTTTTGTTATTGGTATATGAGTACTACAATTTTAATACAGTCTTTTCCTTTCTTAAAATGTTTATACTTTTTTTTTGGCAACCTCTGTATTTATTTGGTTTTAATAGTAAATAAAAGCCATGTGCCTTATTTATCAGTATGAAAAAACAGGATATTCCTACACACAATGATGAAATGGGACATTCAGGAAACAATTTAGATAATTTAGAACCCCAAATATTTTTTTCTAAGGAATTTGGTAAATATTGCTTTTCTATGTTGCTTTAGAAATATAGAAGCTATAGACTATGGCTAAAAATGGCAATTTGAATGCAAGGACCTGACTATGTACTTTTTAGAATTTAAATAATTAAGTAGATGCAATTGTATTTGAATAATTCCAAATTTGTTTATGTTTCAGTCTTACTGCAGTATTGAATTCAGAGAAACGCTACACAATCTACAAGTAAACTATGTACTTTAATTTTCCCAACTCCACTTCAGGCTCATTTATAGCTCACAGCATGAGCTCTACGTCTGCTTGCCTTCTCTCTCCAAGTGTCCTACAACCTTAAACTCTGTCTAATCATCTCACTCTGTAACTGTCACTTTAATCTCCTTAGTAAACCACCCACTTCATTAGCTCTGCCTTTCAGTCTATCTTTCCTGATCCACATTCTCTCTCAGGTATCTGTTACACACACTTCTTCTGCTACATGCATTAATTTCTTTGATATATTTGATAACGGGAGCTTGGGAAAGGAGCTGGGATTCCTCTGATATCAGTGAGCGCTTTGGACATGGAGGAACTGAGCAGGTGAGATGAACGGCTCCCAGTCCCCAAACTTGGTGGAACGCTGCTGCTTACTCTGGGGGAGACTTGAGTGTAGGGAAGCTTCCTTTTCACTCCCAGAAGTATCTGGGTTTTCATGTTTAAACATTCTGGGCCTTCCACCACTCAATGCTTTTCCAATGCTCAATACTACAGCCTGTTTGACAGGGGTAGGGGAACACAAAACCTTAGCACTTTTTGAGTGGTTTATTAAATCCCAAGCAAAGGCACATATGCATACATTTAAACTAGGTACATTTTCACCATAATAGTCTACATTTAAGTAAAAATTCTGTGTTCTTCTCCAATATGGCAACTTGCTAAAATCTTCAGTTTCCAACCAATTTCACTCCTTGAAAATATAAATAGCTTTTCTTGAAATTTTCTAGGTCATCTAATGTCAAAAACACAGACACAAAGAAAGGGCAAAATAATAAAATGGTTATATGAGACTACCATGTGGAGATTCTGCTGCCTTTCATTCCCCATCGCCAATAGCAAACTTGCACATTTGCTTTTGCTTGATCCGACAGTGTTCAGAAACTACTCTCCTGTGAGAAATGTCCTTAACCACATTTTTCAAAATTGATGTTACAAAACCTTATTGTTTGAAGACCCTATATTTTAACTGAAAATTTATTTTAATTAAGTGTGAATGGCACTAAATATGTATTTCTGTCTTAGCATTATGTGTAATAAAAGACAAAGAGCCCATATGGTGTTTATTGGTATCTATATAATTCATTCAAGCAATCTTATAAAAAAGTGGTGTTTCCTTTTGGAAACCTGAAAATTTATAGATTGGCAAAATGTTTCATAGCAGTGTTTCAAATGCCTGAGATACCACAATCCTTAATACACTCCCCTGCCGATATACTTACAAACTTGCAAACATAGTTTATCTATCACAGAGAGGTCATCTTTGTAAGGAAAAAATAAGTAATTCTTCAGGCTATCCTTCGATTCTTAGCAAATAATTAAGAGAGCTGATAGCAATCAGACACGTGTAGTAGAAGTCAACAAAGTAAGAGTAGTAGAAGAATGGAACCAGCCAACTCTAAAATCAATCTTTTAGTCCCTGTGATTCCAGATATTCACAGAAATTAATCATAATGCAGAAGGCAAAATTACAATATTTTTGCCAGTATTTTAAAGTTTTCACTGAATTTTTATAATCCTATATAGATAGATAAGTGATAGGTTGATATCTGATAACTGAAGCCTAAATTTTCTGTCCCAGAATTCTCTCTGTTATTAACTCTATGTTAACCTTTCAAAGGTTAACCTTCCTCTAACTCTCCCTAAAGAGTACAGATGCCTCATTTTCACTTCTTGTACATTTATGTCTCTGTAGCTGTGGATTTTATATGGCCTAAAAAAATATTTGCCTCTTTTAGACTCTCTGAGGGTCAATTATTCTTAAGGGCAAAGGTTTCTCTTCAGTACTAAATCATACGTGTGTGTGTGTGTGTGTGTGTGTGTGTGTGTGTGTGTGCATGCACACGCATATATATGAGTTTGTTGGGAAAATATTTCAAAAGACATTTAAACAGATTGAAAGGACAAAAATATATCACATTGACTTATCATCTTCTAAAGAGCACTGTGTAATACAAGATCTATCCTTATTTTGTAACCTGTCGGTTTCTATAGGAAGAATTCTGCAAAAAGTATTTTCTTTATTCTTTTTATAATGATCTCAATCTTTCTAATTCTTATAACTCAAAATTTGGGGATTGTGTTATAGTCACACTTAATTTAAAAAATATTGAAACACAAATATTTTTGTTAAAATAGTGTCTCTCAGTCTTGGCACTGTTGACATTTTGGGCCAGAAAATTATTGTAGGAGAAAGTCTTGTGCATGGTAGGATGTTTAGCAGTATCCCTGGCCTCTACCCACTACATGCCAGTAGTACCCCTCAATTGAGACAACCAAAATTGTCTCCATTTTTGACAAGTGTCCCCTTGAGGGTAAATTTACCCTCAGTTGAAAACCAGTGCTTTCAAATAAAATATTTCATTATTTGTCATTATTAATGGAATACTATTAATAATAAGGTGCACATTTGATAAGACCACTGTGGATGTGAATACATATTAGACTCTGTATCCCAATATAAATCAGCATCGTTCATTTGTTCCCATTTAGTAGACATTTCCCAATTTTATGTAGAAATAAGTACAGATCTGAAGCTCAACCACATAATCTTCACCTTTGGGTTAAAATTATGAGGACATTTAAATTATTCTTTCTGTGTTTTTGCCGTTCTCTCTCTTTGTTTCATATGTCAAGGCAGGAGGAGATGATTTGATTAGTATCTCTACACAGTTCATTGATGACATCTGCTGCTTTGCCCTCAGCACCTCATAGAAATCTCAAGGCAAATTAACGACCAGATGGCTTTACCTGTATAAAAAACTTTTCTGGATATCCAGCTTATTTCATCGTACTAGTACCTGATGTCCTGAAGGGAAAACCAGAAGTAATATAATGTCATTAGGCAGAGTAAAATTCAGAAAAGGTTGTCTATTTATTCTTTAAAATTCTTCTTCTATTTTGCCTGATTTTTGTTTTCACTTTTATATAACTATACTGTCCCTTTGTGATGCTATTCTCCTGTTAGTATTGACTGCTATGAATATTGTATTTTTCTTCCTCATTAAATTTTTGTACAATAGTATTTTACCAACTTTCCAAGCCAATTTGGCTTTATATATGTAAAGAAAGAAGGTATGTCCTTAATTAAAAAGGAGCTGCATGCTTGTGGGCCCTCTCTGTCCCCGGCCTATACTGCTGTGTGCGCCTATAGATAGCTCCTACAACTGTGTACATGTATGCCACCAGCCCTGTCTCCTGTTACCAGCCTTCACTGTATTGTGTGTACCCGTGGTGAGTCCCTGTAGCCACATGAGTGCACGCTGACAGCAAAAGCGGCTCTTGGGCTGGACCCAGCCCCAACTCATGTCACCAGCTTGTGCTGCTGTGTATGCTCATAGCCAGCCCCTGAAGCTATGCAGCTGTCTGCCCCAGCCCCAAATCCTGTCACTGGTTTTTACTGCTGTGCATGTGCCTGTCACTAGCCCATGCAGCTGCACAAGTGCACACCAACAGCCAAGGCCCACACAGCTTCTTTGGGGCCTGGATCCAGCCTTAATTCCCTTCACTGGCCTGCAGTGGGCTTGCAGCAAGGGCTTGCAGCTAGCCCCTGCAGTTGCACACCTTCATATCACCAGCCACAACTCCCATCGCCAACCTCCACTGCCATGCACCTGCCCATGCCTAGCCCCTGATGTGTGAGTGCGGATTGAAACCATGTGCCTGCAGCTTGGGTGCCAGGAGCTGCCCTGACTCCTGTCGGTAACCTTCACCATCACAGTGCAGGCAGCCAGACCCTGCAGCAGCATTCCTGCTCACTGCTGACCCGACTCCCTCCACTGGCTCCCACCCTGAGAGCACGCCTGCCTAGCCCTCACTGTAGCAATGCAGATGCCCTCCAGATTCAATGCAGTCCCTATCAAAAGTCCAGTGGCATGTCTCACAGAAATGGAAGAAAACATTCCTAAATTTCATATGGAACTGAAGACCCCAATAGTCAAAGCAATCTTAAGAAAGAATAAGTCTTGCAGAATCACACTTCCTGATATCACATTATATTACAAGCTATAGTAATTAAAACAACATGATATTAGCATAAAAACAGATTTACAGACAAATGGGACAAACTCAAGAGCCCACAAATAAACCCTCACATAGACAGTCAACTGATTTTGACAATGGAGCCAAGAATATTTGCTGGGAAAGGATCTTCAATAAATAGTTTTGGTCAAACTGATATTTACATGCAAAAAATGAAATTGCTGCAGTAGTATTTTAAATATTTTTCTAATTACAAATGTCCATTCTGTAAAAATAGTTAAGGAAGTTAACCTCAATGAAGAAAATAAAAATCTTTTGTAAATCAGCCCAGACGTAATGACTATTAACTCCAAAGAATGACTGCTGAGCTGCAGTCATTCTTGTAAAAATAAAACACACAAAAATAAATACACACACACGTATTCAATATACAATACATTTACATATACATGCATACCATATACATTTGAGCCACATATATAGAATGAACTAATGGGTCAACGAAATAATATGTTTTACTCTGTATCTATAACCTTAGTTTTCTTTTTGAGTGAGATGTTCGTTAGAAATATGTCATATTCCCCTTGGAGATAATATGTCAAGACTCTACTACTATAGAATTGTTTGATCATTTTAAAATACAATATCCCTGCCTAACATTTGGAAAGGAGTCCCAAAAGTATACCCAAAATCATTTAAAAATGCTTAATGAAAGTGGTGTGCTTCCAAAGAAGCAATTAGTCAAACTTGTTCAGTGCCCACATGCCACTTCTGCCTCTTTCGCCTGACCCTGTCTTAGATCTGTGAGAACCAGAAAACGTACATTCAAAATAAACAAATAAAAATGGTATCAGTTATATACTTCACACAGCAACTTATTTGATTACTTGTCATTTGGGTTTGTTTTGGTTCGGTAATTACACATTGCAACATATGTACATATTGGCTGGATTAGTATTTAATACTTGCAGAAAAAAAATCTATCTAAAAACCAGTGGTTGCTCGGGTTGTTCATCAGGAGTTCTTTGGACAAAAGCTTTTCTTTTTCTGTCATGATCAGAATGACTTATGAGTTTCTACGTAGTGTAGATTCAAGGAGAAGATGTGTGTCTCCTCAGTGTGACTGCCTTACAGCAGGAACCATTTAGAAAAGCAGTGTGGCTGCAGACAGAGGAACTGCTTCAGTGATCTGTGTGCCGTGTTTTTATCTCCAATGACCTCTCCTGTGGTACCAGTTTATGTTCATACCGCTGTGTGATTTCATGCTCAGACAATGTCTTTTTCTGCTATACAAGCTTATAGATTTTGTTCTTTCTAAAAAGTGTATTTTCATCTGCTTACAGTTTTGCTGTGGTTAAAGTTACCAATTACTATTCTTACCAAATGTTTAGTACTATTACCATTATATATTAAAATAACTTACTAAACATTTTGCTGTTAAAACTTGTTAAAATTACACGTTGGGGGATGTGTTCCACCCTCTTATACTTAATTCAATTCTAACAGAGTGATAGGAGTACAGTTTACGCATGAACTATCCACTCGGTCCATTGAAGTGCAGTGAGAAAACTGCTGACTCCAGCAAAATTTACGACAACATGGTGTCTTGAAATGGTTGATAAACCTCAAGAGGAACTATCTTTTGCTGGATATGCAGTTATAGTATATACTTACACATTTTTCAAAAATCAATTCATATGTAACCAAAATTGTGGATATTTATAAAATTATATTTGCATTTTGTGGAACGAACCACAATAGAAGTACTTACTCGGTCCTAAAGTTACCACTGAGATTTATAGTCGTTGTAGCTGGAAATTATGGTTATTGCTAGTAGGAAAGGGTAATTTTATACCACTCTTGATGTTCAGTTTCATTTTTTTCTTATTAAACATATTCAACTATAAAAATAATGCTTTTATAAATTTTGGAAAAATTTTACAAGTACAAATGACAGTAAAGGTAAAGCATTAATAAGTTCACACACACACACACACACACACACACACACACACACACACACAAAACCCCACATAATCAATGTTAATACTTGGAAGATTGACCTTCTGTCTCTGTTTTACATAACGAGAGTCTCATCACTTAATTTTCTGTGAGGCAGTATAGAATAAACATTGCGTTCATCGATTCTGGAACTAGACTGCTCAAGTTTAAGTCACAGTTTTATATTGAGCTGGTTACTGGTTACTTAACCTCTGATTCTCAGATCCTGCATGTTAAGGTGGGAATAATAATAGCCCCTAATTCACAGGATTGTGTTACAAGAGAAGTGGGTATTACTGAATAAGAAGATTAAAGAACAGAGAAAAAGAACAATGGAAAATGCACATATGTGATTATGGGCTGCAGTAGACATGTGATGCAATAGACATGATCTAGCACATATGAAATTGGAACCAAAGTAGTATATTGGTCGGGACATTTATAAAATTAATACAATATAAAGAGGAAGGTTCAAGAGACTCTGTAAACCTCACATGAATATATAACTGCAAAATCAAATAACTGAATGTTAGATTCAAGCTATAGATTAATATCAGATTCCTGTAAAGTTCATGGAACCTCTCGAAACTATCTTTTAATGACATGCCTGTTATTTTTCATAGAATTCCTGATATTGATGTGAAAAACAGAGACTGTGAATGATGTTCACTTCTTCACTGCTTTGAAAAGATAGGATTTGCTTCTGGCAGAGAGGGAGATACCATGCAGATTACCTTGATCCAGTCGATAGTTGGATTTCAGTCTTCCTTAGGGCTGGTCTGTTTCTCATTTGTTCTTACTCGTGGGAATAACATTTATATCTAGGGCATAGCTTTCCTGGGGTCTCAATTGGAACTCTGGAGTCTGCGTTTTGAGACAGAACTTCTGTCATTTTAGCTCCATGATTGTCAAAAATCTCTGCTCAGACTTTTAGCCTTCAAGGGCTACTTTCAGCTTGTTTTAGTTTATTTTATTTTCAGTATTATTTCATTGTTTTTGAGGCTTAAGATTTAGCAAGCACTTTGAGGAGGAAATGAATGGAGAATTTTAGGCTCAGAGCTATGACCATCTCTTCTCTAGGATTACACCCCGTTTTAGCGATTCCCGAACTCCAGTATTTGCCTCCACAGTCCACTGAAACGCCCACAAGATCCAGGCTCCTCTATCTACTGCAGTGTCCTCTCTTCACAGCACAGGTAATTTACAGATACTGTGGTGAAAATAGGGGACACACCTCAATGTCCTTCCTTCTTTGTTGGATCTTGGTCACTCAGATCCTGAAGTTAGTTTGTGGTTTTTCATCCGTGATTTACATTTGTATTTCTCGAGAGAGTTCGTCTGATACAAACTTCTGGAATGAAAGCAAATAACCAGTGATTTTAAAATCTGGAGTACATTCCTGGTCTCTGTGCTAGCATCAACAGAGGATAGTCTGCTAAAACTGCCCAGCCTCTATACAAAAGCCATTCCTTCCAATATCCTCTTTAATTGTAGCCTTTGAGGACAATATCTAAAGCAGTTATAATTCTTAGTAATAGAACAAGGGATTGCCAGATGGTCTAATCAAGAACACTCCTCCACTGACAGGCAGAGACTTTTTGATATTCTCCCTAGTAGGATTTATAATTTCCAGAGACCAGTGAGGGTTGTGCACTTCCCATCATTCTCCATTCGCTCTTGTAGTTTAATTTTATTTTTCTTGTTCTCCTGGATCATTGTTCAAATATGTCATGAGCAGGTAACTTGTAATTCAGTGTATACATCATCAAACCACAGGAGTCATATCCAGACCTGATGGGAAAGATTAAAGATCACCTAAAGATCTATTTTGACTAGGATGCCAAGAAGGTAGGGCTTCATGGTGGCTCCTTGGAGGCGGTGAAGAATATGACTTGAACATAGAAAGACGTGTGTGTGCTTGTTGTGGAGCCAAAGTGGGCACTGCTGGAGAAATTGGTTATCACCTACACATTAAGTAACTTAAATGGTTCCTTATTAATGTCGACAAAAAAAAATATCCAGCGAGAAAGCTTATAAGAATTTATTTGAGCCAAACTGACGACAATTGCCGGGAAGCAAAGTCTCAATGGATTGAGAAAATGCTCCGGAAAATGGCTGTTTTGCAACTTATTTTATACATTAGAGTCAAAGGAGGAAGGTTACATGAAATCCACTGGTTGTAGATTAATAGAGTGGGATAAAGCAAAGCAGGGAAATCTCTGGGATTGGATAAAAAGTAAAATTGAGAGAGGTACTTCTTCTACATAGGTGAGTACAAGATAGTTAATAGCATTTTACAGCACATAGAGATGTTATTTGGGGAACAAGATAACAATGAGGAATTTTGTAGTTTCCTACTCTGATGTGGTGGGTCGTGCCCCCTGGGGGGTTCTGGAAAAGGATTACTCTGACATTCCAAGGGTATATTATCTTAGATGCAAAAAGACAACTGATAGGCTCACTTAAGGTAAAGCCTGACCTTCGTGGAGGAAGCTACAGGCCAAGGATGTGATTTCCTGCCATGGCCTACCTTAGTTAGGAATTTTTTATGTTCATGTCATCCTACATAGTTATTTTCAGTTTTATGAGCTTTAACATGTGGCCCTTTTTCCGTCCACATTAATCAAACTCCAGTTTGGTATAAGCACCAAGAACCTCTAAAAATTGACATTTCCCACCGTTCCTTGCCGACAGAAATAGCCATTGACTCATTTCTACTAAATGACATATAAGCAGAAGTCATTGAATAGATCTTCTAAAAAAGGACCCTAAAATGGGAAAAATCAGCTAGTGTGGGTCCTTTTTTATTCTTTTGACCCTCCCTTTTGTTCTTGCTTTAAATACTGATGTGGGAATTGGAGATGTAATATCTCTCTTCACTTTCTTCACATTATGAAGGTAAAGCCAAGGTGACCTCAGTCCTCGGCCCTGACAGCCATGACCAATGATGTAAATGTCAACATCTGTCTAGCTTCTGACTTTCTAAAATATGGGAAAATAAAGCCATGAGTTGTTTAAAACTCTATATGATGATCTTTTTTCCTTATAGGTAAGTACGCAGTTTAAAATCTGCATTATATAAGGAGAAAGCACTGCACAGTATTCTCTTTTCTTCAAAGCACTCTCAAATCTACATTTTTGGAACAGAATGTCAACAAAATGTATCTGTTTATTTCACTTGTACTTCAGCTACTAAGAAAAAGACTTGAAATAGACTGGTTATGATTTGTACTTTTGGGATTGGACACATAGCCCAGTATTTTTTTCTAAGATGTGTCTCTTCAGTGGCTTAAATAATAGAGCACTTAGAATAAGGGTGGGCAATAAATCAAAGACAAGAAATTATTCAAAGTTATACATTTCTTTCCAAACTGTGTTCTAAATAGATGAATGTGCAACAGAACATCCATTTAATACTAAGTCATTAAGTCCAAGAATTTGCACAACTTTGTTTGCTAATATTTGACTCTAATGGTATCCACATGCCCACCAGAAACATTCCGTTGTGCAGATATTCAAATTTGCTCAGCCTTATATTTAAATGCCTGTGTCTTTGGGGCTAAGTCTCAGATGAGTATTGTTTTCACTATTTTCCCTCTAGGGTTTAATTTTGTATGCTCATTAAGCAATTATTCTAGATATATCTAATATCTATGGAAGCATCCAGATTCTTGAGGACACAAGAGAGGTAGGGGAAATACAGAGGAGAGGAACAGGGTGGAGTGGATAGAAGAAAAAAAAGTGAAGAAGAGGAAAGAGGGGGAGAATAAGAAGAGTGATGCTACATTTTTTCTGAATTTTATTTTTATTGGGTACTGGGGTAATGCCATTATATGCATAAAGTCATTTAATCTTCTCAACAAACCTAAGCAATAGGTAGTATTATGATAACAAATATAAATGAGAAAACCAAAATTTAGTGATTTATGAGATTTGCCCAGGTTCAGACAAGCAGTAATAGAAAAGGGGCCCAATCCAAAGTACATGTCTCAGAAACCAGTGCTCCTTAGTAATACATAAACTGTTTTCTCAGACCTTTTCTTTCTGTATAAGGCCCAAAAGTGGCAAAAGGTGGTATTGTGAGAGAGATAAGGAAATGATTTTCTTCTCCCACAGCTCTTCAGTTCATTCTGCTGACTTTCGAGGATTTAATGTACTACTGCCATGACCCTCTATCACTGCGTGAAGTTTTACTAGGATTTTTCTTTTTCCTAAAGAAATAAGAAAATTAAAAAAAAAAAATTCAATACATTTCTTATTTGAAATGGGCTGAGAAGCCTTTAGACTCAGTTCATGCATGACTGAAAGTATGTTTTCTCTCTTCTATAAATAATTTATATTTCTGAAATAGGTGTATCGGGTCACAAATTTGGCATACACTAAAGTCCTTTGGGGAATCTAATGCTCCTTCCAAGTGTTTACTCCATAATTCAAAGGGATTCTTAGATTTGCCAAGAAAGATAACTCATTTTGTTTATTACTAGGTGTGTGTGAATCACACACATAATTATAAATACTTGCTCGATCCTCTGCCCAATTCTATCACTCACAGCTTCCAGTTATGTTCACAATACATGAGGATATATGTCTAAAGAGCCAACTCAGTGTTTTAAGGCTCCATATTACCATTACCATGACTCTGTTAGTTTAGTACCATTCACTGCTACTTTTCTTGTCCCTTAGTGGATGATTATGTGCCTCCAGACTGTATGAGATCTTAAGATCACTACCAGGCTAGCAATGGCTTCCATAGTTGTACCTGCAATGTGAGCTGCATCTAGAAGAGCAGACACAAAAGATAGAAAAGTCAGAAGTCTCTGTATTTTGGTTTCTGCCTGACAACCACACACTTAAATAGATGATCATTGGATAAATGGTGATTTATAACTTTGACAGCTGCCACTGCCAGATTAAGTGGGGAAAACCTATTCTACTCTCCAATTCCAGGCCTTGGCATTAAATGATGTCTTCAAAATATCTTTTTGATCAAGAATAATGTGATACATAAGAATGACATTAGAAAATCCATTGCATGTCTTACCTTTGCTTGACACAAACTATAGAGGGATTTTATATCACTAGTATTCTGGCCAGGACCATCCTTTGTAGTGGATTTTATACAAGGTCCAACACTGCACAATCCACAAGGTGCTGTGTCTATCTACCATTAACACAGTGTGCTGGGTAACATCTGAACACATACACACAATTTGGTATATGAAACAGGGAAAGAGCTGTTATCTCCTTTTCCACTCTCAGAAGACTTGGTTGTGAAAAATCTAGCTACATCTTCCATATGTAGCATAGATTCTGTTCTTTCCACAAAAATTTACTGCTTTGAGAATCATTTGAGCATCTCACACACATGTGGTCTACAAAACCTTACAATTAAAGGTACCATTGACATAGTCACCAATTAGAGGCAAAGTCAAAATTTTCCCAATGGTATGAGGTAGTATTTGATATAGTACATGATCTGTTGCTTATAGACAGGCACCTTCTCATGGTGACGTCTTCACAGAATGCCAAGCAAGGCCATATGTCTATCAAGGCAGCTTGCCTGACAGTGTGTTCTAACATGCTAGAATTTCCTTAGTGCTTTTTTCTTTTTCCTTTTTTTTGAAGGAAGTGGAAGGGTCTGCAAGCCCATGATATGATTTCTCTATATACATTTTCCTAGACTGATTTAGTAACACCTCAAATATGTCAAAAGAATCAAGACCTTCCCACAAGTCTCATAAGAGTAAACATCGTAGAATTGCTGGCAATAAACGATGCAAGCCTCCCTCACCTTTACTAGGAATATTGTGACCAGAACAGATAAGATGAAGGCCTGCGGTGCCAGACCAGACTTTGGGCTCCAGTTCTTCATCCATCCTTGTGACTGCATCTCTGCCATGTGACTTTGCACATCCAAATTCAAGGTATACTTCTCTGTCTCTTGATTGTGAACCTGGTCATTTAATTTGTTTTGGGAATGGGATGTTAGCAGATGTGACCCAAGCAGAAGTTGGAAATGTGCTTGTGTGGTTGAACTTGCCATTTTATACTCTGGATACCATAAGAACAAATGGCCTCAGGAAGCCCAGTGTTTTCAGAGGAATGACTAAACTAAACATGCAATTGGAACTAAGCCTAATGAAGTTTTGATGGCACCTGCAGAGACACTCTCAGATGACTTGTAGACACATGAATGAGAATAAATGATTGTTATTTTAAGCCACTGGGTTTGGGGATGATAGTATAGGCAGCTTTACTATGTCAATAGATGACCATGACAAAAGTTGGTGCCATCGCAACACAAGCCTAAAATATAATTGTGATTAAGGCTGTGGGCTACAAGAACACTGATACAAATGACCAGAAAAAACAGTGAGGAAACTATTATGGGACACTAGAAAAATTGTGACCTATGGTAGGTAGCATTGAAACACTTACTGAAATTATTGCATGAAACTGGAAAGAAGATTATGTACCTGATAAACATATATAGGTACTAAAAGAAAATTATGAAATCTGAAGAGAAATAGCCAGTTTTCAAGCAGTATTTAAAAGTAATAGAGACAGTTCAGAATCTCAGATTTGCTAAGAGAAATTATTTTTCACCAAATTAAAGATGCAGCCATTAACATACAGCCTCAGGGAAAAGGCCTAATTCAGAGGTGAACATTAAAAATCACCTCAGGATAAATCCAATGAGGGGGTGTGGTCATCAAAACTTTTGTTAAAACTTCTAAAATAATAGATCATGCCTTGTAGATCATGCTTCTAAAATAACTAATATGTCATTCAGCAGGAGAAAAGTGATGCTAGAATATGTAAAGTGGTATTTTTACTGAAACGTGATACATCTAAAATACACATAATTGAATCTAGAGAGAGTCTTGTGCAAAGATTTCTGGGCATCGATTTTTGGCAGAGTGAACCTGAAAAGCACATTAAGAAAACCTGTAACTTTATGAAGTAGTGTGTGTTAGCAAAAAGCACCACCACTTTAGAGTAGAAGAGACTGAGAGTTCTTGAGATGTTAAGTACTTCTTGGTCTTTAGATTTTTACAAGTAATTAACAGATTGCCAAAAAGGACATATTCTCCAACGCTCTCTTCATAATTTGCCATGGAAGATGTTTAAACAAAACAAAACAAAACAAAACAAAACAAAACAAAACAAAACAAAACAAAACAAAACAAAAACACTCCAAAAAGGCATTGCTGAGAATACTGGACTATGAATTAGTCCCAGAACATAAGTCAAGGAATATTTTCTACCTCTAGGTAATGCCAAGTGGATTTCAGAATTACTATTTATTGATCAGTGACTGCTAAACTACATCCTATCCTCACCCCCCTTTTTAAATTAATTAATTAATTTTATTTTTCAAATACAGTTGACATTCAATATTATATTAGTTTCGGGTGTTCAGTATAGTGATTGGACATTTATATAACTTATGAAGTGATATTACAATAACTTTAGTATCCATCTGGCACTATACTACATAGTTATTACAATATTATTGACTATATTCCTTATTTATATGACTATTTTGTAACTAGCAATTTGTACTTAATTCCTTCACCTTTTCTACCCAGCTCTCTACCGCCTCTCCCATCTGGCAACCATCAGTTTGTTCTCTGATTCTATGAGTTTGTTTCTGCTTTGACTGTTCATTTATTTTGTTTTTTAGATTCCACATATAAGTGAAGTCATCTGCTATTTGTCTTTCTCTGTCTGACTTATTTCAAATAGCATAATATCATCTATCTCCATCCATGTTTTTGCAAATGGTAAGGTTTCATTCTTTTTTATGGCTGAGTAATAGTCCAGTGTATATATGTACCACTTCTTCTTTATCCAATCATCTATTGATGGACAATTAGGTTGCTTCCATACCTTGTCCTTCTTTGTCTCTTGTTATAACTTTTGTTTTAGAGTCTGCTTTGTCTAACATGAGTATTGCTCCCCGGACACTATTTTCATTTCCATTTGCATGAAATATCTTTTGTCTGTCCCTTTTTCTTTCAGTCTGTGTGTGTCTTTCAATCTGAAGTGAGTGTCTTGTAAGCAGCATATGTATGGGTCATGTTTTCCTCTTCATTCAGCCACCTTATGTCTTTTGATTGGAGCATTTAATCCATTTACCTTTAAAGCAATTATTGATAGGTATGTAGTTGTTGCCATTTTATTACTAATGATGCACTTATTTATTTATTTATTTTTCTCTCTCTCTAAATATATATATGTATATATGTGTATATATACATATATACATATAGTAAATATATATGTGTATATATATGTGTGTATATACACACACACACACACACACACACACACACACACACACATATGTATTTCTTCTTCTTCTTCAAGAAGTCCCTTTAACATTTCTTGTAATAGTGATTTGTTGGTGATGAACTCCTTCAGCTATTTCTTGTCTGGGAAGCTCCTTATCTGTCCTTTAATTCTGAATAATTGCTTTGCTGGGTAGAATAACCTTGGTTGTAGGTCCTTGTTTTTCATCACTTGAGTATTTTGTGACAGTCTCTTAGGGCTGCAAAGTTTTGTTGAGAAATTAACTGAGCCTTATGGGAGCTCCTTTGTATGAACTGCTTTTCTCTTGCTGCTTTTAAGATTCTCTCTCTGTCTTTAACTTTTGGCATTTTAATTATGATGTGTCTTGGTGTGGGCCTCTGGGTTCATTTTGTTTGAGTCTCCCTGCACTTTCTGGACTTGTTTGTCTATTTCCTTCTCCAGATTAGGGAATTTTTCCATCATTATTTTTTCAAATAGGTTTTCAATCTCTTGCTCTCCTTTTTCTCCTTCTGGTACCCCTATGATAAGAATGTTGGTATCCTTGATGTTGTTCCTTAAAATATCCTCTTTGTTTTTTTTTTTTTTTTTTCTGTTCCTGGTGTTTTCCACTACCTTATCTTCCAAATTGCTGATTTACTTCTCTGCTTTATCTAATGAGCTGTTGATTCCATCCAATGTAGTCTTCATTTCAGTTATTGTCGTCTTCATTTCTGATTGGTTCTTTTTAATGGTTTCTGTCTCTTTGTGTAAATTCTCACTAAGTTCATCTATTCTTCTATTTAAATAGGAGAATTTGTTTTAGTTATACTGTCTCTCTTTATATGACCATTATATGACAGACAGCTTGACTTTTTAGTTCATACTTCTTCAGATCAAGGAACACTGCATCTAGAACTCATCCAGCTCATGAGATTCTGTATTTTGTGCCTGATTTCATAATTGGGTGATATGTTTGCAAGTCCTGTGATGATGAAAGGAGAAAGAATTAGATGCTTGCAGAAAGACGTGATCATACCCTTTAAATATATAGCTAAATATGAAATCATAGCCTAGTGGTTAAGAATATATTGAATAGATAAACCAGGATTTTAAACACCTACTATTGTCATACTTTATACTTAAAATTATATTAATAATATGTACCTAATCTTGTTGTAATGAGTATACAGCATACTATGTGCAAATCTATAATAGAGATTTGGCACACTGTAGTGACTTAGTATGTTGTGGTCCATGCTGTTCTCAGCTGAATACCAGTTTTAATTTATACTTATTTTTGGCATATTAAAAGAAAATAGCATTTTTCACTGATTAAGTAAATAGTCATGATGACACAGAGGTTTTGAAAGCTGATGAAATTTTTCAACTATGATTTTGTTCTTATACATAAATTCACCATTGACAAAGAAATTTAGCGGTTAGAGTGTCCTATTTTTAATGATATAATGATCAAATTTATAGCTATGCTAGTGATATCTGCTAATTTCAGCTACAATTTTTGGTTATTAAACTTTTGTATTGCTAATTATAAAAAGTGCATAACATTAATTGCTAAGAAAAGAGTATATTTTTAATTGCTATAGTATATTTAATAATATGATTTTAGGCAAGATATTCTTCTGAAATATTTCTTGAAAACATCCATTTGTTAATAATTTCCATTTGCTAAGCAGATACAGTAGGTAGTTTTGCAATATTTATTTTAGTTTTTAATTTTTAATTTTTAGACGTGACCATTCAACCATTCTTTCGTACAACAAAATGCTGTAACAGCACTTGTAATGTCCTATTAATCATTTTATTGTAATTATTATGGCAGTCCCATTTAGCCAACTTTGTACATTTTTCAGAAACACATCACAAGTTTTAAAAAAGACCTGATCCTTCCTTTAACCACACACACAAACAGCCACAAACGCACTCAAGTTTGTGGAGGGTGGGTTGAAGAAAGTCTGTTTCATAAATCCTGACTGTACATAATAAGCTATTATGATTAACTTTTACAGGTAAATAAAAAAAATAGTTACATCTTTTACTCAAAAAAGTAAAAATGAATTTTAGTAAGTTAATATTACTGAGCAATTATGATACACACACCTTGCACTGGACTGTCTCCCTAAGATCCTCGTTCAGAAGCTTAGAAGTGATGTGGTTTTGGAATCCTTATTGTCAAGTGTTCCTATACACACCATGGCAAAAGGGGCCTTGAGTTTCTCTTTTATTAAGGATTGGGGGGCAGCTGGGCTTGTTCCAAATCCTCTCTTGCAGCTTCATACATAAAAAGACTTTCATTGGATGGTCTAATATTCCACAAATATGCTTACATGGATGTACAGGGTACAGGAATGCACAAGACAGCAGTCATATGTTTTATTTTAGCTGGTTTACCCAGAAGACCTCATCTATAATCCTTTTCTCCAGAGCAAGACATCCTTTCCTCTAGAATAACTGTAGCCCTTGGCACAACTTATATAAGATAGCCTTAGGTATCTATGAAAATTGTCTCCCATCTTGAGCTCCTCCTATTTAATGTTGAGAAATAGAATATTTCAACATTTGAAACTTATGTCATGTAAATAACATTTTATTGCTTATTTTCACCATTAATTATGTCCTATATGTAATTGATAGACACATTTTAAATATATTTATACATTTAAATATAAATATATTCCATAGTTTATAGTACATCTACACTTTTAGCATTTTTTTCCCTTTTGCTTATATAAAGCTACTGGTATTTATTTGTGTCTTTGTTTATTAAAGGGAATGCTATTCATATTTTGATATGTTATTACAATTAACTATCAGTTTTTTCTTCCTCTTTCCTTAGGCCAGTTACTACCCAGTGAAGTTACCATTAGTGCAATTGTAGCATATGGAACATATAAATCATTTCACTCTGCTATTTAAATTTTCTTGTGACACAGCTTTGCTCATGGGAGGGAAAATGAGATGAAAAATCTTTAGCTCAGCAACTGTCAACTCTTAAGCAATTAGTCAACCAGTAAATTCTATAATGCATGGAGTCTTGTGTAGTGGGAAAGTGAGCAATTTTGGAGGTCTAACTTCATATAAATTTCCCGGTCTCAGTACTATTTTTATTTAAGGGAACCAGTTGGTTCATTTGACCCCCAGAGACAATCAAGTGTAGCCAGCATGAGGTTTTAATAACATATGGGTTAATTAATAGGGTCTAACCAGTCAGGGGAAGTATTGAATTTAAAGACATTTAATAAGATTAGACTTTCAAACATTATCCGGTGCATTAATTCAAATATGCAAATTGGCACAGCCCAGAGGCCCAGCCATGAAAAAATATGAGGGCAGATAGGAATAAAATTAAATTTTAGGGAGATATTAAAATAAAAATATACTCACAACCTGAAATTGAAAACAGGAATTAGATTGTTTTGAGCCTATTAAAACTCACTGCTATGAGACCACTAAGGTAGGCAGATTAGTAAATTTTCAAGCAGGTATACAAAGGGTGCCAAAAAATGTATATACATTTTAAGAAAGGAAAAAACTGTATTAATTGTAATACTCAATATATACCGACAACAAAAGATGAATACAAGTCATGTTTTACTTCTGCAATTACAAGAGGTGATCAAAGTGGTTACCATCAGTGTCCAGAAACTTCTGATTATGGCAAACTACTGCTTGAGCATAGATAACATCTTTTAAAATGTATAGACATTACTTTAGTACCCTCAGTATATTTCAAATTAGAAATTATCATTTCATTTTTCTCAGGCATTAAATTTGAATTTTCTATACAGTCTACTAAGATAATTGCTGCCAATACTCAAGCATCTTTATTCTTAAAGGATTAAGAATAGTACAGCTTATTATGAATTATAATTAAGTATTTTGCTCTATAACTGGTTTGGTATTTCAGACTCATCATATTATTTCAGACTCAACATGTTTATTTCTGCTGCCTGCAGTAATCCATTGATAATATAGATTCAGGCCAGTGAGACCCACAAAGAGAGGGGAGGGGAAGTAAACTTTTGCTCTGAGAACTCAATGCCATTGAAATTAATTTTGAAAACAAAAATTAAAAATCATTAGAAACATTTCCTGCTAGGCGCATCTAAAATTTAATATTTTGGTGCATTTATGAGATAGTATGCATTTATTCTACTATAGTTAGTAAATTAAAACCAAAATGAAATTAAAACAGCATGTTTCCACCATGTTGTAAATGAAACTTGTTATAATTCAATATCAGATAGGAATCAGTTAATTCTACCTCAGCCAAAGCTCTGATATTTCAGAGAAGAGCAGATGTTACCCTTTCTACTACCCCATTAATATACCTAGTCAGTTTTTCTACTATTCTCCCTAGGGCAGACAATGGAGGCATATTTTCCTCTCTGTTCCTTAAGCAAAGCTACTTGCTCCCCGGAGCACAAGATTTAATTATCCTTATTGCATTATATCTGCTTGAATAGCTACAGAAGTTATTAATGGGCATAACATTTTCTGATCTTTTTCATGAAATTCAGCTATATTTCTGCTGATTTAATTACTTCTAGCACATTAATTAATCTAGAGTAAGAATTAAGGACTTAGGGTTTATAATAGAATTTAATTTATTTCTGTTGATTATTATGATATGTGACAGTTTGGCTAATAGGAGAGTTTAGATATAGAATTCACATACGTATCTATGTGTCTGGGAAGAAGGAAGAGGTGACTTATCATATTAACTAGCTGATTAAGAAAGGATCCTGGATCCACAGTGAGTGTTGGAGCAATGGCTGTGTGTGGCCTTAGGCAAATAATTCAACTTCTCTGTGTCTCAGTTCTATCATCTTGTAAAGAAGAAATAATGATAGCCCCTACATTACAGGGTTCTTTTTAAGATTATATAGCTTAATGTATGTGAAGCACTGAGAGCAATATCTGGCTCTACGTAAGTGTCAGTTATTGTTGTTATTATTATTGAAAATAAGGAGAAGAGACAGAATTTGAAATGCACAATGCAATATATAGATGATGTATTATAGAACTGTACAATTGAAACCTATATAATTTTAGTAACCAATATCACCCCAATAAATTTATATTATATAAATTTAATACATATATATATATATATATATATATATATATATATATACATATAGACATAGTGAATTGGTGTTCAGTCACTTTGATAGCTAGAACACTAATGAATAGTTAAAATACACACGGATATTATGACTATGGATCTGTAGTTGTGGGTATATCAGGATCATAGGTTAATAGGCATTAATAGGTTAGGGTAGCATCAAATTATAGTTAGTATTTGCAGTCAAGAAATGACAAGGAAATTTGAGAGAAAACATGAAAAAATTAGGATGTAAGTTAGGACAAACATTGGGCACTAGAAGAATTTTGTCAGTTAAGAAAGAAATGAGGAATATGGAGGATACAGGGGTGGAGATATGGAGATGGTTGGTATGAGGAACAAGAAAAATTACCGTACAGAAGGCCTGGGAAAAGTGATATACAGTGTTAAATGCAGTAAAATAATGACATTAAAAAGAAGACATTGTACCGTTGAAACCTATATAATTTTACAAACCAATGTTACTCTGATAAATTTAATAATAATAACGAAGGAGCCAGAGGCTTTGAACATGAAATTTATTTATCCCTTGAGTGTAGTTTCAGAAGAACTTGGGGGGAGAGAAAGAGACACTGACTGTAACAAGTTTGGGAGTAAATGTGAGTTGAAGTAGAGGAAACATTTTAGAAAACTTCAAAAATGTAGGTGGTCAGACTGGCCTCAAAACTAGATAAAAAAATGAAAGGGGAACAATAACCAAAAGCCAAGCATAACATGAAATTTCACTACCTAATTATCTTGAAAACCTAAACCTTTGAAATTAGTGACTGAATTGATAGGAGCCCCAATTGCCTGGGAGACACACAAGCAGATCCTCCCTGGAGAAACACATTTCCACACAGACCTCAAATAATTTGCATACTTAACGTTCCAGAAAATGTGAGCCTTCTCATAGGAAATCAGAAACTCATAAGATAACAAAGTATCATAAACAAGATCCAGGAGAAGCAACACAAAGAAGGCTCAGAAACACAATAATGTGAGATATTGGATTTACCAGACACAATGTTCAAAACAAGTACCTCTTAAAGGAATGAAATGAGACATTAAAAATATGAGCAAAGAGAAACAGATTATTAAATGACTAAGCATATTTGAAACAAAACAAAATACAAATTCCAGAAATGAAAAACATATTTAATTAAAAGGAAAAAAAGATTATATTGTGCATATTTGTCCTGTCAAAACATGAAGATAAAACTTTCTATCAAATATTTTGTACTTGAAATAATTTTATATGCTTATGGTGTGTATTAGTTTTCCATGCTGCATAACAAATTATTACAAACAGAAATATAAAACAACACACATTTATTGTCTCACAATTTTTGTGGGTCGGTAGTCTGACCACGGACTCTGCAAGACTACCATCAAGGTGTTGTCCAGAGTGGCTTC
This sequence comes from Rhinolophus hipposideros, assembly GCF_964194185.1. NCBI lineage: Eukaryota > Metazoa > Chordata > Mammalia > Chiroptera > Rhinolophidae > Rhinolophus > Rhinolophus hipposideros. The sequence goes on along the minus strand of NC_138051.1, from coordinate 14,678,256 downwards.
TCATCTGGAACTTCATAGAGAATACATTTGCTTTCAAGTTCAACCAGGTTGTTGCAGAAATCATTTCCTTGTAGTTGTGAGGCTGAAGGCCCCGGCTCCTTCCTGGCATTTGTCTAGAGCCTGTCCTCCACTTATATCCACAGGGGCCTCCCAACGTAGTCCCTTATTTTATAAAGCCAGTCAACAGAGAGAGATTCTAAAGTGAGCCTGTGAGCAAGATGACATCTTTTATAACAATATAATCATGGATGTGATATTTTATCACCTGTGCCTTATTCTATTGGCACAGAATAGAATTGGTTAGAAGCAAGTCACGGGCCTCACTCGCACTCAAGGGGAAGGAATTATATGAGCGCATAAGTACCAGGATACAGACATTGTGGGGAGACACCTCAGAGTCTGTCTATCAAGTGGTAAAAATTAAAGCCATATATACAGAAATATATAACAGGAAGTGCATAACATAAAATGAAAAGTAAAAGTTTCTACTCTCCTCACCTAATCTCTTTTTCTCCCCAATAGTATCTACTACATCTGAATTTCTTTTGCGTCCTTCCACTCCCCTCCCTGAAAAAAAAAAGGCTCAATATTTTAAAAACAAAAACAAAAACAAATAGCCATTAGTAGAGGTTAAGGCCTGAATTGTGTTCTCCCCACATTCATGTTTCAGCTCTCAAACCCAAAGTAACTGTTTTGGAGATAAGACCTATATTTGGAGATAAGGAGGCAATGAGGTCATAAGGTGGGGCTCTAATCTAATAAGTCTGGTGTCCTTATGAGGAGAAGAAGAGACACAAGAAATGTATGTGCACAGACAAAAGGCCATGTAAGAACACAGTGAGAAAGCAACAGTCTGTAAGCCAAGTAGAGAGATCTCCTTAAAAACCAACCCTGATGATACTTGCCTTGCTCTTGAACTTCTAGCTTCCAGAACTGTGAGAAAATAAATTTCTGTTGTTTAAACCACCCAGTCTGTGGTATTTTGTTATGGCAGACATAGATGACTAATGCAGTAGATTTTATTTTTAATAAACTAGAAAAATATATCTGAAGACATTAATTGGAATGTGGCAAAGGAAAAGATAAAACACATGAAAGAAATGTCAAGGAAAAATAAAAATAAAAGTAAGAAGTACTAAGAATATTTAATTGTCGTATCAGAAGGAGACAAAAAGGACAATGTGACAAGGGGAATATGCTTATAAATAATAGCTAAGAATTCTGCAGAACTAATAAAAGTCTGTCAATTATTTTGAAGGATTTGAGATTTCACACTACTTGCAAGTTAAGAAGTTGGTCTGCTACAATTTTATAGAATTTGGCAAGGACATAAGATTCCTGGGTCAGAGAAAGAGGAATTTATTACTCATGGAACAGTAGGAATCCAGAGCTTTATGCTTGCTTAGGTTCTTGACCTCATATCTGACAGAGGTGATGGAGAGGGAGGCCCAGTAGGGTGGTATGCTTAGTGGATTATGTGACAACTGAGGAACTCCAAGCTTAGGAAATGCAAAATTTTAAAGGTGATGTTAGTAAACCCTCCTAACATTTGCCTGTAGGGACACATTGCTTTTATTATCCTGTTCAGGAAACAGATTTGTCTTTTGAGCTGGAGGAAGACACTCTGTATATTCCAAGGCTGTGTTCTATGCAGACATCCTTTAAAAGATAATCTAGAACAAAGCTGCCAATATCTCTTTACAAGATGTACAGAAATGTAAGAGAGACTCATTGAGAATTGCCTCCCAACCAAATCATTACCTCCTAGATAGTCCACTGGATTCCAAGCTGGAAGAATTTAAAGAATTTCTCCCCTAGACAAATATCAGAATGAAACTACAGAACACCAAAGGCAAAGAAGAAGCTCAGAAGCAGCTTGAGTGTAGAGGCAGTTCATTTCCAAAAGATGGCAAACAGCAAATAGCTGACTTCTCAACACTGTCAGTGGACAGCAGGCAGCAATGAACTACAATGATCTCAGAAAAAATACCCATCAACCTAGAACTGAATAACCAGTTCCATTTTTCAAAACAAAACAAAACAACAAGAATAAGAACAACAGAATTCAGTTTGTTACTCAGAAATCCTCACTCAATAAAATTCCAAAGGAATTTCCAAAGGCAGAGGAAAAGTGACACCAACTAGAAGGCCTGAGATACCTGAAGATATAATAAGCGAAGAAAGTATTAAATATAGTTACAAACCCACACCAATATTAACTCTAAGAAGCAGTAATTTTTCTATAGGTTAACTCAAGATAGAACTCAAAATAAATATACAAAAATAACAGCATGTAAGTCAGGAAGAGAATGATAGGAGTTAAATTGCTCAATAGAATGTTAAATATGTAACTACGAATGGTTTTAGAGTTTGATAAGTTTGGAAGGCCTGTTAAAATTTCTATGAAAATTACCAAAATATCACAGAGTACATGTCTTTCAGAGTTGTGGGAAAAAAAATGGACTGTGAATTCTACCTTGAACATCCTATAACAATATTTGGTAATAGTAAAACTGGTCTTTAATTATTGGATGGACTCTGAGTAAAACAGATAGAACAATATCATTTCTCCAAAGCAAGAACATACAAATACCTTTGCTGAAAATTCTTTGTCTAAGATTGCAGATGTGCTAATAATTGAAAGAAAATGTTTTCTCTAGATTAGTTTTAGTTATATTGATTGCAAGGAAGATTTTGGAACCTGACCATCAAAATCATTATTTTTCTAAAATTTTATGTGTCACTACATATCCACCTTAAGCTTTGTTTCATATTGGGTAAAGGAGATTGATTATTTTTGTGGATTATCTTTTCTATCAGTCAAATTACATATTTTTTTCAGATATGTCTTCCAGCCTATTAATTTACATATTTATTTAAAATTGCCTAGGTTTTTGGAGTGAATCAGTATTTCAGTGTCTTGTATATTCAACTTCAAAATTATGCAAGCAGATAGATTTTTTAAAAATATTATATAAAATTATGTGTAGATATTTTGAAAAAAAAAACAAAAGAAGCATGGCATTTCAGTGAAAATCTATCAAAAAAACTGTATAAATTAAATTTATCCTGAGACATAGGAAACAAAGAATTTGGTAATTTTAACAATTTTGACTTGCCTTATCCTCATAATGGGTGTTATTAATTCAATATGCAATGAAAACAGAAAAATATAAAATGTTTTAATATAGAAAATATTTAGAAGAATCTAATGATTCTGAATGATACACCAGTATATACTTTCAAAAATATGATCAGAAGAAGTGGAGAATAAATCAAACATTCACAATTTCCATTGCTGTACATAAAAATGTTTTAAAAAATGAATATGTAGCAGTGGCAGCTAATTAATCTATTTCAAACATTGATAGCATTCATTATGACAGCCTATAATTATATCCTTCACATGTTAGAAATTAGACACAACATATGCATTATAAATTAAAAATGTAAGATGACTTTTTTAAATGGAAAAAATTACAAATATAGAAAATGCCCTGAATTTAAAAATGTAATGGGCTTATCTCTGTGTTTAATTTAACCTGTTCTTTTCAGTGTTTACATTATTCATAATGGTACTCTCCCTAGATGCTGAACACCTTGACCTTATATTATAGCAGGTTAGAAAATGAAACTTGCGAACTCATCCTAGAAAATGTGCTACATACATCATTGCTGAATATCACTACAGTCACCTTTGAAGTACTCCCCTCCGGAAGCTATACACCCACGCCAGTGCCTAGTCCACTCTTCAAAGCAATTCTGGAACTCCTTTTCTGGAATGGCCATCGTAACTGTTGTCACGTTATCCTCATGTCCTGAATGTCATCAAAATGTCTTTCTTTCAATATTTCCTTTTTCTTTGGATAAAGAAAGGAGTCATTGGTGGCCAGATCAGGTGAGTAGGGAATGGTCCGATACAGTTATTTGTTTACTGGCTAAAAACTCCCTCACAGACATTGTCATGTGAGCTGTTGCATTGTCGTGATGCAAGAGCCATGAATTGTAGCTGAAAAGCTCAGGTCATAGAACTTTTTCACGAAACCTTTTCAGCACTTCCAAATAGTAAACTTGGTTAACTGTTTGTCAGTTGGTACAAATTCATAATGAATAATCCCTCTGATATCAAAAAATGTTAGCAATAACATTGCAACAAGTTTGCGAACTTAATTGTCAGGCCTCGTACGGGTACAGTGGTAAAGATTTAAGAAGTAAACTTTAAAAAGGTCTAATTATTGACAGAGAATATTTGCCTTTATTATCTGATACACAGTCATCAGGGTATTATGTTCATTATGAAATGGGATTGCTTTACAGGCTTGATTAATTGGGTAGCAAAAAATCTAGTTTCTCAAAAATCAGTGCCGACGAATGTATAATTTCATTCTGCTGCATCTCTCTGACCCATCTCCTAGCTAATCATACGTTGAATGGAAAGGAGGCTAAAGTGCAGACAGGGGATCAAGTGGTATTTCTGGTGACAGGAGAAAATGAGCAGGCGCACCAATATGTAATAATATGCCTAGAAGCAATATGTTTGCCTTTGAAAATGTTGAAACCGATGGAGAATATGTATTCTTTCTGAGAGGAGGCTCACTGCAATTAATAAGTTTCAGAAACAAAGTTTAAAACTTTGTTCAGTTTCTCCATTTGAGAGTTGCTATAATATTGGAAAATTTTAGAGGGGTTTTAACATCGTCGAGAAGAAAATTCTGTCAGATAATCTCTGAAGGTTAATATTTAGAAAAATGTCTTTCAGAGTTCTCTGTAGAATCTGAGGGATCATTAAATTTTATTTGAACAAATTTCAAGGCAAAACATTTTGAAAAACATTGAATGAAAGACTCCTATTTTAAATGTTTAAAATGGAACCCCCAACAAAGACAGACATACAAAAATACAAATGATCATACAAGAATACTATAAAGGATTATATGCCACCAAATTCAATAACCTGGAGGAAATGGACAAGATCTTAGAAATGTATAACTTTCCTAGACTGAATCATGAAGAACTGGAAAATCTAAATAGACCAATCAACCACAAGGAAATCGAAACAATCATCAAAGACCTCCCCAAAAGTAAAAACCCAGAACCTGATGGTTTCACTAATAAATTCTACCAACGATTTAAAGACAAGGTAATACCAGTCCTTCTCAAACTCTTTCAAAAAGTGAAGAAGAGGCAATACTTTCTGACTCATTTTATGAGGCCAACATTACTCTGATACCAAAACCTGATAAGGATAACACAAAAAAGAAAATGATAGTCCTATATCTCTGATGAACACAGATGTAAATATGCTAAACAAAATACTAGCAAATCAAATACAAGAATACATTAAAAAGATAATACACCACAATCAAGTGAGATTTATTCCAGGGGCACAAGGATGGTTCAACAACAACACATCAATCAATGTGATTCACCACATTAACACAATAAAGGATAAAAATCACATGAGCATATCAATAGATGCACAAAAAGCATTTGACAACACACAGCATCAATTTATCTTCAAAACACTTTATAAAATAGGTATAGAAGGCCATATATGTCACAATAAAGGCCATGTCTGACAAACACTCAGTTAATATCAAACCTAATGGTGAAAAACTGAAAGGTTTTTCTCTAAAATCAAGAACAAAACAAGGATGCCTTCTCTTACCATTGTAATTCAACACAGCATTGGAAGTCCTAGCCAGACAATCAGACAACAGAAAGAAATAAAAGGCATCCAAATTGGGAATGAAGAAGTCAAATTGTCACTTTTTGCAGATGACATAATTTTTTATACAGAAAACCCTAAAGACTCTACCAAAAAACTCTTAGAAACAATAAACAAATACAGTAAAGTTGTAGGATACAAAATTAATGTACAAAAATCCATTGAATTTTTATGTACCAATAATGAAATTTCAGAATAAGAAATACAAAAAGAAAAAAATTTCTCTTGCAATTGCAAAAAAAAAAAAAAAAAAATACCTAGGAAAAACTTAACAAAGCATGTGAGGACCTACGTATACACTCCAAGATATTATTAAAACTCCAAGACATTATTAAAAGAAATTGAAGGAGACACAAAGAAATGGAAAAATATTTCATGTTCATAGATTGGAAGCATTAATGGAGTTAAAATAACCATATTACCCAAAGCAATATACAGATTTCATGCGATCCCCATCAAAATTCCACTGGCATTTTTTTAAAGAAATAGAACAAAAACTTATCACATTAGTATAGAATCACAAAAGACCTTGAGTAGCCAAAGCAATCCTAAGAAAAATGAACAAGGGCAAAGGAATCATACTCCCTGACTTCAATTTATTCTACAAGGAAAATAATCAAAACAGCATGGTATTGGCAGAAAAATAGACTCACAGACCAGTGGAACAAAATTGAGAACTCAAAAATAAACCCACATATATGTGGGCAGATAATTTTTGATGAAGGAGCCAAAAACATACAATGGAGAAAAGAAAGCCTCTTCAATAAATGGAGCTGGCAAAATTAGAAAGCCATGTGGAAAAAAAATGAAACTAGACTGCTATCTCTCACCATACACCAAAATTAACTCAAATGGATCAAAGACCTTATATAAGACCTGAAATAATAAATTGCATAGAAAAAAATCATAGGTACTAAATTTATGCACCTTGGCTTTAGAGAGGATTTTATGAACATGACCTCAAAGGCAAAGGAAGTAAAAGCTAAAATAAATGAATGGGACTATATCAAACTTAAAAGCTTATGCATAGCAAAAGAAACCATCGACAAATCATAAAGGCAATGAACAAAGTGGTAGAAGATATTTGCAAACACCTCTGATAAGGAGCTTATCCACAATATATACAGAACGCTTACAACCCAATAACAAAAGTCAAACAATCCAATTAAAAAATGGGCAAAGGACCTGAACAGACACTTCTCCCAAGAAGACATTTAAATGGCCAATAGCTATATGAAAGGATGCTCGACTTCATTAGCTATTAGGAAAAGACAAATCAAACTCACAATGAGATACCACCTCACCTGTCAGAATGGCTTTTATCAACAAGACAAGTAAAAACAATTGTTGGAGAGGTTGTGGGGAACAAAGAATTCTCATATACTGCTGGTGGGAATGTAAATTGTACAACCATTATGGAAAACACTATGGAGTTTCCTTTAAAAAATTAAGAATAGAATTACCATATGACCCAGCAATCCCTCTTCTGGGTATCTACCCAAAATATCTGAAAACATTTATAGATAGAGACATTTGTGCCCCTATATTTATTGCAACATTATTCACGTTGGCCAAGACATGGAAACCACCAAAGTGTCCTTTGATAGATGATTGGCTAAAGAAGATGGGGTACATACATACAGTGGAATGCTACTCAGTCATAAGAAAAGATGAAACACTGCCATTTGTGACGAAATGGATGGATCTTGAGATTATGATGCTAAGCAAAATAAGTCAGACAGAAAAAGTGGAGAATTATATGATTACATTCATATGGGGGATATAAAACTGAATGGAAGAAATGAACAAGACAAACAAACAAACAAAAACTCATACACACAGACAATAGTTGTTTTTGGTTATCAGATGGGAAAGGGAGGGTAGGAAGAAAAGGGTAAAGGAGGTCAAATACTTGGGGACAGAAGATGTGACTTTGAGTCATGAACACACAATGCAATGTATAGATGATGTCTTATAGAATTGTACACTCAAAACATATATAATTTTTAAATCAATTTTACCCAATGAATTTAATAAAAAGTTAAATAAAAAAAACAACTAATTGCTCAGTGTTGCAGAATACTAGTAAACCAATTCATTAGTTTAAAATGATAAAGTGAAAGAATTAAGGAAGGAAAATAGAGGAGGGGGAGACTTTCTTTATGGCAAGTTTCCAGGTAATAAGAAAGAGGGTAAGATTAGAATATCAGTATTTTTCAACCCCTGATTAATTTATTGGATCTATGTATTAATTATCAATCATTACCTATAAAGTAGTCCACTCCTTCATCCCCACAACCATACTGGAGTTTGATCTAAATTGAATGTATATTTCATGGAAAATCTAGAAGGTAGAGGAAGATGTTTGTACCATGGGAATGCAAAGAGCAAAATCCATTGGAGGAAAATTCAATAGGAAAAAAGGCCTGGTTTCCTCACCAAATAAGTGGCAAAGGAATAAAAGTAAAAATTAAAGAAATATGAGGCATGTCAATCAATCACAAAATGTGGACTTTATTTAGATTCTGATTTAAATGAACTATCAAGGAGAAATACAACTTTTATGAGAGAACTGGAAATTTGACTCACTGACTAGGTATTCAAAGATAATAAAATCAACTTTTTCTTGTAATAATGGTATTATGGTTATGTTTTTGTAAACTCTTTATCATTGAGAGATATGGTACAATACGAGGTATGATCAAGAAATATGGTGAATGTTTAAATTTAAAAAAAGTATTACAGTAAAAGACACATTGCTATTAATCTCTCTCAAAATGCACCCCCTTGCTTTGAACACACTTATCCCATCTTTCTTTCCACTTTATGAAGCAGTTCTGGAAGTCCTCTTCTGTGAGTGTCTTTAGTTGCCTCAGTGTCCTGAATTGATTCAAAATTTTTTCCTTTCATGGCCATTTTGACTTTGGGGAAGAGCCAGAAGTCGCATGGTGCCAGATCTGGTGAATAAGGTGGATGAGAACATACTGTAATGTTTTTATTTGACATAAATTACCATACCAGAAGCTATGTGTAATATGGACCCTTTCCGTTGTGATCACAAAATATGGTGAATGTTGCTGCCAGTGCCATCCAATGTAAATGCAGGATGTTCAATATGGGAAGTGGGGTGTCAAACCTTAGTAACAGTGTGTGACAAGTTTCAGCTTGTTTGGTTCAGTCAATTGGGTGTGAGCTACAGTTGAGAGAAAGTGTGTTTGTCCTTACAAAGTTTTAAGTATAGATTTTGTTACAAAATATACCTTTCTACTTAATGCCCCATTATGTAGGTCAAAGGGCAGCTCCTGACCTTGACATACATCTACTCCATCAGTTTTCTTGATTGCACTTGGATCTTGGCAAATAGCTTAACTTTGCCAAGGGTTCATTTTATGAAAGAAAATGTCTCTTTTAAATGCATGTGGGACAAATGATTAACAGAAGTATGCTATATTTCCCTGGACCTCTAAAATCATGAAAAGGTATTATATTGTTGTGGGTACAAAGCCCCAAAAAGCAGTTTCCAGGCTCTCGGCCTCACATAGAAAGGTGCTGGCTCGGGTAGTAAATGGCCATCAACTGTAATCAGATGGCCATCAGCTCTGGCTAGTTGGCCGTCAGCTGTAACCCGTAAGCCATTGGCCACTATTATAACTGCTGTGGCTACGCTAACAGAATGAATGGGGGCTAGCAAGAAGATGGTGGCTGAGCTAGATCTGCTTCCTGTGTCTCCAGCCCAGCCGCTAGCGAGAATATATTGGTTTAACTCCCCTATATGGCTCCATGGGTGTTCCTTTTTGGCCACACCATGTCCTGCGTTCTTATGTGGGGAGCGGGAGCTGAGACCCTGCAGGACACCCCGCATGACAGTTGTCCACTTATAACAAAGTAAAATTCTATACTTAAAAGACTTGTTCTCTCAGTTCTAAATTTGTTCTATTTTTTATTATTTAAAGAATTTTAAGATTTTTATTATATTCCCATTTGTTTGCATCATCCCCCTTTTACTCTTTAATTGTTAAATTAGTATAAAGAAAAATTATAAAAATATCAGGATCTTGGTCTAAATCAAGGGGCAAGCTTGTTTATTATTTTATCTTTTAATAATAGATTCTGCCTCACACTCTGACTTTCATAATAATCTACAGCAAAGTTCATGAGATGTGGATCTCGTAGCATTTCTCTGATATTTAAGGTAAATTGCTAAGGTCACAACCTGTCAAGAACTGTATTATTATGTATTTAAAACAAAAAAATATATAAATATATTCATTGTCGTGCGGGGCAGCCTGCGGGGTCTCTGTTCCCGCTCCCCACATAAGAACGCAGGATGTGGCTAGGCCAAAAAGGAACACCCACGGAGCCACACGTAGGGGAGTCACACCACTGTAGTCTCACTGGAGGCTGGATTCACACGATGTGTGACTTGCTGTCCACTTTTCTGCCAACCGACTGACTCCCCTCCACCCGACTCCCCAGCACATCCGCGGCAGTTATACTAGTGGCCAACGGCTCAATGGTTACTGCTGACGGCCAACTAGCCACAGCTGACCGCCATCTACTACCCTAACCAGCACCTTTCCACGTGAGGCCAAGAGCCTGGAAACTGCTCTCTGGGGCTCTGTCCCCACATTCATACTTTTTTTTATGTCTCTATATGCACAAATTATAGTTTGGAGTTAATTTTTGCTCTTTTTTCCTAGTTTCCTGACTTCCACATCAAATCTTCTCCATCTTGGAAATGAGGTCATCACAGATTCTGGTCAGTTCATCATTGTCTCCTGTCTTCTGCTCCATAGTCTCCTCCAGCAGGTAGATACACATCTGCTCCTTTCTCAGGCTCACCTGGGCCTAGGTGAGCCTAGGACTCTGCTTAGACCTGGCCCTGGCCCTGGGTCATCTCTTTAGTTGCCAGCTTTAGTTCCTCTTCCGCATGGGGTTTCAGTGCTTGTTATCCCTGGTCTTCCTTTTCAATTCCTACTATGTGATCCTCAAAACAGTGATTCTTCATTGGTGCGTAGCCTTTGATCACTTCTTTCTGTCTCTCAAACCACTTGAAGAGGTCAGAGAAAGACTTTTCTATGGAATTCAGGGCTGCAGTAAATTGGTCTTTTTCCTTCAGAACCTTCTGGATTTCTCTTTGGAAAGTTCCTTCTGTTTCTGAGCCACCATCACTTGGTACTGGATCCCCTCATATTCATCCATGATCTCCCCTATCTCCAGGTTCATCATATAGAGCTCCTCACACCTACTCTCCAGCAACACATTCTCCTTTTGTGTCACTTCCACCGCCAGTTCAGGGTTGTTGTGGCTGTACTGCAGCATGTCCACGATGGGACGGTGGGCAGCCGGTGACCCCTAGGGCCCACGACACACACCGGAGTGCCCTGCACAGGAACAACCAGAGTTCCTAGGGCATGAATTTCCAGGACTTTCACGTTAGGTCGTCTTCCTGAGGCAGGGGCATCTGTGTCGTGCTCAGGGCTTGTGTTGGGCACCTGCACGGCTCTGTAAAGGCTGTGCTTCAGGAGCTGGTTGAACTTGAGATATAAGGACTGTTTCCTCAAGGCCCGCTCTTTAAGTGAGGAAACCCCAGCTGCTCCAGATTAAGCTCTTCCGCCCGCCCCACCCCCCCAGAACCTCAGCTGGATCTCAGAAGAGCTCCTCATTCAGATCCAAGGCAGGCTCTGGCCCTGCAGAGGATTGGGATGCTCCCCTTCCCTTCCAACCCCCCATCCACCTACCCCCCACTGCTGGCGGGAGCAGATGCGCTGGAAGAGTTCATGGTTCCCTCCTCCCTCGGCCGCTCCCTCCCTCGGTCCTCCATGGTCTGCGGTCTGCACCACAGGAGTGGCATCCGTTGAGGCTGAAAGCACTTGCTGACTTGGAGGTGAGTTCTCTGCGGCCATTGGCCGGGTGGGCCTAGTCTGGGGGCCGGGTCTCTCTGCCATCTTCGAACTGATTGAAGTTTGGGTCATCCAACTTGTCACAGTCCAGGTTGTAAGGCTGCTGAAGAAGGGGAACGGGATCCTTGCCCGTCTCCTCGCAGGCCTTTTCTTGCCTTGTCTCCGGTGTCCCTGAGGGAGGTTTGATGTTGGGTCTCTTTCCCAGTTTCCTTGGTGGGGACAGCCCCTTTGCTGGCAGCATCATCAGAGAAGTCAAATTCTAGCCTTCGGGCCCCAGTCCTCCATGAGTCACCATCTGGCCACTGACCTCTTCCTTCTGTGGACTTGGAAACGTGATCTCTCCATCCTTCTTAGCATGCTGAGAAGCAAAGCCCACATGCAAGCTTTCTCCTGCAGCTCTGTGAGGGCTCTCCTGTCTTGGAACACCATCCTGGAGGGTCTTCTGGGATTTTGGAGGTGGATGTAATGCTCTTCTCTAAGGAATAAGAACTAATGGTTTTCCTCCAAAGCTCTCTCAGGGTGGCCAGACATTCATCCTGGAGATGTCACTTGGTTTTCAAAACTTCTCTGGGGTCTGGGGAGAGCTTGAGTGACCTAGGAATTTCCTAAATTCCTATACATGTCCCTCTAAGCCATGCGTTAGCTGCATTTTACAAATTTTAGTAAGTCGTACTTTAATTTTCATTCAGTTAAAATATTTTAAAATTTCTCTTGTGGCCTCTTTTTTGACCCATGAGTTATTTAGAAGTATGTTGTTTAATTTCCAAATTATTGGGAATTTTCATCTATCTTTTGTTATTGATTTCTAAATTAATTCCATTGTACACTGAGAATATACTTTGTATAATTTCTTATTTATTTATTTGTTTGTTTATTTATTAAATGTATTGGGGTGACATTGGCCAGTAAAACTACATGTGTTTCAAGTGTACAATTCTAGAATACATGATCTGTGTATTGCATTCTGTGTTCACAAGCCAAACTCAATTCTCCTTCCATCACCATATATTTGACCCCTTTTACCCTCTTCTGCCACCCCTTCCATTCCCCCTCTGGTAACACTAAACTCTTGTCTGAGCCTGAGTCCTTGTTTGTTTGTTTTTTCATTTTTTGCATTCAGTTTTATATCCCACAAATGTGTGAAATCATATAGTTTTCTGTCGCGTCCTGCACAACACAAGCAAGTGGGAAAGGACGAGGGAGGCGGCGAGGGTTAAGGTTTATTAAAGAAAGAGACAAGAGACACTGAATGCAAAGAAACCACAGAGGACCAAGGGACTCACAGCCTTAAGAGACTGGAGCCCTGAATCGGGTCGTCGTGGGTATTTATTGATTTTTCACAATAGGCATCACATGATTCTGGGCAGGGTCTGTAAAACTCTGACACCACCAATACAATTAGCATATTTCCAATCACCCAATCATTTTGTCCCAAAGCAACCTGTACATGTCGTCCCCACATGACCAAGGTGCGGTGTGTGTGATCCCTGGGGGAGCGGATCTTTCAAAGCAATTATCGCATGAGGTCAGCGCAGAGCAAGCTGGTTTCGCTCAATTACTGTTCCTGGCACAATAGGGTGCCGGACATCTGAAGCATGCGTCAGCAGCTTCCCAAAAAGTGTTGGAGGATGGGCACACCTCACAACTTAAGGTTAACTCATGGGGGTCGCTGGGGTCCCGCCTGGCTTAAGTTGTCCCTCCTTTGAGGAATCTTTGGCTGCAGACCCAGCATGTTGGGACCAAGAGAGAGAACTTATAAAACTCAACCCTTAAAGGGAAAACCCCGCAACCCTCTTTCCCTAAGGAAAGGGTGGAAGGGACAGACGGTAGGATGCTGTGTGACAACAGTTCTCCACTTTTTCTGACTTATTTCGCTTAGCATGATGATCTTAAGATCTATCCTTATTGTCCCAAACAGCAGTATTTTATTTTTTCTTATGGCCCAGTAGTATTCCATTGTGTATATATGGACCACATCTTCTTTATCTAATCATCTATGGAAGGACACTTTGGTTTGTTTTCATGTCTTGGCCACTGTGAATAATGCTACAGTGAACATAGGGGCACACATAATTTTATGGATAAGTGTTTTCAGATATTTTGGGTAGATACTCAGAAGAGAGATTGCTGGGTCATATCGTAATTCTATTCTTAATTTTTTTAGGAATATCCTTAGTGTTTTCCATAGTGGCTTTACCAATTTACATTCCCACCAGCAGTATATGAGAGTTCCTTGTTTCCCACAACCTCTCCAACAATTGTTTTTACTTGTCTTATTGATAATAGCCATTCTAACAAGTATGAGGTGATATCTCCTTGTTGTTTTGATTTGCATTTCCCTAATAGCTAGTGAAGTTGAGCATTTTTTCATATCTCTGTTGGCCATTTGCATGTCTTCTTGGGAGAAGTGTCTGTTCAGGTCCTTTGCCCATTTTTTAATTGGATTATTTGACTTTTGTTGTTGAGTTGTAAGAATTCTGTATATATTGTGGATATTAGCTCCTTATCAGAGCTTTTATTTGCAAATATCTTCTCCCATTCTGTTGGTTGCCTCTACGCACATCATTTCTTAAACACTCTAATAAACTCTTATAATATTCAGAGTTCACTTTAGTGTTCTTGGGTACAAAGTCAACACGCACAAGGTCAAAAAACAATCACCATGATGTTACTCATACTTGTAGAAAACAGCCTGAGAAATAGGCAAATGGTTTCATCCTTCATCATGACAATGCTCTGTGTCACACATCTCTTCTAGTATATGGCAATTTCTGTGAAATAAAAATATTATGGTATGTCCTCATCCACCTTATTCACCAGATCTTGCATTGTGCGACTTCTGGCTCTTCCTCAAAGTCAAAATTATTCAGGATATTGAGGCATCCATGACAGAGCAACTAAAGACACTCACAAAAGAGGACTTCCAGAACTTTTTCAGAAAGTGGAAAGAGTGATGGGATAAGTGTGTTTGAAGCAAAGGGAAGTATTTTGAAGGGGATTAATGGCAATGCGTCTTTTACTGTAATAATTTTTTATATAATATTTACTGTGTTTTATGATCATACCTCATATGACCCTATTAAGTGTCCGGCTTTCAGGAGCCTGTGTCTCTGGACTGTGGCCTTTGCAAGTGTTTCTGTCTCTCACCCCTTCTCACTTCCTTGATTTCAATGTTCTCAATCTATTTTCTTGATATCATGAAGCATGCTAACTATTTTTTCCCCCTTAGATGAGATAATAAATCTAGAAGGGACTGTAGTTGGGAGGAATTCCTTTCTCCAGTTGGAGTAAGCATTCAAAATTTAAAAATGGTGTTCTGACAGAGTATTATCCCATGGAGACTTTGTTTTGGGAAATGGTCTGGACATGTTTCACACTGTTACTTTTTCCTCCTTCCCCTGCCGTGCATACACTGGCTTTTTCTTGGATCTTCATCATAACAATGTGATGGGGTTCATGGAAGCAAAGCTCATGAAAGTATGGGCCCCATAATCCTGAGGCCACCAGGAGTTTTTCACTGGCATTTTAGTCTACACTGAGTGTGCAGCAATTCGTTAAAATTACCATTTTAAGTGTTCCCATCAATTTATGTCTCTAGCAGCTTCTGCTCTAGGTAAGCAGATACCAGCTCTGATTCACCTTTCTCTACAGATTTAAGAGTGGTTATTTGCCCTGAGTCCTAGTTATCTAATGGATCCAAGAAATGCTACTGATTTTCAGGTTGTTCAGGTTTTCCACTTGTAGGCTCTTTATATATTTTGGAACTGAAAGTGGAAGTCCTACCATTCCTCTTTTTCTAGATTAAAAAAAAAACTGCTTTTAGGTAGTTTAAATTTCTAAGCATTGCCATCTCAACTAATTTTAGTTCAGAATACCTAAGCAGTATCAAGTAGGCTCTTGTGATCTAATTTTTGCATTAAATAATTTGGGGTATGTTTCTGCTAACATTTGAATAAAATCTTAAATAGAAATTCATGCTAAAATGTTCAAGGATATCTACTGAATATTTTAAAATCTTCCAAAAACATAAGAAATATATATGCAAAAACATGCCTGGTTTAGTGCATTAAACACACATTTTTGGTATGTGCTATGGCAATTAGTAGCTATAATTTACTTGAAAACAGATTCATTAAATACTTCAGGACTTCTCTATCACTGACTTTGCTGAAATATTATTACCCCTTTTCTAAATAAGAGCTAAGTGAATTAGGTTTAAAATGCTAGTAGTCTAAGGCAGCGGAGGCATTTGAAGTTTGCTGGCTCTCCTAGTATGGAGAGAACATCTAGATGTCCCATTAATACTTTAGGCATTGGTCACACAGAATGACAGCTTATTTTCTTTTCATTTTGAAGGTTTTGCTCACAGTAAAAATACAAATTTTATGTTAAAGGGGAGAATAAATCTATAACTAACTTGCATAACTATATATAACTGAACTTGCAAAATAACTATAACTGAATTTGCAGCAGATTCTGTTCGTTGTGCTACTTTACAAGTTGGAGACTACTAGGATAAAGTAGAGGTGCTGATTCTATAGGTTTCACAACTAAATGGGAGCCAAAAATAGAATCAGTCACAAACCAGGAGAGAATTATAGCAGTGTCCCACGATGTTGATTTTTTTTGATATTTTATTGTGTTTCCCCGAAAATAAGACCTAGCTGGACCATCAGCTCTAATGTATCTTTTGGAGCAAAAATTAATATAAGACCCAGTCTTATTTTAATATAACACTGGGTCTATATAATATAATATAATATAATATAATATAATATAATATAATATAATATAATAATATAATACCAGGTCTTATATTAATTTTTGCTCCAAAAGATGCATTAGAGCTCATGGTCTGGCAAGGTCTTATTTTCAGGAAACACAGTAACAAATAGATTTAGACTACATTAATGATTTAAGAGATTATCCATGCAGGTACTATAAATAATCTAATGTACACAGACACACTCTCTTAAAATATCTCATTCTAAAGCATATGAAATAATTGCATTACCAAGTGATATTTTTCCTGCTCTTATATATTACTTTGTCTATATTTCAGTTTCATTTTCCTATGACTTTAGTTTAGAAATATGGTAGTTCAAATATAATTTTCAAAATGATCTTACTTTAAAATCCAATTTCATTTTAACAGTGTATTATGCTCTGTGTCTGACATATTTTGAGTATAATTCAGAATCCAAAATGGCTAGGTTTCTTTAGTCTAAAATGCTATTTCATAAAATTAAATCACATTAAAGTACCTTAAGAAAAAAATCCCAGTGGAAATCTAATTAGTATTAAAGTAATAAATAATCACTATTAAATTAACTGAATATTAAATCACCCAAAGGTGAAACTACAGATAACACGTTGTTAGGTTCCTAAAAATGACGTATTATGCAAATCCATGTTATACAAAACAAAGAACAAGTATAAAAATGGGGGTTAGGTTCCAAAAATTAAAAAAAAAAAACATACTATTATATTTTTATAATTAAAAGAGATACCTTTATTAAAGCAATTTTCACCAAAAGTATAACATATTTATGTGTATTAAATAATGTTTTCTTCGTCGTCACTACTAAACTTTTATTACATTCTGTGTTGTTTAGGGATTTCCCTAATTTTGAATGAGATATCTTTTGCTCTTAAAAGCTCTTATTACTCTCCGTGTTGTTCGGGGATTTCTCTAATTCTCAAACAGTGTTAGAATGAAACCGTGTTCTAGGATGCCGTGCTGTATGAAGGCTTTCCCCAACTTTTGAACCTTTACAGCGAAACCGTGTTATAGAAGTGCCATGTTATATGGGGATTACCAGTACTAACCATTTATTACTTGGACAAAAATTTTGTAATTTCTTGGATTATCTCAGTTTCTGTAATGCCACTGAATTTTTACAGAAAGCCCATGTGCTTTATGACTTAGATTCTAAACATTCTTAAGAAAATATTGTATACTCAGATTAATAAAAAATAATCAAGGGGAAAGACACAAAAGTTTTATGTGCTGTAGTTAACCAGAAAATTATGACTAATTTGATGTATACATTTGGCCCCTTTCCACCTAAAACTCAAATGTATGAGCCTCTTTTCACAGAGGCCGACATTTCATCATTTTCAGGCTTGGCAATGAAAGTCTCCCCAAAGAAACAAGAAGCTTCTTGTTTGCCCAGTTCTAGAATTATGTTTGACTGGTGGTATTTCTCAAAGTCACATCTTAATTTGTTTTTTGAGCTTCACTGGAAATTGCTTGATGCATCCTTACATTCATGTTGCAGTTTTGAAAGTGAATCTTTCCAGAATAAGAAGACCAGAAAGGACTCTAAAAAAAAATGTTTGCAAATGAAAATGTATGACAAAGATAAAAATTATGGGGGGAAATAATCTTCAACAAATTTGAACTCACACGATCTGTGTGGACTTCAGGAAATAGTAATGCTGTGTTATGTATGCTGTTGTATGCTCAGGAGAGGTTAACATTCAACTCAATTTAGTTCAAGGCAGAGTTTAGTCATGCTTTAATAAATGTATTAAAAATAATGTTTTATAATTAAATAAAAGAGGCACCATAGAAGAACAGGCTGTCTCTATGAGAACTTATTGTTAACACTCTATAGGAAGAAATAGCAGCTCAGCCCTGACTTCAAAGTTTCCTGTGGGCAAGGATAAAGAAAGCATTAGAAGCTGAGAAGGCAGTGTGAGCAATACAATAGCACAGAGCATCAGGATATCAAACATATTCTCTATAACAAAGAGCACCTCACTTTTGCTTCAGTGGAAGATATATGGTCACTAGAATTTAGATTTGAAATTTGGCTATGGCCAGTTTGTTGAAGAAGTGGCTTCAGAATTTAGAAACATTATTCTGGAAGCATATCTGACCTAGGAGCAATAAGGTGATTACATTTGTATAGACGATAGGAAAGTTTGTTTTTGGCAATATAGATAAAAGAAGTAGAATATTGTGACCTGGAATCACAGTGAGTTTCACTTTATTTACATGTAAAACGTATATGAAAATAACCCTATAAGCTTGTTGAAAAGATTATATGCAATAAGGTTGTAATAAAGTAATACAAAAATAGGAGAAATTTATATAATACTAAATAGGTCCTATCCACAGGTCATAAATATCAAACGTGGTTTGCTAAACTGAGTCCATATGCATGATTTTGAAGGTGACATCAACCATTGGCTAAAAGCTCCATCTTCCTAAAAAAGTGAAAACTGAATAAGATTCTGTTCCATCTGTTTAGACGCAACAGAGATGAAGACGGTGGTACTGTAGGGCAGATTGGAAAATCGTTGTTGGCCTTTTTGCATTCCACTGTATCAGTGGTTTTCAAAATGAACTCCCCTTTACTTGTATGGCAGTCAAATACCTGGGAAGTTGTAGATAATCACATCATATATTTAGAGTGTGGACCAAAGGTACCTGTGTCAATAAAGATAGAAAGTGTGACTTTCCCCTGACATGACTCTTTGTTAATATAACAGGACTAATAAATATTTCAGCAGTTCCAGGATGGAGGTTGAACATGGCTTCATTATATTTGTGTCATGGAAACTGGCACTGGTGCATAAGAATCTCTAGAAACAGTTACTACTGGAACAGCCCATGGTTCAGCTACCTTTCTCTTCCTTTCAAGAGGCTGGGTTACTTAATTAACTGGAGGTATGAACTGGCATCACCTCATAATAAGGCAAACACAGACCTCCTATTTTAGGGGGAAAAAGAGGAAGAAAACTTACCTGACTTAATGTTTTTTTCTAGGGTTATTCAATAATCTCCCTCTCCTTCTCGCAAGAATGAGAAATACCTCAACTTATAGAATTGTGATGATCTTTCTAGTCATACATCATATTATATCATAATAATAAGCAAACCCTTTGGTGTCAGACAAACCTGGGTATAGATCCCTGATTTTCCATTAATTAATAGGTGTTTGACATTTGAATAATATATTTAAATTCACTCAGCCATAATTTATTTATCTGTAAAAGAGGAATAATAAAAATAATATAAAAATATCCCTTACCTCATGGGTTGCTCTGTAGAATAAATAGGATATTAATGTAAGCATTGGTATATAGCCTGACACATAATAGTTACTGATATGAATATTAATTCATATCTCAGGATTATTACTTATGGAAAATTAAATTTTATTCCTTATGGGAAGAGCCACCATTACTTACGAGTCATCTTTTCTTCATCATCCAATAACAATTTACTCAACTGTCATTTCAGTCCCATGAATAGTCTTCTTGTGGCTCTTCAAATTTCTTGTCACTGTCCAGTCCCAAAGACAATGCCATATATTACTTAAGTTTTCGTTGTAGCAGTACTCCATTTCTATGTACCAAATTCTGTTTTAGTTATACATTGGTGAGTAACAAACTACCTGAAGCATAGTGCTTTTAAACAATAATTTATTATTATATCTCACAATTCTGTGGTTTGACTGGATTCCATGGTAGTTCTTTCTTGAAGTCTTGTACATAGTTGTAGTCAGATGCTGTCTAGGGTTGAAGTCATCTGAAGTCTTGACTGGGCTGCACATCTCAGAAGATTTACTCATATGCCTGGCAGTTGATATTGGTTGAAAGAGAAACTGGGCATGTTGACTGATGCAAAGCCCCTCCATTTGCCTGGCTTTTTACAACATGGCAACTGGGTTCTAAAAGGGAGCATCCTAAAAGTGTGCAGAAAGTGTTAGGAAGCAGGGGCTGCCAGGACTGTTAAAGGCCATGCCTAGAACTGGTACAGTGTTACTTCTGCCTTATCCTATTAGTCAAAGCAATTACAGGAACTATCCAAATTCAAGGTGGTAGAGAAATAGACTTCCCATCTTGAGTGGAGAGTGGCAAGATCACATTAAAAAAGATCATAGAGATTGAGATATTGTTTGCAATTCTCTTTGGAAAATACAATCTCCACAGATGGTAAGCAGGCCAGGGACGCTTGTTAAAGTAAGTCCTTCTCTCTTTCATTCTGTCTTCTTCTTACTCTTCTCCTCTGTGGCCACCTTTGTTGCCTCTTCCTTTTCCATTTTTTTCTGATGTAACAGCCTCTCCAAAAGCTGTTGCTACCGTTTAGGAATGGTTGGGTGGGAAATTCTAGACATTGATGATGAAGTCTGTTTCTTCTTCTCTCTTCTTCTCTCTCTCTAGATATGTTTTCTCAAGTGATGACACATCTCATCTCAATGGTATTATAAATGTTGCTATTTGCATGGTTTAGTGGAAATAGGTCATTTTATTTGCTTTGGCTTTGGATAGTAATCTACTGCAAATGCAGCAAAAGAGTGTTCCATATGTTCCGTGTCAGTTCATTCACATCATTAGTGCACTGCAAAGTGGTTTGGGATCAAAGGTTCAGCTATAATTAAGATACTATTTTGATTCCTTTACTTCTTGGTGTGTAATTCTCCTAGGAAATGTGACATCCAGGACCAAGTCAGGACCCAGGCTAATGTGGATTTCCTGGTCAAAGGCCTGGTAATAACTTATGAATATCAGATGAATATAATTCACATAATTTTCAAAAAAATATTAGCATAAAGCATAAAGAAAAGGAACCAATCTCTATCTCTGTATTGGAACAAACTTATGCCACTTTTAAATAATGTTTCCATACAAAACAGGAGAACTTTATAAATCTTCAGCTCATATCTTTAATAAAATTTAAAAGGAAATTTGATGAGATTGCATAATTAAAAACATAGTCATGAGAAAAAGAATAAAAAGGTTATTGAGGAAAACATGATTGACTATTTTTGCTTAAAAAGCACACTTGGAGGGAATAAATGTAAAATAGGGTAGTAGGAAAGTCCATTTTATGAAATAGAAGACAAAGTTAAGAAATTGATGAATCACAAAAGCAAAATATAAAAGACACAGAATAGGGACAAAATTACAACTAAACTACAGGAAAACCATCATTGAGAATCACCTGAAGTATAGCTGACCTGAAGCCCTACAACTAAGGTCATACAGAAGAAGCCACCTCGAGACTGATAGGATGGACAGAAAAGTGGAATGGACTGGTCCCACACCTGAGAGTGGCCATTAAAAATTGGGCAGGGTGCAAATAGCACCCTAAACCATGCAAATAGCAACTTGACTGTAGAGGTCCCCCCCAGAAGAGTGAGGGGTCCCAGCCACACATTAGGCTTCCCAGCCCAGGGTTTCAGTGCCAGGATGAGAAGTCCCCATGACTTCTGGTGGTTAAGATCAGTGGAAATTATGATGAGTGAGACGAGAGTGGCTGCAGTTCCAGGCATTCTTATTAAAGAGCCTGCACATGGACTTACTTGCTGACAGACTCACTCACCTTGAGCTCCATCATGGGGGCAGCAACTCTAAAGGTGCCAGCAACATTCAGGGAGGAACTGAATTGTCTGGCTTCAGAGAAAGAGCTATAGGGGCAGATTTGTCCCAGACAGAAGCCATTGTTTTTGTTTTTGTTGAGCCCTCCCATCTCCTGGTGTGTAGACACAGGTGGCTGCCATATCTTAGTCTCTGTCAACCTGGCTAACACAGTTCATTCACCCTGATTCCCTGAGAACTTGCTCCACCCAAATTTCAGGTCCACCCAAGCTGCTCCAGTGGCTTTTCCATATAAATGCCTGCCTTGGCTCATGCTGCAGACTTCCCTAAAATCTCTCAAAGGTTCGCAAAACCCAAACAAGCAGCATCTGTCTTTGGCATGTCTTATACCTATAATTAAGCAGCCCTAAACCTGGCATTAGCAATAGCTAGCCTCAGTTTATGGCTTGGACTTTCAAGCACCTCCAAGCCCAGTGAGGGCAATGTCCATCTGTGGATTGCTTTGTGCCTCATGCCAGTGGCCCCAGGAAGTGCACAAGCTGCAGCTGAGCTTAGCCTGTGGTGAGGCCCCTCCCAGGAGGTCTCAGGGATGGCACACCTGGTGGCCAGCCTCAGACCCAGCTAGAGCATCACCCAGCCACGTAGGGATGACTATATCCACCTAGGGATGACATATCCAAATGGTACACTGGGCAGGTACCAGAGCTCTGCTAAAGCAAATCCTACTCTGTAAGGTCAACCCCTACACAATAGCTCCTCCACTGTAGTCACAGCCAGTCCTCACAAAAGATCAGCCTGAGGATCAATCCCTCCCATTGACATGCTAACAGCAACCAAGGCTCAACTACAATAGGAAGGCACACACAACCCACACACATGGGACACACCTATAGTACTATCTCAGATGACTGGGAGGACTGCACCACTGGGCCTGATAGGATACCTAACTTAAAGGCCACTTTACTAAGACTGGGAGACATAGCAGCCCTTTCTAATACATAAAAACAAACACATGAAGGCAGCCAAAATGGGGAGACAAAGGAACATGTCTCAAATAAAAGGTCAGAACAATGCTCCAGACAAAGAACTAAACAAAGCTGAGATAAGCAATCTACCAGATGTGGAGTTCAAAATACTGGTTAAAAGGATGCTCAGTGATCACAGGGAGAATGTCAGGAAACATAGGAAACATAAAAATGGAAATGGAAAACATTAAAAAGAAATAAAGAATATGGTAATGGAAATTAATACATCAGAGGGAGTCAACAGTAGATTAGATGAATCAGAGGATCAAATCAGCAATTTAGAAAATAAAGTAGCAGAAAACAC
This sequence comes from Rhinolophus hipposideros, assembly GCF_964194185.1. NCBI lineage: Eukaryota > Metazoa > Chordata > Mammalia > Chiroptera > Rhinolophidae > Rhinolophus > Rhinolophus hipposideros. The sequence continues at coordinate 14,654,961 of NC_138051.1, read as the reverse complement.
CCAAACAGAACAGCAAAAACAAAAATGCATACAAAAAAGTGAGGATAATTTAAAGGGCCTCTGGGACAATATCAAGTGTAACAATATTCTCATCATAGGAGTACCAGAAGGAGAAGAAAGTAAGGAATTGAAAACCCATTTGCAAAAACTTTTGGACAACTTTTCTAACCTAGCAAAGGAAATAAATATGCAAGCCCACGAAGCACAGAGAATCCCAAACAAAATGAACCCACAAAGAGGCCCACACTAAGACATCATAACTAACATTCTAAAGTTAAGGACAAAGAAAGAATCCTAAAAAGCAGCAAGAGAAGAGCAGTTTGTTATCTACAAGGGAGCTCCCATAAGATTGTGAGCTGATTTCTGAACAATAACTTTGCAGGTCAGAAGGGATTGACAGGAAATATTCAAAGTAATGAAAAGAAAGGACCTACAGCCAAGATTGCTGTGCCCAGCAAGGCTGTCATGTAGAATTGAAGGACCAATAAAGAGCTTCCCAGACAAGAAAAAGCTAAAGGACTTTATCAACACCAACCCAAAATGAAAAGGAATTTTAGAGGAACTTCTATAAGATGAAAGAAAAAAGAAAGATTAAAAAATATGATTAATAACATGGCAATAACTACATATCTACAACCAATTACTTTAAATGTAAATGGGTTAAATGCTCCATTCAATGGATTAAACATAGAGTGGCTGAATGGATAAGAAAACCAGATCCTTATATATGTTACCTGCAAAGGATTTACTCCAGATTGAAAGAGACACACAGACTGAAAGTAAAGAGATCAAAAAAGGTATTTCATGAAAATGGAAACATAAAAGAAAAAGCTGAGATAGCAATACGTATACCAGACAAAATAGACTTTAAAATGAAGGCTACAACAGAGACAAAGAAGGACCCAGTAATCACACTTCTGGTATTTATCTGAAGAAACTCAAAATGCTACTTTGAGGAGATGTGTTCCTCTGTATGTTCATTGCAGTGTTGTTTACAATAGCCAAAATGTGGAGGCGGCCTAGGTGTCCCTGCTTGAATGAATGGATAAAGAAGAGGTGGTATATATATATATATATATATATATATATATATATATATATATATATATATATACACACACACACAAACAGTGGAGTATTTCTCCATCTTGCCATCAACAATGTTGTTGGAACTAAAGGGTACTGTGCTGAGTGGAGTAAGTCAGACAGAGAAACACAGATGCAATGTGGTTTTGCTTATACGTGGAATCTAAAGAACAAAATAAACAAAACAGAAACAAACTCATAGATACAGAGAACATTTTGGTGTGGGGGTGTTGGTGTGGATGTAAAAGGTAAGAGATTAAGAAGTAAAGTGGTAGTTACAAATGTCATAAGGTTGTGAAGTAAAGCATAGGGAATATACTCAATAATATAGTAATAACTATGTATAGTGCCAGGTAGGTACGAGCTTAGGCAGCGGGGTCCCTTCTTAAATTATATAACTGTCTAACCACTATGTTGTATACCTGAAATTAATATGAAATAATATTTAATGTCAACTTTAATTGAAAAATTCAAAAAGGGAGGCAAAAGTTGAAGGGGAGTAAGAGGTTCAAATTTCCAGCTATAAAAGAAATAAGTCATATGGATGTAATGTACAGCATAGGGAATATAGTCAATAATATTGTGATAATGTTGTGTGGTGTCTCAGATGGATGCTGAACTTATCATGATGAGCACTTCTTTAGGTATATAAATGTTGAATAACTATTGTGTACACCTGAAACTAAGATAACATTGTAGGTTAGCTATATTTTAATAAAAATCTTTTAAAAGAAAACACAGAATAGACTTCATATACCAAATGTAGAGTAGTCCCATTTAATTAATCTTTTTTACATATTTAGTGAGCATCTGTTATTATTTTATATCAAGCACTGTCCTAATTGCTTGGGACATTACACTTAGCATACTAGACACTGTTCTTTTTCTGAAAGAGGATAAAGTCAAGCAAAGGAAACACAAGTAACACTTAAAACGAGCTCTAACATATGAGTAATAGGGAGAGAAGGTAGTGATGTAGAGGGAGAGTTTCCAAGGAAATACCATATATAATATGGACTATATAGGCTTATAGAGTAGAAAATATGGCACATGCAAAGAAATAAATAATGAAATTCTGTTGTTAGTTGAACAGTTAGTCCATTTTTTTTCAGCTATGAGATTCATTGAGTTAAGCTGAGTTAGGCTAGATACAGTTACGTGTGGCATGACCATGTTTTGGTCGACTCTGGAACCCATGTACGATCGTAGTCCATAGATTATTATGAAGCTGTAAAATACCCATTACTTAGTGACACCAAAGGGATAATAACCACAGTGCAATGTATTATTCACACATTTGCAGTGATCCTGGTGTAAACAAATCTATACTGCCAGTTGTATGAAAGTATAGTATATACAATTATGTACAGTTCATAATACTTGATAATGATAATAAGTGACTGTTCCCGAATTATGTATTTACTATATTATTTGTCATTATTTTAGAGTGTACTCTTTCTACTTATAAAAAAAGTTTGCTGTAAAATGGTATGCTGTGTTATAGTGGCAATGGCCTCATACATCTTGTGTTTACTGAGTCTCTTGATTGCCTCATTTTCTCTTGTGCTTAATTTAATCTTGTGTTGTTTAGTTCATGATGGTCCCTAAACATACAAAATCCACTGCTAATGTTACCAGCAAGAGGCCATGTTGAGTGATTGACCTGGGAATGAAATTAAAAGTGATTATGGACGACAAAGTTAGAAAATCAGTCTTGGTTATTGCTCACAAGTCAGGCATGTCCTATTTCACCATAGCTATAATTTTGAAAAATAAGAACAAGGGGACATAAACTATTATCATCTTCATTGAAGGCAATGAGACTAACAAAAATTTTGAGAAGGGCCTGTGTCAGACATGGAGAAATTTCTTGTGACCTGAATTGATGACTAAACTCTGAAATGTATCTCAGCACCATGACAATCACAACCAAAGCAAAAAGTTTGTTTGCCATGCTGAAAGAAAAGGCTGGACCCAACCATAATGTTAAATTTACTGCTAGCTCTGATTGGTTTAAACGATTCATAATTACATAATGTAAAAGTGAGTGGTGAGTCTGCAGGTGCTGATGTGAAGGCAGCTGAAAAAATTTTTGGAAACGCTAAATAAGCTGATTATGGAGGAACATTACTTGCCAGAGCAAATAGTCTGAATGGATGAAAGCTTCTTTTCTGTCTTTCTTTTTTTTTAAAATTAAAATGTATTGGGGTGACAAAGGTTAGTAAAATTACATAGGATTCAAGTGTACAATTCTGTAATACATCATCTATATATTACATTGTGTAAAAGCTTCTTATTCTGGAAATGGATGCCTAAAAGGACTTTTGTCCATAAGGAGGTCAAGTTAATGCGAGGTTTTAAGACTTTTAAGGACTGGATAACAATCTTCCTTGGGGGCATTGTTTCAGGCTACAAATTGAAGCCCTTTGTGATCTGGCACAGTGAGAACACCAGGACCTTCCAGCATATCAGTGAGTGCTCACTGTCGGTGTCCTGCAGAAGCAATAAGAAGTCATGGATGACCCAGCTCCTCTTCCAAGATACCCTCCTGAATTGCTATGTCAGTGGAATGGACAAATTTTGTTTGGAGAATAAACATACCTTTAAATTTTGCTTATTGTTGATAGTGGTCCTGGACATCCTTCTTTTATTGGCGATCTTCATTTCAAAGTTAGAGTGGTGTTTCAAACACCATCTTTTTGATCCAACCAGTAATAGAATAGGAGTTGTAGCAGATTTAAGACCTACTACCTGAGGAATACCTTTGCCCAGGCTACTTGCTGCAGTGTGAGGAAGATACTGATGAAATTCTAGAAGGATTACAACATCTATGACCACATCAACAATCTTGCTTGGGCTTGGGGTAATGTCACCAAAGAGAGTATGAATGGCATCTGGAAGAACACACTCGAGATATTTGTTCATGATTTCAAAGGATTTTCCAAAGATGAGAAGGTTGCAAAAATCAACAAGGTTGTGGCTGAGATGGCAAACAGCTTTAAGCTGAGTGTGGGTGAGGATGCCATTGAGAAGCCCCTAGAGGTGGTGCCTGTGGAATTGACTAACGAGGAGTTGTGGGAAATAGAAAAGGGGGGCATAGCTGAAGAAGAAACAAGAGAAAAGAAAACGGCAGGAAGAGAAAAAGAAGAGCCTCCAGGAAATTTACAGTGAAGGATTTAGCAGAAGCTTTTGCAGACCTCAACAAGATTTTTAAAATGTTTGAAAACATGGACCCCCAACACCAAAAGGTTTTCATTAATAGAGAGGAATGTTCATGCTGCATTATCTGCTTACAAGTAAATATATGATGAAATAAAGGAACAGAACAAGCAAATCACCATGGACAGACAGATGTCTGAAAAGTGATGCCTCCTCAAGAAAAGCTCAGATAGGTCCGTCAGGAGGCATTCCAGAAGAAGGCATTGGAATCCCTAGGAGATGACATCTCCATGCGTGTTGTTGCCCCTGAAGACATTCCAGTGGGACAAGAAGTGGAATTGGAGACAGTGATATTTATAATTTTGACACTGTGTAGGCCTAGGCTAATGTATGTGTGTCTTAGCTTTTCACAAAACACGTTTAAAAAGCTACAAAAAATTTAAAAAATTAAAAATAGGAAAAACCTTATAGAATAAGGATATAAAGAAACATTTTTGTACAGATGTACAATGTTTTGAGTTATCGACATGTTTGAGTTTTGTAATAACTTTTGTTATTACAAAAGTCAAATATTTTTCAAAACTAAAGTTTATAAAGAAAAAGAATTACAGTAAGCTAAGGTTAATTTATTATGAAGAAAGAAAATACTTTTAAATAAATTTAGTGTAGCCCAGTGTACAGTGTTTATAAAGTCTACAATAGTGTACAGCCATGTCCTAGGCCTTCACATTCACTCACCTCTCATTCACTGACTGACCCAGAGCAACTTCCAGTTTTGCAGGCTCCATTCATAGTCAGTGCCCTATACAGGTGTACCATTTTTTATCTTTTATATGGTATTTTTACCTTCTCTATGTTTCGATATGTTTGGATACACAAATACTTACCATTTTGTTACAATTGCCTACAATATCCAGTAGTGTAACATGTTGTACAGGTTCATAGCCTAGGAGCCCTAGGCTACACCACATAGCCTAGGTGTGTAGTAGGCTGCACCATCTAGGTGTGTGTTAAGTGCCCTCTGTGATGCTTGCACAATGACAAAAGTGCCTAAGAATGGATTTCTCAGAATGTATTCCCATCAATAAGGAACACATGACTATACTTGCAAACTCTGACTCAAGCCAAAAACTAAGAACCAATAGCAAGACCCAGTTTGTCTAGACATCTGCATTTCTTAGTCTGACTTCACAAGAGTTAAGGGCATACGGACAGCAGAAAATTCTTAGATTTCATGGGATTTGCCCAAGGCACTCTTGGAGCTTATTGCTACTTATTTTTCACCATACGTCTCGTGTTCTTGGATCTATGAACATCCACTATTACTTTGATTAAATTCAAAACAAATGTGTTCCAGAATTAATTTTAAATTAATTAAAATTATGTTTACATTACATCTTTACATTCAATGCATCCTTTTACTCTGAATCTTGAACACTGCATTTTTCATCTTTTATTTTGCCAAGTACTGTAATAATAATAACAACAATTATTTATTGAATTTGTCAGACATCATTTTAGGCATCTTATATGTAATAAATAAATTAATCTTCACAATACTCCTGTAAAGTGGTTTTATTTATTTGGTTTTTATTTATTTATTTTTACCTTTAATACCTTATATTAGGTTGGTGCAAAAGTAATTGCAGTTTTTGCAATTTTTTTTTAACCTTTTAAACTGCAATTACTTTTGCATCCATTTACTATTTAAGAAAACTAAGACATGAGGTGCTTGAGTTACTTCCCTAAGTTCACCGTAGCTAGGATATGGTGGAGATAGGTTTTGAATACATTTAGTCTGAGTGCAGAGCCACATTCTTAATCATTACTCTAAAAAGCCTATCTATTTGTGTATATATATATATATATATATATATATATATATTTACAGTAGTATCATTGCTGATTTAAGAAATGCTGGGAAAAGAGGAAATAAAAGAAGGTAGGGAAAATGAGTGAAGAAATAAAAACATGGGAAAATTTATCTGAGCTAGAGAAAGAAATACATCTTTAGCTTGAACTTTCTCACCAAGTGTCATCCTGAATTTATAATGAAATGTGTACAGTTTATTGGAATATAAAAAAAATAATTCTTTAAGCCTCTAGGCCAAAAAGAATCCCACAAATTATATTTTAAAAAGAAGTAAGTTGTTAACAGGTTTTTCTGTAACTTTTAAATTTTCATAAATAAATTTAGTGAAGCAATGCTTTTATATTTTACTGTAAATTATAGTAATCTGGGAATTTTGTACACAGAAAATACATTAATCTTGTGTGAGACACATATATCATGAAAGGGTTTAGGAATTACACCACTAACATGCTCTTCATGAGAATGTCTCAGGAAAAAGAATGCAGATCAGTAGAGTGGGAGCTAACTATATAAAGTTCAATGTCCTTATAGTGGTAGAATTATGCTTGTGAATGGGAGGAATTAAAAGGCAGCTGGAATGGCTTAGAGCCAGGAGAGAAGGAGATGGTATGGCAAGAAACAGACCTGAAGAGGTGGGAATGGTAAATTACTCCAGACAGGGTCTTTTAAGCCAAGTTAAGCTATTTTGTCTTTTACTAGGATTAGTGGGATGCTGTTCAAAGATATGAAACAAAATTAGATTTAGGTTTCAAAATAATGTCTTTGTTTCCAGTGTGAAGAACGGAAGGGAAAATGCTGAATGAATGAACAGAGAGAAATCAAAATGTTGATAATAATGAAGATGGCTTGGACTACAGTGTTTATGGTGAATATAGATAAAGAAATTTGCACATGGGTTGAATACATTTAGCCACCTTATTGAACACAAAATTTAGGTGCCTTCTCCAATTTCTTCCCAATGCTGACTCCCTCCAGGACCAGACTACTGACACCAAACTGAACTTGCTCTGAGATATCCTGGCCCTCCTAAACGGCTGCTGATTGCAAACCTGGAGTTTTTCAGAGAATGCCAGAACTTTCTTGTCATAATATTAAAGAAGTAATTAGAACATTCAAAAAGGTTGGAGTGTTAGAATTGATCTGTTATGTATGGCTTGAGAATCTACCAGATTCTGTTAGTGGACACTTCTTTACTAAGGCAGTAAAGGATGCACTTTTATATGGTATTTTTATCTTCTCTATGTTTTGATATGTTTGGATACACAAATACTTACCATTTTGTAAGTATTTCAGTTCAAGGGATACTAGAAATTTTAGACACTTAGAACTGGCTCTTCTCTCCAGACAAGGATTGATGGTGGAGAGGTTGCCAGTGATCTGGGATAATATTAATTGGGGATAATATTATGAACAAATAATATTATTCATAAAATGATCTTAGAATGGCAAATCCTGATAGCATTGAAATTGTCAGAGTCAAGGTAAACTGTGATTACTGAAATTGTCATCAAGACTGGAGTAGAAATCAAGATGATTAGATGTGTAGAGATCTGTGAAATGGCCGGTAGAGCATGGTGTTCACTTAGCAAGGTAGACAGAAAGTTAACTGGATATTTATTCAATTTATATAATCAGAAAAACTCAGAGCTGGAAAACAGAAGTTTACATCAGCTGCCTAAATGGAAAGTATCATCACTGTCACCAGTTACCATATCTATGATGGCCATTATGTTTCTGTTTCTAAATTTTTTAAATGATACATTTCTACCCAGCATCTGGAAGAATCCTCACAGTGATCTTTGAAATAAAGCATATTATGGCAAGAGAGCCCAGGTGGAAGACCTTAACACTGCAATCCCTCCCCTGCCAACTGGATAGTAATTCAGAAGCAATACTATTTTCCTGGGAGAATTATGAATATTACTATCAAAGACTTTAAAGGTCTAGGGATGGTGGAACCTATTATTTCCCCATCTTTAGACATTGAGTGGGAAAAACAAGTATAGACAATGAATCTGATTTCAAGGAACAGAGGGAAAACTACCAGCAATAACTACCACATATAGTTTGTATGCTACACTGAAAAATCTAAAACAACTACCCACATTATGGCTAGATTTTATCTACTGAGCAACAGGAACATCATGCTGTGATATTAAGTCTTCATATAAAATCCAAAAAAGTAGATGAACAATAATGTATTAACATTTTCTTCAATTTGATTAAATATTATTCATGACTCCTTTGTTTATTAAAGGAACAGAAACTGTAAATACTATAAATATCAATTATCCCATGTTGGTTAATAATGTTGCTCATGTTTTCTATATCCTTACTTATTTTGTTTCTTAAATATTATATTAATTATCAACACAGACAAGTTAAGCTCTCCAAATATCATTTTGGATTTATCTATTTCTCCCTTCATTTTTGTTTTCAATTTTTGCTTTATGTATTTCAAAATTCAGTTATTAGGCACATACACATGTATGATTGTTATGTCTGCTTGATTAATTGACCCTTTTTACCATTTTGAAATGTCACAGTTTATCTATAGTAATAATCTTTTTCTGAAGTCTATTTTACTTGATATTAATGTTGCTTCTCCAGCTTTCTATGCTTTCTTTTTACTTGTATGTTTTTTTTATCATTTTATTTTCAACAGATAGGCATCTTTATATTTAAAGTCCATCTCTTATAGACAATGTATAGTTAGATCTTGCTGTGGAAATCATGGGCATTAGATTGAAGAGCTTAGCACATTTATATTTAATTGTTTTTTGTTGTTTGCGTTTATGTCTGCCAACTTACTAATTACTTTCTTTTTATCATTTTAAAAATTATTTATTTTTCCAATTGCAGTTTACATTCAATATTATTTTATATTAGTTTTAGGTATACAGCATAATGGTTAGACATTTATATAACTTATGTAGTGATCCCCTGATTAGTCTATTAACCACCTGGCAGAGTGCATAGTTGTTGCAACATTATTGACTATATTCTCTATGCTGTACTTTATAACCCTGTGATTATTTTGTGTCTACTAATTTGTATTCCTTAATTTCTTTATCATTTTTCACCTAATTCCCCAAACCCCCTCCCATCTGGCAAACCGCAGTTTCTTCTCTGTATCTATGAGTCCGTTTCTGTTTTATTTGTTTGTTTGGTTGGTTGGTTGATTCTTTATATTCCACGTATTAGTAAGATCATATGGTATTTGTCTTTCTCAGTCTGATTTATGTCCCTTAGCATAATACTTTCTAAGTCATTACATGTTATCCCAAATGGTAAGATTTCACTCTTTTTATAGATGAGAAATATTTCATTGTATGTACGGGTATGTACCACTTCGTTATTATTCAGTCATATGTTGATGGATGCTTGGGTTGCTTTCACATCTTGGCTATTGTAAATAGTGCTGCAGTGAGATAAGGGTGCATTTATCTTTTTGAATTAGTGTTTTGGATTTCTTTGGATAAATACCCAGGAGTAGACCTGTGGGTCATAAGGTAGTTCTATTTTTAATTTTTTGAGGAAACTTCCAACTGTTTTCCACAGTGGCTGCACCAATTTGCAATCCACCAGCAGTGCCCAAGAATTGCTTTTCTCCACATCCTTGCCAACACTTGTTCTTTGTTGACTTATTGATGACAGCCATTGTGACAGGTCAGAGGTGATATCTCATTGAAGTTTTAATGTGCATTTCTCTGATGATTAGTGACATTGAGCATCTTTTTATATGTATATTGGCCATCTCTATGTCCTCTTTGGAGAATGTCTATTCAAGTCCTCTGCCCATTTTTTTTTTTTAAATTGGATTGTTTGTTTTCTTTGGTGTTGAGTTCTATGAGTTCTTTAGAAATTTTGGATATTAACCCCTTATTAGAATGAGTCATTGGCAAATATCTCCTCTCATTCACTAGATATTTTCATTTTGTGGACAGTTTGCTTTGCTATGCAAAAACTTTTTAGTTTGATGTAGTCCTATTGGTTTGTTTGTTTGTTTGTTTTCTTTCCCTTGCCCAATGAGCTATATCAGTAAAAATATTACTAAGGGTAATGTCTGAGAGTTTACTACCTATATTTTTTTCTAGCAGTTTTATGGATTTGAGTCTTAAATTTAAGTTTTTAATCCATTTTGAGTTTATTCTTGTATATGGTATGTACATGGTATATACATATATGGTATATATGGTATATGGTATAAGAAGGTGGTCCAGTTTCATTTTTTTGCATGTGTCTATCCAATTTTCCCAATGCCATTTATTGAATAAACTGTTTTCACCCCAATGTATATTCTTGCTTCCTTTGTCATAGATAAAATGACTGTATCGGCATGGATTTATTTCTGGGCTCTCTATTCTGTTCCATTGATCTATGTGTTCATTTTTATGCCAGTACCAAGCTGTTTTGATTACTGTATCCTTGCAGTATAGTTTGATATCAGGTAGCATGGTACGTCCACCTTTATTCTTCTTTCTCAAGATTACTGTGACTATTCAGGTCTCTTCTGGTTCTATATACATTTTAGGATTATTTGTTCTAGTTCTGTGAAAAATGCCATTGGTATTTTGATAGGCATTGCATTAATGCTATGGACTGCTTTGGGTAATATGGACATTTTAATGATGTGATTTCCTCCTATCCATGATCACATATATGCTTCCATTTTTTTGTATCTTCTTCAGTTTTTTCTTTAGGGTTTTAAGTTTCCTGAGTACAGGTATTTTACCTCTTTGGTTAAATTTATTCCTAGGTATTTTTTTTAATGCAATTATAAATGGAATTGTTTTCTTAATTTCTCTTTCTGACAATTCATCATTGATATATAAAAATGCAACCAATGTATGAATATTAGTTTTTTATCCTGCTACTTTATTGAATTAATTTATCAGATCTAATAGTTTTTTTGGTGGAATCTGTAAGATAGCTAGAAGTTATATAGTGTTATAACTTCTGCAAATAATGACAGTTTTACTTCTTCCTTTCCTATTCAGATGCTTTTTATTTCTTTTCCTTGTCTAATTGCTGTGGCTAGAACTTCCATTCCTGTGTTGGATAAAAGTGGTAAAAGTGGACATCCTTTTCTTGTTCCTATCTTAAGGAGGATGCTTTCAACTTTTCCCCATTGAGAATGATGTTAGCTTTGGTTTTGTTGTATATGATCTTTATTATGTTGTGGTATGTTCCCTCTATTCCCACATCACTGAGAGTTGTTATCATTAATGGATACTGGGTTTTATCAAATGCTTTTTCTGCATCTACTGATACTATTACATGATTTCTATCTTTCCTTTTGTTTACATAGTGTATCATGTTAATTGTTTTGCAGATATTGAACCAATCTTGCATCCCAGGAATAAACTCCACTTGATCATGGTGTATGATCTTTTCAATGTATTGCTGAATTAAGTTTGCTAATTGTTTTTGAATATTTTTGCATCTGTGTTGATCAGGGGTATCAGCCTACATTTTTTTTGGTAATGTCTTTGTCTAATTTTAGAATCAGGTTAATAATGGTGGCCTTGTAAAATGAGCTTTGGAGCTTTCCCTCCTCTTGAATATTTTGGAATATTTTGGAAAAGATATGTGTTAATTCTTCTTTGAATATTTGGTAAAATTCACCTGTGAAGCCTTCTGTCCAGGGCTTCTGTTTGTTGAGACATTTTTGATTGCTGATTCAATTTTGTTGGTAGTAATTGTTTGATTCAGAATTTCTGTTTCTTCTTGATTCAGCCTTAGAAGTATGTATGTTTCTAGAATTGATTCATTTCCTGCAAGTTGTCCAATTTGTTGCCATATAATTGTTTATATTATTTTTTTAAAATCCTTTGTATTTCTGTTGTCTCAGTATTCATTTCTCTTTAATTTCTGGTTCTATTTATTTAGGTCCTCTTTCTTTCTTTCTTTCTTTCTTTCTTTCTTTCTTTCTTTCTTTCTTTCTTTCTTTCTTTCTTTCTTTCTTTCTTTCTTTCTTTCTTTCTGTCGGGTTAAAGATTTATCAGTTTTGTTTATCTTTTTGAAGAACCAGCTCTTTGTTTCATTGATTTTTTTATATTATTCTTTTAGACTCTATTTCATTTATTTCCACTCTGATCTTTATTATTTCCTTCCTTCTACTCCCTTTGGGCTTTGTTTGCTATTCTTTTTCTAGTTCCTTTTAGTGTAAGATTCTATTGTTTATTTGAGATTATTCTTTTTTCATGAAGTAAGCCTGTATTGCTATGAATTTCCTCTCAGGACTGCTTTTACTGTTTACCATAGATTTGGGGTTATTGTGTTTTCATTTTCATTTCTCTCAAGTTATCTTTTGATTTCTTCCTTGATCTTGTTGTTGACCCATTCATTATTTAGTAGCATGTTATCCATCCTCCATTATTTAGTAGTGTATCTGTTTGTTTTCCAGTTTGGTTTATATATAATTGATTTCTAGTTCATACTATTGTGATCAGAAAAGATGGAAAGCAAGATTTTCTCTAGTGGGCTCTCTTGATTGTTGAAAATGCTCTTTGGGTGTGCCACTTGTGGGGTTAATTGGGTGGTGCTCTGCTGTGGTCTGAAGCTAACCTCCAGGTATGTTGGTTCTGGAGCCTCTTGAGAGGGTCTCTGGTGCAAGCCCTAGTAAACCACTGCCTGTTACTGGCCTGGAATTACCCGGTAGTAACTACAAAGTGATCTACAGCTGTTTGCTGCCTGTGCTAGACCTGGAGACGCATGGGGGATACCTCACATTTAAATGAGAACACCTGCCACCAGTACCAGGCCTTAGGTAACTTCACAAAAATCCCAGGACACCGTGAGGCCTGCTGCCTCCTGCTGGCTTTCATAACACCCAGTCTCTGATAGAGCTTTGTGTAGTACACAAGTTGGGTGAAGCAGGTTCTGAAGTTGTCACCAGGGTGGGACTAGATCTGTTCACCAGGTTTATGTAGATTCTGGTTTGGTGCTAATACTGAGCTTGGAGATACTCACCAAAAGACTCAGAGCACACAGAGGCCAGCTGCTTCCCATCTGGGGCCTGTGGACCCCCAAGAGTTGTCCAAGAAGCAGTGCAGTGTAGTAGGGTTGGCTGCTGTAAGAGAAAGTGCCCTAGCTTGCACGAGTTAGGTAGGGTATGTTGGGGTTCCGGGGAGTCAACAGGGTGAAGTGATCAGGGTTCACCAGACTAATGCAGATTCAGGTTTGGCTGTGTCAGGGAGGGTTCAACACAGGAAAAATGGTACCCACCTGCCAGCTGTACGAGAAGAGGATTCTACCCAGGGCAAATGGTGACTGTCTCTCCAGTCCTTTTCCTAAAGCCACACAACTCAGTTCTCCCTGTATATCTCCAACATCTCCTGAGTCACCATCTCTCTTTTGGAGCCCAGGGTGAGTCCCTGTGAGTGAGTCTGTGCGTGGACCCCTTAAGAGGATGTCTGGGTTTCCCGCAGCCTTCCATCTCACTTGAATGTTTGGAATCTCCACTGTTTTTCATAGTTAGATGTTTTGGGGTCTCCTCTTTCATGCACCAGTACTCCAGGCTGGAGAGCTCGGTGTGGCGCTGGTGTCCCTCACTCCTCTGTGGGAGAAACTCCATGACCGAGATATCCCCCCAATTCATAACTGCCACCACATGTGTGGGGTTGGCCCATTTTCCATCTGCCCCTCCTACCAGTGTTAATGTGGCTTGTTTTTTATATCCTTAGTTATAAGATTTCTGTTCAGATTGACTTCAGATGGTTCTCCAGATTGCTTGTTCTATCATTTAGCTGTAATTTTAATGTGGTCATGGGAGGAGGCAAGCACAGCGTTTATCTACTCCACCACCTTTGGTTCCACCCCCCACAACCATACATTACTTTCTAATAGTCACATCATGCTTTGAGTTTTTCCCCCGTGCGTATTTTTCCTTTCTTGACTTGTTGATTGTTTTTCAGTATTCTATTTCTATTCTAAAGCCAGCTCTACTGGCTTTTAAACTAAATTTCTTTGTATTAGCTTTTGAGTAGTCTTTTTTTTTTTTTTTTGTGCAGGGCTATAATATGCATTCTTAACTTATTGCAGTCTTCTTAGAGTCCTAGAACATATTTGTAATTTCAAGTTTGAATCTTATTTACAATAATTCCAGCATCATGGTTATTCTTGGATTTGTTTCTGTTAAAGCTCTTTTTTTCTCACAGTGTAAAGTTTCCTCTCTCCCATCCTCAAGAAAATGCTAATTAACAACCTAAGTAAATAAATAAATAAATAAATAAATAAATAAGACTCTGATTTTAAAATAGAAAAACCATATACATTTTCAAAAAGTTAACCCAAAGTTGCCAGCCCAGATAGCTTTATAGGAAATTTTTATGAACTTTTGAAATACAAGTAATTACTAAAATAATCCAACTTTTCCAGAATATAGGAAATTTTGGAAACTTTATACATCTATCTGACAATCTATTTATGATTTACACAATGAAGCAAATGAAACTTTTGGTATCTTTGGATTAAAAAAATCAGTCATACCTCAGGAATACTGTGGATGCCTGATCATGGCATTGTACACCAGAAGCTAAACAATAATGAATGCCAACTATAATTTTATATATATAATGTGATGGCTCGGTGCAAGGTCGGAGGGATAGTGGATAGGGGGAGGGGTGTTCACAGTGTGAGGGATATAAATGATGAACGTCTATTACCTTGTCTTGTACACCTGAAACTAATACATTAAAATAAAAAAAAAATCAGTCATAGTTCCAAATCACAACAACAAATCCTTAGCAGCTACTATTACAATTGAGGATAAAACTTGGTAGTCTAGTTGTTTTAGAATAATTCAAGGGTATTCAATATCACCATTTTTACTTACTATTCTTTATGGTATCCTAGCTAATGCAAAAATAAGAGAAATATTTGAAAATTTTAAATAATATTGGAAAAGTGAAAATAACATCTTTTTTTTCTTTAACCCTCTAATCATATGTATATCTTCTAGATAAATCCAACAACGGTACTGAAATATTATTATCCCAAACTAAAGTTCAGTGAGATCATAACTTAAAAATAGAAATGCTTTGTTTAATAAAGTGAATTATCCATTTTTTACCTCACTTGTTATAAAAATATACTCCAGATTAAACACATATTAAAAGAAAAATAAAGTTTGTAGACGAATGTACCTGTCAATATTTACCAAAACTTATATTTGAAATTCCTTCCTCTTGTACAAAATTCAAGCCAGAAACCATAGAAGAATGAAATTATATAGTTGATGGGAAAACAATAAATTATTTATAAAACAAAACCCACTATTGCTAAGGAAAAGTTTAGAGTCGTCTGCATGAAGGTGCTAGGACAATGTGAGAATTTATGAAGCTATGAAGAAAAAGAAGGTATTTGCTTAGTGGACCTGTGAGACCTGTAAAGGAGAACAGTGTGAACAAGAACAGCTGGCTATGGAGACAAAGAAGATGTAGTCCTAAAGATGAGGGGATAAACAGCATCACCAAATTTAAGGGATTAGAGTTTCATGGGAAAACATGTTCAAAGCATTTGAAGGCTGAAGAGAAAGAACTTCAAGAAAAGTTTACAGAATTAATTTTTGAGAGCTTATTGATGACATGTAAGTATATGGTTTATTTGAGACATTTAATTAAACCAAGTAAAATAGGTTATTAGTTATATCAATTAACTAAAGTAAATATATTGTCAAATTTAATGGCATTTTAAATTCAATGATCTCTGATACTTGAAAAGCTAAATCAAATGACAAGTAAAAACCTTGAATTATGTATGAACTTGCCAAAAGGAAAGAACAGAATCAAGGCATGTGAATTTTAATTATATTCTTAAATTTACTTACAATAACTTTATCATAAACTTTTTTTTTGATAAAATGGAGTTTTGTCTGATTTTGCATCCTTCAGGAAGAGTTTAAAAAAATAGTTGTGAAAACATGTTAAAACAGTTTTAACAACTCTGTAAGTACATGGTATACCTCATAATATCTCGAGTTTCTAGTTGCTGTGAAACAAGAATGAAATAGATAATTGCCAAACCCTGTAACTCTGTTAGTGGGAAAATCTTTTAGTCCTCACACTGAAATGTTATGTAAAACTTAAATTTTACATATCACATAAACATAAATTGTTATGTTATTTACATTAAATTAAATAAAAAATGGTTAATTCAGAGCTTGAAAAAATAACCACAGAAGAAAATACATTTGGGTAATGTTCCATTCTCCTCCTTTTTTCATACTATGGTCTAAATTTTCTTGCTCCTTAGTGCAGAGATAAAGATTATGAAAAATAATATGTCAACTGCACTTTCCCCCTAAATTTGCTTATCTTTATCTGTCTTAGGAAAAATTAAGCTCACTGACTGGATTGGAAGTTGAGCTAGATACATAAATTGAATAAGAACTAGCTGGTAATTCTGTTATCAAAGAAATAAGAGCCTATTATTTACTGCACTTAAATATGCTAATTAATATTTTAGGGCAACATAGTTACTAGAGTGGGAAAATTTTTAGTTTCTCTAAAACTCAAGTACTTATCAGTAATACGGGAATTATCTAAGTTCCTATATTTTGATAACTTTTAAATGAGATAATGTATTGATGTTACTAGTGACTAGCACAATGCTTTTTAAAGATTAGATTTTCAATAAATGAGATCTGCTGATATTATTTTATTATATTTCATTGATTATAAATTGAAAATTGCTGATAGTTACATTTAGTTTAATAAAAGCAGCTATATCCCAAAACTTAAAAGCACCTCTGTTAAGGTACAGACTCACGACATTTTTTTAGCTCCTTGGATATCAGTTTCTTTATTCTTTGAGAATAAAGTATATATGCAAACTGTACCAGCTTCTGTAAATTCCAGATAAAGTCCTAATTTAAAATATGTCTTTCTTTTGTACTCCTTGGGAATATGACTATATACCACTATCTGCTTTTTCAAATCACACCCATAAATATACAATGCATATTGTTATTATCTTCATTTAGAAAAAAATATTATCCTGAATAATCTTATTTTGAGAAATGATTACATTTAAAGGTAGGACTCCCTTTTGCTGAGTTTGTTGTATTGCAGATCCAATATAATTCATGCTATTCTTAGAATATATTTAAATAGTCAAAAGTATTTAGTGGTTACCAGAGGGTAAGGGGGGAGGAAGGTGGCAGATGAAGGTAAATGGGATCAAATATATGGTGATGGAAGGAGAACTGACTCTGGGTGGTGAGCACACAATGTGATATATAGATGATGTATTACAGAATTGTACACCTGAAACCTACGTAACTTTACTAACCATTGTCACCCCAATAAACTTTAATTTAAAAAAAAAAGTATATTTCATTTATTTGAGTAGAAGTGAGATTATATCATATTTTTAGTGAATTAGGTCTCATTTTAAACAAAATAGTATGTTTTGTTGTGAGATTTATGGTTTCAGTATTACATATACAAATATAAGCTATGAATATATTCCTAAATAATGTTTTTTAATGATGAGTCAATGTAAAAGAAGGCCAGCCAAAGCAACTACATGATTTTGGTCAGTCAAAGCAACTAGATGATCTATTTAATTATTGATTGATTTGTTCATGTGATTTTTGTCATATGACTTAAAGCACAATCATCATTTCATGCATTAATTTGCATTTTATATCACATAGGAATTTATACATTTTCATATTTCATAGGTTTCAGATATGTGTTATACATTTCCACACTCCAGACTATTTTCCACGCTGTTATTTCTAGAGCAAGTGGAGCAAGCTATTTCAAACTACTTATTTTGGCGTTATAGTCATTCTAGTGTCTTAATATCGATTGCTTATACACAAGACGAAAGAGGTTATTTTCAGGGTGTCATTGTTTTAGTGGCCTTGTTTAAACTGCTCAGCAAAAAGGGCCAATCTGAGTGTCTGTTTACTACATTATAAATTGCTTGTGTCGTGTATATTGGCATTAGGGACAGACTGAAAAATGAATACTCAAAGTTGGAACTTCTTAAAACTAAATTTCTGAGGTCCTAGAACATCACATACCCTAGAGAGATCTATTTTGCCTTGGAATGTAATTTAAGGACTCTGTTCATAATATTGTAGGAATTTCTTTACTGAATACTTGCATGAAAAAGGAAAAAACATCCCTTTCTAGTCATTGTGAAATATTGATAACAAAATATCAATGTTTATTTAACTCTTGATTATAAAATTTGACTAAAGAGTTATTGCAAAAGAGGGATGAGATTACATTTCTCTTTTTGGTATGTTGATACATATCTTTGATATGTCTTACATTTTTAGTGTCTCTGGCAGTTGATATATCTTCCTTTGAGAAAGGAAAAAAAAACCTTGTTGAAGTTTACTAAATGTTGCCTACTCTGGGGAAGATGTAGAATTTAGTAATTCAGTTGAATATGTTCAAGTTAGCCTTCAGAGTTATGAGTAAATACTGATTCAAAAATGGTAGGTCTGTGAAAGATTCATTTTATATTGTATTTTACATAAGCCATATTCAGTGTTTTTATATCTTTTTTTAAATTTATTGGGGTGACAATTGTTAGTAAAATTACATAGATTTCAGGTGTACAATTCTGTATTACATCATCTATAAATCCCATTGAGTGTTCACCACCCAGAGTCAGTTCTCCTTCCATCACGATATATTTGATCCCCCTTACCCTCATCTCCCTCTCCCCGCCCCCTTTACACTCTGGTAACCACTAAACTATTGTCTGTGTCTATGAGTTTTTGTTTCTCATTTGTTTGTCTTGTTCTTTTCTTGTTTTTGGTTTATATACCACATATCAGTGAAATCATAGGGTTCAGTGCTTTTTCTGTCTGACTTATTTCACTTAGCATTATACTCTCAAGATCCATCCATGTTGTCACAAATGTTCCTATATCATCTTTTCTTACCGCCGAATAGTATTCCATTGTGTATATACACCACAACTTCTTTGTCCATTCATCGATCGAATGACATTTTGGTTGTTTCCATGTCTTGGCCACTGTAAACAAAGCTGCAATGAACATTGGAGCACACGTGTCTTTATGTATGTTTTCAAATTTTTTGGGTAGATAGCTAGGAGAGGGATTTCTAGGTCATATGGTAATTCTATTTGTAATGTTTTGAGGAACCTCCACACAGCCTTCCATAACGGCTGCACCAGTCTGCATTCCCACCAACAGTGTATCAGGGTTCCTTTTCTCCATAGCCTCTCCAACACTTGTTACTATTTGTCTTGTTGATGATAGCCATTCTGACTGGGGTGAAGTGATATATTACTGTGGTTTTTATTTGCATTTCTCTGATGATTAGTGATGTTGAGCATTTTTTCATATGTCTATTGGCCATTTGTATATCCTCTTTGGAGAAATGTCTCTTTAGGTCCTCTGCCCATTTTTCAATTGGGTTGTTTGTTTTTTTGTTGTTGAGTTTTATGAGTTCCTTGTATATTTTGGATATTAGACCCTTATCAGAGGCACTGTTTGCAAAAATCTTCTTCCATTCAGTTGGTTGCCTCTTTATTTTGTTGATGGTTTCTTTTGCTGTGCAGGAGCTTTTAAGTTTCATATAGTCCCATTCGTTTATTTTAGCTTTTACTTCCATTGCCTTTGGAGTCAAATTCATAAAATGCTCTTTGAACCCAAGGTCCATAAGTTTAGTACCTATGTTTTCTTCTATGCAGTTTATTGTGTCAGGTCTTATGCTTAAGTCTTTGGTCCATTTTGAATTAATTTTGGTACATGGTGACAGAGAGCAGTCCAGTTTCACTCTTTTGCACGTGGCTATCCAATTCTCCCAGCACCATTTATTAAAGAGGCTGTCTTTCCTCCATTGTATATTTGTAGCTTCTTTGTCAAAAATTATCTGTCCACATTTATGTGGTTTTATTTCTGGGTTCTCAATTCTATTCCATTGGTCTATGTGTCTGTTTTTCTGCCAATACCATGCTGTTTTGATTATTGTACCCCTGTAGTACAAGCTAAAGTCAGGGATTGCGATACCTCTAGTATTGTTCTTTTTTCTTAAGATTGCTTTGGCTATTTGGGGTCTTTTGTGGTTCCAAACAAGTCTGATGATTTTTGTTCTATTTCTTTAAAAAATGACATTGGGATTTTGATGGGGATTGCATTAAATCTGTATATTGCTTTGGGTAATATGGCCATTTTAACTATGTTGATTCTTCCAAACCATGAGCACAGAATGTCTTTCCATTTCTTTGTGTCTTCTTCAATTTCTTTCAAAAATATCTTATAGTTTTCGGCATATAAATCCTTCACATCCTTGGTTAAGTTTATTCCTAGGTATTTTATTCTTTTTGCTGCAATTGCAAAGGGAATTATTTTTTTGTATTTCTTTTTCTGAGATTTCATTGTTAATATATAGGAATGCAATGGACTATTGTCCGTTGATTTTGTAGCCAGCAACTTTACTATATTCGTTGATTGTTTCTAACAGCTTTTTGGTGGAGTCTTTAGGGTTTTCTACTTATAGTATCAGGTCATCTGCAAAGTGATAATTTAACTTCTTCATTCCCAATTTGGATGCCATTTATTTCTTTCTCTTCCCTGATTGCTCTGGCAAGGACTTCCAACACTATGTTGAAAAGCAGAGATGATAGGGGACAGCTCTGTCGTGTTTCTGAATGTAGAGCAGAGGGCTTCAGTTTTTCACCATTAATTATGAGATTAGCTGAGGGCTTGTTGTATATGGCTTTTATTATGTTAAGGTATTTTCCTTCTATACCTATTTTGTTAAGTGTTTTAATCATAAATGGATGTTGTATCTTGTCCAATGCTTTTTCTGCATCAATTGATATAATTGTATGATTTTTGTCCTTTATTTTGTTTATGTGATGCATCACATTGATGGATTAGCATATGTTGAACCACCCTTGTGCCACTGGGATGAATCCCACTTGGTCGTAATGAATAATCTTTTTGATGCATAGTTACATTTGATTTGATAAAATTTTGTTTAGGATTTTTGCATCTGTATTCATCAGAGATATAGGTCTGTAGTTTTCTTTTTTGTGTTGTCCTTACCAGGTTTTGGTATCAGGGTAATGTTGGCCTCATAAAATGAGTTAGGGAGTACTGATTCTTCTTCAATTTTTTGGAAGAGTTTGAGCAAGATTGGTATTAGATCCTGTTTGAAGGTTTGGTAGAATTCACTAGTGAAGCCATCTGGTCCCGGACTTTTGCTTTTGGGAAGGTTTTGGATGACTGATTTAATTTTGTTACTGGTGATTGCTGTGTTTAGATTTGCCAATTCTTCATGGTTCAGCCTTGGAATGCTATATGTTTAAGAACTTGTCCATTTCTTCTAGGTTATTGAATTTGGTGGCATATAGTCCTTCATAGTATTCTTGCATGATCCTTTGTATTTCTTTGGTGTCTGTGATAACTTCCTCTTTTTCATTTCTGATTTTGTTAATGAGTGTCTTCTCTCTTTTTTTTATTTATTTTTTATTTATTTATTTATTTATTTATTTATTTATTTATTTATTTATTTATTTTTTATTAGTTTCAGGTGTACAAGACAAGGTAATACTTAGACGTTCATCATTTATATCCCTCACACTGTGAACTCCCTCCCCCATCCATTATCCCTCCGACCTCACACCCAGCCATCACATTATATATATAAAATTATAGTTGGCATTCATTAATGTTTAGCTTCTGGTGTACAATGCCATGATCAGGCATCCACATTATCTCTGAGGTGGTCTCCCAAAAAAGACGCATGTCCATCGGATACCCAACAAAATCTTTACGACATTATTGAATAAGTTCCCCAAATTAATTTTCAGAAAACCCTGAGGCCATCTTGTGGTTACCAGCTGCTTTCTAATCCCTTCACCTTTCCCCTTATCCCCAACCCCGCCCCACCCCCGTCCATCTAACAACTCTTGGTTTTTTCTTTGTGCCCTCAAAACTGTCTCTGATTAGTTCATTCACATATTCTTTTCTTTAGATTCCGCATATAAGTTAGATCATATGGTACTTGTCTTTCTCTTTCTGACTTATTTCACTTAACATAATGTTCTCTAGATCCATCCATGTTGTTGCAAATGATAAGATTTCTTTCTTCTTTATGGCTGTGTAATACTCCAGTCTTCTCTCTTTTTATCTTAGTGATAAAGTCTAGCCTAGGGGTTGTCGATTTTGTTAATCTTTTCAAAGAACCAGCTCTTTGTCACATTATTTTTTTCTATTGTCTCTTTGTTCTCTATTTCATTTACTTCTGCTCTGATTTTTGTTACTTCCTTTCTTCTGCTGACCTTGGGTTTCACTTGTTCTTCTTTTTCTAGTTCTTTAAGGTGTAACATGAGGTTATTTATTTGGGATTCTTCTTGTTTAATGAGATAGGCCTGTAATGATATAAATTTTCCTCTTAAAACTGCTTTCGCTGCATCCCAAAAATTTTAGTAGGATGTATTTTCATTGTCATTTGTTTCTATGTGTCTTTTGATCTCTCCTCTAATTTCTTCTTTGACCCAGTCGTTCTTTAAAAGTATGTTGTTTAATCTCCATGTATTTGTGTTTTTTCCTGCTTTCTTTTTGCAGTTGATATCCAATTTCAAAGCCTTGTAATCAGAGAATATGCTTGGTATGATTTCAATCTCCTTAAATTTGCTGAGGCTGCTTTTATGTCTCAATATATGGTCTACCCTTGAGAATGATCCATGTATACTCAAAAAGAATGTATAGTCTGATGTTTTAGGATGAAGTGCTCTATATATGTCAATTATGTCCATTTCATCTAGTGTGTCATTTAGGGCTGCTATTTCGTTATTTCGTTATTTCGTTATTTATTTTCTGTTTGGATGATCTATCCATAGTTGTCAATGATGTATTTAAGGCCCCTAGTATAATTGTGTTTTGGTCAATTTCTCCATTTAGTTCTGTTAGTTGTTGCTTGGTATATTTCGGTGCTCCCTGATTGGGGGCATAAATATTGATGACTATTATGTCTTCTTGCTGTATAGTCCCCTTTACTATTATGAAATATGCATCTTTGTTTCTTGTTATCTTTTTTACCCTGAAGTCTGTTTCATCTAATATCATTATGGCTATACCTGATTTTCTCTGGGTACCATTTGCCTGGAGTGTCAATTTCCACCCTTTCACTTTGAGTCTATGCTTGTCCTTGTAGCTGAGATGTGTCTCTTGGAGACAGCATATGGTTGGCTTTAGTGTTTTGATCCAATCTGCTACTCTGTGCCTTTTTATTGGTGAGTTCCGTCCATTTACATTTAGGGTGATTACTGATACGTGAGGATTTCGTGTCATTCTCTCTTTAGTTTTCTGGTAAGGCTGTGACTCCATTGTTTCTTTGCCTTTTTGTTGTTGTCTATTATTCCTGTGTGGTGGTATTCTATGATGTTTCCCTCTGTTTCTTCTTTTATCACAGTATATATTTCATTTCTGGATTTTTTTTGAGTAGTTACCCTTAAGTTTATGTAAACAAAGGTTTGATACTTAGAGTATTCCATTTTCTTCAGCACTCTTACTTTCTCCATTCCAATATTCCGGTTCAGGTCTTTACTCTCCCCCTTTTTATGTTGCCACAAATTGTGCCTGTTGATGGTGGTCGAATAGCCTCCTTTAGTATTTCTTGTAGTGCAGGTCGTGTATTAGAAAATTCCCTTAGCTTCTGTATGTCTGGAAGGGTCTTTATTCCTCCTTCTTATCTAAAGGATAACTTTGCTGGATATATTATTCTTGGCTCATAATTTCTCTCTTTCAATAGTTTGAATATTTGGTTCCACTCCCTCCTCGCTTGTAGAGATTCTGCTGAAAAATCTTATGCTAATTTAATGGGCTCTCCTTTCTAGGTTACTGTCTTCTTTTCTCTGGCTGCTTCTTTTCTTTCTTTGTCGTTGATTTTAGACAGCTTCAATACAATGTGCCTTGGTGAAGGCCTGTTGGGATTGAGATAATTAGGTGTTCTATTTGCTTCTTGGATTCGACGATCCAGTTCTGTCCGCAAGTTTGGGAAGTTCTCATCAGGCATTTGTTTGAATAAATTCTCTGTTCCCTTCTCTCTTTCTTCTCCTTCTGGTAAGCCCATTATTCTTATCTTGCTCTTTCTGATGGAGTCAGAAAGTTCTTGTAGAGTTCTTTCATTTCTTTTAAGTCTCAAGTCTCTTTCTTCTTCCATCTGTGTAATTTCCAGGTTTCTATCTTCGATGTCACTGATTCTTTCCTCCATCTGGTCAACTCTACTACCTAAGCTGGTTATTTCATTCTTTATTTCTTCTATTGAGTTCTTAATCTACAGAAATTCCATTTGGTTCTTTTTTAAAATTTCAATCTTTTTCATAAAATGCTCATGTTGTTGTTTGATTGCATTTCTGAGTTCATTAAACTGCCTTTCTGTGTTTTCTTGCATCTCGTTGAGTTTTTTCAGAACTGCAATCCTGAATTCTCTGTCATTTAAGTCACATATTTCCATATCTTTAAGTTCCTTTTCTGGAGACTTTTCATTTTCTTTCTCAGCTGTTTTGTTGCCTTGGTTATTCGTGGCAATTACTGATTTATTATTTTTCTTCCTAGACATCTACAGGAGTGTTTTCTTCAACAGTTTGATAGGAAGAGGTCTTTCTTTTGTTTTCCAATACTTGTTGGTAGAATGCTTTATTTTCTCTCTGACTGCATCCCTTTTTTCTCTCTCTCACACAGTAGTGCTATGTTTTCTCTGCACTCTTCCAGCTTCTCACACAATGGGGTGATTCCCTGGGAAATGGGCTTCTCCTCTGTTAACAGTTCACCTGGGTCATAGGGCACCAAGTCCCTCTGGGGATGCGGAGAGCTTTTGAAGTTCCAAAGCTCTTTCTGCACCAGATTCACAGCCCGTATGTTTCAGCAGTTCTGTTTACTCCTGCAGGGATCCACCCAGATAGGTGGGGCCAGGGGCGGGGTGAGTTGTGAGCGGTGACTCAGGACAATGGCGGTGACCACCACCACAGCCAGTCCTGCTTCCACAGCTCCCTCCCCTTTGCCGGAACTAGTTGTGCTGTGGGTCTGTGTCTGCGGTTCCCAGTTCTCAGAACAGCAAGTATTCTGTTCTTTGATGTGACACTGTTACTGTTCCGCTTCTATCACCGGGCAGGTGGGGGTGGGGCGAGCTCTGGGAGGGTAGGAAGGGGGCAGCTAGTGTCTGTGCCTAATTCTTCCATTATGTGCTGGGCAGTGAAAACCACCGTTTTCAGCCTTCTTCCCTCAGTCTTTTCTCTGAGGTCTGCCATGAGCGTTGGGTTCAGCCATGTTATATGCTGCCCCCTCAGCCCTGTGGGCCATAAGTGGAGCCCTAGCAGTCCGAGTTCTTCCCTCTCCCGCAGCTGCGGTAGTTCCGGGATGCAGTGAGCTTGGAGCACTGAGCTAGGTCTGCGTCCTGCGCCCATGCGGCTCTGTGTCCCTTCCCTCCTCCCCCGCTCGCGGGATTCTCCCACCTTTAGGTGAATTCAGTAGTGGGCCTCTTCATCTTGCCTGTCTGCTGGGCAGGGAGTCCTTTGTGGAGTTATTGTTGTTCTATTAGTTGTAAATTCCAGGGGAGCTTTACAGAGGTTCACCTCACACCACCATTTTGATAACGTATTGTGTTTTTATTTCTTGATGAAAGACTTCATAGATCTAGCATTAATTTAATGCAAAATTTTAGTACTGATGTTAAGGAACATAGTTTGTATTCTAAAATGTTTTTTTTTTTTACTGTCGTCTTTGTTTTCCCCTGATATCCCACAAGATAGTTTAGAGAAACACTGTTATGGTCCCATGTTTGGGAAGCTGTCATGTAACAAACCGAAGTTCAATAAAGTGTAGTGCCACAATTCTCTATTAGTTATGTAACTGAAACTAGAAATTCTTGCTTGTTTACTTGCAGGGTAAATAGTAATATGTGTTTATTTTCATTTTTAAATATATTTTTTTTTGGTTTTTTTCAGTTATAGTTGACATGCAATGTTATATTAGTTGCAGATGTACAACAGTGATTAGACATTCATAAAACTTACAAAGTGATCACCCTGATAAATCCAGTACCCTTCTGAAAGCATGCATAGTTTTACAATGTTATTGACTGTATTTCCTATGCTGTATTTTACATTCCCAAGACTATTTTGTGTTAACCAATTTACTTCTTAATTCATACTCCTTTTTATTTATTCTCCGAACCCTCTCTTGTTAGGCAACTATCAAAATGTTCTCTGTATCTATGAGTTTCTTTCTATTTTGTTTTCTTAAAATTCCATATATAAGTGGAATCATGTGATATTTGTCTTTCTTTTCTGACATTTCACTTAGCATAATACCCTCTAGGTCCATGTTGTTGCAGATGGCAAGATTTCTTTCTCACTTATGGTTGAGTAATATTCTCTAGTGGCATATGTATACCACTATTTCTTTATCCATTCATCCATTTATGGACACTTGGGTTGCTTCCATATCTTGGCCATTGTAAATAATGCTGCAGTGAACATGTAGATGCATATGGCTTTATAAATTGGTAGTTTTAGTTTCTGGGGATAAATATCCAGAAGTGGGATTACTGGGTCCTTCTTTGTCTCTTGTTATAGCCTTTTTTAAAAGTATGTTTTGTCTGGTATAACTACTGCAACCTCAGTTTTGTTTTGTTTTGCTTTGTTTTTATGGCATATCTTTTTTCCATCCCTTTACTTTCTACCAGTCTTGATGTGGCTTCTTCTGTATGTCCTTAGTTATAGGACTTCTGTTTAGCTAGACTTGAAGCAATTTCTAGTGATGGTTGTTGTGTAACTTAGTTGTGCTTTTGATGTGGTCATGTGAGGAGGCGAACACAGCATTTTACTCCTCTGCCATCTCGATCAGAAGGCATATATGTTTACTTTTAAATGATGATGATGAGATGCTACTAAAGCTAAATCAACATCCTGTATAAGCTCGTTGATTGTGGTATTGTGTTGGGTCCTTATATTTCTGAGTCCTCTTAGCATCAACTAAAATTATTAAGAAAATAAAATGTATTAATGATAAAATAATCCTTATTTCTGTTGCTCACTGATGTGGAACTGTATCTTGTTCCCTAGAGGTGATGACAGCAGCATTATTTTAAGGATTATTAAGTATGAAATATTTTCAAAGCAAGAAAGATATTGAGGAATCTCCCTTGTCCAAATCTCTCCTCATATAATAGATGTCTGTCATTTTTGCTGCCCTGCATCTGTTTAATTTTCTGAAAATAGGACTGGCTTTTTTAAGGGAAATTATCTTTCATTCATTAGATCTAATGAGTTTGTCCAAGTCTTGTCTTAGCTAAGGAATGTGAATGAAACCCCAACTGAGTCAAGGTGACATTTTTCCCTGGGAATTTGAACTTTGAGCAAAGTGAATGTAAAAAGAGTGAGCAAAATTGAAACTTATTCATGTACACTAATTCTTGGTAGTTTGAAGAGTCTCACCCTGCTTCTCATTACCTGTTGAATTACACCTGCTTTCCTTTTGACCAGCTATAAAGCATTCACTTTCGATTTTTGAGCTACCTACTATTTTTTAATATTTCTCTCTAATTTAATTTTATCAATTTAAGTTGCTTGGGTAAAGGGAATAATGTTTTTCAATGCTTAGCTGCTAAGCCTTTTTATTTTTCTCCCAATAATTGTGCTCTTCAGTGCTATTCTATCATTATAACACTGGAGAAAATGTAGGAATATGGAAGATATGATGTTAGGGAAATCTTGGTGAAAGAAAGATTAAGTAGAAAATCTACTCTGTTGGTCCTTTATAAATATTAAGATGAAAGAGCATGGAGAGAATGTTGCAGGTAGTGAAAGAAGTGTGCTCTTCTCTCTCTTACCAAGGCTGAAGTAACTGAAGGAGGAAGTATTTAAAAAAAAAATTGGTGGGAAAGTCAAAGAAGTAAGGGGTTTTTATTCCCTAGCTATCTGTTTGGACTGTGGAATCTGAATGAACTGTGACAAGATAGGATAAGTACACTTGACTGTTATCTGTGCTGTAGGATTTGGTCACCATGAATGCCTTCTTTTGGCTTCCTTGAGTCACCACTGGACTTCACTGTTTCCAGTGAAACACAGAAAATATCAAGTAATTCATTCATATGCTCTGTAGCAAGATATGTGATCAACAAGATCAACATATCACAGGGGGATAATTCAGTAGGATTTGAATAGAAATCACAGTCACATCCCAGGGGATATGAAGCACCAGTAATAGTTGAAGTGGAGCAGAGTCGACAGGTAAGGACCCATGAAGCTGATCTACTGGAGAGTTAACTATTCTCACAGAGCAAAATAGTGAACAGTGACTAGGTGAAGAGACAATACTCATGATGCCAAGGTAAAAAGGAGTAGTCATAGTCAGTAGATGTTGATTCTTGCCAGCCACTTAGCAGCAGGGACCTAAGAAGAGCCAGAAGACAGTGGACTCTCTCTATATAGGACTTTATCCTTTTCAGAGACATCGAGAGCATAGTAATATTTTCTATAGCCTCACATATCATCTTAGGGAGGATAAGGGAAGCAGAACACAGAAAGATGACTGCTTTAACAATTTGAGATGGAAGATGCCCTAATACCATAAATTGGCTAATTTAACATCTTTTCCCCCCTCTTTTAAAAATCTATTAGACTAGTTTTAGATGCAAATCAACAGAGTAACTGACCAAATGTGATGTGGTTTATTTTTATCTCACACAACATAACAAGAATTCTAGAAGTTGACAGTCCCAGATATAGCACAGCATTCAAGATTATAATTTTGGGCCCAAATATCTTTAATATTTCTAATCTGCCCTCCTTGGTATGTTAGCATAGTCTTCTATTCTGGTTGTAGGATGGATGCAGCAGCTCCAACCATCACATTCTAAACACATTAAAAAACAGGAAGAAGGATGTTGAGGGGCAGGTGTCTAAGACAACCTTTCTTATGAATCTTTCTCTTTTTATTAAGAGAAATATATTTCTGTAAAACCTCAAGCAGACCCCAAATTTCTGGTCTGCTATGTAAAAATCTTGGAAATACCCACTTCATTCTAACAAATAAAAAGCTGAACAAAATAAAATATTAATTATTTTCATATCCATAAGAGAAATGAGATCATAGGGCAAACTGCAGCCCCAAATTGGAGAGACTGACAGGCTAATACAGAGAATCACAACTTACCAAAGCAGAAACCCACTTGGTGAAACTTCCACAGAAATAGTGCCAGATTAGGGAAACCTGAACGATAACTGATGAATTTCTGGAGGCTCAGTGTGGAAAAGTGAGAGATGAAAACTGCAAGGTGATCTAGTTATTAAGGGGACCCCACGCAATCTCTGTGAGATTCACACAATGAATATTAGAGAATTGTCCCTTTATGCTTCCAGAGGGGAGAAGGGAAAATAAACCGTTTGAAAATACAGTAGATCATTCTGTCCTTCTTGATGAAGTCTGCCCTTGGGAAAAACTGATTGACTAGAGCTGAACCTACTGGGGTTTTATCAGAGCCTAACCAACGTGGGGGAAGCCACCCTGCAGCTGGCTCTAGCCTTTAAGCCCACTCTAGCTATCTTGTCACATCTAAGGAAGGGAAGGACTAAGTGTGAAGTTTATAGTCCAGAGGCATAGACTAACAAAAATACTGAGACCTAATCATAAGGCTATAGAATGCTTCCCTTTCCCCCCACCTTCCTCAACATAGTAAAGGTGATATATGACAAACCCATAGGTAACATTAACCTCAACAGTGAAAAGATGAAAGCTTTTCCTCTATGATCAGAGACAAGACAAGGATGCTAACTCTCATTACTTTTATTCAACAGAGTTTTAGAAGTTCTGGGTACAGCAATTAGGCAAGAGAAAGAAATAACAGGAATCCAAGTTGGAAAGGAAGAAGTAAAACTGTCACTATTTGCAGATGATATGATACTGTTGTATAAAACCTTAAGGACACCATCAAAAAACTATTAGAACTATTAATGAATTAAGTAAAATCACAAGATTCAAAATTCATATACAGAAATCAGTTGTGTTTCTGTATGCTAATAATGAGCTATCAGAAAAAGAAATTAAGAGTTCCATTTACAATTGCATCAAAAGAATTAAATACATAGAAATAAATTTAACCAAGGGAGTGAAAGATGTACTCTAAAAACTATAAGATATTGATGAAAGAAATTGAAGACAACACAAATAAGTAGAAAGATATACCATATTCATGGATTGGAAGAATTAATATTGTTAAAATGTCTCTGCTTTCCAAAACAATCTACAGATTCAGTGCAATCCCTATCAGAATACTAATGGCATTTTTTCACAGTACTAGAAATTTGTATGGAACACAAAACACCCTGAATAGCCAAAGCAATCTTGAGAAAGAAAAACAAAGTTGGAGTCATCATACTTTCTGATTTCAACCTATACTACAAGGCTATAGCAATCAAAATAGTATGGTATAGGCACAGAAACAGATACATACTTCAATGGTATAGAATAGAGAGCCTGGAAATAAGCCCATGCATATGTAGTCAATTAATCTATGACAAAGGAAGCAAAAGTATACAATGGAGGATACAAACTCTCCTCAATAAATGATGTTTGGAAAACTGAACAGCTACATGCAAAAGAATGAAACTGGATCACTGTCTTACACCATATAAAAAATAAATTCAAAATGGATTAAAGACTTGAACATAGACCTGAAAACAAAACTCCTAGACGTAAACATAGGCAATAAGCTCTTTGACATTGGTCTTAGCAATAATTTTTAGACCAGTCTCCTCAGGCAAGGGCAACAAAAGCAAAAAATAAACAAATGGAATTACATCAAACTAAAAAGATTTTGCATAGTGAAAGAAACCATTAACAAAACAAAAAGGCAACCTATTGAATGGAAGAAGATATTTGTAAATCATACAATCAATAAGGGGTTAACATCCAAAATATATAAAGAACTTACACAGTTTAATATCAAAAAACAAACAGCCTGATTCAGAGTTGGGCAGAACACTTGAATATACATTTTTTCCAAAGAAGACATACAGATGGCCAACAGGCACATGAAAAGATACTCAGCATTACTAATATCATGGAAATGCAAATCAAAACCACAATGAGATATCATGTCGTACTGTGAGAATCACTATTATCAAAAAGAGAAAAGATAAAAAGTGTTGGCAAAGATGTGGAGAAAAGGAAAAACTTATAAACCATTGGTGGGAATGTAAAATGCTATAGCTTTCTATAGCTACTATAGAAAATAGTATGCAGGTTCCTCAAAAAATTTAAAAAATAGAACTACCATATGATCTAGTAATTCCACTTATGGGTATTTATTTGAAGAAAGTAAAAATACTAATTTGAAGAGATAAATGCACCCCAATGTTCATTGCAGCATTATTTACAATAGCCAAGATATGGAAGCAGTCTAGGTGTTCATCAATAGATGAATGGATAAAATGATAAAGAAGAAGTGATTATATATATATGTATATATATATATATACATATATATATATATATACACACACACACACACACACACACACATATACATACATATACACAAAGGAATATTACTTAGCCATAAAAAATAAAATCTTGCCATTTGTAGCAACATGAATGTATCTAGGGGTTGTTCTGTTAAGTGACATAAGTCAGGCAAAGAAAGTAAAATACCATATGATTTCACATATATGTGTAATCTGAAAAACAAAACAAAACAATCCATAAAACAAAAGAAAAACTGAGTCATAGATACAGAAAAGAACTCATAGATACCAGAGAAGGAAAGGTTTGGAGGGTGGGCAAAATAGGTGAAGGAGGTTAAGAGGTACAAGCTTTCAGTTATAAAATAAATAAATCATGAGGATGTAATGTATGGTGTTGGGAACATAGTGAATAATACTGTAATAACTTTGTATGGTGCCAGATGGTATAACTAGACTTATTATAGGGATCATTTCATAATATATAAATATATACATAATCTATACATATCAAATCATTATGATGTATGGGATGCATGATGACATTTTGGTCAACAGTGGACTCCATATACAATGATGATCCTATCAGATTATAAGGAGCTGAAAAATTCCTATTGCCTGGTGATGTCATAGCTGCCATAATGTCATAGTACAACACATTATTTACGTGTTTGTGGTGATGCTGGTGTAAACAAACCTACTGCCTACCAGTCATATAAAACTATAGAACATACAATTATAGAAATGTGTGAGAATGATGGATACAAATTGCAAAGTGGTAGGTATTTTTGGGTACAGGAGCAAAGCCTTCTCAATCAGCTAATGGTATGATCTGTGGCTATGCTTCAATGCATAGATAGAAACCAAGAAACCAAGAAACCTAGAAACCAAATCCAGTGTCTGGTCTATATTAACTAAGAGCTGTTCACTAATAAACTGACTGACCAACTGGAGTTGGTAAGGAGTACAATAGTATAAACTAAATTTATGTGATAAAATATTTCATTGAAATACAGTTTATGTTTATGATAAAATTCATTAATTATAAGATTAATATCTCAAGTGAAATCATATGGTTTATCTTTTCCAATGGCTGAGTAATATTCCATTTTACATAAGTACCACATCTTTTTTATCCAATCATCCATTGAAAGACACTTTTGTTGTTTCCATCACTTTTGTTGGCCACCATCAATAATGCTGCAATGAACATAAGGGTACATATATCTTTATGGATAAATGTTTTCAGATTTTTGGGGTAGATACCCAGAAGGGGAATTGCTATAATTCATATGGTAATTCTATTCTTAATTGTTTGAAGAATCTCCATAGTGTTTGCCATAGTGGCTATTCCAAATTGCATTCCTACCAGCAATGTATAAAGGTTCCTTTTTCCCCATAGCCTCTCCAACAGAGGCTGTTTGTTAAGGTCCTTTGACCATTTTTTAATTGGATTGTTTGTTTTTTTGCTGTTGAGTTTTATGAGGTCTTTATATATTTTGGATATTAGCCCATTATTAGAAGTGTTGTTTGCAAATGTCTTCTCCCATTCAATGGGTTGCCTCTTTGTTTTGTCAATGGTTTCTTTTGCTATGCAGACACTTTTTAGTTTGATATAGTTCCATTCGTTTATTTCAGTTTTTACTGCCCTTGCCTTTGAGGTCAAATTCATAAATTCCTTTCTGAATCCAAGGTCTATAAGTGTAGTACCTCTGCTTTCTCCCATGCCGTTTATTGTTTCAGGTCTTATGTTTAGTTTTTTGTTCAATTTTGAGTTAATTTTGGTATATGGTGATAGATAGCAGTCTTGTTTCATGCTTTTGCATGTGGCTTCCCAATTTCCCCAGCACCATTTATTGAAGAGGCTTTCTTTTCTCTATTGTATGATTTCAGTTCCTTGTTGAAAATTATCTGCCATATATATGTGGGTTTATTTCTGAATTCTCAGTTCTGTTCCATTGGTCTGCATATTTGTTTTTCTGTCAGTACCACACTGTTTTGATTTTTGTCCCTTTGTGTAATAATTGAAGTCTGGGAGTGTGATACCTATGGCCTTGTTCTTTTTTCTCAGGATTTCTTTGGCTATTCAGGGTCTATTGTGATTCCATAAAAATCTGATGATTTTTTTGTTCTGTTTCTTTAAAAAATGCCATTGGGATTCTGATGGTGATTGCATTAAATTTGTATATTGTTTTGGATAATATGATCATTTTAAACTATGTTGATTCTTCCAATCCATGAAAATAGATGTAAAACTGAAAGCAACAAATGAACAAGACAAACAAACAAGCAAAAAAGCAAAAATCATAGATACAGACAACAGTTTAAGGATTACCAGAGGGAGAAGGGGGAAGGAGGAGTAGTAGAAGAGGGTAAAGAGGATCAAATATATGGTGATAAAAGGAGAATTGACTCTGGGTGGTACACAATGCAATATATAGGTAATGTATTATAGAAATCTACACTTGCAACCTATATACTTTTACTAACTAATGTCACCCCAATAAATTTAATAAAAATTAAAGAAAATTAAGGACATTGGAATAAATTATGGATTTTAGTTAATAAAAATATTAATATTTAGAGACAACACGAGACAAGTAGAAATTTTAAATTTACGGAAATATAGATTACAGTTTTATTATAAGTAGACTAATTATATAAAGAATATAGATGCTGTTCAGATTTCTTAATTTCCTGGGACCAAGATTTCATAACTTGAAATGTAGCTAAAGCAGCTATAACATTCCTTTACCAAATATTAAGTTCCCTTTTACAAAGTGTTGTTTTTAGAACAATGAGACTTTGGAAGGCTCTGAACGAAAGATTTGGAAAGTAGGGCAATATCTAACAAGAGTAAATTTACAGCATCCCCAAATCCTATGTCCAGAGATCTGCCCTTTTATCATACATAAATAAAGGCTTATATATTCTTTATATGGCATTTAAGAGTTGTAAAATATAGAGCCTTTATCCTGACTTCTCCTCTTTCTGGAATACTTTCATCAGCTAGTCCTGTGGCTACTTCCTACACCATCCTCAGGTCCACTTCTCAAAGAGATCTACTCCCTTATTGTATTTTAAATCACAACGCTTATCTCTGACACTCTGATCTTCCTTATCCTGCTCTTTTTTTCTCCAAACTACTTTGAAGTTTTAAATATATGTAATTTTATTTATGTATGCTTAGTGTTTTCATAGTCCACCAGAATGTAATTTCCAAGATGGCAGCTTTTAGCTGTTTTGTTCACTGTTATGTGTGTCTCTGGGGTTAACCAATATATATTTGCCACATGAGTGAATGATAAACTGTACTGTAAATGTAAGAATAAATTGTAAAGATATTTGGATTATTCTTTTTAAAAATCATATCACTTCTCATTAGAGAAACAATTCAATAAGCTGTAATATTTGCTTATTGTAGTCTGATATAGAAAGATCACCATTTAAATTGCTAGTTGTTTCTTTTTTTTTAGAATGTTATTATGTTGGAGATTGCCTATAGTCTCTAATTAACCCTCTTGAATGTCCCTCTCAGTTATATAAATATAAGGTCTGAAAACAAGCGTTGAACTGGGAGAGAGGTATCAAAAGAACTTTTGTGTTAATAAAAATGTTACCACTCTTAACACTACCTGGTCTCCTGAAAAATGTTATAGGTATCTGCCTTTTAGGAGGAGGGAGTTGGGACAGCAGGAACCCTTCAGTGGGGATCAATATTATTAGGAACTCTCTGGGGGATGGGGTGATCAAGATAAGTCCTAGGGCCTTGGAATTGAAACTTACCTTGGGCATAATTGGAGTGAATCTGGACCTAACTTTAAGCTCAAGTCATTGTGTGTGAGAACCATCAGTAGATGAAAGCAGATAGAACAGAGTTGAGTCTGGTACCGCTTGTCACTGAATGGCAAACTAAGAGATATTTCCATTTGAAAGTAAACTAAAGATCTGTTCACTTTGGGGACCACTTAGATAGCCTCTGTTTGTTGGATGCAAGACAGAAGTCTACAACCCGCACAGAGACTTGGGCCAACATGACCAAAACCTTTGTAGTGGTGGAGGGTTCACTGAATTGTTCACAGGCTATTTTCCTAAGCAAAATTAGCATAAGAGAATAGCAGCCAAAATTGTTTCATTCTTTAGTTCTCTCTTTGCCATGACTTTGGAAAGACGATTAGTTCCTTTGGAATTTTAAAAGGACAACAATGAGGTGGGATGTTTCAAGAGAAAAAAAAAGGATGTCCTATTAATATGAGTCAGTGAGGACCATGGAATTTAATGTAAATATTAAAAAGAGGGGTGATTTAAGTATTCACATGCCTCTTGAGTTTGAACCTATCAGTAATACTGAAATTGTCTACATTTGTGTAGACAGGTTTTTATTTTTATTTTATTTTTTAAATTTAAAGCCACGAGTCTAAATAATTATTAAATTCTTCAATAAAAAGTGGAGAAAATAAAGTTTATATTTGTTTGTGTAATCCATTAGCAGGCTATTTAGAAACATGTATCACCATTTAGCTTTTGAGGGCTAAAAGTTTACCCTTGTCTCTGGTTTCATTTAAGAGTTTCTTTAGAAACATAATTTATGTGAACTGTTGGTTTTTCTTTGTCCCTCTCTCTGAGCTTTAGTTACTACTCTGAAAGTGTTATGAGATTGTATAACATGTCTATGAAAGTGCTGAAAACCAAATTGTTTCATTTGGCATTATTATAAGCAAAGGGTAATTTCCATAATATGTTATGTAAGAAAGCTGATAATGAAGGGATTGCAATGAAAACAGGAAAGTTTAAAACTAAAACATTATTTATTTGTCATGTGAACTTGTTACCAGATTATCTCTCATTTGTATTTGTATTACCTGAATGACAATCTCATGGAGAGAGGAGGGAAAAGAGAGGGTGTCATCCATAATATTGATAGTTTGTCTTATCTTTTCTTAACTCATATTTTCTTCAGTACTTGTATTCATTTTATTTTCTTATTTGTCTATTACCATAATTTTCTAATTGTGGAATTTGAGGAGCAAATACCAAATGTAAATGAAAAAAATGGAAACTCTGAAAAAAAATACCTAGATGCACTTTCGACCAGTTATCCACCTACCTCATATTACTTACAGTGCAGACTACTCGATTTTAAATGGAACTCTCCAATACCACAGCACAGTAAATAAGAGTATATATATCATTACCATCCCTAATAGCGATAATTAGAGCATATACACAGCTACAACTATCTATTGAGATAATGAGATTATAAATACTATACTCCTACAGCTTCTAGGTGTAATGAGAAGCTACTGTTTTATGGTCATATTTCTGTAATCATCATTGAGACCAGGAGACAGTGAATTGAGAGATAATCTAATGAGGAATAGAAACAAGTAACCATTTATCATAGCCTTTCCAAAGTCTGCTCAGTGAGAAAGGTACAAATGATAAAAAAGTTAATGAATACATCTATTTGTTAACTAATATTTGCTGTTCTGAGAGAATCATGAACAATTATTAAAGAGAGAATGACCTAGAATACTCCTATACAGAGTTAATGGTCCTACCAACAGCTCTTATAAAAGTAGGGTACAATTAAGAAGAGTCTTTGGGAAATACTCATTTAATGTATTTCTATTCTCTTTTATATTTAAAGAAAAATCAATGTTTAACTCCTTATCAATAAATTATGCTTTTGGCAGTAGTATTGGTTTTCTGAAGCCAGGGCATACTTATATCCCTTAGGAATGTCCACTTTCCTGGAGATATTTATTTGTGTTCAAAAAGGTATGAGGGAAGAAAGAGCTCCAGGCTCGTTTGGGCATGGGGTGAGGAATTAATTGCCATATAATCTGAACTGGAAAATTTTTTGTATACTTCTGCTCAGTTTTTATAAGTTGAAATTTAATCCCCCAAAGTAAAATATCTCTCCATGTAATGAAAGGTGATTCTAGTTTTAGGGAGATGGGAGTAAACTTTCCACCCTATGCTGCATGTACTAAATTGAAAATTTTTAATCTTTAGTAATTTTGAGACTTTGCTAGAGTTTTGAAGTAAAATCCAAATTCTGAAAGTCCCACGAAATTGTTTTTGCCTACCTCAAAATTTCATAATCCCCCTTCCATTAAGATCCAGGCACAGTGGTTTCTTTACTATTTGTCTAATATGCCAGAATCTTTTCTAGGCCTTTGTTTACAAAGGGCTAAATCCACTTCCCCAACTAGAGGAAACTTACTTACTCATCTCCGGTAGGTATCTAGTCAAGGGAGGTTTGTCATTCCCAATCATTCGATTTAAGAGACCACTCTTTCTCCCTATAAATCCAGTCAGGTTAGTGTCTCATGATATATTTCCATTTTGTTATCAGTAATCATCACCATCTGAAGATATATTTTATTTCTATTATTTAATGTTTGTCTCCTCCATATGAAAATGAGTCAGGAGGAGGGGACATTCTTCTGTATTGTGTATGGTTATAAAAAGGAATATAACACATGCCTGGGACATTATAGATACAGATGACTGATTAGATAGATAGAATGAATTGCTATGTAGTTTGACCATAAAGATTTTAAAACAAAAAGAATTGAGACTGTGTTTACCTCATGTTGGATATGTATTTCTAGTTTCCTAAGATAAATATATTTAATATTTTTCCCCAAGGTCTGGACACTTGTTGTGCTCATTAATACTGGGGTATCTTTGCTTCTTGGCCCTCTTATCAGACAGAATTAGGATATATATGTATGTATTTTAATTCGCGAACACATAGACATCTATATTTATTTTACCTCCACTAGGTGCATCTTAGATTTCTACCTGTCTTTATTTGTAACTTTTTTTCTCTGACAGTGAGAAACTTGGCTACCCCCCCCCCCCAATTTATTTACTTATTTGGCTAGTACTAGAGTATGTCTAAAGTCACTTCAGAATTACTCAAAAATGCAATAGCTTTAACTAAAGAAATATTCATAATTCCAAGACAAAGGTAGTGAAAGCAGAGATTTGACTTTCTTTGAATTGAGAAATTTATTTTTAAAAAGACTTGGAGGAACCCCAAGTGTTTTTACCTAAGTGTTTTTCAACAAATCCCCAGTGCTTATTGCTGGGAAGTTAGCTTCATCTTTAGCCTTCTTGACTCCTCCTTCATGAGCATTTCCAATCTAAATCTTCACTCCATCTCTAGCTTTGTGGAATAACAACCTGTTTTTTTTTTTTTTTTTTTTTGCGTTGCACTTCCTTATAGCCACCAATTTCTTATCATCAGTGTCTGGTTCATGTCAGAGAGTAATTGCTAGTAATAGTTATCCTTGCTCCTTGCTTACCATTTAAGGAATCAATCTCAAACCACATGGAGGGGATAGCAGAAAGCTTTTGTACCTTAACCCTTTTATAGCCTTATTTCCACCATTCTTAACCTCATTCCAGACAATTACTCTTTAGAAGTCCCTCTTTCCCTTGATGACATAGCTACCCCCATGCCACCATCTTTACTCAGGCTAAAAATTTAGAGATATTGTTGATTCTGCCTTTACTTTGTTTTCCAATCTAATTAATGTTTCACAGTTTAAGTCATCTTACCTATAACCTCTTTTTTTTTTTTTCTACCCATGAGAGGCTCTTGTAACAATACAAACCAGCAGTGCATCCTGCATGGAAAATTTAAATTAGTTGCTTCTGTGTCCTAATGTATTCTGCAAAC
Organism: Rhinolophus hipposideros; assembly: GCF_964194185.1. Classification (NCBI taxonomy): domain Eukaryota; kingdom Metazoa; phylum Chordata; class Mammalia; order Chiroptera; family Rhinolophidae; genus Rhinolophus; species Rhinolophus hipposideros. Next base: position 14,615,680 of record NC_138051.1, on the reverse strand, counting down.
TGCTAAAAACAACCTTATTAAAATAACTGATATGTTTTCCAGGACCAATTAGATCACATTAGAATTAAGTACAATTCCTTAATCACATATTCCAGTCTTATTATGCTGTGATTTCAACGAACATTTCTGGAGGTGATCCTTGCTCACTCCCTGGACGGGAACAACACTCAAGTAAAAATAGAAAGCTCTACATTTTCTGAACCTTCCTTCATTTTAATTTTGCCTATATTACTTCCTTTGTATTTCAGAGGAAAAGTATAGTCCTAAAGGCATATAGAAATTCTAATATTCTGAGTATTAATTATATAAGCATTTCTCTTAAAATGCTAGAAAAATAACAGCAAATTAATCTTAAAGAAAATAAATTATAAAGCTAGGAACAGAAATCAGTGAAATAGAAAGCAAATATGTAATAAATAAATTCAGCAAAGCTGGTTTATTGAAATGTTTCATAAAATTGGCAACATTTTCATAAGATCGATAAGACTAATAAAAAATATATGGATTACATATAATGATTTATGTATATCACATATCATTTAAGTGGATAAAAAGATAATAACTTAAGTGACTACAGATATTAAAAAGGTAATGAAAGGATAATAAACCACATTAAAGGTAATAAAACTATGTTACCTATAATTTATGGGCATATATATATACATGCAAATGTGTATATATGTATATATTTGTGTATATATATGTGCCCAAAGTGACACAAGTTGAAATTAAAAAAATTGTATCTACTAAAGGTTTGTATGTATTAAAGAAATTGAAACTCCAAAAAGCCTTCCTTCATAAAAGTTCATAGAACTTTACCAGCAAAATTTTCTAAATAGTGAAGGGGAAAACAAGATACTATTTTTACATACATTTTTCTTGAGAATAGAAAAAAGAAGAGCTCTCTAATACTTTTTAGAGGTCAGCATAATTTTCATATCAAATAATGAAGAACATTACAAAAAAATTACAAATTAATTTCTACATCTGAACATACATGCATACATGCAGATAGCTTCAATAAAATATTTCAAATAAATTCCAGCAATACATAAACAGGATACTATATTATAACCAAGTGGGACCTATTGCAGAAATGTAAGGTTCATTTAGTATTCAAAAATCAATCATCACATCTATCTTATTAAAAAAATAAAGGTAAAAACTCATATGACCATCTTAATATATGCAGAAGCAGCATCTGATAAATTTGACCCACACTTAAAACTGTTTAAACACATAGAAAAAATTATAGAGTAGAATGGAACAGTCTTAATTTGACATATTTTAGTTGAAATCACAGCCATCATCATTCTTAATGGTTATATTTTGAAAATGTTTACTTTGTGACTTAGAAAATTAAAAGAATGTCTGCTAAGACTAGGTATTTTCAGTGCTATATTTGAGTTATTAGACATTTCAGTAATATAGGAGACAAAAGATATAAACATTATAAGGGAGTAAATAAAACTGATGAATATGATGTTATAATGTATACAGAAAATCCAAAAGAATCTGCAGATTCTATTTAAAAAAACAAAAACAAAAACCAGTAGTTGATGTAATCAATGTTTCTCATCAATAATCAGTATCCAAAATTTAATTAATGTTTCTTTATACTCTTAACAAATAATTAGAAATGAAAACTAAAATATTCAACTTCATACCATCTAAATAAAATTAAACAACTAGGCATAAGTCTAACACAAGCTGTTTAAGTCTCCTAGACTGAAAAAAACAAAATTGTATTGAAAGGAACTAAAGAAAAAAACTGAAAAACTCTATTTTATTTACGCACTCAATACATTTCCATTAAAACTTTCAGCAGGTTTTTGAACTGGAAATTGACAAGATGATTTTAGAACATATGTGGAAATGAAAATGGCAAGAAAAGTCAAATTATTTACATTAGTTTTCTGTTGCTGAATAAGAGTTGCCACAAACTTAGCAGCTTAAAATCCATTTGTTATCTCACAGTTTCTATAGATCAGAAGACCAGGCACAGCTCAGCTGGATTCCCTGCTTAGGGTCTCACATGCCTGTAATCAAGGTGTGAGCCAGGCTGCATGTTCATCTGAAGGACTGACCAGGTAAGAGCTAATTTTCAAGCTCATTAAAGTTGTTGATAGAATTCAGTTCCTTGCAACTAAGAGGCTGAGTTCCCTGTTTTCTTGCTGGCTGTCAGTCAAGAGAGACTGACCTCTCCTAGAAGTTGCTTTCACGTACTGGCCACATGACTGCACACAACATGGCAACTTATTTCTTCAAAGGCAGCAGAAGAACCTTGTTCCACTTTGCTACCATATAGTCTTACATACTGTAACATAAACACAGAAAGGACAACCCCATCTCTGTCTATATACCATAAACTAATCAAAGGAGCAATTATTCCATCTTATCCTGTCGGTATTCAAGGGGAAGGGACTATGCATAGTCCTATCCACATTCAAGGGGAAGGGACTATGCAGGGTGTACATACCAGGAATCCAGAAACTCAAGGACCATCTTAGAATTCTGCCTGTTATGATATACCCTAAGAATCAGAACTAAGTTGGAGGATTACAAATTATTTATAATATGCAAATACACTACCAGTCATAAAAGCTCATTATAAAACTGGTTAATAATGTCTATTATTAATTCAAGGATAGACAAACAGAATAAAAGAGGAAAACTGAGTGATAGGAAACAGACCCACACACATAAAGCTGCTATTTAATTTAAAGATGACAATGTAGTACATTGAAGAAAAGTTGTTATTTTCATTAAAGAGAGCTGTGTCAATTGGATAGTTACCTTGAAAAAAATGAAAATGTAAGCAAATAGTTACCTCCTATCTCACATCACTTACAAAAATTAATTCCCCATGGATTAACTGTTTAATGTAAAATTTAAAACTAAATTTATAGAAGATAACATGTGGAAATGTCTTCAGGACTTGAGTTAAGCAAAAACATTTTGAAGAGAAAACAAGCAACATTAATCATAAAACTGATACATTTAGCTATTTTAAATGAATGATTTATACTTGTCAAAGTGCCATTAGGAAGTGGAAGTACAAAGCACAGACTAGAAGATATTTTAACATATATCTGACAAAGAACTCTTATACATAATATATCAAGAACTTCTGCAAATCAATAGGAAAACATGTCTCCATTGAAAACATTGTGTAGTCGACTTTTGGAGCATAACTAAAGAGAATATCTAAGTAGTCATTAAACATGAAAATATCTTTAAACTAATTAATTATTTGTAATATGCAAATTAAACCCACCATGTTATACTACCACACATCCACCAGAATGTCTAAAGTTTAAAAAAAACAAAACACTGATAATCCAAGTTTTGGGCAGTCTGTAGAGTAAATGGAAATCTTACGCATTCCTGTCAAGAACATAATTTGGTAAAACCACTTTGGGGAAAAGCATGACTGTGTCTGCAAAAGCTAATCATATGCAAATCTTATTACGTAGGCATACAGCTTCTACCAATTTATCCTAATACATGCATCAAAAGATATGGAGACTATTTATAGCAGCACTATTTGTATCTGTCCCAATTTGGAAATAACCCAAATGTTTAACAGTAGTAGAATTGATGAGTAAACTCTGGTATATCATATAATGGAACACTAAAGAGCAATAACAGTGTATGAACTATTGCTACATTCATAAAGAAGATGAGTCTCATAGATATTGAGCCCGAGAAACCAGTGCAAGGTTATGATTTACTCCATGATTCAATTTATATGAATTATAAAGCCAGGGATATCCAATTGCTTATGATAGAAGTCAGGATAGAGATAACTGTTGGCAATAAAGAAAAATAAATTGGGAGGGCCATATGCGAGTCTCTATGCTAACAAGCCCGGGTCATGGATACATAAACATGTGCAGGTTATAAAGTTTGTTGAACTGTACTTTTATGGTTCGGGCATTGCTCAGTATATATAATATATTTTGATAAACATTGTCTTGAAAAAATAATCTTCAACTTTGTTGGGTAGGGTTTAGGTATGTTACTTAACTTTTAATTTGCATTAAATTTATACACAATTCAAAAATCTAAAGGTAACTGTAACAATTAAAATAAGTTATCTATTAATGCATTTACTTGTATATTAAAAATTGAAATCAAGCATTGTGCTACCAGAAGTAGACTAGAGATTACACGATGTGACTACAAATTATTCAGTTTAAGTTATGACAGAGTTTTCTTGTCAGCCTCGACCTTGATGCTGGCAGTAATTTCATGCAATGTGCTCCATTTCCCCAAAGTGCACTGTATTTTCAGTCACATAGGTTCTACAATATATTAATTTTATTCTTCATTCTCCCCCCAAATAAAAGCAATATATGTCTAAAAATTTTTCCATGTCAATATATGTAATGCCTTCAAGTTGACTATATACAAATGTAATTCAAGTTAAATTTCAATGTTAACTTTGAGTTATAATTTTTCTAATTCTGTTTAGTTTGTCTATCAAGTAAGCATATCTCTAATCAAGAAAGATGTCACTTGATGGATTTGCATCAAATACCCATAAAACATTTTTAATCTGGGTTATCACTTTTTGGGAGTATTGCTTTATATTCTATTCTGGTCTGACAGCTACAAGATTAGGAGAACGGATTTATTTCAATTCTAGAACACGTTCTTAGTCCATTTGTGTTTATTTCTGATACTTGGTGACAAGTAAACTGCACTTTAATGGACTCATTTTAAGAAACATTTTCCCTACTTACAAATTAAAATTCTAAGGGTTATAGAATTTACAGAATTCATAAATCATTCACCCATAATAATTCACAGGAGTACAGTAATTATAACTGGGACATCCTCCAGATGTTGAAAAAAAATGGTATTTATTCTAATTCTAACTATACTTCCTTGCCCTTATAGGCTTAACACTTTAGGAATAAAATCTTAAAATTTTATAAAAGTCTGTTCTGTTCTTACAAAATTATGTTAAATTTTTTAAAAATTAATTTTATTACTTTAGAAAATATCTAAATGTATTTTTATCCATGTAATTTTGAGTAAAGATTTTAAGGAATTTAAAAAAAATAGATTTTCTTCTATTTCTTTTTTTCTTTTTCTTTTTCTTTTTTTTTTTTTTAAGATTTTATTGAGGAAGGGGAACAGGACTTAATTGGGGAACAGTGTGTACTTCCAGGCCTTTTTTCCAAGTCAAATTGTTGTCCTTTTAATCTTAGTTGTGAAGGGAGCAGCTCAGCTCCAGGTCCAGTTGCCGTTTTCTAGTTGTAGAGGGCGAAGCCCACCATCCCTTGTGGGACTCGAGGAATTGAACTGGCAACCTTGTGGTTGAGAGCCCACTGGCTCATGTGGGGAATCTAACCGGCAGTCTTCGGAGTCAGGAGCATGGAGCTCTAACCACCTGAGCCACCCGGCCGGCCCGATTTTCTTCTATTTCTGATCTAATCAAAGAAAAAGTCAGTGTGGACATGAACATTTTTCAGATAGCTAAAGACTCAAGATCAAAAGGCTTATTATTTTTTTTTTAATGGTAGTGAGGATACACTATTTCAAAAAATTTTCCACCTTCTTAAAGAATAGTGTGGATAATTTGACCATCTCTAGGTGTCTTAGACATCTCAAGCTGCTATAATATATACATATATGTATATATGTATATTATAACTGGTGGCTTAGTAAACAACAGACTTTTATTTCTCGCTGTTCTAAGGTTGGAAGGCCAAGATCAGGGTACCAACACAGTCGCATCTGGTTAGAAAGCCTGTTCCTGTTGCAGACTGATGACTTCTTGTATCCTCATGTGGCAGAGAGGGGAAGCAAGGTCTCTCATGACTCCTACTATAAGGGCACTAATCTCATTCCTGAAGACTATACCCCCATGACCTCTTCTAATCCTAATTACTTCTTAAAGGCCCCACCTCCTGATATCATTATATCGAAGAGTAGGGTTTCAACATCTAAATTTTACGGGGACATAAAGTTTCAGTTCATGACCATAGGTGACTGTTAAATGGGTCAGCATTGGTTCCCTATGTTATTTAATCTAGGTCCCTATTATAATGAACCACTGCATATCTTTTCACCAGTCTATTGTCTTACTTAACTTGAACTAAATATTGATAGTGTAACTTTTCCCATTTAAAACATTTAAAATAATATGTTTGGGGGAATGTTTAAGTATTATCTAATTAAATGAGGAAACATTAAATACTTTCTATATGCCAAACACTGTGCTAAGTCTTAGCACAAAAGGTGAATTAAAAAGGCCCGAATTTAAAGAGCACATGGTGATAATTGTCAAATAAATTTTAATAAAGCATATATTCTATAATGCAGACAGGTACTAAATATACTGATGGTAAACACAAACAAACAAAAAACACAGGGATGTACCTAAGTGGAAAGGGGAAACAATTCTTTTGGGGTTTTCCTCCTAAGTTTAGAGTCATGACACTTTAAGGATTCATAAAATCAGTCCTGTAAATTGTGATCAGTATTTAAAAAATAAATAAATAGATGAATAGAAATAATGAGATGTATCACATGTAATAAGATTAAAGATTTTTATGTGAAATTTTTTTTCTTATACACATATATACAGACATACGTGCACATATTTGGATACTTGGCTAGTCCTTAAAATTAAAATCTTATTGAGAGTCAACACTTACAAAGTTTTAAAAATATTTCTTTGCGTTACTGGCATAAGAAAAAGCAGATGTAAAACAGATAATTAACTATAGTCAGTTTGGTTTGTCTCGATTTTAGAGTATGTGTTAGGGAAACAAATGGACGGAGGAGGTATGTAGAAGCCACACAGTGTAATGTTTTAAACTCTCTTTAATGCATTTACACTTTTGGAATTTGTTTCTGTCAATAGAATATGATGTTTCTCCTGCCATAATATAGGCCATGCTTTTCTGTAATTACACATAAAAGTTAAATTTTAACAGCCTGGTGAAGTTAGGAGGAAGTGTTTATTACTTTTGTGTTACTTCAGGAATTCAGGGATTTGGGGGCAAGACAATGTGATTAGTTGGTTGTAGCCCAGGTGCCCAATCCCTTATGGCAGGGTCAACTGACACCTGCCAATCAGAATAAGGCAAGAGTGGGTGTGGGTGGGGGAGACACAATTCTTAAGCTCCAAAGCAGTTTACCTGAAGTGAAAGAGACTCAGGGGAAGAAGAGCCAGAGTGCTTCTAGTTGTTTTAGGAGCACATGAGAACTGCCGATGAGAATGGATGACTTTGGATGTCCTGTGTGATTCCATTTGCATTTTCTTTTGACCCAGTCTCTGGAAGAATTTGAATCAAAATACAAATGTCTGACAATTAAGTTCGTGAACTTATCCTAGAAAAGGTGCTACACACCTCATTGCTGAATATCACTACGGTCACTGTCACCTGTGAAGTACTCCCCTTGGGAAGCTATGCACTGACGCAAGTGCCCCCTCCATCCTTCAAATCAATTTTGGAACTCTTTCTGGAATGGCCATCAGAGCTGTCATCGTATTACCCTTGATTTCCTGAATGTCATCAAAATGTCTTCATTTCAATATTTCCTTTATCTTTGGGTAAAGAAGGAAGTCATTGGGGGCCAGATCAGGTGACTAGGGAGGATGTTCTAATACAGTTATTTGTACACATTTCTCTAGAATATATATTTAGAAGAGTATTGCTAGGGTGTAAAGGTAAACACTACCAAATTGTTCTTTTTATACTACCAATTGTTCTGTTTATATTACCAAATTGTTCTTTAACATTATTGTGTTACAGTTTTACTGTCAGCATATATGACTTTCTCTTTTCCCCATACCCTCAAACTTTGGTGTAATTCACACTTTTAAAAATTTGCTGATCTAGTGGGTAAAAAGTGTTTTCTCCTTGTTTCAGTTTGCATTTCTTTGAGTATTACTGAGATTGAGCAGAATCTTTGTGTTTCACCAAAGAAATTCCTCCTCATAGCCTCAGCCCATATTTTCTCTAGTTGTCACTTTCTACTTATATGAATTTGTAAATAATTTATTTTCTCTCACTACTAATCTTTTGTGACATGTTTTCAAACACAAAATGATTTATTTGCTTATGGTACTTTTCTTTAACTTATAATTAAACAAATTATTGGCTGTTTTATTTTTCTTTAGCCTTCTAAAATTTTAGTTAGTTCCAAGATTTTGTTTCATAGTGCTTTCCCTGGGGTTCTTTTCCAAAACTTCCATAGATTTCCTCTAAACGCTTAGATTCGTCATGGGTTGGTGTGTGAAATATGGATGTGTTTTTCATTCTTATGAGATTTAAAAAACTATCTTTCTAATGTTGATATCTAATTATACGGCATTGTAAACTAAGATTTTATCCTAGAAAATGAAAATTCTTAGAATTTCTTGAGACAGCCACTATTCTCTACTAATAGTATGGCCAATATTTCTTAATATTTTTATTATGTGATGAAAATTCTTAGTTTCTATTTCTTGGCTAAAAATTTTATGGAATACCAAAATTGAAGGTCATGTAACTATATCACTTCTAATATTTTGTCTGCTTGATATTAGTTGATGGGAAAAATGTTAATTATGAAACTAATCGTTATCCTCTTTATGGTACCTCAGCTGCTCCTGCTCCATTTCCTCACCCTCTTTCTTCTTCTCTTTTTTTTTTTTTTGGTTAGTATTTGCTTGATATATATGATTTTATTTCCAAATTTAAAGATACATTACTTATGTTCTATCCCTTGGCATATTTTTCTATTTGTGCTTATTTTAAATATTATTTCCCTTCCATTTGCTCCCTTCCACCTCGTACCATTGTCTCTCCTTCCTTTTCCAACATAGCTGCGATATTTTTAACTAAAATGTTCTGGACTTTTATGGAAAAATACTATTATTATTGCATAGGCAGTACACAAATTTTAGTAATTTACTTTTGCTCTCTATATGTCTTAATTTTCTTTCTGAATTCATATATTTTTCTTCTTGGGTATAGCTTCATTTAATAATCATTTCAGAGGGATCCTCTGCATGATAAACTTTCTGAATCATATGTATGTCTTAAAATAATTACTTTTATTTAAATATTGCTCTACCTGGAAATAGACTTATTTTCAAAATATTTCTTCAACTTTTCTGCTGTAGTTTGATTGCCTACAATGTTGTTGAAGAGAAATCAGATATCACTCATATGCTAATTAACTGTGTTTTAGCAATTTTTTTGATATCATTTATAAGCTTCACTTTATCCTTGATTTCATGAAGTTTCACTCTTATGTGTCTAGAAAAGTCTGCTTTTAATTTGATTCTTTTTCTTATACTAGAATTTGCCTTTTAAATATATGCACTGTGAAAACATATCGCATGCTTTAAGTTCTGGGACTCCTTTAGTGTCAATTTGTGAAATATTTCCTTTTCTTTTTCTGAACTTCCTATTAATAAGATAGACTAATAAGATATTAGATTAATAAAGATATTAGCATTTATTCTTTATTTCTCCAGTTTTATTTTATACTGTCTACCCCTCTCTTTACTTCTGCTTTAAATGAGGCAATGACTATTGCTTAACTTGCTAATTGTGTCTTTGTCTATACGTATGTACTGAGTATTTATTTTTTTCTCTTTAATTATTTTGCATATCATTTCTAAAGTCTTCAATTGTTTCTTGTGAACAGGCTCTGGTGCTGTCTGTCATCATAATTTCTGGATTGCTTTGCATCCTATACTTACCTGTACTTTACACTGTGCTTCAGTAATGGTCATAATCTGCATAATGTTATCACCTAAAATTCAAAAGAATAAAAATATTAAAATGTATTATCCTATTCTAGCAACTTTCAACTAGTTAACTTTCACTCCCTCTGCGCGTGTTCCCTGATCTCAGAGATACCTCTTGGGTTATTTTTTCTTTCTTTTTTTTTTCTTTTTTCTTCTCTTTCTTTCTTTTCATTTTGGCCTCTCTTTCATATGGTTGAACTTCACAACCAGAAAGATGTTTTAACATGTCTCTTTTGACAGTTCGATATCATTTACCACATATGTCAATCAGAAACTGGAAGAATTATTTATCTGGCAGGCAATGATTCGTTGATCAAAATATCTACTTGATTCTAGTCTGGTTGAAGAAGACTTCATTTCTGGGTCCACGCTACTTAATCAAGGCACTTCCTATTGTCACAATCATGGGGACATGAGAATTGTCATTGAAATTATGCAATAGTAGTTTGACATTCAGAGCTATTCAATTTCTGAGAGGATTATGGTCTATTTTCTTTTGTTTTTACATTATTTTCTTAGGAAACTTTGTGGACTGATAACTAAAGTTGGAAATCTTGCCTCATTGAGTAATCAGTACTAGAGTTAGTATATGCAAAGATGCTTGTCTTTAAATGTCTTCGGTTATTTCTGATTTATATTTCTGTTTCATTTTTTACATTTTTGAGAAAATTGTGAATACTTTATTGTCAGACAATTAAGTTTGCAAACTCATCCTAGAAAAAGTGCTGGATACCTCATTGCTGAATATCACCTTCAAAGTACTCCCTTTGGGAAGCTATGCACCAATGCTAGTGCCTAGTCCACCCTTCAAAGTAATTTTGGACCTCCTTTTCTGGAATGGCCATCAGAGCTGTCATTGTATTACCCTTGATGTCCTGAATGTCATCAAAATGTCTTCCTTTCGATATTCTTTTATCTTCAGGTAAAGAAAGAAGTTATTAGGGGTCATATCAGGTGAGTAAGGAGGGTGTTCCAATACAATTATTTGTTTACTCACTGAAAACTCCCTCACAGGCAGTGCGTGTGAGCTGGTGCATTGTCGTCATGCAAGAGCCATGAATTGTTGGCGAAAAGTTCAGGTAGTTTTCATCTAACTTTTTCATGCAGTGTTTTCAGCACTTCCAAATAGTAAACTTGGTTAACTGTTTGTTTAGTTGGTATAAATTCATAATGAACAATCACTCTGATATCAAACAAGGTTAGCAACACCATTGCAACAAGTTTGTGAACTTAATTGTCAGGACTTCTTATATTTCTATAATCTATATAATGTCAAATTAGTTTCCAAGTTAATGGATAGTCCATGTGTTTTTTATATTTTAAATTGTTTATATTCATAGTTAAATTATTTAGTCCTTCCAAATGTGTATATTTTTGTTTGTACTTTTGCTTTTTGGATTAGGCTTGCTAAAAAAACACGCATTTTATGACATCAGAAATTCTTAAATTCACTGATACTAACTTCATTCCTTTTTTTAATTAAAACATTATATGTATAGATCACTTAACATTGCTCAATTCTACCTCAATTATATATAATATTAAAACTGACTTCAGTTTTAGCTATGGTTATTACTATTTTTGTTTAACAATAAAAATGATTAAAGACTGTATTTGTCTCTGAATACAGTTTTGGGGAAAGTCTATAAGTCTTGGCAAGTTTCTTTCTTCTAATTATAATCTTAAAAACTGCAATTTACATTAGGATTTATATTTTTAATTTGAATCTTAGTTAATGTATTGTCATAGTTTCTCATTTAATAACAAAAATCATTAAATATATATTTTTTTCTGAGAGAGCATTTTTTGAAAAATTCTGTACATTTTGATGCTTTATTCTCATTGTTGTTTATGTTTAGAATTCTATAATTAATGTTTGACTTTAACTCATTGATCTGGACATTAGATGGTATTTTTCCCATAAATGATATTTTTCTTTTCTGTTTATACTTTTATTAATTTTTGTTGTTTGCATTACTTTTGATTTTTGAATCGACTTGATGTAAATATTTTACATGTACAGGAAAATTAACTGTTTTAGAGACAGTTTAATATATTTTTATTTAATAAAACAAATTTTCTTACTCATATGATCTAAATTCATAATACTTCTTGCTGCTTAATCTGTAAAGTACTAAACAAGCATGTTATCCTCAATATTAAACTACAGTTAACCTTTTCCCTGTATTTGTTATCTGTTTATGGACGTCTGCAGGGAAGTACATATGCATTGACTGATTGATTGATTGGTTGATTTGCTATTTTCAAGCCCAGTGGTTCCCTGCAGTAATAACTTCACTATGGATTGCTTCATACAATTTTTCACTTGCACGTGGTAGTACTGCAATTCTAATTTATTTTTTTTCTTCTGTTTAAATTCTCATGGAGTTTCTTAACTGTTCTTTAAACTACTGCCCTTAGTGACTGAGATTTACATGAGTATTTAAAGTGGCACATCAGCAAATTAGTGACATTTTCTTTACTGCGGAATAATAGAAAGATGAGGTTAGTAGATTCAAAAGCTCCTAAACTGAGTTTTCAAAGTTTTAGGGAACTTTGAGAAGACAGATGTAGTTAGTAAGTCATAAATAATATTGGACCTCATTGCTGTTTAGAAGGACTCTATGAGTTCTCAGCGTACATCAATTTATTCAAGCGTTTGAAGAAAACAGGCATAATTTGCAGTGCGTCCATGAGCAAGGCCTCATGGACCTCATGATGCTAGGGTACCTTCTCAAGATAGACTCTGTAAAGGTTAAATAAAAATCTAAATAAGAAAAAAAAAATCAAAACATAATGTTCCTTGGTATAGAAAGGAAAAAAGGGTCCCCACCTCCCTTTTTTTAGAGCGTTTACTTTAGAAAACTTGTAGTTGTGAATTCTTCCTCTGCCCAACTGAGATAGATATACAGGCATAACTGTACTTCACTTTATTGTGCTTCACAGGCTTGCATTTTTTTTTTTTTTTTACAAATTGAAGCCAAGACCCTCCACCAGCAAAAGCATTGCACCTCACTTTATTGCAATACTCTTTGTTACAGTAGTGTGGAACCCAACCCGCAATATCTCTGAGGTATGTATGTAAATCTTTTAAAATGCTAAATAAAAGCCTTTGTCAGCTTTATAATTGGGGGATGTTTTTTCTCAAGGACCCGGGAGCCATCTTTTGGAAATGTTATTATCAAGGAAGATGGTATCACCATCTCCTCATCCCTATGAGATTTTAATGTCGGTCATCTGGTTCCAGATTCTACTTAACTTCGTGGAGATATGAGTGAGAAATTTTATTATTCCTTTGGATACAGGCAGTTAGCAAACACAAACAGCCAGGCTCATTGCCGGTGGCTGAATTTAAAGTAGGTGTGTGACAGATGGTGCCATCAGCCCTCTTATTGAGGACTAGCTATTGTATACCCTGAGAACATGGATGTCGTGATTTATATCAGGTTATGAGGGTGAGATTTGTTTCTGTGTTTGCAAAGTCGTCAGTGGTTGCCCGTGATGGACATCACATCTGGTTTAAGGCAGATTCAATAATAAAATAGTTTCTTTCTCTTCTATTGTGGAGACGTGTTCTGGATGGGCGCATTTCATTTTTTAATTATATTTCCCCAGCGATTCCCAACCCTTACCAGGTAGTGACAGGAAGGTCATCACATTCCAATCAGATACCTCTAGAGTCAGTTTAATGTCTGGAAAATGGACTTCCAGATTTGATTTGATTTCAGAGTGGCTGAGGGCCCCTAACTGGACTGGTAGAATTATTTGGCCATTTGCCCCCAATATTCCACAGACCCCTGTGTGTAGAAAGCAGTATGAGATTTTGGGGGTGAGATAGTCTAGTGCTTTCTTCAGAGATGCAAAAAAGGGTTAGCCTGTGGGTGTTGGCCCTAAGTAACTTTCCCTCCCCAAATTATTGATATAAATCTTTGTGCTAGAGGAGATTAAACAGCAATAGTCTGTGCTTGTTCCTTGAGAAGTCACCCATTCTCCAGTTTAAAGGTTTATGAGAAAGGATTGTGTTGCTATCAGTCAGACTTTCAGTTGCAAATCTCCAAGAGAAATTTTTTACTCTCTTTAAAAGAGGAAAAGACAGGAGATGTTGGGCTGTCAGTGGAAGGAATAGTTGGGAGGAAACTATGCACATAAATATATTTTTATTATCTACCAGTCTTCTGCTTAGCCCAAAGTGGAGAGAGATAAATCTTTCTAGAAGAGCAATAAGAAAGACAAGTGTGTTTTACACTTTGGGGGTATGTGCATAGTGAGGAGCTTCTAGAACAGGGAACAAAACGTGGAACTAAGAGAGAAAAATTGCTAGGATTCAGCAGAGGAGTGTTGTTCCAGCTGCACCCCAGATTTGGGCGGGGAAACAAGAATGAGCATAATAAGACCTTTTCACCCTAATCCACTTACTGTGAACTAACTCAGCCTCTTTTCTGTGGAGGCTGGAGTTTCTAGCAGCTAAAGACAGACCCTTTTTCTAAATTGTAGAGTGCAGAACTGTACATTACAGTATAAAACTATACACGTGCCCCTTTCCGTTCTGAAAAATATAGGAAGAAGCCACTATATACAAAGTACCTTTGGTGATGGTGTATCATCAAAGCTAAACATCAGTGGATTTCAAAAGACTTGTTTTTTTTTTTTTTTCAGTCCTGGCACCAGCATACATTTCTGTTTAGAGATTTCCAATGTGTCTCACATTGCTGTCAATTGTCTCCTTCTGAACATACCACAATCTTTCCATATATCTTAACCTGGGTTTACCCCACAAAGCAGCAACAGTCCTCTGATACAAAACATCCCAAGGGTTAAACATGAAAATAAGAGGATGTGGAACTCCCTTATCTCTTTGTCTTGTCAGTTTTATCAAGCTGGCAGGCAATATTCACTGTAGGCCCATTATTTCTCATCTACATCTGAAAGTGTACCAGAGCATTCTGAATAGAAATTAAGGTCATTCTGTCAGTGACCCAATTCAATTGCAGTGCACTTCATTTTTATCTTAGTATAGCAAGCATTTAAAAAAAAATAGTTCACAATGTATTTAGCCTCTTACTTTAATTACAAGCTGCAGGAAATTAGAATTGAACATAAGTATATTTTTCAGATAGACAAAATGAAAATGTGGATTGCATTCTCTCAAGGGTCAGTGTGGGAAACTTTATTGTTTCTAATCTGTGTAAAGGACCTGTATCATGAAACCAGTTATTAATCTATTAAATTAACTGATTAAAAAAAAAAGAAACTGGGAAAGTAGTATGTATTCAGCATGAAACAAAAACAATTGTAAATCATTTAGACCTACTGCATAATTTTGCTACAACATGCCCAGCAATTTAATATTGTATATTAAATATGTATATTATATGGGGGGAAATTGTGCAAATAAGTAACAAGAAGCTAGGCATAAAGAAAAGCAAACCAGTCTGGATTACTTTGGAACACAATTTGTTGACAAAATAAGACCCGTGTAACAAATATGGCTAGGCATTTGCTTTTGTAAATAAAGTTTTATTAGAACTCATTCATCTATGTTCATTCTTCAGGCATTGTCTGTGGCTGTTCTCAAGCTACAACAGCAGGATTGAGTGGTTGCAACAAAGGTCATAGTGCCTACGAAGCCTAAAAATGTACTATCTGACCCTTTATAGAAAAAGGTTGCTAACTTTTGCTGTAGAGGATATTTTAATATACCTAAGTCAAGAAATTAAGTAATAGTACGTTCTTAATGAATGTTTGCTTAATTAAACATGATGCCCACATACTGAAAACTCCTTGAGTACAGCACAAAACTTTCATAGGTGCTGAGCATGTGTACTGATTTAGTTCTGAATTATACTAAAATTTAATTCTATGAATAGGAAAAATACAGCATGCCAAAGCCATTTTAAAGTGGGAATTACATAATACATTTTAAAATAAGTCAATAAAAAGTTGATATTGTAATTATAAAAGTAACATATACACATGTTAAGATATTCAAATATAGCTAGAGAGGGGAAAAAATGGCGGCGTGAGGTGAGCCTCTGTAGCGCTGCCTTGGAATTTACAACGAATTGGACAACAATAACTCCACAAAGGACTCCCTGCACAGCAGACAGTCAAACGAAGACGCTCACTACTGAATTCACCTCCAGGTGGGTGAATCACGCAAGTGGGGCAGGAGGGAGAGGAGAACTGCGGAGATGGAGCCGCCGGGGCGCAGGACGCAGACCTAGCTCAGTGCTCGGAGCCCGCTGCTCCTGGATCTTCCGCAACTGCGGGAGAGGGAAGGACTCGGACTGAGAGGGCTCCGTTTACGGCCCACAGGGCTGAGGGGGCAGCACATAGCACGGCTGAACCCAACGCTTCCGGCAGCCAAGACTGAGGGAAGAGGGCTGAAATCGGTGGTTTAAGCCCTCACTGCCAGGCAGAGAATGGAAGCCTTAAGCACAGAGACTAGCCGCCCCCTCCCTACCCTCCCAGAGCTCACCCCTCCCCCACCTGCCTGGTGCTAGAAGCGATAAAGTAGCAGTGTCAGATCAAAGGACAGAATATTTGCTGCTCTGAGAACTGTGGACCGCAGACACAGATTCTCAGCTCAACTAGTTCCGGCAAAGGGGAGGGAACTGTGGAAGCAGGACTGGCTGTGGTGGTGGTTGCCACCATTGCTCTGGGCCACCTCTCACAACTCACCCCGCCCCTGGCCCCACCTATCTGGGTGGATCCCTGCAGGAGTTAACAGAACTGCTGAAACATACGGGCTCTGAATCTGGTGCAGAAAGAGCTTTGGAACTTAAAAAGCTCTTTGCATACCTATCAACTTGTTGCAGAAGCCACTCCTATAGATGTCTAGGAAGAGAAATAGTAAATCAGTGATTGCCATGAATAACCAAGGCAACAAGATAGCTCAGAAAGAAAGTGAAAAGTCTCCAGAAAAGGAACTTAGAGATATGGAAATATGTGATTTAAATGACAGAGAATTCAAGAATGCAATTCTGAAAAAACTGAACGAGATGCAAGAAAACACAGAAAGGCAGTTTAATGAACTCAGAAACACAATCAAAGAACAACATGAGCATTTTACAAAAGAGATTGAAATTTTGAAAAAGAACCAAATGGAATTTCTGGAGATTAAGAACTCAATAGAAGAAATCAACAATAAAATATCCAGCTTAGGTAGTAGAGTTGACCAAATTGAGGAAAGAATCAGAGACATCGAAGATAGGAACCTGGAATTTACACAGATGGAAGAAGAAAGAGACTTGAGACTTAAAAGAAATGAAAGAACTCTACAAGAACTTTCTGACTCCATCAGAAAGAGCAATATAAGAATAATGGGCATAACAGAAGGAGAAGAAATAGGGAAGGGAACAGAGAATATATTCAAACAAATCGTCGATGAGAACTTCCCAAACTTATGGAAAGAACGGGATCCTCGAATCCAAGACGCAAATAGAACACCTAATTACCTCAATCCCAACAGGCCTTCACCAAGGCACATTGTATTGAAGCTGTCTAAAATCAATGACAAAGAAAGAATCCTCAAGGCAGCCAGGGAAAAGAAGACGGTAACTTATAAAGGAAAGCCCATTAGATTATCATCAGATTTTTCAGCAGAAACTCTATAAGCTAGGAGGGAATGAAACCAAATATTCAAACTATTGAAAGAGAGAAATTATGAGCCAAGAATAATATATCCAGCAAAGATCTCCTTTAGATATGAAGGAGGAATAAAGACCTTTCCAGACATCCAGAAGCTGAGGGAATTTTCTAATACAGGACCTGCACTACAAGAAATACTAAAGGAGGCTATTAGACCACCATCAACAGGGACAACTTGTGGCAACCAAAACATAAAAAGGGGGAGAGTAAAGGCCATTAACTGGAATATGGGGATAGAGAAAGAAAGCGTGCTGAAGAAACTGGAATACTCTAAATATCAAACTTTCTTTTACATAAATTTAAAGGTAACCACTCAAAAAACATCCAGAACTGAAATATATACTGTGATAAAAGAAGAAACAGAGGGAAACATCATAGAATGCCACCACACAGAAATAATAGACAACAACAAAAAGGCAAAAAAACAATGGAGACACAGCCTTACCAGAAAACTAAAGACAGAATGACAGGAAATCCTCACATATCAATAATCACCCTAAATGTAAATGGACTGAACTCACCAATAAAGAGACACAGAGTAGAAGATTAGATCAAAAAACTAAACCCAACCATATGCTGCCTACAAGAGACACATCTCAGCTACAAGGACAAGCATAGACTCAAAGTGAAAGGGTGGAAATTGACACTCCAAGCAAATGGTACCCAGAGAAAATCAGGTGTAGCCATAATGATTTCCGATGAAACAGACTTCAGGGTGAAAAAGATAACAAGTGACAAAGATGGACATTTCATAATGGTAAAGGGACTATACAACAAGAAGACATAACAGTCATCAATATTTATGCCCCCAATCAGCTAGCACCAAAATAACCAAGCAACTACTAACAGAACTAAAGGGAGAAATTGACCAAAACACAATTATACTAGGAGACTTAAATACATCATTGACAGCTATGGATAGATCATCCAAACAGAAGATAAACAACAAAATAGCAGCCCTAAATGACACATTAGATGAAATGGACATAATTGACATATATAGAGCACTTCATCCTAAAATATCAGACTATACATTCTTTTCGAGTGTACATGGAGCATTCTCAAGGATAGACCATATATTGGGACATAAAATCAGCCTCAGCAAATTTAAGAAGATTGAAATCATACCAAGCATATTCTCTGATCACAAGGCTTTGAAATTGGATATCAACTGCAAAAAGAAAGCAGGAAAAAACACAAATACATGGAGATTAAACAACATACTTTTAAAGAACGACTGGGTCAAAGAAGAAATTAGAGGAGAGATCAAAAGATACATAGAAACAAATGACAATAAAAATACATCCTACCAAAATTTTTGGGACTCCGCGAAACAGTTTTAAGAAGGAAATTTATGTCATTACAGGCCTATCTCAAGAAGCAAGAAAAATCCCAAATAAATAATCTCATGTTACACCTTACAGAACTAGAAAAAGAAGAACAAGCGAAACCCAAGGTCAGCAGAAGAAAGGAAATAACAAAAATCAGAGCAGAACTAAATGAAATAGAGAACAAAAAGACAATAGAAAAAAATAATGTGACAAAGAGCTGGTTCTTTGAAAAGATTAAAAAAATCGACAAACCCTTGGCTAGACTCACTAAGATAAAAAGAGAGAAGACACTAATTAACAAAATAAGAAATGAAAATGGGGATGTTATCACGGACAGCACAGAAATACAAAGGATTGTCCAAGAATACTATGAAGGACTATATGCCACCAAATTCAATAACTTAGAAGAAATGGACAAGTTCTTAGAAACATATAGTCTTCCAAGGATGAATCATGAAGAATTGCAAAATCTAAACAGGCTGATCACCAGTAACGAAATTGAATCAGTCATCAAAAACCTTCCCAAAATCAAAAGTCCTGGACCAGATGGCTTCACTAGTGAATTCACCCGAACCTTCAAAGGGGATCTAATACCAATCCTTTTCGAACTCTTCCAAAAAATTGAAGAAGAATCAGTACTCCCTAACTCATTTTATGAGGCCAACATTACCCTGATACCAAAACCTGGTAAGGACTACACAAAAAAAGAAAACTACAGACAAATAGCTCTGATGAATACTGATGCTAAAATCCTAAACAAAATTCTAGCAAATCGAATACAACAATGTATTAAAAAGATTATTCATCATGACCAAGTGGGGTTCATCCCTGGGGCACAAGGATGGTTCAACATTCGCAAATCCATCAATGTGGTACATCACATAAACAAAATAAAGGACAAAAATTATATGATTCTATCAATTGATGCAGAAAAAGCATTTGATAAGATACAACATCCATTTATGATTAAAACACTTAATAAAATTGGTATACAAGGAAAATACCCCAACATAATAAAGGCCATATACGACAAGCCCTCAGCTAATCTCATAATTAATGGTGAAAAGCTGAAGCCCTTTGCTCTACGTTCAGGAACACGACAAGGTTGTCCCCTATCACCTCTGCTTTTCAACATAGTGTTGGAAGTCCTTGCCAGAGCAATCAGGCAAGAGAAAGAAATAAATGGCATCCAAATTGGGAATGAAGAAGTTAAATTGTCACTCTTTACAAATGACATGATGCTATATATAGAATCCCCTAAAGACTCCACCAAAAAGCTATTGGAAACAATCAATGAATACAGTAAAGTTGCTGGCTACAAAATCAACGTACAAAAGTCCATTGCTTTCCTATATACCAACAATGAAATCTCAGAAAAAAAGAGATAGAAAAAACAATTCCTTTTGCAATTGCAGCAAAAATAATAAAATACCTAGGAATAAACTTAACCAAGGATGTGAAGGATTTATATGCTGAAAACTGTAAGACATTTTTGAAAGAAATTGAAGAAGACACAAAGAAATGGAAAGACATTCTGTGCTCATGGATTGGAAGAATCAACATAGTTAAAATGGCCATATTACCCAAAGCCATATACAGATTTAATGCAATCCCCATCAAAATCCAAATGGCATTTTTTAAAGAAATAGAACAGAAGATCATCAGATTAGTTTGGAACCACAAAAGACCCCAAATAGCCAAAGCAATCTTAAGAAAAAAGAACAATACTAGAGGTATCGCAATCCCTGACTTTAGCTTGTGCTACAGGGCTACAGTTATCAAAACAGCATGGTATTGTCAGAAAAACAGACACATAGACCAATGGAATAGAATTGAGAACCCAGAAATAAAACCCCATAAATATGGACATACAATTTTTGACAAAGAAGCAAAAAACATACAAAGGAAGAAAGACAGCCTCTTCAATCAATGGTGCTGGCAGTATTGGATAGCCACATACAAAAGAATGAAACTGCACTGCTGTCTGTCACCATGAACCAAAATTAATTCAAAATGAATCAAAGACTTTAGCATAAGACCTGACACAATAAACTGCATAGAAGAAAACATAGGTACTAAACGTATGGACCTTGGGTTCAAAGAGCATTTTATGAATTTGACTCCAAAGGCAATGGAAGTAAAAACTAAAATAAACGAATGGGATTATATGAAACTGAAAATCTTCTGCACAGCAAAAGAAACTATTGACAAAATAAAGAGGCAACCAACTAAATGGGAGAAGATTTTTGCAAACAGTCCCTCTGATAAGGGGCTAATATCCAAAATATACAAGGAACTCATGAAACTCAACAACAAAAAAACAAACAACCCAATTGAAAAATGGGCAGAGGACCTGAAGAGACATTTCTCCAAAGAGGATATACAAATGGCAAACAGACATATGAAAAAATGCTCAACATCGCTAATCATCAGAGAAATGCAAAGGAAAACCACAATGAGATATCACTTCACCCCAGTCAGAATGGCTTTCATCAACAAGACAAATAGTAACAAGTGTTGGAGAGGCTTTGGAGAAAAAGGAACCCTCATACACTGTTGGTGGGAATGCAGACTGGTGCAGTCGCTATGGAAGGCAGTGTGGAGGTTCCTCAAGAAATTAGGAATAGAATTACCATATGACCCAGCAATCGCTCTCCTGGGTATCTACCCAAAAAATCTGAAAACATTTCTTTATAAAGACACATGTGCTCCAATGTCCATTGCAGCTTTGTTTACGGTGGCCAAGACTTGGAAACAACCAGAATGTCCTTCGATAGATGAATGGATAAAGTTGTGGTATATATACACAATGGAATACTATTCGACGTTAAGGAATGATGATATAGGAGCATTTGTGACAACATGGATGGATCTTGAGAGTACAATGCTAAGTGAAATGAGTCAGACAGAAAAAGCAAGGAACCCTATGATTTCACTGATATGTGGTTTATAAACCAAAAACAACAAAAGAACAAGACAAACAAATGAGAAAGAAAAACTCATAGACACAGACAATAGTTTAGTAGTTATCAGAGGGTAAGGGGGTGGGGGGTGGGTGATGAGGGTAAGGGGGATCAAATATATGGTGATGGAAGGAGAACTGACTCTGGGTGGTGAACACACAATGGGATTTATAGATGATGTAATACAGAATTGTACACCTGAAATCTATGTAAATTTACTAACAATTGTCACCCCAATAAATTAAAAAAAAGATATTCAAATAGCAAAGAAATTATAATTAAAAGTGAAGTTCTTTTCCCCCTTATTTAGATATCTACTCCCTAAAACTATTGTTAATTTCTCTTTTTATTTATGTAGCTATATACTGTGATAACTTTAAATACACTTATTTCTAAATTCCTTTACCAGCAATGTAAACAGTTTCCATTCTCCCTTTTTAGAAAATGATTCTATAATAGACTTATTCTACCTTTCAAATCTTCCCCTACTGTCTGTATTACACTGTTAGTTTTATTTATTTTATATATTTTTAGTTATTTATAATATTTTTAAACAGATTTATTGAGGTGTAGTTGATATACAGTATTTTGGTTATTTGCTATAAAATATAAATTGTAACTTGCAATTTTGCTTTAGGTTGGTGACAAAATTGAGAATAAATAAACAGAATGAAATATTATAATTGCATAAATACTTTTCACTGAAGAAGAATCTTCCCATCATCGGGATCCAGCTATCAACACCATTTCTAAGTAGCTCCTGTTTTTTCATCCTATGTTCTCAAAATTCTTGGTGTTCTTTTCCAGTATTTAAAAAACAAAACAAAAAACTGGTTTTTGAGTAAATGAAAATTCATACAAATTCTACACATATTTTTATTTTGCTTTTAAACCTTATAAAAAGATTGACCAGGCAAGAAAGTTTGAATATTATTTGCTGTGAGAACTAGCATTCAGTTCTGCTGAATAGAAGTCTGGTGCCAATATGAATTGTATTCTTTTAGGAAATTTTGTTTCTCTCATTAAAAATGTTAAGTTTTCTATTAATGGTTAGAATTAAAATTTCATAGCGTTTTGTCTAAGTGTGACACTCTGGTCATTTATCCTGCTTGGTCTATGCGGGCCCTTTCAAGACAATTTTTTTTTCTGGCTTTGAGGACTTTCTTCTCTTAAATCCTCCCCTGAGTTTGCTGAAATTACCCTTAACAGATTTGGATTCAATGACTCAATGTTGGATTTCATGCATATTAGCTTTTCTCTTACATTTTCTATTTATACCTTTATGCTCCATGTACTGGTGGAGACTTTTGATAGTATTCTTGGATCACCAACCTGTTTCTCATTTGTGACCATTTTATTTATTTTAGTTCAGCAATTTTATGTATTAATTTCTTCTATGTTTTGGTCTCTGATTGCTGGTTTTTCCTAGTAGTCTGTGCTTATTTTATGGATACATTATCCTCTTAAATATCTCTGACATGAGTAATATGAATGAATCAAAAGTTCATTGATCTTCCTTATCTTGGGAGTTGGTTCTGTTCATATTAATCCTTCTTCCTCATTTTTTTCTTTTTTAATATTCAAATAACTATGTTGATTAATAGATGTGACTGGCACTGTTTCTTCCATAAAAGATTAGGATTGATTTCTCAACAGGCCTCCTCCTTGAATTAGATGGGTGACTGACTGCAGACTGGCCTAAGTGAACAGATGATGTTAAATGGTTGGATTCTCTTTCTGGTATTTGGTAGAATATATACAGGCAGGGTTTTTCCTCCCACTGTTGCCAAATTAAGGAATGCTTTTACTTTGACAACAGAGATATTTGAAGTTTTCACTCTTGGATAGACCTGCGTTTTCTTCCTTCTTTCTATTTCATTTCTCCGTTTTCCCCAAATACCCAGATAGAAATCTGCAATAGACTTCTCATATCCTCTAAAACAAATTCTCTGAGCTCTGGTGTGGGCAGTTGAAGGTAAGAATGGCCTGAGTGACTCAGTTTTTTTGGGTTCAGCTCTTCAGTTATTGTCTTTCTATTTGACCAGTGATGCATAATTGCTCTCCAATGTATTGACTCTGACCTTGCTGGAAAGAATTGCTAGAGATTTTTGGAAATAATTTGTATCGGACTCTGATTGCCTCTGTGGTTACATCTCTAACATACCAACTCATTTAATCTTTACAACAAACTTTGATACTGGTACTAGCATTATTCGTATTTTAAAACTGAGTAGATTTAGACACTGTTCACTTATGGTTGTCATGCAACAAATAAATAGCAGAGACATGGTTTGACATATTAGTGCATGGCATGAAATGAGTGAATGTATTTGCTATTATTATTGTTAAATTAATCTAAGACATATGCCATTCATAGCTAGAAATTATGAAATTTTCATAGGTATTGTTTATACGTAAGTACTTTCTAAGGAAGAGACTGTATCATTAGAGACCACGTCTTACAAGTATGTCTATAGTCTTCATTGTATATCCTGAACTGTATAGTATGACAGCCATTAACTACATATGCCTATTTAAATGTATATTTCAGTTAATTAAAATTAAATGAAATTAAAAGCTCATTCTTGATTAGGAGAAACCCCATTGCCACACACTTTGCTCAGTCTGGGCCTGGTCAGTGTGAACACCAGAATAAGTGTGAGACAGAGAGAAATGGGAACCACAGGGATGTTAGTGATAGACTCATTTTATAGATTTGCCCAGGACAAGTTTAACCCTGACTGGGATTTGTAATCATTGCCTGTATCAGTATCTTCTGTGGGATCAGTTAATATTCCGATTTCTCGACTCAGTACCAGGCCTATAGAACTAAAATCATTACGTGTGGGACTGGGAAATCTGTTTTTAACCAGCTCTCCTAGGCTTTTTATGTACTCTAAGTTTTAAGAGCCATTGCCAACTAAGTGGCTAACATGATAAATATATAAGACATTTGGATTTCGTCACTGTATATGAGAATTTTGTGTGCCACTCATATTCTCAAATTTATTTCACCATTTTTTCAGGTAATTAGTTTTAGTTCTGTCACAGTGATTGATACTGGCTATTAATTTATACCATCGTTTGGATGTTTGAAAAGTAAAACAAATTATACATGTTTGATTACTATTCATTTTATCAATCATAAATTTGTTTTGGCATATCATTAACTCCATAGGTTTTTGTTTAAATGGTAATGCTTACTTACCATTTATAATGGCATTAGTTCTAATTTTAGAAGACACTGAGTAATGTTATAATAAAAATTAAGCAATTGTAGATATTGCCAAAATTTTGGAAAAGGCAAACAATTCCTAATAGTTGATATCATAAATAATTAAAAAAAGAATATTTGTATTATTTAAGCTATATTTGAATATCCACACTTTGGAATTTTTCATAAAGCCATTACAATTTAATTGAAAGTAAAGTTATGAAACTTCACTTTCTATCAATAGCTTGCAATAAGTAAATTTAATCTATGTACTTGCTATAGAAGTATAGCTTCTCTGTGAAAATGTATCACTGTAAAATACTAGGAAAGGGTAGTAGTATTGAAAACTTTGCTGAAAAAAACTTAATACAAGACCCGAAGGAAAAAGAAAATCAAATGCTTGTCAATATAGGGCATTTTTAATGATTTGCTTTAAAGAGCATACTTTATGGGAGAATATTTTCATGAACATTGGGCAAGTAAGTATTCTTAAGAACACAAAAGTACATGAATTGGAAAGAGGTACATTGCAACTAAGGTCTCATGTTCATCAATTGACAACTTTAAGAAGGGATAAAATTGCAAGCCAGATAACAGGAAATATATTTGCAAGATATTAATATATAAGTAATAAATAGCTTAGAAAACATGAAGAACTTATATAAATCAAAAAGTAGAAATTAACCATCCCACAGAAGTAGGCAAAATAATTCAACAGTCACTTCATGAAAAGCAGATAGACACCAATAACCAATAAATATAAGAAGGCATGTTCAACCCTTTAGTCATCAGAGAAGTGCAAACTGAAACTACAATGAAATATCACCACACACACATACACACACACATACACACAGACAACTGGACAGCAAGAATCTGGACATAAATGAAAAAATACATGAAATATTAAAACAGACAATTGTGAATATTGACAAGAATGTTGATGCAATGGAAAATTTATACACTGGAGGCAATTCTATAAAGTGGTGCAAAACTCTACTGAGTTGTGATAATGTAAACTCGTTCAGCATCTTTGAAAAATTGTCACTGTCTTCTAAAAATGATAATACATATACCTGATTATTAAAGCATTTTATTCGCAGATGTACATATACCACACACATATGATACAACACATGAACAAGAATGTTCATGGCAACTTTACAATAGCTTCATATTGGAAACCATCCAGATTTCCAACAACTATAAAATAAATTGTTATGTGTTCATGGAATGAGTACATTGTAGCTATTAAAGATTAAAAAAATGGATGAATCTCACAAGTATAATATTGAGCAAAAGAAGCAAACACAAAATAGTACAATATTGTATGATTCCACTATATAAAGTCCAAAAACAGACAAAATTTGTATTTCAAAAGAAGTCAGAACAATGGGTTTCTTTGGGAAAAGAGGGTGAGTCTGGCAGTTGGGACCATGCAAGAGGGGGTCCACTGAGACACTTGTTTCAATTTGTTTAACTGGACAGTGGTGGTTTCATCATTTCATTCACTTTGTTATGATTCATTGAGCTCATAGACTTATTATTTGCACTTTTCTTACACTTTCATAAAAAGTTAAGTAATTTAGCTTATTATATGATTATTATTGTGCAAGTCAACAAATATAGTCCAGATGAAAAATATTCAATCAATAAATTGGACTGAACAAATTTTAAACTTGTGGTACATTTAACAAAAGCTATTTTCTCATTGCCTGAGATATTTCCACTTACACTAGTTTAAAACAACATAAAATAAAATATTGTTAAATTAAGTAAAAAAGATAATAGTATGGAAGAATCTCTAAATCTTTCCATTTAACTGAGAGTGTAAAGTTCTCAGTGATAGTGTACATGTGAATTCTGTTTTAGTAAAATATGGTTCAATTCACAAAATGTTTATTTAATTCTTAAATGTGCAAGAAGCACATTTGTCATTGGGAAAAAATTAAGTATAAACACTTATCTCAAAGAAGTAGCCATCTAAATTGATATTTACAGAGCATCTAACCTTTAATATTTAATATATTTTCTCACTTTTATATACAATTTCAATACAAGGCTCAAAGTAATCATTATTATAAGATTCCAATGTCTGTGTCCTTTCTGTTTAAAAAAAGGAAAATCTCTTTAAAGATGATGTTCATGAGTGTAGTTTAAAAAGTCGTATCAGTGTGAAAGCTATTGAAAAAAAATTAAGGGATTGAAGAATGGCTGTACATGTTACAGGAAATCATTAGTAAGAGTGAGATAACGGCTCTCCAGGAAAAGATGATTATTTGAGCTGAAAAGGAACTGTTGCAAACTTTGGGACATTCATGAATAACAGCTAGTCATACTGTTAGCCAGCTTTGTACAATAAAAATCTGAAAGAAATGTAAGACGAGGTTTGGAATTTAGTGGGGCTACTTTATAAGGACATTTTTAAAGAAGTAGGATGAAGATTACATATTTAATTTGTTAGGCTGTAACAGAAGGCTCCCTTTGAAAAGTTTTGATTTAAGATAATCTATTTAGAAGTATTAAACTAATACTAACATTTTATGGATTAGAAAGGAAGGTTTATAATAAATTGACCTTTTGGGAGGATATATTAATCATCTAGATGAGAGTAAATAAGCAAATCACACTGAATAGTATAAGTGGGGATAGAAAAAAAGAAAAATCCAAGAGCCATTATAGAATCTATTGGTCCTGGCATTTCTTTTTTGTTTCTTGTTTTTAATTGAGGTATAATTGATATATAATATTACATTAGTTTCAGGCATACAATATAATGATGCAATATTTGTATACATTGTGAAATGACCACCACAATAAGTATACTTAACATTCATCACCATCTATAGTTACAATTTTTTTCTTTTTTCTTGTTTTCTTATAGTTACAATTTTTTTCTACAACTTTCAAGATCAACTTTCTTAACAACTGTCAAATGTGGAATACAGTATTATTAACTATAGTCACCATGCTTTCCATTATATCCCCAGGACTTATTTATAACTGGAAGTTTGTACCTTTTGATCCCCTTCATCCATTTTGCCCAACCCCCACCCTCCACTTCTGGCAACCACCAATCTGTTCTCAGTGTCTGTTCTCAGTGTCTGTTCTCAGTGTCTATGAGCTTGTTGTCGTTGTTTACCAGATTCCACATATAAGTGAGATCATACAGTATTTGTCTTTCTCTGTTTCTCTTATTTCACTTAATATAATGCCCCAACATCCAAGATCCATCTCATATGTTATCACAAATGGCAAGATTTCATTCTTTTTTTATGGCTGAATAGTATATATATGTATATAAAAGAAATCTTGGCTTTGTGATATATATATATATATATATATATATATATATATATACATATATATATACATATATGTATATATATATTTAATATACGTATATATATGTGGGTATATATGTGTGTATGTATTCATATATGAATATATGTGTATATATACAGAGGGTGCCAAAAAATGTATACACATTTTAAGAAAGGAAAAAACTGTATTAAAATTGTAATAAAGGAAAAAACTGTATTAAAATTGTAATACTTGATATATACCAATAACAAAAGATGAATGAATGTCATGTGTATATATATATTTTTAGTACCCCAGTATTTCATTATCCATTCATTCATCAATGGACACTTAGGTTGTTTTTATAACTTGGCTATTAAAAATAACACTGCGATGAATATTGGGGTGCATATTACTTTTTGTAGTGTTTTTGTTTTCTTTGGATAAATACCCAGATGTCCTAGTAGTTGACTGAAAATCACAGAAGAGAAACTGGGCTCTAAAATGACTTCAGAGTGTGAGGTATATGTGAGTAGTTATCAAATAGTGAAAAGGGTAGGCCTAGCAAAGTCAGCAAAATGGATTTCTTTTCTTCACATTCATGGGAACTTGACAATGAGTGGATAGAAATTAGAAAATAGATGGAATTAAAGGCAGAGAAGGGTCAAAGGAAAATATTTTCTTCTTCGAGTTAAATCAATGCTTTCTTTCTCTTGCCTCACAATTTTTAAAACATGCTTTATATTTTAAATGTGTTTTATTTTATCTTGTTGAGTAGCAAGTTAATATTTGGTATTGTTTTCAAATATTTTTCTAAAAATTATCATTTATTTTTACTTGCATTATAAATGATATGTATTTTTGCGAAGACGGGGTTTTCAAAGTCTAAGAGAATCTGAATAGACTTTTATATTGCTGGGGTTAATTATTTAAATTTAAATTATTTAATTATTTTTTAAAAAATTACTTCATATATCAGTGTGATGAAATATGATTGCCCTTTTTTACTTTTCATGTAAAATCTTTTCTTTATCTATTTTTTAATTTTACCCTTTCTCTCTTTTTTTGCCATTTTACCTCAGAGAAAGATAAATCTCATCTCATTTTCCAGGTAAATCCTTCTTTCCCATTTCTATGTTGAAAGCTACTTATGATCCAGTTCTTCTAGAAACATGGTTTAATGTTAACCAGATCAGCTTCTTGTACTTTTTATTTTCTTCTTTATTTTAGAAACTTTCCTTTGAATATCAAACAAACTTATGTTTTCCAAAGTCTCAAAACTGCTATCCCTTGGCTTGCCACATTTCTGTGCATTTGGTGGAAACCTTTCCAAACACCAGAATTTATATAATTTTACTTTCATATCACTTTCTTACTCTTCAAAATTTTGTCATATGACTTATTTTCCTGTCACTTTAATGAAATGTACTCTCAAATCATTAGTTATTTTAGTCTTCGAATGGAAGATCTTTTATAATCCTTTCTCCTTTGACTTTCTTTAACATTTATACCTGTTGATTACCCTCTCCTTCTTAAAACCAGTTTTATGCAGGTTCAGATCTTCTCCATACTCTCATGATTGTTTCTCTTATTTCAGATTCTATGCTGGCCTTCTCTTTCTATAGTCTTCCACTGATGATTAGGTCACTTAAACTATCATTTTGTGTGACACTGTGACACATTTTTTTTTCTATTAAATTGCAATATGAATGGAAACCTGCATTTGCATGAACAGTTTTATGTGAATAACACACTCACTTTCAAACTTAGTAAGTCTAGAAACAAACTTGTCATTTTTCTTCTCAATACCTGATATTCCTTTAGCTTAGAGAATAGAAATTCTCAAAATGCCTTGCTTTTCACTATTCACTGTTTGCTTTGCTTTTACTTGTTCTTTTTATTTTTCTGAAATGTTTTGAAATCATTATGTCTCAAAGGATTAGTGGGAGAGACAGACATGTAAATTCTCAGATAGAATGAAAGCAGATTGGAGTTGGAGACACTGAGCATGTGATTACAGGACTTCTGAGCAACTTTATGGCGTGCAGCTAATCCCAACAACTGGAAGAATAGAAGGGATCAGTATTTAGCCAACATCTTTAGTGCTTTATTGGATAAGGCTTGCTCTGCTTGCTCTCCAGACCTCAGAGTTGTAAGCATCTGAGTCCCAAGGGATTCTGCAGTAATCTGGCATGTCGCTGAGAAGCCTCAGGGCAGAAAGAGGCTCTCAGTAGGCAGCCAAAGCAGGTACCCTTGAATTACAGTTACAAGAAGCTGGGCTATGCTGGTCGGAAATGCTGAGAGCTACTTGCTGCAGTTATTTGCAAAATAAGAGATGAGCGAAGAGAATGTGAAGCAGTGCACAAGAAATGCCTGGCTCATTGTAATTACCCTATATTTTAACAGATCAAATTACTTTCCCACTTGCTTATTTGGATCAAGTGAATCTCCACTTTCAGGTGTGCTTTTCTCCAGTTCTGCCTGTCTTATTCCCACATATCCTTTAATTCCTAGCTCATATTTTCCCTCTTTGATTTTGCTCCATTAATAAGAAACTATTTCTTCCTCCCAACTATTATATTCCAATACAAGGATCTCTGGTTGCTCTCATGAAATGAATTTTTGTTAATGACAAGACTATGTTTATCTTCTTTGTAGGATTTGATTCTAACAAGTTTGGAAAAGTTAGTCATGATGATAGTAAAGCTGTGACCAATTATTAATTCCATTTGAGCCTCAACTATCTCTCTCATCTATATAATCTGGGTTAATCTATTTTACTGGGTTGTTTCAAGTTTTAAATAATAAATTGTAATGAGCTTGCACAAAATACCCACCCTCTGAAAATTATCTTCTCGCTTGCAGGACCACACTAGAGACTAGGCCATTGAGTTGCCTAGCTGTTCACAGCTAAGTAATATTTGTTCTCCAGTGAGGATGACTTTGTTTGTTTGTTTACCTGATTCCCTGATTGCCACAGAGATTATATTATAACCACTGGAGGGTGGTGCAGCCTTGGGGTAAAGCTGGTGCTGAGGCAGACAGAGCAGAGAGCAGAGTGATCCCACTGACTGTCCTGCTTCTCCATCCTGCTCTACCTCCGAACTTTTAATTTTGTGAAATTTGTCAGACCTATTTGAGTTGGGTTTTTTTGGTTCTCACTGTTTCAAATATCTAAAGTGACGCATCCTTCAATTTCGTTGCACTGATGTTTAGTCTTTCCATTTATCTCAGGCTCTGCTTCTGTCTCTCTGTTAGGTGAGGTGTTGGCAAAATATTAAAGTTCTGGAAACCAACAGCCTCCAAAAGACGTGACTCAACATGCCGGGTGAGACACCTCGGGGCTTCTCCACCAAGCGCAGCATTGATTCTGTTTCCAGGCTCCCCATAGCTTCTGAAGCTTTCTGTCCCTGGAGGCTACTGCCCATATGTTCACCTTTATTATCACCCTGCAGTTTCCAGGCATCTGCTAAATTACAATTTTAATGCTCAAAGGTGATTTCACTTGTGTAAAAAAAGAAGCCTCTTTGCCTCATTAAGTTGGCATGGCATTACAGCGCAGTGTGGAGATTGCATCTAGGTATGTTAGAAGAATCCAGAGAGGTAAGAGGATTAGAAGCTTATGTGCGCACTGAGGAGGGGAGGCATCAGGTTGTGCTCCTGTGTATTTATTGTTCTTTCTCAGAACAAAAAACAGATTGTTTCCCCTGCGAGAAAAGGAAGCTTCAATAATGTAGAATTGGCTTTACTCCTGTCTAGAGTCCATATGTCTTTTTAACCCCAAGGAACATACCACAAAGTATGTAGGAGAATATTGGCAACACATAAAAGGCTATAAAAGGCCACAGAGCTACAGATGTTCCCCAGTCCTACATAGGTTTCGTCTTCGTGGTACTTTCTCTCTGCAAAGCTTTCAGCTTGTTTTGTAGCAACACCTGACTAGATAGCAGTGCCTGCAACATTCTCGGCTGGCCTTCCTTTCCTCGGTTAACTTCTTTTGTCAGTGCAGTTGAGTTATCACATGGTATAAGTGTTACATCAATATAAAACACAAAGGCTAAGGCAGATTGTTTTCCAACTAACTGCTGGCAGCCTGCTCTCATAGATTAAGACCAGGTCTCTTCATAAAGCACTGAAGCAGCAAATTTAAAAGGAGGCAAATAGAACGTAGGCTATTTGGCATCAGGGATAATACAGTTCATTACCTGGTTAATGTTTGCATTTTCCCACTTTAAAGCAAGCACAAAATTACAGATAACAAAGTGACACTTAATAAGCACTGGACATTTCAAGAGAAATGTAGCTTTTAAAGATGTTTTTCTTTCATTCCTGGAGAAATTATGGGCAAAAGGAAAGAGATTTTATCAGGTACAAATCTCAAAAGCAGAAAATATAGGGGAAAGAACTAAAGTCCAGCCCCAATTCTATGAATTATTAATTATGGAAATCTGGAAAAGCCACTTTCCTCCTTGTGGGAATTTCACTTTCAACTTTATTACCCAGAAATGGAAACAGCTGTGTTCTCTTCCACACAGGTTGTGGGAAAATTGAAATGAAGTCACATAAGCGTATGTAAAAGTGCATTAAAAATTCTAAGGCATAGCAGCAAAATTTAAGTCACTCTTTTATATGAAGATCTACCTACTGAAGGGGGGATATTTTTCTGTGACTTCACACATGATGTAAATGATGTTGGATCTGTCGAGAGTTTCTGGGTGTGGGCCGGGATCGTGTCTCGTGAAGCCGAAGAATGGACACACGGACCAGGAAGAGGCCAAAAGTTGTAAAGGAAGATAGTTTATTAGAGGCAGGAGAAGAGGTCGCAGCTCCCGAGTGAAAGGGGATCCCGAATGGAGTTGCCCAGTGACTGAGGCAAAAGCTCTTACTTTTACACCTTCCCTTGCCTGCTTGGGGAAGGGGGCTGGAGCCTTCTAATGGAATTCTTCTATTAGGTTTGTCCTGTTTGCTCATCCTGAAGGGATTAACAAACCAACCCATTCCTATCTATCAGATCTGCTCCTTTGTCCAGCCAGCAGGGATTTGAGATTATTTGTGAACCTCAAGGCATATTCTCATGTCTCTGTCCTGGAGTGAAGGAGACAGACATTCCAGGGCCTGGAGTTTCAGGACATGGCTGCTTTTTTGTTTATTCCACCAGGGACCCCATGTCTACCTAGCAATGTACTAACTATCCTGTCTCACTACTATATTACTTTGACTTTGCATTCTCGATGTAATACCTTGAGAGCAACAAAGACATGGAACATGCTGCTGAGACTGGACAGTCACGATTACAAAGACATTCTATCTAATGTAATGAAGCCTCTCAGTTAAGTGGCACTGGACACTCTCTGGTGTTTCTATAGCCAGAGTCCTTCACCTCTCTGTCAAGGAGTTTTTCTGCCTGTATTTGGGCACATCCTGTGATGAGGAGTTCAGCACTTATTTATTTAAGTCCAATATCTGCTCTCTGAAATGAACTGTATCAATGCTATGCATAAAGCGCAAGGTTTTATAAGAAAAGGGTTCCATTCCTTGCTTTGCCACTTTTTGTTTTCCTGATACCAGACAAGTTAGTCCCAGATTCAATTGCCTCATTTATAAAAGTGTAATAATGCTAAACATGTCATAGGGTTATTATGACTACCCAAGTCCCAGAATAATCACGTAATGATTATTCAGACCTGAGAATTCATTTTATCTTACTAGGTATATTATCTTATTTATTGATGAACACAGGCAAGGGTGATGTAGTGCCAGAGATGCTATGTGCCATTTAAATCATCTTAAATACCTTTCAGAGATGTACCATTCATAAATGGTACCTTAAAAAAAAAAGAAAAAAATAGGTTAGTCCATAAGCATTGAGAGAAAATGAGGGATTATACATGAACTCTGAAGTCCCCATAACATAGCTTTAAATACCATATGTGTTTTCTTTAAAACGTAATACAATGACCAAGAAAAAAAGTGTTTGGACACCAATAATCACAGTAACTCATAGACTAGTGTAAGCCAGTAATCTTACTTCAAAGGGGAATGCTAAAGTCATTTGACATGTTTAGACACGGCTGCTGTGAACCAAATGGTAATGTAGACAATTTATCCTATTACTCTTTTACCTGCCTCTTTCATTCCTCTCAATTCTCTCTGCATTAGTCAGACTTCTCACCATCTCACTACTTTTTCTGCACCCACCCTAGGCAAGCAACTTCTGTGGTTCCTTAATAGGGGCCTCAACTAATTTAATGCACATCAACAGCAACAAAATATTTGTTTGTGTCATTAACCTCTCAAAGTCTTCATTCAGTTACTTCATCTATAAAATGGTGACAATAATACAGCTTTGTTTAAGAATTAAATGAGAAAACCATATAAAGCATTTAGAATTTTTTCTCACTCTTGGTAAGGTTCAGTGATTTCTAGATGTAATTGTAATATCATCATGACAATACAGTTTTATATTATGCTTTCAAAAGTTAGATCTCCAAATAGAAATAGCTTTAGAGCCAGTATAGCTATATTTAAAACTTGGATTTATCAATTACTAGTTGAGGGGCAATAGACATTATTTCAACTTGGTGATTTTCAGCTTTTGTATATGCAAAACAAGGAAAAAATAGTACCTACCTCACAGTGTTATTGTGAGGGTTAGGTGAGAAAATCCTTTTAAAGGGCTTAGCACAGAGAACACTGTGCTAACAAATAAATGCTATTTGTTATCACTATAATCGTTTAGGAACAATTTCATATTGTTCCTAAGTGTTAAAATGGAATTAGCTGATTTTCTATTTTGCCTACCATTAAATGCCTGTGCGAAGAATGACATCTAGAACTGTAGGGAAAAACAACAAAACAAACATTTGCACAGGAATTCAGAGAGAATTTCATTAATCTTAACTGAACTTTCTTCTGCCTGACCCTCTATTTCTGCTTCCAGAAACTGAGACTCAGATTAGTATTTCTTCATCAACTATTCAGTGTATCAATGAATAACTGATCTTACTGTATTTCTGTGAGAGGAGATAATGGCGACAAGAAGTGTCTTGTCCTGTGTTGGACATGGACCAATGGAATGACCCACACCTATATTCCCTCTTATTTAACATACAGTATCATTATAATTTTCTTATGAAATCCAATTGTTTTCAATTTGTTTCTACCATCCACCCTCTTTCTTAGTGATTCTATATAAACAAGATGATGTAAATTATGTGCTCTGTTCTTTACTCTCCCTAACTGATGTAGGTGGAATGGGCAGCCCCTATCAGCAGGGCAAACACAGTATAGGGATGATTCGCAGAGTTGAAAGGACTAACTTAATACTGACAATAATAAAAACTGAGCAATAGACA
The DNA here is from genome assembly GCF_964194185.1 of Rhinolophus hipposideros. Lineage (NCBI taxonomy): Eukaryota > Metazoa > Chordata > Mammalia > Chiroptera > Rhinolophidae > Rhinolophus > Rhinolophus hipposideros. The sequence continues at coordinate 14,580,101 of NC_138051.1, read as the reverse complement.
ACTCAGTTATTGAATATTTATCACCAGTGCCTCCAAATTCTCATCTGGATTTGACATTATTTATTTCAAACTCTCTGTAATGTTATAAATATCTGTTCCCATTTTAAATGATTTAAATATTTTATAAATCCCCTTTTATTACAAAACAGAATAAACAAGAAAACAAAATTTGTAAAAAGATTTAACTGTTTAAACAAAGTAAAAATTTGAGACATTTATGCAATTGATAGAATATGAAGAATTAATATTTGATTAAATTGTGTGTAATTATAAAAAAGTAAATTACCAAATTAGTATGGATGCTATATATTGAGATGTTATTTCATTGTTTTGTTATTTTATCCATACTTAGTATTTGAAGGCTAGAAATTTCTCTTTAACAATTATAAAATGTCATATTTATTTGTATTTTTAAAAATCATATGAGTGGATGCTTTATACCCACTGTAATCTCTAAATCAACGAGTCTTTATGAATTTATGATGTCAAAATATCCAGTTCACATATTTTTTTTGTCGGCTGATCTAGGTCAGAGTGGGAAAGAGAGAATTATTGGGATGAGAGTATAGATAAATGAAGAATCAAGAAAGCTCCTTAATGTAGGAAAAAACAACAACATTAAAAACACCACGTAGCAGTTGTCATTTTTCTGGCTGCCCAGCATCTGAAAATCCTTAATATATTTAGGCGATTGCCACCATTCATTCATTTACAAATTAATCAACAAATATATGGAGTGCTAACTATATGAACATGGGAATGGATATGCAGTGGTGACAAGACAGGCAAATCACTGGCTTCACTGAATTAATATTCTAGCTGTTTATTCTAGGAAAAGAGAGGTCAACATCTGCTATAACAAAAAGAAAGATGCTTTGATTTTCAAGTCAGTGTTCCCCCTGCCACGCGTACCTGCACACAGACCCTGTGCAGCATGGGTAAGAGCTTTAACCTAGCCTTGGCCAGTCAGAAATAATCATTCAGGATTTTGAATTAGAAGCTACCTATGCAAAGAAACAAGAACACTAGCAAATTCATTCTGGTGATGCCAGTAATGAAGATGATAACACCCAACTACATGTCCACCAGTTAGGTCCCCTATTCCACTAAAAGTATTATCACTAAATATAGGTGCACCTAGGTATGTTTAATGATTTATATATATTTTACCACATTCTAATATTTTTCAACTATAAGATTTCCTGTTTAATTTTTCAGATCTGAATATTCCCTTTTACAAATGTCTTTACAAATTTTACATCCTGAAAAAAAATTAAGCTCACCCCTACATACTTCTAAACTTACTACGTAAGTTTCTAAGGAAACTCTTCCCTTATCAGTATTCACGTATGTAGTCAAATATCCAGAAATAAAATATAGAAGTGGCAAGATCAATATTATTCTGTTGGTTACGTAGGTGAATAAAGTAAAAAAATAAAGGTAAATAAAGTAAGGTTGGGACATTCTAGAAGTCCCTAGTTTTCCCCTTTTATAAAATAATAAATGCAAAAGTATTATCACATTTCTGAGGAAATGGCAGAGATTAGTGTAATCTAAGGCTTAAAAGATTCAGATGTGAGTATTTGTATCACATTGGCATTTAATTTTCCAGTTTTCTGATTATGGAAGATAAATGAAACATGGAGAATGATGATGTATTGTTTTAAGCCTAATTTGGTGGTGACTTTCATTGCAGACCTTTTGCCAAATGTGGTATTCTCACTGGAACAAATCAATATTGTCTTAAACACCTGCAATGAAACCATTGATCTCACCATCATTTTTTCTCTATTCCAGGAAGATTTGAACTTTAAAAGTAATTTGTTTTCACTCTATAGGGATAGTAATACACTTTCACCATCATGTCTTAGAGTACAACTACCCCGTATTTCTGTGCCACAATTCAGTCTACAGTGACATTTAATCTCACTATCCCACCACAAGGCATCATGCTGGTTCACTATTTCAATACACTAATCTTGGGAACTGCAGAGCAGGAAGTAGTAGGAATAAAGTGTCTTTGGTAAGACTTACTTCAGTAAAGTTTCTGTGATGGTTATCGTGGGGCATATAAGCATATCACCACCAAAGTGAGTGTCCAGTTCTTCTAAGGAAGATAAACAACATTATGCTGATGTCTTTGATTTTATGTGCAACACACACTAGGTTTGAGTGTATTGCTTACAGTAATTTACCTAGTGTCCTAAAATGCTGCTAGCTTTGATAGATTAAGAGGATATTTGATGGGTCTAGGCTACACTGTAATCTATGCCCATCTGTCCTTTATGACCCACTGGACCTTATCGTAGTTGAAAGCTCTTTGGCTGATGGTGGTGTTCTACAGAATCTGTAGCAAACACAATAGGAAAAATTACACTGGATGGCCCCAGTGCTCTGAAATGATGCCTAACATTTTTGGGGTGAATAACCATTCTGCCCCTCAGAAATATACCTTGGCTTACTCCTGCTATCTCACATGTACTAAAGAGTTAACTGTAGGACAGCAGATAAGCTGTGTTGGTCTCATCATGTTGTCATATCCATCTAGTCACAACCTTGGTAATGACAAGCATCCCTACTATAGGGCTTCACTATGTGTATGTAGTTTGCATAAGCTGGCTCTTCCAAGTGTTCCTCCTGCCACACTGCTGGCTCTCCTAGTGCACAGCTGTGGTTGTGTAGAGCATTCCCATATGACCGTTTGATTGAGATGAGAGAGAAACTGAGTCTAAATCATAGGTGACTCTGTGTGATATATTGGAACTAGCCACAGGTGACTCCAAAGAATGGAAATAAAAAGCTACACTGAAAGCAGCAGTGTACCTCTGAGCATTACATCTCACTGTTAATTTCAGCTTACTTTAATGGAATGACTCTAGGATTTTAGCCACAAGCCAGATGAACCAACATGAGTTCTCCAAAATTCAATTAGAATATCACATTAATTATTCTTATTGATATAGATATATGAAAAAATATAATATTTCATTACATTCGGTGGCCTTTATCCTTAGGTTGAAACTAAACCTTAGGATCCCATCAACCCTTTAAGGGTCATTAAAAATAAATGGGTAAACACAAGCATACATTTTAAGAATAATAGATAATAAAATTCCATTCCACTGATCAACATAGGTAGGAGTTATATACATCTCTGATTAATCACCCTTTGACTGTTGTAGCTTAAGATATAATTATTTTTTAAATGGCTCATTGAAAATACTCAGTATGCATAATTTGCAGCTCAGGGTCTCATATTTGACTGAAACTTGATTGTAAATAGCTTTGGTTACCTGGAATGATGCTTGTGTTCTTCCTGGATGGGTAAACTCATTTAAATGGGATGTGTTGTGAAATACTTGAAGGTGTTTCTTTAATTTACATTTAATTTACATTTAAAATGGAATCCAATTCCCTAGAAACTCCTTCACCTTTCCCCTTATCCCCAACACCCCCCTGCCCCCGCCCATCTAACAACTCTCGGTTTTTTCTTTGTGTCCTCAAAACTGTCTCTGATTAGTTCATTCACATATTCTTTTCTTTAGATTCCGCATATAAGTGAGATCATATGGTACTTGTCTTTCTCTTTCTGACTTATTTCACTTAACATAATGTTCTCTAGATCCATCCATGTTGTTGCAAATGGTAAGATTTCTTTCTTCTTTATGGCTGCATAATACTCCATTGTATGAATGTACCACAGCTTCTTAATCCAGTCATCTACCGATGGGCATTTCGGTTGTTTCCATATCTTGGCTATTGTGTAAAGTGCTGCAATAAACATAGGAGTGCATACTGATTTTTGAATTGGAGTTTTGAGGAATCTTAATGCTCCAATGTAGATGCCATCAAACCACAGCCTGCAGGTCAAATCTGGCCCACTGCCTGTTTTCATGTGGCTGGGAGAAAAAAAAAGACTCTTTCCTGACATGTAAAAATTATGTGAAATTCAAATTTCAGTGTTCAAATAGAAAGTTTGATTAGACCACAGCTACACCCATCCATTTGTGTATTATCTATGGCTGTCTTTGCACTATAAAGAAATTGAGTATCACATTGTGTGTTCACCACCCAGAGTCAGTTCTCCTTCCATCACCAGATATTTGATCCCTTCTACCCTCACCTACCACCTCCCTCCCCCATTACCCTCTGGTAACCACGAAACTATTGTCTGTGTCTATGAGTTTTTGTTTCTTCATTTGTTTGTCTTGTTCCTTTGTTGTTTTCAGGTTTATATACCACATATCAGTAAAATCATATGGTTCTTGACTTTTTCTGACTTATTTCACTCAGACAGAATAATAATCTCAAGATCCATCTATGTTGTTGCAAGTGGCACTATTTCATCTTGTCTTATGGCAGAATAGTATTCCATTGTGTATATATACCACATCTTCTTTCTTTATCCAATCATCTACTTTACTAACAATTGTCACCCCCAATAAACTTTAATTAAAAAATGTAAAACAATAAAAAATGAAAAAAGAAAAAGAAATTGAGTAGTTATGGCAGACACAGTTTCATGGTCTGCAAAGTCAAAATACTTTCTATGTGTCCTTTATAGAAAAAGTTTTCTCTGACTCCTGACCTAGTGAACAGGATGACATGTGTGTATTGTGGGTTGCATTCCTTACCATGTATTCCCCAGAAGAATAGAAAATTATTCTGGATTTGCCTGTGTTTCCTCCAGCACTATAATCTTTGAACTTAATATGTATAATGTCACTTGCAGCAAGCAAGCTGCAGACACCTGCTGGCCTCAGGAGCAGCACTGGCAGTGGGCCCAGCAGCCTGCATGGTGACAGTGTCCTGCGATGAGTGGCAGCAGCGGCAATGTCTTCAGCTCCAGGTCTAGCTGACTCATTTCTCAGTTTGTCTGAGTCTTCCCAGAGGCCTTCTGCTTTCCCAGAGATTATCTAAACTACCCAGTATTCTTTCAATTTCCTCCTTTCTGATTAAATCAAACAAATAGTTACTTGCAACTAAAACTCTGACAGTTATAAAACCAAACACATAAGTAAGCAAACAAAATAGGATCAAGAACATATAACGTGTTTAAGTAGATTAAGTGGCTATATACAAATGCTCTCCGAGTCATATGTTAAGAAGCCAGCATCCAAAGACACATACCCAAAGACATCAGAATGAGTAAAATAGAAAGGTGGCTTACCATGTTCCAAGAAATATGAAATATGAAGGAATTGGCCAAAATTGAGGAATAAAGTTGAGCAATTTGTAAAATGAAGCAATCATGAACAATGACAAACTAAAGATAGTTTCATAAACATCTGCTCCATTTTTATTTTCCCTTAAAAGCAACATATTTCTAAACAGTCTCTGCATGTGAAAGAATTGGTGAGTGTCAGTGGTAGTTCAACGTCACAAAGGATGTGAGACCAAGAAATGACTGGCAGGAACCGAAGGATGAGGCAATTGCTGATTTCTACATAACCTCTAAATTCTCCTCTCAGTCTTGTTTCCTCATTTTCAGATCTAGGATAAATTCCACTCTCCTTTGAGGGTTAATTACGACGGCTAAATGAATCTGGTTAAGAGCATGAACTCAAATCAATCTGGGGACTAAGTTTTCCCCCCCCCGAAATCGACTATCAAGGTAAATTTGGCCAAGTTATATCTCCTTTCTAGATTGACTTTCCTCCTCTTTAAATAGGGATTAAAATAGTATCTACTACATTCGTTTTTGTGAGGCATGAAATAAGACAATGTGTTTTAGTTCTTGTCAGAGTGCCTGCACATAAAAAACTACCCCATAACTTATAGATGAAAGGAACGAGGCATAGTAGTTTGTTTGGGGTGGTCAAATAAGGAAGAAGTGAGGTAAATCCCCAATTTACCCTCACTGGCCACCTTGGAATCACAATAAAATGCTCTTGTGATCTGGGTGTGTTCCTTCTGGATGGATGAGGCTGACAGTAGATAAGGTCAAATGATTCTTTGTAGACCGTGTACTGACATCTTTGAGGTCGGGCCCTCTATCCGGTTGCAATTTTAGAAGTGGGAATCATGCAGTCTTGTGAACAAACCCATGTGTTATGGACACCCTCTCATCCTGTGTCCAGAACTGAATCTTCTCAGCATTTCCCAGGCCTGTCCTCTCACTAAGCACAGCCCGATCCTCATTGGCCCGTCTACTCTGCAAGATTACATAGATGTCAGGACTCATTTTTCACTGGTTTATTTATTCCGAAGACAACTTTTTAGAAACAAGAGTGTATTCATTTTGGCTCTGCTTATCTTGTTTAGTGAAGAAAAAGGTTATTAACATTGTAAAATCAAATTTTGCAGTCAGCAGTTATCTAGTGGTACCTGGAGTTTCTATCTACATCTTTATCACAATAGTTGGCATGCATAAATAAACATATATTCTTTTGTCTTTATTTCTTAGTTAAATAAAAATCATGAGCAACGTTATGTATGAATTAAAAAAAGGAACTATGTGCAGTTAAGATTGAGTGTTTCACAAATCTCTTATATTTTAGAATTAAAAGTAATAAACAATAACACATTCTGGGCATTTCAGTGTGACCTTGCTTAAGTACATGTGATCAAACTATTTGGTCAATCTAATTTAGTTAAACCTATTTTAAAAACCTAGAAATAATGGTTTTGCCATTTCTCAGAAATTTTTCAGATGCTATAGTGTATCAAAAGGACATATTTTTGAGTGGTCTTGTAATTCTCCTCTGATCGGAGATACTCAGTTTAGAATGAATGTATAACTTTAAACCAAGTTGTTTAATTCTGGCCTTATCTATAATTACCTGCTTTTCCTGCAAAGAAGACCTAAAGCCTGTCTAAAGCTGTCTTCAATAAACTTGCAGTTACTGCTGTAACATTTTTCATGTACTGAACATTCTGATGAGCACCAAATCTGGGGACGCCTAAATCTAATTCTTTTTATTAGTTAAATTGAGTTATCTTTATGTTGTCTCTTTTCCAAAAGCATATCTGGTAGAAAGGATGGTGATTTATAAAAATCATTTTTTTCAATTTTATAATAATCAGAGATACTATATTTACTAACGGTATTAAATTTACATATGGCTAAGACTGGAGTAAAAAGTTATAATTTATTCTAAACTTTCATTAGAAATAAGTATTTTTATCTTGTAATCTCATTGGAAATATGGTCAAACTTACACCTGTAATTATTAAAAAGCAGTGATATTACTGAAAATTTGTTAGTCTTTCTTTTCCTTTCTTTCCTTTTTTTAGATTAAAGTATAATTAACTTACAACACTATATTAGTTTTAGGTGCACATTAGTATCTTGTACACCTATTGTTGTACACCTGTTTTAGGTGTACAACATATTATGTACACCTATTGATACAACATTTATATACCTTAAAACATAGTCACCATAAGTCTAGTAACCATCTGTCATTATAAAAAGCTGTTATGGCATTATTGACTATTTTCTCTATGCTATATTTAACATCCCCATGACATATTTATTTTATAACTGGAAGTTTTTAGTTCTTATTCCCCTTTACCCTTTTCACCCATCCTATCACCTCTCTCCCTCTGACAGACATCAGTTTGTTATCTGTGAGTCTGTTTCTGGTTTTTTGTTTCATTTTGTTTTGTTTTTATATTCCCATGTAAATGAAATCATATTGTATTTTTCTTTCTCTGTCTGACTTATTTCATTTAGCATAATATCTTCTAGGTCTATCCATGTTGTTGAAGATAGTAAGATTTCATTCTTTTTCATGGCTGAATAATATTTCATTCTATATATGTACCAAACTTCCTTATCCGTTCATCTATCTGTGACAATTTGCTATTGGCTATTGTAAATAATGCTGCAATGAACATAGGGGTCCATATACCATTTTTGATTACTGTTTTTGTTTTCTTTGGATAAATACCTAGAAGTGGAATTGCTAGGTCCTATGGTACTTAAATTATTAGTCTTAACAACCAATTAAACTAAGTTTTAACCTCTTAAATAACAAGTGTTAGGCCAATATTAAAAAAAACTTTCTTCTGAAAAATAGATTAACTAAATGACCAGCAAGAGAATATTAATTTAATTCATTATCATAGAAAATAAAGGGCCAGATGACAGTAACAGCGAAGAACTCTCTGAGGTGGATAAATAAAATTAAAGCATAAAGTGGAGGAACTTAGATTGTTTGAAGAATAAAATACTCAAGAAAACAAAGCCATGTGTAGAACAAATATTTACTTTTTGTCTTTCTACTAATTTTGGAAGGGGTAACTTATACTGGAGAAATTGTTTTACATTTGTGATTAAACACCTTGATACCTTCCTTTTGAAATGCCATTTTGAAAACTTGAAGTATTAATACATTTACAAGAGGTCTTGAAGTGTTCCTACTCAAGAGGCCACATCACTTGCATAGCTAAGCAAAGAAACACAGTTTCAAAGAACCATTCGTGTTTCTGATTTAACAAGTGAAAAAGTTATAAAAAATGTAAAAAGATTCATGAAAATGATGTCATTGTGAAAGAAAATGGCTTTGAAAGGGTTGATGTAGCCTTTCCTGTGTCTTCCCACTGTGCAAAGGAATGAGTGATGCTATCAGTATAAATGAATAAATGAAAAGCAACCACTTTGCTCTTTATGCTGCTAGCATCAGACAAGAATCCCTTAATAAGGTGAATCCTTAACTTGGATTGTCCTATAGCAATTCCTATAGTTATCTGTGAATCATTCATATCCTAAGCATACTTTGTGAATTGAAATAATATGATGCCCAGGAATAAATGCACTACTGTTATCCAAGTGAACATAGATGCAGTTTTGATTATTAATGTACATGTTATTCACATCAGAACCAAGGCTACAATAAGAAAAGACTAAAAGAAATGCTTGAGCTTTCCAGATGAGGGCAAAAATGTAGATCATAGGGACTGGATGTTAATATTTGCCATTCTTCACAACATGAATGATCTAATTGTCTCAGAAAACAATTCAATCTGAAGTTAAAAAGAACAAGAAATTCTCCTTCATTTCTCCTTCTGCTGTCATATATCCAAAGTTCCTTTCAGCTCTGTCAAAAAAAGGTGATACAATAAATAGAATAGAATGACTAAAACTCTGATGAGGAGGGGCAGGCTGAGCTCTCAGAGGTGAGGAGAGCAGAAAGGCAAAATAGACAGGAGTCCGTGGAAGAGGAGGTCAAGACAGAAGGATTCCACAGAAGGAAGAAGGCCTCTATGGAACTGGGAAAAGGACAACTGTGCCTGTGCCCAGGGGGCGCCAATACATCTACCTGTACTGCATAGAGGATTCAATCCAGGTTTCACAAATGGGGCTTATTTCTATTTGTTTGGAGTAGAAAAAACTTCCATTGGCATTGTATGCATGATTGATTGGCTCAGGGTAATTTTTTTGATGGAGAGAGGTAAAGTAACTTTATCATGAAACTCCCGTGGCCTTCTTTAGATATAGTATTATATTAAAAACAAACAAATGAACAATACCTCATGTGAAATATCTTCGAAGTCCTAAGCAGCTGTTTTTCCTTAATAGCTTCTAAATTGTGCTGATCACTGATAGAGGATTTCTTTTCATTAGAGTTTCTAGTCTATTAAGAATATGCACATGGTCCTTTATTCTTTAGGTGACAGTATGAGGGAGGACACTCAAACTCTGGCAACAAGTTCAATGTGGAAAAAAAAAATAATCCAAGCATCTGGGCATCACTGACACATGTTTATTATGTCTCAGTCCTTATTAATGAAATGAAGGTAAGAAAATGCAGATAATATTTTCAAGGAAACATGCTTACATTATTTTAAAAACAGAATATATATTTATCTTGTCATAAAAATGTTAAAGATATGAAAAACCCTCAAAAAATTTGCTCACCCCAGATAGTTAAGATAATATGACAGGTTTCTTTCTAACATTTGAATAATAGAAAATTACTATGTCACATAAATTGTTTAGTTATGAAAAGACAAAAAACTCCCACAAATTTTACAAAATGAATATAACACATCAATATATGACAAAAGCAAAAAAAAAAGGAATCAATAGAAAAGTTTCACTGATGAGTAGTTATAAAAGTCTTGAACATAATTATAGCAAGTGAAGCCCAGCAATATATTAAAATAACTACACCAAATCCATGTAGTGTTTATGCAGTTATTGCATAGATGTATAAAAATCAAAGAAAATATTACCTTTATCTCAATTTTACCATTTAGATGAAAACATCAATAGCAGTAGGAAAATCTCATTACGGACAACCCTCAATATATATAAGGATATATGCATATGTATATAGACACAGAAATTCATTTTTTCTGTAGTGGAATCGCAGAATTTATTCAATAAAATTTAACATTTTATTGAATTTAAAGGAAGAAATTTAAATGGAGGAATAACTTGAAATCAAGTTGGTGCTGTTCCTCTACAGAAATATGTTTCTACAGTCCAATAAAAAAGGAAATTATCTTGTAAAGGAAAAGAATAATGAAAACTATTAGGAATTTGGAGTCATTTTCATTTCTCTGATTATTAGTTATGTTGAACATTTTTTCATATTGGCCATCTGTATGTCTTCTTTGGAGAAATGTCTATTCAGCTCCTCTGCCCATTTTTAGATTTTTTTGTTGTTGCGTTGTATAAATTCTTTACATATTTTGGATATTAGCCACTTATTAGATATCCCTCACACCAGTTAGAATGGCTGTCATCAACAAGAAAAATAGTAACAAGTGTTGGAGAGGCTGTGGAGAAAAAGGAACCCTCATACACTGTTGGTGGGAATGCAGACTGGTGCAGCCGCTATGGAAGACAGTGTGGAGGTTCCTCAAAAAATTACGAATAGAATTACCATATGACCCAGCAATCCCTCTCTTGGTTATATACCGGAAAAAAATCTGAAAAGATTTATCCATAAAGATATATGTGCTCCGATGTTCATTGCAGCTTTATTTACGTTGGCCAAGACATGGAAACAACCAGTGTTCTTCAATATATGATTGGATAAAGAAGATGTGGTACATATACACAATGGAATATTACTCTGCCATAAGAAAACATGAAATAGTGCCATTTGTAACAGCATGGATGGGTCTTGAGATTATTATGCTAAGCAAAATAAGTTAAACAGAAAAAGTTGAGAATCATATGATTTCACTGATATGAGGGACATAAAACTGAAAGCAAAAAAGGAAAAGGACATACAAATAAAGAAACAAAAACTCATAGACAACAGTTTTGTGGTTACCAGAGGGTAAGGGGGTAGAGGGGTGGTAGATGAGGTAAACAAGGTCAAATATATGGTGATGGGAGGAGAACTGATTCTGGGTGGTGAACACACAATGTGATACATACATATATATATATATATATATATATATATATATATGTACATATATATATGATGCATTACAGAATTGTACACTTGAAACCTATATAATTTTACTAACTGTTGTCATCCCAATAAATTCTAATTAAAAATAAAAAAATTTGGAGTGATTTATAATGAATTATTTATACTTTAGAAAATATCTATTGAAATTTTTTTCTGAAAGATGAAGTTTAGAACTGGCTAAATTATGTAATGTATATATTAATACTAGTTGAAACCAATATCAATATTATTAGTTATTTCCCATTGAGTAAGATAGGAAACATCTATGACATATTTTAATTGAAAAAAATGAAGTATTAGGTTGGTGCACAAGTCATTGCAGTTTAAAAGGGTAAAAATCATTGCAAAAACTGCAATTACTTTTGCACCAACCTAATACTACAAATAGTTTGATAACTACTCGGTTGTATAATATTTACATTGAGAAAAAACTAATAAAATAATATTCTCAATTTGAGAATTGGTATCTTTGACCTGATATCTTCTGTGAATTATTCTTCTTTGCATCTACAATCAATATGTCTCATATTCTCGTATTTAATATTTATAATAAATAGTAGAATGTTTTTGTGTGTTCAGTGGTATATATATATATGTATAAATGCATATAAATCATATAAATATTATATATAAGATATATATAGAGATATATAGATATTATATATTATACATAATATATAATATTATAGATATATATCTATATATCTCTCTATATATTATATATTATAATAATATAATAATATAATATAATATTATATTATATATTATATATTATATATATTATATTATATTATATATTACATTATGTTATATATAATATATAATATTATATTATATGTAATATATAATAATATATTATTATAATATATAATATATAATAATTATATTATATTATATTATATTATAATATATAATATAATATATATTATATATAATATTATATATTACATTATATTATATTATATATAATATATTACATTATATTATATATATAATATATAATATTATATTATATATAATATATATAATAATATATTATTATAATATATGATATATAGAGAGATATATAGATATATCTATAATATTATATATTATGTATAATATATAATATCTATATATCTCTATATATATCTTATATATAATATTTATATGATTTATATGCATTTATACATATATATATATATACCACTGAACACACAAAAACACACATAATATATATATATGTGTGTATATATATATCCCCATTCCCACTTTATTGGTAACCTTCTCAGTATCCACCAAAAACCACAAGAAATGCCCCTGTCGTCAAACAAATTTGGGTTTATTACTTGTTGCAGGAAGAGAGACTGCGCGGTATGGGGAAACATGAGTGTCTCAGTCAGAGGATATGGGGTGGTGCTAGTTATAGGATTTAGGCTTGGGTTAGGTCATTTGGGTGTATATTTGGATTTTTTGCTGGATTGGGTCATGTATGAAAGTGGGAGTAATTCTATAATTGAGTAATATAGTAATGTTTTTATAGGAAACAGAAAGGAAAGAGGCTGAAGTTGTAATAAATAAAGGAACAGCAGTCACTAGTGTTAGTCAAGAGAAAAAGATGCTTGATTATTTTTGTGGTATGCACTGAATTTCACTCTGTTGAAACACAATTATACAATGATTTTGTTTCTGTTGTGTTCGTATGGACACAGATTATTTCAGATTATTTTGACGTGTGTGAAATTGTTTAAGTAGGAACATCATAGCCTAGCTGTTAGTGCTCGTTGTCGAGGCTCCCCCCACCTCTCTCTCTCTCTCTCTCTCTCTCTCTCTCTCTCTCTCTCTCTCTCTCTCTCTCTCTCTCTCTCTGTCTCACACACACACACACACACACACACACACACACACACACTCTGCAGTATGGAGAGACTTTTGTTCTCAGAGTGTAGGTGCTGGATGGTAACATCAGCATCCCCTGGGAATTGTTAGGAATGTAAATTCTCAAGCCCCACCCCAGACACACTGAATCAGAAACTCTGGAGGTAGATCCAGGCAATCTATGTTTTAACAAGCCCTCTAGTCCAGGTTATTCTGATGCAAGCTAAAATTTGAGAACCACTGGTAAAGTGATTTTCTACCCTGATTTTTCATTACAGTCATCCAAGTGGTGGGGGCTGTAAAATCACACTGATGGCCAGAACCAACTCCTGCCCTATTATAATTGGAATCTAAAGCATGAGCCTATGATTTGGTAATTTTTACAAGTTCTTTGACTATTCAAATATTCAGGCAGATTGGAGAAATTATGTTCCAGTGCATTTGGGAAGTGGAAAAGAGTCTATATTTTTTTCCCGTGTGCATTCACCTATAATGTTATTGCTGCTCTTTGGAGAATAATTTTGAAATACCAGTTAAGGTTGAAAAAGCACATAACATACAACTTAGCAATTCTATTTGGAAATATAACCTATGGAAAACATCTTACATGTGCCCAAAGTAATCTGAATAAGGATGTTTATTCCATCACTGTTTTCAGTAGCAGAGAGTGTAAATATGATACAGTTCATGGCTGAGGAATGGATAAATCATAGTGTATTTATAAAATGTTACTCCAACTCATGTTTAAAACAAACTATACCGATGTCAAGGACTACAATGATGAGTGAACACAGCAAATTGAAAAATATTACATATAATTTAATAAATCATAAAAACACTAAATAATGCTACATTTTATTTTAGGCACAATGTATTATGTAGCAAACATTTAAAAGTAACCAACATAATTTTATGTGTATAATATGATGGCTCGGTGTGAGGTCGGGGTGGTGGTGGATTGGGGGAGGGGGATTCACGGTGTGAGGGATGTAAAAATAAAATAAAATAAAATAAAACTATTAAAAAAATAAAAATAAATAAAAGTAACCAACATAGAATGATTTTCACAACTTCAACAGAGGAGTTACTCCTGTTGTCAGTAGGATGGGGATAGAATTTTGAGAGGTTTAGAAGTATCGGTAATATTTTATTTTGCTACAGAATAAGTGAAGCAACTATAACAGAGTGTAATATTTTAAAACTAGTCTACAAATTGCCACTTGGAATTCTGGGACTATTATTTTTCAATTTCAAGCTGATACTACCAAGCTAGCCTCATCTCCTTCATAGCCTCATTTATTATTATAATTCTGCATAGACTGTAAAGCCGAATGTTTAGTAATAACTTTGGGAATAACTAGATGAAATTTCAGGAAAAAAAACACAAAACCAAATAAAACAAAAAATCTGGGAGCTGAATGTGAGCTATGACTGTCTCTAGTTTCCAATATCAGGCAAAAAAAAAAAAAGGCAGAATCTTCATACAAGATATCTTAATGGGTAACCCTCTGTGTCTTACCTAGAAACCACTTGTTTCCCTTCCCTGACAGTCTCCATTCCCACTCCACCCTCCTGTAGGAGAACCTACCTTATACCCATAGGATATGGTTTCACCCTGGGATTTTGCACACAACCCTCTCCCTGACCACAACTCCGTCAAACAACAAACTGACATAATCCACCAGGAGGGGCTGAACTGGGGGGTGGTGCTTCTGGTCAAGCGGATAGCTGTGGAATAATTTTTTATAGTGGGCATTGCCACTTTACGTTCAGTGCTTTTTGGATTTACTCCGCCAGTATCCTGTCAAGATGTAGTCACTCATTCCTTCATTGGGTTTCCAGTCTTTTATAGAAAGCTATTGGGTAATACATATGCAAACACACACACACACAGACACACACACACACAACCCCAAGTTAAAAAAAACACACAATTATTATTATTGGCAACATTATAGTCCAAATTTATGTTAAAGAAAGTAAACATTTCTCCAAGAGGTAAGAGAACCTTTAAAAATTTACCCTGCCCAAGAGGGAGGTAGTATTGTATATTATTATACAGAGAAATTTCATTGATGTTTCTCACTCTCCTTTTTCCTTCTATGCAATGAAACCTAAGTTAAAAATAATGCTCCATTACTGTATCATTTATCCACAGTTGCTCCCATTTACAATATAAAAACAAGAGGAGTATTAAAATAGATATTAAGATATTTTTCTCTCTTTAACTTCAACCAGAAAATATTTTTAGTATGACTTTACTCCTCACTAATCTCTCGAATTGTCAGTGTGATAGACTAAAAAAATATTTTTTCTCTTTGTGATAGAGTAAAAACTTATTTTTTTCTCATTGCCCAGCAATTACATTGTAATTCTAGGAAAAGTGTTTAATTTTATAAATAAATTAGAGGGAAATAACATGACTATGGCAGAATTATGAATGCTTTTTCATTTTCTTCTTTAAAAATGTGCTATTTTTTACAAGTCTTTTTTTTATAATGAAGTATATATCTTGCTTTATTAATGAAAATAAATGTTACAAAAATAATTTGGAGGACGTCCAATCACAGACTTAAGTGTATTTACTTATTTATTTATTTAAAATTCATGTTTTATCTCTATCTGTATATCAGTCATACAATAGACTGATAAGTAACACATAGTCCTCCGCAAGGCTCTTGTAGTCTGAAGGTGGTTCTGATCTCAGGTGCTTAGGAGTATGTGGCTATATCTCTCTATATATGTACTCTCCTCTACAGCTATCTTTGTTTATAGAGAAGCTGTTTTAAAGAGGAGATAGTTGTCTTTTCTTAAATACTTCTTAAGGAAAGTTTTCTAGACTAGACCTTATGTGGCCTTTCAAAAATGAATAAGAGCTAGTCAAGCATCAGAAATATAAGGATGCCTGGAAAGCCATATGGTGGGACAATAGTGGGTAGACAAGAGGTACTTTATCCCGTCAGTCACATGAAGATTCTTTGCAGTGTCCAGACACCATCTGTTCAGGTCCAGGAACCACCTCTCTGTGTTCTTTATTGTCATATGTGTTTTTCTGACTAGTTTTATTTCTCCCACCATAAATAAATAGTAGCAACAATTTTTACTTCAATGCCATGGCTGTTAGGGACATGTTTTACTGAAACAACGTAGATCTTGCCTCTGCCGATCTCCAAAACCATTTATTTAGTGAAGGTTATGTCATTAGTTATGACATTGAATCATCCATCATGTCACCAGTGAATGCTGACTTCGAAAGACTCTCTCCAGTGTTGTTACTCTGCATAGTTGATGACGTCTACAAATGGAAGTCTTGCTCTGACAATACAGCAAAATATGAATGATAATTTGTTTTCTAGTCATTTTAAATCCACTGTTCATCATTTTATAGTGTGAAGGTAGGATTATGTCTTCTCTTGAACTCTTTAGGCTGTAATCAGTGAATTCTTAGAAGATGGTCTTTTTCAAAGTTGATGTCATCCCTCCTTTCCATACACTGCAACCAGTGGGAAGGAGAGGCCTGTGGGTTGTGTGACAAGAATGGTGTCACTCATTTGGCATGGCTAATAACTGAGCTGGGAGGGAGAGACGTGGTGGGGAAGACTGGCGTAGGGTAAATGACACTTGATGCTTCTCCTGCCTCCATGTGTACTGTAGACTGGAGGTGTCACCAGGTTGGGAACACGAACAGGAGGGAGCTGACTCAGGGGTCTTCACACACAGCTCAGCCCAAGGGTCATTTATAAACTGTTGATAACATCTAAGCCCAAGCGCCCTGGCCTCATTATATGTGAGTAAGAATCACTGAAATCAGTATGTCAGCTCCATTCTGGTAGCCTAATCTCATGCAATTCCATGATAGAAATATCACACCTATCAGCAGGAGCACTGTTCTTAGAAACTAGGGCACCAGATGCCTGGAGAGGCACGAATTCCACATGAAATGAGAGTGGAGGAAGTCTATGATTACATTGGTTTCTGACTTCGGTAAATTATGTTTGAGGAACCATTAGTCTGGATAGAAAGAAAACTGCCATTTGTTTGAAAAGATAAATTTATAAACTGGCAGGCAATTGTGATTTAATTTTATGAGATCACTCATTATTAAATCCATGTGCAAACCAGTCATCCAGAGAGCTTGATAAGATGCAGATTCTAATTTAACAGATATTTGTGGGGCCTGAAATTTTGAATTCCTAAAAAGCTTCCAGATTATGCTCATTTTGCCAATTGAAAACTATATTTTGAATAGCAATGTGCTAGACTATGGTTTTAAATTACTGGGTCAAATTCTTCCGCTTAGAAGCACATAATCATATTAAGATAAAGTAACATATTGCGTCCTTTTCTAGGCTACTTCCAAACTGTCCCTTATGTTTCATCTGAGGGACACACTGAGAATAGAAGCAATCATCCTAAAAGCCACGTGTAATGGTGGCTGTTCCATAAATCTAAGTATTCACTATAAAGTTATTGTTCAGTGTAAAACAAGCCATTCCAAGATGCAGTGTCTTAAAACAGCAATTTATTACTCCCTCATGATTCTGTAGGTTGACTGGTTTGTTCTGTTCCATGTAGTGTCAGATGGGGGGTCGGGGTGGCTATAGTCATCTGGAGGCTCAACTGGGTCTCAGCTGGGGCCGTCAGTCAGGAGCCATGATTCTCCCCCAAGTCGCTGCTTGGGCTGCCTCACAGCATGGTGGCTGGATTTCAGGAAAGAGCATTTTAGAGCAAGCATTCTGAAGAGTAGAAAGTAGAAAGTTATCAGATCAATTAAGGGCTAGGCCCAACTGGCACAGTGTCACTTCCACTGCTTTTTTCTATATCAAAACAGTCACAGTAGTGAGAGGGGGGTTACATAAAGCTTGTAATCTAGGAAGTATGGGTCACTGAGGAATTGCCAAAATAACAGTCCACTACAGATGTTTAGAGCAACGAAGGCAGTTACTGAGAAGTTGATTGAGCTTACATTTTAGTTAATTGTCATTTCCCTTGTGACATTTATTTTCTTTTTATCTATAAATGATTTGATCATTAGAAAACAAAATCTGGTTCTTTTACTTGAAATAGACATAGAAAATAGCAAAAGAGAATGAATAAAGAAAAAAAGAGGTGGGAGAGCACACAAACATGTATACACTCAAAGACCAAAATAAAAACTAGGACTGTCTTTGTTCTATTTATTAAATATCTATAAGATTTAATTTACTGTAATTATATGAATCTATGAAACTCTATGAACATAGCTTTAAAATTGTCTTGCTTTAAATTATTGAAGAGTCCATTTTGTTGACTCTCTTAATATCTAGATCTTGACGACTGAAGCCTTAAATTTTATGTAGCAGTCTTTCAAACAATCCTCAGGCCCACTGCGGTTTAGTAGAATTAAATCTTAAATAAAGCTGAAATGTAATTTCTGGAACATTTCCTAACCCAATCAGATTCTAAGACTTAAATACAATTCCATAGAAACAATATATGCTGGAGCAGTGCTAATATTAAACTAAACTCTTTTTTTACTAAAGAAATAACATTGCAAAATTGAAATCAGTTTCAAGAGATGTTGAGAGAAATAAAATTCCATTTAATAAATCCATGACAAGACAAAGACTTTAGACATCTGACTTCCTTTCTTTGCTTCAATGTACTTAGACTCTCAGATACACATCATAGTGAAAAAAGCTCTGAAGGAACATTTATTTAAATGGGTTTTTAGTTTCAATGCTTGATTTATACCCGGAGCAAGCACAGCACATGTCTGTAGGTAGCTGTTCTGGGAATAGTATAAAATACAATTTTACTTATTGTGGAAGAGCAATTTGGGTTTTAATGGCTATCACATTTCCTTCTTTTATAAATATACCCTTTAGTAGTTGAAAAGAAGAAATCTCTGTGGTGCCTGTAATAGTTGAATGTATTTATCCATGTTTTTACATAGAGAGGAATATCTTACCAATTACATAGATTTTTTAAAATGGCTTTATATATTTTGGAATAATTTTTGATTTTCAGAAAAATTGTAAAGATAGTACAGAGAGGTCCTCAATACCCCTTGTCCAATTTTCCCCATTGTTAGCATTTCACATTTCCACGAATCATTTGTCAAAACTCAGAAACTCACTTTGGTATATTACTTTTTAACTAAACTACAGTTTTGGTTTCGATTTCACCATTTTTTCCCATCAATGTTCTCTTTTTGTTCCAGGACTCAATCTAGAACACTATCTTGCATTTAATTCTTGTGTTTCCTCAGTCTCCTCCAGTCAGTGACAATTTCTTAATCTTTCCTTGTTTTTTATGAACTTGAATATCAAGAAGTACTGACCAAATATCCTGTAAAACGTTGTCCAGTTTAGGTTTTTGTGACGTTATTCTGATGATTAGAAAGAGTTTATTGGTTTATGGTCAGAATATCATAGAGGTGAAATGCTGCTCCCATCACATCACATCAAGAGGTGCATGATATGTTCCAGACATCACTGGGGATCATGGTTCATCACTTCGTTAAGGCATTGTTAGCCGGGTTTCTCCAGTGTGAAGTTGTTATTTCTCCCCTTACCTAGTATTCTGTTCTTTGGAAGCAAGTTACTAAGCAAGCCTGCCCTAAGTGTGTGTGTGTGTGTGTGTGTGTGTGTGTGTGTATGTGTGTGTGATGCATGGTGTGTGTGGTGTGTGTGTGGTGTGTGGGGTGTGGGGTGTGTGGTATGTGTGTGTCTGTGGTGTGTGTATATGTATGTGGTGTGTGTGCACTGTATGTATGTGTGGTATGTGGTGTGTGTGGTGTGTGTGTGGTTTGTGGTGTGTCGTGAGTGGTGTGTGTGTGTGTGTGTGGTGTGTGTGGTATATATGTGTGTATGCATGTGTGCGTGTGTGGTGTGTGGTGTGTGTGTGCATGTGTGTGTGGTGTGTGTATGTGTGTGTGGTGTGTGGTGTGTGTGTGCATGTGTGTGTGGTGTGTGTATGTGTGTGTGGTGTGTGGTGTGTGTGTGTGGTGCACGTGTGTGTGTGTGTGTGTGTGTGTGTGTGTGTGTGACAACCTCCACCCTCTGAAAGCAGGAGTATCTACCTATTAAATGGAATTCTGTAAGAAACATTTATCTGTTCTCCACCATTTATTTATTCAATCATTTATTTATATTAGTATCAACTCATGCACATTTATTTTATAGTTTGGGTTATACTTTAATGCTGCCTTATTTCTTTTGCTGCTCACATTGTTCCAGTTTGGCCATTGGGGGTTCTTTACATTTGGCTCCTTTCTTCCTATAACATGTTCTCACCATGTTATACTTTGTACTTTGAGCACTTTCTTACTTTCCTGTATTATAATACGCTCAAAGCTCATCTTGTATTTTGCCTGCTTCAGCTCTAGAACAGGCCATTTCTTCAAAGAACCTGGTTCCATTTATGAGAGAATGGTATTTAGAAAGTAAGATCTAGGCACTGGGTGTGCTTGTTCCTGGAGTGTCATTGTTTCTAAACCTTATCCATAGACAGACTATAAATACGAAGCTTAGACAATTAAGTTTGTGAACTCATCTTAGAAAAAGTGCTACATATCTCATTGGAATATCACTTCAGTCACCTTTGACGTACTCCTCTTGGGAAGCTATGCACCGACACCAGTGCCTAGTCCACGCTTCAAAGCAATTTTGGAACTCTATCCGGAATAGCTATAAGAGCTGTCCTCATGTTACCCTTGATGTCCTGAATGTCATCAAAATATCTTCCTTTCAATATTTCCTTTATCTTTGGGTAAAGAAAGAAGTCACTGAGGGACAGATCAGGTGAGTAGGGAGGTATTCTAATACAGTTATTTGTTTACTGGCTAAAAACTCTCACACAGACAGTGCCGTGTGAGCTGGTGCATTGTTATGATGCAAGAGCCATGAATTGTTGGCAAAAAGTTCAGGTCACCTTTACATGCAGGCTTTTCAGCACTTCCAAACAGTAAACTTGGTTAACTGTTTGTCCAGTTGGTACAAATTTATAATGAATAATTCCTTTGATACCGTGTTTCCCCCAAAATAAGACCTACCCGAAAAATAAGCCCTAGCATGATTTTTCAGGATGACATCCCCTGAACATAAGCCCTAATGCATCTTTTGGAGCAAAAATTAATAGAAACCCCAGTGTTAATTTTGGGGAAACATGGTATCAAAAATGGTTAGCAACATCATTGCAACAAATTTGCAAACTTAATTGTCAGACCTCATATGTGGCAGTATACAGTCATGCACTGCATAACTATCTTTAGGTCAATGATGGACTGCGTATATAATGGTGGTATCCCATCTAACCTAGGTGTGTAGTAGGCTATACCCTTAGATTTGTGTAAGTACGTTCTGTGATGTTTGCACAACTTTGAAATCACCTGACAATGCAATTCTCAGAACATACTAATGTGGTATATGAACATGACTGTAATATGTGAAAAATGTAATTGTAATTGTTTTAAAATTTATTCATCTATCTATATAGTAAACTGAACATTTATTCAGTTTGGTGTCCCTGACTCTAATTTAATACCACATGGTTTATTCTAACCTTCCTTTTTTGTTTATGTATAACTTTTCTCTCTGAAAGTGAGAAACTTAGCTAAACATACTTTATTTTAAAATATTGATTTCAAATTTTTTCTTATATTTAATATTTTTGGCACCACCTGTGATTGGTGCATTTTTTATATAGGACCTAAAATTCATTAATTAAGACATATTTATCCTTTGAATTAAATCATAATCATATGTAGACTTTTAATTTGAAATATTTTATTAATATAAGTAACAGCTGTGATTTGTATGCAAGGAAGAGTATACAAGTGTCTAAAAATAATATTGAATGAATAATCAGACTTAAAATTATCATGTGAACTGCAGTTATTTGAAGTTGTAGATCAGAGGTTTTCTGTCTCAGCTGAATATAGGAATCACCTGAGGAGTTTCTTTTCTTTTTTTTTTAATTAAATGCTCATGCCTAGTTCTCACCTCCAGAGATTCTGATTTAATTTGGGGTTAAGAATGAGCACAGGGACTTTAAAAGCTCCCCAGGTGATTTCGATATGCAGCCAAGGTTGAGTGAAGGTTCAGAACCTCTGCTGTGCTTGGCGAGGTTAATGTTGATTACAGCATTTTCTGTTCTGTCATGTTTTCTGAATGGATAAGTGAAGTAAACCATGGAACAGTGGTGTGTATTTGAGTTTGAACAACGGATACACAGTGTTGTTGTAGAAGGTGTGGTCACTGGAGCACAATTGTAGCTGTCACCATAGGGCTCTCAAATGTATGTTGCAATCTGTATCTGAAGAGTAGTGAGACATGTTTCTTTTATTTTGATTTATAAAACCCTGGGCAGACACTAAAAGCTTCAAAATAAGGTACAGCAGAAAGTATACTTCTGTAAAATTATGAGTTGGACATGTAAGCGTCTGAGTCTACCTTGATCTAAAAAGCCCCCAGGCAATTTTAAGCTTACCTTTTTTTCATAAAAAAATAGACATCATGACCCAGTGTTATAGACTGAATTGTGTCACACACGCACCCCTCCCCCCAGCTAATTTGAAGCCATAACCCCCATCATGACTATGTTTGGAGATAGGGTATTTAAGGAAGAAGTTAAGGTTAAATGAGGTAATAAGAGTGGGGCCCTAATCAGTAGAAATGTTGTCTTTATAAGAAGAGGAAGAGACTCCAGGAATGCACACACACACAGAAGAAAGCCATGCGATCACACAGCAAAAAGGTGGATGTCTGCAAGTCAAGGGGAAAGGTTTTACCAGAAACCAACTGTGCTAGTGGCACCTTGATCTTAGATTTCCAACCCCCAGAACTGTGGGAAAGAAAATTTCTGTTGTTGAAGTCACCCAGTCTGTGATACTCTGTTATGGCAATACTAGCAGACTAATATAAAGAATGATTTCACTTCTTAGTATATAATTAATAGATATGTATGCACATATTTCAACATATGTTAAAGATATTCACAATAACTTTATTAATAATAGACTCAAATTGGTAAATCCCAAATGTGTAATCTTAAGTGCACAATTTAGTGAGTTTGACATACATGTAGCCATGTAATTCACACCTTTTTCACAAAATAGATAATTTCTTCTGTACTGGAAAGTTCCTATACATGCCTTTCTAGTTAATGCTTCACACCTAGAAAACCTCAGTTTTTAATTTTTTTCCACTGTAGATTAGTTTTACCTGGTGTAGATCATAATGTAAATGAAATTATAAAAACATGGGGACTAGAACTACAAAGTTGTTTGCCAGCAAAAAGGCTTCTAGTGTTTCAATGATACTTCTACTAAAAAATTCAATAATGTTTTAGCAAACACAGTCTATAAATACTTAAATGTATAAATCTAATTTAACAGAAACAAAATTAATACTTTTTTTCAAAGTTATTTATTTTCATACTTTAGGGCACATCCTTACCTTGAAAATATAGGTATTTATCAGGATTATCTTATAAATCTTACACATGCCTCTACAGTTCACACTGAATTAAAATAATGCATCATTCTAACGTGAGTCGGCAATTTACATCAGGAAACACAAAGTATTTGGAGTTGATGATTTATTCCATTTAATAATAGTCATGCTACTTATATGTGGTTGATGTTTTCTGTGTTTCTAAGAGTTTGCTTGGGATAAATATGGATGTTTGTATTATCTGAACTAAGTACATTTTAATGGTATTTATTAAAGGCATTGATATGTCAGTGGATTTACTGTGTTTTTTACAAAATTAGAATAAAATGGTGCAATTCTAAAGTACACGTTTTTTTCCAGCACAGTTACTTTTTACAAGGTATACTTTCAGTGTTTTAAAGGGCTTACCTTGAAATTTTGACAAGTATTCATTTAAATAAGTAGTCCTAATAATAAATCCCAGTAAAAATACAAATTTAGGATGCCAGCAACTTTCTGTCTATATGCTAAAGATCAATGGTCTATTATTTTGTATTATTTTTAACTGAGGGGAAATAATGATTCTGACAGTTTTAATTATTCTAGCCACCACAATGAATAGTTTTCTCTGAAAAACTGTATTTGCTATGTATATTCCTGAAGTACAGATTCAGATTTATCACTGGGTCTTGAAAATAATTTCCAAGTCTTGATATGTATTTAAAACATAATAAAATTGACTACAATAATCATATATAAGTGTTACAGGTTTTTAATTGAATTTCAGAATCAATGACAGGACATTTCTTATGATATTTGTAACTATTCAGATTGTTGTTCAGCAAATATTTACTTCCCATGCCCACTTGGCATAGTGGAGCTTGGAGTATTTGGATAAAGTAGACCCCTTTACCCCATTGATGTTATGGCTGGTGGAATGTCCACAGGTGAAATGTAAGCGGAAGCCTCAAATGTGTTTGCAATATTTGGTTTCCTCTTGTTCTCCCATGATCCTCCCCAAAAAGAGAAGGACCACAGCAGTTGCTTCCCTTCAGCCTTGGTTGGCCTCAGAAGAAACACAGGCAGAGTAGACCTAAAAGCAACTCACAGCTTGAATACAAGTCCACAAAAACCACATCCTGATCCAGAGCTGTGTAATTAACCCCAGCTCTGATCAGCTGAATTACAACCTACTGACCATGAAGGTGAGATTTTGAGTTTAATGTTTATGCAGCAGAAACTGGCTAAGATGATCTTATACCTAGTTAATAATCAGTTATCCAGTGTGAGATACAGAGGCAAAATAAGACAAGCAAAATAAGACACAATCTTTTCCTTTCAAATGTTTATAATCTACTTGGAGAACAGAGCGGAAAATACAGGAAACTGTGGTCAGAAAAGGAAGGTTATTGATAAACCCAGCATTAGTTGGATGAGAATAGAGATAAGTTTATTTTTGTGGGCCACAACTCACTAATAAAATTTCTTTGGAAAATTAAATAAGTAGGCTGTTCTCGTTATACGTGTATGTGCTGCATAGCTATTCTCTCTCACTAAACCCCTAAAATCTTGGCTCAAAACTACAATTTATTACCCTTTATCTTTATATGTGCTAACATGGCCCAGCTGAGCAATTCTCATTTGGGTCTCTTATGTGATGGTAATTTGATGTTAGCTGGGCTGTCATCGTCTAAAGGCTTACCATTGCTGGATGAGAGAAACGATTGCTATGTGATTGCTATGTGATGCTGGCTGTAAGCTCAGACTTCAGTTGGGTAGTCTGTGTAGCACCTCCATATGGTCCCTTTATGTGGCTTGCCATCTCACAGCATGGTGGCTGGGTTCTGTGTTCTATCCCAAGCAAGGATTTCAAGAGACACAGGCAGATACTGTAAGGCTTTCTATGATCTACCCTCAGAACTTCCAGAATGTCGCTATTATCACATTCTTTTCATCAAGCAACTTGCTAAAACCAGCCCAAATTCAGGGTGAGGGGATGTAGACCCCAACTCTTCATGTAGGAAGCAGCAGCTACAAACAGGAAGGAAGAAATTGGGAGTGGCCATCTTTGGAACGTATTTATTTTAGAGGCTGTATTTGATTCTTGGATAAAGAACTTTATCTATAGATTGTCCCATATAATTTATCATCCACATTGTGGGGACAGAGTCCCAGAGAGCAGTTTCCAGGCTCTCGGCCTCATGTGGAGAGGTGCTGGCTCGGGTAGTAGATGGCCGTCAGCTGTGGCTGGTTGGCCGTCAGCTGTAACCGGTTAGCCATTGGCCACTGAAATAACTGCTGCGGCTACGGAGGGAAGCAGAGGAGAGTGGAGGATGGTGGAGGAGAGTCGGTCGGTTGGCAGCAAAGCGGACAGCAGGTCACACGTCCTGTAAACCCAGCCTCCAGTGAGACCATACCTGTGGCTCCGTGGGTGTTCCTTTTTGGCCTCACCATATCCTGTGTTCTTATGGGGGAGTGGGAGTAGAGACCCCACAGGCCGCCCCGCACGACACACATCATGACATGTTTAAGAGTAAAATGGACACTAAATATGAATACATTGGAACTCATAAGCCCTGGGTTTCTGTCAGTGTTGCATGCTAAGCTATTATGCATTAGCTTTAATTCTACCTTCTGTATACTGCTTTCTGGGGTTGTGATTCTGCAAACCCCGTTTCTCCTTCTCCAGCTGTATCCCTCTTAAACTCTGCCACTAAGAGGCACTACAGGGAGGTGTAAAGGCAGGTGGTGGGAGAAGAGACTTGTGCCTTCCAATTCCTATTATCTCAGCAGAGTCTCAGTAGTGGCAATAGATTCCAGTTCCCAAGTTTGATTTTTCCATATTCCCCAAACGAGCCTCAATGAACTTCCTCAGATATACCAAAATTAACAGTAGGCACCTGCTTCTCAGATATATGAGACTCCTTTAAGCTTCTAGAGTCTAAAAACCCCAACCTGTTCCCTTTGTTCTCTTTGCCCTCGAGTCATAAGCTACTCTTGTTAGTCCTTCAATACCATTTAACCAATCCTTACATTAAATTCACAGTCCAAAAGAAAGGGTGTAGTTTTTTGTTTGTTTGTTTGTTTTTCTTTCCTATTTTCCTGACCTTGATTGGTATCATTATCTTACATACCTGGCTTATTTTCCTGGCTAATAGATCATATTAACCCAGAATTGTTACTAAACAATCAGAATTTACATTGGCCATGTTCTGGGCACTAAAAAGACATAAATTGACAAGGGTTGGGCTCAAAGAATTAAATTCTGTTACTGCTGTAGCATAATGCATTTAGTTATTGTTAAATATTGAAAAATACCTCTAACTTATCTATTTTATGATGTATATATCACTGGCTTCTTTAATATAGAACAAGCTAGTTATAAAGCAATATTTTACTAATTAATACGTATGTAAACATGGCAGTATGCTATTGTGTATATAAAATAATTTTTATTCTCTTATTAATATACCATAAAGGATATTTAACATGGGTTACAGATGTGTAATCTAAAAGAGAATCAGAGTACATCAGTCCAAATCCCAAGAATAGCAAACACATATAAAGATGGTAAATAAGCTTTAGGAATTTATGTTCCACATGGAAATCTCTTAGTAGATAATTTTAGTTATTCAAACCCAAACATGTGATCTAAGCAATGGATGTATTCTTCCATAAAGTTAATTATTTGTATTTAGAAAACTAAGGCAAAATATAGTGGAAATTTTAGTGTTATCAATTAAAAAAAACACCTTAAAGATTAAACTTATGTATGCGCTCTGAAACACATTACAAGGCAGCACCGACTTTATTCTTCTGAAATTTTTAGTAGTACACCTCTTTTTCCTATGTGTGAAATCCATGAAGTGTAATGGGAGAATTTTTTCTCTCTGATTTTATTTTGACATTAGCTTTGATCTTGTTGTTTTGTTTTGTTTAGTTTTATCTCTTCTTAGTAGAATAAAAAAACATGCTGATCCAGGTGACTGCAGGATTCCAACTGTCAGATAGGCCACTTAGAGTTATGCCATCTTTGTCGCTCTTTTGATGGAGCCAGAAGAGAACTGCAAATACATGACAAACATGTGTTTTGATGGTTCTATTATGAAAAGTACTATACATCTTTCATATGAAATATGTTTACTTAAGAGCCTTTTAAATTGCCATTGTCAGAGGTCCTGCTGTTAGATAGAGTCTCTCACTTAATTATGCTATGACAGTAGGACATACCTGGATTCTATAACAGATCATATCAGCGGGAGGCAAAGCAACTTAATTTAAAAAAATAGAATCTAATGATTTTGTCTTTTCTGTCAGCAGGAGGGTTCTCTATAGATACACAGACTTGTGTCTCCAAAGGTGCAGGTGATTTCTCACTCAATAGTTATAAACCTTTGGGAATATGGGTAAATATTTGAGGAATACAAATAATATAGAGGGATAGAGAAAAAGTCTCATAGACAAAGCAAAGGACATATGTTTGAAAGAAGGGAAAAAGAAAATGTTTAAAAAAGAAAGGTCAGCATTTGGGAGCTGAAAACTGAAAATAATATGTCACATTTGCATACCCTGGTTCTTGCTGTTGTTTTTATTGTTGTTGAGATGGGTCATTTTCACATGTGCCTTTTTAATGAGAAACGGTTTAAATGAGAGCAAATTAGCTGAAATTTGAAATTGTTTACCGTAACTTTAGTAAAATAGTATTGGAGAATGATATATTCTCACGAATATTTACCATTTTTGCCTTACATGATTATGGCAATCAAAGGACCACAGTGTATTTCACCACTAAACTTTAATTTAAAATCTGTATTTATTCTTTAGCAATTCAGAAGGTTTTCAGAATTGTGTAGGTTGGTAATGTTTTCCAGAATGATTCCTCAGTCAAAGCAAAGGTTAGAAGGGGATGGATGACTGAGGGATAGATTTAGGGTTGTATAACCCCATCCTCTGAGATTTGCATCATCACCCAAGAGGTACTCAGGAGACATAACTGAAAGCCTCTTACTCAGGAAGCATCCTTGCCCCAGTGCTACTTACATTAATGCACTAATTTTAGTTTCTGTAGACAGTTGATTTCCTGGTGGCTTTGGGCATTAAGCTTGGCTCACTTTCTTTGGCTACTAGTCACAGAATGCTCTGGCTACTAGTACTTTGGCTACTAGTCACAGATTCAAATCTTAAAACTGAAAAAGTAAAGGATCTAACTCAAGCTTAGCAAACTGGAAGCTTCATGAAAGCATTGTGAGGATGTATTTATAAGAAACACCTCTTTGTAGAGCAAGTACTTTCCAATACGATCATTGGTCAAATAGTTCTCATGGGTCTTTTGTTTGTAATTCCTGTTCAACTGATTCCAGTGGAAGGGGCAGCTTTTCCACTTCTTTTCTTGATAACTGATTTGGCCACGTGAATTGAATACTCCAATAACACCAAAAACTCCATTTATTTGGAGAATTGCACTCCAACTCAGGTTTAGTTTAAATTTCCCCTCTTTCCTATGGTACCTTGCTTGTGGCACGGTATATAGCCACATATACTCCTCCCCTCCCCACCTTCTCTACCACAACTTATAACATTTTTGCTCCCTGTTATTCTTTGTACTTACCTTGCTATTTTCCCATCACAATCTATTTTATTAAACTATATAGATGACGATTCTATTGCTCCCTCCTTTGGTCATACTTTTGTATTCTTTTCAAGACCATGTGGAAATAGCAACAATGAAAAACAAAGCTTTAACTTTGGAGATTTGTGTTACCACATGTTACTACTTTTGGGAGCAGTGCCTGATAATTATTTTCAAATTGTTGTGAGGAAATTTGAATGTGGGTCATTTATCCATATTCTACTAAAATATGGAGAAATCGGAGAGAAAAATAAATGAAAATAAAAGTTAATGCTATTAGTAATTAAAATATAACCAGAATTAAACTTCATGTTGAGTGCAATGGAGTTTCTTTGCCTATAGAAAATTCCAACCCTTTGTAGGTAGGTGCCAGGCATTTTCATACTGTGCTGAAGTTTCTCCATTAGGTGGCTGGTTTAACATAATTACATTAAAATACTGATCAGTCAAATATTGATCTAGGTGTTACTTTGAAGTTATTTTGTAGATGTGATAAACAGCTACAACCAGTTGACTTTAGTAAAGGGGATTTTTCTTGCTAATATGGATGGGCTTCATCTAATTAGGTGTAAAGCCTTAAGAGCAAAAGTGAGGTTTTCCTGAGGAAAAATAAATTTTCTCTCAAGGCTGCAGTATCATCTCCTCCCTAAGAGTTCCAGGCTGTCATCACGGCCTATGTATTTAGTAAGCCAATCCTTGAGTATAACATAATTCCTTGAAATAAATCGTGTGTGTGTGTGTGTGTGTGTGTGTGTGTGTGTGTGTGTATTCCTATATATTTTACCAGTCTATTTTTCTGTAGAACCTAACTGAGTTGATAATTTGATGCAGGGATGCTCAGTAGTGTGAAGATAATAATCTACCCCAGAAATATATACATGTTTAATAGTATTGTAGTTAAATAATTCTGACATATGACTAAATTTGACAAAAGTTTACCTGGAAAAAAATGTATAGAAAAGGTGAATATACAAATGGACAATGATCAGACCATATATGACAATATACGACCTACATCGTTTGTAGCAACCAGCTCTGGAAACCAAACCACAACCTCTGCAACGATTGGCCCAGAGAGGCCAGGATGTGTTCAATGAGTGCCAACTCGGCCACTGATTCCAATTCAGGACTAACCAGATATTGCCAAACATGCTCCCAAAATCAATCACATAGATGCCTGACTTCTAATTAGTCCACTTTTAGCTTCCCTATATGAGCGACCTATAACCAGAGCATTCCTGAATCCTCTTTCCCTCTCTGTCTGTCTCTCTCTCTCTGTTTATAAAGTTTTCCTACTCTTCCGCCTGTCTTTGAGTTTGTGCCAAGTCTAAGTCATGGTGGTTGACTCCCTTGATTTGGCAAGCTCTGACTAAATAGCATCTGTTTATTCATTTGTGCGATGTTTGTTTATTTCCATAGTTTTCCTGGAAGTTCCATGGAGATCCTGTCTGCACTGCCCATTACTGTGGATTCATCTTTGACCAGGTACAATATTGACAGAGACCACTAGTGCCTTGCTGCTTGTGGCTTGTGGAGTCCCTGCCGACATACAAAGTCAGTACCAGGTTTGAACTCTACTCTTTTAACATTAAATACCTCAGCGCTCTATTCTCATTCTGGTACTCATGTTTTGTTATTAGTTTCAATTTGTTTATCACCCTTGGTAGAATCAGGCAATTCTTTTTCATCCAGTTTTGCTCTTGTATGTTTCTGTTTTTGTATTGGACTAACAGTGTTGCTTGTCATAAAAAGGGGAATCACATGTTAAAACTAAGCATAGATCTTACAAGACTGTTTTTGGAGCTGGTGAGTTTGTGGTTCTCATCAAACCAGCCATCTATTTGAACAAATTGGTGTGTCCCCAATATAACTGAATGAGATTATCCTTCCATCTCTAATGTTTGTTCTGAGAGCTTGGCTATAATCCAGAGAGAATGTCGTCTCTAATTTTCCATCTGCTGGGGGTGCAAATTGTCAGGTCTGTGTTTGGAGGTAGCCTCTGTATTTGGAGGTAAGGCTGAAGAACCAAGATATAAAGTACACTAGTATTGCTTTGGCATTACCATCAGGTCTTCTAAATCTAAATTCTATCCTCCACCTGGAAAAATCTGTCTTTTTATATGTACTGTCATTACAATCCCAATTGTTGTTTTCGTATCTCTAAATGATATAATTTCAACAAAAATGATTCGTGAGAAACATTTATTTTGACCAGGAATTTTTATATGAGAGGCTCCTGAGAAAAGGAAGGAAATAAGATTTCTCAGGCCCGATGGACATCATCATTTATTAGTATATGGAACACTCCAAACAAAATCCTGATTCAAAAATTGCTTTACTAAAAAGAATTCTTGGACAATGCTAATGAGCAACTTGAAAAACTTAAAGAACAACAAAGTAGATTCATTTCCCTAGTAAATACACCCCCCCAATTTAGTTGCATTAAATTATAACCCAAAATATAAAATAAATATCCAAGAGTCCATGCTGATATAAATAAATAATTGGAGGGAACAGACTAACAAACTATATCCACAAAGAGATGAAACATAACTCCTTATCCCTTAAATTTGGGCAATGCATAGTGACTTCCTCCAAAGAGTACAGTATGGAAAGAAGGGAAGGAAAGAATAACTTAACAGTGGAAAACCTGACAAACACTACCTTAGCCAGGTGGTCAAGGTCAAGATGAACGGAGATAAATCATATTGAGAGAATGTTCCCTTGATATTATGTGATGAAAATAATACCTTACCTCTGTGGTCTTCCCTCTTCACCCCCCAAATGTAACTCCAGTATAATCATGAGGAAAACAGCAAACAAAAACCAACTGAGGGACAATCTACATAACATTTGACCATTATTCCTCAAAACTGTCAAGGTCATCAAAAACAAGCATAGACTGGGAAACTGTCATTGACAAGAGGAGCTTAGGGAGACATAACAAGTAAAAGTAACATAATATCCTACATGGAATACTTTAAGAAAATAGACATTTGTAAAAACTAAGGAAATCTAAATAAATTGTGGACTTTTGTTTAATAATAATGTATCAATACTGATCCTTTAGTTGTGACAAATGCACCATACTAATATAAGATGTTAACAATAGGTAAACTAGGTTTGGGGTATATGGAAATGCTTTGTACTATCTTCTCAATTTTTTTGTCAATCTGAAAATATTCTAAGATAAAAATTTTAGTCCAAAAAAAGAGCAGTTGGAATATATTTTTGTGAAAATACTTTTAGCAAAATCAAATATTTTTTTCAATTTTTATATAATGGTGGGTAGTTTAGCAATGATTCTTTTTGCAGGGCATAGGAATCATAGACTTGGAGGGAATATATAATGTAAACTAGGGTCTTAGAAAATAGTATTTGCATATATGTCCATGGGACTCTGAAAAATATTTGCTCATAAGAATACATATATTTATTTTTGGTTTGTTTGAATTCAGCTCTTTCCCTGTTTTTTGTTTATGGATAGCCTATGTTTATTGATTTTTCAGTAAAATATGGTCAAGGTTACAGGATAATTATAATCATAGTATTGACTAAGTGAAGCAATGCTATTTGATGAAATGGAAATTAAATTTTTACTTTTAAAATACTGTACCTACTTATTGCCACTCTTTCTTATAGGGAGCTTTAAATAATAGCTTGAGATTTTATAGTCACAAGAATGAAATTAAGAGCATTTATCATGTAGCTGCATCAGACTTCTCTCTAATTCTTAGGTCTTTGGTCAGCCTCTTATAGAGACAGCACAGCTCTTAACATCTTAAATAATCAGTTAGAATTTGAAACATTTGGAATGTTAGCAATCTTGTAAAAGCTGTAGTTGGGTTAGTCTTACCTACTTTTTATTAAAAATAATGATAATCACATACATTTCATATGTGATTCCTAATACATCAAACTATATTAGGCTGAAATTAAATAAGGTAAGTATTGCGAACCTCAATACTCCATAATGAGACGTTGTCTTGAACTTTTCACTACATTAATTTCTACGATATTATTGTAAGGCTATGGAAAAACAAACAAACAAACAAACAAACAGACAAACAAACAAACAAACAGTTCCCAGAATCTAAGTTTACATTCAAAATATAGCACAGATGCTAGATCTTTATTCATAAGCTATTTAGTCTATGCTCATTACATTCACTATAAAGGTGGCTGCACTATTCTTTGTCTTCAAGAAGCTTACTGTGGGAAAAAGGGATAAGTTAACAGAGCAGTGAAAAAGCCACATCCTATGGCAGACCACTGACAGGGGAAACACTGGGTGTGAGGGGAGTATCTAAGAGGGATCCTTAACCCAGGCAAAGTTAGGAATTGACATAGAAACTGGTTCCTAGAAATTGCATGCCTGAACCCACTCTAAAAGGACAATCAGAATGTACGTAGAAGCCAATAAGTTGATCTATATAAACAGAACATATAGAAAGACATTGAGACAGGACAGAGCATCACTTATTTGGGAAAATTATAAAGGTTCTGTGTACTTTACAGCAGTTGTTAAAGAGTTGAATCTAAAGAGGCAAATGATGGTCAAATTTAACCAAGTCAGTAACAGTGTTCACAGAATTTGTGGATACTTACTTCATATTCGTTATTAGTATAATGTCAACAGGTATTTTTTTTATATCTTTATAATATTACAAAAATCTGTGTCATTGCTGAAATAGAAGATAATGATAAAATCCATATAATGGCTAATTTGGATGGAATTTCTTAATACATGCCATTGGTCAGAATTCTTCAGAACCTAGATTCCTGGTTGTGAAGTAGGGGAGAAGAGATTAAACTAAACGTACTTATTTCAGCTAGAGGATTCCAGTAACTGAGTGCAATTAAGGGAAAATGTCCACTGCTCTGTAAACTGGAGATGGAAAGTATCATTTACTTAAATTGCAGGTATCTTTTAGTGAAAAATTTGTTAAAAAAGTTTCCCAGCTTCTGATTTGACTTCTGAAATTTAGTAGGATTGTCATGTATCAGTCTGATACTGGAGCATTAAGGTAATATTCTTCAAAGTATAGCTAGTGTATTTATGTAACAATGGACTTGAGGATACTTGCTTTTATTTTTACACTTTTTAGAGGAAACCTGGTTGAAAATAGAATCTTCTGCTCTTTCCCTTTCTAACCAATTTCAGTTTTCTCTACATAGTGGCTCTGAATAAAAACTTTAGAATGACTAGGTACTATAGTAAAACTAGATTTTGTTTACCTAATGCTTACATAAACATTTTTAAATGAATGTAGCCATTATGCTATTATATATGCTATCATTATTATAATTAAGCATTTATAAACTGAATGCCTATTAACGTGCAGAGATTATCCTAAGCACTGCTGGAGTGGTAAACAGTCTAAGCTTCTCTCAGGTAACTTACATTCTAGGGGTATTTAGCCCAATTTTGTAGAGCTTCACATGTCCCCACTAAAACAGCTTTATAAAAGTATTAGAAAATGATATGATTGCAACTAATCTCGTAAAGTTAACCAAATGTTATAGGCTCATGAATATACTCAGATCTAATCCAGCCTCCATGAAACAAAGTAACACAGCTGGGAGCCAGATTTTCTGTTCATATGCTGCATGGAAATTTCTATGCTAAATAACATTTCAGAAAAAATGTATTAAACAATCTTCTTAAATCCTAAATGTGCATTGATTGTAAATAGCCAATATATATCTAACAACTACTTTTATTGAACTTGAAAAAATTAGCTCCATTTTTGTCCGGTTCATGTAATCTAGGGTACTGATGTAATTTGCTGCATATTCTGAAGTTTACCTAATCTTATACGCGTACACTACACGACAACTTAATTCTTAGATTTTTTTTTATAGGTTTGTTACATTTAAAGGAAAATGAGTCTACAAGTTAATTCTTTCAAGGATGGAAGCAATATCAGGAAAAATACACTCCACTCCATGGAGAAATTCATTTCACAAATGTATTGTTTACTAGGATGTGAAATTACAGAAAAGTACAGATTTTAGGTGTTATTTGGGTGTGGCTTCTGGTAGGGAGCTGAGAACTGATTAATGAAAATAACTTGAAACGTTATTTACCCATTTCTGAAAATCCTCAAATACTTTATCATTCTAATTACTGCAATATCACAATTGTTATCTAAATTTGATCTAAAATTACATAATCACTTTAAATCTATGTTTGTTTTTATTTAGTTGTAAATGGAAAGATAGAGATTTATATTCTATATAACTTTATTTCTTTAAAATAATGCTTAATTTTTCACTATTGCCTTCTCTTACTCTGGCAATGTCCCCAATATTAACATGAAGACATATGAAACAGGTTCAGGGAAGCTTAATGCTTTCACAACAGGAAGGCCATATGGGAACAGAATGAGTTTTACAATGGAGCAAACTGACCTGACCAGGTGGCCAATTAACAGAAAATATTAAACAATGCTCTTTAACAGTTTCATAAAACCCAAACCAATACTGGAACAGAGCCATATTTATGGGTACCTGGGATTGGATTTAGATAATTTAGACAATTTTATCCTGCCTACTCAGAAGTGTGATTAAATACTCTTGACATTTATTTCATTCAATAATTACTTAGGGCTTTTTGCCTGCCTGAGTCTGAAAAATAAGAATTATTTGACTCAGGTTCAGCCATAATGGCAGGGTTTGGAGACAAAATAGCTTATGGTGTAAAATACATGCCCTCTTACTCTAGAGTACAACCTACAATGCTTCATTGATAATGAAATACAACACATGGATAGCTAGAAGGCCAAACCCATTAAAAACAGGAATGGAGGAGTATAATAATACCATCAGGATAATTAGGATAGAGAGCTGTATAATGAGTATAATCATTTTCTAAGCTTATTTTCATTCAACATCTGTAAGAATGAGTACTTATATAGTACAATAACTCAAGCACTGAAAATACTAAGGAGATGAAATATCTGATTAATTTAAGTGAGATCACTACTCACTAAAGAAGACTAACAAAGCAAGTAATTAGAATTTACTTTGATATGGATAGGCCACAATTTCCAAAACATCTGTAGGAATGGCCAATATCCCACATTCGGCTACAGGGGAATATGTCAAGGAACGATGCTCAGAGATGCTGTTTGAGCTGAATGTTAAAGAATAAGAATTAGGCGTTTAAGGTAGTGGTAACCTTCCAGTGAATGGTAGTGGAATAGACAAAATTACGGAAGAAGGAAGAAGGATGCCTTTTTTGGGGGGGAAACTAATTTGGGGGTAATTTATCTGGGGATGAGGCTGAGCAGGTAATTGGAAGCAAGTCAGCAAGTCAATCAACTCATTTTCATCTAGGTCTTTCTTTATCCATAAAATAGAGAGAATCTCCTGTATTAGTTAGGGTTCTCTGAGAAACAGAACCAATAGTGTGTGTGTGTGTGTGTGTGTGTGTGTGTGTGTGTGTTGTGTATAAATAGATAGATGATAGATAGATAGACAGACAGAGAGATAGACAGATGATAGAATGAATTATTTTCAGGAATTGGCTCACACAATGATGGAGGCAGACAAGTCCAAGATTTGCAGGGTAGGATGGCAGGCTGGAGACCCAGGGAAGAGTTAATGTTGCATGTAGCTCAAGTCCAAAGCCAGTCTGGAGGCAAATTCTCTCTTCTTTAAGAGAGCTTCACCTTTTTTCTCTTAAGGGCTTTGACTGATTAGATGAAGCCCACCCACGTTAAGGGCAATAACAAGATCATACATCTGCTTAACATGATACCACTGTCCGGTGTTCAACTGAAAACAAACTAACCCTTTGCACAGACTAGGAGGAAAAGTCCTTTCATGATGTTCACACTTCTTCTTGATACCTGTAATCTAAATACTATGATTTGAAGTTAATAATACTTAAATACTGTGATATAAAATCGGTAGTACATCTTTTGTTATATGATAAGGGAATCAGACAGGGAAGAAAACAAAGATATTTGTTAGATAGATGGAGAGGTAGATACACATACATACACAAACACATCATAAAATATAAGCAAGAAATACTCATGATAATTACAGTCCTCATTTCTGTGACTGATCATATGGTCATAGCTGGTATTTCTATCTACCTTTTCCCACTACATATTCTGTGTCCCCTTTACCTTCAGCAAGTACCTCAGATGATTGTGGTTCTTTACCTGGGGAGGGGTGGGAGTGATCCAAACCTTCATTCCTGAAGGGTCTGTGTTTCTAGTAGTCCTGCCTGAATTGGCTTGTTGTAGTCTTCATTGACTTTAATTACAGATTCTGGTAAAACTAAGAGACATTGCAAGGGATCGCCTGTATTCCAGACATACTTTTCCTTACCTCCATTGTGGATCATAAGCAACACTGTGTGGAATATCGAGGCAACATGTAAGGCATTCTTTAAGTCCATGGATGGTCGTTTCAGCAGATGCATTGCATGCAAGGAAATAAAATCCATACCCAGAATAAGTGTCTATTCCAGTAGGAAAATTAACACTGCCCCTTTCACGATGGAAGCTGTACAGTATAACAAATTTGGCAGGGAGCTGGCTGATCATCCCTGGCGAAAGGTGCCATATCCAGGACTCAGTGTTGGTCTCTGCTGGGAGGACATAGGGCATTCAGCGGTGGCTCCGGCCAGTTTGGCATCGATGACTAGGTGTCCTTATGCTGAGCCCCTGCATCCTCTATTCCTGCTCCTGTTTTATTAACAGTGGAAGATAGCAGCAAAAACATCTTATTAATTATATTCTGTATGTTAGGGAAAAAGGTCAAGTTTAACGTTGAACTTTATTTTATCATCACTTGAAACACTATGAATTATACCAATGCCAAATTTTATTTTTTATGATACTTTCCTGAAGTAATATTTGGAAATATTTATTTCATGAGTACAAATCTCATGTTGGCTTGTGAGGAAAGAGTTAGTGTCTTAATTAAAGTTGTGTGTTCAAAATCAGTTCATAAGATGTAAAATGTTTGGAAAATTCTCAGAAGAAAAGAATATGCACCAACCAACAAACACAGGCATATTTTGCTCCTTTTCAATAATGAAACATGGGTGGCATATGTATTAAAGATTACGTGCAGCCATCAGCAGCACTGTTTCTGTTCAGTGTCAAACAAACTCGATGTGTAAATAATAGGGTTGTTCCATCCATCAAATTCTGATGTTCTTTCAGGCTTGGAATTATTCGCTTGAAAAGGCATCAATAAGTTGGTAATTTTATTATGCTTTTAGTTCTTTATAGCTTTCATAGATTCATTTTCTGTTCATCATATTAAGAGGAGTAAATATTAAATCCCGGTCCTCTTCAATAACTGCAATTCTCTTGATTCACTCCAGTTTTAAAGTAATAAATAAACGCCTTCAAGAAGAAAAAGAGAGGGCAAACGATTACCAAATTTTCTAGGTAAAAATTTCATTTAATTTGAGGGTCATAAATATTATCGTGTTTTACTGTTTAACTTTAGACTTCAAACTAAAAATAAGCAAAAATGGAATAACCTAGTTATCTGATGTAGTAAATATCTGTGGTATTCTGAAGTGTAGAAACCAGGACATATCAGACACTATTAGTTCTGCGGCGATATTGAGATATTGGATAATGGGTGGTGATGGCATGCTCTAATGACTGGGAAGTTAAAATTGTGACATGATCCAGCACCAGTACAATTCTGTTTGCTTGCTTTACTGTGTTTTAATGAGGAAAAAAAAATTTTTTTGCTATTTTATTTTTTAATATAATTGATTTGCCCTAGTTTTATTAAGAACGGCTATTATATGGCAGGTATTGTTGGTTCAGGGAATAAAATAGACAAAACTCCCTGCTTTTGTGAGGCTTATATACCAGTGAAGAAACATAAATAAAAATAAAAATTACAAGTACATAAATTTGATTGGATATTAGAAAACTAAAGTACTATGGGGAAAGTAGAACAGGGCAAGAAGAATTAGGGGTGTTGAGAAAACATTTGATTGGAGGCCAATAATTACAGCAAAATATACAGTGAAAATTGCCTTTGTTGATTTAAGACATGACTTCAGTCATAAATCAGGTTTATCACATGTCTATAAAGTAAAAATGAATCTATAATCTCAGACATAATTTCTTCTTAAGCAGAGTGGGTTTCATAATGACTCTAAGATTCTTTTCCTCTTTGGCATTTATAAGTGTTAAAATTTAGTTTCAAATGTCTATTATATTTTGAAAATTATTTCTATTTTTTTAGGAGAAAAATTGCCTACATTGATGATAGAGTATTATGGGAAAGCTGCAGTATTTCAGTAAACTTCAAAAGTTGTGAAATTGTCAATGTCTGAGTCAAGGCCATACCGATAATATAACATTCTTATAATTTGTTTGTTTTTGTGTTTGTTTTTGTTTTGTATACTTAAATGAAATTTCCTATTAATGATACATGATGTAAATGAGGCTGGACTTCTACTAATTACAGTTTTCAGGTTTAATTTGAGATAAATGTTGAAATGCGCTTCAGAAAGATTAATTTACTTTTAATGAGACTTGGAGAAACACTAATGGTTTTCAATCCTTGAACAAAATGAAGGTTCAGGCCAGAAAACTGAATAAAGTAGGCAAAGTATTCACTTTTAGATCTGAACTATTTATTTTGAATTACTACTTTGATTAAATAAATATGTTTCTATATCCCATTTATTTGATGTTATGTTTATATAACTTTATGTGGTATTAAAGTAATTTATACTAGGTATTTCCATGGGTAATCCAAGTATAAGTGAGCCTGATACCAAAATAAACTGTAAAACGTGAATTAGAAAATGGGGTATAGAATAATGTAATTTATTATTCTTTCATAGTTGGCACTAGAGGAGTCAAGGATGAGACAGATG
Source organism: Rhinolophus hipposideros (assembly GCF_964194185.1). Taxonomy (NCBI): domain Eukaryota; kingdom Metazoa; phylum Chordata; class Mammalia; order Chiroptera; family Rhinolophidae; genus Rhinolophus; species Rhinolophus hipposideros. The sequence goes on along the minus strand of NC_138051.1, from coordinate 14,539,940 downwards.
ATGTGAGTGAGTGGATGAGGAGGGTAGAAGGTATTTTAGCTGCATGTGGCATCTCTGTAAAAGTGCTGAAGAAAATCAAATTGTGCTTTCAAGACATATCAGTAATTTGATATATCTGGAACATAGGGTTCCAAAGGGAGAGGATCAATAAGAGAAGTTGAAAAGGTAAGTAGAAACACCATAATGATTGTTATGAGAATATACATATATATAAATTTTAAAGACTGATTTTGAGAGGAAAGTACAGAGGCTTCTCACTAAAACGGTAGACTTTTTTCTTTTTCTTTTTTCTTTTTTTTTTTTTTTTTACCAAAGTGAAGCTATATTGATACATCATAATCATCAAAACTCCATAGGTTATATTAAGGTTAATCTTGGTGTAGTGCTCTCTATGGATTTGGACAAATGTATAATAACATGAATCCATCATAATGATTTCATTCCATGCCATATGTTAACAGATGTTATCTGTGTTTTCACTGCCATGAAAATCTATGCTCTGTTTATTCATCTCTCCCCAATGTATAGCCTATGGCAACAGCTGATCTTTTCATAGTCTCCATAATTTTGCCTTTTCCAGAATGTCATACATAGAGTTGGAATTATACACTATGCAGCCTTTTCAGATAGGCTTCTTTCATTTCGTGACATGCATTTAAGATTCCTCCAGGTACTTTAATGTCTTGATAGCTCATTTCTTTTTAGTGCTGAATAATATTCCATCATCTGAATATACTATAGATAATTTATTCAGCTACATTAGGACGGGTTGGTTGCTTTCAAGTTTGGCAATTGTAAATAAAGCTGCTATAAACATCAGTGTGCAGGTTTTTGTGTGGACAAAAGTTTTCAACTCCTTTGAGTAAATACCAAGTAGTGTGATTGCTGGATGGTATGTAAGAGTATGTTTAGTTTTGTAGAAAACCACCAAACAGTCTTCCAAAACAGTTGCACCATTTCACATTCCCACCAGCGATGACTGAGTTTCTCCACATCCTGGTATAATTTGATTTGTCAGGGTTCTGAATTTTGACCATTCTTTTAGGTGTGTGGCGGCATCTTCTCGTTGTTTTAATTTTCATTTCCCTAGTGATGTATGACATAGAGCATCTTTTCATATCCTTAGTTGCCATCTCTCTATATTACTTGGTGAGGTGTCTGTTAAGGTCTTTGACCCAGTTTTTCAACAGGGTTGCTTGATTTCTTATTGTTGCCTTTTATGAGTTCTTTGTATATTTTGAATAACAGTCTTTTATCAGATATGTCTTTTGCAATTGTTTTTGCCAAGTCTGTGGCTTATCTTCTCATTGTCCTCAGAATAGAAGTTTGTTTTTTTTTTTGTTTCTTTTTATATTATAATGAATTCCATCTTATCAATTATTTCTTTCATGGGTTTTGCCTTTGGTGTTGTATCCACCTATAGTTATTTATATGGAAATTTGTCAATGTGGTTGTATCAGTTTTTATGTTATATATTTTTTTTAAATATACTTTTTGTTAAATTTATTGGGGTAACATTTGTTAATAACATTATATAAATTTTATGTGTATACTTTTATAATACGACGTGTGTATACTTTATTTTGTTCTCACCACCTGAAGCCTAATATCCTTCTGTCACCATATATTTGAGCCCCTTTACCCTCTTCATGTTCCTCTGACCCCCCTACCCCCCAGTAAACTACAACTGGGATATCAAATGAATATTTCCATACATGCCATTATTTCTTGAAAATTGCCTTTTGCCAACATTCTATATTTATTCCTTTTTAAGTGTTTTATCTTGAATTACATTTTGTTTTCCTTCCTTTTGTGAGCACTTGTCTAGTATATATCTTTTATCTTTTGCAACCTTCCTGTTTCATTTGATTTTAAATTCTTTCTTGTAATATCATGTCAGTAAATTTTATGCCTTAATCATTCCTTTTAATAAATGTCACTTCATCATTTCTTTGAGTATTTCCTGTATCTCCCTTTAATATCTGTCTTTCTGTACATTTGTCTATTTTCAAATAATGTTGTACTGACTTGATCTACTGTCCATGTATATTAGCTTTTGTCTTACAATTTCCACCTATATTTTCATCTTATTTGTCCTAAATATTTATTCAACTTCAACTTTCAGCATGCTATATGCTTTTCAGCCACGTCTGTTCTGTTACTACTGTATTAATCTAATCATTAATGTTAGATTGCAAGTATTCCTCTTAAATCTCCTTATGGAGAGAATAACTTCTGTCATCTTTCAGAGATCAATAATTATGCCTATTTTAATATCACATTGTATGTTTATCCAACCTTACTTGATCTTAGTGTAATTCTGGTTGTTGAGTTGTGTGATTCTTTTTCATGACATTATGTTTCCTCAACTATTTTGTCAACCTTCTTGGTGGTGGCAATTTCTAGTTAGAATGCTAAGATGCATTTTCACCTCTGCAAATTTTAATAGATAAGAAGAACAAAAAGAGCTATGAAGTCTTGCATATATAATTGCTTGTCTATAACGAGAGGGAGGACGGTTGTTAATCAGCAAGGGCCTGCCAATACTACCATACTAGTGTTTGGAAAAAAAGAGCTTTTATTGTGAGGTCGACCAGCAAAGAGACCAGCAAAGAGACAGGAGACAAATCTTCCCGATCAGGGTTTTGGGGCCAGATTTAAAGGGTTAAAAATAGGGGAATTATGCATATTCGTTGAGGTTACATATCTGGTATAACGAAGTCTTATTTCACAGGAGTAGGTAGTTTAGGCAACTTTATGGATCGCATGTACAAATTTGGAGACAGGGAGTTAACATGTAGTTTGCTGGGAGTAGTTAGCCTCCTGATATTAAAAGGTTGACTTTAGAGCAAAATTTTTCTTTCTGCATAGCCTCTGCAGACTGACTGAGACTGGTGGAGTATTGTGCCTCTCTTTTCAGGAAGTGGGGGGTAGGGGGATTATTCAGTTTCCCGTTATGACCTGAGAACCTCTCGTTCTATTCTAGTCCTGTGGAAAACAACAGATGATTTATTCTTTAGGGCTGACTGGGGCTTATCTGTCTATTAACCTGCTGTGACAGTGTTGGACATCAGGCTTTACTACATAAAAGTTTTGCCTATTTCTCCTGGGATCACTAGTCATCCCAGATTCTACACTGACTTTTTGATCTTACCTTTCTGCCATACTTCTTCTGCACCAACACCACCTGGGTGCTGTTTGTTGCCCAGTAGAGGACGAATACAGGAACAGCAGATTCCCTGGCCACTTCTGCTGTGCTGACTCAATCAACCACCCTGTTAGTTGATTGGGACAAACTCTGATGCCAAGTGGTCCTGGCACATTTTTTACTTATCCCCTACTATGTATTTTTGGATCTTAGCTTTCTTTTTCAATAATATGCTTTCCATCTTTCAGCTATCCTTCATGACATCTAGTAGAGAACTTTCTTTCCTATTTTTCAATACATTATTGATTTATTGCATTTTATTTTTAGTTTTATCAATTTAGGGAGGGAAAGACAGCCTGCAATGTTTTCAGTCCACTATATGAATTTGAATTTCTATTATTTTTAAATTGTCAAATTTTATATTTATTTTGTCCCCTATATCTATTTTATCCTAATGTTTTATCTTTTATTATTTTAAGTTGAAACCAATGCAGTGTTAACTATTCTCCGTGGAAATAACTAATGTGATTGGACCCATAGAGATTAGAATAAAATCCCAGTTTTCTTAATTTATAATGATTAAAGAAGATACTCTTCTTTAGACCAAGTTTTAAGGTCTAGAGACTTCTCTTTTCTATAACTCTATTTGTTGATCAAATACTATCCCTATTTAATTTCACATTTTGACCATAAATCTTTCTTCCTCCTTATAACTCTTTTAAATGTAATATCTCAGCTACCTTTGTGTAGATTAATTTTTAATTTAAAGTTTTTATTTTTCTTTTCATTGTACTACCTGTTAGTCAAGTGGACTACAATTGTAACTTACTGTGGTCCTCTGATATGCTGTTGGATTTCTTCAAATACCTTTTGAATTGAATGAAATAACTCCATAAAATAACACAGGTGGCTATCTGAGTTCGGACAATTAAGTTCGGGAACTCATCCTAGAAAAAGTGCTACATACCTCATTGCTGAATATCACTATGGTCACCTTCAAAGTACCCCACTTTGGAAGCTATACATGAGACCAGCGCCTACTCCACCCTTCAAAACAATGTTGGAACTCTTTTTCTGGATTGGCTATCAGAGCTGTCGTTGTATTACCCTTGATGTTCTGAATGTCATCCAAATGTCTTCCTTTCAATATTTCCTTTATCTTCAGGTAAAGAAAGAAGTCATTGGGGACCAGATCAGGTGAGTAGGGAGGGTGGTCCAGTACAGTTATTTGTTTACTGACTAAAACCTCCCTCACAGACAGTGCCATGTGAGCTAGTACATTGTTGTGATACAAGAGCCATGAATTGTTGGCAAAATGTTCAGGTCATCTAACTTTTTCATGCAGCCTTTTATGGCACTTCCAAATGGTAAACTTTCTTAACTGTTTGTCCAGTTGGTATAAATTCATAATGAATAATTCCTCTGATATCAAAAAATGTTCACAACATCATTGCAACAAGTTCATGAACTTAATTGTCAGGCATCATATAATTTTCCTCTATATTTGTGTCTCTGCCCTGAATGAAATGGCTGATAGCAAGACCTGAGTATGTGGTGGGATATGTTAACTCCTATACTTCAATTTAAGTCATATTGTCAGGAAGTGGTCTCCCAAATGCAAAAATACGGAATACTTCATTCAAGGATAACAATGTGCATAATGAAAGTCTTGGCCTTTCTTAGGCAGATACTTCAAATTTGGAGTGGCTGCATCTTGATTTAGTGCTGACAATATTTCTATATATAGGTGGTCTGGGAATGGAATGAGGAAAGCAGCTGTTTTTTTTTTTAGTGTGATTTAATTTCTCTTCTCTCTCTACCTCGATCTCATGCTGATTAGCTACCCAGAGTTCCAGAGCCCTCATCTGGATTATACATGCCAAGTTCATCTGCAAATTTAGCGCCTCTCTGGAATTCTGTAAATAGGAAATGCTACACACATACCTAATTCCTCCATTGCTGTTTACTCTTCAGGGCACTCTCACTGTGTAGCTCCTGCTCTGGTTTACTCAACAATATGATCCCACATGTTTTCTGAATTTTATCACAGCCTCTGGTCCTTGGTTGAGTCCTCTTTTATTCCTTGTACTATTATGGGTTTTGCAGGGGACGTCTTTACTGTTGATAAAGTGAGATTTGTGGAGAAGGCGGCTAGAAGCATATTACAACCTCCCTTTTTGAAACAGAGGTTTTTTTAAAAAATAATTAACACTTTTTAAAAATAGGATTTTTTATTGTTTTATCTCAGTTGGTCAAAAATTGAAAAATAAGGTCTGGAATACTCTTCTCCATTTAATCATTATCTCCAAAATATTATTTGGAGATATATATATATATATATATATATATATATATATATATATATATATAATTTGTTTTTTTTTTAATTCAGTAAAGTGCTAAAAAGGGACAGATTGGGAAAATATGTTTCAAAATATTTTTTTATCATTTAGATAAATACCTAAATGCACTGTGGTTCCCCTTTCAGGAATCTTTAATTATTCCTAATCTTTTTGTCTTTATAACTTGACAAATGGAAACCTTAAAATCTTCTTCATCAAATTGTCCTAAACTAAAACCAAAACCAAACATAGTGTAGTATATTATTAATTAACACTGTAAATTTACTAGGAATTACAATAACACATTTTGGTGTTAAAATTCTTAGATTTGGCCTTTGTCTCTGATGAGGAAAACATTAAAAGATAAGGGAAAAATTGTCTTCTGTTACTTTGTCAGGTTCTCATCTTCTCGAATGACAGTTTAAATTGCAGAAACATAAAGAGAGAAAGCAAAACATTCTACTGTAATTCCTTATGAACTGTGTCCAACTGTATAACTGGTGATTTTCTTTAACACAAGGAAATAACTTTGCAGTAGATCCAATAACAGTTTTCTTTAACATGAGAAAATAAGTCCCTTTTAGAGAGCAGAGAAGACTTTCTTTCCCTTTCATAGTCCTTAGCATAGTTCTTCACCATGTAGTACTTAAATGCTGAATGCAGTAACATTTTTTAGAATTTTCCTCATCAGTTTAGTTTGCTTTCTTAGAACCTACATTTGGTAGAACTGAACTTTACTACGGTTCACTATCTTTTACAAAGATTCGAGTTATCCAAGTGGGTGCCAAAATGAACACTACTATAAACTAATACATATACATAAACTAATATATATACTCATACATATATCTGAAAAACAGATTTCAATTGTGTTCATTATATTAGAGACCATTTACTTAAAAATTCACCTTAATTAAAATGCATTTACAATGGTGCTAATGCAAATCATTTTTACTTTTAACAGGTTTTTTTTTTTTTTTAAGACAATTGATATGAGAGTGCTGGCACTTATGACAATTTCCAGTACAAGAGTATACTACAACAGATAACTGTAGCTCAAAAATTTGTAAGGCAGCTAGTCGTTCTCAGGTAGCACACTGCATGTATCAGCAGTTTTTGATGCATCGTGTTACTTCTTGCTGGTGACACTTTATTCACTTGGCTGCTAAGTCACATTATCTTTGCTTCCTTCCTCTATCAATGGACTTTTTTTCTCCTTCATTTCAAATTCATTCTTTCCAGCTTCTTAATCTTTCCTGTCTACACTCAATCCTTAGGTGACTTGATCCAGTGTCATGGTTTTTAACGCCATTTATATATTCCTAACTCCCAAAGTTATTTCTAAAATTAGGACCTTTCCATAGTAGTTTTTATTTGCATTTTTCTGATGATTAGTGATGTTGAACATCTTTTAATATGTCTATTGGCCATCTGTATGTCCTCTTCGGAGAAATGTCTCTTCATGTCTTCTGCCCATTTTTTAATTGGATTGTTTGTTTTTTTGGCATTGAGTTGTATGAGTTTTTATCAATTTTGGATATTAATCCCTTATCAGATGTATCATTGGCAAATATCGTCTCCCATTCAGTAAGATGTCTTTTTGCTTTGTTGATAGTTTCCTTTGCTGTGAAAAAGCTTTTCATTTTGATGTAGTCCCATTTACTTATTTTATCTTTTGTTTCCCTTTCCCAAAGAGATGTATCAGTGAAAATATTACTAAAGGTAGTGTCTGAGAGTTTACTTCCTATGTTTTCTTCTAGGATTTTTATGTCTTCAGGTCTTACAGTCAAGTCTTTAATCCATTTTGACTTTATTCTTGTATATAGCACTCAGTGCTGTACACCTGAAGCTGATGTAGAATAATATTGAATGTCAACTATAACTATATATATATATATATATATATATATATATATATATATATATATATATATATATGTATATATACATATATATGTATATACATAGTCACAGGATGTCAAGTACAGCATAGGGAATATAGTAAATGGTATTGTAATAGCTGTAGTAGACTTGTGAGGGTTATCACTTTGTGAGGGGTGTAAATGTTTAATAAAAAAAATATTAAAAAAAAATAAAATAAAGCTAGGACTTTTCCCCTATCTCCGGAGTCTACCATCACTGACCTCTTCACTTAGACATATGATAGACACCTGAAATTTAACACACTGAATTGAATGACTTTGTGTACCTCTGTTGCCACCTACTTGGTTCAAACTTTCACAATCTTCCACTTCCATTTTTATAATTTTCTTATAACTTTTTTGTTGTTGTTTCTAGTTGTATGTCTGACTTTATCTCCTGCTACTTTTGCTTACTCTACTCCAGCCACTTTTCTCCTTGTTTTTCTTTAATCGCACCTAATTCATTCATTCCTCATAATTTTTCTGTAATTCTATCTGGAACACTCACAGCTATTTTCCTTGAAATCACCTTCTCCTCTTGTAAGCCTTTTCTTAAATATCAAATATTTCATTAATATCTTGACTACTCCATTTAAATTGCAAACTGTGCATACGCAACCACTGCAGTCTCTATATCATGTTGTATTTTTTCCCAGAGCATTTATTGCCTATTATACTGTATCATTTACACATTGTATTTTTTTGTGTGTGTGTCTGTATTCATTCATTACAATGTATGCTCCACATAGACATGAATTTTCATCTGTTTTGTCCCCAGAATCTATCCAAGTAGTGGGCATATATTGGCAGTTCCATACATAATTGTTGAATTAGTGAATGAGCAAGATGCTATCTTTACACTGAACTTGAAGCCTGTATAATCCACAAAATGTTAGCATGACATTGCTACTCACTTATTAAGACCCTGAATTAATTTTTACCTATCATTATTAGAAATAGGGAAACTATTTTATGGTGCTACTCAGATGTGTAATAGCATGCATATTAATAAATCAAAGAGACAACCATTTCATCTTAATTCTTATTAAAATGTGGTGCTTTCTGTCAAATAGTTTAAATTTCTTTATTTAAAATGTAAATGAGACTAATAGTATTGTGATGTTTGCATGGTAACAGATGTTAACTAGACTTAGTATGCTGATCACATTGTAAGGTATATAAATGCTGAATAACTACATTGTACACCGAAAACTAATATAATGTATACAAACTATATTTAAATTTTAAGAATGATTTAAATAATACATAAATAAAATAATGTAAATTTGACTTTATATACTATCACATTAGCTTTGTCACACACACGCAATAAAAATACTTGTTCAATTATTCTATGTATATGCATTTTTTCATATTTTGAAAATAATAATTTCAGTGTTAGTGGTAAAATACTATTATTTTGATTCAAAAAATTATGTCTGTACCACGACTAATTGAAAATATGTTAATTTAGTAAGAACATAGCATTTCTCCTGGTGCCGAAATATACCAAAATTGCATTCATATTTTCACTACAAAAATTTTTGTTTAAACTTTTTAACTGAATTTACTATAGGAATTATTATTAAGTGTATTATTTTATCTTCTAGAAAATGGAGTTCCAAAATTTTTATTCTGGGAAATTAGACCAAATAATTCATGGAACTATCTTAACAGATCAATTATTTGAAGCATCAGATTAAATTTGTAAATAACTTACGTCATTTATTCATTTATGATTTTTTTTGTTCTTTTGGAAAAATTCCTTCTGTGTGTCTTCTCTACGCTCCACACTCAACTCACACACTACTTCACATCTGATACTTCTGATCAACAAATGTGTATTGGAGAATTTCCTCACATCAAGAAATTCTGTCATACAAGATGGGTGTCCTACAATTTAACTCAATGCTGACACTATATACCTAGAGATAGCATCAGTGCCACATGTTAAGTTCTACACGAATGCCAGTCACAAGTCCAGGTTGTTACCTGTGCATCTGAATGACAGATTACAAATTGGAGGTTCCCATGAACCTCTCTTTTGATTCAATCACTTGCTAGAGCATCTGACAGAATTTAGAAAAACATTTTATTTACTAGATTAACAGTTTATCATAAAAGGATACAACTCAAGAACAACCAGATAGAAGAGATACATAGGGCAAAGAGATACTTATGGGGAAAGGTAAAGTGCTTTCATGCCTTCTCTGGGAGTGTCACCCTCCAAGTACCAACACGTCTTCACCAATCAGGAAGCTCTCTAAACCCCTCTGGTTAAGGTTTTCAGTAGAGACTTCATTATAGGCATGAGTGATTAAATCATTGGATATCAATAATTGACTGAACATCTAGGCCTTCTCACCTCTCTGGAGTTGGGAGGTGGATATGAAAGTAGCAACCCTCTTATCAGATGGTTGATTCCTCTGGGAACTGGCCTCCCCATCTTTAACGTCTTTACAGAAATCACCTTATTGACATAAACTCAGGTGTGGTTGAAGAGGGCTTGTTATGAATAATAAAAGATCCTCCTTTCACCTTTATTGTTCTGGCGCTGTTTTAGGAGCTAGGGATAAAAATCAAATATTATAACAAAGATGCTCATGCCATCCTGATCATGTAGGAAATTACAGTAGTCTTAAGAGCTCGGGGCAGGAGCTGAGGTAGACACCAAATATATATTTCTTATTGTCACAACCTGTTCCCCTTGCTCTTGTAATATAACTACTATGCTATCGGGAAGAATAAACAGTGGGAACCAAGGCCCACGATTTATAGCAACAGCTGAGATCCCAGCCAGCTGGAAGCATCAACTGGCCAGCCATGAAATTATGCCATCTTGAAAGCTGAAGGTCCCAATAATTTGTTTCAGCTGATGTCCATGGAGCAAAGATAAACTGCCCATACCAAACCTTGCACAAATTGCAGATTTGTGAGCAAAATAAATGATTGTTAATGTCTTAGAGCCATTAGGTTTGGCAGTGGTATGTTACACAGCAATAAATAAGTGTTATAATTGAAGTAATGTAGGACAGAGAAATGGCAGTCCTGTCTTGTTCAGACCTATGCTCTCAGACATAATAATTATACATCATTAGTTTATGGAGGGAGAACTGATGCTAAGTTTAAACTAAATAATAAAACCTTTATGATTTTTAAAAACAATTGTTTTTAAAGAAAATAAGCCACTTCAGGTATTGTTATATTTAGATGTTCTGTTCAGATGGATCTAAACTGATCATTTAAGTCAAGGTTCTGGGTCCCAGAATGAGCAAAAAAGTTAGGAGACCTCTTTATTGAATTCTAGGGATTTGTATTTAATAGAAAGTATATTTATAACTATCTTATTTTATTGAACACATGGGTAAGAGTATCAAATTTAGCAGGTATTAGATAATTTAATTTTCATACAGTTGCTTACATTTTCTTCATATCTCCCCTTTAATGTTTGAAGTATTGTATCTACATTTTGCATATTGGAAAACTCAAAATAGCATGTGTTCCAGTGTTATATAGTAAATCTAAAGTGACAGTTCACTTTCTAGAGAGACACAGTGTTACATATTCTAGTTCTAGTTAGGTTTAGTGTCAGGGCGTGAAAATAAGGAAAATAAATAGGGATATCATTTCTACCTATTTAAATACCGATGTATTGCTTTCAAGTTGGAGAATTTTTGGTTATTTCTCTTCTAGTCTTAAATAGCATATTAAATGTATTTAATATAATTAGCATGATTCTTTGAATAATACGACACTCATATTTTCTACTTTCTCTCAACCTATGCCTGTGACAGTCTCTGAGATGTGACTTTTTGATGAATTTACTTCATTATATAATTATATCATTTCCAAACAAGAATGACAATGCATAATAAAACCTTCAACAATGAAAGATATATAGCTATACTCTCTGGTTTTGTGACAGCATGAAAAGTTGCATGTTTTTATCTTTCTTTAGAATTCAATGAAATGTGTCCACAAAACTTCAAATGTGTCTCATTTTCTGTGAACAATTTGTTTTGGTTCATTTCCTTTTGCAATTACATTAACATTTAATGAAATACAGATTATGAAGAACTACTCAAAATGGTAATTTTCAAAAACATTGTGTCTATGAGGCAGAATAAAGAGTAAAGGTAAGAAAACGAATTCTAATGAACACTTCAAGATATACAGTAAAGCATGCCATTTAATGGGCTCTTTTTATATCTAATAAATGATATTTCTAATGAATATCTTCTCTGGAGTATTTTGCTAACATTTACTAATTCTTTTAGATGTCTATCAATGTATTGTTAAATGGAATGAAAGGTTTTATTAGAAAGAGATGACATCAAATAACTGTCCAAGAAAAAATGTTCTGAGTACAACAATGAATGGAAGAATTCAGGACATTACTTTCCTATAAGAAGATAGATTCATTTGAATCAATTAACCCATAGTACTTAAATAGAGCTCTTTTTCTGAGAAGTCAGATGAATTCGTGATACATTATTTTAATTCTTTTATTCTGTTTCCTGAGTTCAAATGTAATAGTAAAAATTTATTTAGTTTTGTTTCCTTTATTATCTAAATAATAGCAAGACCTATGAGCTTTCTTTCTTTTTTTAAAATTCAATTCTTTTTTTAATTTATTGGGGTGAAAATTGGTAGTAAAATTACACAGATTTCAGTTGTACAATTCTGTATCACATTATCTATAAATCCCATTGTGTGTTCACCACTCAGAGTGAGTTCTCCTTCCATCACCATATATTTGATCCCCCTTACCCTCATCTCCCACCCCCCACCCCCCTTACCCTCTGGTAACCACTAAACTATTGTCTGTGTCTATGAGTTTTTCTTTCTCATTTGTTTGTCTTGTTGTTTTGTTGTTTTTGGTTTATATACCACATATCAGTGAAGTCATATTGTTCTCTGCTTTTTCTGTCTGACATATTTCACTTAGCATTATACTCTCAAGATCCATCCATGTTGTCATGAATATTCCTATGTCATCTTTTCTTACCGCCGAATAGTATTCCATTGTGTATGTATACCACAACTTCTTTATCCATTCATCTATCGAAAGGCATTTTGGTTGTTTCCATGTCTTGGCCGCCATAAACAAAGTTGCAATGAACATTGGAGCACACGTGTCTTTATGTATAAATGTTTTCAGATTTTTTGGGTAGACACCCAGGAGGGGGATTGCTGGGTCATATGGTAATTCTATTCGTAATTTTTTGAGGAACCTCCACACTGCCTTCCATAATGGCTGCACTAGTCTTCATTCCCACCAACAGTGTATGAGGGTTCCTTTTTCTCCACAGCCTCTCCAATACTTGTTACTATTTGTTTTGTTGATGATAGCCATTCTGACTGGGGTGAGGTGATATCTCATTGTGGTTTTCATTTGCATTTCTCTGATGATTAGTGATGTTGAGCATTTTTTGATATGTCTGTTTGCCACTTGTAAGTCCTCTTTGGAGAAATATCTCTTCAGGTCGTCTGCCCATTTTTCAATTGTGTTGTTTGTTTTGTTGTTGTTGAGTTGTATGACTCCCTTGTATATTTTGGATATTAGCCCCTTATCAGAGGCACTGTTTGCAAAAATCTTCTCCCATTCAGTTGGTTACCTCTTTATTTTGTCAATGGTTTCTTTTGCTGTGCAAAAGCTTTTAAGTTTAATATAGTCCCATTCATTAATTTTAGCTTTTAATTCCATTGCCTTTGGAGTCAAATTCATAAAATGCTCTTTGAACCCAAGGTCCATAAGTTTAGTACCTATGTTTTCTTCTATGCAGTTTATTGTGTCAGGTCTTATGCTTAAGTCTTTGATCCATTTTGAATTAATTTTGGTACATGGTGACAGATAGCAGTCCAGTTTCATTCTTTTGTACGTGGCTATCATATTCTCCCAGCACCATTTATTGAAGAGGCTGCCTTTTCTCCATTGTATGTTTTTGGCTTCTTTGTCAAATATTATCTGTCCATATTTATGTGGTTTTATTTCTGGGTTCTCAATTCTATTCCATTGGTGTGTGTGTCTGTTTTCCTGCCAAGACCATGCTGTTTTGATTATTGTAGCCCTGTAGTACAACCTAAAGTCAGGGAGTGTGATACCTCGAGTATTGTTCTTTTTTCTTAAGATTGCTTTGGCTATTTGGGGTCTTTTGTGGTTCCAAACAAATCTGATGATTTGTTGTTCTAGTTCTTTAAAAAATGCCATTGGGATTTTGATGGGGATTGTATTAAATCTGTATATTGCTTTGGGTAATACGGCCATTTAACTATCTTGATTTTTCCAATCCATAAGCATGGAATGTCTTTCCATTTCTTTGTGTCTTCTTCAATTTCTTTCAAAAATATTTTATAGTTTTCAGCATATAGGTCCTTCACATCCTTGGTTAAGTTTATTCCTAGGTATTTTATTCTTTTTTGCTTCAATTGCAAAAGGAATTATTTTATGCATTTCTTTTTCTGAGATTTCGTTATTAGTATATAGGAACGCAATGGACTTTTGTACGTTGATTTTGTAGCCAGCAACTTTACTGTATTCATTGATTGTTTCTAATAGCTTTTTGGTGGAGTCTTTAGGGTTTTCTATGTATAGCATCATGTCATCTGCAAAGAGTGACAATTTAACTTCTTCATTCCCAATTTGGATGCCTTTTATTTCTTTCTCTTGCCTGATAGCTCTGGCGAGGACTTCCAACACTATGTTGAAAAGCAGAGGTGATAGGGGACAACCTTGTCGTGTTCCTGAAAGTAGAGCAAAGGGCTTCAGCTTTTCACCATTAATTATGAGGTTAGCTGAGGGCTTGTCATATATGGCCTTTATTATGTTGAGGTATTTTCCTTCTATACCAATTTTATTAAGTGTTTTAATCATAAATGGATGTTGTATCTTGTCAAATGCTTTTCTGCATCAATTGATACAATCGTATGATTTTTGTCCTTTATTTTGTTTATGTGATGCATCACATTGATGGATTTGTGGATGTTGAACCATCCTTGTGCCCCTAGGGTGAACCCCACTTGGTCGTGATAACGAATCTTTTTAATGCATTGTTGTATTCCATTTGCTATAATTTTGTTTAGGATTTTTGCATCTGTATTCATCAGAGATATTGGTCTGTAGTGTTCTTTTTTTGTGTAGTCCTTACCAGGTTTTGGTATCAGGGTAATGTTGGCCTCATGAAATGAGTTAGGGAGTACTGTTTCTTCTTCAATTTTTTGGAAGAATTTGAGCAGGATTGGTATTAGATCCTGTTTGAAGGTTTGGTAGAATTCACTAGTGAAGCATCTGGTCCTGGACTTTTGATTTTGGGAAGGTTTTGGATGACTGATTCAATTTGTTACTGGTGATCGATAATGGCCTGTAATGATATAAATTTCCCTCTTAAAACTGCTTTTCTGCATCCTAAAAATTTAGGATGTGTTTTCATTGTCATTTGTTTCTATGTATCTTTGATCTCTCGTCTAATTTCTTCTTTGACCCTGTCATTCTTTAAAAATATGTTGTTTAATTTCCATGTATTTGTGTTTTTTCCTGCTTTCTTTTTGAAGTCCTATGAACTTTCTTATGGATTTCTGTTAGCCCTTAGATAATGATTTCTGTGCATCTGAAATACTATATATTTTATTTAATGATAAAACTCTTAGGAATTAGAAAAAAATGTTAAGGCACTAGAGAAGCTAATTGTTCTGCAAGTGTGGGATCTAAGTCTCTTCTTTTAGATTTCCCATATTATGGAGCACTCATGTAATTCCTATAAATTCATTTTATAATCTCATAAATTCACCCTAGTCTAAAAATAAGTTAAAAATCAGTAAAAGTAATCCAACAGTCAAATTTGAACCTCTATGTTGCAAATTGAACAATCATAAATTATTTTAAATACACATAATTTGTACAAGTTTCTTAAGTTTTTGAAGGTATGTTATGTCATCAACGAAAAGTGAACAGATAGATTAATTGTAACTAAGTTCTAGAATGTCCTAGTCATTTGATTGGTCATCATCATTCAGTATTTCTTTGACCAGGAAGAATATGAGAGGCAGATGGTTATGAAGGTAGATATCTCTGCTTTCAGAATATGTATAAGACCTAGTAAAAATATCTGGTTTCCCATTTCCCATGTCTACTTTGTAGCCTGTAATGCAATAACATGATTCTGACTTTATATGTACCAGTCTGTTATTAGCTATTTTAATTTCTGGGAAAGGGATAGAGTAATTAACGAGACTGTGTTGTTGTTGTTGTTTTCTTAAGTCTTATGTTAGGTAAAGTACTTTGTTTATTCCAAGAATGTCTGGAAGTCTGGTACTGACTCCTGACCATGGTATGAATGGATTGAACTAGCTAATAATTTATATGGTGTTGTTTAAAGTTCAAAACTCTCCGGCTGACAGTAATGTAAACCAGCTTGTTAACATTACTTAGGGATGTATACATTGAAAATTCATACTTGGTTTAAATGGTTACACAGCCTTACTTGATTATGTGACCTGTAGGACATAAAGGATTCCTATGAAATTTTTCTTTGAGTTCTTCTGAAATGAAGAGTCTAGGAGTTTATGATCCTGAGATGAAGTTTCTCTTACAATACTAAGAAAGCACAATGGGAATTGAGTATAGAAGTTGCTTCGACCCTCAAAGCTCACCTGTTTTATTTTATTTTTGTTATTTTATACCCTATACTTTACCTTTATTAAAGCCTTCTATGAATCCTTTCAATAATCTAAACTTACGTAATCATTGCAGATCCAAATACACATTACAATAAACTGTAGTCACATTATAATGCTATATAAACATAAACAATATGACTGGACCTACTATTAACATACTGCCAGAGTAGAAAAAATGAATACTTTTCCTAAATAGGGGAAGAAGGTTAGAGGGATCAAAAAAAGTAAACAAATAAACAACAAAAAAAACCAAACAAAAAATAAAACAAAACAAAACAAAAAACCAAAATGGCAGAATACATAATATTGAGTGCCAGGTCCTCATTATTGAAACATCAAAGAAACAACCAGATACTGACTGACGGCAGTGATGGGCACTGTGGTACATGTAAGTAGCAGACCCACCTATGCCTGAAGGTAAGAGATAATGGGCAGAGGAAGAAAATAGATCATCTGAGGCCTTGGGAAGACAACCCATATAGGCCAATATAGAGGATGAGGTGAAAATCTTTGGATAAAACAATAATCCCTCCCTCAAA
This sequence comes from Rhinolophus hipposideros, assembly GCF_964194185.1. Classification (NCBI taxonomy): domain Eukaryota; kingdom Metazoa; phylum Chordata; class Mammalia; order Chiroptera; family Rhinolophidae; genus Rhinolophus; species Rhinolophus hipposideros. Next base: position 14,523,313 of record NC_138051.1, on the reverse strand, counting down.
AAACAAACAAACAAACAACAACAAAAAACAACAACAAAAAAAACCAAAAACCAGAACGTAGGCTGTGTAGGACAAAAGGAATACAGTTTTGTAGATTTCATTCTCATAAATACTAGTAATTAAAGTAAACATAAATATAATACCCAATTAAAAGATAAACATAATCAAATGGGATAGAAAATGAAACCCCTCAAAATGCTCTTTAGCATATGTAAGTAAAAAAGATTATAAAAAGTTATGTTATACAAAAGCTGATAAAAAGAAAATGCCCCATACCGTCCCACAGGGCAAGGGTTGTGGGGAGGGAGAAGAGCAGCGCAGAGCTAAGAAAAGACAATAGTCAAGAATAGGGTGCAAGCGGGGCCAAAGGTCTCAAGCCTCAAGGACTGAGCACCAAATCTGGCCAACGTGTAGTTTTTATTGGTAAACTTCTAAAGAGGTAAAAGATTGTTAATCTCAAGATGTGTGTGTTAGTAGCCTGCTGGCTGTCTTTCTGAAAGTTCCCATTGTGTTGCAGCTTGTAGTTTGCCTTTACACACACGCACATCTCCAAGGAACCCATTGAAGGGGAGGGACCGATATAATTCCATTGGGCTTCAGTTTGTTGAGGCACTCCCTTGTGAAATCCTGGGAAGAGCGCAGGCGAACAAACAGTTTGACAGCTGTAAGGCAATGCATAGTGATATCAGAAAAAGGATATTTTAAGGCAAAACTAAGTACTATAGAGATGAAAATAATTATTAAAAATGGTCCATGCATTAATAAGGTAAGACAAATAAACTTTATGCAACTAATAACATACCTCAAATATACATAAATCAAAATTGATTATCTGCAAGGAGGGAGAAAATTAAAGGACAAAACTGATAAATTTGTTATCAGAGCTGAAAATTTCATTATATATTAATTTGTAAGGTATAAGAAGCACACAAAAATCCGTAATTGAGATATAGCAGAATGCAACAACTTGAATATAATACTTGATCTAATGAACTTTATGATTATACTCAACATTTGGAGAGTACCTATTTTCATTCACACAGTGCACTTTTAAATAAAATAACTGCTTGGCACTTTAAGGAGTCTCAACATATTTTTAAGGCATGAATCAAAAAGAACATCTTATAAATACACAGTAAAGTTAAGCTCAATATTAATAACAGAGGATTTTTTTATATTTTGAAGAGTGAATACTCTTAAATATGAGTCTAAGAAAGACTCATTGGAACTTATAAAATACTTTGAAATAAATTATGATAAAATAAAACATATCCAAACTTTTGTGATGAGTCTAAGCTATGCTTTCAAGGAAAATTGAAGCTTTAAATGCATGCATTATAAAAAAAGTAAAAGCTAAAATGAATTAACATTTGTCTCAAAAAAAAAAAGATAAGCAAATTCAGTATAATGAAAAAAGGAATAAATTATAAAAAAATCAGAGCAGACATTAATAATATAAAATAAAATAATATAATACAAAAAATGTTAGAGTTTCACCAAAAAACATAAAATTACTTGATCAAAAAAATTTGATATAAAAATAAAGGAGAGTAAACACTTAAATGGACAAAAACAGGATATCTGTAGAAATAAAAATGACCATAAATGGATATCATAAATTTATTACAGTAAATTTGAAAATTTAGTTGAAATGGACACATTTCTAGATAAATACTATCAGAAAGAAAAATAGAAATTCTGAATACTACAATGAAAGTGAAGAAAATTGGAGATATTACAGAAACTAAATACACTATTAAAAACCTTCCCACAAGGAAAATTCAGGCTCATGTAATATCACCAGTGACCCATTTCAAACATTTAAGGAATAAATAATGCCTAATACAGAAATTCTTCTAGAAAATAAAAAATAAGAAAACATTGTCTAATTTAATGTATAAGGCCAATATAATTCTGGCAACAAAATCTGAAAGGGATATAAAAAATTAGGGAGAAAATTAAAAGTCAATCTCAGCCCTGAATATAAAGGCAAAAATTCTTAATCAAATATTCTCAAATCAAACCTGGCAATGTACAAAAAATATACACACACTCACACACACACAATGATAACACGTCACAACTAAATTAGATTTTTACATGAAAAGAAGTTGGCTTCAAAAGCAGAAAATACATCTAAGCAAAGTAACAAAATTAATATAAAAATCAATATTTCAAATAACTATGACAATAGATGTAAAAACATGTAATAAATTTTATACTTAATCATGATTAAAACTACTAAGCCACTAACTAATTGTGGAAAGATTTTTTTTCATGGATTGGGAAATTCAACATTGTAAAGCTATTGATTCTTACCAAAGTGATCTATGGTTCATTTTGGTAGCAAACAATTTCAGTAGGGTGTGTGTGTGTGTGTGTGTGTGTACTTCTACAATGCCAAGATGGTTCTAAAAGTTTATGGATATTCAATATTAAAAAAGATAAGAATAGAATATTTATGGACCTTTTGAAGAAAGTAGAACATTTACTAGGACTTGATTATCATGATTTATTATAAAGAATTATTTAAAGTTATAATAATTAAGGTAGTTTTTTATAGTACTAGAATACACACATAAAAAATTGGAACTAATTAGACAATCCAGAAACAGAGCCATGCATATGTGGCAATTTGACTTAAAATAAACATGTCTCCACAGATCAACTTTTTAGTAATTTATGCTGGGCCAATTAGAAATTCATATGTAAACTGATGAAATATGACTACTACTGTATGTTATATAGAAAAAAATTAAAATAAAAACAGCTAGATGAAAAACAAAATAATGTTCTAGAAGTTACAAAAGGACAGAGAAGGAGAAGATATTTGTAAAATATATAACACACAAAGGGCTCATTTCTTGAATATAAAGAATATCCACGATAAGAAACAATAATGCAAGAAAAGCAGGCAATAGATATGAAAAGATGCTTTACAAAAGAATATATTAAATGGTCATAAGAAGTCCCAAAACAGAAATACTCCAAATGTCTAACAATATTAGAATGAAAAACTGTGGTATATCATACAATGGAATGTCAAACAATTAAAATGGATAAAATAGTACTTTATGTGACAGTTACATCACCAACAAATAAGGCAGACATAAAACTATACATACTTCACAAATAAGTTTCCAAAAATATAGAGAAAGTTAAAATGTAGTCTTAGATATTAACATAGCAATTAATCCTGACTATGGGTAGAGATGGTGATTGATAAGAACAGGAGGCAGCTTCTGGGGGCTGTCATTGTTCTATTTCTTGTTTGGGTGATGGTTATACAGATATTTGTTTGTGATAATTTATTAAGCTGTATGTTTATTTTTAATACTTTATGTGTGTTGTACTTCTTAAACATTAAATAAAAACTTTATTGATAGGTAGATAATATGCATATATTTTATATGGGTACAGGGCATAGGTATAGGTATATATGAGGTCGGACAATTAAGTTCACGAACTCCTCCTAGAAGAAGTGTTGCATACCTCATTGCTGAATATCACTATGGACTTTGAAGTACTCCCCTTGGGAAGCTATGCACCAACACCAGAGCCTAGTCCATCATTCAAAGCAATATTGGAACTCTTTTTATGGAATGGCCATCAAAACTGTCATCGTATTACTCTTGATGTCCTGAATGTCATCAAAATATCTTCCTTCAATATTTCCTTTCTCTTCAGGTAAAGAAAGAAATCATTGGGGGTCAGATCAGATGAGTAGGGAGGGTGTTCCAATACAATTGTTTGTTTACTGGCTGAAAACTGCCTCACAAACAGTGCTGTGTGAGCTGGTGCCTTGTCGTGATGCAAGAGCCATGAATTGTTTGTGCAAATTTCAGGTCATTTTCATCTAACTTTTTCATGCAGCCTTTTCAGTACTTCCAAATAGTAAACATGGTTAACTGTTTGTCTAGTTTATACAAATTCATAATGAATAATCCCTCTGTTATCAAAAAAGGTTAGCAACATCATTGCAACAAGTTCATGAACTTTATTGTCACACCTCGTATACACGAAACTGTGTATTTATTAGTTTAAGAGAGTAGAAATGTAGTAAAGAGATACTAACTTTTCTTTTGTCCCTCTCTGCCCTTAACTTACTTTAGAAAACATGTTCACTTTCAAATTTTAAAAATCAGAAAATGTTACAGAAAAATACCAATATAATAACTAATGCATTAAGATTAAACTGAAAAGAGTTCACTGCTCTTAAGGTCACATTTAGAAAATAGGAAATCTTTTAGATTTACCTTCATTCAACTTCTTAACCATACATTTGGTGCTCGCAAATACTATGTTAAATATGCATGTATTTTCTTGCCATTGATACAGAAACTTGTAACGAGGTAATATGAATCGCTGAAGAGGTCCTTATAGATTGGACTCTCACTAACATAAATATAAAAGTGAAGCATCTTTCAAAATGATATACTCAAAGAGTAATACAAAAATAACTTAAAGAGTTTTTCATAGATTAAGAGAAAGAGCTAAAACATTTCCATTCATTCTGAATTGCCGTTCACATTTTTCAGATAATTGTAGGTTTATTAGAAATATTTTATCCTTTTGAAATCTCTCCATTAATTCTAAAATATTTAAGAAGAACATAAACTTAAGTTCTGAAATAATAGCACTGCTTCAAGCCCATTGTAACTTTCGATTATAACGGAATATATTCATATGTAACTTTATATATTAAATGTCAGGTTATTATGCTATATATTTAGTATCATCCAAGCTTAAGATACTTGATAAATATTACAAAATTGGAAAGGGAATTTTGTATTCCCTGTGCTATTTCCTTTTCTTGTCTACTGCATGCTTTAAGAATCCATAATGGATAAAGAAGTTGTGGTATATATACACAATAGAATACTGTTCGGCGGTAAGAAAAGATGATATTAGGAACATTTGTGACAACATGGATGGATCTTGAGGATATAATGCTAAGCAAAATAAGTCAGACAGAAAAAGCAGAGAACCCTATGATTTCACTGATATGTGGTATATAAACCAAAACCAACAAAACAATAAGACAAACAAATGAGAACCAAAAACTCATAGACACAGACAATAGTTTAGTGGTTCCCAGAGGGTAAGAGGGGTGGGGGGAGGGAGATGAAGGTAAGGGGGATCAAATATCTGGTGATGGAAGAACTGACTCTGGGTGGTGAACACACAATGGGATTTACAGATGATGTAATACAGAATTGTATACCTGGAATCTATGTAATTTCACTAACAATTGTTATCCCAATAAACTAAAAAAAAAAAAAATAACAAAAAGGAATCCATATTTTTGACCTTTTGATTTGTTCTCGTAAGTTTGTTAAGAGGAAGAAATGAGCTAGCTTTACTGATAAAAATGATACTACTCCCCTTTGGTTGCCACAAAGGCCAAAGCCAGGGGCCCTAAACTGAACAGAGAACCAGAGACCTCAGAGAAAAGGCAGCACACTAAAGTATTTTCAGTGTCTAGAGTGCTAATGAGAGGCATACTCACTCTGAATCTTTAATCATACACTGGGACTCTGCCCACCTTTTCTTACTCCTTTGCAATTTGTCTTCACTCAATGATGACATTGTTATCATATCGTAAAATATTGTTCACATTAATAAATCACTTATTATTTATTCAAATATACTCAGATACTTCAAGGAGGGTGCTAAATAATTTAGGTTGTAGCTATGACGTTATTAACTAAATGAACAAAACATTTCTTCACTACAAACAACATTTGCCTGGATTGTCATGTACAGGGAAGTTACATGACAATAGCTCCCTTTATATGTCAAGATTCCTCATAATGTTAAAATTTTTAGAAGATCTTTTTATTTAAATAAATCTGTATGTTTAGTAACATTGCGTTATGTGATTCACTAATATGAATATGAGTAATATACAAATCCTGGTATCACAAGTAAATAACAAAATTGTCTCACTCTAATATTATGGACACTTGTGCTTGAATCTTTCCACAACTGTTTATACCAGTAAAATTATGAAAATGTTATTATGTTCTTTGTAGTTCTTAACAGATATTACCTTACTTTCTCTATATGTTTATTTTAAATTAACATAGTTCTGTGCTTCAAAAGTGATATATGTTACGGATAGGAAAAGGTGAAAATACAGGTAAACATAAAGGAATTGAATACCAATTCTTATCCCTATTTTCCTTAAATTCAGCTGTAGTTATGGTGTCTTATTGTACTTCCTGCCAATCTTTGTTCTATGCACAGTTATTCATTATTCAAAGCATATTGTGCGGATGTGGGTGTACATTTACACTTGATATTGTATTTTGATCACTTTTCACATCAGTGTTATAATAGTTATACACCCAATGAGATTCTAATTCTTTAAAAAAAAATATGTGATGACTGCTTTAGCCAGTCTATGCGCAAAATGCTATGAAAGCACAGGGAAAGGCAATCCATTGTATGAAAAACAAAATGTAAAAAGGAGAGATCTTTATAAAGATAATGCATGACCTACGATGTTTGGTAAGGTTATATTTTTAGATAAAAATATATTTTGTGTAGAATACAAAATATAATTAACTTCATGGAACTATGAGACCAAAACATAACAAGTATTCTGAATTTGCTGGAGGTTAAATTGAAAAGGATTGACAGGGATATATCAGTATGGAGCACTACCGTGTTTCCCTGAAAATAAGACCTAGCAGGAGCATCAGCTCTAATGTGTCTTTTAGAGCAATAATTAATATAAGACCCGGTATTATATTATATTATATTATATTATATTATATTATATTACATTACATTACATTACATTACATTACATTATATTACAAGATCCAGTCTTATATTATTTTAAAATAAGACCATTAAGACCATGTTAATTTTTGCTTTAGAAGACACATTAGAGCTGATGGTCTGGCTAGGTCTTAGTTTCGGGGAAAAAGGTGGCTTTGGGCCTGAATATAAAAGACAATATATGGTATGCTTAAGAATTTGAAATATTTACTCTAGATATTAGATATCCATTAAAATGTTTATTTTATTTTATAATGATCATGAGAAAAAACATAATCAGATCCATATTTTAGAAATATAGTCTTGAAAGTCTTTAATAGATAATCTGCAGAAAGGAAGGAACTGAAAGCAGATAGAATTATTTGGTGGCTTTTATACATGTCAAAGGAAACAACAATGAAGATCTAAACTGGATTACAGAAGTGGGACTAAAAGAAGATAAATCAGAGCACTCAGAATGAAAAACAATAGGACATAAACTGTAATATTTGAGTAATAAAGAAGAGAGAATTCCTTTAAAGTAATTCTCAGATTTCTAGCATTATGTTACTCTTAAGTAAGGAAACGAGGCAAGTTTGAGGAGTAATTGTTGAATTTAGGAGTCAGTAAGAGGCACAGTGGAGGAAATGATAGACTATGATTTGTGCATCAATGTGTACATGGCCATTAAACCATGAGATAGAATTGAATTGCCCTGAATTCCATCTTTTATTCATAAAAGCAAAGGGAGATAGTCACGATGAGTTAATAAAAATAAGAGAAGGCCAATGATGGAATCTGAGAATAAAAACAATATTCCCACAAAACAAGTTATTTTTCAACAGCTTGAATGTTAATTTTCTCAGAAATAGCCAAGAGATTTTACAGCAAAGAACTCAGGTTTCACAAGAAACATAATTTCTATTCCTGTGCACTAAATATTATGCAAAACTATTTCTGAAGAACATTACTTGAAACCATTTATTAATAGGACTACGTCTTAAAAACAGCACATTCCAAAATATTCTTGATACTTTATAAAAAATCTATTAATGTAAAATACTGCACATCTCTCTCTTAATTATTTTTCATCGTGAATTTGAGAATTGCCAAAGATTAATTTTGAATAATTCAATAAAATATAATTTGTACACAATCTTCGATTTAGAGAAAAATAAGAAAGACTAATAGGGAAATGTAAGATAAATCTGAACTTGATTGGAGAAAGAACAGTCATTCAAATCTCAGCTATATATCATTGTCAGAAAAAATTGAAGGTCAAAAAATTGTTTCTTTGTATAGAGACAAATATAAACTATATATATATTATACATATTAATAATATATATAGTATATATATGTATATATATATATATATATATATTTATATATATATATATATATATATATATATATATAATAGTATCTCAATATTAGCCTAGGATGTTTACTATAACAAAAGCTATTCAATTTAATGCTTTTGGGACAATTACCTGAAGTGGCTTGGAAATTGTTTTTAAGTTAATTGTTATTTATCATTTCCAAAGTGTCTAAAATCTTTCTTCTGAAAGGTGGATGAAATCTATTAATGGTTTAATGGTTATTTGTGATTTCCAAAATGTCTAAAATCTTTCTTCTGAAAGGTGGACAAAATCTGCTTTCAAGTACTATTGAAAATTGTATTCTCTGAACTCTCAAGACCTAGCTCTTAGATGGATATATGCTCCAAAAAGCCTTTATTCAAAGATAAGTTTAAGTAAATTATTTCCCCACGGCAATCCTTGAAAGTGAAAAAGAAACTCTTGACACATTTCTCTAGATGTTTTTAATATGAGACATATTTTCTAGTAATATAAAGAGAAAGCTTTCACTTTTAATAAAGGCCAATTTTCAGTCAAAATATCTAATGTGGTTTTGTGTTTTAAAGTGTTGACATTTTCAGTGTTCTGCTTGTAGTAAAAAGTAAGTGTGGCAGAATTTAATGCAAAAAAACAAAATCAGTTTGATGTAGTCATCAAGCTATGTAGGAGAAAATAACCTCTAAAGGAAAAATTTGGGAATAATTGTCACGTTAATACTGGACATGATTATTTTCTTGCATTGCTTTTAAATACTAAAATGGTATGACTAATTAGCAAAACAAAAAATGCTTAACTTATCTGAAAGTTTGCAATTTTTTTCCAAGTAGTTAAATATTTTATAAAAGCATAGAATTTATTATCATAACTTCCAAATTCATAATGATTTGGTTAAACCAGATAAACGTGTTTTTTTCCAAGAGAAGACAAAGGTGAAAGTGTTTTAATCACAAATAATCAGTAGGTAGAGAATTGAGTTGTCAAGTTTACTACATGTAATTAAAAAAATTTAGTTGCACTAAAAAAATAAAATAAAATAAAATGCTAGTCCTTATGGTTAAATTTTGCTCCAAACCTTCCAACACCGGAGAAGGAGTGGTAATTCACACTAATTTGTTTTATTCGTTTTACAGAAACACACAGCCATAAAATGTTACCTGTTCAGATAAATACATACTATATGCATTAGTCGCTTGAGTTTGTCTATTGTAAGCATTCAGGTTTGTATGAATTTGAATTTGTACATTTTCTGTAGAAAACTTACTCTGTAATTACCTTTTCAAGATGAAAACCACAATATCATTGCAAATACCATCTGTTCACAAGGATTCAATTGACCTCAGTTCAGATGACACAGCTTCCTAGGTGTTGTCTCCAATAAATTTCAATTCATAAACAGTCACCTAAAATAAAAAGAAAAAAAAGAAAAAATAAAGAAAAAAACAAAACAACAACAACAACAAAAAAGAAAATGTCTTACTATTTTAATATTAAAATTAAATAAAATTAAACTTATATTACTTAAAACTTAGAGAAGCAGAAGAAAGATCTGGTATTAAATAACCAAAACAGATTTTCCTAAAGTAAATACTATTGAACTAGAATAGTAACTAAATCAATTTTGGAAACCTTTACTTATAGTCTATTGTCATTGTGAAATCTAGAATAAATAGTGTTTCCTAACAATTTTAACCATAATGAATCCCTTTCTAATCAGAACATCTTTTGAAAATGTTGACCTGGATAATCAATTAATTTAAAGATCTTATATTAATATAAAATCAATTGCATATTTTTGATGATTTTCATGTTTTGTAATCATTTACAAGCTGTAGTGAAGATCATGATAAATGGTTTACCCAATAGAATGAATAAAGGGCATATCTGATTATCATAGTCTCAAAGCCTCTCACTGAGCTTGCTTTTTACTCTCTCACTGTCACATTTCCTGCCACCACTGTCATTATTCATTGCATGAAAGGCATTTTCACCTCTTTGTCTGTCTACATTAAAATAAAAAATATTTTTTCAAACTTGCTTTTTTCCCCCTCATATTATTTTCTCTCCTCAAAATTGTCTTCCCACATATTCTCACCTGTGAAGATCTCATTAAGTTCAGGGATTATTATTCCATTTATTGATAATAATGAACAATGCTATATAAAATAAATTTTAAAAATATGTCCTTCATATTATTGAAGATCTGATAATAAGATATAACACACTGAGAAAATCAAAGACCAATTTCTGCATGAAGTCTGTGATCAAAGAGGGAAGTTTCTGAGCAATAAAGTTATTTTTTTGTATCACATAGGCATTTACCTACATAGCAGAGATTGAGACCAGAGCCACTTAGGGTAGGAAGTCTTGTTAGAGATTACATTTCAATTAGGTGGGTCAGAGGAGTCAATAACTTTAGGGTGGGAGGCATTATATCTGGACTACAATTCTCTCCTTGCCAGAATGACATTAAAAATAAAAGGAAGAAGCGTTTCTGGAATGACAAAGTAAAGACCATCAAAAAGTCACTCCTCAGGAAATGCAATGAGAAAAATAGCAAACATTTTCAAAATCAACTTTTTCAGAAATCTGAAATTAACTAAAGGCTTGCAAAAATCCAAGAAGTATCTAATCTAGAACAATCACTGAATTTTTATAAGAACAGCAAGCTGTTATCAAAATCGTGGCTTCTTAATTTGCTCCATTTCATTCTCTCTCTCAAAGCCTACAGTAGTTTTGAAAACCAACAGCCTTGCAACAACCTAAATAAATGGAAAGATGCCCCATACTCATTTATTGGACAACTCTATTTGGCTAAAACGGAAATACTCTTCAATTTGATGCATAGACAACACCATCTCTACAAAACTCCCAGCTGCCTTTTTGCAGAAATAGACAAGCTCATCATAAAACTCATAAGGGAAGACAAGGGACATAGGAAAGCCAAAACAATCTTGAAAAAGAAGAAAAGTTGAAAAATTCATATTTCCTGATTTCAAAGCTTACTACAAAGCTACAGGAATCAAGAAAATATATGGCTGGTATGATGGTAGATATATAGATCAGTGCAGTAGAATTAAGAGCCCAGAAGTCAACTCTTGCATTATGATCAATTGATTTTCAATAAGGGTGCCATGATAATTCAATTATGAAACAGTCTTTTCAACAAGTAGCTCTGGGGTATGTGGATATTCATGCGCAAAAGACTTAAATTCCTTTTCCTCACCTTATTGTGTGTGAATTATCTCAATAAAGTAATTAATATTATAAAAACAAACTGGAAAACAAAGAAACAAACAAACTAAACATATTAGGCAGATCTGAGGATATTGACATAGAAGGTGTAAAAGGGAACCAAAAAAAATAAAGAAATACTTCTTTAGGAGGTAGTGACCACTGATGAGTCCCTTATCTAGGATTTACACTCCCCCTGGATACACATAGGTTAGAGAGTCCAGAGGCTCGCACAGCTTAAACCTGATTTGAGACAACCATTACTTGTAGAACCCCTAATCTTTAAGATAAATGCAAACCTTCTTCAGAGGAAAGCACATTCATCCATGGTTTCAAAGTCTGGCTACAGGTAACTTTACAAATACTGTAAGGTCTAGCAACCAAAGATTGCCAAGCACACAGTGATGTGTAAATATGCACAAAATCAATGGACATACAGAATATACCTTCACAGGAATTCAAATGGTGGAACTGTCAAAAATGGAGGTTAAATCATTTATATATTTACGTTTTTGAAAAATGCATTAAATTCAAAATAACTCTAGGAAACAAGACACTGTAAAAATAACATGTGTAAACAAGGATCAAGCAGAACTTAAAAAAATAAAAATACAACTGAAATTCAAAATCTGTTGGATATACATTACTGTAGATTCTGAGAATGACATTGAAAATTAACAATTTCAAATGTAGAGCAGAGGAAATTAGCTATAAGCAGAAAAGGAAAACATGGAATGTACGAGATACAAGATTGAAGATCCACAGATATCAAATAAAGAATCAGATAATCTAACATACATTTGATAAGAATTCCAGAATGAAACAAATGAGAGAATGGTTTGGAATCAATATTTGAAGGGTTAATGGCAAAGAAGACAGATTACAATCTGCGCGTTAAAGAAGTATGAGAAATTTAAGGCATAGCAGGTAGTGATTAACTATACCCCAAGACATATCATTCAAAAGCTACATAATCCCAAAAGCAAAAGTCTGGGACCAGATGGCTTCACTAGTGAATTCTACCAAACCTTCAAACAGGACCTAATACCAATCCTGCTCAAACTCTTCCAAAAAATGGAAGAAGAGACAATACTCCCTAACTCATTTTATGAGGCCAACATTATCCTCATACCAAAACCTGCTAAGGAAAACACAAAAAAAGAAAACTACAGACCTGTATCTCTGATGAATACTGATGCAAAAATTATAAACAAAATTCTAGCAAATCGAATACAACAATGCATTAAAAAGATTATACATCATGAGCAAGTGGGGTTCAACCCAGGGGCACAAGGATGGTTCAACATCCTCAAATCCATCAATGTGATACACCACATAAACAAAATAAAGCACAAAAATCATACAATTATATCAATTGATGCAGAAAAAGCATTTGACAATATACAACATCTATTTATGATTAAAACACTTAATAAAATAGGTATAGAAGGAAAATATCTTAGCATAATAAAAGCTATATATGACAAACCCTCAGCTAATCTCATAATTAATGGTAAAAAACTGAAGCCCTTTGCTCTACGTTCAGGGAACACGACAGGGCTGTCCCCAATCTCCTCTGTTTTTCAAAATAGTGTTGGAAGTCCTCACCAGAGCAATTAGGCAAGAGAAAGAAATAAAAAGCATCCAAATTGGGACTGGAAAAGTTAAATTGTCACTCTTTGCAGATGACAAAATGCTCTATATAGAAAACACTAAAGACTCCATCAAAAGCTATTAGAAACAATCAACGGATACAGTAAAGTTGCTGGCTACGAAATCAACATACAAAAGTCCATTGCATTCCTATATATTAACAATGAAATCTTAGAAAAAGAAATAAAAAGAAAAAAACAATTCCTTTAGCAATTGCAGCAAAAAGAAAAAAATACCTAGGAATAAACTTAACAATGGATGTGAAAGACCTACATGCTGAAAACTACAAGACATTTTAAAAAGAAATTGAAGAAGACATAAAGAAATGGAAAGACTTTCTGTGCTCATGGATTGGAAGAATCAACATAGTTAAAAATGCCGTATTACCCAAAGCGATATATAGATATAATGCAATCCTCATGAAAATCCCAATGAGATTTTTCAAAGAAATAGAACAAAAAATCATCAAATTTGTATGGAACCACGAAAGACTCCAAATTGCCAAAGCAATCCTAAGAAAAAAGAACAATGCTGGAGGTATCATCACATTCCCTGACTTTAGCTTGTACTACAGGGCAACAATAATCAAAACAGCATTGTATCGGCAGAAAAACAGACACACAGACCAATGGTATAGAATTGAGAAACCAGAATTAAACATAAATATGGACAGATAATTTTTGACAAAGAAGCCAAAAACATACAATGGAGAAAAGACAGCCTCTTCAATAAATGGTGCTGGCAGAATTGGATAGCCACGTGCAAAAGAATGAAACTGGACTGCTATCTGTCACCATGTACCAAAATTAATATAAAATGGATCAAAGACTTAAGCATAAGACCTGACACAATAAACTGCATAGAAGAAAAGATAGGTACTAAACTTATGGACCTTGGGTTCAAAGAGCATTTTATGAATTTGACTCCCAAGGCAAGGGAAGTAAAAGTTACAATAAATAAATGGGACTATATGAAACTTAAAAGCTTCTGCACAGCAAAAGAAACCATCGACAAAATAAAGAGGCAACCAACTGAATGGGAGAAGATTTTTGCAAACAGCACTTCCGATAAGGGGTTAATATCCAAAATATACAAGGAACTCATACAACTCCAAAACAAAAAATACAACCCAATTGAAAAATGGGCAGAGGACCTGAAGAGACATTTCTCCAAAGAGGACATACAAATGGCAAATAGACATATGAAAAAAATGCTCAACATCACAAATCATCAGCTAAATGCAAATAAAAACCACAATGAGATATCACCTCACCCCTGTTAGTATGGCTATCATCCACAAGACAAATAGTAACAGGTTTTGGGGAGCCTGTGGAGAAAAAGGAATCCTCATATGTTTTGATGGGAATGCAGACTGGTGCAGCCATTATGCAAGGCAGTGTGGAGGTTCCTCAATAAATTAATAGAGTTACCATATGACGCAGCAATCCCTCTCCTGGGTTTCTACCCCAAAAATCTGGAAACATTTATCCATAAAGACATCTCTGCTCCAATGTTCATTGCAGCTTTGTTTACAGTGGCCAAGACATGGAAACAACTCAAATGTCCTTCAATTGATGAGTGGACAATGAAGTTGTGGTACACATACTCAATGGAATACTATTGAGCAAAAACAAACAAACAAACAAACAAACATGAAATAGCACCATTTGTGACAACATGGATTGATCTTGAGATTATAATGCTAAGCGAAATAAGTCAGACAGAAAAAGTAGAGAACCATATGACTTCACTGATATGTGGTATATAAAACGAAAACAACAAAAGAACAAGACAAACGAATAAAGGAACAAAAACTAGTAGTCACAGACAATAGTTTAGGGGTTACCAGAGGGTAAGGGGTGGGGTGGCTCTAGAAGAGGCTAAATGGGGTCTAATATATGGTGATGGAAAGAAAAGTGACTCTGGATGGTGAACACACAATGTGATATGTAGATAAGGTATTACAGAATTGTACACCTGAAATCTGTGTAACTTTACTAACAGTATTCACCCCAATAAACTTTAATTAAAAAAATTGCACAAAATTTTAAAAAGGTAAATATTAAAAACAACAGAGGAAATAGAGAAAGCATCAACAGGTTTACACACTACTCAATAACAACAGTGCAAGTCAGTAAACAGTGGAACAACAGATTGAATAATCTGAAAATAAGTACTAATCTGGAATTATATATTCAGAAAAAGTATTTCAAAGTGGAATGAAAATAATGGCTTTATCAAACACAAAATCTGAGCATGTCACCTGAGGACCTTTCCTGAAGGAAATTCTAAGCAGTATTTTTGCAGGAATGAAGTGATCGCAGAGGGACTGTCCAGAAATAAAAACAGAATCAACAGAAAAAGTGGTAAATACATAAACAATATGATTGATAATTAATTGTATTCAAAAGTAATAATAAAGTCATGTGAAGCTAAATATAAAGCAAAATTAAAAAAGACTTAAAATACAGTAAAGGTGTTACCGGAGGGAATAAATGAGTAAATGGAAATAAAATATTTAAACATTTTTATATATTGAATGATTATATTTATACATTTATATTAATCACATGCTCTTTTAAGCATAAAGATGATTTAGAATAAATGACCAAATAATTAGCTATGACCGAGGCTCAACAAACTTGAAATGTATTCAATTTGTTTATTTTTGACCACATAGAATTAAATTAGATAGCAAATATAAAAAGACAATGCAAAATGTGAATATGTTTGGATATTAAAAAACACATATGTAATGGTCCATAAGACAAAAAAGAAATAATTGAAATAGGAAAATAATTTGTACTAAATGATATTAAAACGACTACATACCAAAACATATTGGCTATAGTGAAAGCAGTAATTAGTTTGACAGTTATGACCTATAATAAATATGTTGAAAAAGACAAAAGTCTGAAAATTGATACGTAAGTTATTCTTATGAAATACTCATCTCATGAAACTTCCTAGCTCATTTCATGAGGCTCGTGAAGCCATTCTCAAATTTTTGCATTTTAGGATTTCTTTACTCTTAAAATTATTCACTCCAATTACCAGTTAATGAAAAGCAGCCTGCACTGTCAGACAGATTTGACCTAATATATAGTGTTGTAGTGGGTTGAATGGTGGCCCCCCTAAGAATATATCCATATCCTAACCCCCATAACCTGTTACTGTGATCTTACCAAAAAAGTGTATTCACAAATATAATTCAGTTAAGGATCTCCAGATGAGATCATTTTGGACTATCCCGGTGAGTCCTAAATTAAATAGCAAAAAAACTTTATGAAAGATACAAAGGAGAAAAAGAGCAGCAGAGGAAAAGGCCATGTGAAGATGAAGGCAGAGACTAGATGTTACGCAGCCACAAGCCAAGGAACACCTGAGTCTACTAGAAGCTGCAAGAAACCAGAAATGTCTTTCCATTTGAGATTTTAGAGGGAAGGCGGCCCTATGATCACCTTGATTTTGGACTTCTTGCCTTGAGAACTGTGGGAGAATAGGTTTCTGTTGTTTTAAGCCACCAAGTGTGTGGCTTAATTTTTAACCCCAGGAAACTAGTATAGATGTTAAAGGCATTTTGGAAGAGCAATCCTAAGACTTCCAGTAATAATATAATTGAGGCACATAAATTAATTAGGTGGCATCGGAAAGGTTGGAGACTAGACCCATATAATAAATTTCGACATCCTTTGCTGACTGCATCTGGAGGTTGAATACCTAAAATAGGATGAATGAGATAAGAGATATTTAAAGAGCTGATAGAAAACCAATGAGATTGCTTTATTTGTAGGTAATGGTTTTCTATATCTGTGTTGCTTTGCACCCACAGTGAAAGGTGTAATCAATCTTTTGTTGTTTAAGTGACCACTGTTTATATTTGCTGCTGAAAACCTAAACAATGGACTGTGAGCCAAAGAGTAATTCAAATGTCAGAATTAGGACTCAGACTAATACTGTCTTTATTTGTCAGAAGGAGTTAATGGAGAAAATCCATGTTGTTGGTTAGAAAGTACTGATTCCAAATGAAACGAGTCAGTCCTATTGCCAATAGTTTTCTTCCTACATATCTTGCTCATCACTTTTCATCTTTCTCATATGAGCTGCTTTCATTCTGCTTATCTGTGTTAGTGTCTCTTATTCTGTTATTCTGCCCATCCAAACCTGTGGTTTCACTTACAGTCTATACATTGTTTGCTCCCAAATGGATAACTCTGGCCCAAGTCTCCTTCCTAACTTCAGACGTGGATGATCAATTGACTGGGGACAATTCTTTGTTTTTCAGTAGGCACATAGTAACATTAAAGTAGAAATCAGACACTGTTTCTAAAAAATCGTCTTTTTTAAACTTCTCCTCTGCCTTACTGTCTTATGCCTTATGCCTTATGCCTTACTGTCTTACTGCCTAATGCCTTAATGCCATTCTCTTCAAGTGAATGGCATTAAGAATTTTTTAAGTCAGAATTAGAATCTAGTCATGAATTTCTGCCTCTCTCTTACCCTGACATACAAAGTTAGTTACCAATTCTTGTTGAGCTTATCTACTTTATTTTTCCTGAATCTTTCCCATTCCTTCAGCTTGTCATTATCTTAAGGTTCTAGTCATTATCTCTTACCTGCAACTCTTAAGAGCTTGCTAACTTCTCTCTCTTGTTCTTGTTTTGTTTCTTAGACTAATTCTTTGCCTATTGTCAATATGATCTTGATAAAGCATGGACTTCTCTTACCATAAAATCCTTTCATATTAATTACCATATCCCATCCCCATTCTTGACTATACCATCACTGTTGATTGCCTTTAACCTAAAATCAAAATTTCTTCTGAACTTAAAGTTTCTGTTCTCTGAGCCCTTTCTCTTCACACCACACTAAATTGCATGCATTTCTCTGTACTTGCCATTTGTTTCTTCAAGGCTTTTGAATTGTTTCCCTCTGCTTAGGAATTTTCCCCACTCTGTGCCCCTTGTATGTGACCAACGCCTGACCTTAGATGTCATTCACCTATAGTAAAGATGTTCCAGGTCCCCCATGGTTGGGTAAGTTGCCTATGCTCCACGGCCCCAAAGCACCATATCTTTGCTCCTCTCATCTTAGTTATCAGCTATTGTTTGTATCATCTAAACAAGATTGTAAATTCTTAAGAGCCTATTTGTATCTTCATCACTGTTGTAGCCCCAGATTTTGGTGTAAATATCACAAATTCAAATGCTGTAAAGCACAATAAGTGTAAAGAAAGTATGTAACTATATTCAGAAGGTTATGGTAAGGAATATAGGTAAACAAAGCATATATGTGCCATCTAAGGGCACTTGATGTAAGTTTTAGAATACATTAATGGCCAAATATTGTGTTTTCAGGCCACATTTGGTTCCTCTGCAGTAACTCTGACTGCCAAAATGTTGTGTAGCCTGGATTAGCTCTATCTATTAGTCCTAAGTGGATTATCAATGAAAATTTGTTAAATTAATCATATAAGTTAAGATGCACACTTTTATTAATCAGCTTTTGATTGAATTTTGTTCCAGTATATGAGTCAAGACATAGTCACTTAGCCCTTCCCCTGGATAATAATTTTGTACTAAGGAAAACCAAAAGTTAGGTGATAAACTAATGGTATTAATGTGATACAGTGAAGGTATTTGCTGCATTGGTTGCTTTCCAATTATAAATAAACAATTCAGAGATAAATTCAAGGCAGTTTCAATTTCTCTGTGAGTAATATAAATAGATATATTTGAAATATGCTTGAAATGTTTTTATAGAGCCTGTGAAATATTTTATAATATTTTGTACTACTTAGAATTCCTTAAAAAGAGAAATGGTTAGGAAAGACAAAAATAAAAACAACACTGATTTATATCTTTCTCAGCAGACTGTTACATAAGTACATGAATAAATTCCCATATTCTTTGATTCATTTAGACAGTTCACCCCTATTCAATGGATCAGACTTTCATTTATATCTCAGAAATATCTTTATTTGAATTTAGATAACTTGACTTTTGAATATGAAAGCAGAATTATCTTTTCAACATAATAAAAATAAAAACATGTTTTCTTCAACATTTTCAGATATATTTTATATAAATATTACTTTAAAATATTGTTTAAAATCCTGTTGTCATATAACATGGAATGGGATATAATATTCCAGTAATAAACATATCAAATAATTATATGCAAAGACATAATATTGAGGAACATTTCACATTTTGAGTAATATTTTGAACTTTCTAATTTTTTTCTAACTAGATACACAGAAATAAAACTGATTTGTGAAAATATTTTCCTCTGTGACAAGCCTTTCACCAATCCTGCTTTCATAAATCATATTTTTCCATCTAATTGAGTGAATCATATTGTACTTTAGCAACAAATTTTCTGTATGGTAGTTGCAAACTTATGAGTTATATATCAATCTAACTTTAAGGGGGCTTATTTGAAATAATGGTATGCTAAAATTTATTTATACCTTGTGTCATTTTACATATGATGTCAAAGTTTTAAATCTTCCAAAAATATAAAAAGGTAAAGCCTATGAAAGTGAAATTTTCTGTCCTGAAAAGTGGAAACAAGAATCTTATATATGCTATTCAGTTACTATGTGCTGGTTTCATATCCAACTCTGACCTTAATTTCATGCTGTCTGCTTCAGTTCTGCTTTCTACACAGAAGTGATAAAACATCTTCAATGAGTGAATATATCATGTTTATGTAACAGTTGAGTTATTTGGAGTAATTTCATTTTTTAAAGATGCAACAGTTTGAAACTGTCATTCACTCTAAAGCATCCTTGGAAAGTTGTCTTCCACTATGATAAATTGTGCCCTCTGATAAAAACAGAAGTTTTATCCCCTTTAGGATTCTGTTTTTAGTTTACAAATGAGGATGTGTATTTAAAACCATTTCAGAGAGTGTGAACCTTTTTTTCCTTTTTACCTGAATTTTATTTTCTTAATGTGAAAAAGCAGCATGTTTCTGCAAAGTCAATTTACTGAACATTGTAAGGATTCCCATTGTTCATTAATATTAAGGTCACGAGTCTTCAGAAACAAAATCGTAGCAAGCTTCAAGTTAATTTGAGCCATTTCTAAGTTATTGAAGCATACTTTATTAGGATTCCATCATAGCAAAAGTTGAGTTTTTAGTAAATTAAATTTTCCCAACAATCTATTGAAAATAACTCAAAATATACCTCTAAAATACCTTGTCAAGTTCTTTTTAGGAAGAATACACAAGTATTTAAAAATGAAAGTTCAAATCAGCAGTTGTTTACTTAAATAATATCTCTGCCATGGTGTGGCAAAATATTCAGAAAGAAAGTGACCTATCAGGAATGAAAGTCAGTCAGTTTGATGCTATTATCTAGCAGGGTTTTAATGGGGTTATTGTTTCTAACAATTTAGAACATTTAAATATTCAATGACTTTTACAGGTGGCTGAAACAAAAACATAGTTATGGGATTCCTGTAATTATTAATAACAATGTGAAAATGGAGACTCTGTTTCAACTTTTGAGAAGAAACTAATAGGATACATGGTGGGAGAAATGGAAATGAGTTGGTGTGGAGAAAGTAAATGAGGATTTCATTCTATAATGGTAGCAATGACAGAATATTAGTGCTGTCAGGAAACAAAGTTACTTCTAGGACAGTGTGTCCATTATGTCATAGGGGCCATTTAACAAAGAAACAAACAAGCATTGTCTCACAGTAATTTTGAAACAGTAACTAACACCTTATACCTTTGTTATAGAGTGGATTCTCTACATCCCCCCACCACCATTTTCAATTATTTGTTTCCTTCAATAAAAAAGACTTGTTACATAGAGACATAAAATTATCGCATTAAAATATCCATAATTACATTCACCAAGGGAAATAACAATTAATAAACTAATGCATAATCTTCTAGCTTCTAGTACTGTGTATATGTGTGCTTGAGTGTGCTTTATGTATACTAAAATGTGGTTATACTCTCATACTCTTTGTAACCTGGTCTTTCATTTTAAAAGCTAATATAAAATTTCCTAATTTTTGAGTATGCTCTCTTAGATTCTGAACTTGAAGCCTCTGGTGTTGCTACAAACACTAAAATTTTGTTCACTCCATGAAGTATAAAACCATAAAATTGATATCAATTTAGTTTATTGTGGAAATAAAACTCTTCTGTCTTATGAATTTATTCCAGAACATAACCTGTCACTAGACAGAAGGTAAGATTGACATGTATTTTTCATTGTCAAAGTATCTAGAAAACTCATCTTGATAGAATTTCTTATACATAATACTTTTATCTAGGTATCTAAAAATTTTACTTGATTGATTACATCTCTTTTTTTACTTATTTTATCTTTATATATATAATTTTCCAATGTTAAGAAATACATTTCAAAACATTATAGCGTAAATGAGCAAAAAAAAAGAAGGGTAGTTGCTCACATTGGACCAGGGTGGTAGTTCAAGAAACATGTCTATTTTTGCCTCTCTCCCAGTTCCAAAGTGACCCTGGGTTTCTGCTTTGGAATCCTTCAGCTTTATCACACAGAAGTCCTGATAAACCTTGGTATTTGATGTTCCACTCAGCACTGTCCCTTACTAGCCAGCAACTGGACTTTGAATGAATGTGGCATTTAAAAAATCTCCCCACTCTGGAGATCTTCCAAATCAGACTGTCTAGCCTGTTTTATCTGTTTTCCCTGTGCTTGTTCATAAACCAAGCCTGCTCCCTTAGACTTGCTTGATTTTTCATTTGTTTTCGTATTGAACCTAATTTCACCTAGGTCAGAGAGTCCAAATTCATTTTTCAGCTATCTAAATTTATCAGCAACCCTTCAGCCTTATGTATTTCTTTTCCTAACTCTGGCTCCTAAATCTCCAGATTGCTTAGGAGAAGGCAAATTCTAACCTCATAGTTCCTACTTGTACTTTGATTTTCTTTTAAAGTAATGCCTTTTAAACATTTTTCCCTATAAATAGAAAAGCAATGCTTTTTGACATATTCATACTAAATAAAGCATAAAGGAACCACACACACACACATATATATATGAATATAAAGGTATATATATATATCTATATATATATATATATATATATATATATATATGCACACATATATACACACATATACAACAAAACTGACTAGAGTATTATTCTTTTTTTTCAAAATTATTTTTTCAAAGTGTTTGACTCCAAAATGAAATTATCTTTCTGCAGCTTTCCAACCATTACATGCCTTCTGTTCCCTTCTATAATTTTCTACATTTCACTCACTGCCATTATGTTATTTATATATTTCTAATGTATAAAATTAATTTATCAATATAATACATAATATATAAGTCTAACATATAGATATATAATTTGTATATCTCTCTCTATACGTGTATTATCTTATCTACCACTAAAATGTAAATTTCATGGGAAAAGGGATTGTTTTTCAATTATATTTTCAGCTCCTAAAGTACTAAGTAGCAAAGCATAGGTACTTAATACATATTTGTTAAAAAAATTAATGGACTTACTACTTCATGGTTGTTTCTCTTTGAAGGTTTGGTTTGGTTTTAGTTTTTATAAGTGTAGAATGTTCAAGGACAAAGTAACTCTTAAATTTTGAATCAATAAAAAATAGAAACCTTGGCTTGCATATTATTAACACCACCAAATCACAAGGAAAGAAAGAATGGTACAGTTTTAGAGTTTTATGAGAGACTATTTTCAATCAACAATACCTGCATAAAGATGAAAAACAAGACAGACGAACTTTTCTCTGGGTTCTCTAAAGTTAGAGCCGCACACCATAAAGGGCAAATGTAAAGCCATCACATTAAAAATCTAAATTCTTAAGACTATTTTCTCTTGCCTTTAAAAATACTATGCAGGCAACTTAAAAATCCTCAAAGTAAGAACGTATTAATATGTCTGATATTATCTAAAAAACATGTTGGCCTTAATGCCAAGCCATTTATCCACGTGGTATATATGGAAAAACTCGGGGTAAAAGAATGTAACCCTGCTCACCTAACTCTGAGTTATTACCTGAGGTATTGCAGTCTTAAGGGGAACCACAGGTCCTATTAACCATTATTAGGATAGCTTGGGAAATAGAGACAGACACTTTAATTAGCTACTTTATCTCGCTCCTATCTTAGCAGGTAAAAATAGACCATTAGCTCTCAAATCCTACTGTTCTTTAATAACACTGGTAGAGTGTGAAGCCATATCTTTTTTCAACGTTTGTTTGAATGTTTAATTGTGAAATATTTTGAACTTACAGGAAAGTACATATAATGGTAGTCAATTACGTAAACTCCTGGATTAATAATTTTGTCACGCATGCTTCTTTATAAAGATTTTTATTAAAGTATAGCTAGCATACAATATTATATTAAATTCAGATATACACCATAGTTATTCAACATTTACACACCTAAAGAAGTGCTCACCATGAGAAGTCCAGCAACCATCTGACTCCATACCATGCTATCACTATATAATTGACTATATCACCTATGCTCTACATTACATTCCCATGACTTATTTGTTTGATAGCTGAAAATTTCAACCTTTTAATCCCCTTCACCTTTCTCCCCCTTTTTAAGTTTTTTTTCAATTACATTGACATTCAATGTTATTTTATATTAATTTCAAGTGTACAACATAGTGGTTAGACATTTATATAAATTAAGAAGTGATCCCCATGACTAGTTCAGTACCCACCTGGCACTACAATTATTAACAATTTATTGACAATATAATATTCCCTATGCTTTACTTTACATCCCTATGACTGTTTTCTCATTACCAATTTTCACTTCTTAATCTGGTCACATTTTCACACTATTCCCCCAAATCCCTTCCCATCTGTCAACTGTTAAACTGTTCTCTGTATCTGTGAGTTTATTTCTGTTTTATTTGTTTATTTCATTCTTTAGATTCCGTATATAAGTGAAATCACATTACATCTGTTTTTCTCTGTCTGACATGTCACTCAGCACAGTATCTCCCAGGTCCATCCGTGCGACGGCAGATGGTAAGAACCCATCCCCTTCATGGCCGAGCAATATTCCATTATATATACAGAGGGTGCCAAAAAATTGTATACACATTTTAAGATAGGAAAAAAAAAAACGATGTTAAAATTGTAATACTCAATGTATACCAATGACAAAGATGAATACAAATCACGTTTGACTTCTTCAATAACAAGAGGTGCTCAAAATGGTTTCCACCAGCATAATATTAATACATTTTTTTTCCTTTCTTAAAATATGTACACATTTTTTTGGCATCGTCTGTATATATATATATGTATATCACTTCCTCTTTATCCATTCATCCATCAGCGGACACCAAGGTGCCTCCACATCTTGGCCATTGTAAACAATGCTGCAATGAACATATGGATGTACACGTACCCAAGAAATAGCCTTTTGGGTTTATTCAGATATATACCCAGAAGTGGAATTACTGAGTCCTTCTTTCTCTCTTGGTATAGCCTTTGTTTTAAAGTCATTTTGTCTGGTAAAGGTATTGCTACCTCAGCTTTTTTGTTTGTTTGTTTTTCATGAAACATCTTTTTCCTTTACCTTTAGTCTGTGTGTCTTTCAATCTGAAGTGAGTCGCATGGAGGCAGCGTATGTAAGA
Source organism: Rhinolophus hipposideros (assembly GCF_964194185.1). Taxonomy (NCBI): domain Eukaryota; kingdom Metazoa; phylum Chordata; class Mammalia; order Chiroptera; family Rhinolophidae; genus Rhinolophus; species Rhinolophus hipposideros. Next base: position 14,498,652 of record NC_138051.1, on the reverse strand, counting down.
GTCTTGTTTTCTTACCCATTCAGCCAGTCTGTCTTTTGATTGGAGTACTTAATCCATTTACATTGAAAGTAATTATTGATAAATACTCGTATGTAGTTATTGACATTTTATTATTCATATTTTTATTTATTTATTTATTTATTTATTTATTTATTTATTTATTTTTTATGTTAAAGAAGTCCATCCAAGATTCCTTGTGATACTGGTTCAGTGTTGATGAACTCCTTTAGCTTTTCCTTATCTGAGGTGCTCTTTATCTGTCCTTCAATTCTAAATGATAGTCTTGCTGGATAGAATATTCTTGGTTGTAAGTCCTTGCTTTTTATCACTAAATATTTTGTGCCAATCCCTTCAAAGTTTTTGTGGGGAAATCAGTTGTCAGTCTTATGGGAGCTCCTTTGCAAGTAAATAACTGTTCTTCTCTTGTTGCTTTTAACATTCTCTCCTTGTCACTAACCTTTGCCATTTTAATTATTATGTGTCTTGGTGTGGGCCTTTTCAGGTTCATCTTGTTCAGTACTCTCTGCACTTTTTTGGATTGTAGTTCTATTTCTTTTGCCAGGTTAGGAAAAATTTCTGGCATTAGTTTTTCAAATAGGTTTTCAATTTCTTGCTCTACCTCTTCTCCTTTTGGTATCCCTGTAATGTGAATGTTCGTATGTTTGATATTGTCCCAGAGGCCCCTTAAATTATCCTCATTTTTTGTGGATTCTTTTTTTCCTCTTTGCTGTTCTGATGGGTGTTTTCTTCTACCTTATGTTCTAAAGAACTAATTCGAGACTCAGCTGCATCTAATCTACTATTGTTTCCCTCTAATGTAGTCTTCATTTCAGTTATTATATTCTTTATTTCTGACTGGTACTTTTAAATATTTTTGTCTCAATATTTATGTTTTCTATCTTTTTGCTGAAGTTCTCCCTGAGGTCATTGAGCATCTTTATAACCAGTGTTTCGAACTCTGCATTTGGTAGACTGGTTGTCTCCATTTTGTTTATTTCTTATTCTGAATCTTTGTTCTGTTCTTTCATTTGGGACATGTTTCTTTGTCTCCTAATTTTGGTTGACTCCCTGTGTCTATTTTTGTGTATTTGGTAGGGCTGCTATGTCTCTCAGTGTTGGTAGAGTGGTCTTTTGTCATAGGTGTCCTATGGGCCCAGTGACAGAGTCTCCCTGGTCACATGAGCTGGGTGCTGCAATTGTGTCCCTTGTGTGGGTTGTATGTGCCCCCCCTATTGTAGTTGAGCATAGGGTACTATTTGCATGTCATTGGGAGGGATTAACCCCTCCCAAGGGTTGATCCTACAGAACAGGATTAACTTTAGCAAGGCTATCGTGCCGGCCAGACTGTCCTTTGTCTGTTTCATCCTTGGAAGTGGCCAGGTGATGCTCTGGCTGGGTCTGAAGCTGGCCAATGGGCATACCAGGTCTGGAGCTTCCTAGGAGGGGCCCCACTCCAGATCAACTATAGTCGCAAACTGTGCTTTGCCTGAGGCTGCTTGGCATGAGCCACAAAGCAATCCCCAGACGGCCACCATCCAGGCTGGTCTAGAAGGTGCCTCAAGAGGCCAATCAGTGTACCAAGGCCATGCCACTAGTACCAGGCTTGGGGCTGCTTGGCAAGAGTTACAGGACATTCCAAAACCAGATGCTGCTTGTTTGGGTTTTGTGAACCTTTGAGATATTTTAGGAAAGTTGACAGTGTGAGCCAAGACAGGTCTTTTGTATGGAAAAGCCACTGGAAATGGCTTGGATTGGCCTGCAAGTTAGGTGAGGTGGGGCCTCAGGGAATCACCAGGGTGAGTGAATGGTCTTAACTAGGTTGATGGAGACTTAGATATGGAGGCTCCCTTTGCATGTTGGGAGAGGGGAGGGTTCAAAAGAGAAACAATGGATTCTGCCTGGGAGAAAGCTGTCTCTTCTAGCTCTCATCCTGAAGCTAAGCAACACAATTCCTCCCTGTATCTCCCTGGTGCTTTTCAAGCTGCTGCCCCAGTGCTGGAGCTGAGAATGAATGAGTCCATCACCAAGTAAATCCTTGCATTGGCTCTTAAAGAGGAATGACTTTTACTTCAGCCACCCTCCATCTCACCCAGCCACAATTGTAGTTGCTTTTCACAGCCAGAAGCTATGGGGACTTCTCTTTCTGGCACTAGAATGCTGTACTGGAGAGCCAGGTGTGGGGCTCAGACTCCTTGTTTTTTTGAGTGGGCCCTCCACAGCCCAGATATTCCTCCCAATTTTTCATGATCACACATGGGGTTAAGACCAGCCCTTTCCATGTCCCTTCCCCTCCTACCAGTCTTGACGTGGTTTCTTCTGTGCGTCCTTAGTTGTAAGACTTTGGTTCAGCTACAATTGAAGCAATTCTAAATGATGGTTGTTCTATAGGTTAGTTGTAATTTTGATGTGGTCATGAGAGGAAGCAAGCACAGTGTTTACTTACTCTACCATCTTGACTGTAAATCCCATTCCTGCTGAAACCACATTTTAAAAGAACTGACACACCTAATCATATGTAGGTGCTATATGAGACACTTATATGTTTACCTGCTTTCCTTCTAGGCAGCTCACCAAAGAATCAGTCTTTCAATTTTTATTCTCTTTTAGACTCATTGTGTAAGCAGCCATATGATTAGGATTTGAAATTTAAATTCAGATTTTCAAAATCTAGCCAATAATATTTCACCATTGTACTCTTTTAGTTGTCTGTTGCATAATCAGCATGAAATAATAATAATAAAAAAAACTGTACATCAAAGAAACTTAAACACATCTGCCTAACTGTTTTACTAAATATTTGAGTAAATCTGTGGAAGCTTTGCCCCATAACCTGTGGTGGAACAAATTGGCTACTTTGTGAAGCATATATTATGGTTATAGAAATGCCAAGTGCAGAAAAATATATTTTAGCTTATGAAAAGTGCCTTAAGGGACCCAAATAACTTTGTCTTATTACACTGTTATAGACTGAAAGAACATATCATGCAAGACACATCTAGCTGAATAATGATTTTATGTTGAAGAGTTTGAATTAATTTTAAATTTTGTTGTTATTTTTCTTAAATATTAAAACTCTCCATTTTAAGTGTGAAAGTGAGAGTCACATGAATAAATATTTGAGGGAGTTATCTAGTTTTTGTTTCAAAATTTTTTGTTTGTTTTTTAATTTAATGAATCCTGTCAAGAGAGATTCTGAGGGATTATGAAAAGTGTACTTTGTAATATTTTGAATAATTAGAGTTCACACCAGCTCTTTAGTGTCTCTTTGTAACAGAATGAGATAGAAAATAATAATAATAAATTAAATTAAATTAAAACAAGAATGAGATAGAAGAAAAAGTAAAAGTTATAAAAATGTATATAAAATAATAGTGCAAGAGAATGAGTCTTTCACTGTGGGACCCTTGTATTCCACTCTTGGTATATCCATGGGAGGATCCTCAGATAGACACTCTGTCTACCTTGTTGAATCTGGCATAAAGAACAATTAGGTATATGCTCCTTAATTTGAAAGAAAATACACTAAAATTTAGGAAAAAGAAAAAGCCTATATAAATACCATTGGCTTTAAAGTATTTTTGTATTCAATTCTTCATTAGGATCGTTTACCTCCTTAAGGCTAAAAAAGAGATTTACTCTCATACAGTTAGATCTTTGGAAAAAAGGTAGAGCAGTGATCATGGAATTATAGATGCATTTATAAATATGTGGAAGAGACAGATATTAATTTGTCCAAACTTTATTACCCTAGAATTTCTTAGAGGGCCACCAACCCTTAGAGGATCACATCTGTACATATGACTTTCTATTCATTTTTCTTCTAACCAATGAGTGAGTAACAGTTGACTTAAACCAAATGAACATTGGCTATCAATATTAAATGGAGATTTAATTTAAAACAATAATTTAAACACAAACTTAAAGCACATATTACTTGGTGAAAATTAAATCAAACATTGATTAATCTTTTGAATTAAATATTCATATTGTTTATATCTGCTAATTTACTACACCTCTGAAATCTTAAATATCTTAGCCTTTGCATTTTTCATTAAATCTATATTCCCTCTTTATAGAGAGAACTGACTAAAGAGTTTATTAGAAAGATGTGACCAGGTATCTGGCTGTGTAACAGTCTCCTATTTTATGTTATTTTTTATTGCAATTTCTTGTAATGGTCTAGTTAACATTCTTGCCGAAATAATTAGTGTCTCTAAATACATTTTATTTTTCTGTTGCATTTACTTCAGGGAGATTTCAGAGACTCCAATGGGCAACTCTGACTCTTTCTTTTCTATTTTCTTTTTTATGTTGTTGTTTCCGGTCTCTCAGTGTCTGTTTCCTCCTGTTTTCTATTATTTCATGTCCTCCTAAGCATTGTAAACATTCTGTCTTCTTCCCCCCTCTTCTTTTTTCTTTTTAAATCTTCCTAGGTGGAAATGGTTATATACTTTTTTCCCAAAAAACTCAATCATTTTGAAAGGAAAGACCTAACAAGTGTCAAATCAACCAATATAATAGTCTCCCAGATTACTAACCTTACATGTTTAAATTTAGAACATGATTTCCCTAAAAGAAGTAGCTAAGTATTTATCTCTGTATTGTTTGCCTAATATATATCTATATATATATAGTAGATGCTCACTCAGTAATTTAGACTTGAGTCTGTTTCATTTAATATGCTGTCTTTCGGGAGAGAGAAACAAAATGGAGATGAGAAATAATATGAAAAAGAAAAATTAACAGAATTTTGGGATTGATAAAATATTGAAGAATGGAGAAAAATTTAAGAGAATTGATGCTTTTAAGGCCTACTTACTAGAAGAAGCAAGGTGTTTTCATGAACACTGATAAAGTATGTAAAAAGGAAAGAATAAGAATATATTTTAGAATTATAGGAAATAAATTACATGTGAAACATCTGGAAAGATTTTACAGGATGAAACATGGTGTTCAGAGATTAAAAACTAGGGATGGGTGTGAGTGAAACCATATTGTATAAATGTTTAAATGTCAATTTTATTTATTTTTAAAATTTGCTGTGTTATGTACGTTTATAAATGCAATTGCCTCATAGAACTCTGGGGAGGATAGGTCTCTCTGATGATTTGTACACATTGGTTATTTGTAGAACAATGATTATGTTATTTCCAATCAAAAGGATCGCTAAATTACTTTTGAAGGGTATTCAGTCTTCCTGTATTAGAAATGACAATGGGTTTTCTTAATTTCTCAGTTTATATTTTTAATTTTAGATCTTTTCTTTGGAGATCATGAAAGTTCATTTATGATAAAATTCTATGAAAAGAGCATAGGGGAGTCACAGTCTTCATATTTAAAATACATTAATCAAATTCAAATTTTCATTTTTTATATAGCATGGCTAATGTGGATTGATATGTTTTGTTCTTAGTGTTTGTCCTCTGATTTAGATGATCACACATCCATTCATCAAATAATAATCCCATAATCCATTCCACTTTATTATTCATAATAACCCATACTTCTGAATGTTAAAGAAATTGGTATGCATATCTGTAGGAAAAGGGGACAATTGCTACAGAGTCAATTATCCCCTTGACTCTGTCAGAGTCACATTTTGTGAGGCTTTTAGGTATACTAAAAGCAACTTTCAGATTTATTGTAGAAACTTACAAAAATCGTTCATGTGATAAATTGGCATCATAATTCTATTTGGTTAAATTCTATCTATACCGGTAAGAAATGAAGAAAATCAAATTTCGATTAAATATTATCTATCTGGCTACCTATTTTAGAAATTGTATTTCCTTCATTTATTCATAAGTAATGTTTTAAGACTATTGACTAACACTTAATGAATCATCCACATTTATGTAAAGCATTCAGGGTTGAAGATACTAATTGAATATGTTCCAGGCACATACCCTATATTTTAAAATATTTTTTTATCCAATTTGCCCTCATAAGTTTTTTAAAAATTATTTTTCAATAGAGTTGATATCCAATATTATATTAGTTTCAGGTGTATAGTATAGTGGTTAGACATTTATATAACTCATGAAATGATCCCTCTGATTAGTCTAGTACCCACCTGGAACCATACATAATTATTGCAATATATTGACTATATTACATATACTGTATTTTACATCCCCATGACTATTTTGTAACTACTAATTTGTACTTCTTAATCTCTTCACCTTTTTCACCCAGTCCCCCAATACCCCTCCCATCTAGTACGCATCAATTTATGCTCTATATCTATGAGTCTGTTTCTGTTTGATTTTAGATTCCACATTTAAGTGAAATCATATAGTATTTGTCTGTCTCTGTGTGACTTATTTCACTTAGCATAATAACATCTAGGTCCACTCATATTGTCACAAATGGCAAGATTTTATTCTTTTTTGTGGCTGAGTAACATTCCATTGTATATACGTTGCACCCTTCTTTATCCAGTTGTCTATTGATGAACACTCTGGTAGCTTCCATATCTTGGCTTCTGTAAATAATGCTGCAGTGAACATAGGATTGCATATATCTTTTTGAATTAGTGTTTTTGGTTCTTCAGATAAATACCCAGAAATGGATTTGCTGGGTCATAAGGTAGTACCATTTTTAATATTTTGAGGAACCTCCAAATTGTTTTTCATAGTGGGCCAACAGTGCATGAAGGTTCACTTTTTGCCACATCCTTGCCAACATTTATTTGTTGATTTATTGATGATAAATATTCTAACAGGTATGAGATGGTATCTCATTGTGGTTTTATTTACATTTCTCTTATGATTAGTGACATCTTTCCATATCTCTAGTGGCCATCTGTATGTCCTTTTTGGAAAAATGTCTTCAGGTCCTCTGCCCATTTTTTAATCAAATTGTTTTATTTTTTATTTTTTGGTGTTAAAGTTGTATGAGTTCTTTATATATTTTGGATATTAACCTCTTATTGGATGTATCATTGATGAATATCTTTTCCCATTTGGTAGGATGTCTTTTCGTTTGATTGATGGTTTCCATTGCTGTGCAGAAACTTTTTAGTTCGATGTGGTCTCATATTTTGTCTTGTTTTCTTTGCCTGAGCAGACATATCCCCAAAAAAATATTACAAAAAGGAATGTCAAAGTGTTTATTGCCTATGTTTCTTCTAGGAGTTTTTATGGTTTTGAGTCTTACATTTAAGTCTTTAATCTATTTTCAGTTTATACTTGTATGTGGTATAAGGAAGTGGTCTAGTTCATTTTTTTCCATGTTCTGTTCAGTTTTCCCAAAACCATTTACTAAAATGACTGTCTTTATCCCTATTGTATGTTCTTGCCTCCTTTGTGATTGATTAAATGACCATTTAGGCATGGGTTTATTTCAGATTCTCTACCCTATTCCATTGATCTATGTCTGTTTTTATTCCTGTTCCATGATGTTTTGATTACTGTATCCTTATAGTATAGTGTGATATCAGGTAACACAATACCTCCAATTTTGTTCTTTCTTAAGATTGTTTTGGCCATGCAAGGTCGTTTGTGGTTCCATATAAATTTTAGGATTATTTGTTCTAGTTCTGTGAAATATATCATGGGTATTTTGATAGGGATTGCATTGAATCTACAGATAGATTGTGTGGTAGCTCAAATAATTAATACTTTTCCTCTCATCTTCTAAGTTCTTCTACCTGGGCTAATAAATTAACAGAGACAAATTAATAGGAGAAAATAAAAGTTTTAATACATGCCCACTGGAATTTACGTAGGCAGGAAAATCCTAAAGACAGTGGGCAACATTAGATATATGAGACGACCTAATGGACAAAGGAGAAAAAGGGTGAGTACTAGATTTCAAAAGTGAGAATGAGTGAGTTACAGGTTGTTGAGGAAGAGCAGAAAATACATGGTAGGAAAATTCTTGCTGGATAACTCAGAAACAATGGGACAGCGGAAGTGTCTAGCTAACAGACTGGAGTTTTCCTGACTAATGCTGGGGTGAAGATTCTTATGGTATTTAAACAAAGGCTTCCTTCCCAAGGCAGGTTTTTCTGTCTAAATCTCTTGGGCAGGAAAGAGGGGAGGATCGAATGTTAATTCTGAGTCTTTTGTTCCTTAATAAACAGCTTAAAATTAATATCCCAAAAAGCAGATTCACCGTGGCAAAATTTTTGTTCCCTTTAGTTCTGCCTTTGCAACTTCAAGTAGAAATTTCACATTCCAGAATCTGAGGTGGTAGATTGCTCCATGTTTCATTTATCCAGTCATTCAATCTTGAGAATAAGTTCAAGTTAAACTATAGAGTCTCATTTCAAGAGAAATGATGCAGATGGGTTCCCGAAGTGAGGCTCATGTTGTATAAGCAAGAAATCAGATACCTAATAAGAGAGATGTCTGTGGAAACAAAAGGTGGGGGAAGGTTAATGATCAGAGCAAATAATATAAACCAGTTTCTGGGTCTCTAAGGCTGTCAGCCAAAAAGATTTCTAGATGTAAGTCTCAAAGCTTCCCTTGCTGGAATGAAGGCAGACAGCGACAATCTGATAGAGTCTCCTTGTCTGCAGTTTGAATGTCTCCAATAATGTCGTGAGGTACTTAAGTAAACACAAGTGGCATACACAGAATCAATCACTGAGATTGTTAAGTATGAGCTGTTGTGACAATTTCTCTGAAGTTTATATCGTATCATCTAGCTGCAGTTTGTAATGGCATGGCTCAGAAAAACAGTTTTAGTTTTCAATAATTCAAAGTCAAAGGATGGGAGAAAAATGAAACATTCGTGCAGGCGGTCATAGCCAAATATTTAAGAAAACAAAAAAATTCAGCATCCAGACAAATTTACAGGTGAAACATAAAAAAAAAAAAAAAAAAGAAAAGAAAAAAAAAAAAGAAAGAAAGAAAGAAAATTAACTTGACTAGAATCTAATATCCACAACTGTATATTATGGTTTCTATTGAAACACAATTTCTTCCCATAAAATCACCCTCATTTTTATCAAAGATAGGCAAATTAAGTCATCCATTTATTGCATAAGTCTAGTTTCAATATGGCCTAATTATTTGTATAAACACAATAAGAATAGCAATTCATCATATAGGCTCTTTTAAATCTGCTTTGCTGGGATCTCATAAGGAGCCTCTCAAGGCTAAGAAGCCAAGCCACTAGTTTCCATCAGCCTTCACCAGCAATCTCTATAGATTTGGGTGAATTTCTCAGGCTCTCGAGGTCCCCCAAAATATCTTGAGGTTTTTCCTTTGCCATCTTCCAGGAAAGCAGCCTTAATTTCTTATCTGGAAAGGTACCAGGCTATTTTCCAAGAGGCTTTTATTGGCTTCCAAAGTCAATCTTAATCCCTTAAAACTTTGTGGTCACATCCAGAGTTTGTGCCTGTCTCTTCCAAACATGACATTTCAATCAAAGCCTCATGAAGAGTTTCTAATTGTGTCCTATTATAAAGAGAACAGATTCATATTGAATTCATGCAAACAACCATATTGCCACAAAAATAACAATACTAGCTCATCAAGAGTTTCCAAATTCTGGTGGGATCAGGTGAGGAGAAAAATATAAATGTTTCAATGATTCTTACAAAGGTATGACTTACCAAATTGGTAAATCATAGCTAGTTTAAGAGAAATAAGTTTTCTTATAGTTGGAAAACAAAAGATTTAAAAAAAAATCAGCAGTATTTCAAACAGAAAAATTCTAATCATTTTCTGTTCATTTAGTCCCATATAATTAATTATTGCTTATCCTGATAATTTACCAGCATTTTATGAATCCAGTTATTCCTTAGCATTCTGTAAATCTTCATCCAGTTTAAAGTACAATGTAAAAAAATGTATCCTCAGAAAACTTTATTTTGGAATAAGTCTGTCATTCCCATGGATCTTTCTGAAGATGAAACATATTTGCAAAAGAAGCAGAGTAAAACAATGTTATAATGCAATCAATAAAGAACTTTGTTTCCTGTAACATTTTTAAGATAGCAATTAGAATTACAAATTAAAAGATATCAGATCTTTGTAGACTCTTGGAGATTTTATATAATCTCTAGAACATCCATTTTAGTAATATATTTGCATACAAATACAACATAATTATTATTTCTTTATTCGACAGAGCTTCCCAGGGGATTTAAGCATATCAAATAGGCCTAATTAGTTTAAATGTTCTCTTTTATGAGAAGACAAAGAAAGAGCAAACCCTTGAGGTATTCCAGGGGCCCACTGGAAGACGCTAAAGCCATCTATTCCCAGGTTAAGAAAAAGTCTCCTTTTAAAATTTGTACCCTGGGAGGCTGTCAAACATACTTGACCAAAAAGTTCACATGTCACTATGAAACAACATTAAATCATTCATTTACCCAAAGTGTCGATAACAGGTATCAAACATAAATACAGGTAGAGCAAAACTTTAGTTCTTAGAATTGAGAAGATTGTTTATGTAAGTAATAGAGGACCTGAGTAAGACTATAAACACAAAACTACCAGGGGTGCCAAAAAATGTACACAAGTGGACACTTTGGTCAGCGTTGCTCAAGCAGTAGTTCGCTGTAATCAGAAGTGTCTGGACACGGATGGAAACCACTTTGAACACCTCTTGTAATTGCAGAAGTCAAACATGACTTGCATTCATCTTTTGTTATCCATATATATTGAGTATTACAATTTTAATACAGTTTTCTTGAAACGTGTTTACAATTTTTGGCACCCTCTGTGTATCGTATAACATACTTATTATTAAGTATTATTAAAAACCTTTTATAGTTACATCTACTTATTAGTTCTTAACTCTATGAGATTTTAAAGTCCATTATTATTCAAGCTATTTTCTTGACAAATTTTATAACACAGATAAAATCAACTTTTTTTTGTAAACCCCGGTAAACAAAAATTTATGTTCTATGCTAACAACTCTAAAAGACATGGTATCTAATTAAAACAAACTTAAGCTAGCTTTAATAACAAGTATTTTCCGAGATCATACAATTCTAAAAAGTATTTGGGTTAGTTTCGATTATATGTCTTAATTTATATAAGCTTTAATCCCTTTAACCCAATCAAATATTACAATCTGGTAATACCATCCAGAGACAGAAAACACCATATCATATATAAACACAGACAAGCAAACAGATATCACAAACAGATCAAAACACAAACAGAATTACCAATAATTATGGCAGAGACACAATATATTTTATTTGCTCTTGACAATTTTTAAGGTTGCTGGGGGAGTCAGCCTTTATGGTAAACTTTAGCTGCTTGTTTTTTCAAAGTGCCCCTCCCTGCAGTTTTGTATTTCTTTGTTTTTGTTTTATTTTTCCCTTCAGTTACCTCAATCTCAGGCAGCAGTGTGCTGTGTTTACATTTCTGATTAACAACCAAGCAAAACTGCTGAGACTTTCAAAATATTCCTATCCAACTGAAATATCAGCTTCCAATTTTGCTAAATTGCTGACCAATTATTAGATCCTTTAAAACCTGTTTAAATATACCAATTTTCATGAACTTATATCTCAATTACCTTAAAAAAAATTATACCTTGTCAGGAATATCTTGATTTTCCCTTCTGCCTTTTAAAAAAATCCTCTTATTAATTAACCTCTTTGTATTAGCATCTGTAAGACCCAAAAATCTAAATAGCAAATTCAAAAGTTTTAAGACAGTTATATTTCCATGTCTCTATTTTTTCAAAGTGCAAGGCAATTGTATTTCCAATGTCTTGTTATTTATTTATTTATTTATTTACTTATTTTCTTATTTAACAATATTTGCAAATATCTGAAGGTAAATAGGAAGGGGTTTGAATGGACTTTGATTTAGTTCTAAGTTCTGTCCTTCCATCTTATTAAATTAAGGGTGTCTTAATGGCTAGTTATACCAATATTAGACATCTCTGAAATTTTTCAATTTAGACGTTTTTCCAGTGCAAGGTATCCATTGTTTGGTCAGTGACAGTAGGATTTTAAAAGCAACTCAAACCAATAAGCCTTTATGGCCTAACAAGGGAGGCAAACTATTTTTATGAAAAGCACAAGGGATGCAGCCCTCACAGATCCAACAGTTCATTCCCTGTGACAGCCTAAGAAAGATGAGTGGCCCTGTCTTTCAACAGCTGTTCCAAAACACAGGGAATCACATGCTTTCTCTCCTTTTGAACAGAATAAGGTATAAGACTTCCCAAGCTGGGATCCACAGCCTGTTCCACTGCCTGCCAATTGCATATGAATCATCCAGCTGGCAGAGATAACAGGCCATCTCTGGAAGGAATGGGATCAATAGAAAACAAGACTCAAAACAAGTCTGTACCAGAGTCGCGTTTGCGGGAGAAACTAATTTCATAAATACTTTCTCCTGCCAAGCCAAATTTAGAAGAGAGTGAAAGATTCTCACCACTTCCACCTTCCACCAAACCCTGCAGACAAGGGCTCAGAGAGGCGGACGTGGTAGAATGCTTACCACCTCTTCCAGTTGATGGTCAGGTGTCCATGATTTCCTAGCTGGCTCACCAATTGCAAGGGCTAAAAAAATAGTTAATACTTTTCCTTCCACCTGCTCAATTCTTCCAGCTGGGCTAATAAACAAATTAATAGACAAATTAGCAGGATAAAATCAAAGTTTTAATATATGCATATGGAGAATTCACATAGGCATGCAAATTCCAAAGACAGTGAGGCAACATTGGGTATATATGACATTAGGGACAAAGGAGGAGAAGGTGGGAAGAGGCGTTATATTTCAGAAGTGAGAATGGGTGAGTGACAGGTAATTGAGGAAGAATGGAATACATATGGCAAGCAGATTTTTTGCTAGACAATTCAGAAACAATGAGACCAAGGGGTATCTTCCTAACAGGGTCCTTGGTATGTAATGCATGTAAAAGAAAAAAAAAAAAAGATGAACTGCACACTTGTTAAAAACAGCAAAGAAGGCTTTATTCAAACTTTTGCAGTAAGGGAAAGAGATTGAACTCAGTGTGGCTGAAACAAAACGGGGGCAGATTTTAAAACCCTGGTGTAAGTTAATGGGAAAATACTGGAGGATGTTGGGTGCGGGGAGGTTGGTCAATGTTATTAGGCCATCTGTGTTGGCTAATTGTCACTTATTAAAGTTATACACCTAGCCTCTCACAAAGTATAGCAGACAGGGACCCTAATTTTCTCTATGATTACATTTCAAAGGGATGGCTCTAGGTCCTTCAGAAAGACATTCTTGGGTTGTAGAAGACTTATATAATAAAGGGGCAGGGGAAAAAAATTCACAATTGCAAGTTTTCTGATCTAAAATTGTAAAAAGAGACATCAGGGGCCTATAGTCAGAAGAAGCCTGTCTAAAGTTTAGTCAAGCATGTCTTGGTAAAAGTTGGGATTTAGAATTTGGAAATCCCCCTCTCCACAAAGCTTGCCTTTTAAAATTGTTCCCTTACTATAGACTTGCTAAAGTCTAAAGCTAATCGAAGGCAACTTTTTTTATTGATTGGACTTGACTTCTGCTTTACCAAGGATAACAAGGAAAGGCACAATGATTTAAGGAAGACATATTGCTGCCATGAGGAATAAACTTTCAAGACATGCTTATTACAGAGTTTTAGAGCTCAGCTTCTGAAGTCGAACGTTGTAAGAATAGCACTTCTACCTTCTTTCTCTAATCTTTGTATTACTTAGTTTCTTTATCTGTAAAATGGAATTAATGATAGTACTTAGCTGGACAGTGAAAAGAGATATTGCATGCAAATGCCTTAATAAGATTGGCTTTTCAGTAGGTACTCAATACATGGTAGTAATTGTTGTTACTGTTAATATTGTTGTAAAAACTTTGCTTTGCTTCTACAAATGGGCTAGCAGTGTTGGCTGGTCTAACATTCCAATTAAGTAAGACATATGTGGTATTCTCCTGGTGATCTGACTTAAAGAATGAATGAGAAAAATTGTATGAAAACATAGTAAGAGAGCTAACATTTTTCTTATCTACATCTCACATGTCCTTCCCTCAAAACATTTTTTTTTAAGGTAACTTTTAGAATCCTACAGTTTCCATGGGAAAATAGACCACTCCAACTAATCAGCTTTGGTATCTGGGCAAGGTGCATGTGCAGCGTTTAGACGAGGCCATACCACTTATTGCCGAGTCTGAACTATTTGACAAAGTGTTTAGGTATCATTACAGTCAACTGGCATCCTGTCTTTCAAACAGAACAACAATCATTCTCAGAGAGTTGATGTTATCATGAAGTAAATTTAAATCACCATATAAAACATATCTGTATTGTTCTGTATTTGCAATCTAATCTATAAATCAGTACAGTTCTCTACATTTGTACAAGTGGACAGATATTTATAATAACATGATACATATAGGAAATCTATGTAAAGGAAAAAGACTGCTCCCATTTACCTGACTTTTATGCCATATCCTGTGATGTTGTATTAATCCCCTAAATACATACGTGTTTCCCATAAAGCAGCAAAATAGCATGGGTAAGTTTGGGAGGGATGGCATATCTGCGAAAATGTCATTTCATACAAGTGTAACCCAAATTAAGTTGTGCCAGAGCTTTGAAATAGCCAATATTGGAGATACTCAAATTAATATTCTGGCTGCTTCAAATTGTATTATATTAGTCTATACAAATGAGATTAGGAAGGTGATGCATTAAAATGTCACATTGTAAATTTCAGAGTAAAATATAGTTGGCATTAAGAGAATAAACTTTCTTGGCCTATTTACCTCTTTGATTCCTATGCTTAGCAAAAGTAACTGAGAGCCAACAATGTAAAACTAAACTATAATTGTATGCACAAATAAATTATGAAATCCTTGCCAGAATATCCAATGATGAAAAATAAAATTGCTCAGCTTCTTTTTGGCTCCATTTCAAAAGCATAATTAGTTTTTCTGATTGTTAGTTTTGACTTGTAATTTTCAAAACAAACCAATAGCTTATGGACAACTACTAGACAGATATGTATGTGGTAGTAAATCATAATTATATCTTGAATACTAATCTTACCTTTGGTGTAACATTTGAAAATATCACAAGTAAATTGAGATATATATTTGGATTGCAAAGCTAATGGCATGATATGTATATTGATAAGCAGAGGAAGGAGTCTTTTAACAAGATTATAAGCTATAGAATCTAGGAAGTGTTTTGAATTAAATTATGCATGTTAGTATGCAAACATGTCTGCACAATGCCAGAGTGAGTAATGATAAGTAAATACAATGATTCAAAACTAAATAATGATCCTGCTGTGTTGGCTGATCTGATTTAAGGCTGATGAGACAAAATCTAGAAAAGAGCTTCCTCTTTAAGCAGTTTTCTTGACTGTTTTTATTTTATTTATTTATTTTTTTTAAAGATATTTTTTTTATACATATTTTTTATTTATTTATTTATTTATTTTTGTTGAGAGCCCACTGGCCCATGTGGGAATCGAACCCGCAGCCTTCGGAGTTAGGAGCACGGAGCTCTAACCGCCTGCGCCACCGGGCCGGCCCGACTGTTTTTATTAATTTATTTTTTTTAAATCTTCATTTCAAAGGCAGAATGCTATTCTTTTGGGAATAGGCATAAGGGGATAATGAGGTTATAATTCAAATACTTTGAAATCCTTTTTGAAACTAAGGTATCACTTCTGAGATAGAAACGAACAGAAGACACTGTTGAAGATGACTTATCTATTGCAGTGGGCTGATCTTCCTAAGCCATGTGACAGATCCTTTGACTTGATTCTTTCAAATGACAATTAATTGATTTGAAGCAGATTTAAATGCAAATCACATATACATAAGTTCTAGCAATATGATTTCTGTCATTTTGTAAGTTAGTGCCTCATTGTCTAAGATATTTAGATGGAGATTTCATTTCTCAGAGAAAAAGATGATAGAGAAGAGTAAATGGGTAAACTTATTGTTTTTGTTTCATGTGATTTTTGTTAAGATTTTTAATTAATTTAATTTTCCTTTCTGGAAGATAAAATACAGTGTTTAAGAAAGTAAAAGAAATTATATTATATTCAATGCAATGTGGAAAATTATTGTTTTGGTTTTTCTTCATTTAAAGTCCATTACTTTATTTAAAAAAGATAACTGTACATTTTTACTTCCCTTCAGGAATTATGGAGGCAATAAAGTGGTAGAAAAACAGTCTTCTGCTATCACAAACTCAGCCTCACAGAATTAACTCAACATTTTTTTCTTATAATTTTTATTAGGAAAATCAAATAACTAAGATTATGTCAGAATTATTCATAGGAAACAATTTACATAATTTTATTCATTATAATTTCACTAACAGAGTAGAAATCACTCTGGATATTTCAAGGAAAAAGATATTTAATAGAGAGAATTAAAAGCTTATAGAGGTGAAGGTCAGACAAGCTGTTGTTAGTGTGCAGGGAAACAGAGAACAGGTGTCCCAGAAAACTCATGATGATTTCACTGCCTGCAACAAAGAAGTGGGTGTTTCCAGCAGATAACTGGAAGATATTGGTATAAGCTTCTGGGGCAATAATGACTTCTTTTTTCCTGTCTTACAAAACTTGTGCAAAGTCTTTTTGTTATGAAAGAAACCTAAACTGGAACCCTGCTGACAATGTACATTTCAGGCTTCTTGCCCCTGCAGGATAAGAAGAGTGTCGAGGTGAGAAAGAATGATTCACATATTCTGGCAAATGACTACCCTGTGGTTAGTGATCATTTCATTTGATGTCCTATAACTTCTACCCTATACAAAAAAATATCCTTTGTCTACTTAAATAATCACACATCAATTCATCAAAGAAAATGATAAGTTGTGCAGAATTGTTCTATGTATGATTAAGATTATATTAATTTTTAATTGTTTTATGCAAGTGTTTAAAATAAATAGATTTCTGTTTAAACTTTTGCTGAGTAAAATATAACTTAGTTACTGACCATCATAGTTTGCTCAGGACTGAGGGATTTCCCTGTGCTATGGAGAGAATCGTGTCCCCTCAAAATTCATATGTTAAAGTTGTAATCGCTAATGTGAGTATATTTGGAGATAGGTCCTTCAGGAGGTAATTACGGTTAAATAAGGTCATAAGGATAAGGGCCCAAACCTGATAGGATTGATAGTCTTACAAAATGAGGTAGAGAGAGTGATTTCTCTTTCTGCTGTCACTCAGAGGAAAGGCCATGCAAGGACACAGGAAGAAAGTGGCCATCAGCAAGCTAGGAAGACAACTCTTATCAGAAACTGAACCCTGCCAGAACCTTGATTTTTAGACTTTCCACCTTCCAGAACAATGAAAAAATTAATTTTTTGTTACTTAAGCTGTACAGTCTGGTATTTTGTTATGGCAGTGCTAGCCCACTGATACACCTGGGGCACAGGGCTTTCAGGGCTTCAACAGGGGCAAAGCAGGATGAAATAGTCACCTTAGGCTATCATTTTAAATGAAAAATGCTGTGCCATCAAATAATCTGCTGAGCTTAAATTTGATAAGGTTAATACTCAAGAAATTTCAAATATTTCGTACATTTTGTGATATCCAATTGCAAATTGCGCATCATTTAAGTGAATCACATCTGTCTATGTATCACCTAAATATTCTATTCATAAGAGAAGGAAGTAACATTCCTTCCTTTGAACCATCCAATCTAAGATTAGTTTTTATTCATATTTTAACATTTCTGTAATCAGTTTGGTCTCACTTTCTCTTAGTAGATGCATAATACCAGTGCACCTTACAATTATTGTTCTAACTGTGATGAAATATTTATTGATATCAATGGTGCACATACAAAAATGTAGATATATTAACATAGACAGACTTCATCATTTTGATTGCCTATAAGGGTATTTGCTGTTTGTTACTCTTAAATTGGGCTTTGTAACTGGATAAACAGGTAAGCTCTTGATTTTAAAGTAATACTGGTGAATTGTCTTGAAAAAAAAGAGAAAAAAGTAAGATATATTATTCACTGTAATATTTGGGTAATACCTCGATCACTGATTACGAAGTCATTCAGGTGCCACAGACGACCCCTGAATAAACTTCTGTTTATGATGGAAGCCTATTTATTTGTTTGTTGATTTTGACATTATCCTAGAGGTGACACTTGCCTAGCTTTAGGTGACTATGTAGACATATCAGGAAGAGGGAAATATCAGCCAGACCCCAAACAGTTTGACAAGGTTTTCAAAAGTTCACTATTGATACATTCACCATTTTGTATCGTTACAAAATGTATCATTACAAGATGTATCGTTACAAAATGATACATCTTTTGTAATCTGTATAATTGCATATAATATTAGTAAGCCTCTTGATTAAGTGAAAAGAAGTTGGAATTGCTAAAATTGTTTCCAGTAAGCTCATAAAACGATAAGTGGTTTCATATGATGTAGAGGAGACGCACGGAGTCAAACAAAATTTTGTATCTGATCATTTGGCACCATAAAAAGATACAAATAAATAATAATAGAGTGTGTCCTTATGTAATGTGCACAGGTACAAATTTATATATCCACAGCTATAAAGACATCCAAAGAGAAAGCATTTACCAATGAGTTCACCTCTCTTCAAGAATATCCATACAGATTTTCACAATCCTTATTAACACAGAGTTACTAAGTTTACAAAGCATTTCTTCATACAAGACCAGTGGGATTTTGATGAATTTTTTGATTATTAAGAGGAATAAAAGGAAGGCAATGACTGCAGTTGAAATGCCAGGTTTAATTGGTATAATAGAAAGTTGGTAAACAGGAAATATTAAATACACTCTACTTTAAAGAAGACATATATTTTCTAGGTAGTGTGCCTGAAAGGATTGTAAGCAATGAGATGTTGTGCTTGGGAGGCTTTAAAGCCCGTGAAGAAAAGAATTGAGTTTCCAAAAAGCAGCCCTTTTATTGTCCCAAAGATATTATTCTAACAGAAATAAGTATGCCTTCCACAGAGAGACTGTGTAATCCTAGAACTGCAAACAGATAAACCCTGAGTCGACCACACACTCCATCTTGCATCTGGGCCATAGAGCACGGAAAAGCTCAGAGGAAGAGAAAGGATAGCTGTGTAGAAAAGAGAATTGCATTGCAAATGCAGAGTGTAGAAGTACAAAACCAGGATGAAAGAAAAAAAAAAAAAAGAAGAAGAAAGGGGGGGAAAAACCCACTATGAATATGTACAGGAGGAACAGTAAATCCTAGTATTAATAGCAATATTATTAAAGAAAGAATATATAAACACATCAAAATATACATTCTTCTGGATTCATAGTATATATCATTGGATATGCTTTAAATTGGGAAAAGGCACTAATATTTTATCTCACTGAACTGTTATCAACTCTCTTAAGAGGATACTCATGGGTAAAAATCTCGTTGACGAATATAGTATAGCACATAATATAGTTATGTTTCATTTTATATATTTTATTTTAATTGTTTAGCTAATATGGTTTAGAATTCTGTATGTATTTCCTGTGAATGAATGCAGCCCATTTTTGCAAATTGATAGATTACTCAGTTGCGGGGTAGAAAAGAGGAAGAGAATTATAAATTGTTGCCTAAGTAGAGTTGCTTGCACAAATAGCATTCACAACGCTTATTATCACAGAGTTAACAAGTTTGCAGAGCATTCTTTCATATTATATTCAACAAATATACATTAATGGCTTGTCAGATTCCGGAAACTCCTTTAGGGGCTTGTGGCACATCAGTGAGCAAAATTAAAGACTTTTGCCCTTGTGGAGCTTATACTCTCTCAGGAGGAGACAGATTGTGAAGTCTTATAGGGAAGAAACAACATTACAGCAGAGTTGGAGCATAGAGAGTGCAGCAGGGGCTGGAAGGCAGCAGGGAATTGGACATATAAGAGAAAAGAATAGTGTTAAACATGGAGATTTGAGCAAAGACTTGAAGAACGTGAGGGAATTCATCACATAGATATCTGGGGAGAGATTGTACTAGGTTGAGAAAACTGTTAGAGCCACAACCCTCATATCGGGACAACATACAGACCTGGATGTGAGCAAGGCTAGGCTGGTAAGAGATGTGGTCAGAGGTCACTGTAAGGAACTGTTCAATTACTCTGATTGGAATGGCTCCCAACTAAAAGGTCTCATGCAGAGGAATAACATGATGTGACATATTTTAGCACATCATTCTGAGTGATGTGTTGAGAATGGTGGGAGAAGGGCACATGTAGATGCAATGCGTACAGACCTATGGGGGCCATTGCAAGGAACCACAGCATAGATGAGGCTGAGGTCATGGTGGTTTCAGTAGCAGTGGTGGGAACTTAAAAGACTGAATATATTTTGAAGATGGAACTAAGGGGAAATTCCTAATGGATTGGAGGTAGGTTTATGTGGGAAAGAGAGGAGTCAAGGGTGAGTCTATTTTTTGCCCTGAACAACTGGAAGGATGAAGATGTTACTACCGAGATGTGGAAGGTTGTGTGTGTGTGTTTGTGTGTGTGTGTGTGCGTGTGCGTGTGTGTATTGGGCTTGGGACAAACAAGTGGTTTCATATTGAACTGAGCATTTTACATAAATCATTTTATATGTTACTCAGATTCATCCCGTAAAATGTTATTGTTTCTGTTTCACAGAAAAGAAAGTTAGAATTCTCTGATTGTGCTCAAACTTTACAAGGATAATAGCAAAACTGCTAATATTTTAGCCACATATTGAAACTAAAATAGTTAAAAGAGTCATGGTCATCACATTATCTCATATAACCATTTTCTAACATAATATACCTTTTTCTCCTTGTTATGAAAATATTA
The DNA here is from genome assembly GCF_964194185.1 of Rhinolophus hipposideros. NCBI lineage: Eukaryota > Metazoa > Chordata > Mammalia > Chiroptera > Rhinolophidae > Rhinolophus > Rhinolophus hipposideros. Next base: position 14,477,921 of record NC_138051.1, on the reverse strand, counting down.
CTATGTTATCCTACTGCTGTAAACTGCTGTTTAATGTGTGAGTCATCATCGAAGACAGACCTGTGATTCTAGTGTTCCCCATCTTTAGTTGTTAAAACAATCAATCATACTTTCTTTTACAAGGGTTTCTCCACCATGGAACTATTATTATCCAATTCTGCTATCTGTGCAATACTCTTTGATTGATTTGCTAATAACTTAATTTCTCATTTTGTCATCTGCAGACATTTTATACTAATTGTATTTAATGGACTGTGAGCTACTAAAATATTTAGAGTTATTGCTGATAAAAGCAAAATATGCTTACTGATAGAATATAAAATAAGCAATTGGTAAACCAATGAAGATGTACATTATCTGGGATCATTGAGCTTATAAAAGTTTAATGGAGGCTAGAAGAAATATATCATTACTATTCTAAGGAGCTAAAAAAAGTGGTAGGCAGATTGATGTAGCCACCTAACATTTGAATATATTGAAAGTCGTCTTGTTACTCACTGATAACTTTTAAGTTTATTATAGTGAAGATTAATATCCTCTCCTGCATGGTTGATTTTACAACCCAAACTCATCATATTTGACGATATCAAGAGATAGTTTTTTCTTTATTTACTCTTTCTGTTATTTAATACAATCGTTTGATCATATTTATTTGCGTTATTATGAATAACCTCTATCCAAAAAAAGAGATTCTACATATTTACCTTTGTTGTTAGTGTACTTTAAATATATTTTTAAAAGATACTTTCCATTTTATTATTGATTTTATTTATTTATGTATGTATGTATGTATGTATGTATGTATGTATTTATTTATTTATTTATTTATTATGATAAAAATGCTAAATTATAGAGTTCTCAAAGTAATTTCACCTGAGTTTTTTGTTTTGTTTTGTTTTTTAGTTTTATGTTTTTCTTTACCTCCACCTGTTCTGAGATTCTGATTGGGCATACCATAATGCAATTAGGCAAACAGTGGTGATATATGTGGCAAGAAAACATATGTTCATGTGATTTTTAAGTTATATTAAGGTGAAACAATTTGGTGTCAGGGGAAAGTATAAAATAAGCTTTGGTAATAAATACTAATCAAAACCAGGTATTTAGTATGTACAGCATATTTTTGTAGCTCAAATGTTTAAAATGATACTATGGCTTCCGTACAATTGTTCTCATTTTACAGTTGAGTTAACTGAGATATGCTAGTATCTAAAGCTGGAAAAGGCAGGGGAGGATTTGACTGAGGTCGCTTTGATTTAGAAGTTGGCAGTCTTTTACACGACACTTCCCTGACTTCCAGGGTGAAACAATTAGTGTTATCAAAATGTCAATTGTAATTGAAAATAAACAAAAACACACACACAAGAAAAGTAGTAGAATTCTAAGGAGAAAGTTGAAGGCAGCCTACGATGTCCGGAATTTATCCTTTAGGCAATAATGAACTATTGGAATAAGGAAGTCATATGATTTTCATGATGTCACCGGCAGATTTAATTTGGCTGTAGATACAATTGGAACTGGTGTGGGGGAGGCAGGGACAAAACAGTTAGCTGATTATCACTGTACACTACTCTAGTGATGAGTTGATAATTATATCAAATAGAGGATTGGAATATAAATGAAGAGAAAAATGATTAAAAGATATTTTTTAAAGAAGTGACAACAGGATTTAGTTGTGCGTTAAGTGTAAGTAGAATGAAAAGTAGAGACTTACTTCAGGGTATTATATATTACAAATGCTCTGAATTCAATTTTTTTTTACTTTTTTTTGTTAATTCTATTTTTGAGCATCACTATCCACTTGACTGATCTTGGGCAAAAGCATTTACTCTATTCTGTCTACCATAGAGGATTCTTGTAGAAATTATAGGGCATAAGATCTACAAAAGTTCTTAATAAATAGTAAAAGCCCCAGCAAATATAATATGGCTTTTGTACTATGACTTTAAAAAATTACCAAAGGAGTTATTAAAAATGGAATTTCCACCTCTATAGAGTCTGAGGAATCAATATTATTCAAGTAGATGATTTTTTGGCAAATCTTCAAATTATATGCACATTCCATTGTCAGCATTTTCTCTCTTAGCATGAAGCAAATGTGAAAGATAACAAATACTCAATCAACCTCCAGGAGAATCTAGAATATAATGAGTAAAAGAGAAAGCCACGAAAGTCAGAGTTGAATCAAGTTTCCATATTAAATATGTATATTTTGCTAAAACAAATAATCACTATTATAATACACTATTTTAAGTAGTACTGTAATGTGTTTTAGATATAACCAGTGTATTGTCACAGAAGTTTTCAGGAGTTTCTTCATTGTTGAGAACCGTTCCGGGACATTGAGTTAGCCACATCCATTCATTTTCCTGGGGTGGAATAATTTATAATTTAATCCAGTCCAAAATTATTTTTAAGATGTGTACAGTCCTGTTGGATCAACAAGAAATTTGAGCTGTAGGTGAGGCTTAAAAGTAAGGCAATAGAACTTCTGAGAGAAATTTTCTGTATGTGAAGAGATTGGGAGAGTGGACTACACTCAACAGCAAGCCTCTAGTGACAAAGAGTGCACTGAGTGATTCCAAGTGTACTTGCAGAGCTCTTCCTTGCCATTTCCTTGGTTAGCACATCCTTGAAAGGGCTGTGTGTCATACAGAAGAGAGAGTAGGATAATAAAGAAAAGAATGGAATGAGGGAGCAACAGAAAAAGAAAAGACCACTGAAAGAGCTGTTAACCAGAAATCAAAAGGTTCCATAATTCAAAAGACTTTTTCAGGGAAGGTGGCAGTATAGAGAGCAATTCACGTGGGATGTGAGCAGAGAAATGGCTGAGGATTGGATATTGAATATCCCATGTTCCTTCATCCTAGAGGGGTCACCTAGAAATGCCTCAGGAGAGTAGTGGGGAGAGAGCAAGGATAAGACTGAATTTCTTACTAAAATAATGGGCGAGTGTTAAGTCCATTAAATTGGAAGTATTAGTCTATATGTGATATACTTGTGTTATGCAGCATGTGAGGGCAGAAAAGATAGTTTTAAAAGCTGACATTCATTTATACCAGTAAGTTATATTACAATCCCATATTCCAATATTTATATTTTAAACCGAAAATAAAATCTCAGTAAAATCCAATAGTTGTTATTAAAACTATTACATTTTTGTTCTCTCTAGGCAATCTCATAAGATTTCAGAAAAAGAAAATTAGTCCACTGAATTATGCGTATCTTATTTTAATTTTTGTTTTAAATATTTGTATGTCTGGCTATGTCCCCCTTTTTTTTCAAATATAATTTTTGGGGGAGGGTCTTCCTTATGCTTACCTTGGTAAGTCTTCCCAGAGCTATGTTAAGTTTATTATTCTTTTCAAAGAACCAAGTTCGGGATGACCCCTTTATTGTGTATTACCCTATTGTATTAATTTTTTTCTTTCATTTGCTTTTTTATTTGCTTTCTATTTTGCCAGTTTCTTCAGTCATTAAATTTTTAACACCTTTCTATTCTAATATAATCATTTAATGATATATATATATATATAATACAGGTGGTGATGCATGCTGCTAGGTTTCACATGCCATATTTTCATTGACATTCAATTACATGTATTATACCATTTGATTTTGATTTCTTCTTTGACATATGAAGCATTTAGATATTATTTATATTTGTTATTATTAATATCTCATATTATTCTTACTATGTCTGCTATTATTAATATTGCCTCAATATCTTTGGTATTCTGTTTTTTATTATAGTGCATCTAAATGAGAATATTTTATTCATCCTAAGTGGAATTTTCTGTGCTTATTGAATCTGAATAATAATAATAATAAATAATAATTAAGTCTTGTATTTAATCTGGAAACTATCCTCCACTATTATCTCCTTAAATATTGTCTCTCCCCCAATATTTCTTTATATTTATCCTGAAATTGTAACTATAAGTTGTTGGATTTCTCTTTTACACATCCCTTTCCTTTGTCTGTATTGTATTTGGTGTAATTTTTTGGTTCTATCTTTTAACAATTAACTTTCTCTTTATTTAGGTTTAATTTCAGGTATTACATTTCTTTTTTAAACATTACATTTTAAAATCAAATCTGTTATTTTGTGTAGTCTTTTCCTACTTATATATTTTATTACCTCTATTTCTTTAAGCATGTGCTGATTGCTTATTGAATGTCCTTTGTCTAACACTGATATTTAAAGCATTTTTTAGATTGTACTGTGGTTTGCTTTTAGAAAACATATCTTTTATATGTTTTGTAAATTCAGCTTTTTCATCCACTCAATGGCTGGATTATGGCCACTAATTCCCAGGAGGGGATGTCATTTTCAAATCAAAGCCAACATAGACAAGAAAAAAAAAAAAAAAAGGAAAGATTTTCTATCCTTCATAATCTGAATTGTGAAACATTTATTTATTTATTAACTTATTTGGTTTATCTACTCTGCAGAGACTCAAATATTTGTTTCATCCTCTTTACGTGGCCATTGAAACCAAAACTTTAATCAACTGTATATTGCAGTTACCCTCAAAGTATCCTGTGGACTCAGTAATCTCTTCCCCAGATTCACATTATTATTGTCTGTCTAAGTTTTCTACTGCTGCTATAATGAATTAACACAAACTTTTTAGCTTAAATACTGTGAATGTATTATCTTGCAGTACTGCAGGTCAGAAGTTTGACCTGGCCTCAATGCCATGGGCTAAAATCAAGGAGTCAGCAGGGATTTTGTTTGTTTTGTTTTGTTTTGTTTTCCTGTAGGGCCTGGAGGGGTATCCATTTCATTGTTATCTTCATCTTTTTGAGGCCACTGTCATTCATGGCTTGTGACCCTCTTTCTCCATCTTCAAGGCAAGTGACACTGCATCTCTCTGACACTTGTTTCTTTATCACATCTCCATCTAACCACAGCCAGGAAAGGTTCTCTGCTTTTAAAGGCTCATATAATCCGATTGGACCTACCTGGATAATGCAAGATAGCTAAGACCATCTCAAGATCCATCACCTTAATCACATCTACAGACTCCCTTTACCATGTGAAATACCATATGCACAGATTCCAGGCATTAGGGCATGGATGCCGTTTGGGGCTGTTATTCTGCTTACCACATAGTCCTGAGGGTTTCTCTTATTTTGTGCAAGCTTATTCATACATTTAAAAATAAAAATATTTAACTAGAATTTTATATTGTTACTAAATGGGAGATTATAGGATATAGGTTGACAAAATGGCAGAAAGAGAAACTGTTGGATACTCTCCAAGACTCCCTGCCTCATCCACCGCTCAATACTCATATGTCACCCACAAACTGATAGCTAAACTGAGTCTTTCAAAGAAGTACTAGAGGAATAACTTTGGTGCTAGCATATCCTAATCTCACCAACAAGGTCTTATTTGGGGCATTTTAATGAAAGTCTAAACCAAGATAATTCACAGGATTTCATTAATTCTATATTTCTTTAAACCTCAGCAACCCAGAGAAGATGGACAGTATTTGGTGGTGATATAGGTCACCATCTAAGAATTGTTTGTATGTTGCAGGAATGTTTACACTGTATTCTAACCAGCCTGAGGCACTATGGGAACACAATTGATGGTGAGATGTTCTTTTACTGTTATTTGTGCATGTGCCATTTTTATCACGTCAGAACTGAAAATGTGCTTCCAGAGGCTCATCATAATAATGCAGGTCAAGGAAGAAACTCCATTGGCTTCTGGCTACTCCAGGAGCAAGCTGTTTAGAGAAGTGATGATAGCTTGAGAAATCATGGTGAGATGAACACAATTCTTAGCAAGAAATTCTCAATAATAACGAGGAGCAGAAAACACAGCAATAAGGTATTCAGTCACAATATATAAAATAAAATATTAAATTTGATATGTTGGAAATTTGACACCCTCAGGTGTTCTGAATTATAATTATGCCATATAAACAGGATTAATATTTAAGGAAATTACAGACATTTAAAACAAATTAATTATTATTGACTTAAAGTGGTACTGCAATCATTTAGGATAATGAAAGTTAAGAGAAATTAAAACACTCAATTAAATTTTAAAACTATTGAGAATAGTGGGAATGCATCATAGATGTTACTTCTTAACGAAGGAAAAGAAAAGGTGGTGTGGTCTTTAAAGGAGAAAATCCTTGGAGATACAACAAAGACAACAAAGAAATGATGAAATAGAGATGGAGCCAATGGGTCCCAGGAGCAATACGAAATTGCGGTGTTGTAACTATTTCCAACCTGAGATGTACAACTGTCACAAGAAATTCTTGTAAATAATTCCATGAAATAATTCACTAAGGATTAATCAAAATTGGTTACAGAATTACTTTGAAAAATATTATATCAATGCAAATAATTTTTCTCACTGAACTTTATATTCACTGTGAATATTTATGTGGTAAGTTAGCTTTGTTTGCTTTACTTTTAATATAGAAATAGAATTATCTTCTCTTTCTGTTTTAGTAGTTTTTTTTGGTTGTTTTTTTACATTCTTTTAATCAAAAAGCCTGAAGTACCAGCTATTGATTGTGTGACTATAATTGATCTGGCAGTGGAAAGTGAAATTTTTCCAGTTGATGCAGTGATTAGAATTGATTTAGCAGTAGAACTCATAAAAGAGTCAATAAAATACAGAGAATAAGGCAACAACAGCTCTTAGAAAAGACTATAATTCAATTACAGCAGTCAGTTCTACCTACTTTAATTAATCTAGTCAGCACTCAGCAGGAGACTGAATTTGCTATTTTAGTTTGGCTGTTTAGAAACGGACCTAGAGTTCTTAAAAAAAGAGTCATTCTCTATTGTGGTTATAAAATCTAGTCACAATTTACTACATCTTTCTTTATATTTCATTTTCCTGTTAGATTCAGGATCCTAAAAATAGTAAGTTGTGTGTTGGCTATAAGTGTTTTTAATTACAAAACTGTGACAACTCTATATTATTTAAGGTATCCAATTTCAGAAATTCTTAGTAGTTATTGACAGCATACTGTCATATATATAGACTGTATTTGACTCTTGTCCCCAATATGTTTCTTTAATATTCAGAAGTGTAGGATATATTTTCTGTATATTTGTTTCATTAATATCTTTCCTTAATTTTAATATTAATATTAAAATTCCTTAATTTTAATAATTTTTGAACTTTCCTCTGCAGTGTTTCTTCTCTCTTTGGTGCTTTTTATCTGTTCTTTTATATCTGCTTCATTTAAGGTTTTATTATATTTTATTATTTTGTCAAAGTTCTTACATATGGTGCACTTATTTTCTCTTACTTCTTAAAATGTTCAGATGTTTGATATGTAAATCAGTTTTCAATATGTGTGAAATATTTTTATCATACACAAACTTAATGAAGCCTACAATTCTTGTAAAGTCTTACTTAAAAATTAATTTAAATTTTACTAAAGTAATAAATGTATATGGTTGAAGATATATTAGTTCTAAATAGTTTGTAATGAAAAATAGCAATCACTTCTGTCCAACTCTTACCCACCCTCTCTATTGTTAGCGAAGAGAATGTTAGCATTTTTAGCTTTCTAAAAATTTGCCTCAATATATCTTAATAATTCTCTTATACTGCTGTTTTTGATTCATGCATTTTAGATATATGTTGATTGCCTCTGCATAATTGGAAAATACAGCCCTCTGTACCATTAGCCATTGTCAGTTCATCTTCCCTAAATCCAATACTTTTGTCAGAATTTTTGTTTAAACTCAGCCCATAAGCTATACTAATGCAATCAGACTCAAAATGCTGGGGCTATGACAGAATAAGGAGCCCATGTTGGAAAGAAAATCAATGTACTTCTTTCCTAGAGCAAATCTGTATGAAGAAAGAATCCATGTGGGTAAAAAAAAAAACCAAAAAACCAAGGTGCTTATTGATATAATTGATTAACTCAAGCAAATCTGAATGAAGCCACTTACCTCCTTGCTATTTGGTCATATACAGTTTGAGGACTTGTAGCAGTGAGGGGACCGCATTTCGAGTAGCAATGTTAGTATACTATTATTCCTTTGTCACGCAACATTTTTTCCCTTGAATTAAGGCTTATTTCACTTTTCCCATTTGTTCAAGTTATTAATTTTTCAAGTCCCAAATTTCTGTTGAATTTTTTTCCAAGCACAAATATATATTTGCCCCAAATAAATAATGGATTGTTGAAAATATTAATTTTTTCTAAGCAATGTTTGCTTATATACTTCTCTGGATTCCTTCTACAATAATGGGTTAGAAACTCTCTTGGCTTGCTGCAAATCTTCATCACGGTATTTCCCTTACTCCTTGATCCTCTGTTGAATTTCTAGTCTCCTAAATCCCACATAATTTTTTTTTTTTCATTAACTCCCTCATTTGTTGAATAACAAAATCACTTTTGAGACTTTACTAATTTGTCTATGTATAAAATTCTAGAATTAAGTAATATTCTCTGAAAATTTTGAAGGCTTGTTTCCAAATATCTTCTAGTGTACATATGCTATTGAGTTTTTGATGCCGTTCTGAATACGGTTTTTGGTGTTTGCATAAGTTTTTGGTTCTCCTCAGTATTTCCAACTTGAGATTTCTCATCAGTGTGATTTGTATTCAATTATTTAACTGGCAATTAAGTGTGCCCTCGCAATAAGGACATTTGGATACTTCAAGTCTTGGAAATATTTTTTGTAATATTCCCGTGATAGGTTTTGTTTCTTTCTATTTGTTGTCCTCTTTCTTTTTGGAATTTCTGTAATAAAACTCCTTTCTCACATTGTAATTTTGTTTGTCAATTTTATTCTTTCACTTTTCTTTATTTTTCTCTTTTTTCCTCCTCCTTCTTCTAGTTGTAGGCACGTCTTTTAATATCTGAACATCCTTTTTTGTTCTCTGTTATTTTATCATCCTGTTTTGTGGAACAAAAGTCCTTATTTAATCTTTCTGAAGTTATCAATTATAGATTTGCTTTTAAAAAAATCTACTGTCCACATTTTTATGTTTCCTTCAGGGTGCCTGCCTTTTTAATTATTTTGTCTGTTTTCGTTTCTCTTTTTACGATGTAGGTTTTTTCTCAAATATCTGTCAATTTCTGATGGGCCATTTATACTTAAAAGTTAGACATGAAATATGGATTGAAAGCTATGAAAGTTCAGACAATTAAGTTAGAGAACTTTCCACCATGAAGTTACACTGTAGAAAGTTCGCAAACTTAATTGTCTGACCTTACATATGTTGCATGAGCTGAGTCTATTAAGTGACTAGTTTTCCTACAGGGTGACTAAAAGGCAAGTCAGCTTTTCCAGTGAGATGCTCTCGATGATCAGCATTTTTTAAAAATCATTTCTGTGTAGCTGTTTAGTTTCAGAAGTCTGGTGTCTTGCACTGGAATAGATACTTTACTACCAGCATTTTAAGTGTAAAGTATATGAAGTCTATTTGTGATAGTTCATTGACTGTTTTGGAAGGCAAAGAGCAATAAGTGGTCCTATTTGAATGCAAAACTTTTACACATTTCCTGATTTTTAACCCCTTTCTTGACCACTTATTGCTTTGTATGTGAAACCAATTGCTGCATATCAGGTTGTGGCATGTAACATTGTCTCCCTTTTCACTTATCTCCCACTCCAAACATTAAGTTAAAACAGATTATACCATTTGTTCCCTTCCTAAAATTTACTGAAATTACATACTTGCTATTTTTGTTTTGTTTTGTTTTCATTATATGCAGAAGCAATACTTTATTTTATTCCTTCTTAATGTCAAGTTAGTGGCTTTTTGAAAGAGATAAATGCATGCAGTTTTTTTTTTGCCATTTTTAACTAAAAATCTCCTCTTTATGTGGTGTATTTGTTCAGAATTTTACAAGTATTTAACTCTAGGCATGGTAGTATTTGTATGATTAATTTTAAGTCATTAAATCACAGAAAAGTAAACAGTGTTACCTCTAACTTGTCACCTGTCACTATGAACTTAAAAATTATTAAATGGCATTCACAGTATTACTGGAATCAGTAGTTACTTCAGTCCAATGGTTTTATGAAAATTTGTGTGATTGAAGTGAATAAATGTATTGAAGACATATACACTACACAATACATTTAGGCACATAGCTCTCTAAGTAAGTTCTACATACAGATATATGGATATGTAGAGTTTTTTTATTATAAGCATTTTATCTTTGAAAAATTCCTTGCCTTTTCTCAGATAACAAAACCTTTTTCACTAGAAAAGAAAACAGTTACTTTTTCTCTCCAGGTATGTGAAAAACTTTCAGAAACGTACTAGTCTATTGCACATTCTTTATAAAATTTTGTGTCTGCCATTGAATACTTAGGCAAGACTTAAAAAAATGTTTTTTTGTGTGGCTCCAGATAAAACTGAAATTTAAGTTGATTTTAAACTTGGAAGGAATGGATACCCCCAATACTAGGCAGGGTAGAGTCAATTAATGGAAGAACTAATCCTAGAATTTTTGTATATTTATTTCTAACTCAGTATTTTTTTCTGTATCTATTTTTCACCAATCATAGAATCTCAAGACAGCTTTTTAAAAGTCCCAGTGTAATTCCCCAGAAGCCCACTATAACAAAAAGAAAATGGTGAGTGTTTGAAGAGGAGTTAGGAAAGGAAGATGGCTCAGACAGAAATCTTATCTTTAAAGTGCTTATAGTCAAATATAAGGGATATATTGAAAGTGATGTCCCTTAGAATTATATACTTCAAGAGTTATTAAATATAACCTGAGTATTTGAGGCTGACCTGAAACAGAATATCTACTATATTCATTTTTTAATTTTTTATTTTACCAGATTTGATACTCTAATGCTCTTGATCTGGTGTGATAATTCATATATTATGTTATAAATAGATATAAGGAATTATTCAGAGTTTATTATAGTTTTATCATATATCTAGTTTAGGTGTATTTAAGGCTTTACATATGTTGCATAATAACATTTGTATAGGAATGTAAAATCTGTAAAACCATTTTCAAACTGAAGTTATGAGGCCTATTATCATTAAAGAGTGAAAGGAAAATGTATTCTGTTGCATACAATTTATATATTCACTCTCAGTAATAATTTTAGGCATAAACCTAGATATTTATATCACAAATTAAATCGTTTAAGTTTATTGAATCCATCTTTCTGAAATCCCTGGGTGCCCTTCATTCAGTAGATTAGAAGGGAATAGAAATGTACTTTTCTGCTATTTGCACTGACTTATGACCCATAGTCATATTTGACATGTTTAAAGGAGAATATGAATATAAAATAGCATATTTGCATAAAATGGTGAGTGAAACAAGGTGAAAAATAAAATATTTACAGATAAATTTCTTTGACGTCTTTGAACAATTTTGTTGGTTCAATTTCAGTTTGACCTTTTTTATTTATGTGGCTACATGTTTTTTTTTATTTGATAGAGGCCAAGTTGAAGCTCATCAATATAATTGCTTAACCTGTAACTTCTCTCCTTTTGAAAATGTTATTTCCTTAGAAATATTAAAGTTAAAACAGATTAAGACCACTGAAACTACATTTGAAACAGACAAAGTCATCTTCTTAATTCTCCACTAAATATAATATTTAGTCTCCTCATTAAAGAAACAAAATAGCACTCCCCTGGGGCAGTAAGAACATAAACCACTTATTGGGAAAAGAAAGTGACTTTTGAAATAGGACTTTAAATATAGGATCTGATTTAAGTTTTTCCAGTTCCACTAATTTAAGCGTCCATGCCCTCTCATCAGGATGAATTGCTTAATTTATAAACCTTCACATCTTTTAGTGTGTTATTTTTTTCTTCATACTTTTAGCATATTTATTTTGATAAAATGTATGTAATCATACTAAAATCATTGTCACTCCAAAGAAAGCCCAAACTCTTTTGTGTAGTAGATCAAGTTGTACATTCTCTTTTCCTAACCTAGTTTTCCTCTCTGATTCTTCCTTTATTCATCTCTTACCCCCTTCTCAGAAAGTCTACAAAAACCCTAATCCGCACAGTGCTACCTAAAGGAGCTTTGAGTTTTCTTCTCAAACCCCAGTCTCTGCTCATGTGGTTTCTCAGTCAATATCTTCTCTCCTTCTCAAGTACACTTCTTCACGCCATATTAATTTAATTAAAATATGCAAAACAAAGGCAAAAAAAAATTCACCAAAAGGCAGCCATTTTATACCATGATTTAAAGTACCAAAATGAGGGAGCATGCAGTCTTGATGACTATGGAGCCACACTCCAGCAAGTCTGCCTAATTCTCAGTGCAGGCTTTTATGAGAACAAAATAAAGTTTCAAAATATCATTTTGTTTTATTTTGTTGTGATATATGTGGTAAAAAGTAATTCTAACTGATTCAGAAGTACTGGGAAGATAGAGATAGGTACTCTGAGGGTTTTGTTGGATAAGGCTTTTTAAACGAGATGATGTTTCAATTTACTTATTGGGGATAAATAAGATTTTTTTTTTTTTTAAAGAAACAAGAAAAAAGGCAGGCAGAGAAACATCACAAATTCTGATAGTTATTGAGGACATTCATTGAATGAAGATTATGAAAGATGTCTAAAGCCCTCCAGAGATAGAAAACAAACTTGAAATAAAATGAAATCATAACTGTCATTTTCTCCATCACACACAGGGAAATACTCTATATAGGGACAAAGCAGGAGCAAAACCTCCACTTCCCTGAACATCTCCTTTCTCACGATTGCCTAAGATCTTTAGTAGATTATTGAAGAACTAATAAGTTCCTAAAAGATTTTTGGCTTTGTTTTTAAATATTTCAACTATTTTATTTGGTATTTTGTTGAATTTGTCTTATTTGAATATCTTGGTTTCTGATCAGACTTGGAGTATCTTTTTGAATCCAAACATCTTCTAACTATGAACTCCTAGCGTAAATATGAAACATGAAGAAAACTTACAACTTCTTTTCTAGGAATCAGACCAAGATCATGGATGTAGGAAAGAAAATCAAATAAATAAAAATGCAGAGTAACAGTTGAATAGAATTCACTCATTAATCTGTTCCTTGTGCTGTTTCTTTTGATAGTGTGAGCAAGATAGATGGTAGATGTGGTGTAAAAGGTCAGTAAGTCTCAGAGGTGTTGTGGCATGATCGCATAGGATGTGTCAAGACTCTAATGTGCAAGTCTGCATAGTTTTGAAAAGGAACAGGACAAACAAAGACACAAAAACCCATAAACACAGACAGTAGTTTTGTGGTTACCAAAGGGTAAGGGGGGAGCGGTGTGGTCGATGAAGGTAAAAGTGTTCAAATGTATGGGGATGGAAGAAGAACTGACTCAGGGTGGTGAACACACAAGGTGATACATAGATGTACTACAGAATTGTACACCGGAAACCTATGTAACTTTATTAACCATTGTCACCCCAATAAACTTTAACTCAAAAAAAAGTGAAAGAAACTGGGTAACTAGAATCCCAGTAGAAACAGAATCTAAAAATGTAGATTGGTACCAGATTTTAAAGAGCTTAAATGCTATTCTAAGATATTTAAACAGGTGATAGCAAGTCTTCAAAACATGTGATCAGAGGCTTGGCATAAACACTGATTCTAGGTTTTAGAAAAATAACTAATAAATGAAATTTAAATAAAAACTTAGGTTCTATAATTATTTTGTTAAATAATAAGTTTAACACCATCATAAACATTTATTTTTCTATCATTTGTGGGAAATAGGAAAATGCCACCATCTTCTCCTTTTTAACAGATGGTTTTACCAGTATTTATATGAATTAAGTATACAGAAATATCAGCTACACATTATTACTGTGGTAACTGGTTATCAGATTAGATACAACCTAGAATTACAGATAGGTTTATTTTTAAAGTGATTTTATCAAGCTGTGGAAATAATTTCAAAATCTTAGGAGTCTTATGAGACTATTTTATTCAAATTATGCTTTCAGAGACAGTTTCATACTAATGGAAAACATTTATGAATATCCAAACTTTCTGTATTGAAAAAAACATTGTCTTCTAAAAGTTTTCAATTTATATTTTATCAAATCAGATTACCTAAATCAGTTGATAATACACTGTGATATTCCCATCTGTGGATATAGGTAAGAAATCTTTTATACCCTACTTAGTAATTACAAAAAGTCATACATTTAAAGTCTTACCTAAAATTTTATTTGTTAGCTTTATAGAAGCAAAATTCACATCTATAGATTCCACTTGTACTAGCTGAAATGGGAAAACAGATGCACAGGATTTAACTTAATAATGTGAAGTAAGAAGTATTTATCATTTATTTTTCTCCACAAAGTAGAACAATGATTGGTTTTGAAGAAACTGCCATACACCATTTAATAGTGAAACCATTTAATAGTGATAACTTCATATAATTATTAATTTAAAAAATTACTCAATTCTCATAGCAATTAGAATACATTTTCCACAAAAGGAATAAGGTCTCTTGAGGAAATAACCATTCCATGTCTGGGACTTCATATAATTATTAATTTAAAAAATTACTCAATTCTCATAGCAATTAGAATACATTTTCCACAAAAGGAATAAGGTCTCTTGAGGAAATAACCATTCCATGTCTGGGATAGAAAATATGCAAGATTATCCTAGGTTATTTTATGTACTGGAGTTTATAGATTAAGGAGATCATGTCAAAAATAGGTAGCAATTTAAGTAAATGTAGGCTCACATTATCAACATTTATAATAATTTAATCAACAAAAGAACAATGATTGGAGTTCGTAAAAGCACATTGAATTTATGAAAAGCCAGGAGTCTACAATGATACATTAAAGAGAAATTAAAACACACACACACACACACACACACACAAAACAAACTCTAGAAACAGAATAGTGTTTATTATTCCTTAAATCTTGTTATTCATGTTCATATTTCTTAATCATTTATTGGGTCAATGTAGAATGCAGAAATTAGTTAATATTAAACAGGTAAGTTAAAGATTTTTTTCTCTCTCAAAGGTACATGTCAATTGAATGGTCCATGTTGTGACTTTAAGTAAGAAAATCACATATGAGGTTCAAATCTCAAATAAATATTACTTTAAATATCTGTGCGTTGGATCACCCTAAGGTTGCAAGAAAATTCAAGATTTCATTAAGTTCAAGGGTCATATAAAAAGATAATGTACATTTAATATTCTATTTTTATTAGAATAATTTTATATTAAAAATTTTATATACAAATATAAAACAATTAATTTAAAAAAAAATATAAAGTTCAATAAAGTTATGTTTTCATGTAGTGGCCAAATTCTTTAAAGATAAATAAATGGTGATAAAATTTAAATACAGAACTATGTTCTGCTTGAACCAGAATAAATATTTTGCCAAGAGATACTGCATATTTAGTATTTTGTATATTTATAATGCACAATATTATATTGACAATGAGATTTATAATCTTATAACTCCAAATTGATTTTTAATTTAGTAATTTATTTACAGTTTTGAATTAAAATCTACTAAATTTATTAAAATGTTTTTGGGATCATTTTATTTATTATTTAGTTTGTTAGGTACATAAGAAGTATTTAATATTGTGGGTGGTTTTATTCTTTAGGTAAGAAATTAAAGTTCATAAAAGTGATAGTTACTTTATAAAAGGAGTTTTTAAATGCTTAAAGGTGTGCAAGTTTATAAATAAAACTAAATATTCACAAACCTTCTAAATGTAGTTTTTAAAATTTACTATAAATATTTATAGGAATTAAGATTTACAAGATAACTTTTAAATCCTAAGAAGAAATGCCTAGGTCTCAGCAATACTGTGGAAGTTCAACCTACAGTGAAAAATGATTGAACTGTGATAGACAAAACAGGTAGATTTAAAAGTGAAATTTTGCAAAGTCTTGAAATAGTTAAAGACATTATTTAGATGAGTTCAGTGTTTGTGGTACAGTCTTTAAAAACCTCTGGGTTAGTACTAGTCAGGAGAGTTCATATTTTATTTTTTATTGTTATAGTTTTTTCCTACCTGTGAACACAGGCAGTCTCTAGTCTACTTCCTTTCTGCCAATATCTCTCTATCAACATGGTGGTTAAGAGCAATTAACTTCTGTCTTCCAGATACAATCTTTATCTGTCATTCTAGCATGTGGTCTTACAACTTAAAAAAAAAAATTAGTCAACTACATTAGGAATCATACCATATGTCACCAATTCACAAGGACAAATTGATATTGACCTTACTCAATCTTCATGATTCAATGTGCCCTGAAAGTTTGCATCAACAGCTCCTGTGTTCAACATACCCTTTTCCATGGTTTGGTTCCCTGTGTTGATAGAACCTTTTGAAAAATAATAGTTCTTGTGAGAGACCCTTGGCTTACTTATGTTGGAAGGGTGATTCTCTCATTAGTTCCACATAAAGAACAGTTATAACCTCTAGGCCTTAAGAAAACAGGGGAGTTGGGTCACTCCTCTGTGTTTCTTTCCACTCACTTCTTTTTCCTTCTTGAATGAGAAATAATACTAAATAATATCATTTTAATCTCCCTCTGTCAGCTTTATTTGCACAGCGTTGACCATGGGCACTAGGACAAGCAATGAGTCAGACACAATTCTGAATTTTCTATTTTGAGTACTTGGATGAATGAGGTTGCCGTTAACTGGACATTTTTGGCAGTGAAATGAATAAGTTTAGTTTGACATGTATTGGGTTTAAAAATCAATGCCCTCATCAATAAGAACATAGATAAATCAAACTGACAGACTTGTGACTATTAATCAATAAATATGCTAATGCATGTCAAAGTATTAATATTTTCCAAGTTTGTTTCTTTTTTCTTTTTTTCACTATATTACTCTTGTATCCCCACTTCTCCCATTCCCTTCCACCACTATTCATTGCTAACACATTCCATATCTCTCCTTCCTTCCTTTTCATTCCTTTCCACTTACTTTCTTCAAATAGGGAAATAATTATGGTTTTAGCTCTCAAAAAGAGAGGTAAGAACCTCAGATATATTTTGTGTGTTTCATGACATGGGAAGGTTAAGGTGAGGGTCTGAACTTGATCAAGAGGCCAAACTTGTTAAGAGGAGACGCTCCAATTCACACTCAGATTGACACTTTGGTGTCAGAGAAGCCTGATTGTGAATCTTATTTTTGCAATTTACTAGCTGTACCACCTTGTTCATATCATTACCTTATTCTAGTCTCAGTTTCTTCATCTGCAAATTAGAGTTTCTACCTCCCAAAGTTATTGTGAAGATTAAGTTTTAAAAATGCATATAAAATTCTTATCAAATGATTGGTTTTCAATATGTAGTCAACAAGTACTTTTTTCCTTTTTGTCTTAATTAAAGTTTATCGGGGTGACAATGATTAGTAAAGTTACATAGGTTTCAAGTGTATAAGTCTGTAATACATCATATGTATATCACATTGTATGTTCACCAACCAGAGTCAGTTCTCCTTCTGTCACTATATATTTGATCGTTTTTACCCTCATCTACCACTCCCCTACCCCTTTACCCTCCGGTAACTACTAAACTGTTGTTTGTGTCTCTGAGTTTTTGTTTTTTCATTTGTTCATCTTGCTCCTTTGTTGCTTTCAGTTTTGTATAGCACATATCAGTGAAATCATATTGTCCTCTACCTTTACTGACTTATTTTGCTTAGCATAAAAATCTCAAGATCCATCCATGTTGTCGCAAATGGCATTATTTTATCTTTTCTTATGGCAGAACAATATTCCATTGTGTATATATACCACAACTTCTTTACCCGTTCATCTATCGAAGGACATTTTGGTTGTTTCCATGTCCTGGCCACGGTAAATAAAGCTGCAGTGAACATTGCAGCACATATATCTTTATGGATAAATATTTTCAGATTTTTTGGGTAGATACCCAGGAGAAGGATTGCAGCGTCATATGGTAATTCTATTCTTAATTTTCAGTTTGATGTAGTCCCATTAATTTATTTTAGTTTTTACTTCCCTTGCCTTTGAAGTCAAATTCATAAAATCTTCTTTGTACCCAAGGTCCATAAATTTAGGACCTATAGTTCCTTCTATGCAGTTTATTGTTTCAGGTCTTATATTTGGGTCTTTGATCCATTTTGAGTTAATTTTGGTACATAGTGACAGAAGTTTAGTTTCATTTTTTTGCACATGGCTTTCCAAGTATTGTTTTCATTATCATTTTCAAGATGATAACTGAAGCTATGTTTGTGAATGGAGTACCCAGGAAGAGGATAAAGAAAAAGAAGAGATGAGGACCCTGATTAACACAAACATTTAAGAACACAGAGGGAGAAACAGTGATAGCAAATTGCATTTTGAATGAGCAAAGAAAATGGTATAATAGAAGTAAATAATGTTGGAGATATCAAAATAGATCATTTAAAAAGGAAGTGTTTAGTGGTAACAAATATTAAAGCTATTAAATAAGGTAAACACTAAAAAGGAAACTTTACATTTTATAAAAGAGGAATTTGTTCATCTTTTTTTATAGCAGCCAGTAAAGACTAAAATTGGAAAAGACTGCTGTGCGTTAAGGAGTGAAAGTGAAATAAATTTGTTTGCAGTCAATGTTGAGGAATTTTGCCAGCAAAATCAAGGAGGAAATATGGACAAAAAGTTAAGGAAGTTTTTATGTTTTTGTTCTTAGATTTATCGACCTTATAGGCTTGTTAAAGGACAGAATTGAACTGAGTACATTTTAAATATTTTATTGGCTTTATTCAGTGATTTATGAATCAGGCATCATCCAATCTAGCAGACAGAAAGGGGCTTTGAAGAGCAGTACCAAAAAAAGGCTTTTTTATAGGAAGGAAGCAGGGACAGGGAAGTCATACTAGCAAAAGGCAAATTGGTCAAAGTGAGATTACTTTCCTGATATTGGAGCAAAGGGAAGTCTTAGAACCAGTCAGGTAACTTGTGCAGAGCAGGCAAATGCCAATTGATTTATGGAAGCTTTTATTTCTGGAAGAGCCAAGCATTGAAATTTAGGTAACTTTTGCTTTGCTGACATAGGGCTTAGCATGGGCAAGTCCATTTTGGGCCTAATCTGATTTCTTGTACACGCTTCATATCTAAGTAGTAAGAAACAGAGATTAACTAACAGGGGGAAAAATCCTGGTAGAATGTAAGACATAGAAACAGAATCTCAGAGGAATTACTGGACCTCTTAACCCTGGATTTGGCTTTGAGATATCTGACACAATTAAGTTCATAACTAAGTCTTATAGCCTGAGGCATTCAGGATCCTCCCCATTCTTTCTGAGAGTTTTCAAGATACATGTAGTTTCTCTTCAAATAGTTTCATTGGATATGAGCTCTGTTTTACCCTGTTCAGAGTCCAACACTATTACTCATTTCCAGAAAAAATAAATTTATTTTAGGAGTCCGTGTTTTGGTAACTTTCCTATAGTTTTAGGAACACATTGTGAGAGCCATCCACTTTTTCATGTCTCCAACTCGACTGTTCCTCCTCTTCTCTCAACTTTTTAAAACAACAGCCAAGTCTCCCCTTTGTCTTTCCTGGTACCGTGTATAGAGCTATTTCATTTATATTCAAGTCCCATAGAGAAACATTTTGTCCCTGAATAGCTTTTCTGTGTATTGAATGCTCTTCCTCAAATGAATTTTTGGATTTTTTAAAAAAGAATTTTCCACAAGAAAGAGGAAAGTTTATTTTATGTTTGTTGCTTTTGGACTTGGTTTTAATATCAGAAGAAGGGTAGGTCTCAAAAGTTGCTGTGAAAATTTCCCTGATCTTTTCAATGTGAGTGATTTTTCTCTTATTGTGCTTCTTTTATATGATTCATCACATTCTCAGTAAAACATTTTCCCTCTCTACCTCTCAAATTATTGAACATATTTTTAAATGATTGACTTTCAAGTTGTTAGTCAAAGTCATCCAAGAAATAGTAGATTTTCCCTTTTTCCATTGTATGAAAGTTATTACTTAGCATTTTTCAAACAATTAAAAAAAATATATCGGCGTGCTTATGTTTAAGGAACTGCCTCAATATATATGTCTGTAAAATATTTTTGTGCTATTATTTTTGTACTAAAAATGTATAAAACCTGTAAATCATATAAATTATATTTATGTCAATTAATAGAAATAAGAAGGTGTTAATGGTATTATAGCATACAGAAAACAAGAAACTAAATTGTATTTGGATAAAATCACATTGTCTGATTATGTGTACTCCTACATTAGTGGTGGGTTGAAAGATGGATTAATTTATCCCTCACATATTTTGGAGAATAATTTGTATTTAATAGGCTTTGCATGATAGAATTTATTTTTCTTTATTCTTCCCAAACATTTTCAGCAATATTGGAAAAAAACATCCTGAGTATTTTAGTATTTTAAAATTTATTTTATTTTGTATTATCTAATTAAGGAAATACTATTTGTAGTAAGTTATATGCTGCACTTTATAGCATAAAATAAGAAATGTAATAAATATTTTGTAATAAATATTTTGAGTTCTTAAATAACTAAAATGGTTTTATACAAATATATGTGTTGTAATTGTTGAAAATTTTTGCATACTAATATTTATAGATTTACTCTCCTCAAATGCTCTTCGAAAATTCTTCTACTCTTTAGACATGAAATATTGATATCTGTAGTGTTTTTATAGATTAGGCAACTCTTCTGCATAGAAGCAAAATTTGTTTCCCCATCTGGATCCTAACATTGGTGTATAAATTCAAAGCCATTTACATTAAGTAAAGAATAATGCTGTGAGCAAATTTCATTTGATTTTGGGCAAATTACAGAGTGACTTTTCAGTCCTTAAAAGAATATAGTTATTAGGATTTCCAAAAGAAAAAGGAAAGCTATATCTTGGTCACTGTTTTTCAGAAAATTGATATATTGTAGGGTAATAACAAATAGCTTGTCTTAACATTCAAAAAAGACAATTAAGTTTCATTATTAAAGAAATTACATCCTCTCAAACTTAATTATGATGATAAGATTTATTAAACAGACTGAATTAGAAATATGAGATAACTTATGAAAATGTATTCAGCAGGGAGAGCTTCCAATAGAATATGACTGTTATGACACAAGATAAGAAGTATACACGTTTGTTTACAATATTTACACAAATGCACTAAAGTAAATAAGGATTCTTCCCCCCCCCCCCCGATTTTAGATCATATTTTCTGGCTTTTTCCCATAGCTTTTTTTTTTTTCTTCTGCTTAACATTTTAAATGATGATTTTTCTGGAATTGTAGGAAATATGCATTATGTTTTTACCTCTTAAATGATGTTGATTGTTGTTGTCCTATAATAAAAGAAAGCCATAATATCTAGGTAATAAAAAAAATCTTCACATAAAAATATATTTAGACTTTTAACAACAGTTCGAGAATCATGAAGAGATTTTTAAATATTAATTCTAACACTGAGGTATGTCTGCAATGACTTATCACAGGGGTAAATGTAAAGGAATTAAATTAAATTTCATGAAACTATGAATAACTAGTGAAACCAGAAAGTGTGTTAAACAATATAACACAGAATATCTCATTTAATTTTTACAACATATAAAATTCCTTAAAAGACCACCTGTGAAAAAAATATCTCCATAATGTTTGCCAAGTGATATTTTTTGAGAACATAATTTTATAAGTCCTAGATTTATAAAATGAATTATTTTAATCAATTATTTACAGTTTATTAGCAAATTTTGATTGATTATATTAACTAAAGAATAAAAGTATACTTATTTATCTGTGAGTAGAAATTGGAATATACTTTCAACTGAATAAATAATTTTATAATTACATACTTTATTTTTGGTTCTGAATCTGAAACAGGCAGACAAATAAAAGGGTTAAAGTATGATGATTTGGATATTGACAGTACTTTCAAAAGATGTAGACTAGATGTATTCCTTTCCTACCCTGAAATGCAATAACTAAAAGCGTTTTGCATGAAGTAGTTAAAACCCTAAATTCTCCCTGAAATAACTTCTTGACCCAATGAGATGGGTTTGCATCTTGACAGAATTTTTATTTCAGTGAACTCCATTCTGTGGAAAGATTATCTAGTCTTATCCACAGAATGAAAGCTTTGTCTTTCTTTTATTTTATTATCAGACTGAAAGACTTTGTTGGATATACAAGAAAACATGAATATTGCTGCTTTTTACCAAAAGGTAAG
This sequence comes from Rhinolophus hipposideros, assembly GCF_964194185.1. Lineage (NCBI taxonomy): Eukaryota > Metazoa > Chordata > Mammalia > Chiroptera > Rhinolophidae > Rhinolophus > Rhinolophus hipposideros. The sequence continues at coordinate 14,455,767 of NC_138051.1, read as the reverse complement.
GGGTTCATCTGTTGTTGTTCTGGTGGTTACCATAATGAAACAAACAAACAAACAAACAAACAAGCAAGCAAACAAACGCAGTTACAGGACAAAGAATACTATAAAATATTAAATATTATGAAAACCTGTTTTTAGGAGCAATGGAAACATTTCATTTGCAATTCTACAAAGTCTAGAATTAGATTAAATGTGTATACCTCCACAGATGAATTATCACATGGAAATCACTAGGAAAAATGTTTAAGAGATACATTGTGAGTAGCATGTTTATTTCCCATTGTGGGCATCACTGGGTTCAAAGAGCCGATTTTCCTGATTTCCTAACGAACATTTCTCGGGATTCGGGAACGGAAGAGCGAAAAAAATTCACGAGAAAGTGTGGGAATTCCGTCCGGAAACCCTAATCACAGGTTTCACATACTTTAATAATTTCCACAGTTCGATTCCAAATAAATGAATTCCTTTAGCTATTACCTTTGGTGATAAAATTAAAGAAAAATTAAGTATTCCCCCCCCCTTTTAGCTTATAATTGTCAATAGAACTTTTAAGAAGCTACAGCTAAATAAAAAGGAAACAGCACAAATACCAACATTTAGCTAGCTCTAAAACTGCATAATTTTCAGATCACTCATACTGTACCAAGCATACATAGCCATATTTTAGTATTATATACAGTAAATGTTTGAACCTGAATTGTAGTTATTTATGTCAATACATAATTATTGGCCTCTTTATATTCTCTGCGCTGATGGATAACACATTTTAGGTCTGCCGATCAAAGACAAACTTAAGTTGTAAATATCTGTAGAGATATTTTACGAACAAACCCTTTTCTCACTTGAAATTGGACGTTAGGGTGATTTCTTAATACTCAGCATTTTTGAATATTTATTAAATACATACTCTATCCAATTCTGGACAAAACACAAAATACCCATTATAGTTTGGCAAATTTTGTTGTCATGCTATATGGAAACACAGCCTTTATTTAGTTTTATTCATGCATCAAAGGTATGACAAACCAAAGTTTTGGCAAGAAATATATTTATGCATTCACAAAAAAGTATTACTATCATACCACAGGATTACAAATCACATTCTTCTTTTTACATTTGCTTCCAAGCTGTCTCTTCAACATTTCTTTAGACAGTCCAGAGAGAAATGCTTTTGACAAAAGAATCTGATTTGATAGTAAGTCAGCTCACACCGTATTTTTTTTACAGAACATCTTTTCTAAAATCCATAAATAACAGAGATATTTATCTCCTGGTGAGAGTGTTGCTCTGAGAAATCCATTGTGTGTCTTGATTTTCCAACCACAGCCAACAGCACAGCAAAAGCAACTTATATGTCAGCATTTACCAATAGCGTTAGAAGAACATGAATTAATTGTATTGGTTAGCATCATGTAAATTTTGCTCTAAAATTTTCTACAGTTAAGTAAGAATATTGGTGTGACACCATACTGCTTATTTTATTTAATATACATAATTTATCTCACTACATCTGGGCAAAAAAAATACAGCATAATCAAACAGTTTAACAGTCACTAGAAAGACCTGGGATTCTTCGGCAGCAGATGCCAAGACAAATCTTGAGATGTGAGATGTTTACTTGGGGATCAACACCATGAAAGGAAGAGGAAGGTAGCAGGATTGCTTAGAGGGAGAAGGTGAACTTCCATGTAGGCTCTGAAAAGCCTGCACCAACCTGGTAGGATAGCTCTGGAGTGAATATTGAACCATCTGAGTGTCTCACAGTGGATGAGATGTACCAGCATTTACACACCTGTTTCTCTCAGTCAACCTATGCAGGCACCGAGGCCAGGGTGTACACTCAGGGGAGAGACTCTGCAGCTGAGGGAGGCATAAAGGAAATAATAGCTGTTACAGAAGCTGGCTGCCAAAAGCAAAACTCTGGGCTGAGGCAGAAGCAGAAAGTCTTTTCTTGAGGGTTCTGGGGGCTCGTGTCTGAGTCTTCCACAGTTACTTTAGAAATGTAGTTGATGTTCTTGTGACCAGAGTTACTAAGGAGACAGCTTTGATACAATCCAGAATCAAGTTAATAGGGAAGATAAACCTCCAACAGAGAAGGTAGACAGGCCATGTTTCGCCCTTTCTAGAATTTCATGTCTTTTTTTGCATTTCTTCATTGTTCCATTCAGTATATTTCATGTTTAAAATATTTCGTTTATGTTACTGCATATATCAGAAGTTCTTTTTCTTTGCTTTATAGTAGTTCAGTTTATAAATATCCATGTTCCTGTTACAGGAATCTCAGTGGTTTCCAATTTGCGGTTATTCAGAAGAAAGCTAACATGCACATTTTTTACAACACAGTTCGTGTATGTAATTTTTGTTTTTTTCTTGGATAAATGTCTATATTTGAAATTGGTAGGTCATAGGGTAAATATTTAATTTTCTAATAAATTGCTCAACAGTTTTCTGAAGTGGCTGTTGTTTCACTCCCCTAGCAATTATGAGAGTTCACTGCAAACATTTGGTGTTTTCAGTGTTTTCCATTTAACTATTTCAGTAGGTGTATGGCACTATCACAATGTGATTTTAATTTGCATACCCTTGGATTATTAATAAACATTTGCTCATGTGCTTATTGCCCTTTTTTATATCTTTTGGGAAATGTCTGATCGAATCATTTGCTCATTTTTATTTTATATTTTAATGTTTTATTCTCCCATGCAATAATATTTTTATTTTATTTTCTGAATACAAGTCCCTTTTTGGATATATGTATTGTAAATGTTTTCTACTCATTTTTATGAAGACGGTTTTTTCCTTGTATTGTGTTTCATGCCATCTTCATTTCCTCTAAGAAATCTTGACTTATCCCAGGGTTAAAGACATTCCTCTCTGTTTTAGATTTTACATTTAGGTTTATGACTTAATCCAATTGACTTTTGTGTATGTGTGAGGTAGAGACTGTGGTTCTTTCATTTTGGACATAGATTTCCAGTAGTTTCAGCGCCATTTGTGGAATAGATTTTACCATTCTCAGTCAACTGTTTTGGCCTTATTATTGAAGATTATTTAATCATACATCAGTGGCTGTATTCTCTATTTTGTTTAATGAATTTATTTGCTTATACTGGTGCCACACTGTCTTTTAAAAATATTTTTATTAAAAAATAGCTGACATTTAATATTATGCTAGTTTTAGGGGTAGACCATAGTTATTCAACATTTATACACCTAATGAAGTGATCAGCATAAGCCCAGCAACCATCTGACATTGTACCATGCTGTCACAGTATTATTGACTATGTTCCTTATGCTGTACATTATATCCCCATGACTTATTTGTTTTATACCTGAAAATTTGGACCTCTTATTCACCTTCTCCCATTTTTTAATTTTTTAAATTACAGTTGACATTCAATATTATTTTATATTAACTTCAGGTATACAGCATAGTGCTTAGACATTTATATAATTTAGAAAGTGACCTTTCTGACTAGTCTAGTACCCACCTGGCACTATACATAGTTATTACAGCATTATTGACTATATTCCCTATGCTTTACTTCGCATCCCTATGACTATTATGTAAATATTTGTACTTCTTAATGCCTTCAACTTTTTCACCCTGTCCGCTAGCCCCTGCCATCTATCACCCCAATAAATCTAGTATCCATCTGACATCATACATAATTATTGCCATGTCATTGACTATATTCCTTATGCTATATTCTACATCCTCATAAATACGTTTCAACAACCAATTTGTATTTCTTTATCCCTTCCCCTTTTTTCACCCATACTCCCAAACCGCCTTTCATCTGGCAACCATCGAAATGTTTTCTGTATCTGGGTTTGTTTCTGTTTTTGTTGTTGTTGTTTATTTTGTTCTTTAGATTCCATATATAAGAGAAATCACATTGCATATGTCTTTCTCTGACACTTCAGCCAGTACAGTACTTTCCAGGTCCATCAATGTTGCCACTAACGGCAAGAATCCATTCCCTTATGGCCGAGCAAAATTTCATTTTATGTATGTACCACCCCCTCTGTATCCATTCATCCATCGACGGACACCCAGGCTGTCTCCACATCTTGGCCATCGTAAACAACGAGCGTATGGATGCACATGTCTTTTCGAAGTAGCGTTTTGAATTTATTTGGATAAATACTCAAAGTGGGATTATTGGGCCTTCTTTGTCTCTTGTTATACTTTTGTTTTAAAGTGTGTGTTGTCTGATATAAGTATTGCTACCTGAGCTTTTTTTTCTTTTTTTAATTTCCATTTTCATGAAATAACTTTTTCCCATTCCTTTACTTTCCACCTCTGTGTCTTTAAATCTGAAGTGAGTCTCTTGTAGACAGCGTATCTAAGAGTCTCGTTTTCTTATCCATTCAGCTCTCCTGTGTCTTTTGATTGAAGCATTTAATCCATTCACATTGAAAATAATTGTTGATAGAAATGTAGCCGTTGCCATTTTATTACTCATAATTTTGATCTTTTTTCCATCTTAAAGAAGTCCCTCTAACATTCTTTGTAAGACAAGACAAGTTTGGTGGTGAGGAACTCCTTTAGCTTTTTCTTGCCTAGGAAGCTCTTTATCTGTCCATACGTTCTAAACGATAGCTTTGCTGGGTAGAGTAGTCTTGGTTGTAGGTCCCTGCTTCTCATCACATTGAATATTTTGTGCCAATCCCTTGTGGCCAGTAAATCAGTTGTCAATATTATGGGGCCTCCCTTATAATTTACTATTTGCCTTTCTTCCTGCTTTTAGGGTTCTCTCTTTGTCTTTAACCTTTGACATTTTATTTATAATGTGTCTTTGTGCGGGCCTGTTTGGGTTCATCCTGTTTGGGACTCTGCACTTCCTGGACTTCTATTTCTATTACATTCACCAGGTTAGGAAAGTTTTCAGTCATTATTTCTTCAAATAGGTTCTCCTCCTTCTGGTATGCCTATGATATAAATGTTGTTACAATTGATGTTGTCCCAGAGGGCTCTTAAACTATCCTCATTTTTTTGGATTCTTTTTTCTTTTTTCTGTTCTGACTGGGTGTATTCTGCTACCTTGTCTTCCAAATTACTGATTTGATCCTCTGCTTCATCTAGTGTGCTTGTGGTTCCTTCTAATGCATTTTTCATTTCAGTTATTGGATTCCTTACTTTTGACTGGTTGTTTTTATGGTTTCTATGTCCTTCTTTATGCTTGCTATATCTCTGTTGAAGTTTTTATTAAGTTCCTTGAACATCCTTATAAACATTGTTTTGAACTCTGTCTCTCATAGTTAGCTTGCCTCCATTTCATTTAGGTCTTTTTCTAGAGTTTTCTCCTGTTTTTTTCACTGGGATGTATTTCTTTGTTTCCTCATTTTGTCTGTCTCTTTGTGTTTGTTTCTATCTATTAGGTAGTCTACTCTGTCTTCCAGTCTTGGCCAAGTGGCCTTATGTAGTAGGTGCCCTGTGGGGTCCTGGTACATTCTCCCTAGTCACCTGCTCCGGGTTCTTCAGGAGTGTCCCTTGTGTGGATTGTGTGTTCCTTCCTGTTATAGTTGACAGGCTGCTGTGCTTGGGGGCTTATCCCACTGAGTGGGATTCATCCCAGCAGGCTCTGGGGCCTGTTGAGACTGCCCTGTGTGTGTGCTGCTTGTGGGACTAATTGGGTGGTACTGCACTGTGGTCTGAAGCCAACCTCCAATATGCTGGTGTGGGGCCCCTTGGGAGGGGCTCCAGTGTAGGCCCAGGTCACCTACTGCTTGTAACTAGCCAGAATAACCTGGTAGGAGCTACAAAGCTAGCCAGAGTTTTTTGCTGCGTGTGCTATACATGGAGGCACCTGGCAGAGGCCACTCTGTTAACTGAGCACAGCTGCCACCAGTACCAGTCCTGGGGTAGCTCCACAAAAAGCCAGACACCCCAAGGCCTTCTGTCACCTGCTGACTCCCTTAAGCTTCAGCCACCTTTAAAGCCTCCTGCAGTGCAGGAGTTGGGTGAGGCAAGGTTTCAGGGAGTCACTAGAGTGGGAATAGTTGTGGTCACCAGGTTAATGTAAATTCAGGTTTGGTGTCAGTGCTGAGCCTGGAACTACTCAGGAAAAGTCTCATCAGGCCAGCTGCCGCCTACCTGATGCCTGCTGAACTTTGATAATTTTCCAAGGAAGAGTGTAATGCAGGCAAGGCTGGCTGCTGGGGAGAAAGTACCTCTGGCATTGGGCGAGTTGTGTGGAGTGGAGTCTCAGTGAGTCAGCAGGGTGGAGAGGTGGAGATCAACAGACCAATCAGATTCAGATTTGGCCCTAAGCATAGGGGGTGGGCTCAACACAGCCAAGATGGTGGCCGCTAGCTGGCTGCAAGGGAGGAGGATTCCTTACAGAAAAATGAGACTCTCCTCCAGCCCTCTCTAGAAAGCCATACACCGCAGTCTGCCACCATATGCCTCCGACATCCCCCCACTCACTGTTCCTCTGTGGGAGCCCAAGGTGAATGCCTGCGAGTGAGTGAGTATGTGCGGGCCCTTTAAAAGTGTGTCAGGGTTTCTCGTAGCTTTCCATCCCACCTAGATGGTTGGAATCCCCAAGGTTATTCACAGCCATATGTTGTGGGGGCTCCTCTTCCTAAGACCAGTACTCCTAGTGGGGCCCCTCGCTTCTCCAGGGCTCCCTCCAAAGCCAAGAGATCTCTCTTGATTCTCAACTGGATTTTTCTTCTGGTCTTTTATTTGGGACATGTTACTTTGTCTTCCCATTTTGGCTGGCAGCCTGTGTTTATTCTATGTATTAGGTAGGGCTGTTATGTCTCCTGGTCTTAGCAGAGTGGCCTTTGTAGTAGGTGTTTTGTAGGGCCCAGTGGTGTAGTCTCCCTGGTCACCTGAGCCAGTACTCCAGGTGTGTCCCTTGTGTGTTGTGTGTGTCCTCCTGTCGTAGGTGAGTTTGTTTGCTGTTTGCACATCAATGGAAGGGATTGACCCTCACGCTGATTGGTTGTGAGGACTGACCATGACTACAGTAGAGACGCTGTTGTGCAGAGGGCTTCCCCAATGGAGCAGGATTCACTGTACCAGGGTTCTGGTTCCTGCCCAGTCTGCTCTTTGTGTGTGTTGTCCTTGGAGGAGGATTCTGGGTGATGCTCTGACTTGATATGAAGCTGGCTACTGGGTGTGCCCACCCAATGGTCTCCTGGAAGTTGCCCTGTCACAAACCAAGTTTAGTTGCAGTCTGTGCCCTGCCAGGGGCCACCTATTATGAGCCAAAAAGCAACCCCAAAATGGCCGCTGCCTGTGCTGGGCATTTGGTGTTTTAAGAGGCCAAGCCTCAAACCGAGGCTGGCTGTTGTTAGTGCTGGGCTGGGGGCTGCTCAGCAAGAGGCTGAAGCCAGATTCTGCTTATTTGGTTTTATGAATGTTTCAGAGATTTTACGAAACTCTTCAGCATGAGCCAAAACAGGCCATTTGGATGGAAAACTCACTAGAAGGGACTTGGATGGGCCTGCATGTTGTGGGGGAGGTGGTCTCAGGTAATATCCAGGGTGGGCCTTTGAGTGTTAAATAGGTTGATGGAAACACAGTATGGCAGCCACCTGAGCATACTCACTTGGAGTGGGGTGGGCTAAACAAAGGAACAGTGGCTTCTACCAGCACTTTTGTCTGGGAGAAAGCTGGCCCTCCAGCCCTGTTCCTGCAGCCAGACTGCTCGTATGTCCCTGGCACCTTTCCAGCTGCTGCCCCAGTGCTAAAGCTCTGAGTGAGTGAGACCCTTTGAGAGTACGTCCATGTGCGTGCTCTTTAAGAGGAGCACCAGGGACTCCTGTTACTCTGTCTCACTCAGCCATAATCTCCACTGGTTTTCACAGCCAGTAGTTATGAGGACTTCTCTCTTTGGCACTGGAACCATGGGCTGCAGAGACCACTGTCTCACTCCTCTGAGTCGGACTTCTGCAGCTGAGATATCCCTCCAAATTATTAATGTTCATACATGGGTGTGGGACCAGCCCGTTCCATGTCTCTGCCCTTCCTACCAGTCTTGAGGTGACTTCTGTGTGTCTGTAGAGATAGGACTTTGGTTCAGCTAGATTTCAGGTGATTCTCAATGATGGTTGTTCTGTAGTTTAGTTTAATTTTGATGTGTTCATGAAAGGAGGTAAGCACAGCATTTACCTCTGGTGTCACACAATCTTGATTAGTGTACCTTTTAGTATAACTTGCAGTCAAGCAGGACAAGTCTTTCGTGTTTCTTTTTAGGGATTTGGGGGAGTTTTTTTTTTTTTTTGCCTTTTCATGTAAGTTTTTAAATTATCCTATCAATTTCTAGATGGATAGTTCTATTTGATTGGCGTTGCAATAAATCTATAGACAAATTTGAGAAGAAATGATATTTCAAAAATACTGAGTCTTCCTGACTCTGATTACGATATATTTCTACATTTCCTTAGGTCTTCTTTTGTATTTCTTGGGAATGTGTTATAGTTTTCATGTAAAGGCGTCACACATATTTTGTCATATTTTTTATAAACTTATAGGTTTTGATGGTATTACAAATAATAATTTATTTTATATTCTAATTGTTAATTGCTGGTATGTTGAAATAAAATTCACTTGTATATGTTGATTATATACTACTAAATTCATTTATCAGTTCTAGCAGCTTTTTGTAAATTTCCTAGCATTTATGTGCAAATCAAGAGAGCTTTGCTTTTTCCTTTCTAGTTCTATCTGACATTTATTTGCTTTTCTTTCTTATTGTCCTGACTAAGATATGTAGTACAATGAAGAATAGAAATAATGAGATTATACATTTTGGTATTTTTCTCTGATTTAAAGGCAGAGCATGAACTATTTCAGCAGTGTGTGTCTTGTAGGTTTTTCATAAATGTTCTTTATTAGGTGAAGGAAAATTTTTCTATTCCTGGTTTGTTGAATATTGTAAAAAATGAATGTTGTATTTTGTTAAATGCTTTTTCTGCAGGTGTTGAATTGCTTATCTGATATACCTTTCTTAATCTGTTAATATAAATTATATTAATTATATTAATTTTTTATGTTGAAATAATTTATTTTTCAACTTGGTTATTCTGTATCATCCTTACATACACTACTGGGTATTATTTGCTAATTTTTTATTAAAAATCTTTGTGTCTATATCCATGAATTATATTGCTTTTTACTTCCATGTTCTTATGGTATTTCTCCTGGTTTTGGTATAAGGATTACAATGGCATAATAAAATTTCCATATCTCCTTTCTCTAAACCAGGTAGGTACTTGTTTGTGAGACTTAAGGTACTAGTGATTGCTTTGGAGAATCATTCAGCTTTAGCCTAGCAACCTCCGTTTTTGAAGAACTTTTGGAGATGGGTAGCTCTGCCTCCTAGGATCCATTCTTATGTGGTCCTTTCTAGGATCCACAATATATGTATTCCTTTTAGGCTATAGAAATTGTTTATTTTTTTTTTGTAACAAGTCTTCAGGAAACAATTGTTAATATTTCTAATCCAAGAAACAAGCTCATTTCAGTGTATTTTGCTTTTAAAATCCATTTGTTGAAGGCTACTTCATGGTCAAAATGCAGACAACTTGTGTCTGTATTCGCTTATGTCCTGCAAATCTCCCTCACAGTTTGCACTGTGCTATATTGACACAACTGTGGTGGGAAAAGAGCAATGCTTCTTGATCTGGGGTGATATTTCCTTCCATGAGACATTTGGCAATGTCTAGAGGCATAGGTGATTGTCATGACTAGAGGAAAGGTCATTCTACTGGTATCTAAGGGGTCTATGCCAGTGATGAAGCTGTGTATTCTGCAGTGAGCAGGACAGCCCCCTGTATAAGAAATATCCAGTCAAAAATGTCAGTAGTGCCAAGGTTAAGAAACCCTGGCTTAGAGATTCAAGAGCTCAATAAAATTCTAGTGCTGGAGCAAGGTTCTATTCTCCTGTTTGTACAGAAACTATAGATCTTTACAAGTGACATTTAAAATGTTCAACTTGTCCCTTGAAAAATGAACACCTTTCATTCCTTCTCATGCAGCAGAAAGAGAAAAAGCTCTTCTCAACATTGTGTACTTAACATGACCCCAAGACTCCAATGATGCCTATTCTATTTAATCTAAGTCTAAGCTTACTTTGGAGGACAGTGAAACTGGCACTGCAGACATGTTCATGTATTCTTTTCTGCTTTTATTGAAATTTGTTAAGTCCGTGTGCTCTGCCTTTGGGTGAGCAGAGGAGACTTCAAATTATACTTTGTTTTTTCTTCTCAGCTTTAGGTTCTAGTGGCAAATTCTGGGGAAAAGGAAAGCTTTTACTCAGCATCTGTTACAGTAGCATGTTATAATTGACCAAATATTTTCACATATATTTTTCATGCAATCATTCCAACAGTATTGTATATTGAGTATTATCATTAATATGTTTTATGGCTCAAATTGTGGAAATCAGTGCAATCATTGTTATCAATAACATTTCCTTCTAAACCTAGACATAATTTTTTTTTAAAAAATTAAGTGCTTCTCTATAAAAAGGCATTTGTAATTTATTTAGAGAATTTAAGCTCCTAGAAGTTTTGCTGTAAAGCACCTTCTTTTATATTTCAGTAGCTTCCTTCAAAGTCTTATAAATTCCATTCTCTGCTCATCCAGCCACATGGTCAAAATCAATTTCCTACCAGAGACAGGGAATTTGATTGAAAAATAAAATGAGAACAAATATGCCATTCAGTGATCACCTTGAAAGTGGGTGGGAAGAATGCCTGACATTCATTTCTAAGCAGTTGCTATGGATGGTGAAATCCTTTTGTGTGTGAACCATTGACACAAAATAGTAATTGAAAAGCTTCATTTCAAAGTGTTTTCAGAACTGAGGATAAGAATGAGAGAACTAATACTAAATCTTAACATTGCTTTACAAGTGAGCAATATGTAAATAATTACAGTAAGGTGAAATTTTATGCTGATTTTGTGTGCATAATCTAATATTAAAGAAAGAGGTTCAGCTCTTTCAAGTATGATATGGATTTGATGTGGACAGAATAGAATCTCTGTGACAAGAACACTGTTTAGTTGAAATTGGCTCACAACGCACAAATGCTATGAAGTGTTATTATTATTATTTTAGTACACTCTATTTTTAAAAGAGTTTTAGGTTTACCCAAAAATTGTGAAGACAGTACGGAGTTCCCATATAACCCACACCCAATTGCCCCTTTGTTAACATCTTACATTAGTATATATGTTTGTAATGAGCCAACATTGATACATTATTAACTAAAAGTCCATATTTTATTCAGATTTTCTACTTTTATCATGATGCCTCTTTTTTGATCCAGAATACAATGCAGAATACATTACATTTATTCTTTATATCTATTTCTCATGTCTATAAAAATTTCTAAGACTTTCTTTGTTTTATATGATTTGACAGTTGTGAGGAGTAGTGCTCAGGCATTTTTGTAGAATGTCCTTCAGTTGGGACAGGTCTGGTATTTCCCCCATTTATACTGAGATTATGAGTTTGGGGGAAGAAGACAACAGAGGTGAAGTGCCATTTTAATCACGTCACATCAAGGACATGTTCATAGAACATGACCCATCTTGAAGATACTTCTAATGTTGACATTGGTCAGAAGGCTGTGGTGTGTTGCTAGATATTCTTTTTTCACACTTGCCACACTGTACTCTTTAGAAGGAAGTTACTATGGACGGGATGTGAAGTTATGCTTCACCAATTTGAGGTGGGGTATCTCGTTAAATTATTTCGAATCCTGCATGGGTCATTTGTCTATTCCCCCCCCCCACACTTATTTATTTATTCAGTCATAGACATATGTGTTTGTATCAGTATAGACATGTGTTTTTATATATTAGGTTATAATACATTGCTATAATATAATACAATAAATTGGAGCTCTTTTAGTTAGCTCCTGTGTTCCTCTAAAATACCCCCATCATTGTATATGGTTTTTTAAAGTACTATCTTATCTTCTGAACTGTAAAATGCTCCATGCTCATCATATATATATATATATATATATATATATATATATATATATATATATATATATATATATATATATATATACCGTAGCATATCCCATATGTTTCAGGAGCCTTGGTTCGTTTTATTGGAGAATACTATTAGAAAACTAGATCTGTGTGTAAGAGTACCTGCTGCTACTTTAGTGTATTTCTTTTAGGTCATTGCAACTGACAGAACAAGAAAATACATGTTTGTATATTAACACGTGTAGATACACATATTCATAAATAGTTATGTAGGAGCCTGCATCTATGTTGATCTATGCATGAGTTCATACTGATGTCTTCCAATCTAATCTATTACCTCATGAATCAGTCTAGCCTTCTATTCTCATTTGTCTGTAATCTCCCACTCCAACATGAGAAACCTGGCTCATGCCATTCATTTATTGTTTAATGCCAGTACGCATGTATTATGGTTACAGACTTGTTAAATTGTTTCATGGGAAAAATTTTATCAACTAAAGTAGAGTTTTTATGTACAGTTCCTTTTGCCTTTAGTCTTACAGACTCTGTTCATTTCCAAACATGCTTAGATAAGCACAGTTTTTTCTCCACCCACTTTAGTGATGTATTTTCATGTAGTCATAAAGCAATTAGATTCTTATGTCACTTTATTTATTTCATTCTGGTATTCCTCTACCTCCACAATAGTATTTTTAAAATGTGCACACATTACTGTTTAATCTTTGGTCTATAAAGTCCTATGAGTTTTGACAAATTAAGAGTTTTATATATCTATCATTAAAGTATCATACACAATATATATACCATTCCAAAAAATAATCCTCTCTGCTTCACCTATCAATCCCTCCCACCAAAGAAAACTCTGGCAATCACTGATCTCTGTACTGTCTCTACAATTGCTATTTATAGAATGTTAATTGGAAAAAATAAAAAATATAGTCTTTCAGACTGACTTCAGTTGCGTATATGACCCATTTCTTTGTATGACTTAATGACATTCCTTTTTATTTCTAAATGATATTTTATTGTAAGAATGTACCACAATATCTTTATCCATTCATCTATTAAAGGGGATAATGATGGCTTCCAGTTTTTGGTGATTATGTATAAAACTATTATAAATGGAGTAAATATATATGAAGACAGAAGTTTTTTTAAACTCTTATTTATTAAACTTATTGTGGTACATTGATTAAAATTATACAGGTTTTAAGTGTACAATTCTGTAATACATCATCTATGTATTGCATTTGTATTCACCACCTAGAGTTATTTCTCCTTCCATCACCATATATTTGAACCATTTACCCTCTTTGACCACCTCCCCCTTACCCTCTGGTAACCATTAAACGGTTATCTGTGTCTATGATTTGTTTGATTACTGGTTTCATTGTCTTCTTTGTTTATTGCTTTCAGTTTTATATCCCACATATGAGTGAAGTCATATAGTTCTTTACTTTCTCTGTTTAACTTATTTTGCTTAGCATGATGATCTCAAGATCTATTCATGTTGTTGCAAATGACAGTATTTCATCTTTTCTTATGGCCGAGTAATATTCCATCATATATATGTACCACATCTTCTTTATCCAATCTTCTATCAAAGGAAACTATGGTTGTTTCCATGTCTTGGCCACCATGAATAATGCTGCAATGAACATAGGGGTACAAACGAAAATATCTTGGTGGTTAAATGTTTTCAAATTTTTGGGGTAGATACCTAGGAGAGGGATTGCTGAGTCATAAGGCAATTCTATTCTTAGCTTTTTGAGGAACCTCCATTCTGTTTTCCATAGTGGCTGTACCAATTTACTTTCCCACCAGCAGTATATGAGGGTTGCTTTTTCTCCACAACCTCTCCAACACTTGTTATTACTTGTCTTATTGATGATAGCCATTCTAACATGGGTGAGGTGGTATCTCATTGTGCTTTTGATTTGCATTTCCCTAATAGCTAGTGAAGTTGAGCATTCTTTTCATGTATCTGTTGGCTGTTTATATGTCTTCTTGGGAGAAGTGTCTACTCAGGTCCTCTGCACATTTTTTAATTGGATTTGTTTTTTTGTTGTTGAGTTGTAAGAGTTCTTTATAATTTTGGATGTTAGGTGATGCTTGCAAATATTTTCTCCCATTCAGTTGGCTGCCTCTTTTTTTATTGATGGTTTCTTTTGCTGTGCAGAAGCTTTTTAGTTTGATATAATCCCATTCATTTATTTTTGCTTTTACTTCCCATGTCTTTGAGGTCAAATTCATAAAATCCTTTCTAAACCCAAGGTCCATAAGTTTGGTATCTATGCTTTCTTCTATGCAATTTATTGTTCATGTCTTATGTTTGGCTCTTTGATCTATTTGAGTTAATTTTGGTATATGGTGACAGATAGTCTAGCTTCATTCTTTTGTTTTCCAATTTACCCAGCACCATTTATTGAGCAGGATTTTTTCTCCATTGTATCATTTTGATTGTAGTAATGAAAATTATATGCCCATATATATGTGGGTTTGTTTCTGAGATCTCAATTCTCTTCCATTGGTCCTTTTGATTATTGTTACTGTGTAGTATAAATTGAAGTCACCTAGTGTGATACCTCCAGCCTTATTTTTTTTTGCTTAGGATTACTCTGGTTATTTGGGATCTTTGTGATTTCATATAAATCTGGTTAGTTTTTATTCTATTTTCTTTAAAAATTGCCATTGGGATTTTTATAGGTATTGTATTAAATCTGTATATTGCTTTGGGTTATATGGCCATTTTAACTATGTTTATTCTTCCAATCCATGAACATGGACTATCTTTCCATTTCTTTGTGTCTTGTTCAATTTCTTTTAATAATGTTTTATAGTTTTCAATATATAGATCTTTCATTTCTTTTGTTATATTTATTCCAAGGTATTTTATTCTTTTAGTTTCAATTTAAAAAAAAAATGTATTTTTCATTTATTTTTTTCTGAAATTTCATTGTTAATATATAGGAATAGATTTTTATACATTGATTTTGTATCCTGCAATTTACTGTATTTCTTTATTGTTTCTAATAGTTTTTCATGGAGTATTTAAGGTTTCCTATATAAAGAATAATGTCCTCTGCAAAAAGTGACAATGTGACTTCTTCATTCCCAGTTTGGATATCTTTTATTTCTTTCTTTTGCCTGGTTGTTCTGGCTATGACTTCCAATACTATGTTGAATACTACTAGTGGGCATGCCCGTATTGTTCCTGATTTTAGAGGAAAAGCTTTCACCATTAAGTATAATATTCGTAGAGAGTTTGCCCTGTAAGTCCTTTATTATGTTGAGGTACTTTCTATACCCATTCTAATGAGCATTTAATCATTAATGGATGATGTATATTGTCAATGCTTTTTCTGTATCTATTGTTATGATCATATGATTTTGATCCTTTGTTTTGTTTATGTCTGCTCACATTGATCAATTTGTGTATGTTGAACCATATTTGTGCATCTGGAATGCACCCCACTTGATTGTGATGTGTAATCTTTTTAATGTATTGTTGTGTTCAATTTGCTAGTATTTTTTTAGGATTTTTGTGTCTTATTCATGAGAGGTATTGGTCTGTAGTTTTCTTTTCTTGTATTACCCTTACCAGATTTTGGTATCAGGATACAGTTGGCCTCATAAAAGGAGTTAGGAAGTATTGCCTCTTTTTTAATGTTTTGGAAGAGTTTGAGGAGGACAGGTATTAAATCGTCTTTGAATGTTTGGTAGAATTCACTACTGAAGCCATTTGATCCTGGACTTTTGCTTTTGGGGTTGTTTTAGGTGATTGTTTTAATTTCCTTATTGTTGATTGGTCTGTTTAGATTTTCCAGTTTTTTGTGATTCAGTCTAGGAAAGTTATGTATTTCTAATAACTTGTCCATTTCTTCTGGGTTATTGAATTTGGTGGCATATAGTCCTTCATAGTACTCTCATATGATCCTTTGTATTTCTGTGATATCTGCCATAACTTTTCCTGTTTCATTTCTGAATTTGTTTATTTTTGTCCTTTCTCTTTTTTCCTTCGTGAGTCTAGCCAGGGTTTTGTCAGTTTACTAATCTTTTCAAAGAAATCTTTTGTTGGATTAATTTTTTCTACTGTCTTTTTGTTCTATATTTCACATAATTTTGCTCTAATTTTTATTATTTCCTTCCTTCTGCTGAGTTTTGGCTTCATTTGTTCTTCTCCTCCTGGTTTTTTAAGATATAACGTTAGATTGTTTATTTGGGATTTTTCTTATTTCTTGAGATAGGCCTGCAATGATATAAATTTCCCTTCCTGTAATGATATAAATTTAGACTTTTTGCTGCATCCCAATAATTTTGATAAGATGTATTTTTGTTTTTATTTCTTTCTATGTATCTTTTGATCTCTCCCTTCATTTATTTTTTTTGACCCTGTCATTCTCTAGTAGCATGTTGTTTAATATGCATATATTTGTATTTTTCCCACTTCCTTTTTTTGCAGTTGAGTTCTAATTTCAAATCATTGAGGTCAGAGAATATTCTTGGTATGATTTCAATCTTTTTAAATTTGCTGAGGCTAGTTTTGTGTCCCAACGTGCGGTCTATCCTTGAGAATGTTCCGTGTGCACTAGAAAAGAATGTATAGTCTGGTGTTCTAGGATGAAATGCTCTGTAAATGTCAATTATGTCCATTTCCTCTAATGTGTCATTTAAGGCTGTCAATTTCTATATTGATTTTCTATTTGGATGATCTATGCATAGATGTCAACGGCATATTTTGGTCACCTACTATAAGTGTGATTTGTCAGTTTCTCACTTTAGTTCTGTTAGTAATTGCTTTATATATATATATATATATATGTATATATATATATATATATATATATATATATATATATATATATATATACATACATATATATATATAATTTGGTATTCCCTAATTGAAAGCATATATATTGATAACTGTTATGTCTTCTTCTTGTATTGTCCCCTTTATGCTTATGAATGTCCATCTTTGTCTCTTGTTACCTTTTTTTATCCTGATGTCTGTTCCATCTAATATAAGTATGGTTATACCCACTTTTCTCTGGATGTCTTTTGCTTGGAGTATCATTTTCCACCCTTTCACTTTGAGTCTATATTTGTCCTTGTAGATGAGATGTGTCTCTTGGAGGCAGCGTATGGTTGTTTTTTTTTGTTTGTTTGTTTTTCAATTAAAATATATTGGGGTGACAATTGTTAGTAACGTTGCATAGGTTTCAAGTGTACAATTCTGTAATACATCATCTATATATCATGTTGTGTGTTCACCACCCATAGTCAGTTCTCCTTCTATCACCATATATTTGATCCCTTTACCCTCATCTACTACCCCCGGCCTCTCTTACCCTCTGGTAACTACTAAACTATTGTCTGTGTCTATGAATTTTTGTTTTTTCATTTGTTCATCTTGTTCCTTTGTTGTTTTCAGTTTTATATCCCACATATCAGTGAAATCATGTTGTTCTCGACTTTTTCTGTCTGACTTATTTCGCTTATCATAATGATATCAAAATCCATCCATGTTGTTGAAATTGGCACTATTTCATCTTTTCTTATGGCAGGATAGTATTCCATTGTGTATATATACCACATCTTCTTTATCCAAACATCTATCAAAGGACACTTTGGTTATAAATGAATGGAGTTTGTTTTTTGGTACATTTTGCTATTCTGTTTTTCTATTGGTTAGTTCAGTCCATTTACATTTACGGTGATTATTGATATATGAGGATTTTCTATAGACATTTTATCTTTTGCTTTCTGGTAGCCTGGTGTCTCCTTTGTTCTTTGCCTCTCTGTTTCTGTCTGTTATTTTAGTTTGGTGGTATTCTATGATTTTTTTCCCTCTGTTTCCTTTTTTTTTTTTTTTTTTTTTTTAATGTTATGTGTCTCGGTTCTGGTTGTTTTTTGAGTGATTACCATTAAATTTATATAAAAGAAAGTTGCATATACATAGTAGTCCTTATTCTCTAGCATGTCTTATCTCCATTCCCCTTTGCAAATTCAGACTTTTATTTTCTCCCCTTTTATGTTTTGTTGTAACAAATTATCCCTTTTAATGTTGTGAGTTTATTTCTGAGTCATAGTAGCAAATTGACTTATTTTTTCCCCTCTTTTTTATGTGTTTATATTCTTTACCCTTTATGTTATGTTTAAGTATATAGTACCCTATTTTGTGCAAGGGTTGCTACTTCCTGTTTCTTTCTATCTTTTAGGAATCTTGCCCACAGTTTTATATCCTTTTGCCTTTTTGTTTCAATCAAATAGCCTTCTTCAGTATTTCCTGCAATGCAAGCCTTGTGGTGGAAAATTCCCTCAGCTTCTGTATATCTAAAAAAGTCTTTATTCCTCCTTCATATCTAAAGGATAACTTTGCTAGATACGTTATTCTTGGTTGGTAATTTCTCTCTTTCAATAATTTGAATATTTTATTTCACTCCATCCTTGCTTGTAGAGTTTCTACTGAAAAGTCTGATGAGAATCTAATGGGCTTCCCTTTGTAAGTTACAATCTTGTTTCCTGTGGCTTCCTTGAGATGTTTTTTTTTTTTTAAAGTTTAATAATATATTTTATTTAATCCAATATATCCAAAATAATACCATTTCGACATATAACCCCCACAAAAATATAATGAGTTACTTTATTTTTTTTTTGTATTACTGTTAAGACTCCAAAAACCAGTGTGTGTTTTACACTTAGAATCAGCACATATCAATTTCACAGTAGCCATATTAACCATATATCAAGTAGAACAAAGACAATATAAAATTTTGGTGTTAAGGGCATGATTCTTTTAGAACAGTTTTAGATTTGCCACAAAATTGAGAGGAAAGTACAACAATTTCTCATTACCCTGACTCCTCATATCCATAGTCTCCCCTACGATCAACATCACTCAACAGAATGGTATATATATATATATATATATATATATATATATATATATATATATATATATATATATTTTTTTTTTTTTTTTTTTTTTTTTTTACCAAGGATGGATTTACTTGACACATTACAATCATCCAAAGTCTATAGTTTACCTTAGGTTTCACTCTTGATGTTGTGTTTGTATATTCTACTGGTTTGGACAAAAGGATAATGACATATATCATACAGAGTACTTTCATCGCCATAGAAATCCTCCATGCTCTGCATATTCATCTCCCCCATCCTCAAACTCCTGGCAACCTCTAATGTTTTTATTGTCTCAATAATTTTGCCTTTTCCAAAATGTCATATAGTTGCAATCACACAATATGTAACCTTTACAGATTGGCTTATTTCACTTAATAACATGCATTGAAGTTTACTCCATATCTTTTCATGGCTTGATAGCTCATTTCATTTTATTACTGAATAATATTTCATTGTCTGGAAGTATCACAGTTTATTTACTCATTCACCTACTGAAAGACAATTTGATTGCTTCCAAGATTTGTCAATTATGAACAAAGCTGCCAAAAAATAGCTGTGTATAGGTTTTTGCACATAGTTTTCAACTCCTTTGGGTAAATACCAAGGAGCACAATTGCTGGATCATGTGATAAGAGTACTTTAGTTTTGTAAGAAACTATCAAACTATTTTCCAAAGTCACTGCACCATTTTGCATTCCCACCAGCAATAAATGACAATTCCTGTTGCTCCATATCCTCACCAGCATTTGGTGTTGTCAGTACTCTGGATTTCAGTCATTCTCATACGTGTGTAGTGTGGTATCTCTTTGTTGTTTTAATTGCATTCCCTTGATGAATATATTATGCACCTTTTCAATATGCTTGTTTGTCATCATCTGTATATCTTTTCTGTTGAGCTGTCTGTTTACGTCTTTGGTCCATTTTTTAATTGAGTTGTTTGTTTTCTGATTGTTGTTGAACAGTTTGTGTGTGTGTGTGTGTGTGTGTGTGTGTGTGTTTTACATAACAGTCTTTTATCAAATGTGTCTTTTGCAAATATTTTCTCCTAGTCTACAGCTTGTCTTCTAATTCTATTGCTATTGTCTTTCATAGAGCCAAAGTTTTTAATTTTAATGAAGTCTAGTTTATCAACTATTTCTTTCATGAATCACGTCTTTGGTGTTACATCTAAAAAGGCATCACCATATCCAAAGTCATCTAGGTTGTTTTTTTTTTATGTTATCATCTAGGAGTTTTATAGTTTTGCATGCATGATCTTTTTTA
Organism: Rhinolophus hipposideros; assembly: GCF_964194185.1. Classification (NCBI taxonomy): domain Eukaryota; kingdom Metazoa; phylum Chordata; class Mammalia; order Chiroptera; family Rhinolophidae; genus Rhinolophus; species Rhinolophus hipposideros. The sequence continues at coordinate 14,435,615 of NC_138051.1, read as the reverse complement.
AGGTCATAGAATTAATTGTGATTACTATTCATGTATGCAAATGACTATTTACACAGTCACTTGCTTTTCCACAAATATGCCAGTGCAACACAAATATTGATGAGAATGTTGAGAATGGTTATTACCATGCTACTGGGAGTGTGACTCGACACAAACCCTCTGGAGAAATATCAGCATTGTGCAACAAGTTAAAAAAAGATAAAAAGTTTTATCTTTTTTATATGCTGGATTGCTTTGCAGGATTTTTTTTCTGGACTCTGGTGGTGGGGTGGCAACTTGAGAGGCACCAGAGACATACAGGGAAAGAGTGATTTGTGTGGCTTTAGCAGGATGTGGTGAGGGCTGGAGGAATAGCAGCCATTATTCCTGTGTGGAACCTGCCTCCCCTCACATGAAGACTACAAGAGGGTTCCATCTTTTCTATCAAAAATTCTTTCTTTGTCATTAATTTTTGACAGCCTCAATATAATGTGCCTTCAGGAAGGCCTGTTAGGATTGAGGTAATTAGATGTTCCGTTTGTTTCTTGTATTCAAGGATCCAGTTCTTTCTATAGGTTTGGGAAGTTTTTGTTGACTGTTTGAGTAGACTCTCTGTGCCCTTCACCTACTCTTCTCTTTCTGGTATAACCATTATTCTTATATTGCTCTTTCTGATGGAGTCAAATAGTTCTTATAGAGTTCTTTCATTTTTTAAATTTTAACTCTCAAGTCCTCTCTCTTCTTCAATCTACATCGTTTCTAGATTTCTATTTTCGATGTCACTAATTCCTTCCTTCATCTGTTCAGCTCTATTTCCTAAGCTGACTGTTTCATTCTTCATATCTTTTATTGAATTCTTCAGCTCCAGGAGTTCTATTTGGTTCTTTTGTAAAATTTCAATCTGTTTGGTAAATATTCATTTTGTTTGTTGATTTTATTTCTTAGTTCATTAAACTGCCTATATGAGTTTTCTTGAATCTCATTTTTTCTGCAAGAACTGCAATCTTGTACCCTCTGTCATTTAAACCACATAGTTACACAGACATAAGTTTTTAAATCAGTTGGGTAACTACCAAGGAGTATGATTGCTGGGTAGAATGGTGAGACTATTTTTGGCATTTCTAGTGCCTAGTTTAGCTAGGTTATATAAAAAAAGGTTCAGTACTTGATTTGCAGTGAATGTATCCATCTTCCATTGCCTGTCAGTGATGTAAGCATTCCTCTATCTACATAAGTTTTTGTTAGTTACATGATGCAATCAATCATTTCCTATTAAGATCAAGGTTCATCATCCCAGTAGTTTTGCTTTCCTTTAGAGAAAGTTTGTCATCTGATATAAAGGCAGATCCCTGGCTTCTCCTTTCTCATGGCCTCACCTGCTTTTAGAAGTCAACACACTTTTGATTGCCTTTGCCTTGTTTAGTAACAGTGTATTCCTATCTATCTTTCGAACTAATAGCTCACTACATACTTCAACTTGTCTAGTTGCATGCCAAAGATTCCTAAGCTGTCTTCATACAAAAATAAAGCACAGACAAATAAACAGCAATAAGCAGAGCATGTTGGCCCTCTGTTTCCCTCTCTCCCACGTCTTGTGCCAACAGATCTCTGCAGAGAAACTGGGCTCACACACAGTACATCCAGAGACAAAGTTTACAAGGAGGTGTCGCTACCCTCTTTTTACCAAAAAACTATGTGTGGGATAAAGGAGGAGCTGACTTTATACTTCACCCATATGTAACGAGTCAGTATATTTCTGTGTTCCACTTTCTAAATTGGTGCAAAGCATAGCTGAGAGATTAACATCCACTCCAACTGAACCTAAACACCATACCTAAGTAAGGTAATTGACTGTTAGAAATACAGAATCTCATAGCAAAATACTCAAAAGTCCAGAAAACAACTGAAAATCAATAATCATATCAAGATTGAAGAAGAAAGCAAAACTTGAATTAAAAATAACACTAGATGACTCATATAGAGGAATTATCTAAAAATAATTTAAAAGTACCATTCATAAAAATTGTTTTAATTAGCAGTTACATTTTTGAAGTAAAAGAGTAAATAGAAAATCTTAGCAAAAAATAGAAATATAGAACCTAATTATAGACTCAACTGATTTAAAACCTTATGTCTGTAGAACTATGTGACTTAAATGACAGAGAGCACAAGATTGCCATTCTAAAAAAATTAGATTCAAGAAAACTTACTTTGAAGAATGCCTGTCATATAGTAAGCATAAATGTTTGTTTTTAATTATATAGTTATCTCTTTTTGTAATGCTTTCTAAAAGTAAAATCATTTATGAAAATATGTAAAAATAATTTGAAAAAGCCAAGTGTCACAGAAAAATAAAACTTAGTGACCATTTTGTTCTCTAGAAGATACTCTTATCAGTAGCTAGATTATTTGTTTATAAGTTCATCTCTATCCAGCATTAGAATAATTTGGAAACCTATGAATATTTTAACTACATACATATAATGATATAATATAATATAATATAATATAATATAATATAATATAATATAAATCATGTATATAATATTATCAAAAGATTTGGAAATATCTTCATTGACTTCAGAACTTGTTATCAGATAACAGATACTTTTTACATTATTCCCTCTTTTCGTAACACTTACTCTTAGCAAAATTCAAATTTGAAGAGCTTTGACTCTTAAGTTATAGGCCAATGTGCTTGAAATAGGATCAATTACTTATATCACCAACTTTTTTATACAGATTTATAAGTTCAGTGGAGGGTAAGAAACAATTTCAACCATTTGATCAAATTTGAAAGTCATAAATTTTAAGTCACATTGAAAGATATATTTGAGTGACAAGGAATTAAATTTACATCTTGAAAGCCCGATATTAAAACTCTGGACATAAAATTCAACCTTGGGTATCTTTAATCCCATTTTTAATAAAACCTTGAAGGATAGCAATTTCTAGTATAATGTCTAATATAAAATATCAAATATTATATCCATTAAATACTCTATAAACAAAACACATCAATGTATATATAAATATATATAAAAATTGGTCAATGTTAAAAAGAGAATAAGCAAAAATGTACCCTTGTGGAATTTGTGGAACTATATGAATATTAATTTATACTTAATAATCCATAAATATTTTTAAGCATTTTATTTAACAAGGAGTACTAAAAACTGTTAGAACTTCAGTATGGTGATTACTTAACTGCAAAATTCACTAAAAATAATTGTATGGAAAATAGAAATATTTGACCTTCAAACTCTAGACTAATGCTATTCAGTAGAAATATAATGAAAGCCAAATATATAATTTATTTTTTTTCTCATATAAACATTTAAAAATCTAAACTAGAAACAGATCGAGTTAATATTTATTATATACTTTATTTGAACAGTTATATCAAAATTATCATTTCAATATGTACTTGATATTAAAAAAAAATGATAATGAGATCTTTCACATCCTTTTTTGGTTTCTTTTTGTCCTAGGGTTTGAAATTCAGTGCATACTTTATATTTCAAACACAGCTTAATTTGAAATTCAGTGCCTGCTTTATATTTCAAACACAGCTTAATTTGCCCTGGCCACATTTCCCATGCCCAATAGCTACACGTGACTAGTAATTCCTGTCTTGGACAGATCTAGATGGTATGAGAAAATATAAGTGAGGTCTATACAAATGATGATTCCTGTGTTCTCATCTCTGACCATAACGAGTCCAGGTGCAGTCATCTGATCATTGACTGAGGCAATTTCTAGCCCTTAAACATCCCTGGCAGGTAGAGAAATATCTTTAAGGAAATCTTTCTGTCTCAGATTTGTGAAACATGTACTGTTAGGTTTTAAGTTCTGGCTGGTTTAAAGTTTAAAGTTGCCAGGCTGGTATTTTATAAAATGTCAAAGTATCAGCCAATCTTTAAATTAGGAAAGCAGAAGTGAAAGCAGAGGGAACTATTTAAAAGGAAGAATTAAGAGCTTATTTTACCACTGGAAATGCAGGATATGGTAATGGTAATCAGAATATTGCCTTCAGGAAATCTGGAAGTTTAGGCCACTCGTGAAAGTCACTACCGATTATCCCAGGTACCCACACAAACTAATGGAACTTCTGTCACTCAGAGCAATGCCACTTTTCCTGACAGGGCAAGGGACATAGCAAATTATATAATGGGCCTTAAAGACTGACCTGAAAAGTGATACTTGCCACTTTTGGCAGAGTACCTTGACCAAAATAAGTCACATATCCAAACCTAAATCGAGAGGGCTATGATGTGTAATTCTAACAAGTATAGAAAGGAGAAGTATATTTGTGAACAGTCTGAAAAATATACTAAGGACATGATAGAAGCAGAAGCCATGTTAAATGAGGTGAGGGGAGCCAATTTAATGACTTGATGAAAGTCACATATCTCCAGATTGAAAAGATGCTCTTAAATCCTAGAAGGTTAACAAGTATTAATTACATACCTAAATACAAAGTGGTGAAATAGATCAATGATAAATATTAGAAGGAACCCCAGACAAAAGAAAGATTATCCATTCATTGATATAATTAGACTGATGGAAGGTATCTATTAAGAAACACCAGAAAATGTTAATATTTTATATTTAAAGGAATTTAAAAGGGAAGAGTTGCAATAAGCAATTGTGAGCACTGGTTATGGAAAACATGGTGGTGATTTATAAACTTGATTAATTGGCTAGTGATTAGGCATATTTATTTGTGCATGGCTAAACTGGCTGCTCTGCAATGCTCTCTCTGTAATGTATCACCTGGTTAAACTGAATTAAATTTTCCCCAAATTCCCTTCCCTGCATTTTCTAGTTAGCCTGGGTGATAAGGGACATTATGTTATGAGATTTGGAGATCAGTAGAAAAGCAACAGCCACTTTGTTTTTATGCTTGGAAGCTTGGGAAAGGTGTTTTTTGTACTTCACATGTTGTCATTTACATGTTGCCTTTAACTCATTGGGGAAATTTTGGGCAAGCAACAGATCCACCTCTTCCAGCTCTTTTGCCTCCTGGACCAGGTGCCTCCTGGTTAGCACTGTAAAGACAGGTTTAAACCTCCCCTTTAAGGACACCGATTTAACAAGGTTGGACATAAGATGAATATGAATTTCATCTTTCCTTGTAAATTCCAGCCTGCTCATCTTCATGGGTCCCAGCTCATTCTCATGGGACTAAGCTTATCTCTATTCTCTTCTTTACATCCTCATTTCCTGACCTTTGGACTTCAACCTTCAGTATAAGACACAAAGGCAGTTACAGTAAAGAGACTCTTAACCAATTGTCACAACTGCATAATGGCAAATCCCAGCAATACATCTCTCTTCACACATATGGAGTGATTAGGCTTCTCTTATTGAACTCTGAACTCATGCAAAATTTGAGCCTGATAGTGCTTTTGACAGAACCGGATCTTAATTATATGCTCTCTGAATTCACTTTGGGTTATCTGGAATGGATCTGATTAGATTTGATGGCGTTAATGATTCCCCAGTGGTAAAGGAGACAATGGTTGCTCATGCTGTACTGTGGCAGGCAAATTACCTGTAGATCATGCATGCGTCTGCAAAAGGGAAAATGCTTGGTAACAGAGTATTCATTGCCATAGAAAATGTTAGTGAACATAATGATCATATTGGCATCTCATAAGTGCACTGGAGACCATGCAGAAAGAAAATACTAAGCTCAAGGGTTTTGGTTAGTCCACATAAGGGACCTGAAAGCTTCTATGTCTGCTCTAAAAGAAACACTTATCCTCTGTAGCCACGGGGCTGAGATAGTCTGAAAACAGTATCCAAAATAGAATCCTATAGGCTGCTGAATTATAATGCAAATTATATTCCTAAACATGTGGCATATCTCAGGAAAGGATGAAGTATTGAAAACTGGAATGCAGCCGTATGGGCAAATTCCAATGAAACTGGGAACCTTGAACTCTTAAATTCTACTGAACTGTTTTTGCCAGCAGAAGCAACCCTTCCATCTCCATCTTATTATACAGGATATTGTCGACTTTCCTGAAGAGCCTGTGATAGCTTTCCCAATGGTGGTTTCTTTCCAGGAAATTGCTTATTCTCCTCAGTATCTATCCCCACTTTATTTTCCTGCTGCTGTAGCTATAACTAGACTGAAGTCCCAGCATGCTCTAAAGAGTTAAATACAAAATGTGACCCTTAAGATGATGTGATGTATATACCAAGAGAATTGTAGGACGGCCAAGGTATAGTGACAGCATTCTGTGAATGCTAAGGATGTTGGATTGGAGTATAAGGAATACAAATTGGATTACCACATATTTATTGATATGGCATCCTAGGTAGAGATTCTGAATTCAGTGGCAAGGCTTGAGGCTGGTAATGGCTCTAATAGTTTGTTTGGTTGGTTGACTGAATTATCAACCCAAGAATGATCCAGAAGAAACTAAAATGTCAGAAGTAATTTAGAAAAGGTTTCCAAGGCTTAAGGGGATTAGAACACTAGAGTGGATTTATCATGCAAGACCTGCTCAACTTCTCAGTTCACTATGTCCTCTGGGAAAGTCCAGAGAAAATTGACTTCATGAAAGAAGATTCACTTCATGAGGGCTGTGAGAAATGTATTAGGGGAGCCCCAGAGTCCTTGCCTATCTCTATGGTGGCTTTTCTCTGTAGGCCAAGAATTACACTGGGGTCTTCTACCATTATACTGGAATCCCTAAATTCAGTGGGGATGATGGAATCCAGGCATAGCAGGGACCTCACTTAATCACCGTGGAAAATCTGGACTTACTTAGCGTAATGGACAGTGAAGCAAAGACACTGATTATACAAATGGGCAGTGGCTGGATCATGTGTAAAAATAGAACTCTGAGCCACAACCTGCAGTTGTGTAGCAATCTATCCAGAAAACCAACCCCTTATTTATAATAAACAGCCCAGGAAGCCAACCTGCTTTAAATCAGACTAGCAGAAAGGTAGATTACTATCTCTAGTAACAATCCAGGAAACTAAACAATAACTTTAGAGACACATGGCTCCAAATTGGGAGACTTGATTAATAACTGATAGCTTCCCTTATTTTTGTTCCTGCTTCCAACTTAGGACCAACCAGAGAAAGTCAAATATGTACTTCTACCAATCACGTATGATACCCTGCATGTTGTTAGCCTGCCTCCAGCATCCCCAGGCCAACGGTCCCCAGTCAGGGCATACATACCCAAGGCCTTCCCTTTTTCCACCATGAAGGTTTCCTACCCTGCCTAACTTCGAGTCTGCCAAAACACAAGTGATATTGGGTGGCTCTCTTGCTCTAGCAAGCTCTCAATAAATAGACTTTGCCTTCCTCATTTGGTTGGTCATCTTTTATTTCCACAAATCAAAGAAGAATTTATACTAATCTAACTTTCAGAGATCTTTGGCTTTGGCTAGTTGATAATGGTGTCCTGAGAACTGAATAGTTGGACATCCCGCCAAAGTCCAACTCAATCCATTTAAACAAAAAAGCTCTAGACGTAGTGAACAGAATTTTGGCTTGAATCGCCAGAATAGAGAGTCACAGTTCCCGTAAGTTCTCAAACTATCAATTCATAGACCTAGAACTCCTTGAATGAAGAGGAGGCCATGTCCCCTTAAAAAAAGGATTCTGCAAAACTGACAAATATGTATAATGTTAATTTATCTTCCTGCTTTTCCCAAGAGGATGTGTGGTGATTGTTTTTATTGAAATAAATGAAATATGTATTTGATTTGTTTAGTCAGCAATTATGATAGAGTGCATTTTCTTATTTGTGTGGGATGTACGCTGGGTTCAGAAAAATGTTTTGATTTTAAGATCCATGAGAATTTTGAATTTTGTGTCTTAACTCTTCCCTATTTATAAAATAGGATATAGATCAAGAGCGCTAAAATGTAAATTAGATTTTAGGTCAAAGAGTAATATATAAAATGAACTTGAAGCTTAGATGAAAATTGATGTCTTTTGTTTTGTTTTTTGCAATGAGTCTCCATTCTTGTGGTTTCCTATGTGAATTGAGGCTTCTGTGTGTTTTTGTTTTGTTTGCATGTATGTGAGTGTCTGTGTAGAAAAGAGGGAGTGAAAAAGAGAGAATATTTAAGAATGACTTGTTTGAGGATTAAATTGCTTTGTTTAAAAGTGCGTGTGTTAGTTTTTTGTTACTATGTAACAGAGTACCACAAAATTAGCACCTTCAAACACACCAATTTTTTATCTCACAGTATCTGTGGTTCACAAGTCCAGGCACAGCTTACTGGGTGCTCTGCACAGAGTTTCATTAGACTGTAATCAACGTGTCAGCCAGGTTGTATTCTTATTAGAGGTTTCACAGGGGAAAGCTCCTTGTCCAAGCTCTTCAGGTTGTTTTTAGAACACATGAATGGCTGGCTTTTTTGCATCCAGCCAGCAAGAGGAACTCTCTGACCTCAGGCAGGGCCTCAGTCCCTCTTAAGAATTTTTCACCTGATTAAGGCAGGCCCACCCAGGATAGTATTCCTTTTCATCATCTAAAAATCAACTGATTTGGGAACCTCAATTATACCTTCAAAATATTTTTACTTTTACCAAAACTTATTGGCTAGATGAAAATCACAGGTTTTATTTTTCACTCAGGGGAGGGGAATACATAAAATTATACCTCACTAAAGTCACATTCGAGTGTGTCCACTGAAGTGTGATACACCAAAAACTCGAAGTGTAATGGAAAGTAAGGAAAAAGGACAGAGAAATGAAAGAAGGAAGGAAAGAAACAAGGAAGGTTAAAAAGGCAAGCATGCATGAGAGGAATTTTAGCAGTAAATACTCAGCTATAAAGTTCAATTCATTTTTTAATCCCTCCATAAAGACCACTCTCATCATTTTCCACCATTCTCCAAGGTTTAGACCTGACCCTTCCCTTTTCTGTGTTCTTAGTTTCCCATTGTATTAGGATTTTCCAGAGAAACTGAATCAATACAGTGTTTCCCCGAAAATAAGCCCTAGCATGATTTTTCAGGATGACATCCCCTGAACATAAGCCCTAATGTGTCTCTTGGAGCAAAAATTAATATAAGACCCAGTGTTATTTTCTGGGAAACATGGTAGTAGACATATATAGTAAAAAGCTTTATTATAAGGAATTGGCTCATACAATTATAGAGGCTGAGAAGTCCCACACTATTCTGTCTATAAGCTGGAGACTCAGGAAAATCAGGGGTGTAGTTCTAGTTTAAGTCCAAAGACCTGAGAACCAGGAACACCGATGTCCCAACTAAGGGTAGGAGAAGACCTGTCCCAGCTATCACTATCAGGCAAAGAAAGAATTCTCCCTTACCTTGCCTTTTGTTCTGTTGAGGCTTCCTACAGATTGGATGAGGCCTACCCACATTGAGGTGGGCAATCTACTTTACTCAGTCTACCAATTCAAATGTTAATCTCATCCAGAAACACCCTCAGAGACAGACTCAGCATAGTGCTTAACCAAATATTTGGGCATCCTATGTCCCAGTCAAGTTGACATCAATTAATCATCTCATTCATATACTCAATGGTTATAACTCAATATCACATTCCTGTAGTTATTTGCTTTCAAATTTATCGCCCCTTACAAACGGGGGAGTCCCTCAAAATTAGGAAATTATTCTAATTCCCATTCCCAAAGACGTAAATAAATTAGACAGAAGAAGCACTTGATTAAATACACCAGAGGGAAATAGGAATAAAGGGTGCATTTATGTTCCAGTGATAGAGCCAGGCACTCTCACTTGCTACTGTTTTACCCATGGCCATTGATATTTACATTAATTAATAAAAGAGTAGAATTACACAAAAAGCAAATAGTCTCTGATATTGGTAAAAACAAACACAGCCTTTGAATATGAAGGTTAGAGAATTAAGTTCATGGACTTTCCACCATGTAAGCACACAGTGGAAAGTTTGCGAATTTAATTGTCCGACTTTCCTCTATTATATCTAAATGATTAAAAGCAAAACACGAACACAATTGGAGATTTGAAAAGCATTCTGTGAAATTCACAAAATCTTAGTTATGTCAGCCCCTTAACTTGACATTTAGAATATCTAAAAACATGTTTGTTTGTTTTTTTAGGGGGGCAGGTTGTATGAATTTTCTTCTTTTTTCCCCATCTAATTGTGACTTTGGAGGAATTACTTTCTCAGTTACTTATCTATCGACAGTAATAAAAGTAACTATTTCTGGGGGTGATATGAGGATTAAATGAGTTGAGAACAGTGATTCTCTTTAGGAAAAGGAAGGGTATGTTAATTGACGCATAAAAAATTGCTTTTGCATCCTGGGGAAAGGTCGGGAAACACCCCACAAACTATGGGTGCAGAGTAACACAAACCAAAACAAAGCATATTTAGAGAGCAGAAAACTAAAGACTTGCAGAAAACAAAGTCTACTCCCTAGATGTCTTTCTTTCTTTGTAGTAAATATAAGAAATAGCTTATATTTTTCAATTATTAGCAAAAAGGAATTCTATAATTATCAATAATTGCGAGAAAAAAAACATGAAATACTTCTCAGCCTACTATTTCTTGTTTTACCCATGTGCCAACCCCTCTTTTTCTATTCTTTTTCTGTTCACCGTATATTTCTAATCCTTACCTTGAAGAGATTGGGGATTTTTAAAATTTTAGTAACATGCAAGCCTCCAGTCAAAGGATCTGACATCCAGAATCAGATCCTCTAATTCTATTCCCCTTCTCTTGAGTGGTAGGAGCCATGTCCCCGGTACGTACCATACTAGTACAAGGAGCAATCGATACCAACCCAGCCAGGAACTAATTGGCACAAAGACAATCAGAATGGAGTCAACAGTTTGCTAGTTCTCTTCCGTAAGTTACTCATTTTCTTTTACCTTGTCACAGATGGGGACCGATTCTGGTTTCAAGGCAGGGCAGTTTTGACCAGAGTGGGTAAAGTCCTCAAGCCACCTTTGTAATCCATTTAAAATCAGAGTTGAGAATGTAGTGAAAATGAAAATTTTAGCTCTGCCTTCTTTTTCCATGTTTTCTAAATGAAGAATAGGAAGAAGTTTTTCATTAAAAGTTAGAACTTTGGCTAACCAGTGAATAAATGGTATTTTTTAGCTGCTCAGCACAACTAACAATAGTAGAATGTGCAACAAATACTGATGGTCTAAAGGTTAATTTGTTAACCTTTTATTTATTTAGGTTAATAAAAATGGCACATTTCATAGCCGATATTTTCTTTTCTACTACAAGCATTAGTGAATATATTGCACTTCTTGTTATGAGAAATCAGTGCATGTGGTCAGTGTTTGGCATAATATTTCATTTATAACCCAAACCCTTAAAATTATGCTCTGTTACCATTTTACAGAAACATAAACTGAAGTTCAGAGATGTTAACTAACACAGAGAAAGTTATAAAACCGGGAAGCAAATACATAGCTGAAATATCTCAAATAGATAAATTTATAGCTTTTATTATCTTATAATCTTATTGTTAGTGGTATTTATGCCAAATGTTTTTTACAACTTTGGCTTGATTTTGATAATCGTTCGAATTGAAATGAAAGAACTGTCTATCTCTTATCACTGTCACGCCTGCATTTTCTGTTCAGTATATATGCAATTGCCTTCAAAACCATTCAGAGGGTTTTCTTTCTTTCTTTCTAAGCCATTATTACTTAGATGGTCTCTCTTCATTAGGCTGAAAAGAGTGCAGATTTTCAATTCTTTGGAGAGATTCAAAGCTATCTATCCCTGTTACCTTTTCATTATTCGTTCAGAGTCTCATTTTTTACCATCTGGTAAATTTCAAAGGCCAAAAATGTTCACTTCAGATATATTTTCTGATTCTGAGATAAAAGTCATACCTGAAAGCATAATATAAGAGAAAAGAGATGGAATTTGGAAGGGCTAGGGAGTTTCAGTGAGCTAATTCACTGTCAGGATCAAAACTTTGTACTTCATTTTTGGTTTTCTCCCTTAGTAAAGCATCCAATTTACAAAAACAGTTTCTACATACAAAGTTCTCACTTATTTTTCTGGATTAATTTCTAAAACTTTTCCATCCATTTATACAAATAAAATCTTCTCCTAGGATACCTTTCATAGTACTTTTCTTTATGTCCAGACCTTCTCTTTTTTAGCCTTCTCTCACTTTTTCTTTCAGTGTGTCTCTCATCTTCTCTTTTCACTGCAGTTGTTAAGTTAAAAAAAAAAATCAGAAAGCTATTGATGTCACTATCTTTCTCCTGTCACTTTCATCAGAAAAAAATGGAGTGCCAATGTGCAGCATCCAGTTGCTTAGCAACAATATTTTCAGCATCCCTATCAGCATGAAGAGTGTGAAACTGTGTCTGCTAATGTGGTTTGCATTACATAAAAGAGCATAGTTTGAGTGGAAATAGGAAATAATAAATCCTGAAAAATTCAAATTTCAGGACATGATGACTGCAGAAAAGGATGAGCATTTTTCAGTGGGCCCTTTCTTTTTGCCTCATGACATAACACTTGCCAGAAAGTTTGTTCTCCACAGTGACACTTGGCAATCAAAAATGCCATCAGGGCCGTGTTCTGCATCAAGTTACTATACTGCCCATTACTTTATTTTCCTAGACCTGTATTTGCAGTTCCAGGAATAAGTAGCAATACTATGAATGTTTTTGGCACAAGCTAGAGTAAAAAGTTTTAATTGTATATTTTCAAATTTTGTTACCATTACTTATTTTAATGAATAAATGCTTTTTTGTTTCAGGTCGAATAGCCTTCTTCAGTTTATATAAAAACTGATGGCTTTACGATGTGTGTGAATGCATTCTATTATTTTTAGAAATTTTTGTTATTTTTCTTTAAATCACACAGTATCTTTTCTGCTATAACAGGCACATGTTATATGTTTGGTATTTTTGTAGTGGTCTGATTTTTAAATAAAATATTTTGATTGCTTTATATTTATGTTGTTCATGGTTATGTGTTTGGTATAGATGATAGAGAGACTGACAACTGAGATTCATAATCAATATAACTAAATGTAAATATTTCCTTTGAATGAGAAGATAAAAAAATATTTACATATGCCTTATATTTTACTAACTTGCCTTTAAAAAAATATTACCTCCTTTCTTTCTTTTTTTAAATTAAAGTTTATTGGGGTGACAATTGTTAGTAAAGTTGCATAGATTTCAGGTGTAATAAAATGTCTTCTGTAATATATCATCTATATCTCACATTGTGTGTTCACTACCCAAAGTCAGTCAAGTTAAAAACTGTGGCGAATCTGATGAAATCTCTGAGATTTAAGAGATTTTAACAGCCCAAAAATATTGTCAAGAAGTACTATTTTAAAATGTCTTTGTAATACATCATCTATATCTCACACTGTGTGTTCACCACCCAGAGTCAGTTCTCCTTCCATCACCATATATTTGATCCCCCTTACCCTCATCTACCACTCCCATCCCCACTTACCCTCTGGTAACCACTAAACTATGTCTGTGTCTATGAGTTTCAGTTTCTTCATTTGTTTGTCTTGTTCTTTAGTTGTTATATATACCACATATCAGTGAAATCATAGGTTCTCAACTTTTTCTGTCTGACTGATTTCGGTTACCATTATAATCTCAAGATCCGTCCATGTTGTCGCAAATGGTACTATTTCATCTTTTCTTATGGCAGAATAGTATTTCATTGTCTATATATACCACAACTTCTTTATCCATTAATCTGTGGAATGACACTTTGGGTGTTTCCACGTCTTGGCCATCGTAAATAAAGCTGCAATGAACATTGGAGCACACATATCTTTATGGATAAATGTTTCAGATTTTTTTGGGTAGATACCCAGGAGAGGGATTGCTGGGTCATATGGTAATTCTACTCTTAATTTTTTGAGGAGCCTCCACACTGCCTTCCATAACGGCTGCACCAATCTGCATTCCCACCAACAGTGTATAAGGGTTCCTTTTTCTCCACAGCCTCTCCAACACTTGTTACTACAGTGTTTCCCCGAAAATAAGATCTAGCCGGACCATCAGCTCTAATGCATCTTTGGAGCAAAAAATTAGTATAACACTTAGTCATATTTTAATATAATATAAGACCGGGTCATTAATATAATATAATATAATACAATATAATACCCGGTCTTATTTTAATATAAGACCGGATATAATATAATATGATATATATTATAATATATAATAATATATTAATATAATTATATTATAATATATAATATATTATAATATATAATACAATATAATATAATATAATACCAGGTCTTATATTAATTTTTGCTGCAAAAGATGCATTAGAGCTGATTGTCCAGCTAGATCTTATTTTCGGGGAAAAAGGGTATTTGTCTTGTTGATGATAGCCATTCTAACTAGTGTGAGGTGATATCTCATTGTAGTTTTTATTTGCGTTTCTCTGATGATTAGTGATGTTGAGCATTTTTTCATATGTCTATTGGCCATTTGTGTGTCCTCTGGAGAAATGTCTCATGAGGTCCTCTGCCCATTTTTTAATTGGATTGTTAGTTTTTTTGTTGTTGAGTTGTATTATTTCATTATGCATTTTAGATATTAATTCCTTATCAGGGCATTGATTGCTAAAATCTTCTCCCATTCCTTTGGTTGCCTCTTTATTTTGTTGATGGTTTCTTTTGCTGTGCAGAAGCAAAGGGCTTCAGTATTTCATTATTAATTATGATATTAGCTGAGGGTTTGTCATGTATGGACTTTATTATGTTAATATATTTCCTTCTATAACTATTTTATTAAGTGTTTCAATCATAAATAGATGTTGTATCTTGTCAAATGCTTTTTCTGCATCAATTGATGTAACCATGATTTTTGTCCTTTATTTTGTCTATGTGATGTATCACATTGATGGATCTACGGATGTTGAACCATGCTTGTGCCCCTGGGATAAACCTCACTTGGTCGTGATGAATAATCTTTTTAATGTGTTGTTGCATTCGATTTGCTAGAATTTTGTTTAGGATTTTTCCACCTGTATTCATCAGAGATACTGGTCTGTAGTTCTCTTTTTTTGTGTTGTCCTTAGCAGGTTTTCGTATCAGGGTAACGTTGGCCTCATAAAATGAGTTAGGGAGTACTGTCTCTTCTTCAATTTGTTGGAAGAGTTTGAGCAGGACAGGTATTAGATCCTCTTTGAAGGTTTGGTAGAGGTAACTAGTGAAGCCATCTAGTCCAAGACTTTTGCCTTTGGGCTGGTTTTGGATGACTGATTCAATTCCTTCCTGGTGATTAGTCTATTTAGATTTTCCAGTCCTTTGTGATTCAGCCTAAGAAGGCTATATGTTTCTAAGAACGTGTATAGTTTTGTTTGTGTCTTTTCTCTTTTTATCTTAGTGAGTCTAACCAAGGGTTTGTCAATTTTATTAATCTTTTCAAAGAACCAGCTCTTTGTCACATTATTTTTTTCTGTTGTCTTTTTGTTCTCTATTTCATTTAGTTCTGCTCTGATTTTTATTATGTCCTTTCTTCTGTTGACCTTGGGTTTCATTTGTTCTTCTTTTTTTAGTTCTTTAATGTGTAATGTGAGGTTATTTACCTGGGATTTTTCTTGTTTCTTGAGACAGGCCTATAATGATATAAATTCCTCTCTTAAAACTGCTTTTGCTGTATCCCCAAAATTTTGGTAGGATATTTTCATTCTCATTTGTTTCTATGTATCTTTTGATCTCTCCTCTTATTTCTTCTTTGACCTGGTCGTTTTTTAAAAGTATGAGGTTTAATCTCCACATATTTGTGGTTTTCCCTGCTTTCTTTTTGCCATTGATATCCAATTTCAAAGCCTTGTGATCAGAGAATATGCTTGGCATGATTTTAATCTTCTTAAATTTGCTGAGGCTAGTTTTATGTTCCAATATATGGTCTACCCTTGAGAATGTTCCATGTGCTCTTGAAAAGAATGTATAGTCTGATGTTTTAGGATGAATTGCTCTATAAATGTCAATTATGTCCATTTCATCTAATGTGTCATTTAGGGCTGCTATTTCTTTCTTTATTTTCTATTTGTATAAGTTATCCATAACTGTCAGTAATGTGTTTAGGTCCCTACTATAATTGTGTTTTGGTCAATTTCTCCCTTTAGTTCTGTTAGTAGTTGCTTGGTATATTTCGGTGTTCCCTAATGGGGGCTTAAATATTGATGGTTGTCATGTCTTCTTATTGTATAGTTCTTTTTACCATTATGAAATGTCCATCTTTGTCTCTTGCTACCTTTTTTTATCTCGAAGTCTGTTTCATCTGATGTCATTGTGGCTACACCTACTTTTCTCTGGAGACCATTGGCTTGCAGTGTCAATTTCTACCCTTTCACTCTGAGTCTATATTTGTCCTTGTAGCTGAGATGTGTCTCTTGGAGGCAGCATATGGCTGGATTTAGTTTTTTTTTTTTTTTTTTTTAATCCAATTTGCTACTGTGTGCCTTTTTATTGATGATTTCAGTCCATTTACATTTAACGTTATTATTAATATATGAGAATTTTTTATCATTCTATCTTTGGTTTTCTGGTAAGACTGTGTCTCCATTGTTTCTTTGCCTTTTTGTTGCTGTCTGTTATTTCAATGTGGTGATATTCTATGATTTTTCCCTCTGTTTCTTCTTTTATTATGTTATGTATCTCAGTTCTGGATTTTTTTTTTTTTTTGAGTGGTTACCATTAAGTTTCTATGAAAGAAAGTTGCATATTTAAAGTACTCCATTTTCTTCAGCATGCTTACTTTCTCCATTTCCTTATGCCAGTTCAGATTTGTATTCTTCCTGGTTTTATGTTCTTGTTGTCACAAATTATCCCTATTTATGTTGTGAGTTGATTCCTGCATTTCAGCAGCAAGTTGTCTTTTTCCTCTTTTTCTTTGCTTTTCTTTCTTTTTTTCTTGTTCTTTATCTGTATGTTATGTTTAAGTGTATAGTGTCTTATTTTGTGTAGGGGTTGCCATTTCCTACTTCTGTCTGTCTGTTTGTAACACTATACATGGTTTTGTATGATTTTGCTTTTTTGTTTCAGGTCGAATAACCTCCTTCAGTATTTCTTGTAGTGCAGGTCGTCCTTTAGAAAATTCCCTCAGCTTCTGTATGTCTGGAAAGGCCTTTATTCCTCCTTCATATCTAAAGGATATCTTTGGTGGATATATTATTCATGGCTTATAATTTCTCTCTTTCAATATTTTGAATATTTGATTCCATGCTCTCCTGGTTTGTAGAGTTTTTGCTAAAAATCTGATGATAATCTAATGGGATTTCCTTTGTAGGTTATAGTTTTCTTTTCTCTGGCTGCCTTGAGGATTCTTTGTTTATCATTAATTTTTGACAGCGTGAGTATAATGGACCTTGGAGAAGGCCGGTTGGGATTGAGGTAATTAGGTGTTCTATTTGCTTCTTGGATTCGAGGATCCAGTTCTTTCCACAAGTTTGGGAAATTATCATCAGCTAATTATTTGAATATACTTCTGTTCCCTTTTCCCTTTCTTCTCCTTCTGATATGCTCATTATTCTTATACTGTTCTTTCTCATAGAGTAAGAAAGTTCTTGTAGAGTTCTTTCGTTTCTTTTCACTTTCTTTTCTCTCTCTTTTTTGATCTGTGTCATTTCCAGATTTCTATCTTCAATATCACTGATTCTTTCCTCCATCTGGTCAGTTCTATTACCTAATTCTATTACCTATTCTTCATTTCTTTTATTGAGTTCTTAATATCTAGAAATTCTATTTGGTTCTTATCTGAAATTTCAGCTTTTTAATAAAGTGTTCATTTTGTTCTTTGATTGTGTTTCTGAGTTTATTAAACTGACTATCAGTGTTTTCTTGCACTTGAGTTCATTTTAGAATGGCAATCTTGAATTCTCTGTCATTTAAGTCACATATTTCCATGTCTTTACAGTAATTTTCTGGACACTTTTCATTTTCTTTCTGAATTGCCTTGTTATCTTTGTTGTTCATGACAATTAGTGAATTATTATTTCTCCTCCTAGGCATCTACAGGAGTGGCTTCTGCAACAGGTTGGTAAGAAGAGGTCTTTCCTTTACTTTCCAGTATGTGTTGGTAGAATGCTTTATTTTCTTTTCAACTGCAGCCTTTAATTCTCTCTCACTCTGTGGTGTTATATTTTATCTGCACTGTTCTTGCTTCTCACACAACAGGAGGATTCCCTGGAAATTGGGCTTCTTGTCTTTGAGCAGGTTGCTTGGGTCTCAGGGTACTGTCTCCGTTGGGGGATGTGGAAAGCTTCTGAAGTTCTGAAGCTCTTCCTGCTTCAGATTCAGGGCAGTTCTATTTACCCCTGCGGGGATCCGCTCAGATAGATGAGGACAGAGATGGGGTGAGTTGTGGGAGGTGGCTCAGAGCAATGGTCCTGACCACTAGCACAGCCAGTCCTGCACCCAAGGCTCCCTCCCCTTTGCTAGAAGTAGTTGGGCTGCAAGTCCATGGTTGTGGGCCACAGTTCTCAGAACTGCAAATATTCTGTTCTTTTCATCTGACACTGCAGCTATTCTGCTTCTAGTAGTGGGAGAGTGTCCATGGGGTGAGCTCTGGGAGCATTGGGAGGGGGCAGCTAGGCTCTGTGCCTATGTCTTTCCTTCTCCTGAGCAGTGAGGGTTTAAGCAGCCATTTTCACTCTTCTTCCCTGTCTTTGCTCCGAGGTCTCTGCGTGAGCATTCGGTTCAGCTGTGTTATATGCTGATCCCTTAGGCAGAACTTTGATCCATAAGGGAGGCACTAGCAGTCCGAGTTCTTTCCTTTCCCATGGGACAGGACTGGGAAATATGTGTAGCTCTGGAATGCAGGGAGCTCAGAGCTCCAAGCTCTGTCTACGTTCTGTGGCCTGTGTCTCTGCACTTCCCGTTTCCCTGCTCTCCAGCTTGCCCAATTTGCCCACCTTCAGATAATTTCAGTTGCGCGTCTCCTAGTCTTGCTTGTCTGCTACGCAAAGAGTCCTTTGTGGAATTATAGTTGTTCAATTTGTTGTAAATTCCAGGGTAGATTTCAAGAGACTCACCTCATGCCAACATTTCTATGATGTCAACTTGTCATTTTTAAAATACATTTTCTTGCATACTGTTTTAGAATTCTGTTTTTATCAGTTCATAAACTAATTATATGTATATGTATATTTTAAATGCTATTCTTTGAATTGAATACATTTTAATATACTGATGTGGTATTCTTTCATGGATAGAAATTACAGAAGCTGTTATCTTGTGTTATAATTTTTGCTTTGACCTTTCTCTGCTTTGTAGCCCAGACCATGTTTTTTAAAATCTAAGACTAATTTAGTGCATCTTTAAATAAGAGTAATACTTCGTAATTTTAGTTTCACCACACAAATTAAGGTATAATAATGAATGTAAAACACTAAGCATGCTTCATAGCAAAAAATATTCAGTAATTTAAATTTCTCTTATTACTCAGAAAAGTTCATAAAATAGACTACTTATACTAGTTGGATTTTTCCAGACACTCTGCCTTTTTAAAAAATATAAATACACTTTTAGCCATTAAGATATGCTAAGAATAGCAGTATTGTTGACAGTAAATATGGTCTCAAACATAGGATCCAAAGAACTTGATGAGGTATGAATAGTTAAAATCTTATTAATAGATAACCAGGAATATTGAGTGGATAGACATTAATGTTTATCAACATTTTTGAATGTCCATACTGGACTGTGGACAGTATGGTCATAAAGTTCTTTATTTCCATAATTATGGATTTTTTTTCTTTTATAAATGGAAAGTCTTTCATTTAAAAGGGAAAAATTAGCTTTATGTTCAAAATGTCATGATATCTTTGAAGATCATATGATAATTTGAAAATGTTTTAGTGGTATAAGCTCATAAGAATGTCAAGAATGTAAAATCATTAGCAGACACTGTCATTTAAAAGGATTAATAAACTGGATATAAACTGAGGAGGCTTTAGTTGAGATTAAAAAATAGGCATTATATGTCAGACAGAAGTCAATTGAACATGTGCCCCACTGTAAGTATTCAGAACTTTGAGAAAATGTCCATGCAGTATGGAATGTGGAATTGAGATGTGAAATTAAGAATAGGGAATTAATTTGGAAGTCAATATATAAAATATCAGACTCCCGTATTCCTGATACTTAAGAACACTTTGCAGTCAGGCAAATATTAATAGCCTCTTACAAAAACCTCAGTATTTTGGCATTTGAGAGTTTCCAAGGAAATGGCTCACACCCCCCGCCCCCACTGCTCAAAAGTAAAGATCTCTGGGCCAGCCCTACAAAAACATGTTTGCAATCATATCTATTGACTCATTCTTATGTATACAACCACAAAGTTTTTAGAAAAGCTTGGAATACATTAGTCAAAAATAAATAAAATAAAATCTCCTGAGAAACATAAAAATGAAGAACCCCTAAGATATTCTTAATCATATTAATGAAAATATTATATCTGTAATGAGTAAGGAATATTAAAAATAAATAATAAAACATAAGTATATCTTGTGCATTGAAATTCTGGCAGATATATAGTTTAAGCTGGAGAAATATCTTCAAAAGGAGTACAGAAAGAGAAAGAAATAAATATATGCAAGTAAAGACAGGAAACATAAAAATACAATCTAAAATGTTCAACTTCTGACTCAGAATTTCTAAGTAGAAATAAACAGAAATATTGGGGGGGATGATATTTTTAAGAAAAGCAAAAGCAATTTTTAGAGCTGAACGAAGAGAATATTAAATTATAATTAACTCAATAAATGACTAGCCCCTCAAGTTAAAGAATATCTGCATATTGACATATTATTATAAATTTTCAGTCATTCAATGATATTAAAGTTCCAGAAATATTAAAAGTTCCAGAAAGTGAAAAATATAATCT
Source organism: Rhinolophus hipposideros (assembly GCF_964194185.1). Classification (NCBI taxonomy): domain Eukaryota; kingdom Metazoa; phylum Chordata; class Mammalia; order Chiroptera; family Rhinolophidae; genus Rhinolophus; species Rhinolophus hipposideros. The sequence goes on along the minus strand of NC_138051.1, from coordinate 14,414,777 downwards.
GCAAAAGGATAACCTTCAGAAACTTTGCAAACAATGCAACAATAAATCTACCCAGCTAATCTATTAATCAACTGTAAGGAAACATTTTTAGATATGCAAGGTCTCAGAAATTTTACCTCCTGCATCTTAAAGATACTCTTTTGTTAAATCTAAGTGTAAAGCAAAGAAAGAAGGTACAAAATAAGAAGGCAGGATAGGGGGAATTATGGGAAATCCACACAAGATGTTTAGCAGTCATAAAGAACAATTGCTTCAGATAGAAACAGAAATATTTAGGGCACCAAGATGTAGGCATCAGGGAACAAATGGGAGACCAGAGATTTTTATATTGTTCTTGACAATATGAGATGACTTAAAAAGATGATAAAGATGTCAATTCTAATTTTTTAAAAAGAATGGGAATTTAAAACTCCAGGAAACACAAAATGCTATATTAGAGGAAAAAACAAAAAGCAATCATAGCACATTACTTGTTTGTGCAGTGAATAATATTGAAAAGCCATTGCAACACACACATACAAAGAACTTATTTTGAATGTATTGTGAGCACTTAGTAGTAACCCATAAACAAATATTAAGTATTAACTAACACTATACAAGTGAATATAAAGGATAGCAAGCTCGATAATGTAAAAGTAGCAGAAATAACTGAATTCACAGTTGACAAGAAAGGTTTCAAATAAACAATAGAAAAATAGTAACCTTACATAATAAGTAAAGAATCTACACATATTTTTAAGTGGTGGAGGAAACATAAATTAATTTTAACAGTTTGTAATTTCAGATATAAGGCATGGAACAATTAGGTCATGTGAAAACAATGGTGTGAAGGTAGAAGCAAGAGATCATGTGAAGCCCTCAGATATTATATCAGGGAATTCATAAACTATGCCTCAAAGAGATAAGTCAAGAAATAGTGATTTAATCCTATGATTTAGAGATATAAATTCAATAAAATACTCTTTAAAAAATAAAGTATTTTCTTAATTTACAAACTAAGAAGTGTGGGGAACAAAGCATACTTTTTTTCATTATTAACCAACCTGCAATATTATTTTTTCATGAAGTTCATACATTATTTAAATAAACTTATATGTATATATTAATATAAATGAATATATAGACAAAGCTTTATATTTTTTCATTTTTATGTTTCTATAGCCAATGATAAAGTTATATGCCCTCTAAAAAAAGAAAAAACAAGAACAGAACTTGAGCTTCTTAGAATTGGTGAATAAATTATAGAATATGGTTATTATCTTTTAGATTATGGAAATAAAAAGTTTCAATATAAATGCAGCCTTCTTTCAGGACGTTAACTCCAACTGAAGCTCAAATATATTTATATTTTCTTCCGCTTTTTACCTTTGAGGTAATGGTTTTGCTTAGAGCTTGCTACTTGGTAGGCTACTGAATATGGAAAGTTTATCAAATTATATTTGTTTTGTAAATTTTTCTTTTCTTTTTCTAATTTTTATTATGGATTGGTCTGAAATTAAAATTCTGACCAGTCCATTTTCATTAATTTTTCCCCTAGATTTTGCATTTCCACTGAACCTATACAAAATGGGGTTAAATAAAAACTGTGTCATATTTGGTGTTGATAATTTATATTCCGATGGTAGTTTAACATTAGCAGTTTCCTTTTTAATACCTTAGAAGTGGTTATAAAGAACAAAACACTCAATTTACCTAGCATCTAAGACTGCATACTTTCAGTCATACATGATAGGTAAATTGTATTACTTCATACTTTGAAACAGAAAATTAATGGCAACAAAATTCTTAAATGGTGAATTGAAATATAGTAAATTGTTCTATGACTATAACATTTACCTCATTTATTTATTATTACATACATTAACATACATATTATGCTATATATATTATGTTATTTTTAAACATAGCACCTTGTTTCATTTCCTCTGGTGGCTTTTATTTGGTGCTGTTTTTATTTATATAATTTTTTGATTTAGTGTTTTTACTTTTGCTAATTCACGAAGTAAAATTAACTGCTGACATGGGAAAATGAAATAGCTTTTTGCTGCTTGCTTCATGGTAATGCCCTTGGCTTCCTTTATTCTAGTGCATGACTGATCTAAAGTACCCTGTCAGTATTACCTTCAACTGAAGATTGTCATTAGGTTGAAAAGTACTTTAGATGTGAGAGAAATTCTTGTATTTTTTCATTGTGAAAGCTATGAACATCCTCAAAGCATGTTTTTACTACGTAATGTGGATCGAGTCATTATTATTCTATCACAGCAGTAATAAATGTAATTATTTAAATAGAAAGAAAATTTAATATACTATTCTTATGTTAAAAAAATGACAATTTGTCCAAGTATTACACAAATGTAAAAGATACCGTATTCTGTCAGTCCGGGTTTCTCACTGAAGACCCAAATGTTTCTGAAGAAAAAAACTTTTTTTAATAAAATGAAACAAAGTTGAACAAATCTTTTTCATGCAAAATTTAATCTTGGTCATTGATATTAACTCCAAAGATAAGAAATCCAGATAAGAGAAAGAAATTAGATATATGAAATAATTCAAGAGCATCAACTATAATATGACAACATGTTGACATAACATGAGAGGTGAAGAAAATTTGTAATCCTAGATCTCATTTGTCAGATGATGTGTGATTTTTTGCCCCCTCAACATTGGGGGAAAATGTAACTTCATATTATTAGAATTTCTTAATCCATTTTCATTATGATTAATTCCTTAACTTTTCATTCCTCAATCCACCAATATTTCCAAACCATATATTAGATACCTAATAAGTTCTTATTGAATAAATAAATGAATGAATGGAAATATCTTATTATAACAAAAGAGGAATTACTATCAGCAAGTGAGGAATGTAACATTCATTTGGTAATTCTGTGTATTTCATATTAAATCTGATGAGTGCTGGAGTGCTAGGTGTCATGTTACAGGATCTCCCAAACTTCAAGAAACTCCCAAGTCTTACAATTGGTGAATAAATTATAGAATATGGTTATTATCTTTTAGATTATGGAAATAAAAAGTTTCAATATAAATGCAGCCTTCTTTCAGGATGTTAACTCCAACTAGAATAGATTAATCAATAGATTCTATTGATATTTTTTCTGTAGTAATTTTTCAAGGTTTTTAACGTATTGAATATACTCTATCTTTTATACACATTGCAAGCATTTTCTAATTTGTGTTTACTATCAATTTTAAATATTTTGGAACATAAATAAGCTTAAATTTTATGCAGTCATATTTATCAGCCTTTGTTTTATAAAAATTCCTTATTTTAAATATAAAAGGTATACAACCAATTCTAAATTAGGAAAATAGTAATTTATATTTTTATTCTTTTGTGTCTTTATAATTACAAATATGTCTTTAAGCAATTTAGAATTTATTTGTTGTATGATTTGAGGAAGGGATCTATGGCAGAGAGTATTTGGTAAGACTCATCATAAATTATAGCTGTCTTCCTTAGTAAGAGAACCCTAAATTTATTTAGCTGTGACAAAGATTACAGCTAAACACACATACAAACCTTCCTTGTAGCTAAGTAGTCAAGTGAATACATTTATACCTATGATATATGATTGAAATGATTATGCTGGACAACCAGGAAATCTTCTTAAATGGAATTGAATTAGCAAAAAAGCACAATCCTATTACTGTCTTTAATTTATTACCACAAAAATCATTCTAAGAATTTTTTTAATTCCTTGTCACTCCAATGGTAAGAAACCTGGCTTCCACCATCTGCCATCCATTTATTAATTGTTAAATTTAAGTATATACAGTTTTAGTATAACGGTTTCAAAATTGTTATTCCTTACACGGTGGGAACCTACTTTATCACCTAGAACACAGTGCTTATATCCAGTTCTCTTGCCTGTGGTGTTACACTCTTCACTCATTTCCAAATTTATTTAGGTCAACACACTTTCCCTCCACCTCCTTCAATAAGGTTATTTCATTATCTGAAGAAAAACACAAAAAACAAAAAAAACTAACATTTCTTTCATCACCATCTTCATTCTCTCCTGAGATCCCCAGATCTTTTAAATGATTTTTATTTATATGTATACATTAAGCTTCACTTTTTTGTGCTGCAAAGTTGTACTGATTTTGTCAAGTGAATAGTGTCATGTATATACCAATGCATATCATTCAGGATAGTTTCACTGCCATAAAAAACCCACTCTGTTTCACATATTCAGTTATATTCATGTACCGTAATAGTATCTCTCATTTGTAGATTTCTAACGGAAGTCAGATCTTCAAATACCATTTGGGGACAAGGATCAACTCAAAACTACATTTTCAACATTGATAGCTAGTCAGGTAACTAGCCACTCTGGTAGTTGGCCGCCACCCATCCACACTTTCCAGAATTCATGTTCGTGTGTAAGATTCATGTAAACCATTCTCACATACTGCACAGTTGGATCAAAGCCTGTCAATTCTTAAAGGTGCTCAGAAGAAATGTCTCTGTAATCAGTGTGGCTGCAATACACGCTTATTACCTTATTACTTAGAGAATCAATGGTGTTTGACCTGTCTGCAGCTGATGAAGAGGTAGATAGAGCCTGAGACACGTACAAATAAGATATCTATAGTAGAGGTTCCAGTTCTCTTAGGCAAGTAAGTACATGTATCATTTTTGAGAAAGTTTTGACATGATATTATATATGGACTTAATAGAGAGTAAATAATATACCAGGGAAGGCAAATGACCATCCAACATGAACCAAATCACTGTACTTGCAGATGTTTTATTTAACTAGCAGTAACATTTTATCCTGCACTCCAATATGGTACCACATTATAGGAGAACTATCTAACCCATTGGTTGAATGTTGGTTACTTTTCACATTTTTCATTATGGAGAGATCAGATATTTTTTCCCCATGGGAATAGAAACTTAGCCTAAATTTACATTTTCTTTATTTGTAAACATGCTAGAATCATCAGCACTACCATTTTTTAGTTTTCTGAATGATTTTATTCATAATTATTGCTTTACATAAAATAATATTACTCCTGCCCAAGAGAATTATTTTCTAATTACATTTGAACATATATGATTAAAGGCAATAGCTTTTCTGTTTCCCTTGTTCCCCAAATCATTGACTGTATAGAAGACTATAATGATATATTAAAGCTCATTACAGTGGCACTTCAGAAAAAAATCTTGAAAGTTTGCAGTTCTATTTTCATAATTTCAAAAATAGTCTGAATCAATGACCAATACATATTGCTTTTCATACCAGAGCTAACATATATACTGTGTTATAAGAAACAAGAGGGGAAAAAGAACTTTGCCCACTTTCAACATTTCTGACAACCATCTTTGTCACTCTGGGCTCTGCTTCTTGAAGCTTTTAGAATCCAAATGTGAAATACTTCTATCAGAAGACAATCCAAATGGATTGGAAGTGGTGACCACCACCCAGCTGCTCTGCTTCCTTATAGTATAGCCAGAATAGGGAAAAATGGTGTTTGACTGAGTGACAGATTTTTACTACCAAGGTCAAAGAGAATTACTACCATAAAATTAAGCAAAATAGAAACATATAGATGGAACCTAAGGAAAATGCCAGGGGCATTTTGGAAATTTTATGATTCTCCAACCTTTCTGGTGATTCTGGAAAACACTCCTTTTAAAACATATTTTTAAATGAATTAGTTTTCTACTCTTGATTTTGGAATTGATAATGTCTCCAAAATGTCAGTGTAGTGAAAGATTTGTTAAAATAGACACTAAATGTACAAAGCATAAATGAAAAGATAGATCAATGTAGCTAGATTATAATTAAAAACAAATTTCAGACAAAAATGCTCATAATGAAAAGGCAAATACTTGCCCTTGAAAAGCAAGTTGATTCATGTCCTCAATAACATGTAAGCATCTTGATATCAGGAATTATATTTGATGATACTAAATAAATATAAATTTAATTAGGGTCTTATATTAATAACTGAACTAAAACATTACTACTCGGGAAAGATTTATAAAAATGTATACTTTAGAAAATAACACATATGTGATAAATTAACTTCTATATTTATGTCAAAATACAAACTTAAATTACTCAGCAGTTGAAACAAACTGAACCACGACCCATTGTTGTAGTCAATGGAATGACATTCTCTAGTAAATTATATATATGTCTATCACATTGACTGTAGAATCAAATGTTATCACAGGATGAACAGTAGGTGTTGTTTACATATCAGTTTAAGAATAATACTTCAAAAATTTTACAATGTTCAAATTTCTTAATTTCCATGTTTCTTTTTCAATAAAGACAAATAAGAATCACCAAAAACATGATCAGCAAAATATGAAAGGCACACACAATTAAAAAATAAAGATACAAACAAAGCACTAGACATGTAAAAGGTAATAAAAAGTAATTCAAGATGTATCCTGGTTAAATAATCTCCAGATGGCAGTCTAGCACTAGCTCAGCCAAAAAGAAAACAAACAAACAAACAAACAAACAAACAAATAAAACCCAGCTAAAGACACTGGGTATCTTTTACATTCTTAATTTCTGGCAAAGGGACAACTTGATATTTAGCATTCTCCTGCAAACACTCAGTTTATTCAGTTTGTTGTTTATGGCTTTCCTAATACATACAAGAAATAATCCTATACCATTTAGCTACTATTGAAAGCAAATATACATAGATTCATTTGTAGTCAGATTTATATATTTTTAAATTAAATAATGGCACATATTACGAAACTCAATATTTGTTTTACAATATTTCTTTTCAATCAGTATGACATTCAACAAAGACTAAGGAATAACTCTTCTTTTTACCGAAAATGCTGATACTTACATTGGATCCATATTCAGATAAAATCAGCTATTAATAACTATAAATAGTTCCTTTCATATAACATTTCAATAAAACTTAGCCATTAGTTCACTGTTAAACATGTATAAGAGAGAAGTCTTATCCTAACGTAACATTTCAGAAATTTAAAATTATAGGCGTTCACCAACACTCTATATTACTATTCTTCACTTTAAAAATACATTTAAATACACAATTTGTTTATATTCCTTGCTTATCTATTGTATTAGTCAGCTTGGGTTGCCATGACAAATACCACAGACCGTGTGGCTTAAACAACAGAAATTAATTTTCTCACAATTCTGGAGTCTTGGAAGTTTAAGATCAATGTGCAGACTCATTTGGTTACTGGTGAGAGCTCTTTTCCTGTTTTGCAGAGACCACTGTTCTCTTTTATCTTCACGTAGTAGAGATTTCACTTTCTACTCTTCCAAGGCTATCAATTATATTGGATTAGAGCATACCCTTATAACCTCATTTAACCTTAATTATCTCCTAAAATTTGTATCACCAAATACAGATACATTGGGAGTTAAGGCTTCAACATATTATCTTTTTTTTTTTTTTTTTTGGAGTGGGGAGACAAAATTCAGTACATAGTATCTATTAAAACCAAGATTAAATGGCTTTAATAGTATAATAGAGCCAATTTCCTTTTGGGTCATATTAGCATAAATGAAGATCTAGTATTCTATCTGCTAGTATTTATTTGTTGAATTCTCTGTTGATTTGAAAAATTATGAGTCTTATTGTAATTGAAATTTAAAATGAAAAATGAAATAGAATAAGCAGTGTATACTGTATTAGAGAAAAGAACAATAAGTAGAACTCACAAAAGAAAACTAATGAAAATATAAAGAAAAGAAGATATCAGTGGGTATAGATATAATGGATGGTTTCTTTAAAGATTTTTTTTTTTAACAAAAAGAGAACGGTTATAGCAATTGAATTGAAAAGCAGAGGAATAAAGAAAATAAGTTGGGGGAAAGGGTTCAAAAACAAGACTGTGAATGGGAAATCATTTTTAGAACCAGATAAGATGAGAATTGAAGTAAAAGAAAATGTTTTTACTTATGTCAAGTAAATGCAACATGTGAAATCAGAAAATTATGATTTTTGAATCCAGTCAAATACATTATAAATGTTATAATGTAGTAAATTAAATTACATAATTTCATCTATCATTTCAAGGGCAATAACCTACTATTTTCAAGCTGTGTCATGAATTATTAAAAAAAAAGAAATGATCAATCTGAGGCATAGCAATTATTTTTAAAATGCCACTTTTTATTATGAGGACTCTATATTTTTTCCTTAGAGGAATTAATAAAATTGAAGTAAGAAGCATATATTGTCAGAAAAAAATGACTAAAAGCATAAAATGTACTGCTTCCACCAGAAGTTAAAAAAAAAAAATCATTTAAATCTAAGCAGTTAATTGAAAGCCATAAATAATAATCTAGTATTAGAACAACTTTAGTAATTCTGTACGCTACAGAATTTATATGAATATAGAACAGAAAGTAAAATTCCATAGCAAGAATAGTAAAATGGATGTGTTTTAATTATGAAATAAATGCCAATGTTAAACTCGAATTGCATGTTATACTACTTTATAAATTTGCATTGCATATACATGTATTTGTCCTTTGACACATTAAAGAGTAGCTGACAGCTGAAACTTGAATATTGAAATTATTTAATCATTTTTGTATTGCTATTTCATTTATTATTCCTTGATAAACATTACTTAATTATTCACTAAATTTGTGTTCTCATTTGTAAGAAGTAAATGGAAATCTGGTAGATTGTTAGGCTTTCTCCATAGTTTATATTTTTCCCCTGAAAACCAGATGAAATCATATAAAAATCTTTTAAAATTTAATATCATTATAATTTGAAGGAGGAAATGGGTAGAAAATGAGCTTCCACTCTCTAGGGCAAAAGCTATTTTTTTAACCTCCTGTTATTAAAGGGATAACTCATGTAAAATATGGACAAGACTATTTCCTATATCACTTAAGAAAGGATGGTTTATAAATGGCCCCATCATCATAAATAAAGTCGTATAGACAAGAGTATTTGTGAAGAGGGTTTCTGTTATCGTGTCTCAGCAGGAACCAGAGCCACACTCAATAAAGGAAAATTAAAGGGAGATTTTAATAAAGGGACTATTGTATCAAGGTGGAGACAATGTATAAAAACCACACAGGATAGTTCAGTACTGCTGTGCTTGTAATAGTGGAATTGTAATCACCCCAAGCCTGGAAAGAATGAGAGGTGGGAGTGATTCCTGAAAATCAAGAAAGGATCATACACAGAGGGACACCCTGAAAGAAGCAGTGACCTTCAGTCAAGAGATACCGTTACACAATGGCCATTCATCAGGAAGAAAACCAAAGAGATGCATAATCTAACCTCACTCTCCTCCCTCCCTTCATTCTACTACCCAGTGCTCTAGCTAGCTAAAAAATTAGAAGCCAGAGTACAAGGAATCTATTTGACGCAGTCCTTGCAGGTCAGTCTCTTAGGATAAAAGATTAGGGTAGAGATGGGCAGAGAATGTGTATTAGTCCGGATTGATTCTCCAAAGAAATAGAACCAATTGGATACAGTATAGACAAGAGGAGATTTACTACAGGAATTGGTTCATGTGATTATAAAGGCCAGGAAATCACATGATCTACAAGTCTGTAAACTGGAGAACCAGGAAAGCCAGTGGTGTAATTCAATCCAAGTTTGAAGGCCCAGTAACCAGGGGAACCAATGGTGTTAGTACCAGTCTGAGTCTAAAGGCCTGAGAATTGGGGGTCAATGGTGTAATGGTCCCTTTCCAAATCTAAAGGTCCAAGAACCAAGGACGCTGATTCCTGAGGGCAGAAGGAGGTGGATGTCCCAGCTCAGGCAGGGAGAACACATTTTCCCTTACCCCATCTGCTCATTCTAACCAGCCCCTCAATGGATTGGATGATACCAGCCCACATTGGTGAGGGCAGATCTCCTTTACTCAGTCTACAGATGCAAATCCTAACCGTTTCCAGAAAGACTCACACAGACACACCTTTACCCAGAAATAAAGTGTTACCAGTTATCTGGGAATCCTTTAGTCCAGTAAAGTTGACACATAAAATTAGCCATTACAAAATGGATCCAGAGGGACAAATGGTAGCTATCTGGAATACGGTGTCTTTCCAACAATCTTTAGAAAATATTAATGAAATAAATTTTGTTAAAAAAAAGTGAGCTCCTGTTTGGTTAATAAATAACCTACTTCAGTTCTAAGAGACAAAGGCTTAAGATCAAACACTTTTAAAGCTATATGTGAAAATGATATTCTTTTCATTTTCTAGAGCCCTAAACCCAGGAAAGTTCTACACTAGGTCAGTCTCATATATGTCAAGTGATTCAGTTTTCTTTTCTCTTTTAGTGTTTTCTTTTCTCTTTATTTTTCTATGGGTCCAGAGAGTATTCAGAATAAATTGTAACTTCCTTATTCTACCATTTAAGAATCTCCTCAATCTTAAATCAGGCTATCATTTTCTCCATATGTCTTATGGGTAAATCATTAAAAAATAACTGTTTCCCATTCTTCATGAGTATTTTAGCTTGTTTTTTTCTTGGAACTTGATAAAAATGAGATATCAACTATGTTACTAGGACGTAGCTACTGCAAAAAATTAGCCATGTTTGGCAGTTTGTGTGTGGACTAAGAAATAAAATACCAGATAGAACACATTTTTGGCCTTCCCTGAATCTGATGATTCTTGTAACTGGTATGTCCCATGCAGGACCCTAGAAGCTGTCTATGGAATGTCACAAGAGTCACTGCCTTGTGAGGGCCATGTGGCTTCATATTATTATTCCTTCTCTTGCCTGAGAAATTTTATTTCATTGCTTTGAACTCATCCTTCAGAAAGTGATAGGGAATTACTCCTGAAAAGCTCTGTGGACTGCTCCAAGAACTGTTCTAATTGAAGATAAATGTGCAGTTCTTCCCTGCTCTGTTTTCTCAGCTATAGTCTTCCAATGAATCTGGTGCCAAGGATATAGGAGCAGAGTTACATATGGGAAGGGGATATTAAAATGCAACATGTTTTTGTATCTTCTAGTTCTAAGAACTGTACTTGGTGTAATTACAATTAGGAATTACATTTCACTGATAATTTTAATGACCAGAAATATAAATACTTAAATATTTTAGGTGTTTGTGTTTTTGCCAAGTTAAAAGGATGGCATTCCGTGTTCCAAGTCTAACAGTAGCTTTTTTACAATATTATCAGTGAGATCGAGCCTTCTCCTATCTGCTTTGTCATTCTCAGTGGTGTTTTCCCCCTTAAAATGGCCTTGTGATTACACGGAGTTTCAGCAATCCCATGTGTTTCATAAAAATGAAAGGAAAGGACAACTGGGAAGAGATACAAAGCCAGATGAACCAGTTACCTCCCTCTTTGCTTTCAAGGAGTATTTCTGAATATAGTCAGTCCTCTGTGTCCACGGATTCAACCAGTATTTCAAAAGTATTTGAAAAAAGTATTACTGTGTTTCCTCGAAAATAAGACCTAGCCGGACCATCAGCTCTAATGAATCTTTTGGAGCAAAGTTTATATGAGACCCAGTATCATATCATATCATATCATATTATATCATATCATATCATATCATATCATATCATATATATCATAACACGTCTTATGTTATAGTAAAATAAGATCCAGTCTTATATTAAATTTTGCTCCAAAAGATAAATTAGAGCTGATGGTCCGGCTAGGTCTTATTTTTGGGGAAACACGGTACATTATACTAATGTGAGCTATGTAGTTAGGTTTACGATGTATGTGTACTGAACATATATAGATTTTCTTTTGTCATTGTTCCCTGAACTATACAGTGTAACACATATTTACATAGCATTTTCATTGTGTTAGGTATTATAAGTAATCTAGAGATCATTTAAAGTATACGGGAGGATGTACATAGGTTATATGCAAATACTATGTCTCTTTATATAAGGGACTTGGTCATCTATGAATTTTGATACCCTCTAGGGGCCCTGGAACCAATCCCTGGCAGAGGGAGTACTGTAGTCTGCTCAACAAGTTGTACTAAATTTTTACAAGTTCACAAAAAGAAGCAGGAGGAACAGGAGATGATGCCAGAGGAGGGAAATGTAGTGTTTTAGATGGAAAAACTGTCATTAGCAAAATTAGAATGTCTTTATTAAAAAAGAAGTGAAGGGTGATATAAACTTCTGTAAGTTATTCCTTTTCTTTACTAGTTAAGCTTTATTACATTTTCCTGAGGCCAATTAAAAGGGAAAGATAAAATATCACAGAAATTGACTAATTTCCACCTCAGTCCGTCTTCTAAATCTTTTTTGTATGTTTAGTAGTATAACATTAGCATGTTATTAGCAGACATTTTGGTCCTAGAATTTTACAAAATGAGTCAGCAAGAATTTTTAAATCACATTCTAGATGCTCAATAGTGTTTTCCACGCAAAACTACCACACTGAGCAAACTTAAAACCCTCGTCAATATGTGGTGCAATAATTCAGAGAAAGAAGTTAGTAGAGTAGAAGGTATTAAAAAGTACCGATTGAGCAGCTTAGACTTAACCTGAATATGAAGCCTATGCAGTAGACATCACAAAATGAGGCTGTGGAAAGTATAAGGAGTATTTGAAGAACAAACTATGAGTGGACCTGAGGTTTTATTTTCAAAAGACCATATGTTTGCCTGTGACATTTCCTATTGAACGAAGCTAAATTACTGTTGAGACCAGACTAACACCATTCCTTGATCACTTAGCTGTCACATTGATGGCAAAATTATTCACTTCATACATTTGTGATTATTTATTTTGGGGTCATTATCTTTATGGATGATTAACTATATTGTACTACAAAATGTTCCCAGTCAAATTTCAATATGAATTTTAGCAATTTTGCATTTGATTTTTCCTAAGATTTGCTGCAAGCTGGCATGATTTCTAAAGCAAAGCAATTTGCGTAGAACAAGTAATTACTTTTTAATCTATAGTTTTTTTTTATTTCTCATTTCATTTTCAGTTTTATTTTATTTTGGTGAGAACATTTGACATACGATTTACCCTCTTCACAAAGTTGTAAGTGTACTGTAGGTACAATGTTGTACAGCAGATCTCTAGAACTTTTTCTTCTTGCTTCACTGAGATTTTATGCCCATTGATTAAAACTACCCCATTTTCCCCTCCAACCCCTGGCAATCACAATTCCACTCTTTGACTTTATGACTTTGGCTATTTTAGATAACTCATCTAAATGGGATCATGCAGTCTTTGATCACCTAAGACTGGGTTATTCACTTAGCATGAAGTCTTCAAGGTCCATCCATTTTGTTCCATATTGCAAAGTTTCCTTCTTTCTTAAGGCTGAATAATATCCCACTATATGCATATATCACATCTTCTTTATCCATTCATCCGTAGATGGGCACTTAGATTGTTTCCACATCTTGGATACTTTGAATAGTGCTGCAGAGAACATCAGGATCTCAAAGAGATGCTAGCACTCTTATCTACAGTTTAAGATATTAAAGTTCAGTAAACAAATTTGAGATTTAGAAATTTATCCAATTATTACTTTCAAAAATTGTTGAATAAAATTGTTCTCCAGTGATGGAGAATAAACTTAGGTTGGACAATTAAGTTCGTGAACTCATCTTAGAAAAAGTGCTACATACCTCACTGCTGAATATCACTACAGTCACCTTCAAAGTACTCCCCTTGGGAAGTTATGAACCGATGCCAGCACCAAGTCCACCCTTCAAAGCAATTTTGCAACTCTTTGTCTAGAATGGCCATCAGAGCTGTCATCGTATTACCCTTGATGTTCTGAATGTCATCAAAATGTCTTCCTTTCAATATTTCCTTTATCTTTAGGTAAAGAAAGAAGTCATTGGATGCCAGATCAGGTGAGTAGGGAGTGTGTTCCAGTACAGTGATTTGTTTACTGGCTAAAAACTCCCTCACAGACAGTGCAGTGTGAGCTGGTGCATTGTCGTGATGTAAGAGCCATGAATTTGTTGGTGAAAAGTTCAGGTGAAAATTGGTGAAAGTTTAGGGGAATAGATATTCATTAATTTGTCCTTGGTTAGTAGTTTTATCAGACTTGAAACTTAGTTTACTATACATCGTTTTTTTTTAAGAGGCTGTGTTGCTGCAGCCCTTGTTCTGTCACTATTATTAATTTACTTCCAAAAAGCACAAATAAACCAGTAAATGTGATTTATTGGTACTAACAGTAATCACACTTTAATGAACCAGTAAGAGACTATGTTTTGCTAATTCTTGTCAATGGACCAGTTTAGGGAAAAAAATGTGTGAATGCCTTTAAGTGGACATATGTTCCATGAGATTACTTGAAATGTAGTTTGGGAATATGTTAGCATCAAAATGCGCAATAGAACTACTTAATCTAGAAGTGCTCACATAGCTAAGATGTGACTAGAAAATATAATATAGCATAGATAAATACTCTAATACCAATTCATTTGCAAGTGTCTCTTACCAAAAAAAAAAAAAAAAAAAAAAAGAACAGCCTAAAATGGATAGGGAAAGAAACCAAGATTCATGTATTACTTTCCCAGCTCTGAGTTTCACTTCACTTTGTAACCAGCAGGAAAGGTGTTTAATCATTCTGAGCTTCAGATTCCTACTACGTAAAATGATGTAGCCTAATTTACTTCCTAACTGGTTTTGTTAGTTCTTTAAATGAGAAATCCAGGTTCTGTCACATGAGACTTTAAGATTAAAGATATGTCCAGCTGCCACTGGGAAAAAAAAGGTAGTTACATATTAAAATAGAAATTAGTGAATTGTTTTTGTGGCTAAAAGTAAATAAATTACAATATCTTTTACTTCTTTAGAAAATTAAATGAGGCAAATTAAGCCACTGAAAGGCTTAATATTATACATGAGGTATTTGTAATAACGTGTAAGTTTGTTATTATAGTACAATAGTTTGCCACAGCAGGAGCCTTCCGTTACCATTATTTTTTTAGTTACCAAACTGATTTAAAATGAAGTATGCAAGGAGTGTGCAAAAACATCGTTTAGCTATGAACAAATTTGATATCAAACAAAGGTGCAAAGAAAAGTATGTATCTATAGAACACAGAGAAGGTAAGATTGCCAGTAAAATCCAGATACCAGAGTGAAACATGCTGCTAATCAGCATCCTTTAGAAAGCTGCATGAGCCCTGGCCCTGGAAGAACTGCCTAATGGTACTTAAGAGGCAGCGAGAGGAAGAAGCCCATATGCCGCAATGCCTCCCTCAGGCCGAAATGGTCTTTTGGATTTAGTGTAGTGTTTGCAGCTGACACACAAGCCACAGGGTAGCCTTCCCCTTAATCTCTCCTAAGGATTTCAAATTATCTTCCTCCCTATGAATAAAAGACAAAATAAAAATTTTTTAAAAGTCGAAACGTATACAGCTGCCATAGGAACAGCTAAAGCTTCTTCAGCTGTGCTTCTACGCCGTGGTGGGAGGATGGCCATTAGTGTAGGGGACGTTCCCTACCTGTGGTACTAGTAGCGATGGCTGTGGCTCATCAGCCACCCCACAGGACAGGCCAGCCACCAGCCAGCACCAGCTCTGACTCAGCAGGCACCGACATCTTCTTGGGGAAATTGTCACTGCAGTTACTGGCTTGAAGATGGTATTATGTGTGTCACATGGAATAACCTGATACACAATGAGCACGTGTGTCCTCAGGGATATTATTCAAATTTCCCTCATAGGCTTAACCTACAGCTTACCCATCTATTATTTAAGAACACTGAATAAAGGAGAAGGGAAGAAAATTATGGCAGAATTACTTTATAACATACTCAGCCTTTGAAGTTTTGGGGACAGCTCAATCTTTTGCTGTCATGCCCAATACAGCCAGTAAACTGGGTAAAAGAGATTTAGAGAGATAAATCAAGCTGTTTTATCTATTACAAATTATTAGTATGTTTTTATGGTTCTAAATATCAAACTGAGATTGTTTAATAAAATAATATTACTCTGTTACAAAATTAGTTCCCGGAATAATTTCCCCCAGCTATGATTTTGGTTTTTCATCTCTGCTTTTTCCAGTTTTGTATAGGGATTGTCAACATGATGTTTACATTCAGGATTTCTTAAAAGCTTAAAAGGTTTGACCAGCCAAATCTTCCCCACTCTGAAAGATAATACTTGATAATATACATCTGTTTCCTAATTGAAAGGAAGAGGCTATATAGTTAGAGTCTGATTTTAGTGAATCTCAACATCAGATCAGGGACTGAGCTTTTACTAAAGCTACAGAAAACGGAGATTTTTTTATGGAAAGGAAGTACTGCATTTGATCACACAGAGAGATCTAATTGAATATTCTTCAGAATCATTCTCAAGTAGAACAGGTTTTCAACAATGTTCAAAGTATAAGAATTGATATTGTCTTCATTAGCACATTATTTTATCATTTTCTGATTATTTAAGTGTGCAGATTTGTAGTAACATACTAAGTTACAATATGACTAACAGTTTTACAGATATAAGGCTTTGATTCCTCATTCATGTACAGCTAATGGGTATGTCAAAAAAGGATTGCTTTCTTGCCATACTCCAGCACCCTCATCCCAACTCCAGCACCCTCATCCAGTAGTGCAATGGAACCCTAATTCAAGTCCATCTTTAATATAGTCCCCTAAAAGCATGAGGTTGATGCTGTAGAAATATAAGTGTGATCACACTGCTGCCACTATTGCCAATCCCCTCCTCACCTGATTGAAATACTGCAATAAATCTGTAATGCTGCCAGTACAAAAAGACAAAAGCTTGATATGGTGTGTATGGCTCTACATGATCTCACCACTTCCACCTCTTCCGCGTTGTTCCTCAGACATCCAGTCTCACTTTAAGAGCCTTTACATGTGATGTTCCCTCTGTCTTCTTTTATCTGATGAATTTATACTGTTTCTTCTGATTTCTTTGCTCCATTATAACTTCCTCATTTTTATAATTATGTCAATATTTCCTAGGTTATGCTTCTATACCACCATGGACAATACGAATACAAATAATAGCTACAATTTTACAGTATTTGTTGCATGTAATTAAAGTCTACCTAACTAAGCAGAGACTTTTTCCCCCCTAGTGTATCTCAAGTTCAGGTATTCTGCTCAATATATATTTTTTAAATGAATGGAACTACATAATTATTGTTATTGTTTTTTCATTTCACAACAAAATTAATTATACCACCTTTATTTAAAAAAGAGTAATTTCAGACCCTGGAACCAACTATTAGGATTTCCAAATTTTATATATATATATATATATATATATATATATATATATATATATATATATATATATATACAGAGAGAGAGAGAGAGAGAGAGAGAGAGAGAGAGATAAGGTTTTCTGTTTCACTGTGGTGTAAACACTTTTGAATTTAAGATTTTTGAGGCATAACAGACCTGTTCTTGACCCATTTGAAATATTAATATCTAAATTGTAACTACATGTGTAAACATTATTTGTTCACAATTAAATCTTTTGTTCTCTGTGCCTGTTTCATAGCAACTTATTCTCGTTTTGTAGGCAATGTATTCTAGAATTTCTCAAGTAATTAAAATTTATGTTCTAATTATATATGATTCCTTGTATTTTATTTCTTTCACCTGTGAAGTTAGCTCTTTAATTTATTTATTTTTCATAATTTTCTTTCTGTTTGTATCTAATAGTTTTCTCGATATATGCTGAGACTAAATTCATATTTACAAATTTAAGAATATATCATCAGTAAGTATTTAGGTAGCTGTCATAGATTATGTTTGTGTTCTGATATTTTTTTTAAAAAGACATCCTTATTTCCTGATTACAGAGTACTTTAATGGTCTTTATTTCTGGATAGAACTACTTTTTCTCCCTTGTCTCATACTTTCATTATAATTGACCAAAGTTATCTGGAGCTTTTATCATCTTCATGTTGTATCTTCAGTAAAACACAGGACACTCTCCAAAGACAAATATTAATGTTGTTTGGTAAAACTCAGAGTTTACTTGACAAATGCTATGGTCCATGGGTTGGTATATGAGTAAACTGGTGAAATAATAATGTAGGCAACTCATAAATATAATATTATTTTTTCAATAATTTATAGTCCACTGTGTCTCTCTTTTGTCCACTCTAAGTTATATCCTCAGAACTTTCATAGGACTAAATTCTCCCAATACCACCATAGCCTACTTTAATGTATTTGTTGAGCTGTGGTTTTGCTGCTGTAAATTATCCTTAAATACCATCTTATTTAGTTTTACACAAACTAAATTTTAAATATATTGTTACTACAATGAGCTTTTAGGAGAAGCAAATAGTAAATACCCCATCCTTTCAAAACTAGAAATCGCTCTTCTCATATCGGAATGTTATGGTTGTTTTGCTTGAGATTTAAATGATTAAGTGGTCAGCAGCCTGGAAGATTGTACTCCTGGAACTTATAATCTTTTTTCTTTCAGAAATCCTTCTTTTAATGACTTCTTTTTGTGGTTTGTGATATTATTAGCCTCCCAATAAAATTTCTTTAGAGTTTTGTAAGCTAATGCCTAATTACTAATCAGTAGAAGTTCCTTGGTTGCTAGGAGTGGAACTTTGTGGTTTATTACAGTGCAATGGACAGCTAGTTATTTTTAATAATTGTTTCAACATGAAAATGCCATTGAATTTTGTTATTGAAGTGTTTTTCCTAACTTTAAGCTGAAATGTTTTTTAGTACTTTTTAAAAAATAGAATTTATTAGGGTAACATTGATTAATATGATATAAGTTTTAGGTATACAATTTTATAAAATCTCATCTGTGTATTGTATTGTGTGCTTATGACCCAAAGTTTAGTTTCCTTCCATCATCATATATTTTTACCCCCTTTACCCTCTTCATCCTTCCCACACCTGGTTTCCCTCTGGTATCCACTACACTGTTGTCTGTGTCTATGAGGTTGTTTGTTTGTTCATTTGTTGCTTTCTATTTTACATCCCATATATGAGTGAAATCATATGGTTCTTGTCAGTTTCCATCTAACTTATTTCACTTAGCATGACATTCTCAACATCCATTCATGTTATCACAATGTAATATTTCATCATTTTTATGGCTGAGTAGTATTCCATTGTTTATATATGGTGTGATCAAAAAATACAGTAAATGTTTACATTTAAAAAATATTACAGTAAAAGACATATTGACATTAATATCCCTCAAAATGCACCCCCTCAATTCAAACACACTTATTCCATCATTCTTGCCACTTTCTGAAGCAGTTCTGGAAGCCCTCTTTTCTGACTGTCTTTAGTTGCACTGTCCTAGCTGCCTCGATGTCCTGAATGGATTCAAAACGTTTATCTTTCACGGTTATTTTAACTTTGGGGAATAGCCAGAAGTCACAAGCTGCCAGAGCTGGCGAATAGCTGGATGAGGGCACATCATAATGTTTTTAATTGACAGAAATTGCCACACCAGAAGCAATGTGTGACACAGAGCATTGTTACGATGGAGGATGAAACTGCTTACCCATTTTATGTTAATGTGTTGTTCGCGATTCATGTTTTATGGCACACTTTAAAACACACCTTCTCTCAACCATAGCTCACACCTGATTGACTGCACTGAACAAGCTGAAACTTGTCACAAACTGTTACTAAGGTTCATGGAGCCACTTCCCGTATTGAAATCACTGCCTTTCTGTTGGATGGCACACAGCAGCAGCTTTCACCATATGTTTTGATCATATCTCATATATGTACCACATCTTTATCCAATCAACCATTGAAGGCCACTTAGGTTGTTTCCATGCTTTGGCTACCATGAATAATGCTGCAAAGACATATGTTCATCCTTATCACTCAGACTTTCCATCTGAGAGTTTTCAATCTCTTAGTTGAGGAAATACAGTGAAATTGAAGTTCTGGGGCTGCTAGAATGCTGGCAGGGAAGGCGCTGCAGAAAAGAGAAGCTTGAAGCTTGAAGTTTTCACAGTTACCAGTAAAAGTGCTTAGCTTCACATTCACACTGAGTCTCAATAGGGGCCCAAGAAAGAATAACTTCTGAGAAATAGTGGGATTTCAACCAGAATGGAGAAACTTCCCTGACCACCTAGAAATGTGTGTAGAGGCAAGGGCCTCACACTTAACCAAATTTCCTGACCTAGGACTATGAAAAAATAATAAACCTGCCCTACCAAAGCTAATAGAGAGGCTCAGCAATATTTTTCAGTAATCTGCCTTCCTTCCAGAATAAAACTCAATACCTGTTTAAAAAAGGCTACATAATATGGATTCTCTGAAATGCACTTTCCACGATATTTGGCGTACAATAGAAAATTATGAGATGCAAAATGGAACAGAAAATGTGACCCATAATTAAGGAAGACATAGTCAATAGAAGCAGATTGTGGTATGACACAAGCACAAAGAATGGTAGAGAGGACGTTAAAAGAAGTGTTTTTAATAGATTAAATTGTATATGGGAAAAGAGGAATATAATGAGTGACTAAGTGGTGAATTTCAGCATAGAAACGGAAATGACAATGATTTAAAAGCCTTAAATATAATTTATAAAACTGAAAAGTAAAATATCTATAATGAAAATTTAGTGGATTGGCTTAAAAACTTGTGCAGCACTGAGTTAAAAAAAAACAAAAAAACAACAAAAAAGATCTTACAAGAATTAATAGAGACTTTTGAATATCTGAGAATGACAATGATAGCAAACGAAGTATCTTATTCTCCAACACATAAGAAGAGAAAAATAAGTTCAATGCAAAATCATCGTCTCAGTATAACTTGAAGATAAGAAAATGTAAAATAGTGGTGATTAAAAGGGAAATATCATTAAATAGCAGTGTGTGATTCTCGTGTTTTTCTCTTTCAGTCATAGTAGTAGGTGAAGACAGGGATTCCAAATAACTGTGGAGGAGAAAGAAATGGAGGTTAGCAAAAGAGCCTGCTCCCGATATTAGAATGCCCTCAAAAGAGATTAAAAACACTCTAAATGTGAAATTACTAGAACCATATCAAGGCATACAGAAAAAAACAGACCACAGGGAAGGAATGTCAAAGTATGCACAATTTAAAGTGCCAGCCACCATTTAAAGTTTCAGGCAAGGTTCAAAAGGACATAACACATTTATGTTTAAAGGGACAAACTTTAAGAGCTTAAAGAGGAATGCTTTGAAATGCATATCTAGAAGGGAATAAAATAAAGGCAAAAACAAGGAAAGATAGGCTCTTTGACAATACATGGTAAAGGGACAAAGAGGTTAAAGAGAGCAGGTTCAGGGACCTGCAAGATAAACTGAGAACCACAAATTAGAGAAGTTATAACTTTCCCCCATTATCAAAACAAACACTAAACAAAAGTCTATTTAAGTACCTAGATTTTGCTATACTGAAAGAAGGAAGTACAATAAACTAGGGATATTGTAAAGTACTCCAATACTGTAAAAATGAACAAAGAAATTGAAATCTGTACATACCTATTGTACAAAGTTAAAAAACAATTACAGAGATATTCACTAATAAAAATTCTCCCCTAAAAACAACCATGAAATCATGAAGAAAAGTAATAATTTAATATCCTAAACAGAATTAAATAGACTTAAACAAATATTTGAGGGCATAAATACATCACTTTCAGCAGAAATTCAAAAGGAAAAATAAAATCAGTATGCACTCCTATGTTTATTGCAGCACTTTACACAATAGCCAAGATATGGAAACAACCAAAATGCCCATTGGTAGATGACTGGATTAAGAAGCTGTGGTACATTTATACAATGGAGTATTACGCAGCCATAAAGAAGAAAGAAATCTTACCATTTGCAACAACATGGATGGACCTAGAGAACATTATGTTAAGTGAAATAAGTCAGAAAGAGAAAGACAAGTACCATATGATCTCACTTATATGCGGAATCTAAAGAAAAGAATATGTGAATGAACTAATCAGAGACAGTTTTGAGGACACAAAGAAAAAACCGAGAGTTGTTAAATGGGCGGGGACGTGGGGGGGGTTGGGGATAAGGGGAAAGGTGAAGGGATTAGGAAGCAGCTGGTAACCACAAGATGGCCTCAGGGTTTTCTGAAAATTAATTTGGGGGACTTATTCAATAATGTTGTAAAGATTTGTTGGGTATCCGATGGACATGCGTCCTATTTGGGAGACCACCTCAGAGATAATATGGATGCCTGATCATAGCATTGTACACCAGAAGCTAAACATTAATGAATGCCAACTATACTTTTATATATATAATGTGATGGCTGGGTGTGAGGTCGGAGGGATAATGGATGGGGGGAGGGGGTTCACAATGTGAGGGATATAAATGATGAACGTCTAAGTATTACCTTGTCTTGTACACCTGAAACTAAAAAAAAAAAAAAAAAGAATCCAAAACAGGTAGAATTTTTTTTTTTTTTAAGTAGGTGTTTGAATTGAGGAATGAAGTTGTGGAAAGGAAAAAAAAACTTTGAAAATGAAGAAAAATAGCAAAGTAACCTAGAGGGAATAGAGTCAAATGAAAATTGAATAAAGAGCAATGAAGAAAGACAGTAAAGCAGTCAAGAGAAAGACAATGATGTAAAGAAGTAAGAAAATAAAAAGTGTTAGAAAAAAAAGTAGAGGAAATGAAAC
Organism: Rhinolophus hipposideros; assembly: GCF_964194185.1. Lineage (NCBI taxonomy): Eukaryota > Metazoa > Chordata > Mammalia > Chiroptera > Rhinolophidae > Rhinolophus > Rhinolophus hipposideros. The sequence continues at coordinate 14,392,208 of NC_138051.1, read as the reverse complement.
AGGAAAAAAAAGAATAATTTATTATTGGAATTGGTGGACAAGAACAAGAGGAAAAAGGTAGATCAGAGCTAATAATCAAAACTATAATGCAATAGTGTCTAGAAATAGAATATGTATGACTAAGTATATTAAAAGGACTCATTGATAGCTGGGAAAATGAACTCAGTGCAGTCAACTCAGATATATCTTAGTACAATTTGATTTCAAAGGTAAAAGGGAAATAAAATTCTCAAGGAATCTAGGGAACAAGATCAATATCCTACTAAAGCTGAGGAATTAGACTGACATCAGACTTTTCAAAACCAACATAGAATGCCAGACAATAAATGATCAGAATTTAAAACAAAAGAAAACAAAACAAAACAACAAAAAGGTCTCTCTGAAAGAGTGAACCAAGGATTTTGTAAGTACATCCAGCCAAGTAATTCTTCAAATATCAAAGCTATAGAAAAACAAATTCCAACATACAAGACATTAGGAAATTTTGTATTCACGAACCCACTCTTGAAGAATCTACTAAGCGTTTGGCTTCATTCAACAAAATGGCATGTGGGAAAACTTCATCAAAAGAACTGATTGTAAGCATTTAAAAATTCATAGTGGTGCATCTACAATTGAAGCCAAAGGGGGGCTATGTGTGGAAGACTAATACCTGAATATTATAAATTGTGATGAAATAGAAATAATTCAACTAAGATAATGGTGGAAATTGGAGAGGCAAGAAGAAAAACAGAAAAGGTCATTGCTGTATCTCACAAGAGTAAACAAACTATTTTCGTAAAGTTACACATATTTAATAATTTTGGCTTTTATAGACCATACAGTCTCTGCTACAAGTACTCAACCCAATGCAGTGTGAAGCAGCCATCAACAATAGATAATAAACCTCTATTTACAAAATCATATGTCAGGCTGTATAACTAATATGTATAGGTAATAGTATATGTTAAATGGTGCTGAATAAAAACCTTATAAACCTGATAGTAAAAGGTTAAATTAAAAAAAAAAAAGGTGAAAAAAGTTCCAGGAAACTAAAAACAGGTAAATTGTAAAAGTATAAATGTAAATAAAAGAACTAAAGTATAAAGCTTTTTCAATAACAAAAAATATAAATCATAGAGCAAAAGCACACATCTTGTAAAGAAAGAAATATTGGAAATAAAACCAAATAAAAATAGTTACCAATATGTCAGATTTGAGACATAATGGTCTATCAGTAAGTATGAATGGGCTTAACTCAGTTTTTAAAACCATTTTCATTTTGGCTCAAATCAAGATTCAACTATTTTCTGCACGTAAAAGATGCTATTAACGAAATGATTCAGTAAGGCTAAAAAAAGACTAATGGACATAAGTATTCAAGGATAATGAAACAAAAAGAGAGCAGTGGTAGTTATCCTAACACTAGAAAAAGAATCATTAAATGTCAAAATCTGTAACACAGAATGATCCTTTGTAATGCTAAAAGTCATAATTGACACTGGAGATGTAACACATATGACATTTTATGCCCTATATAATACAGCAACAGCTTTTATGAAGCAAAAATTATAGAATGTATAAGGAGAAACAGATAGAAACACACTAATAACTGGAGGCTTTATGATTCCACTCTCCATACAGACAGAAAACACACACACACACACACACACACACACACATTCACATAAGAGTAAGCAGATAGGGGATCTAACCAATGTAAAGAGTGTAGATCTTATGAATTTGTTTTGAACTCTATACCTGATGAATTCTAAATCACGTTCTCCTCAAATATAGAGCACAGGGCCAAGAATTTATCATATGTTAGGTTTCAAATAGTATGTTTTACAATGTAGAAATATTCAAACAATACTCTCTGATTTAAATGAACTAAAACTATTGTTACTAAGAGAACCAAAAAACAGCTGAACATTTGTAGCTGGAAATTTGAAAACCTCTTATTAAATACTTCTTGGGATAAAGGGAAAAATACAAACTAAAATTATATTTGAAAGAAAATAATGAGATTAAAAGTACATATTGGAGTCTATGGTACACATTTTAAAGCAGTGATTAGAAGACATGATATTAAGGAATGAAAAATATGAGTAAAGTTCTCAGATCATAAAACTAGAAAGACAGCAACAAAATAAGCCAGAGAGAACAAAGAAATAACAAAAATTAAACAGAAAACAATGTGTTAGTGAAATGAAAAACAATAGATCTAATTAATAAATTAATATTCATTTTTTTGAAAATTTATAATATTGACAAATTATTAGCTAACTTGATTTTTAAAAAGGTAGAAAACACAAATATACAAAATAATAAATATGGTGGAATAATATTGAATCAGTAGAAATTTAAAAACAAACAATTATCAGTATCTATTCACAGGACTATTTGCAAATAAATGTGAAAACCCAGATGAAGTATGTAATACAGACTACTAATATTGCCCTGAAAAGAACATAACAAAATTCAGGTTGCATTCTTTCCCAAAATGCATAACCTCCACATTATCTTGAGAAAACAACTGACAAATCCAAACCGAGAGACAACCTATAGAATAACAGAGCAGAATTCTTCAAAGGTGAGAAGTTGTGAAAGACAAGGAAAGAATGGGGAACTGTCACAGAGTAGAGGAGATTGAGACAAAACAATTAAATACGATGTATGATCCTGGATTGAATTCTAAAACAAGAAATGGAATTAAGGGGGAAAAATGGTGAAATTCTAGTAATGACTGTAGCTTAGTTAATAATAATATACCAATCTTAATTACCTGATTGTGATAATTGCATTATGGTTCTGTAAATTGTTGCCATAAAAGGAAGCTGGATAAATAGTATACAGATCCCTATACTATTTTGACAGCATGTTTATAAGTCTAATATTACTTCAACATACAAAGTTATTGTTTTTCTTTTCCCCAAAGGAAATTTAGTAACCTGTGCGATAGTGCCAAGCAGTTTAATGTTTGTTTAATTAGAATCTTGACAGAAGAGAATAAAGAGAATAGGACACACATATAAAAACAAAACAAAACAAACAAAAAACCCATGGCTGAAGATTTCCCTAAATTAATGGAGAACATTAGCATGTAAATCCAAAATGTCCAGCAAAGACCAAGCAAGTAAAATCAAAGCAGGCTACATAGGAACCATAGTTAAATAGTTGAAAACCAAAGCATCTTAATATAGAATAAAATTTATGTTAGTCTTTTTAATTATTTTTACAGCTTATCAATATTTACAGTTTATCAGTATTTGTATGTTTTTATTTATTTTTTAAGATTTTATTATAGATATAGCTAATATACAATATTATATAAGTTTCAGGAGTACACCATAATTGTTCCATATTTATAAACTTAAAGAAGTGATCAACATAAATCCAGCGACCATCTGAAACTGTACCACACTATCACAATATTATTGACAATATTCCCCATGCTGTACACTACATCCCCATTAATTATTTGTTTTATACCTGGAAATCTGAACCTCTTATTCCTCTTCACCTTCCCCTTTTTTTAATTTTTCAGTTACAGTTGACATTCAGTATTATTTTATATTAGTTTCAGGTGTACAGATTGTGGTTAGCCATTTATATAAGAAGTGATCACCCTGACTAATCTAGTACCCACTTAGCACTATACATATTTATTACCATATTATTGACTATATTCCCTATGCTTTACTTTACATTCCCATAAGTATTTTGTAACTACCAATTTGTACTTTTAATCCCTTCACCTTTTCACACCCATACCACCAAACCTCTTCACAACTAGCAACCATCAAAATATTCTCTGTATCTATGAGGTCTCACAATTAAGTTCACAAACTCATCCTAGAAAAGTGCTACCTACCTCATTGCTCAATGTCACTGTGGTCATCTTTGAAGTACTCCCCTTGGGAAGCTATGTACTGATGCCAGCGCCTAGTCCACCCTTCAAAGCAATTTTGGAACTCTTTTTCTGGAATGGACATCAGAACTGTCATCTTATTACCCTTGATGTTCTGAATGTCATCAACATGTCTTCCTTTCAATATTTCCTTTATCTTCAGGTAAAGAAAGAAGTAATGGAAAGCCAGATCAGGTGAGTAGGGAGGGTGTTCCAATACAGTTATTAGTTTACTGGCTAAAAACTCCCTCACAGACAGTGCAGTGTGAGCTGGTTCATTGTCGTGATGCAAGAGCCATGAAATGTTGGCAAAAATTTCAGGTCATCTAACTTTTTTATGCAGCCTTTTCAGCACTTCCAAATAGTAAACTTGGTTAACTGTTTGTCCAGTTGTTACAAAGTCATAATGAATAATCCCTTTGATGTCAAAAAAGGTTAGCAGCATCATTGCAACAAGTTCGCGAACTTAATAGTCAGATCTTTGTATACAGCTATACACTATGGAATACGGCTTAGCAATGGAAATGAATGTGTTCTTACCATTGGTGGCAGCATGGATGGACCTGGAAGGTACTGTGCTAAGTGGAATGTAAAACAGAGAAAGACAAATGTAATGTGATTTCACTTATTTGTGGAATATAAACAAAGTAAACAAACAAACAAAACAGAAACAGACTCATATATGCTCGTATTACTACCCCTGATTTTTTTGTTGTTTCGTTTGTTTCCATTTTCATGAAATAACTTTTTCCATCCCTTTTCTTTCCTTCTGTGAGTGTCTTTAAATCTGAAGAGAGTCTCTTTTAGGCAGCATATGTAAGGGTTTTGTATTCTTATCCATTCAACCCTCCTATGTCTTTTGATTGGAGCATTTAATCCATTTACATTGAAAGTAATTGTTGATAGATAATGTAGCTATTTCCATTTTATTATTCATGATTTTGCTTCCCCCTCCTCCATCTTAAAGAAGTCCCTCTAACATTCCTTGTAATACTGGTTTGTTGGTGAACTCCATTTTTCTTGTCTGGGAAGCTCTTTATCTGTCCTTAGATTCTAAATGATAGCTTTGCTGGGTACAGTAATCTTGGTTGTAGGTCCTTTCTTTTCATCACATTGAATATTTTGTGCCAATCCCTCTGGCCTACAAAGTTTCTGTTGAGATATCAGCTGACAATATTATGGGGGCTCCCTTATAAGTTACTAGTTGCTTTTCTCTAGCTGCTTTTAGAATTCTCTCTTTGTCTTTAACCTTTGCCATTTTAATTATAACGTGTCTTGGTATGGGCCTGTTTGGGTTCATCCTGTTTGGGACTCTATGCTTCCTGGACTTGTATGTATATTCCCTTTGCCCTGTTAGGAAAGTTTTCAGTCATTATTTCTTCTCTTTTCTTTTTTACCTTCAAATAGACTCTCAATCCCTTGCTTTCTCTTTTCTCCTTCCAGTCCCCCTATGATGCAAATATTGTTATACTTGATATTGTCCCAGAACTCTCTTAAAGTATCTTTCTGTTTTTTTGTTTTGTTTTGTTTTGTTTTGTTTTTGGATTCTTTTTACTTTTTGCTGTTCTGATTGGGTATTTTCTGCTGCTTTGTCTTTCAAATCACTGATTCAATCCTCTGCTAATCTAGTCTGCTGATAATTCCTTCTAGTGAATTCTTCATTTCAGTTATTGTATTCTTCACTTATGACTGGTTCTTTTTTGTTTTCTACGTCCTTTTTTTTATGCTTGCTATCTCTTTGTTGACGTTCTCACAAAGTTCCTGGAGCATCCTTATGACCATTGTTTTGAACTCTATCTCTGGAAGATTGCTTACCTCCATTTTGTTTATTTTTCTGGAGCTTTCTCCTGTTCTTTTATTTGGGATGCATTTCTTTGTTTCCTCATTTTGGCTGCCTCTCTGTGTTTGTTTTTATGTATTAGATAGATCTGCTATATCTTTCAGTCTTTGTTGGGTGGCCTTATGTAGTAGGTGCCCTGTGGGGCCCTGGGACAGTCACCGTGGTCACCTGCTCTGGGTGCTCCAGTAGTGTCCCTGGTGTGGGTTGTGTGTGCCTTCCTGCTATAGTTGACCATTGCTTGATATTGACACATCAGTGGGTGATTTTGACCCTCAGGCTGACTGGATATCGGGTTTGGCCATCCCAGCTTATGGGCTGCTGTGCTATAGGCTTACTCCACTCAGTGGGATTCACCCTAGTAGGCTCTGGTCCCTGTTGAGGATGCCTTTTGTGGGGGCCTCTTTTGGGCTAACTGGGCAGTACTCTGCTGTAGTCTAAAGCCAACCTTCAAGTATGTTGGTTCTGGGGCCTCTTGGGAGGGGCTCTGATGCAGGCCCAGATCACCCACAGCCTGTGACCAACCAGGGACTACCTAGTAGGAGCTGCAAAGCAATCTGTGGTTGTTCAATTTCTGTGCTAAACCTGGAGGCATGAGGGAGAGGACACATTGTGAAGTAAGAATGGATGCCATCAGTACTGGGCCTAGTAGCTTCACAAAACGCCATGATACCCCAAGGCCTGTTGCTACCTGCTGGCTCCCTTAAGGTTCAGCCACTGATAAAGGCTCCTGCAGTGCATGGGTTCGGTGAGGTAGGGTCTCAGGGAGTTACTAGAGTGGGAAGAGTTATACTAACCAGATTAATGTAAATTCAGGTTTGGTGCTAGTGCTGAGCCTGGAGTTATTCTGCAAAAGTCTCAGAGCACACTAGACCAGCTTTCACCCACCTGGGGCCTGCCGGACTTTGATAGTTTTCCAAGGAAGAGTGTAATGTGAGTGGGGCTGGCTGCTTGGGAGAAAGTGTTTCTGGCATTGGGGGAGTTGTGTGGATTGGGGTCTCAGTGAGTCAGCAGGGTGGAGAGGTGGAGCTCATTTTGCCAATCAAATTCAGATTTGGCCATACGCATAGGGGGCAGGCTCAACACATTAAAGATTGTGGCTGCTTGCTGGCTGCATGGGAGAAGGATTCGTCACAGGGGAAATGGGACTGTCTTCCAGCCCTCTATAGAAAGCCACACCTCAGTCTGCCCCCGTATGCCTAAGACACCCGTCAAGTTACCGTTCCTCTGCCAGAGCCCACGTTGAGTGCCTGCAAGCAAGCGAGTCTGGGCACATGCTGTTTCAAAGGACATCTGGGTTTCCTAAAGCCTTTTGTTCCACCCAGATGGTTGGAATCCCTACTGATTTTCACAGCCAGATGTTGTCGGGCCTCCCCTTTCTGGCATCAGTACTCCAGGCTGGGGATCTTGAGGTGGGAGGCTCAAGATCTTGCTCCTCTGTGGGGAACCTCCACAGCTGAGGTATCCCTCCTCAACTACCACATGCAGGTGTGGGGCCTGTTTGGTGTCTTACCCCTACTACCAGTCTCAACGTGGCTTCTTTATATCCTTAATTATAAAACTTCTGTTCAGCTAGACTTCAGATGGTTATCCATGTTGATTTTTCTATATTTATTTATAATTTTAATGTGTTCGCAGAAGGATGCAGACACAGTGTTTATCTACTCTGCCATCTTGGGTCTCCTGCTATATTGTATATTTTTAAACAAATTCAGAGACTGATGAATTCTTTCTGATAGTTTATGGAACAAATTCCCAACTGCTTGCCAGTTTGGGTCCTTTTTAAACTCTCATTATACACTCAAGTTTTTCTAAAGCTATATGACAGATAACTTAATAGCATTTTGGCTGCATATTCCATACTGTATTTTTCAGTGTTTCTTGCACCAGGAATTGTTGTGTTTATTTTTATTTAGCTTGAATATTTATAACTGGATAACTTCATGACATGTGAAACAAAACTTTGCCAAATTATGTTGCTCATTTTTCTGCAAAAATCCTTCTTTTTCCAATTTTTCTTTATCCAAAATTTTCCATCATTTTTACTTTTGTACTTACCATATTCTATATCTTCTCCATTAGCACCTTCTTTTTCACTCATTCTGAAGAGTTTTTAAAATATTATTGAGAAATAAAACAAAAAAAGCAAAAGTTGAAATGACTGTCGTTAATTGTGTGCATAAAAGGCATTAATTCCTGTAAATACATGGAAGAATTATGAACTTTACCCCTATTGATATTAAATGAACTTCCTGAATACTGACATTACCTCATTCATTATCCAAACCTCTTCCCTTTAAATATTATTGTAAATATGCCCAAGAAGACTAAAGTCATCTTAATTGTTTTTTCACCATATTTTACAATTTCTTTCTCTTAATATCTTCTGATCTCTTTAATTCTATGTGACTCCCCTGTTTGCTTAATTTTATTTTTGCCTTTTTTGTATGTTGACCCATTTCTGGTCTATAATTGACATTAGTGGGTTTTTTGTTTGTTTGTTTTTTTTGTGTTTGTTTGTTTGTTTGTTTTTGACTATTTATCATTTCATTCTGAGATTTCATTGAACATTCCTTGAACCAGCAAGCCCTTTATATAATGTGAGAAGTTGACAACTTGACTTATCTCTAGGCAGACAAAATTTATAATTATAGTACAAATACACAGAAAACATTTTGACAATATTAAGGGGAACATTGTGTGACTCAGCATTTTATGGCAAGTGTATGATCAATTTAAGTACTGCCTGCCTCATGCTTTTCCTTGAGTTGCACTTCAATTGCATATCAGAGCTTAACAATTTATCATACTTAAATAGAAAGGTTTAAACTATATTTAGATCTACTGATGTAGTCTGAAAGGTAGTCACATCAGAATTATCCTCCATTGGGCCCTGTCATTTCCTTATTGGTTTATAGGCAATATGCCAAATCCTTACTCATTAACTCTATTTCTTGTGGAGATGTGATGGCAGACTTGAGGAGAAATGCAAATACAAGCTACAGCCATCTCCTCAGATTTGACAAGAGGAAAATCCACAGCTATATGTCTCTCGACTTCTGCCATAAGCAATCTCAAATAAATAACTCTGAACTTAGGATAGATGGGTACATTGAAATTCAAATGAGGGCTTGAGAGTTGCAAGTTTCATTTAAAAACTTCAGGATGAAACATGTTTAGCGATGTTCCCAATCCTCTAACACAGATTCTATGGGGCCATTGCCTATCTATATCCAATTTAACCCTGAAGTAACTCTGCTCATTCTGTGTATTAGGATTATGTGGATTTTAAACAAAAGTGTTTAAAGAAAAATAATAATAAATGAGTTGTACATAATAGAAAACATTTTCCTCAAAAAATCATTAATTAGGCAAAAATCTACAATATAAAGAAATATGAATTAATTTGTTTTACTTAATGACAAAATAACACTTCCTTGATTCATATTTGTTACATCTAGCAGTGATTTCCAATGTTTGTTAAAAACAGAACAGGAGAAAAACGTGTTACCTCCACTAAGAACTATAAATAAGATGACCATATAACCCACTGTCCAAGCCAGAACACTTTTGAGAATGATGGAAAGTACTTTAGAATATCATAAACTGTAACTGCCCTGAGCAAATCAAGACATATGTTTTTCTTAGGTTTTGGAGGGTGTACATGTTACTGAATTGTCTTTTTCAACATGATAAATGTTGCTTTCACTGGTGATTAATCTATACAACCAATCCTCCTGTATTCACAAATAGATCAGAGTGTTTTAAATAAAACAAATAACTTGGATCCACTTATTTTTATTGATTCAGTCTTAGGAAGTTGTTTTAATTATTCTCATTTTATGTGGCTTTTGAAGGATATTTGGGAATTATTTCTTAGTTTCTAAAGTTAATCATCTATTTAGATTTCATTCCAGTAGTGAAAACAAAGATCATAATTAACAAAAATTTAGTTTTGACACAAATCAAATTTATTCATATGAAATAAGGAGGAAATTTATTTACAAGGGATTAGGAGGGATATAATTTTATTCCTAAATAACATAGTTCATAGCTACTTCTTTCAAATATTTTTAATGCTCAATGAACTCTACCACTGTAGTGATTTTTAGTGTAGTAGGTATTCCGGGATTTCACTGGAGGCATTTATTTAGCATCACCTGTGTATTTACTTTTGGTCCTTTACAATTACTGGAAGGGTAGTCTGAGGACTAATATTTCATTGGAAAAATCAAGCTGTCAGCCATACCTTTCAGTAAGTTACACTATCCTACGACCCAGCGGTGTAGAGCAGACACTTCACATACAGTGTGGCTTTCTCATACTGTAAGTTGTGTATAGCCCTTACTCATACTGTTGTTGTGACTTTTCAGAAGGGAGTAAAGTTCCTCCCAAGAGCTCCTTTATCTAAGTCAACCTCATTGTAACACTCAAAATTACTTGAAGTGATTTGCTATTACATTCGGATTTATTGAAATTTGATTTCAAATTCTAGGTGGGAAAATGATTATTTTGGTCTCAAGATTGTAAAAAGAGAATTGAATTAAATGAATTATTGTTATTACATTTATTAGGTATATCATATCCCTGAATCTCCCATAATCCATCATTTTATTCTTTAACAGGGTTTGAATTGCATACCAACTAATATTCTAGTTCTGTTATGATTCCATTGGCCCAATGCAAAATACAGGCTGCCCTGGATCTCATTACATAACTGTGTGAATTCTCCCTTTCAGTTTCAACATTGGCTCCAGGGATATAATTCATAAGAAAAGAACTACATTTTCTATTTTAAGAGTGGATGTTCTGGAAAGTTTTACTTCCTTTGCCAATGCTCACATTTTGAGGCAAAGTCTTTATTGCTTTCAAATATACATATTCTTTTATTTTATATGATCATATGATTTTTGCCCACAAGGTGTTTTTTATGACTTACTCTATGACTGAAAGATTTTTTTTTACCATGAAATTATTCTCAACTTCATCTTCTCAGACCAGATTAATCTAATTGTAAGAAAATTAATTTACTTCCCAAATGATTCTAAATAGAAAATTCCCACATTGTGGATCTTTTATCATTTTTTAATTTTAAATATGAATGATTATGTGATAGCAGATTTTTTGCTTAGCTCTTTTGGCATCTTATGATTCAAGTCAAGATCTGCCTTGAAATGAAAAATTCTGAGGATGTACGTATTTTAACTTGCTTAGGAAGTACCACAAGTGCCACTAACTGCAATTTTGCTGATTAAATATATTTTTGGTTACTGAAAGTAATGTATCCCCAAGTAGACTGGGGATAATAAAGTAATGTTTCGCCAAGTATCCCCAAGTAGACTGGCAATCCTACCATTCATGGTTTTTGTTGTTTGTTTTTGCTTTTTAGTTTTTTGGTTTTTTTTTTTTTTTGATATGGTTATATTACTTGTTTAAGGCTAAATAAAATCTGAAATGTATCTCTTATTATTATTATTATTATTATTATTATTATTATTATTATATTACTTTTATTTTTTACTGAACAGGTTGGCTTATAAATTGTATATTTTCATTTAGTTGTAAAATTAAGTTCATTCTTAAGAAAAAATGCTCAACAGTTTAATAGACCTAAACAAGATTCCTTACTACATAAAGTCCTACTACAACTCTATATAGGAGGAATGGACTTAAAAGCAGAGGATGGCTAATAATTCTGAAGCTATTTACATTTGAGCATGAAAACGGTAGTTAAATTGGTAACATTAGTGACATGAAAAGCTGGAATGAGTGCAGTATTTGGTTTAATGCACCAGCTGAATTATCTCTAAAATATTTTATTTCTTGGTAGAACAGAGATTTTAGTTATATACATCACTTGTGCATGTCCTGTGCTCACATTGAAAATTAAAGGTAGTTATGCTTCACTTCTGCATAAAGTAGTTCACATAGTTGCCAAAAATGGATGATACATAGGCACCTCTTCAGATATCTGTGTTTGTAGAGAGCTCTTTGTGTATGTGTGACTTTTCACATCGTGGCTCACATTTCTAAATGCAAATCCAACACTAAGGGACATTGTGAATTTCTGATACATGGTAGATCTGTTACTTCTGTGAACAAGGCTTACCTTTCTCCACGTATTCATCCTTTTAACAAGGAAAAACGATACAGCAAAAGAAATGAGGGTGTAATTTAATTAAAGTAATTTGTATGGATTAATTCAAATTTATAAATGAGAATTTAATACCTATTTCATTTCAGTTTCATTTATTTTACTTAATGAGTGAAAACAGATGAATCCTTTCACTTGCTAGCTGGCTGGTAATAACTGGGGTATGGACTAAGTGACATACTAATGATGCTAAGGCCAATTATAGAATTACTTTCGTACGAATCTATGAATTAAAATACAGTGTGCTTTTTTTTTGTTCACTTTGACCTATATTTTTGAAAGTGTGGAAATCTTAGTTTGGTAATTATGCAGAATTCCATTAGGCAGAGAAGGGGAGAGTTTAAATGCCAAGTGTATTTTTCTGATTCAAATAACTACAATGGTAAGGATTAATCCAGAGCCATGAATTCTCTTAAAGAAAATATTTCCATCCAGTATGTGCCAGGTAATATCTTCTTGTAGATTTTGGCTTTACATCATTATCTTGAATTTAATGGGAATGTTGTTCAGAGCAAAATACTACTACTTTTTTGTCGAAAATGTAACATCACTCATCCAGTGAGAGACAGATCTAATAATTCAAAACAAAACTGAATCTTTCTTTAGTCTTTACAACTGGATGGGGCTCTGTGTCTATTCTGCTTCAAATTGCCCTACTAGCTAACCTTCTTTACGAAGCTATTGTATTTCCCTAAAAATTTACAGTGTAATAATGAAATTGTGGAACAATTTAATAAGCTTTCTGGTAGCTATTCATGATGAAAATAATGAGCATAATATTTAAAAACAACAGTTTCTAATGTGAATGGATTAACGACATAGTATTCTTTATAATTCAGATTAGAGTATAATCCTTTTTGAGGTTACTGTTTTCATGTTTCTCACATATGCTGATGAATAATTGATAACCGTATAGAAACGTGACAAAATGATGCTGAACTCATAAACTAACAGGCTTGGCTCTTTCAAAGAAACTTTTATGAAATTTAGAAATTTTAAACTGTTGTTTTAATTCAGTTTAACAAACATTGTTTTATGACTCACTATGTGACTTTGGTAATGGCATGCAAAAATCAACTTCCCAAATTATCGTTTCCCATTTCCAGTCTTCTACACTGGTTCCTCCATGTGGAATAAAATTGGCCCCTTAGAAAATTTTAAGTTGCTTACCTGTGCCAAGTCCTGTCACCTCCAAATACAACATTAAAACGCCAAAATTAAAAAAAAAAAATCAAAACTCAATTACCGTGCATGATAGAGGCTTACAACATTCTGAGTCTTAAAATAAGCAAACAAAAAGAGACAATTGTCTAAATCTGCAAACATGTTTACTGCTATTTGCTTTTCATTTACCCCGATTATTAACACTTCCTGATGATGTGTCCTCTTGCCTTCTTCCCTAAACACACATTCATTTAATCACTCTATTTATACTTTCATTCATTTTATAGCAAATGTATTCATTCTTGTATCATATTACACCCCAAAGAGAGATATTTCCATAAAGATGCTTGAATACCTCGGATGTTTGATGACTATGAACTTAGAGAAGGCATGGCAAGAGCTTGAAATGCTGACTTGTGGTCTATCTATCCCATTAGTTTACGGTTGTTGTTTGTTAATACTATTATTGTTATAAATCATTTCTAAATCAAAGTATGTGGTATTAGTAGAATGGCATGAAGAAATGTGGGTTAAGGGCAATGACTAGGATGCAAACACAGACTCAGGGTAAACATAGTCCTTTTTACCCTGAGATAATCAACGGATAAGTTCTGAATGGAATTGTATATACAGAGGTCGTAAATTCCACCAAGAGATTTAAATGACTGTCTAATAAGAATAGGGGTCAAGGCAGGGATATTATGAATATATTTCTTGTCAATGAAATGCAATGAACTTATGCCTTGAGATATGAAATAATAAGATGATCGATTGCTCAACATGTATTTAATGAGTGACTATGATCAATAACTAACCTGTTTTGCTAAAGCCAGACAATCTGTAGGAAGATATATATATGGCAGATTTGAATCTAGATATTAAAGACCAAGATCTTGAATATAAGATAAAGTAATCTGGATTTATTTAGTTAGTAGTATTACCTCATGGCAATGCTACCAGCAGCAGAGGACTAAAATACATAAGCAAGAGGCTGGTTAAGAAGGTATTACAATTGCAAATATAGGAGATAATACTGTATGAGGTAGTGAAATGACTATAGGACTAAAGGAAAAATGGATTTTGTAAAATGAAAAAAATCAATAAAATTTATTGCTGGCTCTGAAGACATTTGGTATTCATAGTTCAAGATAGAATTATATTGTTCTGTTGCATTTTTTGGCTCTCAAACCACATCAAAGTGTTTCACTGATCATCTTCCTTTATTATTTTATTAAATAGTACACATGCAGTTTATTAAAAGCATAAAAATTCCTTGTTATAGACAATTTACTAAAGATTAAAAATCAAATATATAATAACAAACCTCAATTCAATACAGACATGTATAACATATTTATAATAGATTCTCAGCCATGTTTTAAATTAATTAATCTTAATTTTTTTGAATATTAATATTAACTTTGATATAAAATATCAAAACTTTGAATAAAATATCGTTTTATAGCCTGCTTTTTAGAAACTTGTTTCAGAATTGTTGTCCTTTAACATTAGTGTCTTAAAAAACAATTTCATTGTTAAATACTATGGCATAAAATTTACTGAAGCATCACTGTGATCAAAGCATTTAAACTGATTCTTAATTGTTAAAGTTTTCTGTTACTTTCTTTGAGGTCTTTATTATTAAAATCCTTGTGCACTTTCATATACTTCCTCTTGGTACAGATATTTAAATGCAACATTAAATTAGAAATTATACCTCAATTTTCATTCACATCAGATGTAAGTTAGAAAGATCCACATTTAACATGTTTAATATACTCACAATTTAAACATTATGGTTTTTTAAGATCTTTGTTAATTTAACAGATTAAAAATGATATTGTAGTGATTTATTTTTCATTTCTTTCATTATTAGATTGGCATTTCTAGGTGTTTATTGGTAATTAATACACCTGTTTGAAATTTCTGTATAATGACTTATTTTCAGATTCTAATTTAGATATGAGTTATTATTATAAACAATATCATTTTTTCATTAACATTTTGCATAATATTTTTGGCTTTGTCTCTGAGTAATTTCTTACATAAATATCATGTCTCATAAAACTCCTTCTTTCATGGTATAATAATTTTTGTCATGTTCTTGTCTTTGTTGACATAGTTTTTTTTTTAGCATTATTACATCATTTGTAGTTTATTTTGCTTTGGTAAAAATGCAAATGTGTTTTTTTGGTATTAAGTAACTAAAATATTGTTTATTGCAATTTAGGATATTGATCAGTTTTGTATCAAACTTAGCACTAACATTTAATGTTCATTTTCCAATTAAAATATAGCTCCTTGAAAAGTATACTTCAAAATGTATTTAAACTCTCTCTCACTTGAGGTGTAACCATCTTTTATTTTATTGTTTGTAGCAAATTTAACTGTCAATGCATGAGAATTTCCTTTTCTCCGCATATGTCTCAGTGTGCTATAATTGGTCAAACTTTCAATTTTCAACCAAATCGATAAATGTGAAATTGTAAATACCAGTATTTTAGCTTCCATGACTGCTGGCTACTTTGAGTACTTTATACTTATGGACAATTCTGGTTTCCTAATTTATAAATTCTTTACAAACTTTTACATTAAACTGTTGTGTTGTTTTAATATTGACTTGTAGAAGATCTATATAGGTTTTTTTTATGACTAGTTCTATGACAGTTACTTGTTTTAAAATGTCATTTCCCAGTTGTGGCTTGTATTTTCATATATTATGATACATTTTGTACAGCAGAATTTCAATGTATTCAAATATCAGTATTTTCTTTTATTGTTGATGCTTGTCTATATTTCATCTAGGAAATTTCCCCAATGTTCAAAATTTGTGCTTTTGTTGTCTTTTAAAACTTTTAAACTTTCCCCTTTACTGTAGGGTGTGTAATCAATTAAAGAAGAGATATTTGTCTATAGTGTGAGGCAGAGATGTCACTTTATCTTATGTGGATATTCAACTGAGTTTTCTTGATGATGTTCCGTTTTCTTATATATTTGAATTGTGAGGTGTGCTTGTAATCACTCTGTCCCAACCTGTCCTATACTCTAACCCATACTGCTGGGATTGGAATTCTTCAAAATAAAGTTTTAATCTCCCTTGCCCGAAGTTGTACTTTAGGTTCTGCCATTAGAATATACTGGAAATAATCAGAGGGTGGGAGGCAGACAGAAGATGCTTACTTCTGGCAATTGTTGGCAGTTACTCTAGCGGCACTGGCAAAGACAGAGCCTTTTTTCTGGTGTGGGTCTGGTCTATGTGGAATTTTTCCAGTGATATCAGAACAGACTCAAATGGCATCTCTAACAATGCAGCAGCAGGCAAATAAATAATGAAATCCAGTCCAAAAGCATCACCATTCTTTTTTGCCTCTCGGTCTAGAATTTCATCCACCCCTTTTCTCTTCTATATGTTATGACACATTTTAATCAATTATCTGTGTTAAAAGCTTCTGTTTTAAATAATTGGAATGGAATCTATTTTCTTGTCTACATCTTGACTGATCCACCAATTCTGTTTCTGGTCCTTCTATTATTATTGGTCTCTGCCTTTACCAATAGCATATAAATTAGTATAGATTTAAAACGATATTGTCGTCTGGCTTGGCATAGTAACTGTAGTAGCTATTTTCTTCAAAATTAACGGGGATAGTCTTAGAGCATTGTTTATATTGTCAACCTTGGTGAAAAACGCTGTTGAAATATTGATGGAATTTTATTGAATTTCATAGATTAATTTAGGGAGAAATGACCACTTTTCAGTGATAAATTCATCCTCTTTTAAAAAGTCTATAACTTTCCATTTTCAAATTATATTTTATGTCCTTTAACAATGTTTTGCGGTTTTTATCTCTAGAGATATGTACATATTTGTCAGATTTGTTGCTGGGTGCATCATTAATGTAATTATTTTTATAACCATGTGTTTTTTAAACCTTTATTTTTCTATGGCGTTTTTTCCTTTTGTTACTACTCATGTATAGAAATGTCATTAATTTTGCACAGTAGTTTAATATCTGATCACTTTGCAAAATACTATTCACAGTTCTCAAAGCTGTCTTTGGAAGTTTTGCTTGCAAATTACCATGTTCTGCACTGTGTACTTCATATTTCTTTCTAAGTTTCATATCTGTTCATTTTTCATGCCCTATTGGATTGGTGAGAATTTCCCTAAAATTGTGCGTAATGTTTCAATATACTCAAATATATCTATATATTTGCTCTAAATTATTATTTTTGTATCTCTCTATGAGTTCAAGAATGCTTATACTCCTCACTGCTTAATTTCATGGAAATGAATGTGGTTTTGTTAAGTGAAAAAAAGTGTCCTGTACTGAGTAATCTACATATGTCTTGTCAATGTCAGTATTTCATGCCAAGCATTTGGATAAGGTTTTAGCTGTGTAGTTCTGATCCAAGTGACTTTGGTTGGCATCTTGTCTTAACTGCACTGAGCTGGTGACAGGGTTGGTCTGGAGGATTGGGACCTCCCTGATATGTCAGTTTGTCTCCACATGTTTCTCTTTCTCAATGTAGCTATTTTGATCTTCCACTCACTGTACCAGTCTAAGGATACTCAGACAACTTACCTGGCATGTAGCTTCTAAGAGGGAGTGTTCAAAGTATGAAAGGGTAAGCTGCAGAAGTCTTGAGGCCCAGTCTCAGACATTATGAAGAATCATTTCCAGTGAATTTAATTGTTCCCAGAAAGTCATGGGCAACGTCCAATTAAGAGGGTAGAAATATAGACACTTCTCAATACGAAAACTGACAAAGAATTTGTGATCCTTTTTAATCTGCCATAGACTTGTTTTAGAAAAACAATACAAATTTTTCTAAGAGATTTGAATTAGGAATATATTTTTAAAGTTCTGTATGTGTGTGGTGAGGGGTATAGGTGTGGCTGTAAGCTGACAACTTGTAAAAAGTTAAAAATCCATAGGGTAGGTTAACAGGGTAGAAACTCAGCCAAAGCTGTAGTCTTGAGTCCAACATGCAAAGGACAGGCCAGCAGTGTGTTGGTCAGGCAGGATTCCTATATTGCAGTCTTGAGGCAGAATTCCTTCTTCTTTGGGAAATCTTAGTTTTTGCTCTTAAGATCTTCCACTGATTGGGTGAGGCCCACCACATTATCAAGGGTAAACTCGTTTACTTAAATTAATTGATTATAAATGTTAATAACATCTACAAAATACCACCACAGCAACAGCTATACTAGTGTTTAGTCAAACAACTGAGTGTCATAGCCTAGCCTAGTTGATACATAAAATTAACCACTACAGGCCTGAGGCAGGAGAGTACACAGCACAGAGAGAAGAACAGAAGGGCTAGAGTACTGAAGGTGTTGCAGGATGAGGTGTAAATAATGTCTAAACAATGTGGATCCTGTATTTCCTTAATAAATGCCACACGGTCTCATTTAATTATCCTAGTCTGCTGGATCAAATAGGGATCTGAACCCCAAATACTCTGCGGCAATTATTGATTGGCCTTACCCAAGTCTTACAAATATTTCCTAAAAGGGACCATATCTTCTGTTAACACCTTGGTCCGAGCTACTATCATCTCTTAACTGGACACCTGCAATAGCCTCTTAATTGGACTGGTTACATTCCTGCCTTGCTATAGTCCAGTACCCATAGAACAGCCTAGTGAGAGTTTAAAAGTGGGTATCAGGGTGAGCCATTTCATGGATTAAAATCCTCCTTTGGCATCCCATTTCAATTAGGTGAAGACTAAATTCATGAATATGATCTCTATGGTCCTATATAGTCTGGCTACTTCTAGCTGTCTTACTATAACTTCCTCTATTCCGTTTGCCTCATGCTCTAGCAAACAAATGAACTCTTTAAAAAAGTTTCATTGAGATAAAATTTACATAATTTCTTTTTTTTTCACTGTTAAAATGTAAATTTTTTAATTAAATTTATTTGGGTGACAATTGTTAGTAAATTTACATAGATTTCAGATGTACAATTCTGTATTACATCGTCTATAAATCCTATTGTGTGTTCACCACCCAGAGTCAGTTCTCCTTCCATCACCATATATTTGATCCCCTTTACCCTCATCACCCACCCCCCACCCCCTTACCCTCTGGTAACCACTAAATTATTGTCTCTGTCTATGAGTTTTTGTTTCTCATTTGTTTGTCTTGTTCTTTTTGGTTTATATACCACATATCAGTGAAATCATAGGGTTCTCTGCTTTTTCTGTCTGACTTATTTCACTTAACATTATACTCTCAAGATCCATCCATGTTGTCACAAATGCTCCTATATCATCTTTCCTTAACGCCGAATAGTATTCCATTGTGTATATATATCACAACTTCTTTATCCATTCATCTATTGAAGGACATTTTGGTTGTTTCCATGTCTTGGCCACCGTAAACAAAGCTGCAATGAACATTGGAGTACACGTGTCTCTATAGAGAAATGCTTTCAGATTTTTTGGGTAGATATCCAGGAGAGCGATTGCTGGGTCATATGGTAATTCTATTCGTAATTTCTTGAGAAACCTCCACACTGCCTTCCATAGCGGCTGCACCAGTCTGCATTCCCACCAACAGTGTATGAGGATTCCTTTTTCTCCACAGCCTCTCCAACACTTGTTACTATTTGTCTTGTTGATGAAAGCCATTCTGACTGTGGTGAGGTGATATCTCATTGTGGTTTTCATTTGCATTTCTCTGATGATTAGCAATGTTGAGCATTTTTTCATATGTCTATTTGCCATTTGTATATCCTCTTTGGAGAAATGTCTCTTCGGGTCCTCTGTCCATTTTTCAATTGGGTTGTTTGTTTTTTTGTTGTTGAGTTTCATGAGTTCCTTGTATATTTTGGATATTAGCCCCTTATCAGAAGCACTGTTTGCAAAAACCTTCTCCCATTCAGTTGGTTGCCTCATTATTTTGTCAATAGTTTCTTTTGCTGTGCAGAAGCTTTTCAGTTTCATATAATCCCATTCGTTTATTTTAGTTTTTACTTCCATTGCCTTTGGAGTCAAATTCATAAAATGCTCTTTGAACCCAAGGTCCATAAGTTTAGTACCTACGTTTTCTTCTATGCAGTTTATTGTGTCAGGTCTTATGCTAAAGTCTTTGATCCATTTTGAATTAATTTTGGTACATGGTGACAGACAGCAGTGTAGTTTCATTCTTTTGTATGTGGCTATCCAATTCTGCCAGCACCATTGATTGAAGAGGCTGTCTTTCTTCCTTTGTATGTTTTTATCTTCTTTGTCAAAAATTATCTGTCCATATTTATGTGGTTTTATTTCTGGGTTCTCGATTCTATTCCATTGGTCTATGTGTCTGTTTTTCCGCCAATACCATGCTGTTTTGATAACTGTAGCCCTGTAGCACAAGCTAAAGTCAGGGATTGCGATACCTCCAGTATTGTTCTTTTTTCTTAAGATTGCTTTGGCTATTTGGGGTCTTTTGTGGTTCCAAACAAATCTGATGATTTTTTGTTCTATTTCTTTAAAAAATGCCATTGGGATTTTAATGGGGATTGCATTAAATCTGTATATTGCTTTGGGTAATATGGCCATTTTAACTATGTTGATTCTTCCAATCTATGAGCGTGGAATGTCTTTCCATTTCTTTGTGTCTTCTTCAATTTCTTTCAAAAATGTCCTATAATTTTCAGCATATAGGTCCTTCACATCCTTGGTTAAGTTTATTCCTAGGTATTTTATTCTTTTTGCTGCAATTGCAAAGGGAATTGCCTTTTGTATTTCTTTTTCTGATATTTCATTGTTAGTATGTTAGGAATGCAATGGACTTTTGTACGTTGATTTTGTAGCCAGCAACTTTACTGTATTCGTTGATTGTTTCTAATAGCTTTTTGGTGGAGTCCTTAGGGTTTTCTATATATAACATCATGTCATCTATAAAGAGTGATCTGCAAAGAGTAACTTCTTCCTTCCCAATTTGGATGACTTTTATTTCTTTCTCTAACCTGATTGCTCTGGCAAGGACTTCCAACACTATTTTGAAAAGCAGAGGTGATAGGGGGCAGCCCTTTCATGTTCCTGAACGTAGAGCCAAGGGCTTCCGTTTTTCACCATTAATTATGAGATTAACTGAGGGCTTCTCATATATGGCCTTTATTATATTGAGGTATTTTCCTTCTATATCTATTTTATTAAGTGTTTTAATCATAAATGGATGTTGTATCTTGTCAAATGCTTTATCTGCATCAACTGATATAGTGATAGGATTTTTGCCCTTTATTTTGTTTATGCGATATATCACATTCATGGATTAGCAGATGTTGAACCATCCTTGTGCCCTGGGGATGAACCCCACTTGGTCATGATGAATAATCTTTTTAATGCATTGTTGTATTCAATTTGCTAGAATTTTGTTCAGGATTTTTACATCTGTATTCATCAGAGATATTGTTCTGTAGTTTTCTTTTTTTGTGTTGTCCTTACCAGGTTTTGGTATCAAGGTAATGTTGGCCTCATAAAATGAGTTAGGAATACTGTCTCTTCTCAATTTTTTGGAAGAGTTTGAGCAGGATTGGTATTAGATCCTCTTTGAAGGTTTGGTAGAATTCACTAGTGAAGCCATCTGGTCTCGGACTTTTGCTTTTGGGAAGGTTTTGGAAGACTGATTCAATTTCGTTACTGGTGATAGGTCTGTTTAGATTTTCCCGTTCTTCATGGTTCAGCCTTGGAAGGCTATGTGTTTCTAAGAACTTGTCCACTTCTTCTAGGTTATTGAATTTGTTGGCATATCGCCCTTCATAGTATTCTTACATGATCCTTTGTATTTCTGTGGTGTCTGTGATAACTTCCCCTTTTTCATTTCTGATTTTGTTAATTTGTGTCGTCTCTCTTTTTATCTTAGTGAGTCTAACCAAGTGTTTGTCAATTTTGTTAATCTTTTCAAAGAACCAGCTCTTTGTCACATGCATTTTTTCTGTTGTCTTTTTGTTATCTATTTCATTTAGTTCTGCTCTGATTTTTGTTATTTCCTTTCTTATGCTGACCTGGGGTTTCACTTGTTCTTCTTTTTCTAGTTCTTTAAGGTGTTACATGAGGTTATTTATTTGGGATTTGTCTTGTTTCTTGAGATAGGCCTATAATGATACAAATTTCCCTCTTAAAACTGCTTTCGCTACATCCCAAAAATTTTGGTAGGATGTATTTTCATTGTCATTTGTTCCTATGTATCTTTTGAGCTCTCCTCTAATTTCTTCTTTGACCCAGTCGTTCTTTAAAAGTATGTTGTTTAATCTCCATGTATTTGTGTTTTTTCCTGCTTTCTTTTCGCAGTTGATATCCAATTTCAAAGCCTTGTGATCATAGAATATGCTTGGTATGATTTCAGTCTTTTTAAATATGCTGAGGCTGATTTTATGTCACATTATATGGTCTATCCTTGAGAATGTTCAGTGTACACTAGAAAGAATGTATAGTGTGATTTTTTCGGATGAAGTGCTCTATATATGTCAATTATGTCCATTTCATCTAATGTGTCATTCAGCGCTGCTATTTCGGTATTTATTTTCTGTTTGGATGATCTATTTATAGCTATCAATGATGTATTTAAGTCCCGTAGTATAATTGTGTTTTGGTCAATTTCTCCCTTTAGTTCTGTTAGTAGTTGCTTGGTATATTTTTGTGCTCCCTGATTGGGAGCATAAATATTGATGACTGTTATGTCTTCTTGTTGTATAGTCCCCTTTACCATTATGAAATGTCCCTTTTTGTTTCTTGTTATCTTTTTCACCCTGAAGTCTGTTTCATCTGATATCATTATGGCTACACCTGATTTTCTCTGGGTACCATTGTCTTCAAGTGTCAATTTGCACTCTTTCACTTTGAGTCTACGCTTGTCCTTGTAGCTGAGATGTGTCTCTTAGAGATAGCATTAGGTAGGCTTTAGTTTTTTGATCCAATCTGCTACTCTGTGCCTTTTTATTGGTGAGTTCAGCCCATTTACATTTAGGGTGATTATAGATACGTGAGGATTTCCTGTCATTCTAGCTTTAGTTTTCTGGTAAGGCTGTGTCTCTATTGTTTCTTTGCTTTTTTGTTGTTGTCTATTATTCCTGTGTGGTGGTATTCTATGATGTTTCCCTCTGTTTCTTCTTTTATCACAGTATATATTTCAGTTCTGGATTTTTTTTAGTGGTTACCCTTAAGTTTATGTAAAAGTAAGTTTGTTATTTAGAGTATTCCATTTTCTTCAGCACGATTACTTTCTCCATTCCCATATTCTGGTTCAGGCCTTTACTCTCCGTCTTTTTTTGTTGCCACAAATTATCCCTGTTGATGGTGGTCGAATAGCCACCTTTAGTATTTCTTGTAGTAGGTCGTGTATTAGAAAATTCCCTCAACTTCTATATGTCTGGAAAGGTCTTCATTCCTCCTTCATATCTAAAGGATATCTTTGTTGGATATATTATTCTTGGCTCATAATTTCTCTCTTTCAATAGTTTGAATATTTGGTTCCACTCCCTCCAGGCTTATAGAGTTTCTGCTGAAAAATCTGATGATAATCTAATGGGCTTTCCTTTGTAGGTTACCATCTTCTTTTCCCTGGCTGCCTTGAGGATTCTTTCTTTGTTGTTGACTTTAGACAGCTTCAGTGCAATGTGTCTTGTAGAAGGCCTGTTGAGATTGAGTTAATTAGGTGTTCTATTTGCTTCTTGTATTCGAGGATCCAGTTCTGTCCACAAGTTTGTGAAGTTCTCATCAACTATTTGTTTGAATATATTCTCTGTTCCCTTCTCTCTTTCTTCTCCTTCTGGTATACCCATCATTTGTATATTGCTCTTTTTGATAGAGTCAGAATGTTCTAGTAGTGTTCGTTCATTTCTTTTAAGTCTCAAATCTCTTTTTTCTTCCATCTGTGTAATTTCCAGGTTTTTATTTTCGATGTCACTGATGCTTTCCTCCATGTGGTCAACTCTACTACCTAAGCTTGTTATTTCATTCTTAATTTCTTCTATTGGGTTCTTAATCTCCAGAAATTCCAGTTGGTTCTTTTTTAAAATTTCAATCTCTTTCGTAAAATGCTCATGGTGCTCTTTGATTGTGTTTCTGAGTTCATTAAATTGACTTTCTGTGTTTTTTTGCATCTCGTTGAGTTTTTTCAGAACTGCAATCTTGAATTCTCTTGTCATTTAAGTCACATATTTCCATATGTTTAAGTTCCTTTTCTGGAGACTTTTTACTTTATTTCTGAGCTGTTTTGTTGCCTTGGTTATTCATCGCCATTACTGATTTATTATTTCTCTTCCTAGACATCTACAGGAGTGGCTTCTGCAACCGGTTTATAGGAAGAGATCTTTCTTTTGTTTTCCAGTACTTGTTGGTAGAATGTTTTATTTTCTCTCCGACTGCAGCCTTTTTTTCCTCTCTCACATGGTAGTCCTATGTTTTCTCTGCACTATTCCAGCTCCTCACACAATGGGGGGATTCCCTGGGAGACCAGCTTCTCCTCTGTTAATAGTTCCCCTGGTTCACAGGGCACAGTGTCCGTGTGGGTATGAGGAGAGCATTTGAAGTTCCAAAGCTCTTCCTGCACCAGGTTCAGAGCCCATATGTTTCAGCAGTTCTGTTTACTCCTGCAGGGATCCACCCAGATAGGTGGGGCCAGGGGCGGGGTGAGTTGTGAGAGGTGGCCCAGAGCAATGGTGGAGACCTCCACCACAGCCAGTCCTGCTTCCACAGCTCCCTCCCCTTTGCCGGAACTAGTTGGGCTGCGAATCTGTGTCTGCGGTCCACAGTTCTCAGAGTAGCAAATATTCTGTTTTTTTGATCTGACATTGTTACTGTTCCGCCTCTAGCATTGGGCAGGTGTGGGCGGGGTGAGCTCTGGGAGGGTAGGGAGGGAGCGGCTAGTCCCAGTGACTAAGTCTTCCATTCTCTGCTTGGCAGTGAGGGCTTAAACCACCGTTTTCAGCCTTCTTCCCTCAGTGTTTTCTCTGAGGTCTCTGCCA
Source organism: Rhinolophus hipposideros (assembly GCF_964194185.1). Lineage (NCBI taxonomy): Eukaryota > Metazoa > Chordata > Mammalia > Chiroptera > Rhinolophidae > Rhinolophus > Rhinolophus hipposideros. The sequence goes on along the minus strand of NC_138051.1, from coordinate 14,367,204 downwards.
TGAATGTTGGGTTCAGTCGTGTTATATGCTGTCCTCTCAGCCCTGTGGGCCATAAGTGGAGTTCTTAAGCAGTTCGAGTTCTTCCCACTCCCGCAGCTGTGTTATTTCCGGGATGCAGTGAGCTGGGAGCACTGAGCCAGGTCTGCGTCCTGCGCCTGTGGGGCTCCGTCTCCGCACTTCTCCCTTCCCTCCTCTCTTGTTCGGGGGATTCTCCAACCTTTAGGTGACTTCAGTAGTGGGCCTGTTCGTCTTGCCTGTCTGCTGTGCATGGAGTCCTTTGTGGAGTTATTGTTGTTCGATTAGTTGTAAATTCCAGGGGAGCTTTACAGAGTCTCACCTCACGCCGCCATTTTGATGACGTTTCAGTTGTGATTTTTATATTTAAGCCATGATTCATTTTGAGGTTGTTTTGTGTGTGTACAATGTGAGGCTTAAGTTAATGTTCATTTTTTTATTTGTTTGTGGATGTCCAGTTGTTCTAAGGCAACAGGTTATATAGCCTTCATATTCCACTGAATTTCTTTTACACCTTTGCAAAAATCAGTTGGACATATTGTGTGGGCTTCTTTCTAGGTTTTAAATTCTGTTTTATTGATCTATGTGTCTGTACTTCAGCCAATAATTGTCTGTCTTGATTGTACTAAATAGTAGGATGTGATAGAAGATAGAGTGACTATTCCCACTGTGTTTTTTTTACTATTGTTTTAGCTATTCTATGGTCCATGCCTTTTCATGTATTTTAGAATTAGCTTGTCTACAAAACCTTTGTTGGAATTTTTATAAAAATTCCATTAACACTGTAAGTCTGTTTTGAGAGAATTGACATTTTTATTATGTTGATTCCATGCTTACAGTATGTCTCTCCATTTATTTAAGTCTTCTTTGATTTTTTCAAAAGATTTTGTAATTTTGTAGCACACATGTTCATAAATGTTCTGTTAATTTTATACCTAAGTATTTCATTTTCCTTGGAGTAGTTATAAATATGTTACATTTGGTTTTCCACCTGTTCATTGTTAGTATATGAGGTATGAGGAAAAAAAATATGGTGAATGTTTAAATTAAAAAAGAAATATTACAGTAAAAGACACATTGCCGTTAATCACCCTCAAAGTACTTTCCCTCACTTCAAACATGCTTATCCCATCATTCTTGCCATTTTCTGAAGCAGTTCTTGAAGTCCTCTTTAGTGAATGTCTTTAGTTGCGCTGTTATGGCTGCCTCGATGTCCTGAATAGATTCAAAAAATTTACCTTTCATGGTCGTTTTGACTTTGGGTAAGAGCCAGAAGTCACAAGGTGTCAGTTTTGGTGAACAAGATGGATGAGGACACACCATAATGTTTTATTTGACAGAAATTGCCAATACTAGAAGTGATGTGTGACACGGAGCAGTGTCATGATGGAGAATGATTTATGGGACACTTTAAAACACAGCTTCTCTCAACCGTAGCTCACACTCACCTGACTGCAGTGAACAAGTTGAATCTTGTCACACACTGTTATTGAACTTTGATGTGCTGCTTCCCATACTGAAGATCTGCCTTTCCATTGGATGGCACCTGGCAGCAATAGTCAGCATATGTTTTGATCACACCTCGTACAGAATTGAAAATTGAATTTTGTGTGTTAATATTATGCCCTGCAACCTTGCTAAACTTACTAGTTCTAGGAGTATTTTTGTGGATTTTGTGGGATATTATATGTGTATGTACGCAATCTTATAATCTGCAAATAAGAACCATTTTACTTCTTTCCCATCTGTATGATATTACTTCATGTTTTGCCTCACTACAGTAGCTAGAATCTTAGCTACTATGTTGAATAAGTAGGGCATACATTCTTGTCTTGTTCTTGACATTATAGGGAAATTGTTTAGTCTTTCATCATTAAACATGATTAGTTGTAGGGTTTTTTGTGCATGGTCTTTACCAAGTTGAGGTAGGTCTCCTCTATTCCTAACTTGCTGAGAGTTTTTATCACGAATGATTGTTTGATTTTGTCAAATGCTTTTTCTGCTTTAATCAATATTATCAAATAAATTTTCCTTTTTGTCTTATTGCTATGGTGGATTACATTGATTGATCTTCAAATGTTGAACCAGGTTATTTCTCTACCTCTATAATCTAGGCAGACCCCTTAACTAGTGATAGAAGTGACTCCTGCCACTGATGATGGCACATGAACATGTCTGGCCAGGCTGTGTGGTGAAGGAGACTACATGGACCAAAGACATACCATGTCACCTGTGGCTCCACTAAAGTAGGCAGATCCCAGATGATCTAGAAGCAATTTGAGGACACATAAGTGAATTTAATCAGACTAAAAGAAATGCTCACCCTACGGCAGATTCCTGAGCTAGTAAAAGCTTATTGTTTTAAGCTACTAAAGTAGGAACAGAGTAGTATGAAGCAAAATTACATGATGTAAACTCAGCCTTGTAACCGTAGTGTCAGAAAGTTTATTCTCCAAAATAAACTGATCTTTTTTTTTTCAATTTTACGTATTCAAAGAAAAAAAAATAGACAAAGACTCACTGCTTGCCCAAGAGAATTTAATATTAGTAAGTTTTAGATGGATAAAAACATAGTTTCTACACATATTTGCTCTTCTTTTGTAGAGCTGTATGGAGAATCATTTTTAATTATTAAATGTTAAAACCACATTATACAAAGCAAATTAAATGATTGATAAGCAAAGTGAAAACATACACAGAGGATTTAAATGAAGTAATATCCATGTTCAGACATACTATATTCTCAGGTAAAAAGAACACATCAGTTGTCATCATGAAACCATTATGATAAAGGCCAGGAAGATAAGCAAGGAGACTAAGGAAGATAAAGGCATTAATATTGGAAAGTCATGGACAGGAGATTAAGAAAGCTGTAGACCCCTTATTTGACATTAAAAAGAAAAAAAAAATCAAGACAATGTTTAAGACAAACATTGATTCTTCTAAACAATCATTATTTGCATACTAGTATCTATATTCTGAAGTATAGTCACAAAATCTCACTGAAGCATCACAACTGTTCAATATGATTACTTTATCACCATTCATAAATTAATATGCTGATAATTTGAAAGATTTTATTTTGCCTAAAGTGCCATTATATTCAAGAGACAGAATTAGAATTAGATGAAATTTAAGCTTTTCAACTTCATATCTTATTTAATTTATGCTGTGCCAAATTTCCTGCCTCTGTATTCAAAATGTTTTTTGAAATATTTTTTTAAATAGCCAAAACCAACCATAGGACACATAAAATGAAAAAGTCAAATTTCATCTAGAAATGTATCAATGTATATTGATGTCTGATTAGAATTTTAGAAAATAAGTACACTAACAAATCAGCCAATGTTTATTTTTAACCTTTATTTAATTTTATGAAATGTTTATTTTTATATTAAAAATTTCTCACCTAATTGCACAGAGACCACATTTAATTGATTTAATTTATTTCATATGAAAATAATATAAACTCACAAAATGATGCTATGTTTAAAGAGTATGCGGGTGGGGATTAATATGTTAAGTTTAGAAAATAAAAATCAGGATTCAATCAATGGAGTTATAGTTTATTGTTATCTGTGTAGGCCAGAGATGGGATATAATGTTTAATTCTATATATTGTTAATAGCATTTAAAGGTAGTCTTTAAAAAATATATTTATTAAGTACCTAGATTTTATTAACCAATGTGTCATTATCTAGGAGTGCACAGAAAAACAAAAGAGTTTCATTGTTCTTAAGATTCCTGTAGTTTAATTGTGATACTGGGTAAAAATACACATTTTTATGTGTAAAAAATGCACAAAGCATATAAAAGTATATGTGTATGAATCTTAATAAGTCTTTAGTCCCTGATTAAGATGAGTAGAGTGAATCTGAGTACTCTCACATAAATAATTATTGTAAAGTGTAGGATTAGTTAATATGAATTGTGAAGATTGTCAGTTGCCTTACAATTTGAATGTTCTCTCATGGAAGAAAACTTATACTATGTAACTCTAGAATTTGGAAATTTAGGTAATTAGAAAAACTAAGTATGAAGATGCTCTGGGAGATCCATTAGGCCTCAACATAATAGAAGATATTTCAAACAATCAGAATGTTCGCAAATTGAATAGATTATTATTCAAGAAAGTGAGCTCTCTGACATCGGAAGTGTTCAAAGAGAAACCGAATCATCTTCTGACAGAGCAATTACACCTGGAATGATCTGTGTGGGCTAGTGCTGAGACTAGATTACATCAAAAGACTATTCTAGTTCATAAATTCCAAAGTCTGGCGAATACTTGCAGGGAATCCATTATATCATTTATCATGAACTAACAAGCCCAGAACTGAATTATTAAATGAGTGCCATTAAATTTATTATATTCTATTGAGAATGACAAAAACAAAATACACTTCAGAAAAAAACAATATGAATCTTAAATAATATTTTAAGTGAACTAGTTGATAATGGGGCTGTAAATATTGTCAATTCTGTCCTCTGTTCCTTTTCAACTCAGGAAAAATAAATGCATGATGAGCATGGAAATAGAATTTTTTTCTTTTTATCTGATTAAAATTTATTTGGGTGACAATGGTTAGAAAATCACAAAGGTTTCAAGTGTACAATACTGCAGTACATCATCTATATATGGTAGATGAGGGTAAACGGGGTCAAATATATGGTGATGGAAGGGAAACTGACTCTGGGTGGTGAACACACAATGTGAAATAGAATTTTAAAAGAGTTTAGTCATTCAATATAATTAAACTGAATATATATATATATATATATATCTGTATATATATATATGTATATATGTGTATGTATATAGATATATATACACAGATATATATCAAGTATGGAATACAGCAATAAAGAACTCTTATGTTAATTGATGTTAGCAACTGTTAATATGATGGATATGTGAAACAGAGTTTTTTACTGAAATTTGATTAGTTTTAAAGCAACATCTGTTATTATTTAGATTATATTATCTATTTTCAAACAACGCATTTTCAAACTGTAAGAAAAAAAATTCAAAAATCTCCAACATGACTGTTTTACACATCTTCTGACATTCTTTGTCTCCATTGGTATTAATAACCAGATTACAGTATATAATATTTTAACCTGTCTTTAGGAGTCAGTGCATGAATAGAATAGGCTGCTCTATTGACCATGTTGTTCTTTCTTTTTCTTTGAACTTTGATTTCCTCAATGTCGACTGAGAACCATATTACTTGCTCCCAAGGATTTGGAGAAAGTGTACACGTGGCTTTCTCCTTAGTTATATACTAAGTTCCACCAGAGCAGGGTCTTCTTTTTAATCTTTATATCCTCCGAGTTCTATTTGGTAATGTGGTTCATAGAAATCATGCACAAATTGTGGGTTAAAGGAAGCTATGATTGTGAAAATCAAATGAATTAAAATCTGAGACAGTGCTGTACTTCATTTTAGTTATATGTTGTTGTTATGGAAACCTGGCATTTAAATAAAGACCTGAGTTCACAGGAAAGGTTGAAGATGGGACAAGGAGTAGAATCATTATTTAATTCATTTTTCATTGTGTGTTTCTTAATGAGAACAGTATTGGTTTTTCCCTTTGCTGGAAACATTTTTTCTCCCAGTGAACTGGGATCAGATCTTTACCATCTTCAAGTCTTTGCACAAATGTAACCTCCCAGTGAGACCTAATCCTGACCACGAAGTAAAACTGTAAAGACTTGATCCCTTTTCCCTGCTTTACTCTGTGTTTGTTCAATAGGAATTTTCCCCTTCTAAAATACGATATAATTTACATATCATTATGTTTTTTTGGTTGTGCTCTGTCTTCCCCCTCTAGAATATAAAGTACATTAGGGCAAGGTTCTTTATTTGGTTTGTCCCTGATGTTTTCTAAGCAACTTAATAGTGCCTGACTCTTAAAAACACAATAAATATTTAATTATTGGGTGAATAAATGCATGATATTGAACATTTTTATATACTTCAATCTAGTACATTATTTTGCTTGCAATACTCATGGAATGAAAACAGTAAGCTGTGACCCCTTGTATCTTATATCTAATGAGTTTCCTTGTATTTTTTAGCTAAAAGTAACGTTTGTTGTAAGAATGAGACAAAACAATTACAAAGAATTCAATCTTCCTACTCCTCTGTTCCTCCAATCCCATCTCTCTCTAATTAGCCAAAAATTACCAACCTGGTACATTAATTTTAGTATATTTCTCATGATTTTATTATGTATATATTTATAGATGCATACATATATATTTTTTGTTTGTTATGATTTTATTTTCTTAATAATAAGCATACACTACATGCATGTGTTTGCAACTTTTTGACATAATTAACAAAATGCCATGAACAAAATTTCAATTGGTTGCATGAGTTCTTTGTATATTTTGGATATTGTCACCCCAATAAACTTTAATTAAAAAAAATTCAATTGGGCAGAAACAGGGATAATTATTTTATTTAGCTATACATTATGAGAAGATAAATATGGCATTACTTAGACACAATTCTCCAACAATCAGTTCCTTTTTTCCCCACTGAAAAAAAGTGGCATGCTGCAATATTTCTTTCAGCATAAATTCCAAATCGGGATTACTTGGTCATAGTGTTTATGCATTTTTAGTATTTATGATTACTTTCATTTGTTTTACAAGTTTTGAAAACTTTTTAATTGATCCACAGAAACACCTTTGCATGAATACATTTGTCTTTTTAGTTTTTTAACAGAACACACGGTAGTTTAAAGACAACACAGAATTTGAAATTTGAACAACATCATAAATTGGGCACACTGTTTTTAATGAAGATTGTTGATATAGCTCGGGTTCATATGTAGACTTCTGGGGCTGTTATCAATCAGCGCTACTTTCTTTTTAATTCCTGTCTGTTATTCAATAGCTTCATAATGTCTTGCATGTAGCAGTTGCTCAATAAATTCCATTGAATTACTGAAAATTGATCACTTGCCCTTAGCAAGTAAATTCCCATTGAAAATAGCCACAGCTTATTATGGTCAGCTGATTCATCTGTTTTCTTGGTAATAAATTTATCTATCTATCTATCTATCTATCTATCTATCTATCATCATCATCTATCTATCTATTTATCTATCATCTATCTATCTATCATCTATCTATCTATCTATGTGTATCAGTATATGTATATAAGTATATGTATATAGATAGATAGATAGATAGACAGGTAGATATAGATATGCTCTGAGGATGTTTTTCATCTTGAAGTGCTATCCTAATCTATGAACCCTTTAGTTCGTCTTGTTTGGGTCCTTTACATAAAATTAAGAATGTAATATTTTAAGAAGGTTATCATTTTATTTTCCTTTTACCACTATATTTTCTTGAATTGAAAATTTAATCTTAAATCTTTAACCTATTTACCACAGGTTATCTCTGTCACTTTCCTTTTTCTTTTTTTGTTATTGACAATATTTATATGTGTCACATGCTGTTGAGTCACTCTGACTCCTACCAACACTAAGAATGAGTGACGTCCACAGTGTCCTGTCCTCACAGCCCTGCTCAGTTCCTGTAGACTCATGCTGATGGCTTGTTTCGTGGAGTCAGTCCATCCCATGTTTGGCCTTCCTCTTTTCCTGCTGCCTTTTATATTTCCCAGCATTGTTGTCTTTTCCAAAGAACATTGCTTTCTCATGATGTGCCCAAATTAGGACAGCTTCAGTTTTCTCATTTTTGCCTCCAGTGATCTTTTAGGCTTAATTGTCTCTAGGCCCCACTTATTTATCTTTCTGGCAGTCCAGGGTATCTGTAGACCTGTCTTCCAATACCATGCTTCAAATAAATTATTATTATTTTTTTCGATCAGCCTTCTTCAGTGTCCACCTTTCACATCCGTACACAGTAATAAGCAATGCAAGGGTGTGGTTCATCTTAGCCTTGATCTCTAATGACACATCTTTGTTCTTGGTGATCTTTCCTAACTCTTCCATTGCTCCCCTTTGTAATCTCAGCCTTCTCTTGAGTTCTTGGCTGTCATGTCTATTGATGTCTAATTGATGACAATAGTTTTTAGGCACTGGCAAATTTTCTCCTTACAGTGATTGGAGGAAATGATGACTTCGCTGAATTTTTGAACCAGCAGAACATTAGCACTTTGTAGCCTATTTCTGGCAGAAATATGTCAAAAACCACAGAGTATTGGTGCCAAAAGCCAGCAAGTTTTGATATTTCTTGGTTAGTTGGGGTTAAGGAGCAGTGGGGAATGTGAGGGGGTGTGAAAAACTAGCCTACTGCCCAGGTATGATTTACCACTGAGAATGAAAATGTCTAGAATCATGAATTTTCATCCAAAGAGGAATGAACTCCTAAAATAGAGATGCTGTGTCAATAAAAGTGGCTATGGACAGAATCTCCCTCCAGTCAGTATTGACCTAAGGCAAATTATTGAGATGATTTGCTTTATTGTGACTCTAAGAGACCTGTAGACCACTATAATACTAAGTTACCTCAAATAGTTAATACATTTAAAAAGTCATTTTCTAAAATAGACCTAGAGTAATTAAGCCTCTTTTAAAAGCAGGCATAGTTATGATTTATACAGAAACATTATGCACTGAAACTTTTCCAGGAGCTAAAATATTATGTTCTGCAAATCTGTTGGAACCCAAGAGCTGCAGGTGCTTCTTTGAAAAATGACATTTCCGTCATCTACCTGACAAGCACAGCTGAAATATCAAAGTTATAAACATTCTGCTTCTATGTGCCAGCTGCTGTTTCCGTGGAAACAGCCCGAGTTGCAACAGGAAAGTAAATGTCCTTAACACAAAATTGTGAGGTTTTGAATATTTTACTAAATATATATTTGACTATATCTGACATTTTGAGATTACAAAAATGTTTATTTTGATTATTTTATTCATATATGTGCATATCTACATATATAAGATCAAATGCTATTAAACTATAAAATAACATTTGCTTTTATTTTAACTTTAATCTTGCGTGATGTAAATAAAATGTAATAACTTATAAAATGAATTATACTTATCACAAATATTGAGTATTTAAATTGCTAAATATTATTGACTGACAAAAATATTAAAAAACTTAGGGAAAACAAGGACACACGTAATATGTTCTTCATTTTTATGTAATATAGCAACAACTAAAACAAAAGTAAAAAATTATTTATTAGTCTAAAAACTAGTTTGTATTGATTTCTAAGATTCTTTTTATAAAGAAAAAATCAAATTCAGTGTTGGACTTTTGTTAATGGTTCTAATATTTTGATTGTCTTTTATCTTATTTTGCTAATGCAACCCATAGTTTGGTAAAGGCTAAAGAGTTATGTAATCATTTCTGATGCAAAATAATAGCTAATTACAGAGTAATCTTGGTATTTTCTTGACCTACATAATATTTAAACTTGTGATATATGATGTAGTTAGTGAAAAACTTTCTCTCTCTTCAATGTATTTTCCTATACTTGGAATTTATAAAACAATACTAATTTTTATAACTTCAGGAAAGATTAGAATGCGGCTTTATGGTGTTCTTTTATTGTGTAAGAGCCAATGAAATTTAAAATAAACATATGTTCCAGGCCCTAAGATCATAGCACTGAGTCATATCATTAGAAGATATTATTTGCTCTATTATTAAAAAGCATTGTTAAATATTGCTTCCACTATTTCAGTTACCTGGGAAATGATTTTTAATAGATGTTACAGTTATTTCAAGAGTTTCCTAAAACAATGGATTAACTTGAATTACAAAGATATATAACCATAAAGTTGGCTGGACCATTGGGAGAATCTACATCATTGTCAACTCTTGCTTAGTTAACTGATTTTAGTTATAATTCATGTCTTCTATGATTTGATAAGATACAGCAGGCATTAATCTCATAATTTTTGAAAGGGAATTGATTCTATTACCTTTTACTTGGTAAACTAAATAGAATATATATTGATCTTAGATTAAGGCATTTTAAATTTCTTAAACAACACTTTGCACTTATATATTTTTTTTAAATTTTGGAATGAAAAATATATAGTATTAACATAACAACAACTAAAATACAGATATACACACAAATACATATAAACATTTTCCTTACATTGAACGATTTTAAGAATTGTTTCTTTGAAAACAGACAAAATGGACAAATAGCTAGACTAAACAACAGAGAAAAGAGAAAGAACCCAATTCAACAAAATTATAAATGAAAAAGGAGACAACATAACTAACTCCATAGAAACTAAGAGTCGTAAGAGCCTACTATGATCAAGTATATGCCAACCAACTGTACAACCTAGAAGAAATAGAAAAATTCTTATAAACATACAACTTACCAAGACTGAATCAGAAAGATATAGAAAATCAAAATAGACCAATCACTACTAAGGAAATTGACTCAGTAATAATAATAATAATAATAATAATAATAATAATAATAATAATAATAAAATCCCCTAAAGAAGAAAAGCCCAGGACCAGTGCTCTGCTGAATTTTATCAAATATTTAAAGAAGAATTAACACCAATTCTTCTCAAACTCGTCCAGAAAATCAAAGATGAGGGAACACTCCAAACTCATTTTATGAGGCCAGTATTATCCTCATACCAAAATCAGTAAAGAATACTACTAGAAAAGAAAACTACTGGCCAATATCCCTAATGAAAATAGATGCAAAAATTCTCAATAAAATACTAGCAAACCAAATTCAGCAGCACCTTAAAAAGATAATTCACCATGATCAAGTGGGAGTTATCTCTGAGATGGAAGGATTATTTACCATACTCAAATCAATCAGTGTGATACATCAAATTAATAGAATGAAAGAAAAGAATTATATGATCATCTCAACAGAGGCAGAAAAAGTATTTGCCAAACTTCAACAGTCTTTCATGATAAAAATGCTTAATAGTTTAGGCATGAAGAAACATGTCTCAACATAATAAATACCATGATGACAAGCCCATGGATAGCATCACAGTCAATGGGGTAAAGTTGAAAGCTTTTTTTTTTTTTTTTAACATTAGGAACAAGACAAGGATGTCCACTCTCACCACTCCTATTCAGTAGAGTACTAGAAGTCCGAGCTAGAGTAATCATGCAAGAAAAGGTAAAGCTATCAGAATTGGAAAAGAAGTAACATATTCTCTATTTACAGATGACATGATTTTATATATGGAAAACCCTAAAGACTCCACCATAAAAAATCATCTAATCAGTGAATTCAATAAAGTTGCAGAATACAAAATTAACATACATAAATCAGTAGCATTTCTATACTACAAATTTTCTGGAAAAGCAATAACAAAATCAATCCCATTTGCAATAGCATCAAAAGCAATAAAATACTTAGGAATAAATATAAGAAGTTGAAAGATCTGTACTCTGAAAACTTTAAGACATTGATGAAAGGAACTGAAGAAAACACAAATAAATGTAAAGGATCTTGTGTTCATGAACTGAAAGAATTAATACTGTTAAAATATCAATACTACCAAAAGCCATCTATGGATTCACTGTAATCCCTATCAAGATTACAATGGCATTTTTTACAAAAGTAGGAAAAACACTCTTAAAATTTATAAGGAACCACAAAAGATTCTGATTAGCCAAAAAAAAAAAAAAAAAAAATCCTGAGAAAGAACAAAGCAGGAGGCATCACATCTCCTGATTTCAAGCTATACTATATAAAGTTATAGTCATCAAAACAGTATAGGGCTAGCATAAAAACAAATAGACCAATGGGACAGAATCAAGAACCCAGATATAACCCAAGCAAATACAGTTAACTAATAGTTGACAAAAGAGCTGAGAATACGCAATAGAGAAAAATCTGTCTCTTCAATAAATGATGCTGCTGGGATAATTGGATATTCACATGTCATAGAATGAAACTGGTCTCATATCTTACACCATTCATAGAAATTAACTCAAAATTGACTGAAGACTTAAATGTAAGACTTGAAAGCATGAAAATCCTAGAAGAAATACAGGAATAAAGCTCCTTGATGTGAGGGCATGGTAATTATTTTCTGCATATGACACTGAAGCATAAACAACAAAATTAAAAATAAATAAGTGGTATTATGTAAAAATGTAAAGCTGTTGCACAGCAAAATAAACCATTAACAAAGTGAAAAGACAACCTAAGGAATGGGGAAAAAAGATATTTGCAAACCATATATCTGATAAAGGGTTAATATCCAAAGTATGTAAAATGTTTATATAACTAAATAGCAAAACAATAAATAATCCAATTAAAATGTGCAAAGGGTGTGGAGGTTCCTCAAAAAATTACAAATAGAATTACCATATGACCCAGCAATCCCTCTCCTGGGTATCTACCCAAAGAATTTGAAATCATTTATACATAGAGATACGTGTGCTCCAATGTTCATTGCAGCTTTATTTACGGTGGCCAAGACATGGAAACAACCAAAATGTCCTTCGATAGATGAATGGATAAAGAAGTTGTGGTATATATACACAATGGAATACTATTTGGCGTTAAGAAAAGATGATATAGGAACATGTGTGACAATATGGATGGATCTTGAGAGTATAATGCTAAGTGAAATAAGTCAGACAGAAAAAGCAGAGAACCATATGATTTCACTGATATGTGGTATATAAACCAAAACAACAAAAGAATAAGACAAACAAATGAAGGAACAAAAACTCATAGACACAGACAATAGTTTAGTGGTTACCAGAGGGTAAAGGGGGTGGGGGGAGGGAGATGAGGGTAAGGGGGATCAAATATATGGTGATGGAAGGAGAACTGACTTTGGGTGGTGAACACACAATGGGGTTTATAGATGATGTAATACAGAATTGTACACCTGAAATTATGTAATTTCATTAACAATTGTCACCCCAATAAATTAAAAAAAAGTGTGCAAAGGAATGAATAGACATATCTCCAAAGAAGGTATATGGAAGGACAACAGATACATGGAAACATGCTCAATCACTAATCAATAGGGAAATGCAAATCAAAACCACAATGAGATATCACCTCTTAGAATGACCATCATCAAAAAGATAACATAACAAATGCTGGTGTGGATTTGAATAAAAGGGAACTCTTATTTAAAAAAAAATAGTTTCAGGTGTACAGAAAAAATGTAATAGACATTTAAATCCCTCACAAAGTGATAACTCCCCTCCCCCAATCTACTACCCTTCTGACATCATATATAACTATTACGTTTCCACTGTCTCTATTCCTTATGCTGTACTCCATATCCTGTAACTATATGTGTATATATATATATATATATATATATATATATATACACATATATATATATATTAAATTATAGTTGACATTCATTATTATTCAGCTTCAGCTTCATGTGTACAGTACAGTGGTCAGGCATCTAAACCATCCATGAACTTGTGCATTGTTGGTGGGATTATAAATTGGTACAGCTACTATGGAAAACAATATGGAGGATACTCAAAAATTAAAAATATAACTACCATATGATCCAGCAATCCACTTCTGAGAATGTATGCAAAGAAAACAAAAACACTAACTTGGAAAGATATAAGCACCGCCATGTTCATAGAAGCATTATTTATAATAGCCAAGATATAGAAACAATCTAAGTGTCAATCGATGGATGAATGAATAAAGAAGCTGTGATCTACATCATCTATATCTATATCTATATCATCTATATCCATATCTATATATCTATATCTATATCTATATCTATATCTATATCTATATCATCTATATCTATATAATGGATGAATATGTATATATATATTTATATATATGGATATGTATATTTTTATAGATGAATAGTATTCCGTTATATACATTCTATTATATATATACCTTGGTTTTCGAATGTCTCGTTGATGAACATTTTGGTTTATGAACACCATAAACCCAGAAGTAAATACTTCGGTTTTTGGACACGCCTCAGAAGTCGAACATGTCACACAGCTTCCGCTGAGTGCAAGATCCTGAAGCCTAGCTGTTGGCTGTTTTCCAATGTTTCAGAATTGAAATAGTCTTCCAGAATGGATTACGTTAGAAAACCAAGGTATATATATTTCATTATATTTATTTCCCCAAAAATAAGATCGGGTCTTATATTAAGTTTTGCTCCAAAAGATGCATTGGGGCTTATTTTTTAGGGCATGTCTTACTAAAAAATCAGGCTAGGGCTTATTTTCCGGTTAGGTCTTACTTTTGGGGAAACACAGTATATATATATATATATATAAATATATATGTGTGTGTGTGTGTTTGTGTGTATATATATATACACACATATATATACACACATATATATATATACATATATACATACATACATACACACACATACACATATATATGCATATACATGTATGTATGCATATATACATATATACATATATGTATGTATATATGTATATATGTGTATGTGTGTGTGTGTGTGTGTGTATATATATACATATATATATATATATGTATATATATATATATATATATATAATGGAGTATTATTCAGCCATAAAAACTGAGGAAATCCTACCATTTGTGCCAAGATGGTTGGACCTTGAGGGCATTTTCTTAAGTGAAATAAGTCAGGCATAGATAGAAAAGTAGTATATGATCTTACTCACATGTGAAATAAAAACAGAACATACTCATGCAAAAAACGATCAGATTTGTGGTTACCAGTGGTAGAAAGTGGGAATTGCAGGAAGGTTGTCAAATGGTACAAACTTCTAGTTACAAGATAAATAAGTACTAGGGATGTAATATACCACATGATAGTTACAGCTAACACTGCTGTATGATGCACAGGAGAGTTGTTAAGAGAGTACATTTAAGAATTCTCATCACAAAGAGAAAATTGTTTTACCTTACTATTTTATTTTTTTTGTCATACCTATATGAGAAGATGGATGTTAGCTGAATCTATTGTGGTAATTATTTCACAGTATGTGTAATTAATAACATCATGTTGTGTGCCTTAAACTTATACACTGGTTTATGTCAATGATTACTCAATAAAACTGTGAAAAAAAGTAAAGGGAGATATAATGATGATGTTGATCAAATAGAGAATATTGGAAACAGATAGAAATTATAAAAAAGAACCACATGGAAATGATACAATTGAAAATTACAAACATTGAAATAAAATTTTCCATAGAATGGTTCAACAGTAGTTTTGAATTTATAGAAGAAACAAAAGATGAACTTGGGATAGACAGATATTGATCGTGCAAGTCAAAGAACAAAGAGGAAAAAGAATGAAGAAAAAAATGAAGATCCTCAGAGAAATATGAGACATCAGTAGGCTCACCAGAAATGATAATGGGATCCCAGAAGGAGTTGAGTAAGAAAGGAGAAGACATAATGTTTGAAGAAATAATGGCTGAAAACTTCCCTCAAATTTGTTAAATAATAATCTACACATCCATGAAGCTCAACTGATTCTAAGTAGGATAAATGCAAGAAGATCCACAAACAGACACATCATAATAAAAATGTTGAAAGTCAAAGGCAAAAAAAAATCTTGAAAGAAGTAAGGAAAAAAAATCACATGTCACTGACATGGGAATTCCAATAAGATTAATAAATGACTTTTGATCAGAAGAGCAGAATGGAGGCCAGAAGATGGTGAGATAACATTCGAAGTGCTCAAAGGAAAAAAAAAAATAAAGAAGAATCCTATATTCCACACAAGTATCTTTTAAAAATGACGGTAAATTAATGACTTTCCAAGATAAAGAAAAAAAACGAGAGATTTTGTTACTAGAAGATCTGTCTTATAAGCAATACCAAAGAAATTTTTCTGGCTAAGAGAAATTGATTGAAGATGGATATTCAATTCCACACTAGTAAAAATTATTACCTAATTATATAAATCAGTAAGAATGTATATGTTATTCTCTTTATTGCTTATTTTAAAAAGCCATTGCATAAAATTATAACATATATAATATATGTTCATATTTACATAATGCATAGAATTTATATGTAATTTATTGTTGAGCCTATAACATATACAAATATAACAGCATAATATATTTGACAATAAGCACAAAAGAAGCACATGAGAGCAAAGCTATACTGGGCTAAGGAAATGAGTACAGATAATCAATAATGATTATAACAATGTATTGGGTTTGCACATTAATGTCATATGCATAATGATAATACCACAATGAGGAGGACAATGGAATAAAGATATCGAGGTTAATTTTTGTATATAACACTGGAATTAAGCTAGTGTAAGTTGAAAGATGATTAGAGTAGTTTGAAATGTGTATAGTAAACCCTATAGCAGCTAGTTAAAAAAGAAAGAAAACTAAAAATGGAGTTAAAATTGTTAAAGACATTAAAATATTATGAAATATTTACATAATGCAAAAGAAAGCAGTGAAGGAAGAACAAGAAGACATGAGACATGGAAAACAAAAAATAAAATGGTAAATGCAATTTCAAGTATATCAGCAATAACACAAAAGACACAAATAGTGTGGGAGAAATAAAAGGTATAAAAAGTATAGCAAACAACATCCACAAGACACTTGGAGTGGTTATATTAATACATTACAAAATAGAGTTTAAAACAAAAAATGTTACTATTCCTAAAGTGGGACATATAAAAAGTTTACTCCATCAGGATGATATAACAATTATAAGCATATATAGAAGCAAAAGCAGAAAAAATGTGAAACAAAGGCTAAACTAAGTTAGGGAAAATACCAATTCTATAGTAATATTTGGAGAATTTAATACTCCACTTTAAATAATGCTTAGAACTGAAGATCAACAAGGAAACAGAAGACTTGAACATGTTGTGAATCAATCAGATCTAACAAACATCTATAGAACAATCCACCCAACAACTGACTATACTTTCTCCTCAACGGTACATGCACCATTCTGCAGGATAGACTATATGCTAGGCCATAAAATAAACCTCAATAAATTTAAAAGGATAGAAATAATACAAAGCATTTTCTTTGACCAGGGTGGAATGAAATCAGAAATCAACAGCAGGAAAAAACAAAATTGGGAAACTCACAAATATGTGTAACTAAATCCCATGCTCCTAAATAACCAATAGGTCAAGGAAATCAAAAAATAAATCAAAATAATTTGAAATAAATCAAAATGAAAATGCAAAAGTTTGGGGATGCAGCTAAAGCAGTGCTTAGAGGGAAATTTATTGTTAGGTGCCTATATTAAGAAATAAAACCTCCATTCAATAACCCACTTAAAAATGGATGAAAAATCTGACAAATATTTCTCCAAAGGAAATGTTCAATAAGCATATGAAAAGAGGCTTGACATCATTAATCATCAAGGAAATTCAAATCAAAACCACAGTAAGATCACACGCACATCACACCCACTAGTGTGTATATATAATTATTTAAAAAGCTGATATTAACATCATTGAAAGGATGTGGAGAAATCAGAACGCTCATACTTTGAATCTAAATTGGGACAGTTGCTTTGGAAAATAGTTTGGCAGATCAAACAAAAACTTGCACAGAAATATAAGTAGAAGCATTATTCATAATAGCAGAAGGTGAAAACAACCCAAATGCCTCTAAACTGATGAATGCATAAAGGGAATTTTTTTTTGTCCATAAAAGGAATGAAATACTGACACATACTAAAGCATGAATGAACATTGAGAAAAAAATGTACAAATTGAAAGAAGCCAGTCACAAAAGGTCACCTATTTATATGACTTCATTCATATTAAATATTCAGAGCAAGGAAATATATATGTCTGTAAATATATGTAGTATATTAGTGATCGATTAAGGGTGGTTAGGGGTTTGTGAATATTGATGATAGCTACAGGTATGAGGTTTCTTGTGAGGTTATGAAAAGTTTTCAAATCAACTCCTGATGGGTGCACCTACAAGTAAATGTACTAAAAACCATTTAATTTTATACTTTCAATGGATGAATTGTATCTTATGTGAATTATACCTCAATACAGCTGTTAAAAGTAAATAAACAATGTGTCAAACTAGTTTTGAAGAAAGTTTGTGTCTCGGTCTGCAAAATACAATGTTATCTTTTTTCAAATAATTGACTGCTTTATATTCATTATCTCAGTTTCTTGGGAGTAACAGGTATATAGAACTCACAAGTACTCCTGGAAGTTGGTAGATTTCCAGTGTTCGGAGCACTGGCCTAAGACATTTGATCTTGTATCTAACTGATACCAAAATTTTCTTACCTGACTCACCATATTTATTAAATAAATCAGATAATAGAACAAACCAAGCTTATTAAAAGAGGAATTATATCTGGCTCAAATTACTCTAATTTGCTTCCCTTCTTAAATTATTGAACCATGTGATCTATTTTTGATTTGTACTATCATCAAAGTAGTGATACAGGTAGCCACAGTTCAATAACTTTTCCAAAAATTTTGAAGATTCAGAAGAGAACAAAACCATACATACAATTAATATTTCATACCAGCTCTGACAGTTAAATTTGCAAACTTGTTGCAACGATGTTGCTAACCTATTCATTATGACTTTGTACCAACTGGACAAATAGTTGACAAAGTTTACTGTTTGGAAGTGCTGAAAATGCTGCGTGAAAAAATTAGATGACGTGAACTTTTCACCAACAATTTATGGCTCTTGCATCACGACAATGCACCAGCTCACACGGCACTGTCTGTGAGGGAGTTTTTAGCCAGTAAACAAATCACTGTATTGAAACATCCTCCCTACTCACCTGATCTGGCTCCCAATAACTTCTTTCTTTACTAGAAGACAGAGGAAATATTGAAAGGAAAACATTTTGATTACATTTAGGACATCATGGGTAATACGACGGCAAGTCTGATGGCCATTTCAGAAAAAGAGTTCCAAAATTGCTTTGAAGGGTGGACTAGGCGCTGGCGTCAGTGCATAGCTTCCCAAAGGGAGTACTTCGAAGGGGACCCTAGTGATATTCAACAATGAGGTATGTAGCACTTTTTCTAGGATTAGTTTGCGAACTTAATTGTCAGACCTCGTATTTGACACTAGTATTTTGAATGCTACTTATAATGCTTATTATTAATAGTAACTGAAATGAAAATAAATACTATTATATAAAATAAGTTATTCATGATAATGACTTTATTTACAACTTTTAAAGACACACATTGATCAAAGCTCCTCTACTTAGGTATCTGTGTTTTTGCTAGATGGATTGGTATATCCCTGGTATATATGTAGATAGGACACCTTACTCTAGGGTATGTAATATGTAGCCTACATGAGGCCAAGGGCATGTGAGAAGTTGATATGGAGTAATGTAATGAGAAACTAATGTAATCAGATTTTCTCATTAAAATAAAAAAAATGTCAAGAGACTTTGGTTGTTAGTAGAGCTAATGTATGAAGGAAGTTGAGATACCTATAAGCATATTAAGTTTATGAAGGAGAAGAAACAAAAATTAGAGGAAGTCTAACAGTATAAAGAGACTAAAACAAGAAAAATGGACAATGAAAAAAAACTCAAAAATCATGAAAGAGTAATATATGACATGAAGAAATTGTAGCCAGATATGTCTTGATACTGTAAAGATTATCCATTGAATCTTGACGTTATTTGCACTTCAGAAAGGAGCAATAAGCGTCTTTATATAGAAATCTGACATTTACTTAGAAAAAAAATCTGTGAGAATCCTATTAAGTGAACTTCTCAATAAAAACATTAAAATTCTCTTTAAAGATTTTTTCAAGATAAATGGATCCAGAGGTGTTTATTTCTTTAATAGTCTTTCTGAAGTCTCTAAACACTGCCATGTCATTTTGCTTATTCTTGACATCTTGACCTTTTCCCTTTTAACAACTGTCATCTATTACTAGCAGCAGTTTCACATCAATGCTTTCTTTGCCAAAATGCCAAAAAAGATGTAATCCAAAGTTTGTTTGTTTTGAGAGTAATGGTTACAGTTCTCTAACTGATATAGATCTTGAGCTTTCATTCATGAAATAATGTTGTCTTTCTAAGGTAATGTTTCCAGTTAAGTATATCCAACAGTGTAAATCTGTTAAGGGCTGTCAGAGTGCTCTCCATACACTTCGCTTTTGTCAGAATCTGCATTTTTATCTCATAGATCAAAATAGTGCTTTTGAAATAAATCACCATGGTACAGAACGAAAATTTAAAATGTTTTACGTAAATAATTCTTAGTAAAAAAATATCAATGTAACTTAATAACTTGGCAAAGTTACAATACCTGATACATTTTCTCCTGCTCTTATTAAAATATATGCTAATATATACATGTTAAAAACAGTGAATAAAAAGCATGGAATAATATGGGGGAAATGGAAATGTGAGCTTTAAAATTTACATTAACGTCAATATTTAGGCATTTGTATATTATTTTAACTCACAGGTTTGAAATATACATACAGTACACCTAAACCAGCATAACTGCCTGGGCAACTAAGAATGAGGATGGACAATAGGAATAGACGAGATACTTACCTACCCTTCCTTTCTCCAGTTTAGGGACATAAAACCTATTTCAGAAACTAGGAAGTCAACTATCCAACCACAATTAAATTAAGAAAAAGGCCTTTTCCAGATCCTCAATACATAAAGGACCATAAAATATCACTATAGTACTAGAGGAGCATGTAAATGAAAGATGAAAAAAAATATTTTCATAATCCCCTTCCTATACTTCATGTGGTTGTCCAGAAAGTACAAGAAAGAGAATAAAGAAAAAGAAGTAATAAAGACCAGCAAAACCATTTCCTAAAACAGAAAAAGAAGCACACATTTTTCAAATGGAAAGATCTACCATATGGTAAATTAATAAAAAAAAGGCAGAGATCTAGAATATGTTGAACATTTAGAAATTTAGGTAAAAAAAAAAAATTGTCCTAAGTTTCCAAAACATTAAAAAGAAATATATAATTCCACCTACCAATGAAATTCAGTTTGAATACAGATTTCTCATAATTAACAAATTAGGCTAGAAAGCAGTAGATTAATATTTTTAGGAAGATCTCTTATAATCTAGAATTCAATGCCCACCCAAAATAGCATTCTAATGTAAAAGTGAAATTTTAAAAAATGAATTATGAAATGATACACAAAGCTGATGATTTACAATCACTATCTGAAAGAATCATTCTACAACACCAGCAAAATACCGTAGCTAAACAACTTAATAAACAGATATACCGGAAGCCTAATGTAAAATAAAGATTGCCATACCAAAAAACTATTAATATTCATATTTATGTTAATAATTTCTCATCTGCAATAAAAATATTTTAAGAATGAACTGTGACTAAACTGATATGTCAACCAAAGTGAGAAAAAAAAAAAGATAGTATGGTAAAGATTATGGTGTGTTTTTTGTCAAAATATAAATGCTGGTTGACATCCTATTACTGCAAATTATTATCAACGTGTATATTTAGTATATAAGATAAAATAATAGCTGTATACGAATAAGGATATACCCATCATTTTCCTAGCAGTGGAATAGCAATTAGGAAGATAAAATTTTATAATCCAGTAATGGTCATTCAAAGGCACTTATAAATGATAATAGCAAGAAAGCATACTAAGCACCCTGGCTTGTGAAAAGATTGGAAGCCACCACTCCCATTCTTATAGGAAAACCTGAACAACTGAAAACCAATGTCTTTTCTTGGACCCTTCAGAAAACTGGTTACAAGGCCAACCACACCCTTGAAATCTAGAGAGAGAGGTGCCTCCCTTATGGTTGCTTGCTGGTAGTAGAAACCACTGGACACTAAAACTGGTAGGAACCTTTAAATGATAATTTTGAAAAATTGCTGGAGGCTGAATGCAGAGAACCTCCTGAGGGCTGTGTCATTTAGAGTTCCCCCTATTTTCACAGCTCTCTCTCCAGGAATCCCTAAAAATTCTCATGGTGAGGATCTAGAGAAAAGCTCTTACAGTTCTGAACAATGTTGGGTAGAATAGCCTCACTGTAACTCTCCCAGACTCTTTTCCCTAACAAACACCCAGGCTCCCGAAGGAAGGAATTCCCAGAGGGTAATTCTGAAAGCTTATCCCAAGATAAGAAGGGAATTGTCCCCCAACTCCAGGCAGTTTTAAGCTTCATGTCTTCTGTGAGGAAAATAAAAATGTCATAGCCACCAAGGGACAAGGATTTTAGAAAGTAGTGGGGATAGCTTTATACAGAGAAGGAAGTAGTGATAAAATTATGTGGGGTACATCCCTGAAGAAGGGACAGAAACTTGTTGAGGCCAAACCCTTGAGACACAGGCCCCTAAAAGACTGAGAACTAATCCCAAAATTATAGACTGTCCTCTCCCACATACCCTATCCCCACACGATAAACCTCCAGTATAATAACAGTGGATTCCATTGAAAGTTCTCTCTCACACGGACTTTCTCTGAGTAGCAATACATAAAGGAATGTGAAACCTAGAAGAGGGACAGAAATAAGAATAGTAGACAAATTTGAAGCCTCTGGTAACTACCATGTTTCCCGGAAAATAAGACCTAGCCAGACCATCAGCTCTAATGCATCTTTTGGAGAAAAAATTAATATAAGACCCAGTCTTATTTTACTACAAGACTGCGTCTGGTATATAATGTAATGTAATGTAATGTAATGTAATGTAATGTAATGTAATGTAATGTAATATAATTATAATAATAAAATAGGACTGAGTCTTATATTAATTTTTGCTCCAAAAGATGCATTAGATCTGATGGTATGGCTAAGTCTTATTTTCAGGGAAACACAGTATAGCTACAATAAATGTTAAACATGGCTCAAATCCCGCCAGCTTATCATAAATCCTCACACTGAAGGTATATTTACATTCGTATTTATTACCTTATATGAGATATCTTATATGAGATATCAATAGCATACCGAGAGGTAAGAAAACATACACTGAAGATACAAAGCAAGCAGATCAAGATTCAGATATGACATGTTGAAATATGTTGAAATAATCAATGTAGGAATTTAAAATAGGAATTATTAATATATTACAGCCTCAATTGGAAAAATCAGAAAACAGGCAAGAATAGATGGATAATGAATGTCATCAGGGAGATGGAAATGCTAAAAAAGAATAAAAATGAAATGTTAGAAATCAATAACACAGTATCAGAGATGAGTAATGCCTTAAGTGTGCTCATCAGCTAAGACAAGAATCAGGGAACTTGAACATAAGTCAATTGAAAAGTCCCAGCTGAAATGCAGAGTAAAATATGAATGATAAATAAATAAATAAATAAATAAATAAATAAATAAATAAGTAAATAAATAAATAACATCTAAAACTTTGGTATAATGTCCAAAAGTGTAATATGCCCATAATTGGAAAACAGAAAAAAGACAGAATGGAGCAGAGAGATATTTAAAGAAATAATGGCTGAAATCTTTTAAAAATTAATGACAGGAACCAAAACCATATTTAGGACGCTCAGACAAAATAAAGCAAGATGGATATAAAAACAAAGCAAAACAAAACATAAACATAAAACACACACACAAACACCACTCCACCCCCCGACCCCCCCCCCCACACACACCAAGGTATAACACAGTCAAACTACACACAACCAAAGACAAAGAGAAAACCTTGTTGAAGGAAGTCAGAGGAAAAGAGAAACACCTTACCTACAGTGGAACCAAGATAAGAGTTACTATTAATAAAAAAATAAAAAAATAAATCATGTGAGTAAGAAAAGAGTAGAGCAAAATATTTAAGATTTAAAGAAAAAAAAGGCCACCTATAATTTTACATCTAATGAAAAAATTCTTCACAAGTGAGGAGAAATACTTTCACAGACAAACTAAAACTGAACAGATTCATTATAAACAGAGCATGTTGGAAGAATTTCTTTAGGAAAGAGGCAAATGATGTAGAGCAGAAATATTGATCTACGTATAATAAGAAAGAGCACTGGATCCCAGTAAGCTTTTTGTAAATGGTGCCAATGGATTTTAGAATTTATATGGCAAAGCAAAGGATCTAGAATATCCAAAATAATTCTGAAAGAATGAATTATTATCATTCACATTGCTGGACTTCAAGTCATGTCATAAAAGTTATTGCGATCAAGAGAGTACTTCTTGTATTGGTAAAATAATAGACACATTGATCAATAAAATAGAAAGTCAAGAAATAGACTCATACAAATATAGTGAACTGATTTTTTTACAAGGGCCATCAATTGAGAAAAGGTAATCTTTTCTACATTGCTGAAACAATTGATACAAAGGGGGAAAAATTAAGTAGACTTTACACCCTAAAAATAAAACAAACAAACAAAAAAAACACACACACAAAAAAAAACACCTCAAAATGGATCAGAGATCTAAATTAAAATGTAAAGCTCTGAAACTTCTAAAATAACTCATGGGAGAAAATTTGTGTAAACTTCTCTTTGGTGATGAGTTTTTGCATACAATGGCAAAAAAGAAAGAAAGAGAGAGAGAAGGAGAGAAAAGAAAGAAAGGAACAGAAGGAAGGAAGGGAGGGAGAGAGGGAGAGAGGGAGCAAGGAAGGAAGGAAGAAAAAGTTGAGAGAAAATTTTGATAAGTTGTACATATTAATATTAAAAACTTGCTTTGTCAAAGACACTCTTAAGAGAATAACAAACACATTATAAACTCAGAGAAATTATTTTTAAGGTGCATGTCTTATAAAGGGCTTGTATTGAGAAGATACAAATAACTTAAATGTCAAGAATAGGAAACAAAAGCCCAATTTAAAAAGGTTCAAAAGATTTGAACAGACAACCTACTGATGAAGAAGATATAACAATGTCAAATGAGCATATGAAAAACTACTCAATGATATTTGTCATTAAGGAAATGAAAATTTAAACAACAGTGAGATATTATTACACATCTATTAGAATGGCGATGTTATTTATTTATTTATTTATTTATTTATTTTAATGAAGATAGTGATTGCTTGCAAGAGTAAGAAGTATAGGGAATTTTTCTTCATTGGTGGTGGGGATGAACAATGGTACAATCACTCTGATAGGAAGCTTGGTGGTTTTTTTGAAAGCTAAACATGATATTATCATGTGATCTAGAAATTGTGCACCTAGGTATTTACCCAACTGATTTGAAAACCTGTATGTTAAAGTTTGTAGCAGTTTCATTCTTGTTTGTTAAAAACCAAACCAACCAAGATGTCCTTTAATAGGCAAATGGATACGCAGAGGATGGTATGTCTATACAAGCTAATACTGTTCAAAGATAATAATTAAATTACTCTGTCATTCAATACATCAACATGGATGAACCTTAAACGAATATTGTTAAATGAAACAACTATGTACTGTATGATTCTATTTATATGACATTCTGGAAAAAGCAAAACAGATCAGTTGTTGCCAGGTGCTTGGCGAGGGAGGGAGTTTGAATAGATGAGCACAGTGAGAATAATTTTTAGTGACCTGAAACTATTCTGTATGATACTGTAGTGGTGATTACACAATACTCTTCTTTTGTTAAAACCCATAGAAACTTACAGCACAAATAATGAACCTTAATGTATGTGGATAAAACACAATTAAGGAATTGGGAGACCTCAGGATGGGAGTCGGAGAGTAACAAAAGAATTTAACTGTATTAAGAATGTATGACACAACATCACTTAATAGGGTTGGGAAAAAAGTTTCATATCCAAGTAATTTTGGAAATAAGTGGAGACTCTAAGGACAAAAGGAATTGTACATTAGCCCTGTACTCTAATTAGTGAAGTTATTTCCCTTGGGGGTGTGGGTTCACATGTTACACGTGTACTGAGATTGAACAAATTAAGTAAATGGATAGATGATGGTGGGAGCCAGATTTCTCACTTATGACATGGGAAATCATAGATAGCAATGTTGGAAGGTCCAGAATCATGTGATACTGGATTAGGGCTGGATACATCATTATGAATTTATTCTAATTTAGTATAGATTGAGATAAACACTTAAAATAACATATGAGTACGATAGTGACCAGCAAAAAGCACACCCCGTGCCCAGATCTTGGTTCTTATGAGTATAGAAAGGGAGGAAAAGGAGTAACTTGACAATAGAATAACCTGACAGTGGTTCCCCTTATCCTCACTTTTTGCTTTCCACGGTTTCAGTTGTCAACCACTGTGTGAAAACATTAAATGGAAACTTTCAGAAGAAAACGGTTCATAAGTTTTAAATTGAATGCCTTTCGGAGTAGAGTGATGAAATCTCCCACTGGCCCGCTCAGCCCCACCAGGGAGGTGAATCATCCCTTTGTGCATATGCAGGCTGTATATGCCCATTCATTACTTAATAGCCCTCTCAGTTATCAGATGGATTGTCACAGTACTGCAGGCTTGTGTTCAAGTCACCCTTATTTTACCTAATAATGGCCTCAAAGCACAAGAGTAGTGATGCTGTTGATTCAGATGTCCCAAAGAGAAGCCTTAAATTGCTTCCTTTAAGATATGTATGTATAGGAAAAAACATAGTATATATAGGATTCAGTAGGATCCACTGGTTCAGGCATCCACTGGGGGTCTTGGAACATATTTCCTGTGGATATCGGGGACTACTGTAAATAGGGACAATTATAAATACTAGTCAGCAGGAAAACATCCAAACCATAGAAGCAATGATAGTAATAGTAAACTTAAAATAACTTCTTACAAACGGACACTGAAGATTGACTTTTAAAAAATCAATTTAGTATGTATTCTAGGTCATTTCTGTATATCACGTATCACAATTTTATGCTATGAAAAGGGCTGTTAACTGCTTTTTAATTTTCAAATTTCAGGAAAATTAAAGAGTGAAATTGACAAGCAAATAGATTGGTCATTGTATTTCAGATAAAGAACATAAAGTTTTATAAAGTTGCTTATGAATTATTTACCTCCATTTTCTGTTGTGGGTGGTAGTAATAGCATTGTGTCATTTTTTGATTTAGTTTTAGTTTTAATTTTATTTTGCTGGTATTTCATTCTGTTTTTCTCTGGGTTTAAATATTTATTGTGTTAAAAAGTGATTTCCTCACGTATCATTAAAAAAGAGACTATCTTTCTTTGTGATACGTTTCTTCTTTTAGGTTATTATCTGTTTCTCCATTATTCAGTGGTAAACCTCATATATAATCCTAAACTGAAGTTAAGGCTTGACCTGAATTTGGGTGTACTTGTGAAGAAATTACTAATGCTTAGTCTTTAATGTGTTGTATCATATTCTTTAATGTCTTAGAAACGGTTAAATTATTCTAGTAAGGTCCAATCTTACTTTCAAAAACAACCCTTGCCAGTTTGTTCATCCAGTTAAATTTTAGGACTGCAGAACAGAAGAAAAGTATTTTGTATATAACCCTCTTTGTTAAGAATATCACTATTTCCTCGGAGATATAGAAAAGACAGTAGGGGACTTCCATTATAAGTAGATAGGAGGGTGGCCTACTTCTAGCATGAAACACAGAAATGTGCTAGATTTTCTGATTGGGCAAATTACAGTGGAGTTAAAGTGCTTGTTTCTTGTCCATAATTACAATTACATTAGAATGAATTCAGAATATACACATATAGTATTCATATATATGTTATTGAAAATAGACACACCTAATAACAGAATGATTAAGTAGAGCAATTTGACAAACTGAGAAGCTTTGCAATCTAATAGGATATGTTTCAAGAATGTTGCTAGGGGTTACCGCAAAAGCTACCTAGAGGTTAACCGCTTGGAAGATTGTATTAACAACAATCAGGTCCCCATGCACAAGATAATTTAAAGAAGTAGGAATATAACCTCGGAAAACTGTAAAATTCTTAATGCCATCGTTTTACCCTGGGTTTCTATTTACTTAGCTATACGTTTTATTTTTGTAGCTGCCTGTATTAAAAAAGTATCATTTTGCTATTATTGTTGCTGCTTCCCTAGCCTCAGTGGCTAAAGAGAGCAGGTGGCTATTCTAATTACTAAGATGTCCAATGTCACATTGTATTATTCTCATTCTATATCCCATTCCTGGAAAATTTTTGCCTATTACTTGCAACAGACGTGCAGCTCTTTAGTCTCCATATGAAACTGCCCCTCAGACCTCTTTTTTTCATTACATTTTTTCTTTTTTTGGATTAACATATTTATCAACCAAATTTGGCAAAATTTGTAGCACCTCCTTATTCTATGCCTAAAACTTTGAATCCGTATACTTCATGTCATTCACATTTGTCCCATTCATTTCCATTCCCATTGCCACAGTATTCATACTTACATGGTCATTGAGTTTTAGTCTGGTGCTCTAGAAAAAAAAAATAGAGGCTAAGGCAAAGACGATTATTTGGAAGGTTAAGCCCATGACAATTAAAATGAGGTAAAGAGGAAATGGGGCATGGAGGAATGTGAAACGATGTGAAGTGATCCAGTATGGATATTGCTTCTGCTTCATAATTAGCTGAAAAGAAAGAAAACATGTGTCTTGGCAGGTCCATACATTTGGATTTTCTTTAGACGGAATGGCTGGAAAACCTGTGTTTCAGATTAGGACATTAATTTGCCAGGCTCTCTTCCATGTTCTATTCTGCATTGGTCAAAGTTCACCCCAACAGGAGTTAATTTTCTCTCACTTCTCTATGACATGATGTAGCCACTTGGAGGCCATGCCAGACTGCCATGTCTCTCACTCTCTAATGTAGTGTTTCATCTAGACTAAGAAGGGTCAGAAGAACCTGTAAATGCTAGCTGTGACTCTGGATGGTTTGTCTGCAGATGAGTCATGGCTGCAGAAGAACCATCAAGGGGAATGGCCCAGCACTCCCTCTGACCTAGGAGTCATGGATGTATTGTGGTCTGAGAAGTGACCAGAATTGTAGGAAATAATTCAGTTGTCAGAACAGTCAAGGATAAATCAGGAACTCTGAGCCACTATAATTATCATGGAAAACAGAAACTTGCAGTAGGAATATGGCCTTATACAATTGTGGGGAACTTTGAGAAGTAAAAACCCTAAACAGTTTGTTGGAGGATTATAGAAAAGGTACAAAAACAGACTTCATCAACCTGAAGCACTAGTGAGACAGGCAAGTTGGTGCTTGACAGGGCACATGGGACGCCAGGCACAGGTAGCTGCTAGAATGAGAACGAGAAGAGGAGCTTGGGGAAAAGCCCAGTGATAGCTGTTGCCTCTGTGTCTGGTAGTGGGCCTGATGTCATTGCTGGTTAGCAGAACTTGCAATCCTGTAGAAGTGGACATGGAACAGTGTAGCATAGAGGCTAGATGGAATATGCTAGCACCTCTGTATCTCTCATCTCTCTTATCACTGAAACCTTCAGATATCAATGATTTCTGCTTCACTTTCACTTTTCCAATCTCAGGCAAATTCTCCAGAGACAGACTGCCACTCAGAAACATACAGGAAAGGAGATTGTGGCAAACAGTTCAAGATTAGTCAAGTCATTAGGATAATCCCATATTAATACTTGGTATTCATACACACCCTCATTAAGGCAATAGCAAAATTATGCTTCTACAAAACTATCTCTTGACAATGGTTACATTCTTCTCCATAGTCAATAAAAATTATTATTACACTCTATTCATTTGGATGATGTTTATTCACTTCTTACTGAGTCACACATCCCTTTTAATATCCTATAACTTAAACAATGATGTATGCACTTAAAATATATTCTCATCTCTTATATAATAGGGAAATAGGAGAGGGAAAAGGAAGTATTAATATCTATCTATCTATCTATCTATCTATCTATCTATCTATCTATCTATGTCAATATATGAAGGAATATTGTAATAACTGTGGTCCTACTTATGTCACTGGTCACACAGACTTAAGTGGTATTTAGACCATTTTTGTTTCACCTCCCCTCACCCACTTCATTTTCCCTTTGTCTTTTGCAAGCGCCTCAGCTGGTCATGATTCTTTGCCGTGTAAGTATTCCAAAATTTCATTCCCAAGGGGTCTGGGAAACTATTAATTATTTCCGTATTAATTTTTTGAAGCTTTCCATTATTTATTTTTCTTCCATAGGATATAGTTTCTAAGGTGTACCTAGAAGAGCTCCTAACTAATGGGCGTATTTCTCCATTACCCCCATTTTGTGGTAACAACCAAATGAATCTCCCCAGGAAGTGCAGTAAGCTGATTTTTTTGTTGGCTCACTTGCCGTAAATCAAGTAGCTTGGTGGCAGCCATGATCTACATTTTAATGGAGCCATTGTGCAACTCTGATAGAAGTAGTTGGTCCCTGGGAATCAGACCACTGTATCAGATTTCTAGTGCTACGTGCAGTCCGTATTACTACAAGCTTGTCAGCTTAAAACATTCATTTATCACAGCGTAGTTTTTGTATATGAGAAGTATAGCATGACTCATCTGGGGTTCTCTGCTTTGGGTCTTCCAAGGCAAAAATCAAGGTGTCAGTTAGGCTAGACTCATATATGGAGGATCTAGGGGAGAATATATTTCCAAACCTTTTCAGGTTGTTGGCAGAATTCAGTTCCTTTCAGTTAGCTGTTGGCCAGGAACTAAGCCCATCCCCCAGATGCCACCTGAATTTCCCCAGCATGTGGAAATTCCCCATCTCAGAGTCAGAAACACTACCTCGAATACTTTTCATGCTTCAAATCTCCCTGACATGTTCTTTTGCTGTTAGCTGTTAAAGATACACCTTATTGATTTAGATAGAATCAAATATTTTTTACATCTTCAGATCAACTGATGCAATTTTTATTATGTCACAAAATAATTCCTTCAAATATGTATTTTAATGTTTGCTTGAATAACATGGAACAAGAATATTGTGGGGGGAGCAATTTTAGTATTCTGCTTACCACAATCTCAAATCCACCCGGGAGAGCCCAAAGTTTCAAGACTGGGAAGAAAAAAATTATTAGGGATAATTATGAGAGAAGGTACTACCAATCCTATCCATCTACTACTACCAGACCCGTGATTCCAGGGTATGGGAGAAAGAGCACAATATGTTGTCTCTTAGCAAACACCACGTCAAGGAGGATACTCTTCCAGTCCCACTGTGTTACCATCAAGCCAGCACCATGACTAACTCTGCAAAGGTCATTCCACTATTTAACAGCGTGATGGGGAAAATGATAAGACCTGTGAATTCCACCAGCAAGAACTCATTAGCACACTTCATTTTATGAAAAATGAGTTCCCTGATTAGAAGCAATGATGTTGGGAAAACAGAAGCAATCACAGTTTCATAAACTTGATGAGATTTAGACATGCCATAAGTACATAAGTGATTTTTTTTTTTTTGGCAGAGCATTCAAAGCAGAGAATGCAAAGTAAATATCTATTCCAGTGAGAACAAATCACTCTACCTTCCATTATAGAATTTTGACCTAAGGCAGTCAGAAAGTCCTCTCAAGGAATGGTGGCATATTGTGGGATCAGTGTTAGCCTCTGCTACTGGCAGGTTTGGCACTCAGCAGTGATTGTCACCAGATGATTCTTGGTGAGTGAAGTCCATGTTGCTGGAGTCATACCTACTCTCCCTCCTTGCCCCCATGACCACATTATGCTGAGCCCATCAGGCAAGGGAGAGGGTGGCTTAGAGAGAGACTGACAGTGAAGGAACTATTTGTCTTGTTCACCTGATTATTAAAATTTTTATCTGCTTCTATTGTTCTTTTCTAAGCATTGACATGGTGCACAAGTGCCTATAAAGCTGGACAATCACCTCTAATGCATCTTTTGGAGCAAAAATTAATATAAGGTTTATAGTATAGTATAATATAATATAACATAACATAACATAATATAATAAAATAAATATAATACCTGGCCTTATATAATATAATATAGTATAATATAATATAATACTGGGTCTTATATAAGACCAGGTCTTATTTTACTATAACATAAGACTGGGTCTAATATAATATAATGTAATACAATATTATACCTGGTATTATATTAATTTTTGCTCCAAAAGATGCATTAGAACTGATTGTCCGGCTAGGTCTTATTTTCAGGGAAAAAGGGTAGCTATGTCTGTCTAGGTATCTTTTTTCTGTCCTCCTTGCCAACAATATTTCAATCATATTCTTTGCAAACCCCTGATTCTTAAGGCAAACTGTTAGCCACTGCCTATGTGTCATTGTAGACCTAAGATTCTGGTCATCTCCACTTCCAGGCCAACTTAACAACGAGGTAGACTGCTTGATAAGAGGATATCCTCTAAAAACTACTTTAGAGTTGTCTTTGAGTACGATACTAATGCTGCAGATGTCCATTATTGGGTGGCACCAGAATATTATGTAGAATTTTTTGTAAACTAGGCCAGAGTTTTTGTTCTCTGAAAAGTGAGCATAAAGAAATCATCCTCGTGGACCATAAGTACCAGCTGAAAAGGAAGGAAGTACAGCAGTAGTAGAAGTCATGGGAACACGAGCACTTTCTCATGCATCTGGTTAGGTTTTTCAGTAATTACTAGAAACTTAATTATAATACCTCCATTTGAAGACTGAGAGATACTGTGCAACCCAATTTTATGGCTTGATGAGTCTGACAACATCCAGTTAATGATGGCCATGTGGAATTTCATGGTAATTTGGAATTTCATGGTAATTTGGTGGTCAAACGTTTAGTCTTTTTTTAGGGCTCCCAATCACACATGAAGCTGTTTCTCCTCAGGGGAATAGTTATCTACAGAGGAGAACATAGTTTTGCTCAGAAATTATGAAAGTCTGTTCTGTGATTCACCCTGGGGATCTGCCAAACGTTCCGGACTTTATTCCTAACTTCTTGTATCACTAAATCCATTGGACCAGATGGTGGCACAGTAGCCTGCACAGCAGACTGGAATTATCACACATCTGGTTCCCTGTATCTCACTCAAAACTGCATACTTTCAACTCATTAGATAAATAGATTTGAATTGCAAACTCAAATGAAGTATACATTGTTCCTAATATGTAAAGAGGCCTTTTAGACACTGCTTTTCTTTCAAAGGTGTGAACTGTTATGAGTCACATCTACAAGTTAAATGAATACATTTTAAAAAAATTTTCTGTATTTTCTGCAGAAACATTGCTGTCAAAATTTATAACACAAGACACCTTTTCCTCTTGACTCCAATAACAATTTCCTCATTTCCCTTTCAGCCTTTACTAATATTCTCCTTGGGGTCCTTCTTACTAGCACCTGACAGCTAGTCCCAAAGCTGATCCACATGTTTCAGATTTTTGTCAAGCCAGCAACAGACTTCTGGTACCAATATCTATTTATGTTATCTATGCTGCGTGACAAATACATTCTAAAAGGTACTGGATTAAAGAGCAACTATATACAGTGGGTGCCAAAAAAAATGTACACAAATTTTAAGAAAGGAAAACTATTAAAATTGTATATACTCAATATATACTCAATATATACTAATATATACTCAATTACTATACTATAATTATATACTATATAAATATAAATATATATAAATATATAAATATAGTATATAATTATATAAATATATACTATATTATATACTATATTTAATATATAATATATATAATATATTTAATATATAATATATTTAATAATTAGTATATACTCAATATATACTAATGACCAAAGATGAATACAAGTCACGTTTGACTTCTGCAATTACAAGAGGTGCTCAAAGTGGCTACCATCGGTGTCCAGACATTTCTGATTATGGTGAACTGCTGCTTGAGAAACGTTGACCAAAGTGTCCACTTGTACACTTTTTTTCACACCCTCAGTGTGTGTGTGTGTGTGTGTGTGTGTGTGTATACATATACATATATGTGTGTATATATATATATATATATATATATATATATATATATATATATATAAAATGATTCAGTTTATTGACTGTGGCTCAACTGGATTTTTTTTTTTAATTCCATATCATTGCCATCAAGTGCAACAAGCATCTGAAGTCTCTACTTGGCTAGAATGTTAGACATTTAACTCATGTGGTTTTCAATTAAGGCTGCCTCTTGCATGGGAACACCTTTATGAATGTTGATGACGACAACAACACAGTTTTCTGCAGTGTGACCCCTCCATGTGGCATGGACTTCTAACAGCACGGTGGCTGGTTTTACAGAGGGAGCATTTTGAAAGGTGAAAGTGGACACTTCAAATGTTCTATGTTATCTTTGGAAGTTATATAGAGTCACACTAGCTTCACTGTATTGATCAAGGTGAGTAAACAGGGTACTTCCAGATTCAATGAGGGGTAGTACAGTATGTGCAAATGCTAGAAGGTCTCATTTATGGGGGATATTTTTGTGAATCGGTTATAGTAGAAGAGCTTCAGAACATTTGTATCAAATATATACAGTACTGGTCCCTCAAGTCCTCTCCTCTTGAGCATTGCAATATGATCCACTTTTCCATTTCTCTTTAGTTTTCTACTCTCAGATCCTTATTGCTTACTGTCCCAAATGTTCTGTATAAAAACAGATCACATATGTCTTTCCACTACCCAGTACCATTTAATGACTCCCTCAAATTTTAGAATAAAGTTTATGTTTCAATATGTTATAGTATTTTATGGTTTTAGTTCTTAGCATAGGGATGAGTATTTAGTCAGTGCAAATACAATATTTAAATGGATGAATGAATGAAGTACCATTTAGTGCAAGCTTCTCCAAGTGTCAATTCCAAATTTCAAAACCAAGAAGGCATATTTCATTCCTCTCCTCTATTTAGAACACAATATGATCAGAATCCTCAAGAAATTCGTAGTTTATTAAAAAAGACAGACATTGAAAGTGATGAGTACAGTATGATGTGACGTAAAATACATTTAAAAAGTACTTTAAGAGAGAAAAAGGAAAGTAGTTAAAAAGAATACGTAAAGAAGACATATAGCACAAAAATTATTAATCTCAAAATTGTAACTGTTTTTTGATGATGTATCTTTACACTATAATATTCCAATTTATATAAAACAATGTGTGTATAAAGAAATGTGTGAGAAAATGGATGAATGGTAAAGAAAATGTGGCAAACATATTTCCTTTTAAAAATGAAAGATGGATAGACGCCTAGGCAGGAATGATTTATTTTATATCATGCACTCAAATCAGCATTCATATATAATGTAGAAATCAATGAGATTAGTATTCATCTTGTTTTATGAAATATATAAATAATAGAATAAACCATGTGTATATGTTAGCTTTTGGTAGTACAATAATAAAACGATAAATCTATTTAGCACTCTAATGTACACATTTTGTTCTCCTAATTATTTCCACACATTAAAAAAAGATGTTGATTTAATATGATTTTAGGTATTGTAAGTACATAATAGGAAGCAGATACCAAAAATTCTTGATTTCAACAAACTTGTTCCTTAGATAAATGATTGTCCTTAAGAAATATGTTTAGAAATATCTTTTATTACTGTCATGCACATTTTGAAATCTTCTCCATTCCTGTTGTTACTTATCACCTGAAAATAATATGGATTCTCAGCATACTCATATGTGTGCCCATATGGATATCACTCAGGACAGTCTGAAGAAAAGTTAATCTGGTCTGCACCCTGTTTCTGGATTGGTTATAAAAAGGCTTCTCTCCAAGACGAAGTACACATATTTTAGATATATTAAATGCTGGTGTTAGAGTGTTAAGACAATGCTTTCCATCAAGATTTTACATATTGTAATAAGGGGTTGTGTGTATGTATATACACTCATATAAGCATAAGATTACAACATGTTTAACTTTATATACAACTAAAGGAAGCAGACTTAACGCAGTCAATAATCTTGTACTATAAATCAACTTTATTACCATTAAGTAATAGTTTACATAATTCATTCACATAGATTTGTATATGATCATGTGCATGCTTAACTCTGGTAGTTTTTTCTTATTATTTTACCTAGAAGCATTTTCTTCTATGATTCCCCCAAACCTATGTAAGCCTCCTTCTCCACTAAGCAATATATATTAGCAATTGAATATGCATTCTTCCATATTTTTCCTTCCTGCTCATAGGATAAGGGAAGGGAAGGCAGAAAATAAGGGCACATTAAAATGCTGGTTAATGTTGTAAACCACCAGAGTGTAATGCCCATTGTGAAACATGAGTGGTCAGGTAGCACATGAATCTCACATTATCCCCCAAACAGGGAAAAGATAAATGAGGTACTTACGTACCATCTCTCATCAGCTGAGAGCTTTTACTGAGAATGTGAAGTGCTGGGTAGCACTACCAGCCTGAAGTGTCTGTAGGCAGAATGGGTTTCCATTGTTAATGAATTTACTCAAACCAGCCATACAGATGCTGGTAGCAGAAGGCATGCTGCCGTGTTCTGCACTGGTAAGCAACATTAGACTTGGATAAGATACTGCCAACAGTTTCTGACAGAGAAACCTTGGAAATCACCTGTTGAAGATGGCAGAGCCTTCAGCAGCCTGCATTCCTGAATGACTCTGTGGAGCCCCCCACTCCAACAATGAAAAGCGGACTTTAATATAGAGCAAGAAATAAAATCCTTTGTGTTACAGAGTAGAGACCACAGGGTTTATGTATTATAGCAGCAAATGTTAATAAATATCTGACATTTCTCGAACTCCACAGGACTCTAAAAATGAAGAATTAAAATTTTTAATAGCCCTAATCTTTCATTGGAAATCAGGATTCCATGTCCTCCATTTCAAATGCATTATTTAAAATTCTTCCAAAGAGGTATTGAAGACTCTTTGTAACTCTCATTCTGCTTTGCCATGGAGTAAGGCACAGGATATAATATGACTTGTTTTCAACACGACAATGTGTTACCGGCCAATGTGTTACCAGAATCTTCAGAACTTTGGGACCTAACTATATTTTCGTTCATGACCAAGACATCTATAGACTTCATCACTGGACAATTAAACAGAAACTCTTTATCATCTAACATCTCATCACTCCTTTAAAAATAATTTTCTCAAGACATTTTTTAGTGCCATTCAGACATTATGGTAAAAACAAACAGGAAAATGGAGATTTCAAAATCTTAAAATCTTAAGAAAGATCCTTACTGGTCTATTCTCACTTGAATTAGTTGCTATACTACTTCCTCTGATTTGTTGTCTTCTCTTTAAGCTTGTCTTAGGCTTACCGTGGCTAAATCATTTTCAAAGTTATTTTTCCTCTTTTTGTCTCTAATTTCCCATAAATGAATTCAAATCCAATATGCTGCTAGTATTCTATTATCAACTACTTTCATCACATTCATAGGATTTAATTGGCTACTTATTCAACATAGAAAATTCAGACTAGCAGTTCATGTATATTGTACATTTTAACCATTATAAATGCACTGTGAAATAGCACTGATATTTTGACTGATAGAAGAAAATACCAAAGTTCGTTGCCAAAGATGACAAAGCTATTAAAAGGCAAGGCCAGGGTTAACTCAAATCTGCCTATGTCAATATATTCCCTGTTGTGTATCATCTCTCTTACTGGATTTATCGTCCAATGTATCAGTTTCTCAAAATATTCAAGTAACAGAAAATAAAGAGTAAGAACCCATAATATAAAGCACTATTTGAGATACTTATCATTGATTTTAAGAAGTAAGGGCGTTTCCTAATATTGAAAATATTTGTAGAGCTGTTTTTCCTGCATCTACTGCAAGGATGAAGACCATCCTCAGCAAAAAGACTGTGGACATTCCAGAAAATGTGGACATCACTCTAAGGGACACATAGTTGTTGTGAAGCCCCCAGCGGCACCCTGCAGAGGGACTTCAATCATATCAATATAGAACTCAGTCTCTCCTTGGAAAGAAAAAGAAGAGGCTCCGGTTGACAAATGGGGAAATAGAAGGTGTGACAATTAAGTTTGTGAACTCATCCTAGAAAAAGTGCTACATGCCTCATTGCTGAATATCACTATAGTCACCTTCGAAGTACTCCCCTTGGGAAGTTATGCACCAATGCCAGCGCCTAGTCCACCCTTCAAAGCAATTCTGGAACTCTTTTTCTCGAATGGCCATCATTCGAGCTGTCCTTATATTACCCTTGATGTCCTGAATGGCATCAAAATGTCTTCCTTTCAATATTTCCTTTATCTTCAGGTAAAGAAAAAAGACATTCAGGGCCAGATCAGGTGAGTAGAGAGGTTGTTCCAATACAGTTATTTGTTTACTGGCTAAAACTCCCTCACAGATTGTGCTGTGTGAGCTGGTGCATTGTTGTGATGTAAGAGCCATGAATTGTTGGTGAAAAGTTCAGGTCGTCTAACTTTTTCACGTTTTAGCCAGTAAACAAATAACTGTATTGGGACACCCTCTCTACTCACCTTTTCAGCACTTCCAAATAGTAAACTTGGTTAACTGTTTGTCTAATTGGTACCAATTTATAATGAATAATCCCTCTGATATCAAAAAAGTTAGCAACATCATTGCAACAAGTTCACCAACTTAATTGTCTGACCTTGTATAAAGGAACTGGCTATGGTTCGCACTATCTGTGGTGATGGACAGAACATGGTCAAGGGTGTTACAGTGGATGTGCAATACAAGATGAGGTCTGTGTGTGCTCACTTCCCCATTAATGTTATTATTCAGGAGAATGACTCTCTTGTTGAAATCCGAAATTTCTTGGGTGAAAAATACATCCTCAGGGTTCAGATGAGGTCAGGTGTTGCTTGTTCAGTATTTTAAGCCCAGAAAGATGACTTAATTCCTGAAGGAAATGATATTGAACTTGTATCAAATTTAGCTGCTTTGATTTAACAAGCCACAACAGTTAAAAATAGGATATCAGAAAATTTTTGGAAGGTATCTATGTTTCTGATAGAGGAACAGTTCAACAGGCTGATGAATAAGATCTAAGTTGTTCAGCTACAGAAACACCAAGATGTTGAGTGATTCCTCAGACTTATTCATGATATTTTGAAGATGCAATAAAATCCCTGTATTAATTTGGGGAAAAATATATTTATAGAAATTGCTGTTCACTTGTAACACCTATCTTAGGTTACCTTACAATAATAACAAATTGGACTCCAAATATTATCAGGAGCATTGTTCCCAGATTATAAATCGATAACTCAACTGCCATCAGGAATTTTATTCAGGATATATGTCTGGCTTAAAAAAACCACATGCATATATTTGGCAAAGTCCTCTATTTGTTTTTATCTGAAGAACTACTAATTTCAAATGTGTGGCATAAGAGGAAATAATTAATGTGTGGCAACAACATTGTGTGGGATTTACTCATGTTGCTGCCAAGATTTGAGTAGAATGTAAGAAATTAGCATTGATCATCAGTGTCTCACAGTTTCTCTCAAGCTAAATCACATTCACATCTGGAGTCTTTAATTGTGCCTTACAATAAGTTTAGCATACTGTAAGTGCCAATTAAAAGAGCTGAAAAAGTCAACATGAGGGTAAACAATTTCATGAAATGATATATTTCTCTTAAGTTACTACTAGCATATACAATTAGTTCTAGAATTACCCTTTCATTTCCATTGTCTGTACTTAGAAACTTGAATGTAATGAAGTACTCTGGTAAATAGACATGTTCTTACTCTTTTTATTGCTTCTGTCTCATTTGCATTCAAATTCTTATTCTTTAAACTTATGATTTTTATTCACATTGAATTACCTTATTTTTAATTTTTTCCTTCACATTCAGAGTGAAAGTGGCAATTTGCTAAGAGGTATGTATATATACATGATTTTTGCAAAAGGATTTAGCTTCTCGGAATTACCATAAACAAGCTCCCAAGGAAAGAAACCCCCTGTGGGCAGCCCAGCATGCTGCAATAGTTTCCAAATTTTAGTGTGCATATATCACCTGGGATGTTTTAAAAATTATCAGGTTTCAGAACCCTACCACAATATATTTCATATTCCGTAGTGGGTAGGGGAAGCAAGAAAATGAATTTTAATAAATAAATTGGTGGATCTGCTTTAGGAAATCTGATATTGGAGAATAATTCATGCAAATTCTAAGAATAAAAGATGTGAAATAAAAATTATTGAAGAAGTGTTTGATTGTCAGTTTATATTGGTTCCTGTTGGGCAGACATCCAATGCATAATCCCATAAATTTCCTTTTCAATGGATCAGATACTAACATCCAATCCTGGCTAAGAAACCTTCCCTATTGCCAGAGCTTTAGAACAGACAATATTTAGAACCACCCATAATATGCCAGTAATTCTGGCAGTTTTTCCATTGGTCTCCCAGCCTATCTAGTTTTCTATGAAATTTAGTGTTGAAAGGTATTCGTGCAGTACAGTTTGCTTAAAACACAAAGGCAGACAACTCAATTGTCCAGCACCCTCCTCAGTGGATGGCACAACATTCAAGTGGAAGGTTCAAGTGAATGTGATTTCAAGTGAATTGAAAGCAGAATGTGAAAATTAGTTTTTCCTGCTCATAATCTAATAGCTTTTCTATATTGTGTTGTGTATTTCAACAGTAATTGTGGTTGATAGGATAGCCTTGAATTTTATTATGTTCCAAACTTCTTGCTTCGTACCTAAAATAATTTTATTTCGTGAAATGGAACTTTGTTTTTAAGAGAAATAAATACTTTCCCTTAAGTAGTAACCATCAGTGTTTATTCAATATACCTTATATATTGGCTTTGCATACAATGAAAGAGCTTTACATCTTCATTTGCTTGTCCACATTATGCTTCATTTGCTTAATCAAAACTCTTTGATCAGAAAGACCATCTTGTGACCACACTATGAACTTTGTTAGGCTTCCTGTTAAATAATCTAGACCGTAATTGCTTTAAAATGACTTCTGTGTATCATTAATATAAAAATAGATTTCTCAAATATAAGAAAACTTTATTAATATTGACTCAGATTTTAGAAGATCTTATAGTTTGGACAGTATTTTATCTAAAATACAGCATGAAACTGACATAACATGTAGTTTGTTTGTTTTTTTTCCAAGTAAAAATATATTGAGGCAAACAAGTGTGAATTAAAACAGTATAAACTTCGTTAAACTATTAGATGTATCAGTTTATACTTCATTAATCTGATTATGATTAACACTTTTTTTGGTTTAACATATTATTTATAGCATATACTAGGAAACAGTTGGAAGAAAAACTATTTTTTAAAAGTGGCGCTCTCCTAAAGAAATGAAAAGTGTTTTATTCAAGAGACTCCTAAGGTGGTAGGTATTTGGCTCCTCAGCACCAATAGTGGGCAGAAAATCTTGCTCTGCTTTTCTGAATTTTTGAACTAGCTCGTTTTCAACTGTTATTATTTTACTTTAGGGTTTATAATGTAACTTGCATATATATACTTGACAATTCTATTTAAAAAAATGACTTCTTGTTTTAAATAAAGCTTTCACTCGTACAGAGATGATACTGAACATATTTAATAATCTGTAAGGCACAGGTACTGACCTATCAGAATACACACCAGCTTTGGCCCTGGAGTATAATCATTAAGACTGCCTACCATAGCTGTCATTACTCCAATATTTTCTGAACTAATTGGATTTGAGGCTCTTCCATTAATTGTACATTAACATCTTCTAGTATACCTCCGTATGTGGAGTTCCCTAAATGGCTGACAGTGAACGTCCTCGATATTAAAGAGCTTTGATATAATTTTCAACTCTTAGTTTTATATAATTTGAAATTCGCAGGAGGGTTGCAAGGAAAGTGCAACCACCACTCGTATGCTCTGCATTCAAATTTATACAAGTTAACATTTTGTTTTTTCATCCCCAAATGCTTAGCATAAAATTTAACACCAAAGACATTTGTTTACGTATGCAGTCAAATTAGGGGCATTTTAAATGACACAATGTTATTATTTAATACTGTCTGTATTTAAATTTTGTTAATTGCTTCAACAACGGATGGCTTTGATAGAAATCTCTCACCATCCTTGATTTAATCTATCATCACAAACTTCATTTTGTTGTCTTGTCTCTTTAGTTTCCTTTAATCTGAACCAGTTTTTCTAAACTTTTATTCATTTTAAGTGTGTTTTTCCAGGACCCAATTAGCTCCAAGTCATATAGTTGTTTCAATCTAGTTGTGGAGAGCGTAGCTCATAGTGGCTCATGTGGGGATTGAACCTGCAACCTTGTTGTTAAGAGCACCGCGCGCTCTAACCAAC
This sequence comes from Rhinolophus hipposideros, assembly GCF_964194185.1. Classification (NCBI taxonomy): domain Eukaryota; kingdom Metazoa; phylum Chordata; class Mammalia; order Chiroptera; family Rhinolophidae; genus Rhinolophus; species Rhinolophus hipposideros. Next base: position 14,325,074 of record NC_138051.1, on the reverse strand, counting down.
TGAGCTAATGGGCCACCCTTGAACCAGTTTTTGAGTCTTTCCTTTCTTTGAGACTGATATATTTTGTAGAGTACTGGCCAATTATTTGCAAAATGAACATCAATTTGGATTGCCTGATGGTTCCTCAAGATTATATTCAGATTATGTATTTTTTGCTATATAAAATAAATTCTTGCAAATTTAAAATACATAAATGCATTATGTAGTTTTTGCAAGATAACATATATGTTACAAGATAACATATATATGTTACATATATATGTATATATGTATATATGCTATATATATGTTATATGTATATGTATATATGTGTTATATGTATATGTATATATATAGCTTTATTATTCTTAGCCCAATATTTTGGGTAAAGTTTGAGCATTTTGTTGCATTGCTGTCCACCAGATTTTTCCACTATAAAGTTAGTTTTCCTTTCTTTGTAAGTAATATGTTGGGGAGATATTTTTAGACTATTCTTTGTTTACCTGGTAATCTTGGTCTCCATTAATGATTCTTAACTGAATCAATTATTACTATGATGTTTGTGAAATGGTGATTTTCTACATCTGTATTCCTTCTGTATTTATGATTTAGCCTTTTATTGCTAAAAAAGAGCTTTACCTGCTCTCTTATCTATCGATATACATCCACCAATTATATATGTATATATTTAAATATATATTTTGTTAGTATTATGTATATAATTAGTTAATTAGTATTTTATACATATTTAGTTAGTATCATATATGTGTGTGTATGTATATATGTACACATGTATGTATACATATACATATATATACACATACATACATACACACACACACATATACATGCCAGAGGTGCCAAAAAAATGCATACACATTTTAAGAGATGTTATCTATGTATTGCTTTTGGAAGTTGAATTTAATTATGGTAGTGATGTGTAGTGATGATGTTCGCTCTAGTATCACCATGCAACACGCAAGACAGTCAAAGAAAATGGTGGAAGCACGGTTGTCATTCTAAGAGTGCAAGACCATTTTGAATTAGTATTTGAAATTTGAGAACATTGTGGAAGTACGATAATGGAGGCGTGAGTCTGCAACAGAACCTCCAACACACCTAACAACTGCACGCATTCGTGATAAGTTTGAGACACATGGTGCTGTGTGTGTTGTGCACAAGGGAAGATCTGGGAGGCCTCCCCCCTGCTTCTTCCGCGATGGTGTTGGAACAGTTTACACACTTGTCACAGAAGTCTACCAAACAATGTTCACCGTAATCAGAAGTGTCTGGACACTGAGGGTAACCACTTTGAGCACCTCTTGTAATTGCCGAAGTTAAACGTGACTTGTATTCATCTTTTGTTATCGGTATATACTTATTGAGTATTACAATTTTAATACAGGTTTTGTTCTTAAAATGTGTGCACATTTTTATATATATCTATATCTATATATATATATATATATATATATATATATATATATATATTTAGTTAATTAGTATGTTAGTAATTTATATTCAGTTGGTTATAATCTATTGCTGTCATTATTCATTTTGATGTTTAAAGCATGCCTAGTTGAACAGTAGTAGCCCTTTTACACTATTCCCATGTTCCTTTTACATGATCCCGTCTTTCCCCACCCTCCAGCATTTTCTTACTTCTGGTTCAAGGCTTTTAAAGTCTTATATTGTATATGTATTGCTCCAGCACTGGAATCACCAACTTCTCCAAGATTCCAAGTAGACTCAGGTTCATTTTATTGGTGAACAATATTTATAATCACAGATCTGGGTCCTGGAGGTGATCATTGCTACTTGAATGTTACTGCTTCTGTGCCCTTTAGGTGGACAAAGAAGAAAATTAAAACATCATCAGTTCAGCCCAATATGTGGGGATACTCCTAATTCCAATCCAATGCAAAAGTTTTCTTTATCTATCTCAGTTCAGTGTTGTTTCTCATTTCTCCAGCTGGGAAAATCAGACTCCCAACAACCTCTCAGAATTTACTTATTTGCAACCATACAAAACAAAGTAATTCCAGAATGGCTACACTATTACTAATTCAAAAGTTAAACATGCCAATTAGAGTCTAGATTGATTTGCAGTTATTTTCACTTTTGAATAAGGATATATAATGGAAGTACTATTTTCAAGACTTTCTTGGATTAATATTTTTTCTTTAGTATGGTTATTTTAATCATTTTAAATATGGCTGTATTCAATTTTAGTTTTCTCCCCTGTTCTTATTGCTTTAGTTTAGTTTTTTGAATATATAAAATAAGAACATGGTTCCCCAAATCAAAACTATACAAAAGATATGCTAAACATAATCTCACTCTCTTATCTTCTACAGTCCAGTTTCAAAAAGCCCATGTGTAATAACCAAATTCATTAGTTTTCTATTTACCTTACTTGTGCTTCCATTTGCAAAAATAAGTAACTACTGTATATTTTCTCAATTTTCTTCTTTTTAACAAAACAAATCACTTTATATAGAAATCTAAACACAAATATATATTAAGTTGTACTTTCTTTAAGTTAAGAAATCCTAGAAATTTATCCATTTCACTTCATGGAGATCTTCCTCAATAGTTTTATAGATGAATAGTTCTCAATTGTATGGTTAGAACAAAGTGTTTTCAAATGATTTTTTTTATTCATGGGAACTTAGGTTATTTTCAATATTTTTCCATTAAAAACATCATTGTAATGGGTAACTGTATGCATATGTATTTTTGTATTGAAAGTGTATCTTTGGGGTAAATATCTAGAAAGGAGATCCTTTAGTTAAAGAATAAATGCATGTGATTTA